>NW_026943819.1:12966202-14171202 GCF_035594765.1 Anolis carolinensis | reverse complement strand
TTCAGCATCAGCTTATTTCAATTCCTGTACATAAAAATGGATTTTTAGAGGATGTCTTCAGGAACTCTTCAAAATAAAAAAAGGATAAAAGAAGACTTGCAATTGTTATAAGTATCAGAAAACGAGAACCTCTCCACATTTTTTTCATGAACGCTGCTGTATTCTCTGCTTAGTCCATGGTAATGCTTCTGTTTTTGTTTCCATGATGACAGATGTGATTTGCCCAAGGCCAGCTACATGAATTCAGAAGACGTGAAAGAATCAGTTGGGTTACCATGCTAATTTTGTATCCCCATATCTGATGGAAAAAAAGAGAAGTGCCTCTTCTTGAAGATTCATGATGTGTTTATTCTTTTTATAGCAATGTGCCAGACTCCCTCTTGTGATTCTCAACCTGTGGGTCCCCAGGTGTT
Source organism: Anolis carolinensis (assembly GCF_035594765.1). Taxonomy (NCBI): domain Eukaryota; kingdom Metazoa; phylum Chordata; class Lepidosauria; order Squamata; family Anolidae; genus Anolis; species Anolis carolinensis. The sequence goes on along the minus strand of NW_026943819.1, from coordinate 14,170,789 downwards.
TTGGCCTACAACTCCCAGAAATCCCAGCTAGTTTACCAGCTGTTAATAATAATAATAATAATAATAATAATAATAATAATAATAATAATAATTTTATTTTTGTACCCCGCCACCATCTCCCCAGAGGGACTCGGTGCGGCTTACAGATATAAAACCAACATACAATAATATCAAATACAAAAACACACAAATAAATTTAAAAGGCATTAAAAAAACCACAATCATTATAAAACACTTGAGAAATACAGCAATAAAAACATAAAATGAGCTGGGCAAAGTGCACTGAGTGGAACTTGTAAACAAGAAGGAAGTTAAGGTGCTACAAGGTCATGGGAAGAGCCTTAGACTGGGGTGAACATTGGGCTATGTCAAGGAGTTAACCAACAAGTACAACTGGTCAGAAGAACCCGCTAGTACCAGGGTTTAGTATACAGTGGGCGGTACTTCTTCAAAGGCCTGTTTGAAGAGCCAGGTTTTCAGGCTCTTCCTGAACACTTCCAAGGTGGCAGCTTGCCTAATTTCCCTGGGGAGCGCGTTCCAGAGTCGGGGGGCCGCCACGGAGAAGGCCCTCTCCCTCGTCCCCACCAACTGTGCTTGTGACGGAGGTGGAAGCGAGAGGAGGGCCTCCCCCGATGAACGAAGAGATCGTGAGGGTTTGTAGGGGGAGATGCGATCAGAAAGGTAAGTGGGTCCCAAACCGTTCAGGGCTTTGTAGGTCAACACCTGCACCTTGAATTGGGTCTGGAAGGTTAGGATTTCTAGAAGTTGAAGGCCAAAACATCTGGGGACCTACAGGTTGAGAACCACAGCTCTAGACCCTCTCCGAGGCCCCTTCTAAATTGACAATTAAAGTGGACTTGATCCTGTTTCCAGGAGATCAGATTGAGCCTGCTTAATGGACTGATAGAGACTTCCTGAGCCACCTCAGAGGCAGGAGGTGATCCTCGCTGCCCAGTAATGCCGAATATGGTTCAATGTTGCTGGGCAGTCATCCCAAAGGGGAACTCCTCCCTGTGTCACAGCTGTTGCCAGCCATGACACCTGTTTTTCTGCTGAATCTGAGGGTGCACTGGTTACCCCAGTTTACGACCCTATCTTTATCTTCACCAGATGGGTCTTGCTGGCTGAAATCACATTTTCAGTAATTCTTCTATGGCCCAATTCAAGTATAGGATTCACTGAATCTAGCACAACCTATGCCACTTCTTCATCTAGTTCTTCATCTGGTAGAAGGGGGAAAAAGTGTTCCATGGAGATACACTCGAACAGCAGAAATAAGACGTCTGGCAGAAATAATATATCTGTTGATCTGATTGTTCAGGATCCTAAGGCAGTTATAACAGAATTGTGTTTGCTAAAACCCAGCATTAACAATGTATTTAAATGGTAGCTAACGGCGGTTTCCCTCTCCTGGGATCCTATGAGTGGGTTTTTAATTTTTAACAAAACCTTTACAGTTTACCTTTAAATCCGGATTTGTCTCCCCCTTGGGCTCATCTAGACTCAAGAGATCTCAGTGCATTAATAGAATGAATTCATTCCCAGGAGTACTTGTCTTCCTTGCCAAACTTCTCACCTGCTTTCCATATCTGTTTCATTCTCTCTCATTTGAGACAACTACCCCATATTTCAGAAATCTTCTTCTGGGAATATGTTTCATAACTAAGCAAAATCTGATTATTTAAAAAAATACTCGGATATAGTTTTGTTGGTGTAGGCTTTCTTCATGAATAACAGATTTATTTCGTATCTTTAACCAAGAGGTGGGATTTTATTGGATGTTTTTGAGAGTTCACGGGCAAGTATAAGAGATGGTAGGGTTTCTGGTTTAGCCCTAAGAATGGAAAGTAAATTGTGTTGCTTTGAATCACATTTTAATTCACAGCTACTTAATTTGTGTCTCTGGAGCATGAGGACCATAGAGTTTGTGTTCTGAGCTGCTATTAATTTTGCAAAGCAGTTCTCTCATGACAACATATGGGCAGGAATTAACACATTGGGGAAAATTGCAGAAGAAATGACATTTGCATTTTCATGTGGTCTTTAATTGTTCTTTTTGTGTATATTACAAGTCATGTGAAAGGCAATGGGAATGAAGAGGGACATTGGAAACAGTGAGGAAAGGTTGAAGAAGCTGGACATGTTCAGCTTGGTGAAGAGAAGATTGAAGAGTAATGCCTGCCACAAAGACAAGAACGTAGGCCTGTTCCCTGTTCCACCCAGGATTAGAACTTAGACCTAAAGATTTTAAGTTACAGGAAGGGAGAATATGGTAGAATATTAGACTATTCGAAAAGTTCAGAACCAATTTCCCAGAGAGATGGTGAGGTCACCTACTCTGGATGCCTTCAAAAGCAAGCCATGCAGGAACCAACTGGGAACCCTCTATATTTTATTCATTTATTTATTTATTTTTCAAACTTATATGCTGCCACTCCCCTAGGGCTCGGAGCGGCTTACAAGAAGTGGCTAAAATCAACAATTTAAAAAACATCTTAAAAACATCTTTGAAAATATCTTAAAAACATCCTAAAAGCACCTTTTAAAACATCAACAACAGAACTCAAAAGCCTGTCGAAACAGATGTGTCTTACATGCCCTGCGGAAGGCCGACAAGTCCCGCAAGGCACGAACTTCAGGTGGCAAGGTGTTCCAGAGAGACGGCGCCACTACTGAAAAAGCTCTGCGTCTAGTTGTTGTTAGATGCAAGGTCTTAAAACTGGGGACTTCCAATAGGTCTTGGTCCTCAGAACGGAGGGATCTCTGGGGTTTGTAGGGAGTGAGGCGGTCCCTCAGGTACATCGGCCCTAGACCATGTAAGGCCTTGAAGGTAAGCACCATCACTTTGAAAGTGATCTGGTGCTCAATTGGTAACCAGTGCAGCTGCTGTAAGATTGGTGTTATGTGGCATCTTATTGGGACTCCTGCAAGGAGCCGGGCAGCTGCATTTTGCACCAATTTGAGCTTCCGGATCACCGACACAGGAAGGCCAATGTAAAGGGCGTTACAGTAATCCAGTCTCGAGATGAAGATCCTGCAATGAAGAGAGGGCTAGATCTGTTGACTAAGGCCCCCATCCAATTCTATGATTCCATAAATTATTTCTTTTCTGGACTATTTCCAGGGACTGGCTGCAGATTTATTTATTTATTTATTTCCATCATTTCTATCCCGTCCTTCTCACCCGAAGGGACTCAGGGTGGCTCACAGTCTGGCAAAATTCAATGCCAATATACAATACAAGAAGATAAAACACAAGCAATTAAAACAATTAGATAATTTAACAAAATACAATAAATAGATTTAAAACAATACAATATGAAATACTTGAGCCATTCGTCCACAAGACCTTATGCATGAACCTTAATCCGGACTGAGTCGAAGCCAACAGAATTCACTCATCAAATGCTTGCTCACAAAGCCAAGTCTTTACTTTTTTCCTAAAATTCAGAAGGGATGGAGCCTGCCGGATATCACTGGGGAGGGAGTTCCACAGCCGAGGAGCCACCACTAAGAAGGCCCTGCCTCTCGTCCCCACCAGCCGCACTAGTGAGGCGGGTGGGACCGAGAGCAGGGCCTCCCCAGATGATCTTAAAGTTCTCGTAGGCTCATAGGAGGAGATACATTCGGACAGGTAAGTTGGACCGGAACTGCTTAGGGTTTTGTAGGCCAAGACCAACACTTTGAATTGGGCCCAGTAAGATATTGGCAGCCAGTGCTGGCTTAGTAGGGGGGTGGTACTCTCCCTGTATCTCGCTTCAGTTATTAATCTGGCTGCCACCCGTTGTACTAGTTGGAGCTTCCGGGCCGTCTTCAAAGGCAGCCCCACGTAGAGCACATTTCAGTAATCTAAACAGGATGTAACCAGAGCGTGGACCACCGTGGCCAAGTCAGACTTCCCAAATACTTGAGGACTGGCACTACTTCATGGATCTTTACCACTTTGGAGTAGGACTTTTGTAGAATTGAACAGTGCAGCTGATGACACATAGCTCAGATGAGGGAATCAAAGTTTAGTAAAGCGAGCAACTTGTAGGCTAGAAGAAATTCAAGTCCTAATCAAGAGAAGTCTCTGGGTGTCATTCCTCAGCCCAGACATAACCTGAGCTGTGGCCAGTGCTATGTCCTGAACCAAAGTTCTAAATCAAGGAAAGTTCTTCCAGTTCATGAGAAGTATGGATAGAGGCAAGAAGTAATTGATCTTTCTTGTCTGTTTTTGTATCACATCTGCAGCACGACTAAAGCATGAACTGGCAATGAATTTAGCAATCTACATGGAGCAGAATCTGTGCCTGTGGAGTCCCTTTCCCACCTATGTGAACAATCACAGTATGCGATCCACGAGGAGATTTTGAATGCCAGCCCATTTCTCTCTCTCTCTCAGTCTCTCTCCCCTGCCCCCTTTTCTCTCTTCCCCTGAAGGCAAAAGATGTTCAGAACAACAACAGAAGGGAAAAGAGGTATGAAAAGATTAGGCTGATCAAAGGAATCTCATGTCACACCAGAAGATTGATTTCTCCATCTTCCCAGTTTGCCATGCTCCGTCCATCAGAGCTGCCCATGTGGATACTAGTGAGTTCATTTCCCCAACTCTCTCTATGCTCTGTGTGTCAGCCTTTTGATTAAGCCTTGACTCCTTTTAATATCGTCAGCGTGGGCCTCTTGTCACATCTCTTTTATTCACACTCTCAGGACCGAGAGTGTAGTCTTTGACAGGCATCCGAGCTGATGTAGAGATCCAAGGCTTGCACAGCCTAGATTGTATTGGGTGGAAGGGACTGGGAAACTGGTCAGTTTGATAACGCATGGAATGTTTCCAAGTCTTGGGAAACAACATTGGAAGAATGAAAAATTTTCACAGTATTTTGGTTAATTATTCAGTACAGAAAATTCACTTTTTTCTGCACCGCCCCCCCTCCAAATATTTTGCATTTTTTTTATTCTGTGAGAAAAAATGCTGTTTCCAGAAATGCAAAGAAAATGTGTGGGAGACGTGGCGTGTATTTACACTGTAGAATTTATGCTCCTTGACCCCACAAGAGATGCCATAGCTCAATGTTATGGAATCCTGGGATTTGGTGAGGCATCAGCACTCTTTAACAGAAAAGGATCAAGAGCTTGTGAAGCTACAACTCCCAGTATTCCATAGCATTGAGCCATGGCAGTTAAAATGGGGTGAAATAGCATTAATTCTACAGTGTAAATGTGCCCATGGACATCAAGGATCCTCAGGACTGGTGCTTGGCATTTTTCCAGGACTTAGCTATGTGCGTTGCCCTCTCCCACTATTTTATACGTTGTCTATGTTTGTGATGTTTTACCACCCCCCTGCTCATAAAGATGAGTCTTTGGACAAAAGTATCCTCCCCGCTAGCTCCTGGATTAGTATAATGTATTTTTTCATTTCTGCCACTACAGTATGTTAATATGAGATTTTTTCATGCTGCACCATGGGCGGCACAACAGGGGTTTGCTTGATGGAGCTGGAGGAGAACCAAGCAATCGTATTTGTCTGCCTGGTATCAAACCACCTTATGTATAATGGGGATAAAGAAGCAATCCAATTTTCATAATACCAACTCACTATGGACAATGCTAGGGGAGTTTCAACATAAAATGAGATCTGAAATTGAGAGGCCACGAAAGAGCACAAATACAGCTTTTAATCCAATAAATCCTAGAGAGAAATTGCTGAGGATGCATGTTAACAGATGATGTCAATTTAAAGCATAATGATGATGGGGAGGAGGGGGACAAAACAAACAGAGTCTGTTTCAAAGCATGACTTGGTTGCATTTCTTGATTCCAGGGGAAATCTAACTAAAGCAAAATAGAGTGGTATTAATGTGTTGTCGAAGGCTTTCATGGCCGGGATCACAGGGTTGTTGTATGTTTTCCGGGCTGTATGGCCATGTTCTAGAAGTATTCTCTCCTGACGTTTCACCCACATCTATGGCAGACATACCTCACAACCTCTGAGGATGCTTGCCATAGATGTGGGCGAAACGTCAGGAGAGAATACTTCTGGAACCTGGCCATACAGCCCGGAAAACATGCAACAACAGAGTGGTACTACTTCCTCCAGTCTGGAACCTATGCTGATGATGATGATGCTTCTGGAATTATGCTCTGGTTTTGGGGTTAAATATTTGATATGCTTTTGGGGTATTTTGCAAATTTGAGAGTTGTAAAAAGGCAAAATGTTCAGGTGGAATCTCCTTTCCCGTAATTTGAAGCCGTTATTCCGGATTCTAGTCTCCAGGGCAGCAGCAAAAAAGCTGACTTCCCCTCGCATATTTATACATGGCCCTCATCATGTCTCTTCTCAGACTTCTCTTCTGCTGGCTAACCATGCCCAGCTCTTTAAGCCTCATAGTGCTTGTTTACCAGACCCTTGATCATTTTAGTTGCCCTCCTTGATCAAGGACTGACTGACTACCTTAAAGCTATTTCCTAATAATGCTGTCATGTTTCTTATTAGTATGTTGGGTGGATGTATATTTTTTTTAACAAATCCTTCCTAAATGTGATTTGTTCCATCCATCCTCTTTTTTCTCTTTCTTTGGATTTTAATGTATTTTGCAGTTTTTAAAATAACTATTGAGGTGGTAGGCATAAATATAGCTACAGATCAATAAAGGTTTCCTGCCATCTTTCAGATTCATATTAGAATCTCTTTGGGATCCGTCCTTTCTTAATTCTCTCTAGTGTAAACTCTGTAAAATCGATAAGACACAAGCTCATTGTGAATAACAAGTCCCATTGGAGTCACGAGTAGTTTATATTAGATAGGAACAATGCTTAAAACGTCATTATTATCTATCACCCTAGTTGCTTAGACACCGGCCTTTCAGGTCAAATGAGAAATAATATGACTCTTCTTTGTGAAATCCTGTCCTCTGCCTGCCAAGAGGGCAATGGAGCACACAGTACTTTGCAATGAAGTCACAAGTATTGTAAATTATGTCTTTGTACATGCATCAGGCCAAGAGGTTTACACTTCATTAAATGTAAGAATCACAGCTCACACTAAATCACTCCACAACCCTGACATTACCGCAAGACTTAAAATGTATGCATTAGATCATGAGAAGATGCTTGCTTCTTCTGCCTTGCCTCCTGTTGACCTTCACCTTTTGCTTTGCTTCTATAAATGATGGCTTGGGGAAAATGGTATTGCGGGAATTGCATTGAGGAACCTATTTGGATCACTCCAGAGCATGGACTATTAGGAGGCTGACAATACAACCACACTGGAGACCCTTGAGATTCAGAGAGAGAATCTGCAAAAGTCAAAACCTCAGATGCGGAGGGACAACTATAACCAGTGACCGAGTTGCAACTTTGCAATGGTAACTGAACAGTACTAAAGTGAAAACGAACTCTCATTATGCTGAAGGCGTATACAAGAAGCATAGTGAGCATTCAGAGTGTTAGTAATTAGTAATTCCCACATTTCCTATGTTGATCTTGCAACATCAGGAATCGGAGAAAGAATTTTAATCTCAAACCAGGTATAAGTGTTTTCATTATATTTTCAAAACTCTCATCCGCAGGATATTCAAGAGGTAGAAAGAGTATTGAGCTTCAAATGCCAGATGAATATTTATTTATTCAGCAGACATTTCTTTTGTGGTAATTATTTTCACTGCTCTTTTTTCTTGTTTTAATTTTACAGTGTTTTTTAAAGTTATTTTCCTATTGTTATTCTAAAAGTGTTTCAATTTCTTGCACAGTTTTAACCTATTTGTTGTTGTCTTCTGTCTTCAAGTCATTCCCTACTCATAGCAGCCCTAATGCAATTCTATTACAAGGTTTTCTTGGCACGATTTGCTCAGAGGGTGTTTGACATTGAGGCTGAAAGAGGGCAATTTTCCCAAGCTGAACTGGTGGAGTGCTATGTCCAGACAGGGATTCAAACTGGTCTCCCAATCCAGCATTCAGACCATGAGACCACAATGGTTCTTTTATTCCATTCTATGTATATATATTTTTTAAGTGAATCACTTGGTGGCAATGTCAGTATTGCAAATAAATAATTAAATTTAAGCAATTTCAGTCTAGACTTTATGAATTTCTGTTATATAATAATAATAATAATAATAATAATAATAATAATAATAATAATGAAAAAATGACAAGGAATAAACATAGATGTGGCTCTCAAATGGAACTTTGAAAAAGGAGACCGAGGGCCTGATTCTTGCAGCCCAAGAACAAACCATTAGAACAAATGCCATCAAAGCCAGAATTGAAAAGTCATCTTGTTTACTGTATACTAATCTTGTTCTGTATCAAATAACAACAACAACAACAACATCTTTCCTGTTTCTTCTCAATCTTGCATTTGTCCAAAGTATGCATTTTCTCCCATGATGATTATTGTTGGCAAAAATAAGTATAACAAACTACATGTTGATTACATAAGAACCCACAAATACTTCTGAAAATTATAATCACCAATTTAAGAGAATATTCTTCTACAATATTTAATGATGAGAACAAGGATCTTGCTTGTTGGGTCTAATTGGATATAATGCACAAAATGTCTATAAAGCTCTGAAATCTTTCTCTTGAAAATAACAAACTCGATTTTCTTTTTAAAATAAAAATAAAAATAAAGATTGAATAATATAAACATACTTTTAAAATTAAAAGCCAGGCTTATAGGGTTTTAAAAATGCAGACTTGAAGATGAAAGAGCTTGTGTGTGAAAGAGATGAAGATAGAGATCGGAAGGGAAAGAGAGAGAGATTGACTCGATTTGAGTGTCCTCTGTAGTGGGGAAGACATTTGTCATTCCTTCTCTTTTTGGGTCTTTGTATTGATGCCATGGTAAATAGAGATAAACTGTCAGTTATTTTTCTCGATTCTCCTCACCCACAAAACACAAAAACATATTTGTGAATTTTCAATAACATTCACAACAATGTAGAGAAACCCGCTTTTATTTTGTGACTGTACGTATGGTATAGGTGGCGATGGGCAAATGAGTCACTGTTGCTTTCTCTCAGGTTGTCATTCATAAATCTTATTTTCTTCAAACTTAGTGATATTTTTTGTTTTTAAAGTTTGCATGAACATTATGAATACTAAATACTGTTTTCACTTTGCTGTTAGCATCATAGAGTTGGAAGAGACCATAGGGCCAGCCAGTTCAGCCCCATTCTGTAATGCAAGAACACAAATCCAAGCCCTTCTAACTTTGTTTAAGAAAAACTCCAGAGAAGGAAACTCTACCACACTCAGAGGCAGCATAAAGTATTCTGTATAAGCGCTTACCATTTTTTCTAATGTTTTAGTGGAATCTCTTCTTCTGGAGTTTGAATCCATTGCTCCGTGTCATAGTCTCTGGAGTAGCAGAAAACAAGCTTGCTTCCTTCTTAACATGACATCCCTTCAAATATTAAAATGTGCCTATTGTGTCCCCTCCTAACCTTCTCTTCTGCAAGTTAAACATACTCTGCTATCACCTGAAATTGGTCTTCCATCTTAAAGTATTCCTTGCCTTAGTTAACATAAATGCCTGCAGATGACTGATGATTGCATATCTGGTTCCTGATTGTTTTTGATTCCAATAAAATGGTATTATTATGTCATGACCTCATCAGATGGCCACTGGAGGTGCTGCTCTTCGTAGAGGGACATGGGAAAACCAGTGACTCAGCCTCCACATCACCCGGCTCCAGCCGAAGGCAATCAGATGGGTGGGGGGAAGTGTGAGATTTGCCCCATGCATTGCCCTCCTTCACTCATGGAGCCGGCACGGTGTCAGGTGATGGAAGCTGGCCAGTTTGGTGGGTGACTGGGGCTAAATCAGGGAACAGACTTGTGCACGGATCCGTTTTAGCCATTTTAATAATAATAATAATAATAATAATAATAATAATAATAATAATAATAAAAAACTTTATTTATATGCCGCCCTATCTCCCGGATGGGACTCAGGATGGTTTCCAGTCATTAAAACAACACAAACATTACATAACAACATAATAACACATTATTAAGCAAAGTAAAATAATACAATTATAGCAATAAATAACACTTACATGACCAGATCAAAGGGACGGGAATCATAAACCCAATATATTAAAATGTATCATTTTAGGCTAGAGAAATCTTGTGCAATATATTCAGGCCCAGAAATTGGCGGTATTCGAATGTAATTACTCAAAAACCTGCCGACACCACCAGGTCTTCAGTTCCTTACAAAAATTGGATAATGTAGGGGATTGCCTGATCTCTTTTGGCAGTGCATTCCAGAGCCGGGGGGCCACTGCCGAGAAGGCTCGTTCCCTCATCCCCACCAGCCGCACTTGAGACGGTGGTGGGAACATGAGAAGAGTCTCCCCGGATGGTCTCAAGGTCTACACTGGCTCATAGGAGGAGATGCGATCACGGAGATAGGTAGGGCCCGAGCCGTATAGGGCTTTATAGGTCAAAACCTGCACCTTGAATTGGGCCCGGCAGTTTATCGGCAGCCAGTGGAGCTGCTTTAATAGGGGCATTGTGTGCTCCCTATAGCCGGCTCCAGTTAGAAATCATTTTACTTTGGGCAAACCAGCTTCTTTGGCTCTACTGGATGGCCATGACACCAAGGGCCCAGCCTTCACATTTTCTGGTCTCTAATGGGGCTACGTGGCAACCGATCACAGCTCCTCCTCCCCTATTCAGCATCACAGTTGCACCCTGGCTTCAGTGTCTTTTTTGGATTGGCTTCTGGCTTGGCCTCTCTCTTGAATCTTTTTGATTTTAATTTATTTTCTTGAGTCTTTTGATTTAGTGGGACTGACTGGGAGTTGAGAATGTGCGGGATGGGTGGGTGGGATCAATTTGCGCATTTGGGGGATTGGAGAGTCACCCTTTAAGCTTCTTTTTCTCCTCCCTCCTCTCCTTCAGAAAATATTTCTAAAAGATAATAATAATTATTAATAATAGTAATCATAGCAAACAAAAAGAAAAGACTCATTCTCTGAAATCTACTACCATTTAGTTATCTCTCGTCTAGAGTAGAAAGTAGAAACAGCTTTAAAGAAGCATTAAACCCGAAGCAGAAAGGTGTGAGGAGGGAAAAGGCAAGTACCATTCCAGGCAGGGCCTGCAGGGCAAATCAAGAGAAAAGAGAGGGCTTTTAAAAGGAAGCCCAGGGTAGGATAGCTCCAGGTCATCGCTCTTCCTTCCCTGGGAAGTAAGAAGCCTCCTTAAAATGCCTATATAGTGCCTATCTCCTCTAGAGTATAAACAGCTTTAAGAAAGCATTAAACTCAGGTTTCCTCTACAGTCCAAGAGGAAAGAATTGCAGAAGGAGTGGTATCTTAACTCTGATGCTTTTTAATCCAGCTCTTAATGAAGGATATAAGGACAAGCTATGCCATTACCTAAAATGAAGGGAAGGGGAGCCTAGGGAGCTGCCCCATTGCCGCCAATGGGTTGGATCTAGCCGTATTTTTCGGCTGTGGTCTGAAAACACCATCCTGTTATGCACCTGTTTTTGGGAAGAGTGGGAAAACGGATATGGGGGGTCTATCGGTATCCAGCCAGCAGAAACAGATTGAGGTTCAGCTGAAATGCACAAGCCTAGTGATGACATGGTGAGTTGGAAATGATAGCAGAAGTCCTGCTGGGGATTATGTAGGCATAAACACTGTAGTTATGGATCTCTGGTGTGACAGGGAGGACAGGACCCCAATATGATTTCTTCTAGTGACAGAGATCACTGACACAAGGGAGGTGGAGTGGGATATCAACGGGGAAACAGAGTCTCATCAATTGCAGTGGCTGCTTCCCATTACATGGAGACTGTTGGACTTTCATGATCTCTGCTTACTACTAAAGTCCCATAATCTGGGATGCAGCAGTTGCAATTGATCAGGGTGTTTAGGGGCTCTATAAGGATCATGACTACAAAACAGCCACAAGTTATGCATTTGTAACAGCCCTATGGGACTCTGGTCATTAGTTTCTGGGATCTCTGAATACAGCAGCTTCAACAACTGCATCTTCTTCTATTTCCTCTCCCTCCTCTTCTTTCTCTTTGCTGTGCTTGGTCTCTTTCAGCACTTAAAAATTAAGTTAAAAGATGCCTCTAGGCTTAGTTTAAATATTTATAGGCAAAACTTGGAAAGCACACAGAGAAGGAAAGACCTTGGAGATAGGTTGGTCACCAATTATGAAATACTCCAGTTAGGCATTGCAGGTACAATGTCTTCAGCAAGTTTCTGGTTTCCTTTAAATAGGCAGGCCCCTTTGCTCCTGTATACTAGTGAGGAAAACCTGCATAGAAATGGATTAAGTCAAGTAACATAAATATAGGATGAAGAGGGACTTTTCCCCAATTTGGATTTCAATCTGAATATTTATTTCCTTTGACAAATTCTCTTGGACTCGCTTTGCAACCATGAAAGCCTCAGTGGGATTTGACTAGGCACCATTTGCTTAATTTGTATCTGGAGCAACGTCTCCCTTACTTTGGCATGCTGCCCTTCTATTTGTGACTTAGCATTTAGGATGCATGACTTAGGCATTTGCAATTCAGTATTTCAGTAACAATTTGCCTAGTAGCGTGTATAACATGCCTGTGATGTCCCAGTTATTTAAATATTGAAAAAAAATGAATTATGAATTGTGCATGACAAATTCACAGAGTGATAAAATGAAATTTCCTCTATAACTCTTGATTGCAAACATCTAAATCTAAAGAGAACTCTGAAGCTGAATTTGTTTCTTTCATGTTGATAAAAGAAACACAAATGTTTATTTGAAAGCATTTTTACTCTTCTCTTTGACTGCAAAAGGGACTTGCATAAGATCAGTAACAAGGAGCAGACAAAGGTACCAAGGAGACGAGGACACAGGAAATATAAGTTCTAGGTAACAATTATTTTCAGTGTGTTACTCTTAACAATGCTAGAAATTTGGAGATTAAAAGAAAAGCATTCATTGTAGGTTCAGACTTATTTGAGCACAATATCTTCAATTTTTGCCCCTCTCTCCCATAATCACACCCGTGTTCCTCATCAAATTCAACTGCTAAAATGAATAAAGTGGTGGGATAACCCAATAGTGAATAGGTGTATGGAATAATAATAATAAATAATAATAAAACTTTATTTATACCCCGCCACCATCTCCCCAACGGGGACTCGGGGCGGCTTACATGGGGCCATGCCCAAGACAATACAATAGACCATAACATAATACAATTAAATAATACATTACATAAAATAAAACAGTACAACATAAGATCAAAACAGCAATATAACACGAGCGGGCCGCATGAATACTACATTTAAAAACTAGATTAAAAATTAAAACTCTGGGTGAGAAAGGGATCAGAATAAAACCTCGAGGGACGGGACATCAGATAGTGAACCAGTCTAGAGGATAAATATCGGGGGGGAGTAGCATAGAACATTTACTCTCCGAAAGCACACCGGAAGAGCCATGTTTTTAAATCTTTCCTGAAGGCTAAAAGGGTGGGGGCTTGCCTGATTTCAATGGGCAGCGAGTTCCACAAGCGAGGGGCCACCGCAGAGAAGGCCCTCTCCCTTGTTCCTACAAGGCGAGCCTGAGATATAGGTAGTGGCGACAGGAGGGCCTCCCCCGATGATCGGAGAGGTCGGGCAGGTTTATGATAGGAGATACGGTCACGAAGGTAGGCGGGTCCCAAACCGTTTAGGGCTTTATAAATGATGGTCTGCACCTTGAATTGGGACCGGAAGATGAACGGCAGCCAGTGGAGCTCCTTAAACAGGGGAGTAGATCTCTCCCTGTAACTCGCCCCCGTTATTAGTCTGGCGGCCGAACGTTGGACCAGCTGTAACTTCCGGGCCGTCTTCAAGGGAAGCCCCACGTAGAGCGCATTACAGTAGTCCAGTCTAGAGGTAACTAATGCATGCACCACCGTGGTCAAGTCAGACTTCACGAGGTATGGAATGACTAAGAACATCATTTTGTTCTGATATTCAAAATTAATTCTTATTCTTAAAATTCTTTAATTCTTATGCTACAGTTGGTGGAGCATGACCTGTACCTAGTGATTGAGATCACTAGAATTCTGTTCATAGATCGATATAGATAATAGAATAAAAATTGACAAGCAGCAGTAGATCTCTCAAGCAGAGTAATCATTGGGCAAGGCAGAAGCTGAACCTGTGTCCATCAACAATACAAAGTCTAGCATAGAAAAGAAAATATGTGATGAGTGCAAAGAAGTGAGAGCTTTCACAACAGAAAGCCTCGTTTATTACGGATTGGTCTTTCTTAGATGCTACTTTTGTGTTTACACAGACCAGCTTCTAGATAGGAATATAATGTTGCTGTTTGTGTTGAAAACATTTTCTGAATATACAATGACAGTGGTAATACTGTGTACTTTAAAAAAAGACAGAGAGAGCTATGTCAACATATACAGAACCCAACAGGAAAATTTCCTTCATTTTTTCCCCGTCTTTTGCAAAACACATAAATGATTATTTGACATACTTTTCAATACTCAAATAGATGAACTCATGGAGGAAAAAGGGATAGGAAAATAGGTGTAGCATTGAGTCATGCAGGAAGAGAAGGAGTGTGGAAAACCAAACCTATGTGAGATTAGAATATATGCTTTAAATAAACTACTGGCAATGAATGAACATATGTGTGCTAAAGTTGCTAAGCTTAACGTTATAGACAGAGCCTATGGGAATATAAGGCTACACATACTGGATTTTGTTAATGGCCAGGTATTTTGGAAAGTGGTTTATTTTGAGGTAGATTTGCAGTGTTGTCATCCTTCCATGCAGAATCTCTGTGTATACTGTTTAGATGTCTGGATGAATACACAAAGGCAGAAGAGAACGTGAGCAGAAACCTGCTTTATTAACTGATGTGTTCACTTTATTGTCCACACACTATGGAATTCAGAGCCATTGCAAACTAGATACAGATTCTCGCATTTCCATTCTGTCCTTTCCCCTTTGCATATTATTTCCCTTAACATTTCTTTTTACTTTTATCACCCCTTCTTTAAATAAAAAATATGTAATTTAGAAATTACTCTAGGCATAAATCGGCATGACACACCTTGAAAACCAAGTCAGCTTTCTTTGATATTTGCATTCAGAGCTATTCCAATCAAGTCCACACTTTCCATTTGGAAGGTGAAAATGGTGGCGACAACAGGATAAATGAAAGGCATGGTCTATTAAAAATCCAAACTTTGATTTTTGTTAATAAATCACTGGGGTGGGGGTGGGGGGTTGGAGACAGGGGAAAGAAATCTAGGTAATGGGATGCATCTAGTTTTGCTGACTTTAATCATAAAAGCTGCCACCTCAAAGAAATAAAACACATTCAGCATGCAAAGGGAATGAAAATATGAACTCGGCTAATGGCTCTGAAAAGTAATATAAAGATATGCATAGATTACTCTGAACCTTGAAAAAGAGAGAGATGCAACCAATTTACATAAAATGATATGAGTAATCTTGGGGCCAAGAGGACCATTCGGAAACTGGAGGCTCATTAAAGAAGGCTGTTAGCAACTGAGCCTTTGTCCTTGAATGTTTTCTTTGGCGTTCCATTAAATATGTACAATGGTTGCTTTGCAGTTTCATTCTGCTGAGCTGGGTTTATCTCTGCTTTACACAGTTGAAAGACACAAAACGCGGCCTTTCTGGATGGGTTTCTAGCCAGCACCTGGGAAACAAGAGGGAAGGAATGTGTTAGTTTTAAAGGTGTGTAATGTGCGTAATGAATTCCTCTGGTCCCACAAAATCTATATAATTTGATACATCTTTTTGAGGCTTTTAACAGATTTCCAGCCCAGGACTAATTACAATAAATTAAAAAATGGGGAAACCAAAAAAATCTCCCCTGCCCACCACATGAAAACTGAACTGAGGAAGATGCTTTCTTCTGGCAAACCTCAGGAGAAATCTGAATTAATTACAACTCTTTCATGGTACCCAATTATAAAAGCAATTCGATATCACCATAGTTGCTCCATCATACAGAAGCCTGAGACCTCTAATTCCAAGAGAATTGTATAATCTTTTCCAGAAAGCTGCAGTTCACATGTATCAAACTCAGAGCCCATGGGCCAAATCCTGCCTGCCAGGTCATTTTATGTGGCCATCCAGATGCTGGATTGCAACTCCTGTATTCATCATCATTAGACATCATAACTAGAGCTGGAGATTATCTGAAAGGCTGAAATCCATTCTGTTTAGTCAGACTAGAGGGGTTTAAATTTAGATAAAAGGCTTATAGATATGATGTCTGACTTTAAAATGCCTTTAACCTATCCACAACTTCAGAGCCACAAGTGCTGTGGAGTTACAATTTCCATTATCCTCAGCCCTCATAGTAAATAAACAAAAAATATAGGGATTATTGTTCAGTAACATCTGAGGACCCAAACTGGGTCAAAACTCAAGAGCACAGGTTACAACGTAATATATAGTCTGTGCTTATATAAATATTCTCGTTATAGTAATGAATGTTTCACTAACTATACTTTAGAAACACTTTAGAAATGTAACATCAGTGCCTTTCATTTTGTAATGACTTTTGAACCATTTTAGTGTATTGCACACAATACATTTTATATAATAAAGAAAATATGTTCCTAGTTTGAAAGTATTATTTCCTGTTTAATTGTGTTGTCCTTAGTAGTGGTTCTACACCGGGAGCTATGCTTTTGCGCCAAAAACTTTGTTAAATGGGTGGATGACGATGTTAAATTGGTGGACCGGATAGCAAAATGTGCTATAACATGATGTCCCTCATGCAAAGACAAAGTTTTTGCAGTTTAATAAACCTTTTGCCATGTTGTTATGATAGGACCAATTGGGAAATGACATTTATAACCCAGGAACAAAAGGCATAGTGTAGAATATTAAATTTATTGGAACTCTGGCTGGCCACGGAGGGGAAAATCTCTCTGATGCTGAGCAGTGCATTGCATTCTGGGAAATTTAGTTTAGGCCAGGGCCTTTTGAATTCTCTGGCATAGGGCTTCCCTCTTCCCAAACTACATTTCCCAGAGTTCTATGCTGTTCCCAGAAGACACTGCTTCCTCTTTTCCCCTGGTCCTAATGGTGAGACTACATTAATATACAGAGGAAAGGCAAGGCACTAAGGCAGCCTTTTTGGCTTTGCTTTCACCGTTGTTTCCTTGCACTGAATATGAAATCGACTTTCTAAGATTTACAAAACTAAAACAAAAATGCATGAGGTAAGTTTCAATTCTTAAATTTTTGGTGTGGACCACATCCACATAGCGGATATTGTCTTGTAAGTGTGAATTTAATGAATTTGATCCGAATTATGAGGACTAACGAAAAATGCACACCTCTTACACACACACACATAGCTGGCTCCCAGTATCCACGAATCCTCTGTCACCTAGAGAATCTTTAAATCCACCACCTCTAGACTATGGAATGACTTGCTGGAAGAGATTCTACAGCTAGCCATGCTGCATTTTCAAAAGCTTTAAGGACTTATCTCTTCTTAAATCTAAAAAGCATTAAAAGGCTATCTCTTCTGGCAATTTTAAATTGACATTTTAAACTTTTATGTGTGTGAATGCTTTGTGTTTTAATCTTGTGTATATGTGTTTTAATGTACGTGTTTAAATGGTTTTATATGTTTTCGTTATATATTGTATTTTATTGGATATTATTATTATTATTATTATTATTATTATTATCATCATCATATGATCACATAAAGAAATGCTGTCTGACACCCTCCTTTCCTCCCTCCTCCTTTCCCTCTGCAAACACAAACACACATTTTATCAACAGAGCTAACATGATTGCTGCTCTGATGGTATGTTTTATTTATTTCCATATAGGTTTGATTCCATCGTAGTTTCTCATTTTTGCCTGATGTATTATTCATGATTTATACAATATCAGAGCACTGTGTAGGACACCCTCATTTTATTAGCTGTGCTATAATTTTCAGTGCCATGGGAAAAAAGCAGCCTGGGTTGTTTTGCTTTGGCTTTCTTTTCTCTTGGAATGTTTTCTACTTGAAATTGGTATTTTAAAAGGAGCAAAGGGTACATTCTATTCCTTAAGATGCTGGGATGGGAGTCTGACTTCTTATTAACATACTTACATAGATACAGATAAGTGAGGTGGTTAAACTGACAGATTGTGGGCATTATTTACAATGGAAAGAATCTTCCTGCTTAGAATCAGTTCATTGCAGCCAGGAGGACCAAATCTCAATGCAACCCCATGACATCTGTTATTAGCAACAGTACCCAAATATGTATGCATTAGAATAGTCCTTATAGTATGATTAATACAAATCTGTAAGGATGTTGTGGACATGTTAAAGATGGATCCATCAGTCTATATCCTATCATTAGTCCTTACTAAAGTAGAACTTAAGGCTATGGGTTGACTTACTATACAACAATTTGATCAACTGGGTCTACTGGGTACTCCCCATAGTAACCTATGGATGCGAGAGCTGGACTATAAGGAAGGTTGGGCGAAGGAAGATTTTAAATTGTAAGTTGCTCAGACTAATTAAGAAATAAAGTGAAGTGAAGTGAAGATAGATGCTTTTGAACTGTTGTGTTGGAGGAAAATTCTCAGAGTCCCTTGGACCGCAAGAAGATCCAACCAGTCCATCCTCCAGGAAATAATACCCAGCTGCTCACTGGAGGCAAAGATACTAGAGGCAAAGATGAAGTATCCATGCCTCACAGCCTCTGAGGATGCCTGCCATAGATGTGGGCGAAACATCAGGAGAGAATACTTCTGGAACACAGCCCGAAAGACATACAACAACCCCAAAGATGAAGTAGTGGCCACATAATGAGAACAAAGAAAAGCTTGGAAAAGATCACAATGCTGGGGAAAATGGAAGGAAAAAGGAAGAGAGGCCGACCAAGAGTCCTTGAAGGGACTGGCTTGACCTTGAAGGATGGCTGACAGGAAGCTCTGGCGTTGGCTGGTCCCTGAGGTCATGAAGAGTCGGAAGCAACTGAACGAATAAACAACTGGGTTTGGATGAAGTAACAAAATGCCATCTATTATTTTTGTTTGCCATGAATGAAGACATAAACCTTGGGATTATAAAGGCATCACTCATGCTTTCTCATCAAGTATTCATTACAAAAATAAGCCCATTGGGTCAGCTGCAAATATATATATCTTGGGGTATTTTAATCTAATGATTTTATCTTATATTGCTGCTATAGTCCCCCCCCCCCCTTCACCTTTGAAGTTGACTGAATGGCATTGGTGGTTGTTTGATATTATTACTGTTGTATAAACCTTTGTTTTAACTTCTGTTTTATCATCTTCTTGGGTTTTAAACTGTGTATATTGTTAATGTATTTGTGCTGTTACTTTTGTAACATTGTAAGCCGCCCCGAGTCCCCACGGGGAGATGGTGGCAGGGTATAAATAAAGTTTTATTATTATTATTATTATTATTATTATTATTATTATTATTATTTTCATCCTCTTGGCTTTCAGTATCTGCTTGGAAAATACCCTAGAGGTTCTGTGGTTTGCCTTTTAAGGGGACAACACAACTACACTCAAGTAGGACAAGAAAATTATTACTGGAAGGGTTACTGAAGCAATCTTTTGCCCAAGATGTCATCTAAGGGGATCTTCCACAACATTTGGCAGATTCCCTGGGTAGATCTGCTTTGAGACAGAAATTGACTTCTCCTCGTTTCATGTTGTTAAAAAAGCATCATCTCAGATTAAAATGGCCACAATGGTCATAAAACATGGTGGAAATAACCCTATGCCTTCTAGAGGTAAGTTTGAGGCATAGACATTATTTTATGTAGAGGAGCAGGTGTAGTAGAAGGATGTTGCTCATCAAGATCTTAGGAATTCATGTGCCCCTCTAGTCTTCCACCATTGCTTACCCATAGTTTATGATCTATTGTCTCCATGTTACACAGGTACCAAGATCAGCTTGGACACTGTGAATGTGCAAGCATAGGTGTCAGTGCTAACATAGGCAGTAACAGAAGGGATAGGAATAAATTGGCCATGGGCTGGTCATCTCTAGCAGGAGATAAAGCTGCCCTTTTTCTTTTGTCTTCATCCCACACACATGCTGCTCAAAAGTGTTTAACAGAATGCTGGAAGTCACCAAGTAGAATCTATCCTTGGTTTTCAGAGTGGCCTCCCCCAGAATGTGCCTAGCTCACTGTGCCTAGCTTCTCTCCCACTGCACAATATCCAAGAGCTAGGCACGGAGGCTCCAAGATCCTGAGACAGTACTTGCTTGTGATTCTCTGCCATAAGCAACCTTTCCCCTTTATATATGTTCCGGATCAGAGAGCCACTTATTCTCTGCTTCAATCCTAGTGAGTCTATCAGATCTAAATTCTTTTGTCATTGCATGCCACGGGTAATAACATTTTCCCATGCTAGAGTCAGTAAAAAACTTTATGATATTATTGACTTCGGCTCAGCTCAGAGCCAGTCCTCAGCATTATTGATTTAATGACTTCTGTTCTTCTTCTCCAACATTACCTCTCCATTTATTGGAGTTTCCAGGCCTCCAAGCTTTTTATTACATCACTGCTAGCTTATTTCTATGGACACTCTGCCATAAATTATCCACTGACCATTCCACTGCTGAACAAGGAGGGTAATAAACATGAAGAAATTCATGGAAAATATCCGTGCCCAGGCTACTCAAATCCTTTTGGTCTCAATGAATTCTCTCCTTTAATCTATGATAGTTTTTTAAAAAAGAAAAGAAAGAAGAAATGGTTGTATTTCAATGTTAGATCTGTGATTAATTGTCAACTTTCAGTTACAAGGTATGCATCTTTGGGGATTTCTGATACAAATTCAACATTTCTTTTTCTGTTGGTACAGAGCTTGGAATGATAAACTAGCATTCAGTAATGCAATTAAGAATTCATAACCCAGAGTTATGGAGCTGTAACTGTTTTGTATTCAGTAAGTCTATGGGGTTTTACTGTAAAACTGCATCAATCCCTCATCTATCATCCATCTTTTAAAAAAACAGCAGCTGGATTGGCTGAAGGAGGTATTTTTACCTAGTACAAGGAAGATGATAGTTTTATAACCCCCTCCAGCTAGTGAATGTCACCATCTCAACTGCCATTGCTCAATGCTGTCGAGTCCTGGGAGATGTACTTTTGTTGAGATACAAGCATTATTTGGCAGAGATGACTAAGACCATGTAAAATTACAACTCCTAGGATTCCATAGGATTGAGTCATGGCAGTTATAGTGGCATCAAACTGCATTAATTCTACAGTGCACCCAGATATACCATAGCAATCATGTGGTGGTAGTGGTAGTGATTTTTGTGGTGGTGATTTCTTGAGTATCCTTTTTCATGGAAGACTTACAACCTCATCAGATGGGGCAAATTCAGCAGCATGCACCAGTTTGCCTATCATTTTACAATGGAGCCCGCTGGCTCCCATCCAACAATGCACTGCAACTTCTGGTGAGGCTCTGTCATACAAGGGAAAAGCAAACCAACGCATGCCACTGCACGGGAACATGGGAGACTTCCCGTGATGCCTTGGATCAATGGGGGAAAGCCAGGTGATGGGCACTTCCCCCAATGGGATGGGGCCTCGGGTGAGTCGGGCGATGTAGGGCATAGGCTGACAGGCTCCCCATGGCCCAGACAGTCACTGCCAGAATCACCATGGCACGTTTGATGAGGTCACTAGACATTATATACACAGGTATAAAACAATAAAAACAGTATATACCTTAACAATGCAATTTCCACATGCATCCAGAAATAAAGTTAATAATTGAGAAAGTTTCAGTGTTCACCTGTATTTTTAAGGAAGCCCTAGTTCCACCTAGTAATAGCGCGCCATGCAGTCATGCTGGCCATATGACCTTGGAGGCGTTTATGAACAATGCCAGCTCTTTGGCTTAGAAATGGAGATGAGCACCACACCCCAAAGTCGGAGACGACTAGACATGATGTCAGGGAAAACTTTACCTTTAGAAGTGCTACCAAACACCTATTTCTTACAAATGAAAATGCTTATTTGCTTAATTTGTTGTGTAAATCTACACAGTTTTTCAACTGTTGTCAGTCCACTGCTTTTTAGAAACTTAAGTCTACATCCCTGCTACTTTAAGGGTGCATCTACACTGTAGAATCAATGCACTTTGATACCACTGGCTCAGTGCTATGAAATCCTGAGATTTGTACTTTGATGAGGCACCATGAGGTCACGGAGAGTTGGAAACGACTGAATGAATAAAGAAGAAGAAGAAGAAGAAGAAGAAGAAGAAGAAGAAGAGGAGGAGGAGGCGGAGGAGGAGGAGGAGGAGGAGGAAGAAGAGGCACCAACACTCTTTGGGAAAGGTCAAAAGTCTTGTAAAATGACAACTCCCATGAGTCCATTACCATGAAAATTAAAGTGATGCCAAGCTGTGTTAATTCTACAGTGGAGAAAGTGCAGGAATGCAGGAACCCAGGATTGTTGGTTCCTAAACGATGGTTTACTCAGGAGAAACGTCTGGCGTCGAGCAGTTGGTATACCTTAGGCATGGGCAAACTTTGGCCCTCCAGGTGTTTTGGACTCCAACTCCCACAATTCCTAACAGCACTTGGAGGGCCAAAGTTTGCCCATGTGAACTAGGAATTCTTGAAAAAGGTAATCTTTGTTAATTCAAGTGAGAACCTAATCTGAACTTATTGATTAAAGGCTGAATATGAATTTATTCCCATTTAGGCTGGCTATTTAACATGTAGGCAGGAGAGCTTTTTAAGGAATTAGTTTATTTTTTCTGAAGTTTTTAAAAATAATGTTGAATACTGTCTTATCTGCTTTTAATTATTTTTGGAATTTTATTGTGCATGTTTTAAATAGTTTTGGAACCTGCCTTGAATCCCACTCTAGGAGAAAGGTGGAATACAAATGCAACTAGAAAATAATAATATATTAGCTTTCTGAATCCCAAATAGTGTAGTGAAATAATTATCTTAAAATGTGTTAAAATATATTTTTAAATGTAGTTGGGAGGGAATATGTTTTTAAAAAGTGGAGATACGGTATTTTCTTTTTTTTAAGTGCTTTTACAGGAAGACCTCAATTGATTGGACCAGAGCCAGCCCTAGGTATTTTTCAAGTGTAGGTGAACAGAATTTTGGTGCCCCCCCCCCCCGCCAAACCAATAACTGAAAAATAAAAGTGTTGGATAAGCGAAAATGTTGGATAATAAGGAGGGATTAAGGAAAAGTCTATAAAACATCAAAGATTTTACAAAGTAAACACCAAAACATCATGTTTTACAACAAATCAACAGAAAAAGCAGTCTCGACTGCGCCCCGTATGTTTTGCGCCTGAAGCGACCGCTTAATTCGCCTCATTGTTGGACCAGCTCTGGATTGGACCAATATATCTCAAGTGCATGAAAATTCTCCTGTATTCT
The DNA here is from genome assembly GCF_035594765.1 of Anolis carolinensis. Taxonomy (NCBI): domain Eukaryota; kingdom Metazoa; phylum Chordata; class Lepidosauria; order Squamata; family Anolidae; genus Anolis; species Anolis carolinensis. The sequence goes on along the minus strand of NW_026943819.1, from coordinate 14,147,360 downwards.
CAAAAAGTAATGAAGAGATATAGTTTTTTGCATCAGTGGGGAAGCATGAAGCTCTGGATATTCAGAAGTTCTGAATGAGACCGGCTTTGCAACGAGATCCAAAGTTATAAATGGATTCCAGAGAAACCTGAACCTGCTGGCAAAAAGCTGCTCTGAAGTGTGAGCGGCTAGTTACTTTTGTTTGCAAGAGCTTGTGTGTTTCCATTTGAAAGTGAGTACCCCAGTTTGAATTCAATAGCGGAGATTAGATACAGAGAGTCCAGGACTCCTGGGTGGATGTTTTCCGCATCTATTAGCAAGTCACACACTTCCTAGGATGCTCGGAGCATGGTGTCCTACCAGCTTTATAATTACCACTCTAAACTAGCTGGGAATAGATTTTTATTTTGTGAATAACACACAACCCAGTATTTTTTTTTACAGCAATCAAAGGACTGTATGGTGCCTGGAATGCATCCCATCCAGCCCCATCCTGGCAATGTGATAATGAATGTTTGGAACATAATGGATGCTTTTGCTACAACTGGTTTTGTTCTTCTCATATCCTATTAGGCCTGCACAGCAAGAGAATGGCCTGATGGGATTATAATTGGCCACAAACACAATGCACACTTTCATGGAATGCATTTTTTCTCTTTGACACCGAGGGCCATGATCATCCATCTACCACAGTTTTCTGTCACTTTCACTGACGTTAAGACAAATTAGTTGTTACGTGCTTGTATCTGTGAGGAGCTGGAGAAAGGGAATTATTCCACCACTTGGTGTGTGGATGTGGATGTGTGCGTGTTGAAGAAGCCAAACTGAATATAAAGTAGATACTATTTATTGACCAGCACTGTACAATCTGCAACATTTGGGTTTTCAGAAGCCATGAGATTTCAAATGAAGAGAGATGGGAAGATACATAGGAGATACAGTTCCTTCAGGCATCAGCGATATCTCTGAAATTTGCAATATGACCCATTCCCAATGGAGAAGATGTCTATTTCTGGTCCATGTCAGTGCCTAATGTTTTTACCCATAATTCTGTTCCTTTGCCTTCTTTTTTTGCCAGTCTGTGCTGTTTCTTTTTTAAAATATCCCTCTAGGAATATTGATTTAATATGCGTTTCCATCAAATGTTTATCTTTGAATGTATATTTTGTCCTACATTTTTGGAACAATCCTAAAGACAAGAAGATACACGTCTAACCTTGCTGGGTGGATTTTGCCTTTAATCCCAGGGTGCTTCCTAATGGGGCCTATTTTATTCTTTTAATGCCTGTTGTAGAATATGATGATTGACAGAGAATCTGATTAATTCAGAATGAAGTCATACAGACTTTGTGGGGCTAGGGCTGTTGAGGTTGGGTCAGTTGCAAAAGTGCAGAACCCCACATTTCCTTTTAATACTATCAGTGAGCTTACATGCCATAACAAAAGAATTTGGCCAGAACTGTTACCTAAATCTTAATTTATTGCAATGGTGGACAACTATGGAAAGCAAAGAGGTTGCTTCAACTTCTCAGGAGACCTTAGAAAGCTATATCCTCATTGCATCTGCATATTCTTCTTTATTTGTTCAGTCATTTCCGACTCTTTGTGAGCTCATGGACCAGTCCACTCCAGAGTTCCCTGTCAGCCATCGCTGCCCCCAGTTCCTTCAAGGTTAAGACAGTCACTTCAAGGATACCGTCCATCCATCTTGCCCATGGTCAGCCTCTCTTCCTTTTTCCTTCCATTTCCCCCAGCATCGTGATCTTTTCCAAGCTTTCCTGTCTTCTCATGATGTGGCCAAATACTTCATCTTTGCCTCTAATATCCTTCCCTCCAGTGAACAGCCAGGCATTCTTTTCTGGAGGATGGACTGGTTGGATCTTCTTGCGGTCCATTGCATCTGCACCCACAACAAAAATAAATTCCCTATGCAGCCAAATGCCATCTAGGGAGAATGAGGACATTACCAGTATGCTTTGAACATTTCTTGGAATCTGAATGGTATTTTATGTCATATAGAGGCAAACAATTTTAAAGAGGTATATTTTTTATCCCTGGGTGTTCAGATATGGTGGGAAAGCCCTCCTAGAGGTCATTTGGAGACATTTTTCAAGGAAAATGACCTTCCAGGGGCTTGCAAATGCGCTTTTGTTGATCCAGGTGTTACATTTATGCAGTCCAAATTTTGTTTACCTCCATTTGGTTCCCTGTTTTTCTGGATTATTGTCATGATCATTGTGTGGGTTTACTCACAAATTCACTTAGTTTTAGAAAGAGAACATGAAAGGCACCAACAAACATTTCTAGGGAAATTCTCCTTAAGCTAGACACCATTATCAGGATGGATCTTTTGCCAATTTCCATCCATCTTTTTTGCATTTGCTGCAGAGTATCCAAATAGAAATTTCAATTATGGCTGCTTGAACAAACCCATATTTGAAGTACATAACAGTTGAAAAATCCTGTTGAGGAAATATCTTTCAATCATTGTTTGTCTCTCTTTTTACTTTGCAGCAGTCTTATGTGTATTTGTGTGCAAATGTGCAGATGTCTGCCCACAGCAGTGGTGAGAAGTGTTGCTCTCTGACTTTGATTTCTGCCAGCAACCATTCCATTAAAAGGTACCAAATGGATATCAGACTGAATATTGTGCTAAGGAAATTCAAAACTGCATCTCCTGCCAGATCAGGAATGTAAAAGAATCTGAAATGAATGAACATGAAATGCTTTTTTCCTCCGTGCTGACAAACATGTCAAGTGCTGAAATGAAAGAGCAGATATATGGACATTTTTTAAAAGCTTATGCCAAAACCATCACTATTTCCCTGGTATGATCTATTTCCAGGCCTCCTTTAGCAGAACACAAATTTAATTGGAAATTAGATTCCTGTCATAACGGCCTCAGGTAGGTTTTAAATGTTTTGTCTCTGACTTCTGGATCAATTTGAATATCTGAGAACAGCAGAAACGATACAACAAATCTATGAAGCATAACAGGGGGCTCAGTTAGCATTGAATTTTATTTCATAATCATATCTGGAATAGTTTGCAAAAGAGTGAAAATGTGACCCCTGTCATTTCAGTTAGTGATGCACTGAATACTTCATCGTTCTATCTATTCTTATTTAGTTTGATAAAAGGGAGATTTGATAAGGGAAAAAGCTAAGAATAAAATGTTGATTTCTCTCTGTGTATAAAAACTTGGTACTGTTATATTATCTGGGCGGAGATCACTAGAAGGTGCTAGACAGAGAAGGATAGTCCATTTTATGTGGGTCGGGGGAGTGGAAAGAGGAAAACCATTTCCCCCATTTTTGCTGGTTATGTCTTCTCCCCCCTTCTCATATCATAAACAAGGGTTATTTCCACAACGGGGACTTGGGTGGGGGGGAATAACAGGAAAACAGGGGGAAATGGTTTTCCTCTTTCAACCCACCCTCTACTCGCATAAAATGGACTATCCTTTTCTGTCTAGTGTCCCCTAGTGGCCTCTGTCCGGATAATGGAACAGTACCGAACTTTTTTTCTCCAATGGACTACATCCTTTCTGATATCTTGCACTTCAGTTTAAACCCAGGAACATGTTGTAACTCAGCAAGTGGCAGAGGATTTTTCTGATGTTTCAGAGGATGAGGGGTTTCAAAGTGAGGAGTGTGGGAGGGATCAGAGAGAATTGCAGGCAATTGAGGCTGATGTTTTGGATTTCTGTGCTCGTTCCCAGGCAACACAAAGTGAAAGCTCCAATTCCCTTGTGAAGCAGCCTTGGGCCAATGGGGGATTTTCCCGGGAAACTAGATTAGGTCTGATAAGGCAAGGAGTGAAAAATAGATAAATGAGGTATTCTCAGAGAATCCAAAAATCCAAACACCTTGAAGGTCAGGGGTGTTTGGCATGATCTCATGGGCACCTGAATGGGCTTAAATTAGGTGGTTTGGGCTTTAAGTTTTCAGAGGAGACAACATTGCTTAAAGGATGGCTTTGCTGTCTCTGCTCTCAAGTTCATGATTCAAGTTTCCTGTTCTGGTTCATGTTTTTGTTTCCAGGGTTTGCCCTGGAAAAAGTTCCTGTTTTCAGGTTTATGGATTCATGTTTGAAGTACTGCTGTGGATTTTGTTTCTGTTAACTTTATGTACTTTGTCACTTTTGGATTTTCTATTCTGCTGGCCATTAGAAATGTCCCCTTTCTCCTTTTTACCTGGTTTCTTTAATAAACATTTTTAGACAGTACTATGGGACTTTGGTGTGGCGTTGAGTGAAAAGATGTTTCTGTAACGCCCCTAGACTGCGTGAGCACTGGAAACCAACACGGAGGCCAATAAACAATCTAATATCTTTATTAATGCAATAAAAGAATAAAACAAAAGTATCCAGAGTAAATAGTCAAGCAATTGTCCTTTTAGGAAAGATAAAAAATAGTCCAAATAAATGAAGTTATATGTCCAGTATTAGAGTCCAAAGTCTACAATCCAATAACCGAAACACACTCAAACTCTTTGGAAGTTTGAGTGGGGAAAGAGCAAGGATTCACCGGGAGATTCTTGAAGTAAGTCCAGACAAGGATTTGAGGCTAGGCAAGGTAATTTGTGGTGGATCTGAAATGCAGTCCAAACTTGAACAGGAGTGAAAACGCAACTCCCGGTCTACTCATGAGTAAGTGCACCGAAGGGCCGCTTAGGAGCTCGGAAACAAGGGACAATGTTCTTCTTTGATTAGTCACGTTGACACTGCGATAGGGAGAGCTCAGTGCAGAACTTTTATGGAAGTTCAAGAGCTCCCCCCAACAGGTGTTTAACTCCCCAATTGTTCCCAGAGAAAGTAGCTGTTTCAACATGCCTGCCTCCCCGAAACTTCCCAATGGAAACGGTTTAATTACAATAGTCTCTCTCCGCTAATCTCGCACTTCATCTCAGAAACTGCTTATGGGAGCGATGTGTTTTGAGAAAGGACTTCCTATCAAACACAACACAATCCGGGGAACCAGGCTCTGTTTCAAGGGCATCTGTAATTGGCTTTGGCATGAAAATGTCAACAGGTGACATCTGGAATGGAACAGAATCTTGCTGAGATGGGAAAAAACCCATATCCTCTTCAGTTTGATCTATGATGGCTGTGGGGTCATGGGTCAAAGGTCCCTGAGACATCACAGTTTCGGTGTTAGAGTGCAACAGAACACACCATAATACAATTCTCCCATAGGCAACAACATGTGTGCTGGTACAGCTGTACCAGAACCTTCTACTTTACTTTCTTGCTGCAAATGTTTGCAATCATAGGACAGGCCACCTGTCAATCACCATTAAGTTTGATTCCGCCCCTTGTTCAGGGCTCTGGGAGGGAAGGAGCCATTTTTAAGTTAGTCTCATTTAGGAAGCTCATCTATAGGACGTAGACCAGCTCGTCCCGTAAAAAGCTTCATATTTCAAGAGCACCAGGGTTAAAGAACACCAGGGATATTGACCATCCGAGGATACAGAACAACAGCACAGAAACATCTGAAAGCCTTGGCTGGTAGGTCCACTCAACAACCAGATACACTTGGGAGTTGGTAGTGGGTCCCAGACCAGTTAGGCCCAGATAATAGATAGCCTGGGAGAGGTTATAAGAGGGTTTTCATAGTTATTCAAAGCCAATCGCCTGTCCTGTGGGGACAAGACTTCTTGAAGATTTATTATTTGTTCGTCAATAAAGACTTTGTTATTTATTTAAAAGACTTCAAGGCCATCTTTTCAGGGAAATTCCTCAACAACCTTTCTTTAGGCACCCTGGCTTCCCGCTGGGCATAAAGCGTACGTCCTATATAATAGACAATCAGTTACAGGCCCGGCGTGTGACAGAACAGCATGGAATAATAAATATGGAATAATATGGAACATCATGGAATAATAATAAACTAGACTCAATAATGGAAGACACAGCCTCTTTTCCTTCTACCACTGTACCAACAATGAGTCTCATCTGCTGATGGCATGCCAAAAATATCGCAGTTTAGTCATCTTGGCTTTAAGACTTCATTTTCAAACACTCCAGGGAAAAGATCAGTTTATATATTGTTACTAGACCAACGTAATATATATAGCATATATTTGCTACATGCCCCAGGTCCCACAGTAAGAAAGGGTGACTCTTGCCACCTTCTTTGCCCAAATGTGCACTTTCTCCTACCCACTTCCCTAAAGTCATAGTTTTTTTTTTAAAAAAAAACACTACTATTAGTCAATCTCCCACCAATGAATCCTAGGAAATGGGAGAAATTTCAACTCAATCTAGTTGTGATCCAATGAAGTCTATACTGAGCTTAGGGTAGGCTGAATGTTGAAGTCCCATGGGGAAGATTTGGGGATAGCGCCCCACCTTCAGCCCCATGCTTCAGCACTATAGCCAAGCAATGCCCTTTCCTACCCTTTACTGGCTTAACTGCTGGTGGGATTGAAGTTGATGAATAATAACAATATATTGTATTCTTTGATGGGTTATTATAGGGGAGTGCTGGTGGAATGGATATGTTACAAATATAGTATGCATTTCTATAAAATAATATTATGAAATGAAGGTATATGTTTCTAAAACAGAAAAAGAAATGGTTGCTGCTTGAAATTATTCCTCCTTAAATCCCCTTCAAACAAACCAGAGAAAAACAAGACAGTAATGTTCTTTGTTGGTGCCCTTTGCTAGCTTTGTTTTCTTCCAGCACTTCTTTGCTTTCACTTTCTTCGTGGCATCAGCACCTGCTTAGTGACCCTAGACGAGCCCTGTGCTCACTTCTTCCCTCCAGCAAGTCATGTGTTTGCAACAAAATGAGATGCTGTCCTTTTCAGGGACATTCACACACACACAATATATATATAACCCTCTCCTGCCACCCCCCTTTTTCCCCCCTCTATAGATTTTGACAGAGCCTGTCATGAATTCCTATCCTTTGTTAAATTCAGCTCAAATTTGCAAAAAAGAACACAAAAAAGAAGGAAGGAGTGAGTGATTTGGAATAAAGTTAATGTCATCACAAATCCATAAGAAACTGAACCCTTGGGTACTCTTTGTTCTTATAAAAGCTCATCTGATTCCAGCTAAGACAGAGGAGATAGCAGGATAAAGACAGTTCTTTCTGCATTGGTGAGGTTATTAGATTGCAATCTGGTAGCCACAGACCTCTGAGGAAGTGCCATTAAGTTCAGTGGGAATGGGTATATAGATCTGTAGGGTTGCTGAGAAAATCTGATTTTCGTGTCTACCGTTTATAGTGTGGAAAATCAATGGTTCTCAAAATGTTGTAGCACTACAAATCCCATTCACCCTAGCCAACGAAAGCATAGGTGAATTACAGCCCCTAAACTAATGCAGCATTGCAGTTGCTTGTGCAGAGTGAATTGTGATCTTTTGGATACTAAGATATGTTGGGAAATGCTGCATGAACAGGCACACATGAATTCCTTCTTGACAGTTGCATTTATACAACAAGCAACAAAACATATGCAGACACTTGTTTTAAGGAATCTCAGATCATAGACCATGATTATTTTCTTGTAGGATTTCAAAGCGACCTTTTGCAATATGATACATAACGAAGTCAGAGAAAAAATGTAGGTGGGATTCCGAGAAATGCAATGATACCAAAAAGGGGAAATATTCATTTTCCTAATCCATTTTTATTACACTGTACAGAGTCCTGAAGTAAGTTTTAGTCAGGAAACATCAGCAAATGATGCACAAAAGAAATTTTCTTTAACTAAATCAGAATCCCCCCAGAAGAGAAAAAAGGATCTGAAACTCCCAGGTCCTGTCCTTCTTCAAATGGGTTTCATTTTAGAGTTCCACATGACTTCATTCCAAACTATTTCCTGAGAACTCCTGGCATTACCAAGGACTTTTCACTCCTACTTTCCAGGCCAAGTATGTTCTCAAATGAACTGGATCTCTACTTGGCTGTCTGTTTGTGTTAACTCAGAACTTGCTCAGATGGCCTCTGTCAGTAAGCACAGTTGTTATTTCCAGGGCACAGATTCAATACGATCAAGTGAGGGAAAGAGGGATGTTTTCACCAAAACATAACGATCCCAATGTTTAACAAGAGTAATATGCTAAGACAGTCAGTGTGGTGTGGTGGTTTGAAGTCAAACTATGACTCTGGAGATCAAGGTTTGATTCCTTGTTCAGCCATGGAAACCCACATAAGTTGGAAACAACTTCAAGGTAGACAACAACAACAACAACAACAACAACAACAACAACAACAACAACAGTTCAGCTAAAACACCATATCACTCTTACTATAAATCTTGGATAATAATAAGGAAAATCAAAGCAAAAAGAACTAGAAATAATTAATACTTGAGACATTTCCCCTTCTGGATGAGTCCTAAGTAGCAGAGCAGTTGTTGACTAAATTTACTCTAATGACTGGAAGAATAAGGAAACACTATAAATCAGAATTATTGATTATGTATACAGCTAGCTTGTTTAAATATCTTTTATTTTGCTATCTCTCATTAGGTGAAATGTGTGGCATATATAGTATGCATAATATTTGATTTTCCTATTTTTATATTTTATCTCATTAAAAAAATATATTCACATGGAACAATCCATGATGACTAGTCAATAAAACCATTCAGTTGTTCATTTATTCTTTCCCTTATTGATAGTATGAAAGAATGAATGTGAAGCTTATTTTTCAACCCAAAGAACAGGCACTTAATAACTTGGAACAGATTTAAATTTTGCACATGCAGTTGTTTGTTAGCAATAATTCTAAACTAAAATGTCTTATTATGCTTTAGACTTCATAGTGTGAATTCAGGAATACAGTCCTGTTCTAATTTTAGGGCTATAGCTCTGTAAACAAAACTGTTCTAGAAGCATGGAGGTCCCTCTGGGACAGTATGAGAAGACTCTTTCTGATTGGGAAATTGAAAGGAAGAGAGGTTCATTTGATTTACATTTGATTTAACCTAATTCACACTACCTAGACTGGCCTAATATAGACAAATAAATGGTTCTAAAGTTTTGTCTACATGAATAGTGAAACCCATGGCAGGCAAGAATCAGCCTTGTAGTGTCCACATGATAGACAGGACCTTCTTGCCCCCAAGGCCAATTAAACCTGGGTTGCTGTGAGTTTTCTGGGCTGTATGACCATGTTCCAGAATTATTCCCTCATGACATTTCACCCACATCTTTGGCAGGCATCCTGAGAGGTTGTGAGGTCTGTTGAAAACTAGGCAAGTGAGGTTTATATATCTGTGGAAGGTCCAGGGTGGGAGAAATAACTCTTGTCTGCTGGAGGAAAGTGTGAATGTTGCAACAGACAAGAATTCTTTTTCCCACCCTGGACCTTCCACAGATATATAAACCTCACTTGCCTAGTTTCCAACAGACCTCACAACCTCGGACGATGCCTGCCATAGACGTGGGTGAGATGTCAGGAGAGAATGCTTCTGGAACATGGCTATACATCCCGGAAAACTCATAGGAGCCTAGTGATTCTGGCCATGAAAGCCTTTGACAACCAATTAACATGGTTTTGCCCCAAGCTAAGCAAAGTCAGAGAATGCCCCAGAGTTTTTCCAAAGCTCTGCAGCAGCTCTGCACTCTGGGATAGTGTAATCTGTTGTGCTGGCTTTGAATCGGAACTGACCTTGTTCTGTCACGCGCTGGGCCTGTAACTATTGTCTTTTTGTATAGGACGTATACTTCATGCTCAGCGGGAAGCCAGGGTGCCTAAAGAGAGGTTCTTGAGGATTTCCCTGAAAAGGATGGCCTTTTGAGTCTTTAATGAAATAACAAAGTCTTTATTGATGAACAAATAATAAATCTTCAAGGAGTCAAATAACACTTCAAGGTTTCCTTAATAAACTGATGACTTTTCAATCTTGTCCCCAGGGGACAGACAATTGGCTTTGGATAACTGTGCTTTCTCTATAAGAAAATCCCCTTATAACCTCTCCCAGGCTGTCTATTATCTGGGCCTAGCTGATGTGGGACCCACTGCCGACTCCAAATGCGTCTGGGTATCGAGTGGACCTACCAACCAAGACTTGCAGATGTTTCAGCTGGGGTTCTGTGGATCTGTGATGCTGTTCCCTCTCCGAGGTTTCTTTGGAAACTTCAGGGCTGTTTCTCTCAGGAGCTGTGAGGCTGAGAGGCTGTGAGCTCTCAGCCAGAGCTTTTGAGACTTTTCCCCTGGAATTTCTGTTTCTGGTTTCTCGGATGTTCTATATACCCAGATGTGCTATATCCCTGGATGTTCTTGAAATATGAAGCTTTTCTACGGGACGAGCTGGTCTACGTCCTATAGCTTAGCTTCCTTAAGAGAGACAGACTTAAAAATGGCTCCTTCCCTCCCAGAGCCCTGAACAAGGGGCGGAACCAAACTTAATGATGATTGACAGGTGGCCTGTCCTATGATTGCAAACATTTGCAGCAAGAAAATAAAGTCTGAGCTTCTGGTACAGCTGTACCCGCACAGACCTCACTGTTCACACAGCCTTCCCACTCTCTCCAGTCTCCACAGTATGGGAACAGGGCATGGTCATCCTCCCTTGCTCATCCCATCACTTGTCCAAAAGAACCCCTGGTACAAAGAAGTCTTGGCTATCCCTGGGAATCAGTGCTGCTGCAAGACAGAAATGGGCAGTGATGCCAAACCCCAGGGAATCCTTCCCATATTGATGTGGCTTAAGAGCAAATCAAGACTGAATTCTCCCTAAAAGTAAAGATGACTAAACTGAGGATATTAGGCTTATCATGAGACAACATGACTCAATGGAAAGATAACAATGCTTAGCAAAATGGAAGACAGTAGGAAAAGAAGTATGCCACTTTACAAGCGGATTGATTCAATCAAGGAAGCCATGGACCTAAGGTTGCAAGATCTGAATAGGGCAGTTCCTGACCATGAATCTTCAAAGTTTCCCATTCATACTGTCAGTGCCAAATCGACAACAAAGATTTTGCAGTCTTCAAATTTCATCCGTTTTTGGTGAAAATCAACTAAAATTACATCGGTGAAAATTGCACACAAAATTGGATGATAGTGCAGAAAAATTGCACAGAACTATACATGTGATCGATTACCTCTTTAGGATGGATTGTGTCTTATCTCACAGGCTGGTCATTTATTGTGGTGGCAGAGCACTTTGTGACATCTTTCTCCTTTGGGTTGAGTGCAACCCTATGTGACCAGTCTCTTCCCTTGTGGAAGAGCAATCAAACCTTGTTCAAATGAGATGTGAATAGTGTTCCACAGAGTTCTATTCTGGGCCCTTTCTATTCTGTAAAGGAAACATGTTTCTTTTTTTACTCTTGTCTTTTGTTCCTCATATTGAGGTTGTAGCTAAATCATGGGGGTTTGTCAGAATCCAACATTTTTTTATCTGCTTCCTTTACATCATGCTTTAGTCATTTCCTCATCTTGATTATTGTAATCTTCTTTTGACTGGTCTTCCATTAACTTATCTTAGTCACTTGGTTTCTATTCAATGTTCTGCTGCAGAGATTACATTTTTTTGGACCATCATTTTGATCACGTCACTCCACTGTTTAGTCTCCATTATGTGTTGCCTGCTTCTTTTAAAAACTTTTTATTTTAATAAACTTCTACCTGATATCATTCCTCATATATTTTCTGTCTAATTTTTCATTACTACCATGTTTATATTTGGTGTAGAAGGAAAAGTGAATGCACAAAGGAAATGTAAGAAGAATATTCCACCACGTTCTCCATGCATAGTAGTGCTTAAGAGCCACCCTACCTGCAGGCCTGATTGCCATATATGAGTGATGAGTATGGTAATTCGTCTATTTACAGATCAGTTTCCAGGAGCAATTTTCAGCCTGTGGCTTCACTGTAAACTGCTTACCCAGGATATTTGCAATGCTTGATACCTCCTCTAAGCCACATGGATAAGTGTTTGGCTAGCTGAAACTTTAATGACTACATAATTGCAAACAGCCAACAATGAATAATGGATAGGAACTACTCTTATTTGTTTAAGAGCCTCCTACTACTGATAATGAGGTAAGAATGGATATTATCCCAACTATTTATATGAACCATTTTGGGTTTCAGCTGCTGTTGGAGCAGCACTTTGCTTCTTTCACCCACAAACCTTATCTCCTTTTCTCCCACTCATCTTCTCTCTCCCATGAATCTGACTTACAGTGCAATCATTTGAAGGATGTCTACACATAAATAAGCACCGCAGAGTTCTATGGTGTTTACTTTCAGCACTTCAAAACACACTATTATGAGTAAGAATCAGAAGCAGGACCTAGGTCATAGTCTCCCATTTTGTCCTCATTCACCTAACCCAATACTCAAGCCACTACACAACCTTAATATATAGAAATTCAACATATTGTGGGGCATAAAAATGTTCAATGTCTGCAGGTATATTTATTGGTGCAGATTCAGTGGTGTTTCACAAGACTCCAAACCGCAGAAAACATATGTCAATGTAAAGCAGAACATTTATTTTGAGTAACTGTTAGCTTTCTTCTTCATAAAATATAACCAATACAAACATAATAGATTTGTTTTGACAATTTATGTCCCAGCTGTTTTTATTTAAAGAAAATTCTACATATTTCTATATAGAATTTAAGACTTTTCAGGTGGCAATTTTGCAAAATGACAAACTTGAAAATGCAGACATTTTGCAAAATGACACAGACTCCTCTTAAAGGGCCACACAATGAGTAAAGATAACAAACAATTATTAAATGATATTCTGAACTTAGGAACACTTAACTTCAGTGTTCCTGATAAAAATAAATGTCTTTGCTTCAAGAAAAGGCAAAAAATGCGAGAACAGAAAATAATCCGGATTATCCTGCCTGATAATCCGGCTTAACTCAGTGAACTAAAGTTTACTGAAACTATAGTCACGCCAAGCTACAGCACAAAAAGCCAGGAGAGGGCCAAACGCACGCCCATAGTGAGAGCAGGCAACACCATTGTCCAAAAGCCAAGCCGAATCCAGATACCAAAGGATAGCCAACCGGGAATAGTGAAGTCGCCGTCAAAAGCCAAGCCGAATTCAGGAACCAAAAGGAGAACCAACCAGGAGTAGCGATTCCGTCGTCAGGAGCCAAGCCGAATTCAGGAGCCAAAGGGGAGCCAGGAAATGCCAAGCCAGGAACCAGCGAAGCCATCGTCAAGAGCCAAACTGAATCCAGGAACACAAAGCTGTACAGCCAGGACCCAAGCCCAACAGGAGAACAGGCAGCAACAACCCAATGTCCAAAACGACACCTTGCCTTCTGCAAGGAGTCTGTACTTCCAACTCCACTTTTAACTTATCGTTATCTGACAATGATGCCTCTGCCCTGTCATCATTATCCACAGCTGATCTTGATCTCACACGTGAACCTCACCCATCATCCCTCCAGTCCCTCCATCTTTGTTCAAGACTTAGATCTCCCCATGTCCCTGGTGTATCAGTAGCTTCCCAATCCCCTGATGCATTCCCAGGAACTGGCACACATTTGCTTGAGTCCAATCTGCAGCACTTTCCATCTCACTCCCAGACCCATAATTCCCAGAAAAACCCTCAAATGTTTCATCTTCCGTGGGAGCAGTGAGTAGATCCCGGATCTTCTTCCTTTCCCTTTCCTCATCTGACTCTTGCTCCCGAGTTGACCTTTTAGTTCCTCTACTCTCTGTTAACCCATCTTCTTCCAGCATTGACTCCTCATCGCTAGAGAACCCTTCAAACATTTCATCCTCAGAAGGAGCCATAAGTATTTCCCGGACCCGCTTTGCTTGCTGTTTCTCATCAAACACCTGCTCACCATTAGCCCTTTTTCTCCTGCTAGCAGTTCTACTACTAGTAGTATTATTGCCCCCTGGCCCAACTACAACAGTATTAATTCTGTAACATTGTGTGATTTTGGGAGGCTAGTATGATAAAAAGTGAGAAGAGACTCAACATATATGTTATTGTTCAATACCTCTATGTAGCCATAATTGTGGCCTATTGCCATGCCTTACATACTCTCCCAAATTTATTTTACTATTTAGAAATGAGGAGCGTGATTATTAATATTCAAGGAAATGTGCAAGGAACATTGAATCTAGTGGGAGCTATGACAATAATTTCTGTCATTGTTAATATTTTTATATTTATAAGGCATTGTGTCAAAAATACACAAAATATGAACAGTGTAATATCACAGAGGCATTTATATCTGGAATAGGTATTCAGTAGAAGCAGCCCAAAAGAGTATTCCTTTAAGATAATAATATGCCATTGGTAATATAAATTTTAAGAGCTATGAAAATGTAGCTAACTGCTTCTGATATGTGCAACAGTGACACTTTAATGCAGAGGAGAACAAATGCTATGTACATCTGAAAGAACTATAAACATATGGTGTAATTTTGGAAGAATATTGTTTAAAATTAGGCATAGTATGGATCATAAAATATCTGTAACATCAGTTGCAATTCTGTGGAAGTGTGTACAAGATTAGAGTGAGGAAAGCATACAGAGTTTGGGAGGTTACATTAGTGATGAAAGCATTTCAAATTCCACCTGTTTTGTCAAATATTATTCACAAGAGACAACTTGACAAAATAAATTATGGCATACCATGCAAAAGAATAAAATTATGCAGATCAGGTAATCTGGGCTAGATAACCATTTTTTGGACATTTAGCAACCTTTTATATCATACTGGAATCATATTACGTATATAAGAAGACAATGTTCATCTACATGATTTCTCTCTCGCTCAAGAATCTTTTACTTGCTTTTACTTAATGCAGTTTTGTCCATTGTTTACACTGTTCAACCTCATGCACACTTTGTGGTAGACAGTTTGTCTAGTTCTGAGTTAGGACTGGATGCAGCTGTTCATACGGTCATTCTACTTTTTCCTGAGCTTGCTTGGCTTAGTGGCAAATACTGGGCACAAAAGAGATGGTGGTCATTGCTTGACACATCTGCTGATGTGAAGTGGGATGGCACAAGATTCACCAGTTCTATCTTGGCCAAATTAGGACATCTTGAGAGTATATATTTATATATGAAGAGCAAGTGAGATTTATGTCTTTCTTAACAAGTTACTACTTTTAAGGAAATATAAGCAGTGACATTAAAAGTATAACACAATTGAGAATCAAGGCCTACTGACTCTTTTTCAGCATTTGTCAACAAAACTAACCAAGCAAAAACATCTTGCTGCTGACTCTGAATGTATGTAGAATTAAAGACAAAACATAGGTAACACAGTACCTTTTAACAGACCAATTACTTTGATGAACTTCACTGCACAAGCCTATCTTCAAATGACAAACATTTGGAGTTCTGCTTGAGAAAGAAGAGCTCAGGGCTCAAAAGGCTAAATTTCCTATTGCCAGTAGATGACCATCAAATTAAAGACAGCAACATTGGCCTTCCTTTTTACCTTTAAAAAAAGTTTGCCTTCTCATTTGGTTTTGTGTGGAGGGCTTTGTCAGAAGTATCACAAGCAACACCAGTTATCTCAGCAGAGGTGATTTCTCTGCATTTTGCATCTGAAGGCAAAAACAAACTAGAACATATTTGCTACTATTCCACAGAGTAAAATTAGGAGACATGCAACCAAGCAACAACAAAATGTGGTCAAGATGGCAAACATTATTTATGAGGATGAACATACAGGCTAGGCTACAGTAATTAGCTTTAGTGAGAGTCTACCAGGAAGAGAAAAATACCAACATTCTCCTTCCCTGCTGAGTTGAGTGTAAATAACCTGTGCCCTTTGTACTCAATTTGCAGCAACTGAAGGAAGCTGAGGATAAAGGAGGAAAGTGAGAGGAGGAGAAATTGGAATATTTTAAAGGTAGCTGAAAAAGCAGTATGACAAAAAATTAATTGAGAGTACAGTAGTCTCACTTATCCAAGACTTGCTTATCCAAGGTTCTGGATTATCCAATGCATTTTTGTAGTCAATGTTTCCAATATATTGTGATATTTTAGTTCTAAATTAGTAAATACAGTAATTACAACATCATTACTGCGTATTGAACTACTTTTTCTGTCAAATTTGTTGTATGACATGATGTTTTGGTGCTTAATTTGTAAAATTATAACCCAATTTGATATTTAATAGGCTTTTCCTTAATCCCTCCTTTTTATCCAACATATTCGCTTATTCAAGATTATGCCGGCCTGTTTTGCTTGGATAAGTGAAACTCTATTGTATTCGTATTTGCCCAAAACTTTGACTTTGACCTTTTCATCCTCCCTGGTCTCATCTAGGGGATAAAACAGACCACAAGCAAAGGTACAGTGATGTTATGTTTCTGTATCATCCAGAAATCCTGGCCAGAATTTATCAAGCGATCACTCGTTTGGGGTTTAAGCCTTACTATAGATTTTATTGGATGAAGCAGCTAAACTAGTATTTAAGTTGGGCCACCACCTTTGGTAATGGTTCCTATAATAAAAAACACTATGTGTATCCCACGATCAGTCTGCTTCCTTCCCATGATTAACTTTTCTCCTGCTACTGACAGGCCAACTCCATCAATACCTCACAGTCCCACAGTGTCCCTGTCCCCTGCGATGGTCCAGTCTGCTTCTGTGCCATATCCTGGCAGTAAAGTGGTGTCAGGGGATGAGGTTTTCCTTCTCTCTCCCTGCCCCAGTATTTCAAATCTCTCTTTTTTTTGTTCATTTAATATTTTACAATTATATTTAACTTTTTCTGTTATTCATTGTCAAAATTATCAAATTGTTCAAAAATATTACAGAGCAGGAAAGGTGCAGAAAGGCAGGGTTATAACGCTATGCAGAAGCATGATTGTAGGACTCTGGACTGTGGAACTGGCATGATTGCACAGTATAATATCACAGGTGCTTAGCCCACTATGTAAGGAGCCTCGGTGGTATAATGGGTCGAACCCTTGTGCAGGCTGAACTGCTGACCTGAAGATTGCTGGTTCGCATCCACGAGATGGGGTGAACTCCCATCTGCCAGCTCTAGCTTGTGGGGACATGAGAGAAGTCTTCCAGCAAGATAGTAACACATCCGGGCGTCCCCTGGGCAACGTCTCTGTAGATGGACAATTCTCTCACACCAGAAGCGACTTGTGGTATGGTCTCAAGTAGCTTCTGACATGATAAAAAAGCACAGTATGTACCCACTATTTATAACATGGCTGCCATGGAATAGCAGCTACATGCAATAAAGTTCTAACTCGCATTGATTTGCCTATATCATTTTGTAAAGATCTTAAGGAAAACTGTGTCCAAGTTAATTCTTTCTTTTTTTAAGCCTTGCTTTGCTGAACAGCTGAGTCGTGTGCATTCCAGTGCCTAGTACTGTCAGCTCTGTTCAGCCATATCTAAACACCTAAAGAAGGTAAGTTTGATTTATATGTAGATGAGTTGGAGAAAAACTCACTATTCCTTGACCTTGTGCACTGCTAACTTCTGCTTTGCACAGGAACAGGCCAAGTAAAATATTTATGTCTTGGTTTGCGCATGTGGGCAATGAAGCATGGCCATGTCCCTTATTAATCAGTTAGTTTTATCCACATTGATGGGTTGTTTTGCCATTAGCTGCAACGGAGGTGAAAATGCAGAAGACAATATGTGACGCTCGTGTTTGCAATGGCTCCCTATGCAAAAAATGCATATCATTATCATTTTGGTTCCAGAAGCTTATGTAAATTAATTGCATCTGAGAATTGGCAAGATGGACATTTATGCAATTTAGGACACTCCTGGCTAAGAGCTTTATATTAATATAACAACAGTTTAACAGCAGCTGATAGACAGGACACAGCCGTGCAATTATCAAAAGCAGGTCATCCTTCTTGGTCTCTAATTAGGTATATAAGCAAGTAGTGTTTGCTGGAACTAATTGTTATATTACAGTTGGTAGTGCAGTGTCAAGGAAGTTCAGATTTGGGAAAGGAATGAAAGATCTTGAGCAGCCCAATATTGGCTCATTTTGGGGATTATTCGCCTGTGTAATCCAATTAAATGCACTGAGCAGATGCAGGTGTTGGAGAGTGTACATGTATTCCAGACTCACTCTCCAACTACTCAACCTTTGGAAAAGAAAAAGGATATAGTTCTGGCATCACGTCCAAGGACAATATGAGAAGAATAGATTCTAGCAAGTCTGAACACTGGAAGCACCTTTCTTTCTTTACCTCCTTGTATCTCAAATGATACATGGATTAATAGAACTGCTATGCTGAGTTCAGCCTAAAACAATGGAGGAACCAGCAGTGCACGGTTTCTTTGCAACTTCCTATTGGGATCCACCTCTCAGAAATCTACTTTCACTTAAATCTGGTTTTAAAAACCACTCTTAGATGGATAAAATATTTCAACTATGAATACAAGCAAAACAAAATATTTTATCTTAACCTACCTAGAGAGTGATTTAAAAAAGGATCACCCAGCAGTTATATAACTTACAAATGGGTAGCAAAATCATTGAAACAATTAAAAGTTTCCTATACCTTGACCTAAACAGAGATTGAAGTCAAGACATTAGAAGATGAAGGCTTGGAAGGGAAGTAATGAAGAAACTAGAAAGGGACATCAAGTGGAAAGCAGGAGTTTATGCCTTCACGTTGCCTATTGATTTATGGCAACCCCATTAATTTCAAAGGGTTTTCTTTGGCTAAGAATATTTAGAAGTAGTTTTGCTAGTTTCTGCCTCTGAAATCTTCTCTACAGCACCTGGGATTCTGCCTTCTAAACTCATGAACCCAATTTAGAGTCAAATAAATGTGAAGTCCAGTTGCAATTGATGCTGTTCTGTTGATTTCAATGAGATAAAGGGGCTTTGGTTTTCTGCTTTGGTTTTGGAGTTTGTGTTCCATTAATTTCAATAGGGCCTAAACCAGCATAACTTTTTCTGATTGCTGTGTCACTTCTGAGTTCTGTAGGCAGCACAGCAGAGTCCTCAGGCAATATGATCCTTTAATAGTAACTGTTATATTTCTAATGCCAAATTCATCTGCTCACTGCTTTTGACTGCTTTTCTGTTTTGCAGGAGGAAAATATTCCAGAAGAATAGGAAAGGGAAGGGAGATCTTGAGAAAGAAAATTCAACTGAAGTATGTTTATTATACAATGACTTTTTGGGGTGATTTTTATGTCAGGTTTTTGGCTCCTAACGTTATGAATCCAAATTGGGACCCAGAATGATAGGCTTTTGATTGTAGGGATAGAAAATAAATGGATAGGGTTCATATTTCCATACAAATACCCTCATTTTGTACTTCTTGAGACTGGCAGTGGGATGAGCAGCATCTTGTATCTTAAATCAATACTTTTAGAACATTTCAGCAAAGAAAAATGCATTAAAACCATGCAGATTTGTGGGGATTTGTGGGGAATTTTTATTTTTTTTAAAAATCACACAAATATTTTAATGTTACCACAAAAATGCATACCAAATTTGTACAGTAGAGGAAAGGCAATCAAGAAGGAATATCTGTTATTTTAAAAACCACATTTGCTCTTTTCTGTGTGGGAAGAACAGGGAAGTATCACAACCTAGATTGAAGAAAATAGCAGTATAAACAAGCTAATTCTTTTATAGAAAACAAGACTGGGTTATCATGATCGTGGTGGTGGGGTTATAAAGGTTAACCAGTGACATGGTTAACCTAATGACTGGTGGCTTCTCAATCTGTTTCAGCCTTCTTCCACCTTCACACCCATTGTAACATGTACCATGTTGTCTTCTGCCTGATCCACTGTTGAGGTCTTCAGGTTTTCAGATTGTGCTCTGTCTGGAACCTCCCCTGCAGCCCCTCCTGGGAGTACATGAATCCAATGGTTACGTCCACAGGTTCATTGGAACACGCAAGCCCCATCACCATGACAAGGTAACAATCCATCGATTTGACAAATCTCTTGGGAAGACAGGCTGACAAATGGCAGCATGCTGAAAGACACAAAGACCATCAGCATTGAAGCAATGATCCTATGCTATCAACTCCACTGGACTGGCCACATTGTCCGAATGCCCAATCACCATCTCCCAAAGCAGTTACTATACTCCCAACTCAAGAATGGAAAATGGGATGTTGGTGGACAGGAAAAGAGATTTAAAGACGGACTTCAAACTAACCTTAAAAACTGTAGAATAGACACTGAGAACTGGGAAGCACTGGCCTTTGTGTGTTCTAACTGGATGTCAGCTGTGACCAGTAGTGCTGCGGAATTCAAAGAGGCACAAATGGAGTGCAAAAGGGAGAAATGGGCCAAGAAGAAGGTGCGTCAAGCCAACTCTGACCAGGACCGCCTTCCGTCTGGAAACCAATGTCCTCACTGTGGAAGAACATGAGGATCAAGAATAGGGCTCCACAGTCATCTGCGTATCCACCACCAAGACACTACCCTTGGAAAGACATCATACTCGGACAATGAGGTATCACCTAAAAAAAAAAAGGTTAAGCAAATCTCCGGATAATTTAATTTATACCCCTTGTTTTTAGGATGCTGTTTCATTTCTGAATCAATCTATAAGTTTCATCTATTCAAATATATATTATACAATATTTTTAATTTGCATTTTCTCTCCCAAAAATGAACTGCAATTTAATTTCTCCATTCTTTCCTTTCCTGTTCTTTCTTCTCTCCCCACTTTTCTGCTTCTTTATCTCTCCACTGTTTTGATTGCTTTTCTTTCCCCTTTCCATAAAAATCTGACTGCAACAAGGGATTTACATTATAAAATTACATAATATAAAATAGGAAACATGGTGTTTGGAGGAGCTGTATGGCCATGGGATAACAATGGGCATTTTTATGATGATTCCTTGTGAAAAACAATCATGAGAAATTAGAAATAAGGCATTAATGACAACGGAAAATACATATAAAGGTGTCCTTTTTCTCAAAAGATTTTAAATGGATGTTTTATGTTACCTTTTAAAATATTACCTATTGTGTTACATTTAAATTGCTGCTACTTGCAACATCTGGAAGAGTATGGTCAATAACTAGCTACATTCAACTGCACATATTAATCCAATAATTCTTAAACAGCTCATCTTGCATAGGAATTTACAATAACTACATTTCTTTAGCATCCCTACATTCCTTTCCTAATGCACCAAATTCTACTGAGAAAACGTCTACTTAGGAAAATTAGGCAGTGACCAGCTCATCATGCCTTTGTTTCTCTTTTTCTGTAGTAATACAGCCTATTGTTAATTTTGGTTTACTCCTCTGCATTTTAAAGATTTTATTGCTAACAAGCCTATCCCCATCAGATCCTGTCAATGGCAGGCTGCCAGTTCAGCTTTGGCTTGATGGATGCATTAATGGTTTAAGGACACCAATCATGCTTTTGGAGAATCATTGCTAGGCAGCTTATATTGTTTACACTCTCACATTAACATTACCTCTATTTCCAATGCACCGGCATTGAGATGTAGCTTATATGCTTCCAAATGTTGATAGATATGGATTGCCCCATCCATTCCACATGGGACACATCATGGCCAAGATCCTGTCAAATATCACTGAAATGTAACTCCTTGCTAATGTGGCTCTGTCAGAGGGGATGGAGAATGCTTAGCTTAGAATTGAGAAAATATCAGGAGTATTCAGGCATCTTTCTGGCCATCAATGGGAAGCGGGATTGTGCCTAAGTGAAGTCGGACTCTTCATCGCAGAAAACAGATGCAATACTCCCAGCGTGGTGCTGCTCAAGACCATCCAGGACACATTTAGGTAAAAGCTTGCAGTAAGACTTATGTAGCACTGCTAAATGGGACACTGAAGAATGAACGATTCAGCTCCTTCCCATCAGTAAGTTTTGGTGTCCTGAAGAGTTGAGACAAGACCCCAAGGGCTGTCTGCTTGTGCTGCTCACACCGCAGCACCTGACAGGATGAGTATGGATTAGGGGTGTGCGAAACAGCAGAAATCAGTTTCCATTTCGTTTTGGATTTCGGATTGCCCACATTTCATTTTGGGAAGATTTGGGGAGATTCAGGGGAGGCATGTTTCAATTTGTAATTTGAAATACAGAGTTTAATTTCCGTTTCGGGAAGATTTGGCCCATTAGCACCATCTTTCTGTCATTTTTATGGCTATCAGGTTGAAACTTGCCACACTTGTAGAACATATGCATGACTATACACCTGCCAAGTTTCCGAATGTTTTGCTCATACACTGATCTTTAGGAATTTTTAAAGTTTTTACAAATAAAAATGTCTTTAAAAACCAAAAGAGGTATCCCCTTCAATTTCTCCGCAGTGACAGAACATGAGTAATACATAATCCTGCCAATTTTCAGAAAAATCCACTCATCCACTAAGTTTTAGGATTTTTTTTCCAATTTAAGAACCCTAGGCGAGTCACAGGCTCAGAGGTATGAAAAATTATTTTTTTTCTGGTGCTCAGGATGAAATTTGACACACTTGTAAGCCACATTTATGACGATAAGCCTGCCAAGTTGGTACCACCACAGGTATATTCGTTTCGGATTTGTGGAGATCAGGGGAAAGGCAGTAATAGGATGCATAAGGGAGCAAATTATGACCCAGGTCGAGGATCTTCAAAAAGGTCTAGAAATGCTCCAGGTCTGTACAGAAACTGGTCTGTAATCCTGAGGCATGAAAGCAAGGTCTAAAACAATGCTTTACTAACTCAGGAGTTAAAGCAGTACTGAAGCAATCCATAAGCGATGCCCAAGCAATGGAAACAATTTATGAATTTAATTTCATTTCTTTTCAAATGCAATTGTTTCAAATTAATGACTTAAAATACAAGCTTCTGTTTGGGAATGTATCCTCCTTTGATTCACCATGAGCCAAATGAGCTTGTTCGGCTATCAACATGTAATTTTCTCATTTCTTCTGTGGGCATGCCTGAGTCGTTTTGGATCCCAGCTTGGCCTCCCTCCAAAGAAGCTTGTCACCGTGTGCTTTGGGCCCAGTTGCTTTCCAAATTAGTGAGATTCTCTTCTCTTTTCATTCTGTTGCATTTAAGAAATTATGACTTGTTCTTGGCCCAAGATCTCCATCTTTTCAAAAAGCATGGGCTGATTTGTTGTTATTATTGGTGTTATGTGCCTGCAATTCCTTTCCAACTTATGGTGACCGTATCACGAAGTTTTCTTGGTGAGATTCATCTGAAGGGCTTGTCTTGACTCTCTCTAACGCTGAGAGAGTGTGACTTTTCCAAGGTTATCCTACACCAGTGGTTCTTAACCTGGGGTCCCCAGATGTTTTTGGCCTTCAACTCCCAGAAATCCTAACAGCTGGTAAACTGGCTGGGATTTCTGGGAGTTGTAAGCCAAAAACATCTGGGGATCCCAGGTTGAAAAACACTGCCCTACATGTTTCCATAGGTGAGTCGAGATTCAGATCCAGGCCCCACCTACACTACATGATATGGTCAGACTCATATAATGCAGTTAAGTCCTAGTTCAACAATCAATCTATACTACCACACTGGTTCTCATTGGTGGATTTACTGGACTGTTATGGAACAAATTGCCCCAAAATATACACTTTGACAAAAAAACACAACCAAAATTGGTTTCGCACTGTAATGTGCAAGTACAGTAGAGTCTCACTTATCCAAGCCTCTCTTATCCAAGCCTCTGGATAATCCAAGCCATTTTTGTAGTCAATGTTTTCAATATATCGTGATATTTTGCTGCTAAATTCGCAAATATAGTAATTACAACATAACATTACTGCGTATTGAACTACTTTTTCTGTTGTATAACATGAAGTTTTGGTACTTATTTTGTAAAATCATAACCTAATTTGATGTTCAATAGGCTTTTCCTTAATCTCTCTTATTATCCAAGATATTCGCTTATCCAAGCTTCTGCCGGCCAGTTTAACTTGGATAAGTGAGACTCTACTGTACATCATTTTTAAAAACCATATAGAGATATTTGAAAATATGTGATGGCTCTTGTGGAAGCCGTTGCTTTGCGTCCCACAATACTATACTCAGGCCAATGGTATGCATCTTTCTTCTGAGAATTATGCCTTTTTGCTTTTGTGATAGGCAGCACAATTTCAGAGGAAGCCTAGTTGAACTCTAGATCAAAATTGTAGAAGCCATAGTCTAGCAGCATTTGTTGACCCACAAGTTCCCCATATCTCTGTCTTACAGGATTAGTCAAATGAGTAATTTGTACCAGAAAAAAAGAACAAAAGGACAACCATTGATAACGGCTTTGAATAAATGGTTTCTCTTCATTCTATTTCAAAAGAGAATTTTAAAATATAGAATGCCTTCCTGACCCCAATTCCTAAATTCCCGGAGGCAGATGAAATGGAATATCTAGAACAAGGGCAGCTGTCAAATCATCGTAGGGCAGACCCCACTTGTTATTAAGTAATACTTTATTCTTGAGTTTTTACTGTTACTCCAACTCCGAAAGCAAATTACCCTCACTTGCCCCAATTTAGTAGAACCACAGCAAATGAAAGTACCACTGGGCACGGATATTTCTTGATAACCAAGAAGGGGGGAAAAGTGACTTTGAGGCTGAGCTAACACCCTTCCACTGCTCTTTTGCACACATTTAGAGGCTGATGACACACCTTTTGGTCTCTCCAGGCTGCCTTTGGAGGTCAGCCACTACATTTCACCTTCCTTTCTTGATTCTGCAGGTCCTTTCTACTTCTTTTCCCCCCTCGTTGTATAGGCTTGTGATGCCATGGAGTGCATAAAAAACCATTTGAATTTCTTGGAAAGGATCAAATGTCAGAACTTTGCTGGGGCTCATTTTGCATCCCTGCCTTCTGAATTTGCAACAGAACAAGCTAGCAAGGAGAGAAACAGGTAATCCTGGTAACAATGTGGTTTCCTCCTTGAGTATCTGTTCTTGTAGATCTCACCTGATTGGAAGGGTGCTGTGTAAGGCACTTTTTTATTGTGTCAGAAGCGACTTGAGAACATATGGCAAGTCACTTCTAGTGTGAGAGAATTGGACGTCTATGGAGACGTTACCCAGGGGACGCCCTGATTTGTTAGCTGAGAGGCTTCTCTTACGTCCCTGCAAGCTAAAGCTCTTACGTCCCTGCAAGCTCCAGCTCACCCTGTCTTGCAGATTCAAATAGGCAACCTTCAGGTCAGCAACCCAACCTTCAAGTCAGCGGTTCAGCCGGCACAAGGGTTTAACCCATTGCACCACCATGACTCCCGTCCATGTAATACATGAAGCTAGCCCTTCCTTGTGAATTGGACAGCCAGTCATTCTGGCCTGGCATTTTACATGAACAAACACACACTCATACATACAAAAGACACAAATGGACCAGTAATGACACTGATAGCCGAATGAGTTTGTCAATTCTAGCATTCTTAACAAGGGGGAATTACATACTTGCCAACATTTCACAGATGAAAACTGAGACATCCTGTTCACGTGGCCTTTAAAAGCCTAACTTTTGATCATGGTGTCTTGCTCGGAACACCAGCCAACATGAAGTAAAAACCCCTCCATTCTCTATTACAACTCCCAAGGGCCGTAACTTCAGTAATTGATCATGAGTGGGTGAGAAGTAGGCAGGAAATGGTTCATGCATGTGGTCTGCCTTGCTTCCCACGGTCACAGCCTCTCTAGCTGCGTTCATCCTTGCGCCTTCTTCCAATTCCGATTTGCTACATTTCGTTTGCACATTAGCATGCATTAAGATTCCATTTGAGGACCACAGATGAATATCTTTCCCCTGGATTTCAGTGCGAGGTTCCCCTACATTTCAAATGCTTGATTAATACACTCTGAAGTGGCCAAATGACTCCCTGCCATTAATCATATTCTTCTGTGGCTTCATTACCTGAAATCATTAGAGCTGGAGCTACAAGGTGCGATGCCTGCATTTTAATACCCAACTTAAAGTTACATAGAGATGCTGTTTGCAGGAGAATTAAAAAAAATAAGCAGAAAGTTGCAGCCAACAGTCCCAATAACACATTCTTAGCCAGACTTTCTACTCCTCAAATTCTCTACTGACATGCATAGCTTGAAGAAGAAAAGTGGGGAAACAGAACAGCAATCTTCCAATATCTGAAAAGCTGCCATGCAAAGGAGGACGATTTGTTCTTGATTGTTCCATAGGGCAATTCATTGCTTGTTGGCATTTAAGTGGAAAACAAAAAGCCTTCCACTTGTTCGAGTAGATGCTGCTGCAAAACTTAACTACGTAACAGGGCACAGCAGACAAAGAGAGAAAGAAGAGAAATAGGAGAATACATAATCACAGAAGAAAGATTCAGTGGTTGTACTTCCAAAAAACCTCAGTGGTGCAGCGGGTTAAACCACTGAGCTGCTGAACTTGCTGACCGAATGGTTGGTGGTTCAAATCCAGGGAGCGGGATGAGTTCCTGCTGTTAGCCCCAGCTTCTGCCAACCTAGCACTTCGAAAACATGCAAATGTGTGTAGATCAATATGTACCACTATGATGGGAAGGTAACATTGCTCCATGTAGTCATGCCAGCCACATGACCTTGGAGGTGTCTATGGACAACCCCAGCTCTTTGGCTTAGAAATGGAGATGAGCACCAACCCCCAGTGTCAGACATGACTAGACTTCATGTCAGGGGAAAATCTTTACGTTTACTTACAAAAGACTAAACCGGATCTCTATATTACTGTGTGGGAAGGTGAATGATATGGTTCCTTTCAGTTTTTGTTTTATTCCTCATACATTCATTGCAGTTTACAAAAATGGTGTGGGTTGCCACACCATGATACATATGGTTATTAGGCTTTGTATAATGTAAAGGTTTAATGAAAAATTCAAACACATCATGTGACTTGTGGGGCTTGATGAATCCAAGGCTGGAGTTAAAATTGCTGGAAGAAACAGTAACAACTTTAGATATGCAGATGATACCACTCTGATGGCTGAAAGTGAAGAGGAGCTGAGGAGCCTTATCACCAAGGTGAAAGAAGAAAATGGGTTGCAATTAAACATGAAGAAAACCAAGATTATGGCAACCAGACTGATTGATAACTGGCAAATAGAGGGAGAAAACATGGAGGCAGTGATAGACTTTATATTTCTAGGTGCGAAGATCACTGAAGATGCAGACTGCAGCCAGGAAACCAGAAGACGTTTACTTCTTGGGAGGAGCGCAATGGCCAACCTCGATAAAATAATGAAGAGCAGAGACATCACACTGGCACCAAAAGTCCTGTTCTGTCACGCACTGGGCCTGTAACTATTGTCTTTTTGTATAGGACATATACTTTATGCCCAGCGGGAAGCCAGGGCATCTCAAAAGAGAGGTTGTTGAGAATTTTCCTGAACAAGGATAGTCCTTTGGGTCTTTAAGGAGATAACAAAGTCTTTATTGATGAACAAATAATAAATCTTCAAGGAGTCAAATAACACTTCAAAGTTTCCTTAATAAACTGATGACTTTTCAATCTTGTCCCCAGGGGACAGACAATTGGCTTTGGATAACTGTGCTTTCTCTATAAGAAAATCCCCTTATAACCTCACCCAGGCTGTCTATTATCTGGGCCTTGCTGATGTGGGACCCACTGCTGACTCCAAATGCGTCTGGGTATCGAGTGGACCTACCAACCAAGGCTTGCAGATGTTTCAGCTGGGGTTCTGTGGATCTGTGATGCTGTTCCCTCTCTGAGGTTTCTTTGGAAACTTCAGGGCTGTTTCTCTCAGGAGCTGTGAGGCTGAGAGGCTGTGAGCTCTCAGCCAGAGCTTTTGAGACTTTTCCCCTGGAATTTCTGTTTCTGGTTTTTCGGATGAAGCTTTTCTATGGGACGAGCTGGTCTACGTCCTATAGCTTAGCTTCCTAAGTGAGACTGACTTAAAAATGGCTCCTTCCCTCCCAGAGCCCTGAACAAGGGGCGAAACCAAACTTAATGACGATTGACAGGCAACCTGTCCTATAACTACAAACATTAGCAGCAAGAAAATAAAGTCAGAGCTTCTGGTACAGCCGTACCAGTACACGTCCGCATAGTGAAAGCAATAGTATTCACCATAGTAACCTTTGAATGCGAGAGCTGGACCATAAGGAAGGCTGAGTGGAGGAAGATAGATGCTTTTGAACTTTTCTGTTGGAGGAAAATCCTGAGAATGCCTTGGACCGCAAGAAGATCCAACCAGTCCATACTCCAGGAAATAATTCCCAGGTGCTCACTGGAGGGAAGGATGAAGTACTTTGGCCGCATAATGAGAAGACAGGAAAGCTTGGAGAAGGGAATGATGCTGGGGAAAATTGAAGGGAAAAGGAAGAGGGGCCGACCAAGGGCAAGATGGATGGATGTTATCTTTGAAGTGACTAACTTGACTTTGAAGGAGTTAGACATGGCCACAGCCGACAGGGAGCTCTGGCCTGGGCTGGTCCATGAGATCACAAAGAGTCAGAAGCAACTGAATGAATAAACAACAATGAAAAATTCAGAAAATCTCAAGTAGGGCCCTTTCCACACAGCTGAATTTCCCACATTATCTGCTTTGAACTGGAATATATGGCAGTGTGGACTCAGATGTGGGATTTTCTGTCTTGATATTCTGGGTTATATGGCTGAGTGGAAGGGTCCTAGGACAAACCCTAGAAAATGCATCCCATCCCAACTTAGTTCCTCCGCTGCTGATGTTCTTTGCCATTCTTTTCCTAGGTATCGTCTGCTTCATCTTTGCTGGCCACTTTGTGCTCCATCCTTTTCTTCTTTCTAATCCCTATGCAAAACCTGCCTTTCTCTTCTTCCCTTCCTTCCTGCTTTCCTTCCTCTCTCTTTTCTAATCCTACCATGGCTTCCTCACTGTCCAGCTCTCCAAAAAAATTAACATTTGGAAACCTCCCCTCCCCTGAATTTTTCCACATTTTTTGAATGATAGAGCAAGAAAGAGAAAAGGCAGGTGGAAAAATGACAATAGCAGCTATAAAGTTTGCATTTCATTCCAGATCACTGCAAATTAATTAAAGGATGTGTTGTGTTGAGATTATTTAGACAAGACATTAATTGGCTGACTTCATCTTATGTTAAAATCCTAGATTCCTGGTAATTATTTCTAAATTTGTATCTATGCATATCAATTTGCATACACAGAAAGTAATGCAATTTTTTGATACAGATTTTTGATATATTGACATGTTTTGATACTCTGAGAGAAAAGCAGCAGTGGTTGCTTTTGTGCCTTCCCCGTATACATTGACCAGAAGAGTAAGGAGCATTTACTGGGCCTTTAGTTGGATCAGCAATGTTTCTGCTTACATTTCTTGGGATCCAGAATCACAAGAACCAGATGAGATACAATGGCCTTATATGTTTGGGTCTATTTGATTTAATTCTATAGTGTCTTATAAAAGGTAAAATGGAAAGGGCTGAGAACTGGATGTCAGAAATAATTTCATCAAGTACCAGTATAATACACTGCATTCCTGCATCAGCAAAAGCAGATGGAAATTCACTGTATAAGCACAATTTCCAGGTGAATTTTTTGGAAAACACTGTAACCAATATTTAAAAAAGAGCATGCACTTCTATTGGATCTTATTGTACTCCTTCTGAGATAGTTCAAGAATGTAGCCATGAAGAAAAATCGCTGGAACCTACTCAGGAACTCAATAATCACCACTCATAATGCTGGTCAATAAATTTTTGGGAATGTTTTGTTTCCTCTACAATTTTGAGTGAATCAAGCAGATTTTAATACGCTGAACACAACTATGTATATTTATTATGTCTGTACATTTATAGTTTTCAAGAAGAAGAAGGAGGAGGAGGAGGAGGAGGAGGAGGAGGAGGAGGAGGAGGAGGAGCTGTCGGTGGCGCAGCAGGTTGCTTTTACTTATTATTATTATTATTATTATTATTATTATTATTATTATTATTATCCCTTAACATTAAAACATTATCATACAATTTAAAATATGTGTATATGCAAACATTACAAAAGAATTAAATATAAACAGTATTAAAAATTCACAGTTAAAATCCATTAAAACATATTCAAATTTAAAAACCACAGTCTAAGCATTGCTGTATGTCTATAGCAGCATAAACTATGATACCCTATTAACTGTGTCATCAGGAAACAAAACTAAAAATGTTTTGCCACAGATTTTCATTTATAATCACTGTCTGATGCTTCTTGGATGAGAGTCCAACACTAGTCACCCAACAGAGATGGATTCCACTTGCCCTGATACCGTTTTTCCATCTTGGCTATGTTCCAATGAAACCTTTCAACATGTTCATCACTCACAGCAACCAAGTTTTCTGGAGAGAAGTCTAAGTGGGAATGAAGAAAATGTATCTTCAGTGCCATGTTGTACATTGATTCGTATGCATGAAGCAGACTTTTAACCTATTGGACATAATCCGCTGCTTTATAGCTGACTAGAAAGTTGCAAACCAAATTCTTGAAGGCTGTCCATGCAACATGTTCTGCACCCTTTAGAAGACTATCAAAGTGGCTGTCCTTCATCACATCTTGGATTTGTGGGTCAATGAAAATGCCTTCTTTTATCTTTGCCTCACTTATACAGGGAAACATCTGCTGCAAATAAATTAAGGCTTCACTTTGCTTGTTCATTGCCTGAACAAATTTTTTCATTAGCCCAAGTTTTATGTGTAAAGGCAGAAGAAATATCTTCTTTGGATCAATCAATGGGTCATGTACAACATTCTTCTGCTCTGGAACCAATTTATTGTGGGGAAGTCAGTCTTTTCTGATATAATGCAAATCTCTTGCTTGACTATCCAACTGGCAAAGGAAACAGCAATATATGCATAACCAAGCTGCAGACCCAGTAGAATTGCAACTACCTTAAGATCACCACACAAATTCCAGTTGTGCTTCAAGTATTGAAGACGGTTCAGCAGAAGTTGCATGTTCCCATTTGATTCTTTCATACAAACAGCATGCCTGACAGTTATAGAAGGATAGATATTGCAGTTGTGCAGCAAAACAGCCTTCAAACTTAAGAATCTGCCATGAGTACTTTGATAGTGCTTTTCCTGCATGGCAGGGGTTGGACTAGATGGCCCATGTGGTTTCTTCCAGTTCTATGATTCTATGACTGGGTCATGGTTACATCTGAGAACACAAAACAATCCATTCATGACACAGCAAAAGATCAGCTTGGCTAAAATATTTGGTCAAATCTTTATCACAGTGGAGAAATTTTGAGATTTTCATACCAGATGACAAAAGATTTCATCCTTGCTCCCATCTGCATCTGATCACCATCATTGCCAACCTCTTCATCCTCTAGTGTCCATGCCTCTTGTATTCCCAAGCAAGTTTCTACATGATCAGAAATATATTTTTGTAGCATTTTGACAGACTGGGTCTTTGTTACATGTTTATATGATGTTGGTTATGGCTGTCAAAGATATGAGCAATCTAAAAAATCATGCAAATTACTGTTGAGAAAGAAAATGTTCCATAATTTTGCAATAATTGTAAAACTAAACTGGACATTTCTCAAAAACCTTATGTGGTGTGACAATTATTTAAGTTGTTTATATGATCAACATCAAAAATTGTAAAGGAAATAAAATACCAATTTTTCATTGTAATGTATGTTGAAATACTGGAAACAAGTAGAGCTCACCACAATGGAAGAATGAACAGGGAGACTGATGTTGATGAATAAGCTCACGAATTCTCAACTGTCTCTGGAATGTTTCAACAATATGTACATTCAAATAGAAGAGTATATGAAAACTGTAGTATAATTCTTCTCTCTTTGCTTTGTGAGAATATACATATTGTTCTAAGATATTTCACATTTTCAGGCTTGTTGGTTGCAAATTGTGTGTAAATGTTTTAGGTAAAACATGGTGTGTAAAACAGAACTTATTTCCCCAGTAGCAAAAAAAAGATGGTTTGCCTAGATGTTTTATCCACAAATTCGAAAGATATTGCTGGAGGAAATGCACTTCACTTCTTGCTTTTATGCAGGGATAAGTAACACATCTGACATATCTGAGCAAACATCAACATATTGGATTCTATATGAGAAAAGTTCAGGACTAACGATTGTACAGGTATATAGATCCTTTTGAAAGTTTCTCTCTGCTTGAAATTGTGTCTCCAACTTGTAAGAAACTCCCATCCATCATAAACTCCTTTCCCTCTTGGTATTCAGTCACAGCCAGTATTTCCTTAGTTACTGAAATCAGCTGTCGTAAATTCTAGAATGCATTTTCAACTACACTTGGCTTCCCCTTTCCATTATACTCCAGGAGACTATGATCACTCCCACCTCAGGATCCTGCTGCTTCTACCCCATGAACCAAATCATCACTGTTGGTCAGAATTTGACCTAAAACAGCTGATCCCTTTGTTCCACTTTCTGGACAATGACATCGTCTGCAATTGGTTCTGAATATAAGTACCAGCATTATGTGTGTGTTTCTAATATCATCTACTCATCTTTAAAAACAATCACTGGTGATCCTTCCAAATGATGTTTTAAAAATGCCAAAAAGGTTGCCAATTTTGGCAATGTTATTGTATTTTCCTCAGGATTTCATCAGACGGGCACGAAGGAAGCACGGGAAGATGGGGGAAAAGCACTGGGAAGACTGGGAAAACCATCTTGCCCTGTTATCTCCTGGCAAGGTCCATCTTTGGGGATGGTCATCATGACCTTTCCTCATCTTCATTTTGATTTTCCTTGCTTCCCTCTGCTTTCTGGAATCAGGAGTCAGATAGCATCTGACTCCTGAGAATGGAGTCTTCTCTCCCTTGGAGCACACAAGAAGATGGAATCCCATGGGCAGCCACTGAAAGAGAAAAGAGAGGGGATGGGGGGACGGGATGAGACACTCATCCATCAGTTTGTCAATCTTAGCCAAATCTTCAGTACATCTTCAACAGCCTGTCTTCTATTGAAGGAATTGCCATATCTTTCCACTTTGAGGATAAAACATTCTGACAGCTGTAATCCAATGTTGCAGAAATTTTTCATATTTCTTTTCATATTGATTATTTAACAACTCCAGCAAATAAAATTCCAGTAGCACCTGAAACTTGAAATCCGTTTCCCGCACTACATAGTGTATTTCCAAAATTCTTAGCTCTATCACAATATGACATATGAAAAAATGGTACCCATATCATTATCATGGCACTTCAGCACACACACACTCACATGTTGCTATATCATGGGTGAACATATATCTTGAAATACATAAATCAGAATCATCTGGGCCATGATAGGGATGAGAATTTATCAGAATCTGAATGGGGTCAAAATTTGAGTTTTTGACACTTTTGGAAATTGATGTCAGAAGTAAAAAAAAACACAAAGCTCCAGCACCCTTGCCAGGACTTTTCAAGCTGACATGTACTGGATACTGTTTTTTTCTGCCACTTTTCCTCTCTTCTGCCCTTGCTCTGCTCTAATGTTCAAGCCATAAATCTGTGAGATTTTAACATGGTCATTGATGACTTAGACTCTTGGAGATCTCCATTCTTAGGGTCTTCATAAGTTGAAGCCAATGAAAAAGAATTAACAACAATGAACAGAGGAAGGAATGCAATGGCAAAGAACGTTGATACTAAATGTTGCCCTTCTGAAAAATTTTAAATTTATATTGCAACCCTTTGTTTTTCTGGTACTAACTACTGGTTTAGTGATCTCAGTTCTTCATCACACAAAGTGTTTGTACAAACAACTGTGATTACCCAGATCTAATTCCAAAAAGCTTGTTCTGACCCTCATTTTTGGAGCAGGAAATTTATAGGACAAGATTTTTTTTTTGCTTTGTTCTATTCACTTCTAAATGTGCAACTTCTGACTTCCTGAAACTGCAATTAATGTGACAATGTGATGTATCCGAAAGTTGGTTTAATCTGTTTGTCTGTTGCTAAATGAAGTTTTGTGTGAACATCTTAACTGACTTTTTGAGCAGACATGCATCATGTTCTATCATGTGTTTGCAGAAATAAATCCACACTCTATGGGAAATATAGAACCTATTTAATTTTGAAGCCTATTACCTAGCTATGTATTCTCAGCTGACTGGTGCTATGAAACCCATTGAAAATGTAAATGGGAGACAATTACTGTAAGCTGAATGAAAAACAGAGAGAGATTGAGTAAGAGAAAGGGAAGAAACCACAGCAGAAGTATAAACAGAGTTTCTATTTTGTGTCGTAGCCACTAAGGGATCATTTACACAAGCCACAAACAGTGATGTTAATCTAGAGTTGGGTACCCCAGATCAGCATCTCCATTAGATAGGCCAGGGGTTGACGTATGTCTGGACTACATGCTCTTGATCCTTCCCAGTAGCTGTATGGCATGCACATCACCCGGCAGTGCTGGAACCAGTTCAGCACCTTTACCTTGCCCCCCATTGTTTTGACCTTTGCAGTGTTCACCTGACACAAACATGATTATGGTCATTGGTAGGGAATTCTCCCAAAATAGCAGAGCATCGAAAAATACAAACAGGATACTTAATTGAGCAGTCAGCTCACAACAAGGATGGGGGCAAGGTAGGTGCATAATGGTGGTGCCAACAGTTGCAAACCCTTCTCCAATAGGAAGAGGTACAACTGTTTATATGATGATGATGATGATGATGATTATATCATCATCATTTCTACCCCGTCCTTCTCACCCCTCAGGGGACTCAGGACGACTTACAATATGAGCATATACATCAAAACAATTTAAATCACATTTAAATATATATATATAGATTAAAATTAAGATTGATTAAAATTAAGATTAAAATTGAAATTAAGAACTTACATTTAAAAACCTAGATAGTTATACATATAAATATACATCCAGGTGCATTTCAAGTCCTAGTGGGGGCTATCAGTGAGTCATATAGTTATATCTCATTTCTACTGCTACTCTTGCTCAAAAGCCTGGTACCATAACCACGTTTTTGTTCTTTTTCAGAGAGTCAGGAGGGAGGTAGCCTGTCTAATTTCATTTGGGAGGGTGTTCCATAGGCGGGGGGGGGGGGGGGGGGGGAGCACCACTGAGAAGGCCCTGTCCCAGTCCCCGCCAGCCGCACCTGTGAGGCTGGCGGGACCGAGAGCAGGGCCTCCCTGGAAGATCTTAGATTCCGCAATGGGTCATAGCGGGAGACACATTCGGACAGGTAAGCTGGGCTGGAACCGTTTAGCTCTTTATAGGCTAAAGCCAGCACTTTGAATTGTGCTCGGTAGCTGATCGGCAGCCAGTGGAGCTGACGTAGCAGAGGAGTTGTACGCCCCTTGTAAGCTGCCTCCCGTTGGACTAGTTGGAGCTTCCGAACAGTTTTCAAAGGCACCCCCACGTAGAGTGCGTTACAGTAATCTAGACGGGATGTAACAATAGCGTGGACCACTGTGGCCAAGTCCGGCTTCTCAAGGTACAGGAGCAGCTGGCGCAGAAGTTTTAATTGGGCGAAGGCTCCCCTAGCCACCACTGAGACCTGGGGTTCCAGGCTCAATGATGAGTCTAGGATCTACCCCAGACTGCGCACCTGCACCTTCAGGGGGAGTGTGACCCCATCCAGCCTCCTTAGTGACAGGTGGGAAGGAGTGACAGAGCTGGACATCATCTGCGTAGAGATGACACCGCACTCTGAAACTCCTGATGATCTCTCCAAGCGGCTTCATGTAGATGTTAAACAACAAGTGGGACAGTACAGACCCCTGCGGGACCCCACAAGTCAACGGTTGTGGGGCCGAGCAGGTGTCCCCCAATGACACCATCTGGGACCGACCCTCTAGGAATGAGTGGAGCCACTGCAAAACAGTACCTCCAAGATCCATCCCCGCGAGGCGTCCCAGAAGGATACCGTGGTCAACGGTATCGAAGGCCGCTGTGAGGTCCAGCAGAACCAGCAGGGACACACTCCCCCTGTCCAGTTCCCGATGTAGATCATCCACTAAGGCGACCAAGACTGTCTCGGTACCATGCCCCGGCCTGAAGCCAGACTGCGCCGGATCTAGAAAATCAGTATCTTCCAAGAATCTCTGGAGTTGCGAGGCAACCACACCTTCCATGACCTTGCCCAAATAGGGGAGATTGGAAATGGGCCGAAAGTTTCCGAATTGAGTGGGGTCCAGTGATGGCTTTTTCAACAGCAGTTTGATCACTGCCATCTTTAGGTTCGCTGGAACCTTGCCGTCCTGAAGTGAGGCATTCACCACCACCTTCACCCACTTGGCCAAAATGCAGGCAGGCTCTGAATCTTCAGGCGAGTTCTAGAATGTCCTGTGTATTTTTCTTAATTCAGGACTGAACCTGCATTGGCAAATGGAGGAGAATTTGTTTTGGTTAACATTTTTAAGCAAATCTACCCAATTCATACTCCCCAGACAAATATGCAGAATGCAGCAGATTGTAGATTTTGGCTTTCAAATTGAAAAGCAAGTATTAGCCAGATCAAATGAACAACTGAGCATCCTGGATCAGGTTTTGTTTTAAAAAAGGTTTGAATACATAATGTAGGAACTGGGGAAATTGCATATGAAAATTAATACAAACCTTCCTGTAACCTTTCCAAATAAAATTGTGGACTGATTGAGAATGGATGAAACTGGTTTGACCCTATCCCCTTTGTTTCTGGAATATAGAAGAAATAGATTGTAAGCAACATCCCAAATAGTGTTCTTATCATAAGAATTGAGCATAAGAGAAGAACAAATTGATGGACAGTGCCATCAGTTAATGAAAACATCCCCATCTCCAAAAACTAATTCAGCTAGACACAAAATCATGAGCCCAAACATGCACTGTTAACTTTTAACAATGCATCATATCATGAATCCATGTTGCGAATGTATATGGCCAACTAGCATTAAGGTGCATTCTAATAATGTATCTGGAAACCTTTAAAGAAATCCCTCATTTTTTCTGATTCTCTCACTTACGGTGTAAAAATAGAAGAGCCTGGAAAGTCATTGTGTGGACATACCGGAAACTAGCATTGGCTAGAGCTGCTATGCACTGGAACTCAAACCATTAGCAAAATACATGCTGGATCCAAGAGGGTCAGGATTTGGCAATTAGCATATTTGCTTCATCAATTCCACAAAAGCCAAATACACATCCTGGGAAAGAGAGCGCTTTGTCTATTCCAATTCCAGATGAAGCTGAAAATTCAGCTGCAAGTCACGGTGGGAAGCTCATTTGAAGAATCCCTGATGCCAGATAATTTAGAAGAGCCTGCAGTCCCTGGGTTTTGGAGAGATATTTAAGAAGACTCCAGGGCCCTCGGATGACCCAAGGAAAGCACAAATCAAGAATTCCCTTCGGCTCCTCCTCAACGACCAGTTAGAAACCAGTTAGCAGATGTTTATAACAAACAACATTGCCATCTGGAAAAAACATTTGTGAGCTGTGGATTACCACAGGTAGGTAAACTCACTTTTTTCCTTGCAATACAAAAATCCCTGAAGTGGGTAATAATAATAATAATAATAATAATAATAATAATAATAATAATAATAATAATAATAATAATACCTAATTTTATTACCCTGTCTCCATCTCCCCGAAGGGACCCGGGGCGGCTTACATGGGGCGAAGCCCAGATAAAACAGCAAACTAAAATAAAATCAAGAAATACAAACACAGGCATTAAATTTAACACTCTTGAACATAGTAAAAGCATAAAATAATAATCATAGTAAAAACATGGATTTGGCACCCAAGTAGAGAGGTAAAATGAACTTAATGTCATAGGACATTAAGTAGTTACATAATTATGGAGATTATCACATGAGGATTGAGGCAGACAATAAAAGCTCCCTAACCCTGATAGGAAACACTCCTGATCACATAACACCATCTCAAATATATTTTTGGTGTCAACATGCCCTAAGTAATTAATAACAGTACTTTCAGTACAGGAATCAGCCTAAAATCTCTATATTACAGCTGAGATCATTAGGCTTTCCAGATGTTTTGGGTCTGCAACTTTCTATTGGATCTGTAACAGGTTTCCAATTGACCATGAAAAGGGCTTTTCTTGACTGTCAGGATTTTCTAACAATATCTTGATGCTGCTAAATGCTTGTTTGCACATTTCAACTGCACTGAAATGTATGACTTTACCCACATACAGAACATGTGGGTTTTCTGAGTAGAAGAATTACTTCTCATAACACAAGTCATGTTTTCGATGCAAAGCAAACCAAAACACCACTCACCTTTAATCCCTAGATTAGAGATCTATACATTGACTTTGGAAACAACATGTTTTCAAAGATTTCCCTGCGCCAGGGTGAAATTGTTCATTCAGCCTTTCCTCTGAAAAGAAAATTAACAAATATTTGCATCCCCAATGCCAAGAAATTGTATATACTGGGGTGGGGCTGTTGGGAGTTGGGCAAGAGCCCCATCACTTATTTCTCACTTCAACCCTATTCCCACTCATTGCGCATTGAATAGAAGTATATAACTACTTTAAATTGATTTTCTGGCATTATTTAAGTTTGTAGTTTTCTTCTGAAGTTGAAGCTTCAAAACTTTGTTCTTAGCCTGACTCAGTTTACTTTCCCCCACCCTAGTTCACCTAAAATAGCTCACATGTTGCAGAAAGCATAATTGGTCAGACTGGAGCCTGGCCAGCTTGGCAGGGGCGCTTCCAGAAGCAAATGGGAACACTTGATGGATCAGTGTTCTGATCTGATGTGGCAAATGTTACCCTCTGTTTTCCCAGGAAGAGAATGGTGTGCAGTCAGCAATGCTCCGCCTCTTTGCAGTGTGCATCAAATGCTTCATTACCTAATTGAACCTTTTGCAAGTAAAAAGGAAAAGACATCTGGCAGGGTTTGATCTTCATAAATCTTGGTCTTTTCAGCTGGTGGCTGGAGACTTCAGTAAAGATAAAAAATCATGAGTATCTAAGTATTACTAGAACAGAAGTTACTAGGCCAGAATAAAGCTATTCTGAGAGAATAGTGCTTGAAGCAGTAGACTTATTGCCACAAACATTTTCCATCCATTTCAGGTACGAGGAGGATATTAGTAAGGTAATTAGAAGTTAAACCCCATCAGTCATCAGCATGATACAAAAGTAACTATCTCAAAGCTTTTCTTGAGTCTAGAATAAAACTTTGGATTGTTAGAGCCAAGTTTTTTTTTCCTCAGGAAGAGTATAACATGTAGGTAAAGGTAAATGTTTCTCCTGACATTAAGTCTAGTCATGCTATAAGAATGGTGTGTGTGTGTGTGTGTATAAAACAACTTAAATGTATATACTCTCATACAGATTTTAACGTGTGTATT
The DNA here is from genome assembly GCF_035594765.1 of Anolis carolinensis. Taxonomy (NCBI): domain Eukaryota; kingdom Metazoa; phylum Chordata; class Lepidosauria; order Squamata; family Anolidae; genus Anolis; species Anolis carolinensis. Next base: position 14,108,204 of record NW_026943819.1, on the reverse strand, counting down.
ATAGTATGCTAGTATTGTTGAGTATTTTCTTTACAGTCCCAACTGAGTACTATCTTATTATGTAACATATAAAGCAAAACACACATCAATCTCCAACCGAAAACAGTCCAAAAATATGGTGTATATACAAGTACAATTATACAACCTTATTATGTAACATATAAAGTAAAGCATACATCAATCTCAATGGAAAACAGTCCACAACTATTGTGTGTATACAAACAAAACTATGCAACAACAAGTAATCCCGGGTACAATGCCTCGTTTCAGGAAGTCCTTCTTCAGGTTGTGGATATTTATGTTAGATCTTAAACAGTCTTTTGACGTATGGTAATTTTCTTCTTACTGTGATTCTCAGAATCTTCTACGGTATGTTGTGGATATATTGCTGTCTCTTTTAATCTTAATTACTTGCTTGGTCCTGCTTCAGTTCAAGGCCTATCCATGTTGTCAATTTCTAAACATAAACATAGGCACATACTAATAGTAACTATGATAGTTATACCAAAATAGATATGTATAAACACCCCATATGTTTTCCAATTCTTAATCTAATACATAAAAGAGTTTACAAAAATACAATTGACTTACACGTCGTTACTCTTGCAGGGCTCTGTGTTTCTTCAAAGTTGCAAGTGTCCTATGGCTTGCATGGTGAACTGAAATACTCTACTCACTACAGATAACAGGTGAAATCAATCCTATCATTCAGCCCTTTGGGAAATACAGAGTTTAATGTAAAGGTCCAGAAAGACTCCCTTTGTAGAAGAAGTCTTTTACTATCTCCAATAGGTTTTACCTTCTCTATCACAAAGAAATTAAAACTCTCATCAGAATGAGCTTTTTCCTGAAAGTGTGTATGTAAAGTAGAGTCTGTGCATCCATTCCTGATTCTGGATTTGTGTTCTTGTATCCGTGTTCTCAATGCCCGATCGATTAAGTCTAGTTGTGTCCGACTCTAGGGGTTGGTGCTCATATCCATTGTCCGTAGACACCTCCAAAGTCATGTGGTCGGCATGACTGCATGGAGCACCGATGCCTTCCCACAGAAGCGGTACCTATTGATCTACTCACATTTGCATGTTTTCGAACTGCTAGGTTGGCAGAAGCTGGGGCTAATAGTGGGAGCTCACTCCGCTCCCTTTATTCAAACAGCCCACCTTTTGGTCAGCAAGTTGAGCAGCTCAGTGGTTTAGCTGGCCATAAAGATCGATTGCTCTGATGTGTAGGAAAGGGCAGGCATCAGAGGGTCTCTATGATTGATGGCATTGTAAGTAAAGCCCTATATATATGGACTGTAGAGCATGACTCATGTATTCCGATCTATAAAGATGTTTGGTATCTTCAGCTCCTGTGTGCCTAGGAGTATTCTTTCAAGAGAAGGCTAACTCTCCAGCAACACAGCTGATGCACAGGCACCATTACACCAACATTGGGACCATATCATAACCATTCCAAAGTCAAGAGCACATGAACTTTGAGAACTTCTGGTCACTTGATACTGAATTGTTACAAGCAATAGCAAGTTGTAGTGTTTCCTATTTTAAAAATGCTGGGAGCTATGCAGTCTTTCCTTGTCTCTTCTGTGGATTTCAGAGGAAGGAGTGTTTCTTCAGCATCTGTCATCCTGCAACTGTTTCAGCCTCCAGCTCTTCAGATTTGGAGAAGCTGCACTTATCTAGAGCCATAAATGTCTGGCAAACAGAGTCCTTTGTGTTCCGTTTTTCAGATTCCAAAGTCAGAGTTATGACAATATTCAATTTGGCAATCCTACTTCCAGAAAACAGCTGCAAAATCTTGGTATTAGCAGCCTGAAGAGCTGCCATTTCATGGTGAAGAATGATAACTGTTAACTCTGAAAGAATAGCGACGTATTCAGATTTTGCCTAAAATAAGCAAACTCCTTGTTTGTAATGACAATGAACTGAAATGTCTGCCATGCTTCAGATATGGACAATTTTTCTTTCTTGCATCCTGATTGACATCTCATTCTTGAAATGTTTCTGTAGGTGAGTTGATCTAGATTAGAAGTAACATTATTTTCATTTTGTTTTGCCTTTTATTTTTTTAGATCATACCATATTGTCTCAACTGCAATCCCTCTGCTCAGGTGACTTGACTGCTGCTCAAGCTTATAATTTCCTCTTCATTCTTTGTCACCTCCACTTTCATTTTCTTCTTCACAACGAAAGCCACGTCATGCCATATAGCTATGTAGCTCATAGGTCTTTTGTTTCTTTTTCTTGAAAAAGTGTGCTTTCACTGAAACATCTTGTTTATATTTTTGGTGACATTATTTCAGTTCTAAATGGTCAGGCACTTAATTGAGGTTGCTGTTAGAGATAATGGATATTAGGATATCACTTTTGAACTATTTATATTTACAAATGAAATATGAAATACATTAGTTGACTAATAATAAATGGGAGAGAAGTGCTTACTGAGCAGGAATGAATCTGTTGAAATCTATATATGTGTCTCTCTCTGAGTCTTTTTTCCTCAATTCTACACACATGGAGCTGTTCTTCAGAAATGTATAGGGACAACAATAGCATACTCTCCAATCTGCCAATTAGTTAGGGACAGTCACAATTAATTCTATGCTGTTCCACTTCCTCAGCTCTTTCTAAAATGTCTTAGTTTCTCTCTCATCCTACTTTCCCCCTTGTTCTTGTCCCCCCCCCCCTTTATGGGTTCAGACTTAGTTCAATCTGAAAAAGTAACTGTACTGTTCCATTATCCAGGAAGAGACCACTAGGGGGCACTAGAGACAGAAGGATAGTCCATTTTACGGGGGTGCATGGTGGCGCTCCATGCAGTCATGCCAGCCACATGACCTTGGAGGTGTCTACGGACAACGGTGGCTCTTCGGCTTAGAAATGGAAATGAACACCAACTCCCAGAGTCGGACACGACTGGACTTAACGTCAGGGGAAACCTTTACCTTTTATGGTGGGTTGAAGGAGGAAACCCATTTCCCCTTGTTTTCCTGTTATTTCCCCACCCATGTCCCCATCATAATCAGCAAAAACTGGAAAATGGTTTTCCTCCTTCAACTCCCCTCCATAAAATGGACTATCCTTCTCTCTCTAGCACCCCTTAGTGGCCTCCAACTGGAAATGGAACAGTAACAAAGTTATAATCAACTAGCTGTGCCCGGCCACGCATTGCTGTGGCGTTGTCTGGTGGTGTTGGTGAGAAATTGTTGAGGTAGTGGTGGTATTGAATGTCTGTTGTATGGTTGTCCTTATGTTTAGTATGCATTTGGTTGTTTGTGTACTGCAAAAGTGGTGAGGGTAGAGGGGGGGGGGTCTATGTCCCTGTGTAGTATTATATAGTATTTATACATTGTCCATGTGTTGTGAATGCTTGGATTGTGTCCTGCTACATAATAGAAAGGGTTGGGCTGGATGGCCCTTTGGGGTCTCTCCAAATTCTTGGATTCTATGCTTCTATTATTATTATTATCATCATCATCATCTTCATCATCATTATTATGTAGAGGCTGGATAGCCATCTGTCAGGAGTGCTTGGATTGTGTCCTCCTGCATGGTAGAAGGAAGTTGATCTGGATGATCCCTAGGGGTCACTCCAAACCTTAGGATTGTATGTTGTTGTTGTTGTTGTTGTTGTTATTAGTATTGAGAGGCTGGGTGGTCATCTGTTGGGAGTGCTTGGATTGTGTCCTGCATGGCAGAATTGGGTTGGACTGGATGGCCTTTAGGGGTGTCTCCTAACTGTTTGATGCTATGATTAGATGTGTATTATTATTGTGCAGATATTGGATGGCCATCTGTCAGGAGTGGTTGGATTGTGTCGTCCTGCATGATATAAGGAAGTTGAACTGGATGATCCTTAGGGGTATCTGCTAACCTTAGGATTGTATGATCTTCTTCTTATTATTCTTATTCTTATTCTTATGCTTATTCATTATTGAGAGGCTGGCTGGCCATCTCTTGGGAGTGCTTGGATTGTATTGTCCAATGGCAGAGTTGGGTTGGACTGGATGGCCTTTAGGGGTCTCTCCTAACTGTCTGATTCTATGATTCGATTTGTATTATTACTGTGCAAATCTTGGATGACCATCTGTCAGGAGTGCTTGGTTTGTGTCGTCCTGCATGGTAGAAGGAAGTTGAACTGGATGATCCTTAGGGGTGTCTCCTAACCTTATGATTTTATGATATTCTTCTTATTCTTCTTCTTATTATTATTATTATTATTATTATTATTATTATTATTATTATTATTACAGTAGAGTCTCACTAATCCAAGCTAAATGGGCCGGCAGAACCTTGGATAAGCGAATATCTTGGATTATAAGGCAGTCCTTATAATAGTCAAGGAAAAGCCTATTAAACATCAAATTAGGTTATGATTTTACAAATTAAGCACCAAAACTTCATGTTATACAACAAATTTGACAGAAAAAGTAGTTCAATACGCAGTAATGTTATGTTGTAATTACTGTATTTACGAATTTAGCACCAAAATATCTCAAATTGAAAATATGAAAACATTGACTACAAAAATGGCTTGGATTATCCAGAGGCTTGGATAAGCGAGGCTTGGATTAGTGAGACTCTACTATTATTATTATTATTATTATTATTATTATTATTATTATTATTATTATTATTATTATTATTGAGAGGCTGGGTGGCCATCTGTTGGGCGTGCTTGGATTGTGTCCTCCATGGCAGAATTGGGTTGGACTGGATTACCACAGTAATTATTTCATATTACAGTAGAATCTCACTTATCCAACATTTACTTATCCAGTGTTCTGGATTATCCAACGTAGTCTGCCTTTTAGTAGTCAATGTTTTTGTAGTGAATGCTTTAAACTGATTGTGATATTTTGGTGCTAAATTTGTAAATACAATAATTACAACATGGCATTACTGAACTACTTTTTCTGTCAAATTTTTGTATAACATGATGTTTGGTGCTTAATCTGTATAATCATTACCTAATTTGGTGTTTAATCGGCTTTTCCTGAATCCCTTCTTACATTATCCCTTACATATTCACTTATCCAACAATCTGCCAGCCTGTTTATGTTGGATAAGTGAGAGTCAACTGTATATTTATCATCTTATATTATCTGCTTAGAACTGGACTATATGAGGCCCCTTCTACATAGCTGTATAAAATGCACACTGAAGTGAATTATCTGGCAGTGTGGACTCAAGATAATCCAGTTCAAAGCAGATAATATAAGATTATAAATGGGTAATATAGCTGTGTGGAAGGGCCTTGAGTCTACATTGCCATATAATCCAGTTAAAATCAGATAATCTGTATCTTATAGGCAGTGTGGAAGAGGCCTGAGGCCTAACTGTACCTGTCCCCTGGGCTGAGTAGGTTGCTAGGAGACCAAGTGGACAGAGCTTAGCCTTCTAACTGGCAGCAATTGGATAAAAACAATTATTCCCCTCCCTCTAATTAGGACTTTATTTTTCTTTTCTTTTTGTTGTATGAACGTAGAGGCATGGATGAGGGGTTGTGCTGCCAAGTTTAGTGTTTCTGGGATGTGTAGTTTTGTTGTTTTGTCCTAGGTCGAATTTTTTTTTATCCCTCTATATATATATATATATATATATATTGACTCAACAAGAGTCAATCTATAACAAGAGGGAAAGGAGAGGAGGAGTGGAATCTTGACCTTCCCAGTAGATTCAGGAAAATGCAACTACTGCTATCTCTTCAAGCTTGAGTGTTCCCCAAATTTCCCAGTCCCTAGCATCTTCACTAAAAAGAAAGACATGGTGAAACAGTATGTAGGGGAAATTACCATTATCTAACATTGACCTTACCTTGAGAAGGGCCATCTGGTCTTGTCTTCCCACTCATAGCTGACAACAGGTTACTGGGACTGTATTCAGGATTCTCTCCTAGTCCAATCTAAAGATCCTTTTCTTTTCCTTGTAGCTGCCCATCAGAGTATAACCCAAGCATGGTTTCTAAAACCAGACCATGTGTTTTCCAGACATATGTGATCATGGCTGATAAATGAATGGCTCTTGGCTAAATCTCTATCATTTAGGAAAATGCGTAACTTCTCCAGTTATTGTAAGTGCCAGTCTAGCACCAGAAGATCCCCTTCTTCAGCTGTTTTATGTTTCTATGATTTCCCTCCACTTTCCCACCTTCATTCTTGACAAAATGGAAACACCCCTCCCACTTCTTTGTCTTTTGAAAAACCACTTTGAAATCAATAAAGCATAAAAATGTAGGAACACACGCTTTGGTTCATCAGTTGCAGAAAATAGGATTTTCTGCTTTAAGAAAATGAGATCTTGTACTCACAATTCCCTCTAGCATAGAAGCAATACCTTCCCATTTTGGTGTTAGGCACAGCCAAGCCCCCAAAACCTCAGCCATTTCACTCAGAAGTCAAGCTATGTTTTGCATGATCAAAGAGTAGATCAAATCAAAAGCAGAGACAGGAAAGAAGAAATCAAATTTTAAACAGCCTTGTGTTTGCCCAGAAGCAAAGTAGAAAGTCTGATTAATCCCTTGCTTATTATATTGTTTATATTCTGGCAATATGTAGGCAATGTTGAACTCAAAACAGTGGGGAGGGGATCTCACTTTTGTAGCAACCCAGTTGCCAGCTTCCAAAAGTCTGAACTGAAAATTCCAAAAGTCTGAACTCAGTTGAACTGAAAATTTTATTTGCATGTTCATGACCCATTGAGGAACTCAAAATATTGTCTATGAGGATCCATGTAACTTTGCTGAACTTTAGGGTCCATATCTCAGATGGGTTTCTTTCAAATAACTGATGCCTAAAACAAGATCTGGAGGTAGAGGTTATACATCTTTGCCTCAACTCACAAATGTTGATTTACTTCTTCTCTCTTTGAACATGTGGATATCACCACCCTATACTACTGGTCAACTGCAACATTCACACTTGCCTCAAACAGACAAGAGTTCTTTCTTCCATCCTGGATACTCCACAGATATATAAACCCCAATTGACTAGTTCCCAACAGACCTTACAACCTTTGAGGATGCCTGCCATAGATGTGGGCAAAACGTCAGGAGGGAATGCTTCTGGAACATGGCCATACAGCCCGGAAATGTTGGTTATCATCGTGGACTACGCAAGTCTCAAGCCCTCAAGGATAGGATTAGAATGAGGGAACCCTCACTGTACTCCCATGCACACCTAGAGAAGCCTTTGCTGTTTTCCATTCTTGTTTTCTTGTTTACTTTGACCACATGGTCAGCCCCATTTTGGCCCTCTTTCTGCTTTCATCTTCTACCTGAGAGACCACATTTTGCCATTCTCCAGGCAAAATGTAGCTATTTAGATATTTTGTTATTTTTACCTTCTTACCTTCCTTAGAAGATAGCCTAGAGAGCTAGTTAGCTCCAAGAACCTTTTCTATCTACAATTGATTTCTTTTTTACTACAATAAATGATTTTGAACCTATAATTAAGACTCTGCAATCCTGTGCCATTCTAAGGAAGAAAGGCTTCTCCCAGCTCACCACACATAAGTTTCTGCTGTTTATGAAATGTGGTTCTGCCACTCTGCTGTACCCAAGAGAGGGTTCGACAAAACTATTGTATTATTATGATCTAGTTCCTATCTCTTGAAGCATTAGTTTTGGAAGCTATTCCCAAAAGCCAGTGAGGGCAGAGAGTGCTTGAACTACTACTACTAATATTTGAATAGAAATCCACAGCTAGCCAGGAGGTTGTGCGACTGTAAATTCACTATATCTCTAACCAGCCTAAAAGACAGAATAGATGTATGGATAAATGTTAATCTTAATGACAAAGTTGAATGCATCATACAGAAATGTTTAATTGCAACAATTTTGGGGGCTAATCTTCTGCCCTGAGGAGAAACAGAAGAATAAGTAGCCATTGGAAGACTGAAGTTTGACATATAACTGATTTCAGCCTTTTGTGGCTGTTATCAATTTTGGGTAATTGCATGATTTGGATGCACAGTTTTATTTGGGTCAACAAATAGTTGCAAAGTTATGGTTACGCTCTTATTGTTGAGGCATCCTCTGAGTAAACATGGCCTGAGAAAACATCTGGACTAGATTGTATAAATGTATTTTAAGATTTAAAACGTAACACTCACTTAAATCTATCAGCTTTACAATGCTTGCTTCAAGCATGCAAGAACACACTCATTTTCAAGAAGAAGAAAAAATACCTTTTTTCAGTATAATATGAATGAAAACTTCTTCTGACTTTTGTTCATTCAAAAGTGTCAGTTCTTCAAACTAAAGCTGCTCTTGCTTTCAATATTTGGATGAGAAAATTGTTGTGCTGACATTTCTAATCATGCTGGTGCTCTTGAAGCCATGCCTAGCTTCTCTGCATTGATTTCTATTTCTGTTGCCCCAAAATGTCTTTCTTTCTTTCTTTCTTTTATAAAACAGATGCCCATTCCTCTTTGAAAGAGAAACTATTATTCTTTTTTTGGGGGGGGGGGGGATCTGTTGCTTTCAGACTTTCACTGGAACGTACAGATAAATATATCACAGCAACTAGCATAACAGAAATACCTGAAACTTGAAAAACAAAGAAGATTTTTAAAGCATCTACTAGCACTTCAGAAATTTTCTTCTGGATCCTGGAAGAAGGGACTTAATCAGAAGCACCTCAATATTCAATGCAGTAGCTTTGAATATTTAGGTCTTCTGATCTTTTGACTTCTGTCCCTTCAGCTATTCTGAAAGCAAAAGGATTTCTAGCCAAGGCGGCAGTCATAAAATACCAATGAAGACCCGAAAGATCAATGGAATAAGTGGTGGAAATAATTGACAGAATTTGGTGAGGTTGCGGGATTCAAAATTAATAAATGAAAATGATAACAAAAAATATCTCATAGAAGAATAAAGAATATTTAGAAAAACATATGGGATTAAAAATAGTAAGGAAAGTTAAATACCTAGGAATAGAAATTACTGCAAGTAACGCCCAACTTCTTAAAAATAATTTTGAAAAAAATGGATGGAGATAAGAAAAAAATGGAAAGATGGAACAATTTAAACTTGTCACTTCTAGGCAGAATAGCCATTGTTAAAATGAATATTTTACCCGAAGTTTTCATATAAGGATGGACTAAAGAAAGTCCCTCGGATAATAGTATAAAGTAAAGATAGTTAAAATTGTTTAACTTCAAAAATAAAAATAAATGACTAAAAGAAAATCAAAAGGACCACACCCAGAGCTCTGGAAGTACAGTAGAGTCTCACTTATCCAACACTTGCTTATCCAACGTTCTGGATTATCCAACGCATTTTTGTAGTCAATGTTTTCAATTTATCATGATATTTTGGTGCTAAATTCATAAATACAGTAATTACTACATAGTATTACTGCATATTGAACTACTTTTTCTGCCAAATTTGTTGTCTAACATGATGTTTTGGTGCTTAATTTGTAAAATAATAACCTAATTTGATGTTTAATAGGCTTTTCCTTAATGCCTCCTTATTATCCAACATATTCGCTTATCCAACATTCTGCCGGCCCGTTTATGTTGGATAAGTGAGACTCTACTGTAACAGTAAATATATAGCAACTGTTTACATGTACGCTTCCCCCCCCCCCCCTTTTCCCCCTTTTTTCCCCCTGTGGTCATTTTTGTTGTGGTTGTTGGGGTTTTTTTTCTTTTCTTCATCCCCCCCCCCCCTTTTTTCAACTTGTTTACTGATACCTCACTTTCCCCCTCACCCCTCTCCCCCATGTTACCCTTGTTGTCTTATATGTGTTTTATTGTATCGAGAAATGAGAATCTTTGTTGTAATAAGAAATGTATGGAGTTGCTTGGAAATCTCTCAATAAAAATTAATTTTAAAAAATACCAATGAAGCACTATTCCAAAGTGTAGCATTAACGGTCAATGCTTCCAGTGCTCATATGGCTACTAGGCTTGTGCATTTCAGCTGAACCTCGATCCGTTTCTGCTACCCAAATTTTGGTGGACCCCTGCATCCATTTTTGCCGGCTGAATAGCAGAGCCCTTGTTACAGCTGTCCAAAAAAGCTGAAGGCAAATGGCCAAAACAAATTCATGCTACATCTAAATGGAAGTCCTAGCTCCAGGTATAGGATAATTTGCTTAGTGGCAAAGTAACACTGTTGTAAATTCCAAATTCACATGAGTTTAATTTCATGGGCACTAAACTGGATTTAGGCATTGGGTCTGATGGCACTTTGCAATAATTTAAAAACCACAGGGATTATGATGAATTGAACACAAATGGTTGTTCTATTTCCTCCATATATAGTAGTTGAAGATTTACAGCTTCTTTGGTGGTTTAATTCTCAATGAAAATTGACCAGATTTGAAAATGGTTTCATGTTCAAGATGGATGGAAATTAAATAATTAAAATCTGGATGTGTGACAAACTAAAGTGACTAATTTGTCCATATATTCCCAGAGCTTTGAATTTTATTACATGAGGTTAGAAAAATGGCATTGAAGCTGGACCATGACATTGCTGACAGTCTCTATAACACAATGCCATGTGCATCCTACTGATGGTCTGCCTTCTCCTTATGATTAGCCTGCCCATTGCTCTTAATAGGAAAACCCCATCACAATCTCACAATGTTCCCGTCCACAGCTTTGGTATGAATTCCTTTATTGCTGGCATGTTGGCACAGAAGCTGAAGGGACCCAGCTCTCCAGAGCACTCCCTCTTGCTATTCCTAATCTTATTTCATATTTGTTCTTTTTTTGTTTTTCATTGCTGAAATTGTGAGATTGCTATAAAATTGTAATCAACTAATGGAAGTTCCAAAAGATGAGGTTACAAGAGTATGAGGAAGTACAATCACAGAACCACTGATAGTTACATTGCCACAATTGCATGAATGGAGAGAGCTGTGATATCAAAGTTGCTCATCCTGACATATTTCTGCTATCTATGATAATGTTACTGGCATAGAATAATGCCTTGGTATAATAAAGTCTTTTAAGTATCTTGAAATCTTAAAAGTCTGTGTGTGAAACCAGAGCCGGCCCTAGGTATTTTTCAAGTGTAGGCAAACAGAATTTTGGCGCCCCCCCAAACCAATCACTGAAAAATAAAAGCGTTGGATAAGCGAAAATGTTGGATAATAAGGAAGTATAAAGGAAAAGCCTATAAAACATCAAATTACATTATGATTTTAAAAATTAAGCACCAAAACATCATGTTTTACAACAAATCAATAGAAAAAGCAGTTCAATACATGGTAATGTTATGTAGGAATTACGATATTTGCAAATTTAGCACTAAACATTGAACAGGGATATAGGGCAGTGTGGACTTAGATAACCCAGATAGCCCTCAGTATTAAAAAAAAAACCTCTAAAATCAGGACAATAAACAACACTCTGAAAACAGAAGAAATCCAGAGTAAACAATCAGGGACAGCTAACTCCTCCCAAAAAAAGATTCTCCCAGGCAAGAAGAAGCCAGGCCTTGAAGCCACAGGGCCATTAAATGCTAATCAAGGTGATTAATTACAACATTCACACCTGCTTCAAAGAAAAGTTCTTTCTCCCACCCTGGACCTTCTACAGATATATAAACCCCACATACCTAGCTTCCAAGTTCCTACAGACCTCACAATCTCTGAAGGCCCCAAAGGTGGGCTTGCGTGGTGCGAAGGTGGGTCTGCGCTGGCTGGAAGGCCCAGCGCGGCCGCTGGAAGGCCCGAAAGAGAAGGAGGTGGAGAGTGGTGCCCTCCTCCCAGGACGATGGTGCCCCCGGGACGATGGCGCCACAGGCAAATGCCTATTTCGCCTTATGGTTGGACCGCCTCTGTGTGAAACCTTGTGTGTTCAATCATGTTCATGTTGAATTGAGGTTGCCTTCCTTTTTCTCAATTGTCCCTATTCAGGTACATTATGATCTTCAGCTCTCCCTATAGAATAGAGGGCCTACTTTCCAGTTACTTTCTAAGAACAATACTAAGTTTTCAAATATCATAGTGAGTGGAGACAGAAAGAATGTGAGTTTTAAAAAATATGAATGCAAAGGAAATAAAGGCTCAGTTTATATACAATTCACACTTAGGCTAGCTGTTATTAAATACATATGCAAAGGCAGCATCTCAAGGGTCTATATGATTTATAGTCTATAGCACTTTCAAAAGTTATGTTTACTTCAGTGAAATAAAGATGGTTGGTTACTGCTTTAGGTAATCTATTCTCAAGTGTGATGACAGGCAGATTGCAATGTAAATGTATATAGTGTTTGTATTTCATTCTTTTAATTAAAAAATGTTTTTAGCATCAAGTTACATTTAACTTTTGTATTAAGAAGCGACTGAATGAATAAACAACAACAACAATTAAGAACTATTAAATCGTAGGGGTGTGCGAAATGGCAGAAATCCATTTTGGTTTCGTTTCAAATTTCGGATGCCCCCCATTCTGTTTTCGGGAACATTAGGGGGTATTCAGAGGGGGTGTTCTGATTCATAATTTGAAATCTGGAGCTCCATTTTCATTTATGTAAGATTCAGTCCATAGGCATCAATGGGGAAACATGCAAGGCTTGTCTTTCCATCATTTTTATTGCTATCACTTGTAGAAAACATTTATGACTGTAAGTTGCCAGGCCCCACCCCCGGGGAGGCAGAGTAATATTATCATGAAAAAGAAGTCTGAATCAACAAATCTTTCCCAAATTTAACTGAAAGATTCGGCGGCTCATGTTTCATTCCATTAAGGCTTCGGAGGAGTCGTATTTTGGAGGTTCATACACCAATCACCTAAATTATCCTGATTACCTCTGTCTTGTCTGGATTCAATTTCAATTTGTTGGCCCTCATCCAGTCCAACACAGTGGTCAAGCACTGGTTCAGGACCTGAACAGCCTCCTTAGTGACAGGTGGGAAGGAGTGACAGAGGTGGACATCATCTGCGTACAGATGACACCGGACCCCGAAACTCCTGATGATCTCTCCCAGTGGCTTCATGTAGATGTTAAACAACATGGGAGACAATACAGAGCCCTGCGGGACCCCACAAGTCAACGGTTGTGGGTCCGAGCAGGCGTCCCCCAATGACACCATCTGGGACCGACCCTCCAGGAATGAGTGGAGCCACTGCAGGACAGTACCTCCAAGTCCCATTCCCGCGAGGCGTCCCAGAAGGATACCGTGATCGACAGTATTGAAGGCCGCTGAGAGGTCCAGCAGAACCAGCAGGGACACACTCCCCCTGTCCAGTTCCCGGCAAAGATCATCGATTAAGGCGACCAAGGCTGTCTTGGTACCATGCCCCAGCCTGAAGCCAGACTGTGCCGGATCCAGAAAATCAGTGTCCACCAAGAATCCCTGGAGCTGCGAGGCAACCACATGTTCCAAGACCTTGCCCAAATAGGGGAGATTGGAAATAGGCCGAAAGTTTCCAAATTGAGTGGGATCCAGATGGCTTTTTCAACAGCGGCTTGATCACAGCCATTTTTAGGCTCGCTGGAAACTTGCCCTCCCGAAGGGAGGCATTCACCACCACCTTCACCCACTCGGCCAAACCCCCTCTGGCTTCTCTCACCAGCCAGGATGGGCAGGGGTCCAGGATGCATGTGGTCGGTCTCGCCTCTCCAAGGATCTTGTCCACATCCTCGAGCTCAACCAATTGAAATGAATCCAACAAAACTGGACAAGCAGGTGCACGTTACATCCTCAGAGACTTCTGTTAATATGGTGTCAAAGTCGGAATGGATCAGAGCGACTTTGTCCGCAAAGAACCGAGCAAATGCTTCACAGCAGGCTGCAGAGTTATCAGGGCTCCCACCTTGATTGGTGGGAGTTAACAACCCTCTGATAACACGGAACAGCGCCGCCGGATGGTTCTGTGCGGACGCAATGTTGGCCGCAAGGTGGACTCTCCTTGCAGCTTTGATTGCCGTGGCATATGCCCTTAGATAGGAGCCTAGCCGTGTTCGGTCTGACTCGTTATACTCTGATCGCCACACGCACTCTAGTTCCCTCTTCTTTCGCTTTATCGCTGCCAGCTCCTCAGTAAACCAAGGAGCTGGTTTAGCTCGGTTACTCGAGAGGGGACGCTCCGGAGCGATCGTGTCTATTGCCCTAGTCATCTCTCCATTCCAGAGAGAGACCAGAGCATCAACAGGACCACCTGCCGAGGAGGCGGGAAATTCTCCAAAAGCCGTCAGGAATCCTTCTGGATCCATAAGTCTCCTGGGGCGAACCATTTTAGGTCCACCACCCCTGCAGAGGTTTGGGGGTGCAGTAAGTCTAAACCTGATCAGGTGATGGTCGGTCCATGGCAAAGGAGCATACCAGTAATATACTATATTCCCCCTTCCCAAAAAAGAATTGCCTATGGACGTTTCAATGTCATTTACACAACACATTTACACAATAAATGTCAAATTGAATATACAAGGAAATCCACAACTGATCTGTGTGCATGTTTTAGGAATGCATATTTTTTTTATGAAAAATGGTACAGCAAACCAATGGCAAAGCAATTCAGCTCAGATAATCTCAACTCTGTGATTTGTAAACTGGTGCCATGAAATTTTATCTCATCTAAGAATTCTGAAACAAGAGAAAGCTTCTGCATTTAAAGAGATGACACCTTAATGCTACATACTTTCAATGTGGACAATAATATCTGATGTTAGTCACTGCCCTATCTCTATCTAGCTACCTATCTGCGCAAAGCCATGAACCAGTTCCATACATTGGCAGGCGTGGGATTATTGCATACATAAGCAAGCAATTTGTATCAGGCATGGAGGAGTTGGCTGGTTTCATAAACTATCCTTGTCTTTCGGAGAAGCCAACCACATACTGCTGCATAATTTTAATTACGCAGTGTAGCGTTATTGTAGATGACGAACCTCTTTGTACATCGGAACAGACAGACTGTTTAGCTGAAAGCAGCCACAGTCAGAAACTTGACAGCAGGAATTGTGCGGTGCTGTCTGGCAGATCTTTTGCTGCAGATCATAAAGGATTAATTAAAATTGTATAAAGCTGAAAAGAGGCCCAAGGTAAACATAGAGCCAAGTGGAATTGCAGTACGCAGTATTAGTTCTATAGCTGGAGGCCTGGAAGAATCGACAGATTGCTCTTAAAACTGGGCAACACAGAACTCTAGCATAAGCATCCATTTGCCTGACTCTTAAAAAAAAACTTGGCTTAAAATTAAATCTTGGACAGATGCACACATGTTCCCTGCACCCATGTATGCACTGTCCAAAATACAATCTTTATATATAACCCACTAATAAACTCATACTTTCTGGCAGATTAGTTTATTTTCTTACTCTATTTTTTTTAATCATAAATCTCTGGTCTCATAAACCGCAATAATAATAAATACAATAGAGTCTCACTTATCCAAGACTTGCTTATCCAAGGTTCTGGATTATCCAAGGCATTTTTGTAGTCAATGTTTTCAATATATCATGATATTTTCGTGCTAAATTCGTAAATACAGTAATTACAACAAAACATTACTGCGTATTGAACTACTTGTTCTGACAAATTTGTTGTATAACAAGATGTTTTGGTGCTTAATTTGTAAAATCATAACCTTATTTGATGTTTAATAGGCTTTTCCTTAATCCCTCCTTATTATCCAAGATATTCACTTATCCAAGGTTCTGCCAGCCCGGCGTTTAGCTTGGATGAGTGAGACTCTACTGTACAGTCAATCCAAATGCATCTGAGTGTTCAACCTTTTTTCTCTTCTATGGTGTAAACCATGCAGGTCTTTGGGAAGGACAAGAAGAAACTGGCAATAAAGTAATGGTGCCCACCATGTTCTGCTGGCTATAGGTAAAGATAAAGGTTTCCCCTTGACATTAAATCTAGCCCAGTCCAACTCTGTGGTGTGGTGCTCATCTCCATTTCTAAGCCAAAAAGCCAATGTTGTCCATAGAAGCCTCCTAGGTCATGTGGCCAGCATGACTGCATGAAACGCAGTTACCTTCCTGCTGAAGCAGTACCTATTGATCTACTCATATTTGCATATTTTCAAACTGCTAGGTTGGCAGAAGCTGTGCTATCAATGGGAGCTCATCCCATCCCACAGATTACAAACGCTGAGCTTCCGGTCAACAAGTTCTACAGTTTAGCAGTTTAATCCGCTGCACCACTGTGGTTGGCAGGAGCAAACTTTCAGTAATGCTCCTAGTAAATTGAGAATGTCATTTTAAAAAGCATTGAATAAATTTTCTAAAATTCTATAAATATTGGTATTTTTTCAGGGGCCTAAATTCACATTATGGGTTCCATGGTGTGGGGACAGGGATGGCACCAAGTGAAGCAGGACAGACCTCTCCTTACTTCCTCTGTGCATCATTTCCATGTTGCAGCAGAAAAATTGTGAGATAATTTCAATAACATTATTTTAAAGCAGGAATAAACCAGAATTTCAGCCTTTATCCCTCCTCCCTAATAGATATGGATGGAACAACAGGAATAAAAACTTGTTTTGCTTTATAAAAGGAACACTGCAACTAAAGCAGCCCATTATAATATAGTAAACCAAACTAGCTAAAATGTCACCACACTTTCCCAATTTCTACCTGAGCTCCAAATCCTAAGCTAAGGGGTCATATAATATTTCTGAAGCTTTCAATTTGGAGCTTTTTCTATCTATAAAGCGAAACAGTCATAATTGGGAAGTATAATTTAGAAGTATGACATTTTTCGTGTCCTTGCTGTCTGAACCCAGCTCACAGCTGGTTCATAGGGCAACTCGCTTATTAGAGTGACATTGCCTATGTAGCAATATTTTCTAGGCTACTTTATATCTTTAATGGTTATAAGACATGGACAAAACAAATACGACGGCAGGGTTAAAGTCATCATAATAGGGGCATTTTATGTATCAACTTCTTTTGTTGGTTGGTCATTAACATCCTTGGTTGACAGAGGTCTATCTTTCAAGTTGACTTCATTCCTTTCATTCCAAAAAGGCAATTTTTTTGTCTGAACCCATTTTATAGAAAAATATGTTACCTCATACCAAGTCATACTATTTATTCAACAAGACCCACATTATTGGCTTCTCTAGTGCAACAGCTGCTGATAACATTTATCCAGCAGAGCACTATCAATAACTTCCAACTTTTAGGGTAATGGAGTTACCATAAAAAGTTCAATTAACATTAACATTAAAAATTATAACACATTCAGTGAGCCACTGACATGGGGATGAGCAGCCACCACTACAAAAGTTTTCTATGGTCTCATATGGTACCTCCCCCCCCCCCCAATTGTATGCTGTCCCCTTCAAGAATCAACCTGGGAGCTTCTGAATACAATATATTAGCAGTGAGCCATGTGTCTTCTTAGATATTGGAAGTAAGCCAAACTAGAAAGATAGTGAGAGGTAATGCGGAAATACCATCTTTCTTAACCTCTTACTGTCCACCAGCAATCCAGGAGGATGATATTTTCTTTAAATATTCAGCTGTACACATGCAGGTAGATGCTACCCTCACCCTCCGCTGCCCCTAAATGATGAGAACAGTTGGTTGTATGCGTGGTGGTGACTGATTATGTAAAGGAGAAACTGGATGCCTTCTTTTACACATATGCACAGACATAATGCCTTTAAAAGTTCGAAAATATGCAAATTTGAGTAGATCAATAGGTACCACTCTGGTGAGAAGGTAACAGCACTCCATCCAGTCATGCCAACCACATGACCTTGGAGGAGTCTACGGACAATGCCAGCTCTTCAGCTGAGAAATGGAGATGAGCATCCCAGAGTCAGATGCAACCAGACTTAATGTCAATGAAATACTTTTACTTTTACTAATGGCTTTAAATGTCAGCATCAGGATTCTAGTCATTATCTTGATCTCGCTTGTTTCATAACATCCTAGGAAACAGATTCTTATATGAGAACTCATTGGGAACTTGAAGGGAAGAGATATCTGATTTAATTGGGGGTGGGGTGGGGGACAACTCTGAAAGATTTTGGGCTGTGGTGAAGTGTGCAACCCAACATAAATTCTTCATCCATCAAAGTCAGATCCAGATCCTGTTTATTTCTGCGTTCAGTGCGTCTTGATATTTCATTGGCCATTCTGATTTTATAATTATGATGTAGACATAAAAATGTACAAAAGATAATTTTGATTATTGCATGGGTATTTTAAAAAAATAGTATATATGTAGCTGCACCAGTACAAAATAACAAGGTTTGCCCATTTTCTAATTCCAAAATACCCTCAGGCACCAATCCACCTTCTACAAGAATAACCTACAAAAACCTTCATTTTTTAAATAAAAAACCCAGCAGTTCAATAAAAAGAGCTACAGGCAGCGTGCACAGCAGGAGAAGGGAAAGTCAGGGGTTGCTCCAGGGCAAGTCACATACATTGGCCAACATGCAGAGGCCCAAAACTTAGAATAACAAAGAATGCTGCAGGCAAGACTGAGAAGCAGTAATGACTGGGACTGTAATCAAGGGCATTGCGTGCAGCAGGCTTACAATAGGATAGAAAACCAGGTATGAGGACACTAAAAACAAACCCTGTGTACTAAAAGGTTGTGTTTATTTGCTATGTCAAAACACTAGGGAACGCATTGTCAAATATTTACCATATATACTCGGGTATAAGCCGACCCGAATATAATCCGAGACACCTAATTTTACCATAAAAAACTGGGAAAACTTATTGACTCGAGTATAAGCCGAGGGTGGAAAATGCAGCAGCTACTGGTAAATTTCAAAATAAAAATAGATACCAATAAAACTACATTAATAATAACAATCATTCATTTATTATCCATTTTTATCCTGCCCTAACTCCTTGTGGGGACTCAGGCCAGCTTCCAACATAGCAACAGGCAAACATTCAATGCCTGTATAAACAATGCAGAGCTAGATATAGATCTATTATATATACTAATTTCACTTTTCCCTGAAACATTTGCAAATTCTCTCTATATATGTGCATTTCCCTCCTGCATCTATCTAGAAATCTCTATATGTGTGTGTGCATTTCCTCTTTAGTATTTTTATACCCTATATATTTATATTCCTATATATCTATCTAGACATCTCTCTCTATATAGATAATTATATCTGCATAGGATTTGCAAAGACTTGCAAACATGTGAGGCAAAAATTCATATATAAAAATAATGTATACACATACAGATATACAGGTATATGAAAATCTCTAGATATCTAGAGCCCCCATGGTGAAGTGTGTTAAAGCACTGAGCTGCGGAACTTGCAGACCGAAAGGTCCCAGGTTCAAATCCCAGGAGCGGAGTGAGCGCCCGCTGTTGCTCCAGCTTCTGCCAACCTAGCAGTTCAAAAACATGCAATTGTGAGTAGATCAATAGGTACCGCTCCGGCAAAAAGGTAACGGCACTCCATGCAGTCATGCCAGCCACATGACCTTGGAGGTGTCTATGGACAACGCCTGCTCTTCAGCTTAGAAATGGAGATGAGCACCGACCCCCAGAGTCAGACATGACTGGACTTAACGTCAGGGGAAACCTTTACCTTTACCTAGATATCTATATGTATATAGGATTTGCAAAGACTTGCAAACATATGAGGGGGAAATTCATGTATAAGGGAGGCTTTGGAAAAACAAACACACTGATAAGGGAGGAGAGAAATATATCATATATTGCAAGCAATAGCCTCCAGGCTCCGCTGCCTGGCTTGACCTTGACCCGATTATAAGCCGGGGGAGGCTTTTTCAGCTGATAAAAAAGGGCTGAAAAACTCAGCTTATCTTCGAGTATATATGGTAAATTTACAACAAATAGGACAGGCAACTGCAAAGGGAAGAAAGAAGAGGATATTCATCTGAAATGTATTTATGTATGTATTTTGTGGTAGTGGTGTTCCCTTCTGCCCTCTGCAGTGATCAAATCCCCACCCTCCCCATTACACTGTGATAGCTCCTCAGCACTGGTGGGGTAGAATCAGTTGGAGAAGAGTCCAGATCATCCACTGAGGTTGCCGAGGAAGCCAGTAGATCTCAGCAGTAGTTGCAAGACTCTTCTCCAGTTCCCACACCCCTATTCTTTACCAGTCATGGAACGACTGTTGGATAGGGGTCTATCACAGTGAATCCAGGCTGGGGTGATGGCGAGCTGTAGTAGACTTTCACATGCAGAATTCTTCCCCCATGTAGGCTCTCAGTCAAATCTTTTAAAATTAAAATAATCTAAATATGGTTAAAACTGCTACATCAAGAATATGGCAGCCACAAGATATGAACAAGCATCATCAGTTTGGTGTAAGTAGCCTTGGTCTGGACACATTTCTTGTCCCTTCATATTGTCACTGTTAGCATAATCAAGTTATGACATTTGATCAGGGGTCCATCGGCAACTCCTGTGGATTTCTGTGGGGTTCTATTTCAGCCACTGCCTTGTAAGACGAGCCAGTTACACATACGCAAAGAGAGACAGAGAAATGTTTGAGTACATAAGGCACCACCTTGAAGACTTTAAGGAAGCAAATAAGAAAATCACAGCAGAAGTCCTGGAGAGCTTTCATTCAATTCGCTGAAGACTTTGCAAAAAGCTACAGTGTCTCTTATATGTATGGACTTGCGTTGAATGTATGTCAGCATTTGGGACAGAAAATCTGATTTAAAGAAGGACTGTAATCTTGTTAAATTATGAAGAAATGAATTTTTTAAAAAGTTATGACATTCCTTAATATAAATGTACATTTTCCACAATGTCTTCAAAGAGAATACCATAAACATTTTCTTAGCTCTCCCATGAACTCTGCTAAATCCAATGAAAGGTTCCTTTACATTAGTCTTGTTCATATTGTCATCCAATAATGATAATTTTTCAGAGCAACTTGCATAAAGTGCAGAATGGAACAGTAATTCTTTCTCCAACTGTATGTTTGCTGACATTTCATTCACTGAAACACGTTCACTCAGAATTTTTTGCAGTAATGACAATTAACTTCCTCCAAAGACACATATCACAAACATCCTTTCACTATCTTATCACATGTGTCAAGAAAGTATGTATAAGCCCCTGCAAATGTATATTGGTGAACATGATGAACAATGTAATATCCGTTAGGAATTTAAATATGGCACATTGGTGATACATTTCTCAGTTTAAAGGCTACTGGTGTTTTGCATCAATACACATGCTTAATTTAAAGCCAGTTTTGTTTCCATCCACTTGTAGCATGCAATGAAATTCATTCTGTTTTGGAATGTCACTCAAGTATTTCCAGTCATCAGTTCTGGTATTCCCAAGTGAAAAACTAGCACTGACAGGATACCTCCTGGAAATACTCTGCAGCAAAACAAAACAGAACAAAACAACCTTGTTGGTACTCCTAAACAATCAAGTGTCTTTTCAGTTGTCACTATTGTCTAAAATCCGTGCAGACCAAGTTGTTGAGAAATGGCATTTGTCCTTATCTAGGGAGAAGCTATATCAGGCTTTGTTACTGCAAGTAGAGCAACAAATAAAAGTTAGATCACTCTTTTCACCGAAGTTTCTGAGGAAAACCTGGGAGTATTATACTGCAAAGAGCCCTAGATTATTCCATACATGTAACCTGCCCTTGCCTTTTAACTAACCAGAAATCCTTGGTATTTTGTTTTCAGCTTAAAAAAAAAGAAATAGTGTGTTAGAGTGAAATATGAAATTTAAATTCAGTGTGTAATGGAACCCCTCCCCAGAATTAAATGGTTGTGTAGAAGACAACCTGGTAAACAGCATTGCCTGCTGAATTCCCTTGTCTATGTAACCATTAAAGGTACAGGAGCCCTCTTAGGCTTTCAATCTGGCAATTGTAAATAATAGATTTTACCTAACTTTTTATGTATGAGAGAGCTTTTTTCTTCGTGTCAGGAGCAACTTGAGAAACTGCAAGTTGCTTCTGGTGTGAGAGAATTGGCCATCTGCAAGGACGTTACCCAGGGGACACCTGGATGTTTTGATGTTTTTACCATCCTTGTGGGAGGCTTCTCTCATGGAGCTGGAATTGATAGAGGAAGCTCATCCACTCTTTCCCCAGGTTGTATTCGAACCTGCAACCTTCAGGTCAACAACCCAACCTCAAGTCTCAGTCGTGTCGGCACAAGGGTTTAACCTACTGTGCCACCAGAGTGAGAGAGAGTGTGTGAGAGAGATAATATGGTGAACAAGTGGATGTGAGCATTATGTTTGGTCAAGAGAAGATGAATTATTTTGGGGAGGGGAGATTGGTCAAATCTAAACTGACTACAGAATCTATTCTTGGGAGTGTAGTAGGGGGTTTGTTTAGTTCAGAAGAAAGAAGAGAATGAGGAGTGGAAATGTGATCTTCCTACTAAGGACCTCATCACATGGGGCTTTTGCCCTGTTGTAGGACATTTTCAACATGGAGCTAGTACGGAGTGGTATGGAGCTGGTACGGAGCTTCCCAGAGCCCATCATATGTTGTAGTGCTACTTCTGGTGGGAGTCCATGCCAGCTCCATGTTGAAAGCATGCCGGGAGGAAAAATTCAGAACATAGGAGAGTGCCTGTGTTCTGACTGAGTAGGATGAAGACAACGTGGGAGAAAGCCGGGCAGTGATGGCTTTTCCCATATGAAGGGGAAGAGGATGATGTGGGTGATGCTGGGCCTGGAGTGACGGTCTCCTCTGCTGCCCAACAAATTCTTCAAACTGCCCCATGGATTCCCCCATTGTGGCCGGCTTCAGGATCTCAATATGATTAGGCCCGAAAGCAAAAGCAAACAGCTGTAGCCTCACCAAGCTCCTTCATCACTCTCATGTGGCTTGTCCTCTGCTGTTTCTTTTCTCATTTCTTTTTATAGGGCTGAGTTCATAATGCTGATTAACACTAGGGAGAACTTACTGGAAGATGAAATAATTTTCTGTTTTATTAATGTTAATGTGCTCTTTTTTATTGGAAGGTTTATGTTTGCAAACTAGCAAAAGCAAAGAGGTTCTTTACAGTTCAGCTTTCTCTTACAGTTCAGGATGTTATGGCACCATTTGCAGCACAACTTTAATTTGTAAATATATCCTGAATGAACTGCAACTTGCAATACCTCAGACATGGTAATTTTATACTAAGCTTATGTATAGTGAACTTTATACTTTTATCTTTTCAGTCTTCAAAGACAGGGTTTAAAACTGCAGTTTTATTTTCTTTATCTGAAAAATTGCAGGAAAAATCCCCCCCCCCCCCACTGATTTCAACATTTCTCAGAATTTTACATCTCCAGACAATAATTTATTATTCCTGCCAAGTAAAAGCACATTTAATTAAGAAAGGAAATATTATCACTTGAGTTTTTTAAATTTCATTTTATAGGCAGGCTTGGGACACACACACACACACACACACACACTGTATATATATCCAGAGGGATAGACATATCTTTTCCCACTTTGCCAAAACCTGTGAAATTATTCAATTGCAAATCATTACAGTTTCTGGTGTAACTTTTTCTCGAGACCTAATTAGCAAGATGGATGATAATTTCTTTCCGGTTCATTTTTATAAAAATGTATTAAAATTTTCCAACTGTATACATTTTTAGAGAAAGAAATTTCTTGATTTTTTGTTTCAATTGAATGTAGGAGAAAGCTAAACTGGCAAATACTCAAAAATGTTCTTATCCCTCCCTCCAGATTTTCTTTCCTTCTTTAGTATCTTGTGTTTTGGTTTTTTAATATACAGTAGAGTCTCACTTATCCAAGCCTTGCTAATCCAAGCCTCTGGATTATCCAAGCCATTTTTGTAGTCAATGTTTTCAATATATTGTGATATTTGGATGCTAAATTCGTAAATACAGTAATTGCAACATAACATTACTGCGTATTGAACTACTTTTTCTGTCAAATTTGTTGTATAACATGATGTTTTGGTGCTTAATTTGTAAAATCATAACCTAATTTGATAGGCTTTTCCTTAATCCCTCATTATCCAAGATATTCGCTTATCCAAGCTTTTGCTGGCCCGTTTAGCTTGGATAAGTGAGACTCTACTGTACCTTTGAATTTTAGCTTTTAGCTTATGCTTATATCAGACTGTACCACTCTTTCCTTATGCTAGTTTATGACTGTAATAAAGAAAGACAGACAGTCATATTACCAGTTAGGAAAGTTGTCATCACCACCACCATTATTATCCTCATCGTCCCCTAAAAGTTTAATAATATGGTGTCAAAAACAGAAACTATTTTTCTAGTGAGGGTTATGTAAATATAAAACTAGGTCAAACACCACCCACAAGTATTTCTAAAGCATCATATCTTATCCAATATTCCTCTCAATAGCCTATCAGTGCACAAACAAGTTGTGAGATGCATTAATATTCTAAGTCTGTTGCCATTGCTTGTTTGCTGGGAATGTTTAAAGACTTGGATTATGGAGAGTGCTAGTGCAGATGGACACACAACTATGTGTACAGCATAGTACAGATGGACACATAAACGTTCCCAAAAGGGTGCTTTCAGTAGTAGCTGAAGAATATTGCATCTAGCAGTAGCTTATCTCCTTGACTGCCCAGTATTTAATAGAGACTGACGCTGGAGCAATGTGACAGATACGTCTGCTTCTTGCTTTTTTCTTAGTCTGTCAGAAGTGTGTTGAACATGTGACAGAAACAATCAAGGGAGAAGCTGATGCCCTGTTTTGGAAACACACAGTGAATGCATCCAGACTCCTGTCAATCAGGGGGAACTCATCAGGTTCATGAGGTTCTTAACCACTCTGACAAAATCCAGAAACCAAAGTGACAGATGGCACGAGTTGCAGGCTAATTTTGGAATGGCCATCAGTTTCGGGTGTCTATATCCTGTCCAAATGGGACATCCAGTATGTTGAATTTTCAAGCCTGCAGAAATATAATGGGAGCTTTTTGAGTAGCAGGACTTTAAAAATTAACCCCACTTTTCAGCCACTTTCTATTCAAGCAATCCCCAGTATAGAATTGGAAAAGTTGCTTTAAAGAAGGATGTATGTATTGACATGTTGAAACCATCCATAGTAATAGGACTCAGAACTCAGTTGTGGATGGTTTCCGCATGTTCATTCTTCTTCAGAATCACTTTCCATATTCTCCTCCAGTGCCAAAAGTCTACTCATTTTTCTTCTATGTGTGAACAACCTAAGATGATCATTTCCTCTCTCATTAGAGGAGTATATATATGTGTATGTGTGCGCGCACATGTGTATGTTAAGAAAGTCTGAATGCAACATGTTCTGTATTTCTGGCCAGTGGGGTGCTAATTCCTTTTGGACTCAGTGCTATTCAACATCTCTATCAATGAATTTCAATAGGGAGATATGCATGATACTACACAGGCAGAAGAAATGAAATGTACACATTTAGAATAGGTGATACATGCTCAACAAGAGTACATGCAAAAGACATCTAGAAGTCTTAGTAAGTTCATAATGTGATGCAGCAGCTATGACCTATGAGGAGCTTAGGAAACTCCGTATGTTTAGTCTGTAAAAGAGAAGGTCAAGAGGTGACATGATAGCCATGTTTAAATATTTGAAAAGATGTCAGGAAGGAACAATAGATTCAAACTACAGGAAAATAAATTCTACCTAAACAAGAAGAATTTCTTCACAGTAAGAGCAATTCAGTCCTGGAATACGCTGCCTCAGACTAAGGTGGAATTTCTCTTTTTATGAGTTTGTAAATAAAGGCTGGATGCTGTCTGCTGGAAGTACTTTGATCATATTTTTCTGTGTGGCAGAATTAGAATCATAGAATCATAGAATAGTAGAGTTGGAAGAGACCTCATGGGCCATCCAGTCCAACCCCCTGCCAAGAAGCAGGAAATCGCATTCAAAGCACCCCCGACAGATGGCCATCCAGCCTCTGCTTAAAAGCCTCCAAGGAAGGAGCCTCCACCACGGCCCAGGGGAGAGAGTTCCACTGTCGAACAGCTCTCACAGTGAGGAAGTTCTTCCTGATGTTCAGGTGGAATCTCCTTTCCTGTAGTTTGAAGCCATTGTTCCGTGTCCTAGTCTGCAGGGCAGCAGAAAACAAGCTTGCTCCCTCCTCCCTATGACTTCCCTTCATGTATTTGTACATGGCTATCATGTCTCCTCTCAGCCTTCTCTTCTGCAGGCTAAACATGCCAAGTTCTTTAAGCCGCTCCTCATAGGGCTTGTTCTTAATCATTTTAGTCGCCCTCCTCTGGACGCTTTCCAGCTTGTCAACATCTCCCTTCAACTGTGGTGCTCAGAATTGGACGCAGTATTCCAGGTGTGGTCTGACCAAGGCAGAATAGAGGGGGAGCATGACTTCCCTGGATCTAGACGCTATACCCCTATTGATGCAGGCCAGAATCCCGTTGGCTTTTTTAGCTGCTGCATCACATTGTTGGCTCATGTTTAACTTGTTCAAGGTCTTTTTCGCACACACTGCTGTCAAGCCAGGCGTCCCCCATTCTGTATCTTTGCATTCCATTTTTTCTGCCGAAATGAAGTATCTTGCATTTGTCCCTGTTGAACTTCATTTTGTTAGTTTCGGCCCATCTCTCTAGCCTGTCAAGATCGTTTTGAATTCTGCTCCTGTCTTCTGGAGTGTTGGCTATCCCTCCCAGTTTTGTGTCGTCTGCAAACTTGATGATCGTGCCTTCTAACCCTTCGTCTAAATCGTTAATAAAGATGTCGAACAGAACCGGGCCCAGGACGGAGCCCTGCGGCACTCCACTTGTCACTTCTTTCCATGATGAAGACGACGCATTGGTGAGCACCCTCGAGCTGTTTATTTGGGATTATTGTGCTCTCTGTACTTGGTCCTTGCTGTGTTTGTGCAGCCCTCCGTTTAGCCTTTCGGCGGTTCCCAGTGGATCTAGTTTAAAGTGCGCCTGATGAGGTTTGTGAGTCTGTGTGCAAAAAGATGTTTTCCTGCTTGTGTGAGATGCACCCCATCACTTGCCAATAGGCCATCCTCCTGGAAGAGTAGACCATGGTCAAGGAAGCCAAAATGCTCCTCTTGGCACCATTTTGGGTTAGACTAGATGGCACTTGTGGTCTTTTGCAATGCTATAATTCTCTCGTTGCTTAATCATGATTATCATGATTGTTAGTCTCCCCCAACTTGCTTTTCTTAGCATCATTTGTGGAGAAGGAGGTCCATTCTGTTGGTAATCTGAGCATGGATGAAAGCAGTAATTATTAAGCTTGTGCATTTCAGATGAACCTCTATATGTTTCTGCTTGCCACATACTGGAAGGCCCCCATATTCGTTTTGCAGTGCCTCCCAAAAATGTGCACATTGTCAAATGAGCGTTTTTCATTTCGCATCTGAAAAAATGGATATTGTCAACCCATTGTTGGTAATAGGGAACTTATGAGGTTCCCTTTTCCCTGGGAGCCTAACCTTTTTTCCCTTCAAAGGAGCCTGGTGTCAGCAATGGGGTTAAGAAAGCACTCTGCCCAGCCCATTATGGGGGAGAGGGGGACTCCCCGCAGGTTCCTCTTCCATATCCTTCATTAAGACCTACATTTATTTATTTATTTTTCAAACTTATATGCCGCCACTCCCCTAGGGCTCGGAGCGGCTTACAAGAACCGGCTAAAATCAACAATTTAAAAAAACATCTTAAAAACATCCTAAAAGCACCTTTTAAAACATCAACAACAGAACTCAAAAGCCTGTCGAAACAGATGTGTCTTACATGCCCTACGGAAGGCCAACAAGTCCCGCAAGGCACGAACTTCAGGTGACAAGGTGTTCCAGAGAGATGGCGCCACTACTGAAAAGGCTCTGCGTCTAGTTGGATGAAAAGTCTTAAAACTGGGGACTTCCAGTAGGTTTGGTCCTCAGAACGGAGGGATCTCTGGGGTTTGTAGGGAGTGAGGCAGTCCCTCAGGTACATCGGCCCTAGACCATGTAAGGCCTTGAAGGTAAGCACCATCACTTTGAAAGTGATCCGGTGCTCAAATTCATCAGAGTCTTTCTGGATCCTCTACCTTTTGTTTGTAGAGGAGACCAGTTTAATGCTTCTTAAAACTGTTTCTAGAAGAGAGGCAGGAACATGTGCTTTCTCTCAACAGCACCAGCATGCCAAGAAGCATTTTAAGGAGGTCCAGGGAAGGAAGTGATGACCTGTAGCTCAGTAGAGCTATCCTCCCTGGATTACCTTAAAATTCCCTCTGTTTTCAGTGCCTGCAATCTCCTTTCTGCGTACCAGTTTTGCTTCCTTAAAGCTGTTTGTACTTTCTACTCTAGAGGAGAGGTAAGATTCTCTTTTTGTTTGCTGGGATTACCATTATTATTAATAATTATCTTTTAGAAGTATTTTCTGAAGGAGAGAAAGGAAAGGAGAAAAAGATGCGAAAAGGGTGAAAGCCCCCAAACCAGCGCACGCGTGTGCACCCCACCCACCATCCCTCCGGTCCCCAACTCCCAGTCAGTCCCACTAAATAAAAAGAACCAGGAAAACAAAGGAAAATCAAAAAGATTCAACTATGATGCTGACTTGGGGGGGGGGGGAGAGAGAAGCCGAGATCGGTTCCTGCTTGCTTTCGTGCCAGGTGGGTTTTTGTACTGGTAAGGCCCTTATCATGACATGCTCCCAAAGTACCTAAGGTACCGAAGGAAACAGAAAGAAAACAAAATCTGCGCACATGCCTAATAATTATCAGCTTTGTAGAGATCAAGCTACTAGACTCCCAGGATAATTCTGGCCACAACTTTAAACTGTAACCAACAGTAACTGACTACTTTGAGATTTTGGGACTAATTACTTTTAAAAAATGCCATGTTTTGAAATCCCCCAGGTTTAATTCCTGTTGTCTGCAAGGAACTAATTAGGGCAAAATATGGGCTAGATGGATGGACCAGAAATCTTCTCAGAAGAAGTAGGTACAAAAGAAACTTCCCAAGGAACTGTTATGAAGTAGCAATGAAAATACTTCAAGTTTTATTGATTAGCCCTTTGGCCGTATCAAAACATTTAACACATATACATACAACATACAACCTGTGGTACAAAAGAAGTTAAAATAAACAAGCTGTTAACAAGATCCCGTTCAGGTCAAATATCAGCATCAGCTCCACAGTTTACATTGATTCCAAATATGCAATTCTCAGCTGTGTTGCTTTTAATAGGAAAAGGGCTGTTTTGTGTGTTATTTTAGGAATATGGCCGGCCAACAAAAATGAAGTTTTAATATGTGGGTCCCAGTGTGTTGGGTGAATAGTGTATGGCCCAAGGCATTGGTACCTCTCTTTCTTATACAATTCACAGCTGAACAGGACATGTGCGATATCCTCCACCTCTGATGCTCCACAAATACAAAATTGTTTGTTGTATGGAACTTGATTAAACCTTCCGTGTTTGACCATTTTATCCAGCTGCCCAAGGAACTGAATAATTGTTAAAAATTTCTTGAGTCCGGATTTCTATTCAGCAACTATTCTGGACCATTTTTATTTGGTTTGACTTTGTTCTTCCGTTCAGTGTGTATCCTGCAGTAATTTCTGCAATGTTTTACTAAACCCATATGTGTTAAAGGTTACAGATGGAACATAATGGAATGAATGGAGCCATGTAGGTGTTTTATGCATTCAGTTTGGTGGCCAGGTTTGCTGAAGATTTTATGTTTCTAGTCAATAATCCCCTTGTAGCTTGTTTGTTTAATTGATTGCAATGCTATGTCAACCTTCCTGGGCTGAAGCCTCAAATATTTGCAAACTAAAATATACATAATGTTAGTCATGATTACAATGCAGCTGAAGATGCTGCAGTTTACACAACAGAAAATGGAAGACAGGTAGCCAAACATAGTAAATTAATTAGGGTTATGTGCATAGACTTGTTCTGGTTCTATCAAGCTTGTGTGTAATTGTTGTTTCCCATTTCCTTTGGACTCAAGCGAACTCATTAGTTTAACAGGGATTCTGAAGTGCTCATCTATGGAATTAAAGGTGACTGAATTATTATGGTGAGTAAATGGGGATAATATTTATTTTAAGAACAGAGGGATTCCATGCCATCTCCATCTCAACTCTTCCTTGTTCGCTTCTGTCTTTGTGTACTCAAGCTAGCAAATGTGTGATGTAATAAGGATCAAATTTTATTCTGATAACTTTTCCAGCTTAGACATATAAAAAAGAGTGTCTCACCACTATCTGGGTCATAGTTCAATGTACCAAGAAAAATATTTTTTTATGGAGTTTGCAAAAATTTCCAGAATAGAATACTGCTAGAAAGAGCCATAACAACACCTGTGTATTATATGCTTTGCATGTAGAAGACACCAATCAATCCCTGGCACCTCTAGGTTAGGCTGCGAATGACTATAATCTGAAACTTCAGAAAACGGCTGCTTGTTAGTGAAGGCAACTGAACTACAACAGGTCAAAGGTCCAGCAAGGTATTAGACAGATTTCCATGTTCCTAAGAATCACCCAATCCTTTACTGTGCTGCAAGGGATATTGTCTGCATCTTCTGGTTTCATAATTTATGTGTAGCTTAGCTATGCCTGTAAAGAATTTGGAGTTTGAAGATCCATCAAAATAATCAACATGGGGAAATCTGCTTATCTTGCTCCTTTAATTTCTGTGGAAAGTGGCAGGACCGACAGTTTCTGTAAATGCACCACACTGTCTGGCTTATAAACAATGAACCATGCTAGATCCTATCAAAGGTCTACTCTGCCTTTACAATGGCACGAGTTACCTAGTACTATGCTGCTAGTATTCTGAGGGCCCATCCAGGCAGGCTGAAAACGCGGGACCTGTTTCAGTTTTACTGGAGTCATCCAGATAACGCTTCCGGTAAAAGTGAATTAATGGGGAGTAACCCTCATTTTGCCAGTTTACTTTGCATTAATTAAATATCTAATTGGATCCAGATCTTAGTGAAAGATCCGGGTCTAATGAGGTATTGGGTTTGTGGGGATTGACTTCCGGAGTCACATTTTGTGACACCGGAGGTCAATACACACAGCCATTTCACACTTTGGGGCTCCTGGGTTTGGCTTAGGAAGTGGGGACTAGAACCCATGCTGAAGCAAGTTCCTTTAACCCGTTTTGGCATGAATTTTAGCTATGTGTGGAAGTGCCTTCAGATATTCTGCTTCTGATATTAGATGTAATATATCTTCTGTTCCCCATCTCTTTTCAAGGATCTTAGCACCAATTCAGCTTCTAATGCTGATACAGCAGGTCTCATTTAGTTTGTGGTATGGAACTTGGTTAGTCAATTAGGGAGAAGGAAGGTGTTTATAAATGGCTAACATACATCTAGAATCATGCATTCATTTTATCCCCTGCCATATGCACATAGGAATGTAGTAAAGTTTGATTATTATTTTTTGCATTTTTTAGAATCTCAGCAAGAGCCCTGTGCTAGATTTGTCTATATCAGGTTCAGGACTATGGATGCCTCACTGTCCCCATGAGAAATTCCCACAAAGCCTAAAATCCTGTTGGTTAGTGGCAATGTTAATATAACTAATCAAATATTGAATTGTGAGCTAGAATGTAGATAAAACAATGAGTCTACTCTAGCCAGATCTGGCACCGGGATTTAGGTAACATTTTTCTTACACGTTTTCTATGATGTGTCATTTTATGACATTTTGTGGTATAAAAGAAAAAAAACAGAGGGAAGGATTCGCCAAGCTTTCTACCCACAAATGTGTGTTGGCACGAACACTGTTCATGTCTCTGCACAAAGTATGAATTAATAGGCTTGGAGTGTGAGAGTCGGAGCACTATGGCCACTAGCTTTGAACCTTATTTCAATGCACGACAACATTGTACAAATTATATGTGCATAAAAGTATCTAAATGATGTGAATAATCTTCAGTCTCATCTATCTTTCCTCCCTTCCTCCCACATTTTCCATATTTCAAATGTCACCCTTTGTGTGGAACAGGTTGCCCTCTTCTTGCCTAAAGCAATTATGGAAATCTTTCCCAAACATCAAGGTCACAACTGGATGTATTTGGCGCGAATGACTAAAATTCCCCTTCTCTATGCTTTCAGTCACAAAAACCATATATTCTTGTTCTGTCTGTAATTCTCTTTCCCTGAAGATGTTCAATGAGATTAGCAACGGTTGTTTTGTTGTTTTTTCATGAGATTGAAACAGCCCGGAATCTGGCAATACTTGAAAAAATGTAATGTGAGTTTAGATCCCAGCACCTTTTTAATAATTCACTCTTTGAAAAGTTTTCATTAGAGCAATAAACAAAGGGAAGGCAGAATTATAAGAAATGCAGAACTTTGATGAAATGCTCTCTGTATGCTATTTGTGTTGCTGTTTCTCTACCCCCGACCCCCAGATAGAAGGGAAAAAAATTCAAATGTAATTACTTTACTATATACTTTACTACACACACACACACATATATGCATTTCAGCACCTTTGTTTCTAAAGGGAGCTTGAACACTTGCCTGTTATTTCATTTTATGAAGGTTGTGATTTTCAGCATGGCATAAACATGCACCAACTTGGAATACTGAGGTTAGTAGGTGTAAATCCCAGCAAAGCTATATTTTCTTTCCCAGCTAGTGTACAGCTTTATTGTATAATTATTTTTAAAAGTAAGTACAACACAACCCCTTTATCTGTAGGGGATATGTTCCAAGAGATCCTATGTGCTATTTATTAGAACTATAGGGATAACTAAACAAATATGGTTATAATGGTTAACCCAGAGAAAATTCATATTATTTGTAAGAATTATGTCTGAGGTTTAGGTTAGTCAGGCTTACATAGTAATATATCAAATATAAGTCAGATCCCTTTATCCAGGGTGGCTCCAACCCCTCGAAATCCTACTACCCAACCTGCCCCTGTTCTCCCAATTATATCTGTACTAGATTGGCTTTGTGAGCTGCAAGATGACCCCTTTAATGTGGATTGAGATTGTATTATTGCTTGGGTTGTTTTTTAAAAAATTATGTGTGGCTTGAGTCCCTCACGTTAAGTCCAGTCATGTCTGACTCTGGGGGTTGGTGCTCATCTCCATTTCTAAGCCAAAGAGCTGGCGTTGTCTGTAGATGCCTCCTGGGTCATGTGGCTGGCATGACTGCATGGAGCGCTGTTACCTTCCCACTGAATTAGTAGCTATTGATTTACTCACATTTGCATGTTTTTGAACTGCTAGGTTGGCAGAAGCTGGGGCTAACAACGGGAGCTCATCCCATCCACGAATTCAAACCACTGACCTTTCAGTCAGCAAGTTCTGCAGCTTAGCGGTTTAACCCGATGCACCCCTTTATTTTGGGTACTGATTCAGAAATTTGCACTGGATAGGCTGCATCAGATCTACTTTCTTACTTATAGTTATTGTAAATTTCTATAGGTCAGCAGATGGCGACTGGTAGATGGCATATATTTTGTATCCCAAAAACTAAAACTGATAGGGGAAACTTGGTGCCAATTTTTGAATCAACAGGTCAAATACACCCAGAAACAGATCTAACATTTGAGGCATCAAAATGTGTGTTGACCAGTGCATTTCATAACAATACCCCCAGAATAGTCTACTTCATTAACTTAATGACAGATGATTGCAAATTTTTATATAAAGGACCATCTACCCATTTTTATTTTTAATTGAGATGCCTCTTTTTCTAATTTATTGTATTGAGGTAGAATTATTTCATTTAAAAAGAACTTTTCCTCCTCTTAATGTGTGGAGATTGGTTGAGTTCCTGCTTCTGAAGACTCTACTATAGGAATGTAGGATTATGGGCAAGAGTGGGGCTGGGGGCTATATTGCTCTTTTAAAAATCTACATGGAACATTTTTCTTTATGCATAAAAACTGCCATCAGAATTCAGTTCAAAGGCTTATGCTCAGCATAGAGTTAATTTAAGCCAGTAGAAATGCTGAGGGCGAGCAAGCACGACTAATAAAGCAAAAGCAACAGAATGAATCTTAGCTATATTAAATCCCAAGCAGCACCAATATAAGATTCTTGAATAATGAGAAATAAATCATTCCAGAAGCCAAAGTGCAATAACTGAAGAACTGCTTTCAGAATATAGAACTGTATACTTTAAGACATGGCATCTCCAAAAAATGAAGGAAGCTTAGCAAGAGACACAAAGTGCAAATTGTGGTAACCCCTTTCCAACATGATTGACTTTTTTATCATGTCAGAAGCGACTTGAGAACATACTACTAGTCGCTTCTGGTGTGAGAGAATTGGCAGTTTACAGAGATATTGCCCAGGGGATGCCTGGATGTGTTACCATACTGCTGGGAGGCTTCTCTCATGTCCCAGCAAGCTAGAGCTGACAGACGGGAGCTCACCCTGTTTCATGGATTCGAACCGGCAACCTTCAGGTCAGCAACACAATTTCAGATCAGCAGTCCAGCTGGCAGAAGGGTTTAATTCATTGCATCATCACTCTAACATGATTGACTAAAGAACTTATTGTTTGTTTTGTCAAAGTCGCACAAGATTTTAATAGACTAAAGCACTTCCTCTTGGAATAAAATATCTTGCTACTTTTGTTCGGTGCCAAATGTACAGCACAATATGTTTGTACATTCATGTGTATGGTCCTTCAAGTCACCTTACAACTTAGGATGCCCTATAGGCTTCATATGACTTTCATAGGCAAGAGATGCTTACAGGTTGTTTCACCTGTTCCTTCCTCTGAAATAAAAGCCTACAGTACTTTGTATTTGTTTGTGGATTTCTATCCAAATACAGACCAGGGCTGATCCTACTCAACTTCCAGGATCCAGGGCTTTTATCATATACTTTTGAACTTGTTTATCTTCCAACTTAAAACAGCAGTTTATGCATTGTAATACTGTACATACTTGAGTATAAGCCTAGTTTTTCAGCCCTTATTTAAGACTGAAAAGGTCCCTCTCGGCTTATACTCAGGTGAGGGTCCTGGTTGGCTTATATTTGAGTCAGCTGATACTCGATAATATATGGTAGATTTATTATTTTTCTCTATTATTATTGGTATTATTACATTTATTATTTTTCTCTATTATTGTTGCTACTATTACATTTATTTTACTCTATTTTTATTATTATTAATACATTTATTATTTCACTCTGATCTTATTATTATTCTATTTATTATTTTATTCTATTTATTACTACATGTATTATTTTCCTGTATTATTATTATTATTATTACATGTATTATTTTACTCTATTACAGTAGAGTCTCACTTATCCAAGCTAAACGGGCCGGCAGAAGCTTGGATAAGCGAATATCTTGGATAATAAGGACGGATTAAGGAAAAGCCTATTAAACATCAAATTAGGTTATGATTTTACAAATTAAGCACCAAAACATCATGTCATACAACAAATTTGACAGAAAAAATAGTTCAATACATGGTAATGTTATGTTGTAATTACTGTATTTATGAATTTAGCACCAAAATATCATGATATATTGAAAACATTGACTACAAAAATGGCTTGGATAATCCAGAGGCTTTGATAAGCGAGGCTTGGATTAGTGAGATTCTACTGTATTATTAAAAGGATACATTAGCACATTTACATTGAAGAAGATGAGAATAATGATTTAATCAGAGTTGGACAATCTTATCTTAAATTAGAACTTTATGTAAATACTCAAAAACATTTAAACTAATGATGCTTCTATTAATGTAATTTTATTGGTATCTGTTTTTATTTCTGAAATTTACCACGCTTGGCTTATACTGGAGTCAATGTTTTCCCAGGTTTTTTGTGGTAAAATTAGGTGTCTCAGGTTGGCTTATATTCGAGTATATACGATATTTTATATTTTCATATTTTAATAATTTCTAAATTAATTTTAAACTGCTTCAATTATATTTTCAGTATAATTGATATTTAATTCTTTAAAGAAACATAACAGTTCTAATACTTTTAGATACATCTTTAATTTACATTTTGTAGCCCACTTTGCGTCATTGAATGGGAGAAATATGCAGTATAAATTGAATATGAACAAACAAACCTGGGTCAAGATTGTCAATCAGGTATGTAGTTAAGAATACTGTGTTGACGTGTTATTTGCTCTTTTGCTCATTATATTCAGAACCAAGGACAAATTCCAGGGATCTATTCTGTCTAATCTACATTCAATAATGTGTCAGAAAAGATTTTCTATCTTCTGTGTGATACTGCACAAAATATGATAACTCACAAGCTTTGTCTTTTCCCCCTGGCAGCAATGAAAATTCGAGCTAAATATATTGCTGATATTGTAATTGATTGTAATGGTATTGTGCTTAGCTAATTAATTGTTGTCTAATCTAAACATTAGTATCATTCTTTATATTTAATGTGTTATATTGTATTTTTAAAAAATTGAATTCTAATGCATGAGAGGAAACTCCTCAGAAGGAGGAGGAAGGAATACAGCACATATACAAGACCCTTCAGCTATGTGGCATTGGTTGTGCCTTAGTATGCAAACAGGTGTGTTAAAACCCTGGCCATGTTCTCATTCTAAAATATTGGAAGGTGTGTTGGTGATGATGAGGTTTTATAAGGCTGACTTAATTATACTGTTCTTTTGGGAGCCGTTATTACAGACATGACAGATGCAGGGTATGCTGCATTATGTTCAAATTTATTT
This sequence comes from Anolis carolinensis, assembly GCF_035594765.1. Taxonomy (NCBI): domain Eukaryota; kingdom Metazoa; phylum Chordata; class Lepidosauria; order Squamata; family Anolidae; genus Anolis; species Anolis carolinensis. Next base: position 14,071,677 of record NW_026943819.1, on the reverse strand, counting down.
GTTTCCGCCATAAGCCATAACAAGTTTGTGTCCATTAATTTAATTAAAAAATTCAGTGCAACAAGATAAATGGCACACTGAACCACCCAAACCATGAATTTGCATTCCATAAAAATAAATTATCCATGCATTTAAGCAAAGGAGTGTCCGCAAACTTTGTCCTCCTTTGGACAGAACTTGTTTTACACTAGCCTTGCTTTTCTTCTTCTTTTGTTGGGGGGAAAAAGAAGGAAGAATAGGAACAGAACTATAGCTTTGACTCGATAAAAAGGCACAAGAAAAGGGGGAAAGTGTTCATTCTCCTATTTCTAGACAGAGAAGTTACTGCTAACAAGGACTAACTGTCCAAAGTGAATGCTAACAAAGCCACTCCAAAAGTCAGACCACTCCAAAAGCAGAGCCCAAGAATAGATCAGAGTTGAAAAAGAGTTCCACTAGAAAATTAGATTGACAAAATCAAATAAGTTTCTAGGATCAAACCATCCATCCAGATAGGAATATTCAAAGAGGCAATGTCAAAACACAGTCTAAGAGCAGGTACCAGCAGAAGGGCAAAAAACCAAAATGCTAGACAAAGTCTTATGGTCAGAAACAACATTATTCTTAAAGAGCTGACAGAGACAGCTTTGAGTGTTTTATGGCTAGATTCTTTCAACACCACACAGAGCTAAAGCCATGCATTAGATGTAAGAAGATGTACACTTGAGGAAACCTCTTGCTTTCTAAAAATTCCCTATGTGTTAGGGATTCCTCTTCTTTAGAAGAGGAAGGGGAGCAGGAAAGGGTTCATGAATCTGAGGGTGAGTTGGAATCTGAGGAGGAGATTTTGCAAGTACCCATATTTCAGGAGAGGTGAAAGGAAACAGAGCAGAGACATCGTTCAACTAGAATAGCTGCCAGAAATGCAGCTGAATAATTGGGAACTGCCCTAGCAGCTGTGAGGGACTCGGGGCTATAAAGCAGAAGCAGGTGCAGCCAGTTTTTGCTGGTAACAAACTGACTCTGATGCCTAAGCCCTTGTGCCTGTTTTGAGTCTGCATCTGGGAAACTGCTCCTAAGGATTTATTGCTGTTTCTTTGTCTGATGTAAGACTGCTATTTAATTTGGGAATGTGTCAGAGACTAAGAATTGTGTTTGCCCTAAGACATCCTTGCTTTCTTTTGCATTATTCCACTGAGTGTGCTGTTCTTTATGTTTTGCTGAAGTAAAGCAGTTTCATTTACTTACCACAGTGTTTTAAGGCTGTTCTTGAAAGACAAAACAGGACACTCTGTTAGAAGATGTTTCCTCTGTAGCTGAGTACTTTTGGTAGCCCCAAATCAAGCTTACACCTTTATACAAAGTCACTCCTATGTATTGGGAATGAATCAACCACCACATTCACCTCTGAACTTTTGTTGATCTTGTCTTGTATCCACAAATATTATAGGTCTGCATGGTTGGCTAGGCCCTTGTATTTTTGAAGTCCTCATTGGTGGAAGCTTCTGGGCAGGATATACCAATATCTTGGAAAGAGATAATGGCATATATAGAACCTGCATATATACTATCAAGGTATATTACATCCAAGAAATATTTTTAGTGAAACATGGAGTGAATTGTTGCAATCTAGAATCTACTCACCAGCATCCATAATAGAGTAGGGAAAAGCAATTTGGTGTTTTAGGGGTATCTACACTGAAGAATTAATGCAGTTTGACACCACCAACTGCCAAGGTTCAATGCCATGGAATGATAATAGTTGCAGTTGCATCAGTACTATTTGACAGAGAAGGATAAAAATATGGTAAAACTACAACTCATATTATTTCACAGTATTGAGCCTTGGCAAACCACATTAACTGTACAGGGCAGGGGTCCTCAAACTTTTTAAGTGGAGGGCCGGTTCATGGTCCCTCAGATTGTTGAGGGGCCAAATTATCATTTGAAAAAAAAAAGAGCAAATTTTACACTGCACATGTCTTATTTGCAGTGCGAACACTCCCCAACAATTATTTATTTGTTTGCTTACTACATTTATACCCCACCCTCTCTCACCCCAAAGGGGACTCAGAGCGGCTTACAAGTTGTATGTACATACAATATATTATATTATTAGCATAGCACAATATTAGCATTATATATTACTATATTGTACTATACCACACCACTATACTGTAGTATTATTGGTAATATTACATTTAATATATAATATATAATTAATATTATTATATTATACAATATTATTATATTGTCATTATTATTATCAGCCGCCCTGAGTCCCCTATTGAGTGAAAAGGGCGGGGGTAGAAATACTGTAATAAATAAACATTATATTGTATTACATTATAATATTACAGTAGAGTCTCACTTATCCAAGATAAACGGGCCGGCAGAACCTTGGAGAAGTGAAAATCTTGGATAATAAGGAGGGATTAAGAAAAAGGCCTATTAAACATAAAATTACATTAGGATTTTACAAATTAAGCACCAAAACATCATATTTTACAAGAAATTGACAGAAAAAGCAGTTCAATACACAGTAATGTTATGTAGTAATTACTGTATTTACAAATTTAGCACCAAAACATTGCAACATTTACTACAAAAACAATGACTACTAAAAGGCAACTGCCTTGGATAATACAGAACCTTGGATAAGTGAGCTTGGATAAATGAGACTCTATTGTATTATCAATATTATATTTATACACTTATATTATATTATTACCATAGCACAATATTAGTAAATGAAAGAACAATACAATATTTAAAAATAAAAACAATTTTAACCAACATACTGTAAACCTATCAGGATTTCAATGGGAAGTGTGGGCCTGCTTCTGGCCAATGAGATAGTCAAGTTAAGTAGGACTGTTGTTGTTGTGTGCCTTCAAGTCATTTCAGACTTGGGCGAGCCTAAGTCTAAAATTGAAGGCCGGGGCCAGGTCAATGAGCTTGGAGGGCTGCATCCGGCCCCCGGGCCTTAGTTTGGGGACCCCTGGTATAGGGTCTTGTTAGACTACGATGTGTCCTGTCCATAGGACATTCTCAGCAGTGAAACACTTTTGGAAGTTGTTATTATATCCTTGAGGGAATAGGAGTGCCCAACTGTCTACGTCTGAATAAAATGTTAGGTCCATTAAAATATCTTTTCCCAATGTCTGCCATGATTATGATTTCTGAATCTTCATTTCTAAGATACAGAATTAGGACCCATTATGTGCATTGGTCTCTTGCTGTGTTCACTAGGAAAAACTGTCATTTAATAAAGCATGGAGATTTAACAAACTGTTTTTTCATAAGTAAAAGATGACTAGAGGGAGAAAAAGCAGGTGGCATAAGTGCCTTTGATCATGATAGCTTAATGCAGCCACCAGAGCCTACTGTGGGGCTGCATTCATCACAACAATAAGAAGGAATTTCATTAGTGCTGATTCCTACTGGGGTGAAAAAAGACCCTTGTGTCAGATCTCACAATATCAAAAAGAAATACCAGAAAAGATGTACAGTAGAGTCTCACTAATCCAAGCTAAACGGGCCGGCAGAAGCTTGGATAAGCGAATATCTTGGATTATAAGGACTGATCAAGGAAAAGCCTATTAAACATCAAATTGGTTATGATTTTACAAATTAAGCACCAAAACTTCATGTTATACAACAAATTTGACAGAAAAAGTAGTTCAATACGCAGTAATGTTATATTGTAATTACTGTATTTACGAATTTAGCACCAAAATATCACGATATATTGGAAACATTGACTACAAAAATGGCTTGGATTATCCAGAGGCTTGGATAAGCGAGGCTTGGATTAGTGAGACTCTACTGTACATCTAAAATGTTCTGTGTATTCCAGAAGTTGAAAAATAGCTTCTGGATCAGCAGGAAAAAATAGACCTAAGGAAGATGCAAATCGCTAAGTAACTACTGTCAAAGCATACACATGTTAAAGACTCTGTATTCAATGCCTGGCATCTCCACCATAAGAAAAGGATCTTAAGAGAACTGGGAAGTCCTTCTTCCTTCTTGTAAATCTGGAAATCTGCTGTTTAGTGAAAATGGAAATACACTAGAGTAAATATTTGAATCTAGTATGGTGGAATGACTAGTTAATTGTTTACATATTAGAAAAGGAAGCAAATATGAAGAAGCTGTGAGACGACTCAATTGGCACATCTTTGGCACTACTTCATCACATCCCAATAATTTAGACTACATTCTCTAGAATCCCCCATTTCAATGTTATTTTAAATGTGAGGTCCCTGAAGGAATGGCAGGGGGATATGTTTTATCATAGTTCTTCTGTGTCTTTCTGAAATCAACCAAATGTTTTTACCATCAAGTGAGATTGAGAAGGCAATGACTTGTAGTACTGTAGGGACCATAAGCCAGAAAAATAGTAAACTATTGCCTATGTAGCTTTGCCTGTGCATATGCCCCTCCCTTCCTGTGAGCTGGTGCCTTCCTTCAGGAAGTTCCAAAGGGAGAAGAACAAGTTAGGTCATTGGTATCACTTGTGCCAAGTAGGTGTGGAAGGTGAGGAAGACCCTCAGCCATTGGTCAATTGTAGATAAGACGAAATATAAAATTCTTTGTTTGCTACGCACATGTTGCAATGGTCATTTGCATGGTACAGTACCCACTGAAGTGGGTACCTATGGCTGTTTTGCCTTATCATCAGCTGTGATAATAATTTTATTGCTCTCTTGGAATTATCTCATTTACTTCCCCTCCGGGCTAGTCTCCAATAGTACAGTTGTCATTCCATGAGAGGTAATCCTTATTTGTGTGTGTGTGTGGGGGGATTTATCTTTCCCTCAATGTTTATTACTGTTATTTTGCTCCTGGAGATATGGCCATTTTGTAGGGTTTAATTTCTTCCTCAGATCTTCTAGAAATGTCAGCTCATTCTGTTTGAATGAACATCAGACTATTCTAGCAAACTGCCACTTGAATTATCAATTAATAACAGATCCTGCTATTGTCTAAGAGGCCACTAAAACAATTGTCCTCTCAAATGTAACTCCTCTATGTTAGCTTGTTAACCTAGTTGTAATAGAACATGTATTTTCCAGATCTTACATGCTCAAATGATACCTAGTGGTACTGAAAGCTGCCAGTGTTTATCTGCTCAAGTATTTCACTCGGATAAATTCTGCCAAAGTAAACTTATACTTTGGGACTCCTTGGGGAGATTAAAAAAGGAGATGGCACATTCACAAACAACCCATCATTTCAGTGAGTTGCAAAGAGATGCTGGCAAATGCCTTGTTTATTTATTTATTTATTTACAGCATTTATATTCTGCCCTTCTCACCCCGAAGGGGACTCAGGGCGGATCACATTACACATATAGGCAAACATTAAATGCCGTTTAACATAGAACAAAGACAAGACAAACATAGGCTCCGAGCAGGCCTCGAACATGACCTCCTGGTCAGAGTGATTCATTGCAGTGATTCATTGCAGCTGCTCTCCAGCCTGCGCCACAGCCCGAGCCCAAAGGCCCCAGTCATCAGGGATTAAACGGCATATAGAAAACTTTTAGTTTGTGACTCCCAGTTTGAAGATCAGGAAGAAAACCAGATTCCTTGGACATTTTGTTTGAACGTTAAACACCAGGAGGGCTACTTCTGATTGTGACTGATGTGGGAGTGAGGTTAAACTGTAAGAGCTGTTCAGCAGCAAAACTCTTTGCCTCAGGGTGTAGTGGAGGCACCTTCTTTGGAGGCTTTTAAACAAAGACTGGATGATCATCTGTCATGGGTACTTTGAATATGCTTTTCCTGCATGGTAAGGGATTGGGCTAGATGGCCCATGCGGTTGTTTGATTCTATGATCATAGAATCATAGAATCATAGAATCATAGAATCATAGAATCATAGAATAGTAGAGTTGGAAGAGACCTCATGGGCCATCCAGTCCAACCCCCTGCCAAGAAGCAGGAAATCACATTCAAAGCACCCCCGACAGATGGCCATCCAGCCTCTGCTTAAAAGCCTCCAAGGAAGGAGCCTCCACCACAGCCCGGGGGAGAGAGTTCCACTGTTGAACAGCCCTCACAGTGAGGAAGTTCTTCCTGATGTTCAGGTGGAATCTCCTTTCCTGTAGTTTGAAGCCATTGTTCCGTGTCCTAGTCTGCAGGGCAGCAGAAAATAAGCTTGCTCCCTCCTCCCTATGACTTCCCTTCATGTATTTGTACATGGCTATCATGTATCCTCTCAGCCTTCTCTTCTGCAGGCTAAACATGCCAAGCTCTTTAAGCCGCTCCTCATAGGGCTTGTTCTCCAGACCCTTAATCATTTTAGTCGCCCTCCTCTGGACGCTTTCCAGCTTGTCAACATCTCCCTTCAACTGTGGTGCCCAGAATTGGACGCAGTATTCCAGGTGTGGTCTGACCAAGGCAGAATAGAGGGGGAGCAGGACTTCCCTGGATCTAGACGCTATTCCCCTATTGATGCAGGCCAGAATCCCGTTGGCTTTTTTAGCTGCTGCATCACATTGTTGGCTCATGTTTAACTTGTTGTCCACGAGGACTCCAAGGTCTTTTTCGCACACACTGCTGTCAAGCCAGCAGCCCTCCGTTTAGCCTTTTGGCGGTTCCCTGTGGTCGTGGGTAATATAGTGTTCGCCAGGCTGTTGTTCCCCTCCCCCAGTGGATCTAGTTTAACGTGCGCCTGATGAGGTTTGTGAGTCTGTGTGCAAAAAGATGTTTTCCTACTTGTGTGAGATGCACCCCATCGCTTGCCAGTAGTCCATCCTCTTGCAAGAGTAGACCATGGTCAAGGAAGCCAAAATGCTCCTCTTGGCACCATTTTCTGAGCCAGTTATTGACCTGTATTATTTTTCCGGCCCTTGTAGAGCCGTGTCCTACAACGGGGAGGAGGGATGAAAAGATCACATGTACATTATACAGTTTTAGCTTTGTTCCCAGAGCTCGAAAATCATTTGTGATCTTTTGAAAAGTATGCCTAGCAGTGTCATTGGTACCTACATGAATCAACATAAGGTGGGGAGGGTGATGGGGCTTTAGGAGCCTGCTGAGCCTCTGAGTGATATGGTGTATTTTTGCCCCCGGGAGGCAGCATGTTTCTCGAGCCATCCCATCCGGTCTGGAAATGATGGCTTCCATTCCTCTAAGGAGGGAGTTACCTACTACCAAGTCCTGTTTCCTTTGAGGATTGACAGGGTCCCTTTTGTGCAAGACAGTGTGTATGTCCCCTGAAGAGTGTTCCTGTTGAAGTGAATCATGCAGGTGTAAAGTGTTGTCCTCCTCCTCAACATCCCCAGTGCATTCATCAATGACAATCCATTGAGATACATCCGAGAGCCCATTACTCTCCCAAGGATGTTCCTGTTGCTCCTGGTCTACGATTGGGGATGGAGCATTTGCATGATTACATAAGTGTGAATGTGGTGATGCACTGTCCCCGTCAGGGCTATCCCCTGCGCATTGATCAAGGGTGGCCCACTGAGTGGTATCTAAGAAACTGTGGTCCTCCACAAGATGTGTTTCCTGATTGTATGTTAATGGTGTTAGAATTTCAAATCTGTTGTGTAAATCCAGCTGAGCAGAGGAGTTCAGCAGAGGCTGCCTGGTCCTGTGTCTCCTTCTATGGGAGACCTCCTTCCAAGCCTGAGGGTTGTCTACCTTTGAGTTGATCTCCCCATAAGGTTCCTGATCATGGTCATGGTGGTGTTGGTGTGATGCAGGCTGCAGATCTACAGCAGCGTGTTGTGCAGTGTCCAAGAAGAGCTCGAGTGCCTGAATGTCCTTAAGGGTCTTAATACGGTGCTCGAGCTGTTGGATCCTCTGCTCCATCAGAGTCATCTGTTTGCATTTGGAGCAGATGTAGTTTGCATTTGGAGCAGATGATCATCTTTCACAAATGCTTTGATTATACTTTCCTGCGTAGCAAAGGGTTGGACTAGATGGTTCTTGTGCTCTCTTTCAACTCTATATTTCTGTGATACAACACAGGAAAAGCATCACATTAATAGTAAAATAAGTCTGCAACTAAAAACATACAACAAAGAAATTTCTCATATCAAAATACCAAAAGTAACAATGCTGGTTGGAATCTTCTGTTATTACATATTGGTCATTATATAACTTAACTATGCAGCAGAGATCTAAATAAACTCTGGTAATGAGGAATAAGTGAAATGAGATACAGGCAAAAATGTCTCAATTTGCATTGGGCTTTACCAATGCTCACTATCAATATGTCTTAACTGATATGCCAATGTACAGCATAACTGATGTGTATCCAGCTCTTTACTGGATGTCTTACAGGAAAGTTTGGCACTTCAAGGACCTCATTAGACAGATGCCCGCACCCCTCTATTTTGCTAGCAATTGCTGGTGAAATGGAAGGCAATCGCTGGCAAAACGGAAGGCGCACATGTGGTTCCTCATGACGACTTGCACATCTTTCCTCCTCTGCTCATCACCCGTGTGCCCTTTCCTTCATCAGATGGGAGGAAATGACCAAAAATGCGGGTAGCTGTGTTGGAGCTACCCAAAACATGTCTTGCCTTGTGTAGTTGGCTAGGAAGCGTAATTTGATGCTTCCTCACCACTTTGGTGATCAATGAGACCGGCCCATGGCCAGCATCATGTGATGGCGCTCCCCAGGCCCTCTCCCTAAAGAGGAGCAAAGACCCCAAAAACCCAGTGTGATGAGATATCAGGAGATTTTAAAACATGACTACTTTTCTCTGTTTTGTTATTCTGCAGCTTATATGAAATGATCTTACCTTACAGATATAATTTGGGGGGGGGGGGGGGAGAGAGAGAGAGAGAGAGAGAGAGAGAGAGAACCAACCAATCTCCCTAAAGCTGTATGTTTATCATTGTATTAGTGCCTTATTGATTGATCCCATGGCTGAAGGGCCACTTAGAACCTTTCCAATCAATGTTGTTGCTGCAGTAAATGCACAGTTGCGACTACTTAGGCATCATTTTGCAAAGTGGTTCTGCAGTTGAAGGAAAATAGTATTTTCCCAGCAGTAAAAAATGGTAAGAACTGCTTCTGGGAAACAGGCATAAATTCAGGTTTCAATAGAAAGGAAGACAACAGCCCCAAGGCCAAAGGTCCTCGATTTAGAAATTTTAGCAAGACATTCTTTTTTTAAAAGAAAAAGACAGCAGTGTAGAGAAAGCATTATTTATCTGAGATAATTCTCATCCCAACATATTTTTATCTACATTTTGCATTCCTGATTCTAGAGAGTAATGCCAAAGTTTTCAGGCCAGAGTATTGAACTTCACAGCCAGATATTGTAGAACTAGAATTCCCAGCATTTCCTCGCATTGGCCATACTGGTTAGTGCCAATGAAAGTCATAATCCAATAGTGTCTGGACAACCATGTTATTCCCACTCCTGTTCTAGACATTATTAACAGGTTGGATAAGAATATACAGACATTCAAATTCTGCTCAGTAAATATTTGATTATATACAGTAAAGGGAAAATGCACTCAAAGCTGGCACTCTTTGAGGGACGTGTTCCATCTCCCAGGAGTTTGACTTGCATTGTCCCATAGTTGTAGGAAATAGCATCCTTTTTGCATTTTTTCCAGGGTTGCTACAGACTCAGCAACACCCTGATAGTTAACTATCAACATAGGTTTGTAGCCAACCTGCAAAGCCTTTGCTGTTGCAGGCTTGCAAAAGTATCTTTTTGATCTTGAGGGCCGCCCCTTTTTCCTGGGGATAAAATCTCCATTTTGAAAAGCCTTTTATTTGGCCTTCTACAAAATAGAGAAAGGAACTCAGATGTGCTTGTGTGGTCAAGCCAGGCCAGCTCAGACAAGCCATTGTAAGTACTAACCTCTTGCCTTTAAAACTAGTTCTGAGTTTAGATAGGGAAAGACCTGCTCTTTCTAAAATAACAACTCAGCACTAGGGCAGAGAATATCCCAGGATTTCTCTGCCATTGGAAGAAGCTCTAACTACTTCGTCTCCAAGCTAGCTTTGAGTTTAGATAGGAAAAGACCTGTTCTTTCTGATATAGGGTAAAGAGCATCCCAGGATCTCTCCACCATTGGAAGAAGTTAACCCAGCAGCTAAAGGGAGACATCTGCATGATTCATAAGTTGACTGTTTGTATTTGTAACCTCAACAACTTGTGACAAGCCTGTCAAGAACTTTGAGGAAATAAAAATCTTGTTTGATGTTCAATTTGGAGTGGACTTAGTTGCTGGGACTCCTGAGCTTCAAAGTAAGGCCCCCACAGTCCACCCGGCAAAGAAAGGAGCACATCTTAATTTCAAACATCTTAATTTCAATGGCACAGGACGTATACAAGTTACATTTGCATATGTCTTTTTAGAGTGTTGTGGAGGTTAATACTCTCATCCATTGCCTGGAAAAAAGCAAAGCACCCACAGACTTACTTTTCAATTATTGCCAACCACCTACTGGATATTCTGTGGCTGGTGAAGAGGAGAGAGAATTGTACAGATAAGAAAAGAATCAGTGACTTGAACTCATAGGCAGTTGTTTTCCTTAGGCAACCAATACTAGCAGCGCACTTGGCAGTGCACCATGCATGAATGTGCCCTTCTATATCATGCAGGGAGCTGCTGGTTTTAATTTGCAAAACTCTAGGAACCAAGACATTTGCATGTGCCTGGGAGAGCTGTCTGCCACATGCTCCTCTCTCTTGCTGGGGAGCTGCTTTTTGGCCTTGGCTCCCTGACAGTGCGTCCTGTTTTCCAATGTTAATAAGCTCACCCTGTGCCTTTGTACTCTCCTGTGCAGACCTTTGCATCTTTCTGTTTTTAATAGTGGTTAGAACTGCCCTGTCTCTCAATATGCAGAACCTGATGCCCCTAGGAACACCATTCCCCTCCAGGATAATATGAGACATGGATTAATTAATTAGGGTGTTTACTCTTGCCAAGCTAAAACCGTTTGACTTAATTAGCTCATTCCCTGTTTTGCTTGAAACTCCTAATCCACCCAAATGAGATTTTCCCTGCCTTAAAAATAAAGCAGAAAATAAACTTAATTGATGAAATCGTGGGAGAAAAAATGTTCAGGGGAAACTTTGGAAGTTTGTCCAGGGCTCAGAAGCATTTTTCTCATCTTCCTCAAAGTAATAATATCCCAGGTAAAATTGGAAAGAAAAGCCAATAGGGTTACTAACTTTTACATTGCAGCAGATCTTTTCAAAACAGCTGAAATCCTCCTTCAGGAGATGTATGTGTTTCATGTAGCTACAACTTCATGCCTATATCTCTTGATTATACATTGCAAGTCAAGCAGCCTCCAGATTCCACTTCCAGCTGGTCAGAGTGAAGGAATCAAAAGTAACATGTCAAGGTATTTTCCTTTAGCTGGACACACTGCTGTAGGCACTGGCAGAGAGCTGCGGGTGATGTCCTTCCAGGTGATCACACTACAAGTGATTCTGTGCAGCACATCCAGGTAAAAGAAAATAGCTGGATGCATCACCATGAATGCCTTTGTTCTCTGACAAACCAGAAATCGGCAGGGTTGGAGAGGGGCTGAGTGGCTTATAAGTAGGACTGGCCTATGTTGCCATGTTATAAGGCAGGCTTATGATGTCATCAGATAGATTTACTGACAAGTTGCCAGCTAGCAATTTGTTATATGAATTATAACATTTTACAATCTTACCTGTTTGCTATGATTTCCAGGATGGAGCCCCACCAGATGTAACCCTGTGTCATGTGATGGTTTCTGGCAGATTCTGTCCTGGAAGCATCCAAGGACGGATCCCAAACCTCATGTGATGAGTTTCAAAGAGGATTTTTCAAAGTGAATTCCTCTATTGCCTCTCCAGTATAGGATGGGGTGGATGGGATGGAGAAGGACATGGAGAAGAACACTCAGAGACAAGAGCAGAGTTTGGGTGACAAAAGGAAAGCTGGGCATCCTTCCACACATCTCTCCCCACTATTTTTTTTTATACCAACAAGGCAATATTGGAATTAAATACCTGCAACTGTAAGCTCAAATTTGGCAAGTGAGGAATGATGGGTACCTTTAACATGCTGGAACTTTATTGTGTGCCAATTTGCTCAATGATTTGTTAAGATTAAAGTTACAGTAGCCCTGTAAGAATGTTCAGCTGTTGATGTGCTCAGAGGAGAAAGGAAAGTCCAAAGCTACACGTTCTTTCTGGGGAATGGTAAGGGAATGGACACAAGCAGAGCCCGTTTCAGTTCAGCCTTCCATAGAATGAGATTTTCTTGTGAAGATGGTAGAGTGTCTTTTTTCTGAAAAGTTTTGCATATATGTTTTCTCTTTTTCTTAATGCCTGCAGTAGATTCAGGTCACAGATAAGACTTTGCACACAAACAGAAACAGTAGTGTAGCTGTTTAGCCCTGTTGACGTTTGGAGAAATTAAATCATATTTTGGTGTAGTTTTGGCATAATTACGGGTGTACAAAATAATGTAACTTTATATTGTAATGGTTTAGTTCTCTTTACCTCCCCTCTCCCCCCCCCCCAAAAGAAAGAAACCAAGCAACCATTTACGAAATACCAGGTTCCTTTTAGTTTCAGGTAGTAGCTGAATGTTATATATTCTTTCCTTTGCTTAGAATTAAACTCCTGTACAGAGATCACTGCTGTTTGTTTGGGGGTTTTTGTGTTTTTTCCCCTTCTGGGTAAATTTCATCTATGGATAGCTAAGTAGAAGTGAAGCAATGGGTTCATCATATATTTCCAAGTGATGGTTTTTTTTCTGATTCAAAGGGTTTTCAAACAAATTTTGCTAAACAAACAACTCTATTGTAGAAATTCATCTCGAACACATGTCATGTTGAATAGAAATACATCCTATGTAGAGACCTGGGATATCCAACTTTTTAGCTGTCCCTTTAAACAGGAGTTTGAGTCAAAGCAATAAATAGATTATGATATTTAGCTCTAGGCTAAAAATATTTCACCTGCTGGTTTTTACAAGACCAGCTCTAGAAAAGCATTGAAAGTAAGGGGAAAACCAGAGTGTTTGTTTTATAAGTAGTTTACATTAGTTTATTTAATGTCATGTATCAATATCAATAATATTTGTCCATACCAAACAGAGGGAGGAGGAAATCCATCATGGCAGGTGAAAGCAATGAGTAGAAAGTCATGCTTAAGTCCTAATGTCTAGGACAGGTGTGGGCAATCTGTCCATACTGCATGATTACAATACTTTGATTCTATTTTCATTCCATTCTACATGACGATATCATTCTAGGTTCCTACTTGTTTTTACTTTCACTCCCAAACTTGGGATCCTGCATATGATACCGTTTTCTGAGGGCTCAACTAAGGGTGAATCTACACAAGCAAAATCAAGAAGAACAAAAACCCTTGATGGCTTTTCCTATTATGATTGTTAAATTCTGGTGAGTATGAGTTGTCTTGCTTTACTTCACCATTGTCCCATGTTGCCTGGGAATTCTGGAGTATCTTGGGACTGGTGGCAGGTCCTTTTGAGCTCAAATTGCTGCCCAGTTGGAAAGTGCCACCATCACAATTTCCCAGTCGAATAGCATAGGGAAAGTAAAAGGCTCATCCCATTTTACAGCTGAGTTCCTGCCCATCAAGGGTGCCTCTGCTGACATCAAAAAAGATATCCCATTCTCATATCAGCAGAAGCACTTGCGATGGTGAAGGAACTAAACCTGAGCATCTTAGCTAGCTGGGGATGGTGGAGAAGACACAGAGGACGAGGTGATGCAATCTCAGCCTGGTTGGACTTGGTAGACACACATAAAGGCTTAGGGCCAGGACCAGTTTTAGTGTCATGGATGACATTGAGAAAGTCTCAATATCAGAGAGAGACTTCACAGTAAATATGTTCTTCCTGATGTTTATGTGGAATCTGTAGATAGGGTCCCAGATCTTTCAGTCTTTCTGCATAAAGTTTTAGTAAGTGGTTGAATGGACATCTTTCAGAAGATATTTAATTATATATTCCTGCATGGCAGGGTACTGGATGGGCTTTTTGGTCCTCCTCCAAGTTTGTGATTCTAAGAAAAGAACAAAGAAAAACCTGTGAACCTTGCCAGACTAAACATGGCTGTGAGAAAGGAAGAAATTTGACAGGTGTGGGCACTGTAGACGTTCGGGTTGGATTTTGTATGACTCTAGAGCAGAAGTGCATTATTCATTATTGTAACATATTCTCCACTTCTGAGGTGGATTTGAGCTGCTCTTTGAAAGTGCGGGAACAGATTGCATGTGTGATGATGCTTCACAAATCCGGATTCATTTGCGTTTTTGACCCTAAAGCCCTTTAAACATTGACACGCACGTACACACAAATATATGAGCGGGCTTTACTTATGATGGTGAGGACGAAGGAAGGGAGGGTCACCCAGTCCCCTCGGCCTCTAATGGAATGGAGTTGTGATTATGCGTGTGTAATTTCTTAAAGTCAGTGTTTGCCTCCCAAGACACCCCTGTTCTAATTAGATTAACTGTTACTGTCAGGGCTATCTAATTGCTTGTACTGAAGAAAGCAAATTGCAGACAGTGCGTATCAGTGTAAAATCAAACACAAAACAGGTGTTTGCTAATTAAAACTGAGATTTTAATGAATGACCTGTGCGGTTTTGGTGAATAAATACCACTCTCAGCATCTGCTCCATAATTAGGTTCCAATTTCTCTCTCTCTCCCCCGCCCCCGCCACACCCCCCAAACCCAGTAAATAACCGAGAATGCCAAGTTTAAATAAAACCTACTAATCTTTACTCCTTAATGGACAAAAGCAGATGTTTGCTGTCCAGGTAATTGTAAGCATGGCAAAAAAGATGAGCAGGTTTGTGTTTGTGATTGTTGTTGTTGTGTTTTTTTGTTTGTTTTTTAGTAAAGATGCCGATGATTTTTGAAATCCATGCTCTGCCCTTCGTAGAGCAAGCCTTGGGTAAGAAGCACATTGAAAGGCAAAAAGGTCTTGCTAAACCTTCTGGAAAAAAGGGAACAATTTGGTTATGACATTCTCAGAGGCTACTTCTTCCGACAATCCACAGAACATTTGCAGTTTTATTTTTAGCTAATTGGTCCACCCGCTGTGATGACCTCATTCCACACATGTCGCATTTTTCTTCTGGACCCATTTAAAAACGTGAAAGAACAACTAATTAGGAGCCAGATCCACTAGACATAGTCTGCGGGTGACAAATGAACGGGGAGATTCTCAGAGCTCTAAGGAAGCCCTGGAGGCCTGCTGCCCAGTGCAAGGTTGATAAAAACCTGTCAGTTTCATTTTCATTGTGTCTCTCAGGTTCTCACTAGTATTCTCATTCTATCCCAGTTCTGTGCTGGGCTGGGCTGGGAGCTCCTTTTTTAACTCCTTCATGAAATCAATGCTTATTTGGTGCATTTTTTCCTCATGGACAGGGCTTTCAGTTGCCCACAGCTACTCCTAAATGATGAGAATCTGAAAGAAGTTCATGCATTTTGATTAATAGTTCTGCAGACCACAAGCTGGATAAACCCGAGGGCTTATTTTAATGCTCAACAAGAATTTTATCTCCATTAGTTGAAGTTCAGAACAATCCATATAGCAAAAGTTGGTAGGGTGCATTTGGAAAAGTATCTATTAGGGATGTGTAATTCAGTTAAACCCTGTCCTGTTTTTGGTATTAGGATTTTGGTGGACTGGCAGATCCGTTTTTTTGGGAATCACCCAAATTTGATTGGGAAAAAAAAATCTGTTTTTCAGTCTTGCAACCAAAAGATCCGGGAAGCCTATGGGGAACTTATGAGGCCTCCCTTCCTGTAATTTTTAGAGCAAAAGTCTTAATAAACCACCCTTTCTGGGAACGTTTCTCCTTATATTCTTCAATAAGACCTGGGGTTAAAGGCATTAGACTTAAGAAACCACCCTTTCTGGGATTGTTTCTCCTTATATCAGTCAATAAAACCTGGGTTAAAGTAATCAGACTTAAGAAACCACCCTTTCTGGGATTGTTTGCCATCAACCCCCTTTCAATGAAGCTGAAAAATGGATCTGTGCACTGCCCTAGTATATCTAATGGCCATGATGAGTCCATCGTCATTTGCAGTAACAGCCTTTTACTGAGTTCAGGTCATCACTAATATTCCCATTAGCCATTAACTGGTGAATCCAGTGGCCAATATTCTGCCTCCAAAATCTGTGGAAATCACACAGATGGTCAACATTGACATCATTGTAGGGGCACCCCAACCTAATGGGAGTGGAATTTGACTTGTATTTTTTTCCAAAAAAATGAGTGTTTGTTTATTTGTGTGTTTGCTTTGCTTTCTATCCTGCCTTTCAATATTGAGTGAAAGAAGTGTGTCTACAGTAAACAATACAATAAAACGTGAGCTAGGAAACAGTAAGACCGTAATTTATCAATTATACTGCAGCCTGCCTACAACAGACAAAGTAAACAGCAGCTGCCTCCAAAATCCTTTCCTGGGTATGTCTGAATGCCATACAGAGAGAAAAGGGCACAGCACACAAGCCTTCCCCACCAACTATCCCAGCATATTAAAGAAGCATCAATTTAGAAGTTTGTTCATCAAAATGAAAATCATAAGAGTGTTTAAGGTTGAGGAAAGAAAAAAAAATCCCTGAATGCATTTTGGAAGTCACCTTCAAGTGGTCACTAGAAAATTTATTTCTTATTTATCTAGACTTATTTCACAGTTAACTACTGTCAGTTTTGGGGAAAAGTTTGCTGAAACATGTTGAGGTTCCTCTTCCTTTTTTGTGATACAGGAACCTATCTCTATTGTTTCTAAGTCTTGCCATTAAGCGAAGTATGTCTGTATCAGTAATATATTATATAAAATTCTGTGTGACCTAACAGCCTCAAAATTCAAAATATACCAAATTAACAATGAGAAAATGGAGAGAAACTGACAATGTTGAATTTCCTCATCTTCATTTACAAGTTTAGAAGAGATCCATTCAACAATTAAAGCTCTAGAAAGCCTAGACTTAGAAATTAACTTTCTAATAACATTAGAGCCAAAATATCACGATGTATTGAAAACATTGACTACAAAAATGTGTTGGATAATCCAGAACGTTGGATAAGCGAGTGTTGGATAAGTAAGACTCTACTGTACCTGCAAATTTTAATTAAGCGTCCACAAAGACCAAAACACAGAGATTGCGACTTCTCAGGGAGAGAATTCAAAAAGTTGTCTAAAGTAAGACTCTTATTTTCCTGCAAATAACAGTCCTCATCTGTGGTATATGTAACATTTCTTAGTGTGCCCAGGAAACTGAGCTTATAAAAGCCAGATTGTAATGTCTCCAATGTAATAGCAACTCTATTTTCTATGCAACGCTATTAGTCATTCTTTTTAATTAAAAAGAAAGTCACATTTTGATGTTGGGGGCTATTTTATTGACCAATTCCACTAATGTGGCATGATAGATGCAAATTACGCTATGAATTCTCACTGCATCTGCACCTTTCATATTATATTTATGGAATTCAAATTGCATTAATAGAATACTCTTACAGCACCACATACACTTGCTTCCCATTCTGAATCCTGGGGGCTTCATAATTTCCCCATTTCAAAATTTAAATGTAACACCAAGTAAACTAATGACCAAAGGGTCACTTTCAATTTCCTTCCCATTGTAATATGAAAGGCTGTACCTGCTGATGTATCTGCCGTCCAAACTAGGTGTCTGCTCATGTTTTTCAGCCTTTACAAAACTTTGCCACATAAACTGCTAATCCATGGCATCCTCATGACCTGGGATAATGGCTGTCGACTGGCATTGTTATCCTCCTCATTGTGCTACTGCTGCATTTGGTGACTGTGACATCTTGGCAGTGAGAGGCCACATTTCTGGGTGAGTGGTATAATTCTGTTCTCATGCTGTATTCCTTCTTTATTATATTTAAAAGATACTTTGCAATAAGTGGGGTAAAAATGTGAGAGCAGAGAACAGCCCCCCCTTCATCGCCAGTATGCCACCTCATAAGGATCTGGACCCCATTATACCTGGTTAAGGCAATGCAGCCTGGCATGCTGGCCAGGGATAATAGCTTCATAGCAGAGAGATGGCAGAACAGTAGGCACTGCTAACAGTATCTGTGCTGGTTTCCACCACTTTGTAACAAAGTCAATAGCATCTATCCCTCCTTAGGTATTGTTTTGTTATCCGAGCAGAGGCCACTGGGGGGTGTTAGAGAGAGAAGAATAATAGAATCATAGAATAGTAGAGTTGGAAGAGACCTCACGGGCCATCCAGTCCAACCCCCTGCCAAGAAGCAGGAAATCGCATTCAAAGCACCCCCGACAGATGGCCATCCAGCCTCTGTTTAAAAGCCTCCAAAGAAGGAGCCTCCACCACAGTCCGGGGCAGAGAGTTCCAGTGCTGAACAGCCCTTCTCACAGTGAGGAAGTTCTTCCTGATGTTCAGGTGGAATCTCCTTTCCTGTAGTTTGAAGCCATTGTTCCGCGTCCTAGTCTGCAGGGCAGCAGAAAACAAGCTTTCTCCCTATGACTTCCCTTCACGTATTTGTACATGGCTATCATGTCTCCTCTCAGCCTTCTCTTCTGTGGGCTAAACATGCCTAGTTCTTTAAGCCGCTCCTCATAGGGCTTGTCCTCCAGACCCTTAATCATTTTAGTCACCCTCCTCTGGATGCTTTCCAGCTTGTCAACATCTCCCTTCAATTGTGGTGCCCAGAATTGGACACAGTATTCCAGGTGTGGTCTGACCAAGGCAGAATAGAGGGGGAGCATGACTTCCCTGGATCTAGAATAGTTCATATTACAAAGGAGAGTTGATGGAGGAAAACCATTTCCCCTATTTTTGCTGCTTATTCCCTCTTCCTACTTCCCATTTCATAAATGTGGGTTGTTTCCACAACGAAGACATGGGTGGGGGGAATAACAGAGAAACAGAGGGAAATTGTTTTTCTCCTCCAACCCACCCTCCACTCCTGTAAAATGGACTATCCCTCTCTCTCTAACACCCCCTTGTGGCCTCCGCCTGGATAATGGAACAATCCCCTTTCTTATAAACCAGGTTTGCATTAATGGCTGAAGTCACGTGTAGCTGATGGACCACCATTGGTAGAAGCAGATATATCTTGCCTGTTATCCTACCTCCTCCTTTATAGTGTCATATGTTGTGTTTATTATGTTTATTACTTGTATTGTTTTTAAATTGTTGTATGGGTCTGTTTTTATTATGTGCATTGTATTGTATTGTTTTTATAATGTTGGCAATCGCCCTGAGTCCCCTGAGAAGATAGGGAGGTATATAAATAAAGTTTTAAAATTATTATTATATATTATATAAAAGTACACTTACAGTTAAAACAGTGCAGAGGCTCTCTTCATAGAATTAGCATAACATTGTTTTAATATGCTGAATAATCAGAAAACATAGTGTCACTGTCTCAACTGGGAAATTTGAGATTTTAGACTATTTCAGATTTTTGAACTTTAAAGAAGGGATGCTCAACACATACTATACAAACATCACATAAAAAGTACAGTAAAACAGTTCAACCATGGAACCAATAGCTCTCCTTCTGTGGACATCTTCAGAAAGAACTTGGACATATACCTGCTGAAGATGTTCTAGCTGGAGATCCAGCATTGAGAAGTTGGTTGGGCTCGAAGTCCCAAGTGGCCTCTTCCAATGTTATGATTTTATGATCCATCTCTCTATGCTCTCCCTACTTTTCTCCTTCTGTTTTGCTCTCTTTCTTTTTTACCTATCTTTTAAAACCCATGTATGTACACCATATCTTTCTTTTTTTCATTTTCTTCCTAATACAAATATATCCACACATGCTTTTGATTACTTTAAAGTACATTTATGTGAGAAATCGTTCAGAATCCATAATTCCAATGCAAGCAATGATATTGCTCGATTCTCCCGCCCTCATAGAAATATGTTTTATGAGAACCCAACTTGACGGTCAAGAATGCCAGATTTCATGCTTGGTCGGTAGAAAATCAGGAGCTTTAAATTGCCAGTATTAATGTGTTCTTCCTATTTCTCTCTAATCTTTCTTACCTTGTGCAGTAGCTCAGTTTTTTAAAAGTAATTTGATCATTATGCAGCTCTGGTCATATCATAGCTATTTTGCACCTCCTAGCATCTTTATGTCTAGTGGGAGTGTTTAGAGCTGTCAGCATGCTTTTTCCAAGGTTATGATTAGCATCACTCATTTCTGATAGGTTTCACAGAACCATACAGCTCTGAGAGTTCTTTTTTTCCCAGAGAATCAAGCTGCAAATAGAGCAGAAGACATGTTTTGATGGGTGCTGCTTAAGTTCTTGGGGCACAGCCATGTTCCTTGCCAGATATTGTGATGAAGCCAATAGTTGAACTAGGATCCAAGTTGAAATTCAGATTCACCCACAAAGCTGTGTGATTGACCCTGGGATCACTACTATCTCTGTGTTTGGGATCTATCAACTTTTGGAGCAAGGCAACAATGGAAATAGGAAAAAACCTCAAATAATAGCTATAAAAATTAACAATTTAATGATAATAAATTTGGGATTGGAACCCATAGTTTAAGAAACAGAACTTTATGCTGGTCTCAGCCACTAAACTATGACCTATTGGAGCTACTGTGGTCACATCCACCCTTCTTCTCTTACAATCTCTTTTCCTTCAAATGTTGCAACTTGAAATCATTAAGGCTTGTTAAATCTAAGTTTACCAGTAGATCTGCTGGGAAGATGTGGTGAAAACAGAATCTCTACAGCAATATATGTTCATTCACTCACCCACTGCTAACAATTATAGCACTATGGTTCATCTGTACTGTAGAATTAATGTGGTTTGACACCACTTTAACTATCATGCTATGGGATCCTGGGAATTGTAGTTCAGTGAGGCACCAATACTCTTGGGCAGAGAAGACTAAAGACCTTTTAAAACTACAACCATAATTCCATAGCATTAAGTTACAGCAGTTAAAGTGACATAAAACTACATTAATTAATAATGTAGATATATTCCGTGGTTCCACTTTGTCATGGCTGCATCCTATGGAAGTGAGAAGTTTGTGGTTTGGTGAGGCATTAGAGCTGTTTGGCTGATAATTCCAAATGCTTCTTTACATCCAGGAATTCCATGGGATGTTGCCACAGAAATGGAAATGTTGCACTATAATTATTTATTGTGATTGGTCTCAGTCCAAAATTCCACACTTTTTTTTGGTAGTCTTTATATCTCTGAACCTTGTTGTAATGAATGAAATGATCTCACACTTGCCAAGAGTTATTTCCATGGTAAGAAAACTACGGCATCATAATATGCTTGAGTGTTAACACTGAAAGAAGTACGTGGTTTCCTCTGCATATATTTCTTTGCTGTATCTTGACTCTTGCACAGTTTGGTAATCTGGGGTGATGCTCAACTTCGAATTTCAATTGCAATTGATTGTGCTGCTGAAGGCTTCCATCTAAGCCCAATTTTGTGCTGGAGAGAGAGAATTATCCTTCTTTCCTACCGAAATGAAAGCCATAACTCCTAAAGAATTCTATTGCCCTGGCAACCTTTCCTCCTTTTTCTCTTTGTTTCTTTACTCTTCCTGGAAAAAGCTGCATAATTTGCTGCAAGTTGCGAGTCTCTCAAGTGATTCATTGGAATATGTACTGTGAGTTCCTGCCTTTGTCTAGTCGTATAATTCTGCATTTGTTGGTTATTTGTTTTGTGTTTCAAAAACATAAACCTTTGTTGTGGTGAAAGGGGGATGAGAGACACACAAAATAATATTTTTGGGAAGAGATTATTTAGCAACCTGCCCCATTCCTCTGCTCTCCGGTGCTAAAATGCACGGTAATATTGTTAAAAAACTGAACATACATATATTCTTTTAGTCCACTATTGGTTTCCAAGACATGCACATTCAGTACAGATGTGCATATAATTCCTCCCCTATCAACACAAGGCATTGCAATAGTTTTGCTGTAGCCAGCTCTTTAAGACAGTAAACTAAGCTGACAGTCTATAAAAGATATCCCATATCCTTTAATATCCACAGAGCTGGAAAAGTGGTAATACATAAATAAATATTTATCTGCTTTAAAAGATTGCAAGCAAACAAAGGGGCGGAAAGGCAAGAGAGTGGAAGACAAATAGGATAGGAACCAGATGTGACCCATTCATTTGGCCCAATTCAAATATAGCATCTGTATTAATAAATGTTGGATTACAAAATCCTCTCTCTTTGAATTGTACTTTGGAAAATGAGATTTAGGTAATTGTTATGTTTAGAATAGACCCACTGAAAACTATGACTAATCCAATTTCAGTGGTTTTATTAGCAACAAAACTAAGGGTGCTTCCAGGCAGCATCAAAATGCAGGACAAAGAAGTGGGGCTAAAAATTGCAGTACCTGACAGCAAGTCCAGACACAGAGGTGTCAGTCCCAGAAAATGCTGACCTGGTGTCCTGTCACATTTCTTTGTAGTGGATTTTTTAAAATGGATGCTCTGAGATGCGCTGGACCTCATATGCGCTGATGTGGATATCTTAATGTGCACACAAGCATGTGCATATTATAATCTCTCCTCACTCTCCTGTAAATTCAAGCTCTGTTTAACTTCATAAAATCAGAACAAACGAATAGTTGCAGAGAGTTCTCATCATCTTTGCTTTTCAATTGGGCTTCCATTTAGCTACCTGTGTGTCCCTGTCTCCATTTCTTTATAGTCCTGATAAGCTGTTCCGGGATGCATTGGAGCATTTCATACTGGCGTATAGTAAAAGTCACATGTTTTCCTTGACTGCGGGGATATGCAGTGATGTGAATATGTGCATTTTCTCAGTTGAAATTGGGCTTTAAGTGAATTTTTAAAACATGTGTTAATTTGAATCAGTGCATATTTTCCTTAAACATCATTTAGCCACTTTATCCTAGTTTCTTTTGTATTTTAGGACCTGTGTAGAAGGGACCTAATTTTGGATTCAGCCCACTGAGATCATATTTTCCCCCGTTTATTAATAAGATGACCTTGAATGCTAGTTATAGTCCCCAAATTGATAGGCAGTTCTTTGTTTAAAGGCACCCCATAGATTAGAGAACTTGTATCTCCTTCTCTGGACTGTTATACTCTAGAGATCATTTTCTGAATATGAATATGTCTTTGGCTGGATGTACACTGCCATCTAAGTCATTTTGAAACTGCATTAGATGGCAGTGAAGATTCAGCATCTGTCTTAACATTACCACATAATGAAAACATCGTTTTTCATACAAAAGAAACATGTCAGTATGAAGAGTTTAGTTTTCTTTTGTGCCATATCTATATCTGCACCTGAAAGGTTGGTTTGTCCACCCTCTGCATCCTTTACTGAAGAAGCCATACTTGATGTCTGTCAGCTGTGAATGGTAGTTTTGGGTCCCCAGATGTTGTTGAACTTCAACTCACAGAAGCCGCAATCCAAATGGCCAATAGTCAGGATCCTTGGATTCCTAGTGCCACAACATCTGAAGAACTACAGCCATACATCAGAGCTCCTGCCTTTGCTGTGGAGTTCCCCAGGGTGCTATCCTTTCGCCCCTGTTATTTAACATCTACGTCCGACCACTTGCTGGACTAGTGCGGAGCTTTGGCATAGAGTGCTACCAGTATGCAGATGATACTCAGCTACTCTTGCGTCTCGAATCTGGGACAACCACGATTCCTGAGAACTTTAAGCTGTGTTTGGAAGCAGTGATGAGTTGGCTGTGAGCGAGTAGACTAAAAGTGAATCCCGCAAAAACTGAGATACTCTGGCCCGGCCAGCCACCAGAGTTAATCCAGTCACTGCCTGATTTTGATGGGGAAGTTCTGGTTCCGTCTGCTACTGTTAAAAGCCTTGGAGTTGTGTTGGACTCATCGCTGACAATGGAGGCCCAGATCACTGCCATAAGTAAGCAGGCATTTTTTTCATCTTCACCAGGCAAGGAAATTGGCATCCTACCTCTCGACAGAAGCATTGGCAACAGTAATCCATGCAACAGTCACCACCAGGTTGGATTATTGTAACGCCTTATACGCCGGCCTTCCGAAGACAAAAACCCATAAGATCCAAATGGTCCAAAATGCGGCGGCCAGGCTGCTAGCGGGATCATCTATAAGATCCCATATTAGACCGATTCTGAAACAACTGCACTGGCTACCAATAGAACATCGGATCTCTTACAAGATACTGATCCTGACATTTAAAGCTCGAAATGGCCAAGGACCATTATATCTTAGGGGCTGCCTCATTCCTTTCTTCCATCAGTGGTCACCTCGATCCTCCCAGGAAAATCTCCTATACGTAACGGGCCCTAGGGAGGTACGCCTGGAAGCTACAAGGCATAGAGCCTTTTCGACCTATGCTTCAATTCTGTGGAACTCATTGCCTCCATATGTTAGAGCAATGTCGGAGTTGCGACCTTTCGGAAAAGCGCTCAAGACTTGGCTGTTTGGTTGTGTATTTAAGTAAATCAGATCTAATTTGCCAAATAGTCACTGTTGAATGTTTTTAGGTTGAATGTTTTTATATTGAGGAATGATATTTTAAATTGTAAGTCGTTCGGAGCACTCTGGTGGAGAGCGACTAATTAAGAAATAAAGTGAAGTGAAGTGTCCCCAGGTTAATTTCTGGTTTCATGACAGCAATGCCTATGTGGCTACCTTTGAAGATGAATTGGCAAATTCATTCAACTCCACATGCTAAGTGTTAGGTCTTTAACCAAACCCAATGAGCGAAAAGTTGACAATTTGTTTCTGTTCAGTTTATAGTGTTGGGTTTGTTTGTTTGCAGCTTGAATCCTTAAATACAGAGAGGGGAGGGAGGAAAGGGGAAAGAAAGGGGAAAGAGAGAGAAAGAAGATAAAAAACCCCACACTCAAAGGTTTCATCATGCATGGAGAGTCAAGAAGGAGAGCTGGAAGCCTCTACAGGGAAAACAAAGTCCATCAGCTTTCTCTTTCTGTTCCTAAACTCTGTCTTCTTTGAAGTTCAACAGCAGCTCCAGTTCAAGCAATAAAGCTTAGTGATTCATTCCCTATCTTAATACACTCCCCATGAAGGTCATTTCAGCAAAGCGGCAAAGATGACATGAGCACTGAAGTGCAGCCATTGTTTTGCCATGCACAGAAAAAGCTCTAACAAACAGATTAAAATTTAACATGGGGAAAGGTCTATTAATCTATTATTAATTAATATTCCATATGTAGCCTCGAAGGCAAACTGGGGTCTTTTGAAGCCATCTGGTTTTCTGATTGCTTCCAAGCCTCTGGTGGAAGCTTGTGATGGGGCTGTAAAATGGAGATGCAAGGGGTTCATCAGCCGTGTGTCAATTTCCTCTTTGGGAGGAGAAGTGAGCAGTTAGATAGCAATATCAGATTCTGAAGATGTTCCCACCTGAAGAATCTGTCATGTCCTTTATCAAACCAAGAAATGTGTTCTTCTCCAGAGGGGATAAAAGTACTGTGTAGGGTGATGTCCACTGCAATTTCATTAGGGGGAGAAAGTTGGGAGAAATAGACTATCATGATACTGTAATGCCTGCTTTGCTAGAGGATAGTTAGCTATTGCTAACAGCAACAAGCAGGACAGCAAGTGTCTCTACCTACCCATACACTTTTGTGTGTATTTTAGCTGCTGAATTGCCCCCAATGGCCCCTCTTCATGAGCACAATTCTCAAGAACATTGCAAATATATTGATTTTGAGTAAAGTATTCAACCCATTAATTTTGAAAGACTTCTTCCACAAGGAGATAAAATGGCTGGTTCTAGTTTATTGAATGGAAGATTATAGGAATTGTAATTCTAGAAGACTTCAAAATATGCAACTGTAATTCTGCACATCATACATTTAAAAAACTATTATGTTATCAGGAAGAGAAGAAAGAGTTGCAAGGGTGTTGCTTAGCGCACACCTCCTTCAAAATGTCCAATTCCATCCAGGTAACCATCCAAACTTGTCATGATATGATAAAAGAACAAGAGTTGTATTAAATGAAGTAGAGTGTCCAGTTGAAGAGACATACTAAACTCTTCTGAGTTGGGATACTTTGCTCACTTTTGGGTATACATTATTAGACATTTTAAAAATAAAGATCATAGGCAACTGAAGGGCCTAGAAACAAAGTCCTATCAGGAACTCTTAAGAGAAGTAGCCATGTTATTCCTGAAGGGGAAAAAGGTCAAGGGAAAATATACTGTGTTCTTCAAATATCTGAAAGGTTGTCATGCAAAAGATATACTAACTTTTTGATTGTTCAGAAGTGTGGACTAGAATCAATGGGTGGAAATTGCAGATAGACCAATTCTGACCATAAATGAAAATATATCTTCTAACAGTAAGAGCTGTCTTTTTTTTTTTTAACGGTACAGAAGACTATTTCAGGTTGGGATCTTTTTCACTGGATATGAATGGTCAACTGAACCAGAAAATACTCTTTTGGATTACAGCTCTCAGAATCTCTCACCACAATGGCCCTATGAGAGTACTGAGCTAAAAAAGTAACTTTTCCAAACTTGAAGAAGTTATATACTGAACATTATGTTTGACCAAATGGACTGTCTTCCTATGAAGTCCTAACCAATGTGGATATTGGGCAGGGATTCTAGGAAATGAAGTCCAAAATAATGGAGCCAAAGCAGAAAACCACCAACATAAATCGTAAAATGGAAGTGACCTTCAATACATAATAACCTTAGGACTGTTCACATAGTGTCAGAGACTTTCTTTCAATAGTCTGTAGCAAAGGTTGTTACTGTTGTTATTATTAATGCTGTTGTTATCATTACTGTTATAGATTGCCAAAAAAGAACAACATAGGTCCAGCCTTTTAAAAAGTACACTTGGTGCAATTTTATTGTAATGCACCAAATTTACTGAATATTCAGATTAACTGAAAGCACCTTAAATCATCATTATTTTGGGATTCTTTACTGAATGCAATAGAAGAGAAGCCAGTGGTAATAAATATGTTTGTAGGGGGGAAGCAGGCCTGCTTGTTATAGCTGTACATAGCTATAACCAGGGCACATTTACACAATAAATTCACAGATTTATTGCCTCTGTTTGCTGGCAGTGACCAGATTGTATGTGTTCTATCATCATCACATACAAATAAAATTGATGGGAATTGTACATCATCCCTAGTAGAAGCCTGACTGTTTTAGGCAAGCAATACTTCCCCTCTTCATTTGCAAGCAGAAATTGAGTTAAGGTGGTATTGAGTAAAAATATTTCAGAATAAATTCTATGTCAGTGTTAACAGTAAGACTTCAGTAGTTAGCTCAGAGCTACGGAATGATAGGGAAAAGCTAATTGAAATCAATCCATTCTCAATAAACAAAAAAATGGCAATGTAATTCAACTTATTGAATTGTGAAAGGTGGATTTTTAGTATTAACATACAGTAGAGTCTCACTTATCCAACATAAACGGGCTGGCAGAACGTTGGATAAGCTAAAATGTTGGATAATAAGGAGTGATTAAGGAAAAGCCTATTAAATGTCAAATTATATTATGATTTTAGAAATTAAGCTCCAAAATAACATGTTTTACAACAAATGGACAGAAAAAGCCATTCAGTACATGATAACAT
The DNA here is from genome assembly GCF_035594765.1 of Anolis carolinensis. NCBI lineage: Eukaryota > Metazoa > Chordata > Lepidosauria > Squamata > Anolidae > Anolis > Anolis carolinensis. The sequence continues at coordinate 14,044,141 of NW_026943819.1, read as the reverse complement.
TATGTAATAATTGCTGTATTTACGAATTTAACACCAAAACTTCGCAATGTATTGCAAAATTGACTACAAAACATTGACTTCTAAAAGGCAAACAGCATTGGATAATACAGAATGTTGGATAAGCGAAGGTTGGATAAGTGAGACTCTACTGTAATTCTAGAATTAAGTTATAAATCAATTATATGATGCTGAAGAATCAAGTAATTCTACAATTTCCAGCTAGTTCATTACCCAGAGACTTAGTTTGTTGGATTTTTCCAAAAGTATTTCTTGCCTTTTAATAGTCTTTCATGATTGGGGAATTCCTTTTTATTTCTGTGTCAGGAGCGATTTGAGAAACTACAAGTCACTTCTGGTGTGAGAGAATTGGCCGTCTCCAAGGATGTTGCCCAGGGGATGCCCAAATATTTTACTATCTTGTGAGAGGCTTCTCTCATGTCCCCTAATGAGAAGCTGGAGCTGACAGATGGGAGCTCACCCTACTCCCCAGATTCGAACTACGGGCACAAGGGTTTAACCCATTGTGCTACTCGGGGCTCCTAATGTCTAGGGAGAATCTCTTTTCCATCGCTCTATTGACTAGTCTCTGGACCAACGTTTTCCCTTTGACATCCTTTGACATATCAAAGCAGTTCTAATGGGATACTGTGTCAAGGGTTTTGAGTGTAGCAGTCTCTGTAACTGATCCTCTCCAATGCCACTTACATCTGGAACTTTTTCTATGATCCACACAGAGCCAGTGAAGGAAAGTTGGAATTAGGGGATCATCACGATGGAAAAAGAGAAGTACAGTGGATGAGAAATGAAGTTCTCAAAAAACCATGCCCTGTTTTCTGTTCTCTCGTACTTCAGACAGGGACAGGGGGAGAAGATGGTATTTTCCAGCTTCACTCCTATCAGGCTTTTAGGATAGACATCTTGCTCAAATTTAAATAGCAATTTAACATAAATATAATAGACATTTCCCTTCTGAAATAACCATAATTGAATTAGATTTTTAACAAATCTTATCAGTCATTAAATAAATGCATCTACTTTTTTTCTGCTAACTTTCTCATATCTGGATATGGAATATATTGCAATTCAAGAGCTCAGACAGTATAAAATTAGCGGAATATCAAGCGTGTGCAGAGGGCCTCTTCACAGCTGTTGTGTAATTACAAGAAAATCCGTCTCCAAATATGAAGGTGTGAGAATCTTCCAAATCAGAAGGTGTCATTTTCAAGCTCACATCTTCTACATATTTTATATCAGCTGCTAACTATAATGACAGCATTTCTCACATGCTGAACTCAAGAGGAATTTAACCATGTCAGTCCTGAAAGTCTAAAAGTGATAGAATAAAGCAGATGAGGAAAAGGTATAGTTCCTGAGGGGGAAAAAATGCATTTTAGCAGTGGTCAAATAATAGACTTCATGAGATGAGCAATGCTTGGTGTTTTGGGGAAATGCATTGGCCCCTGGTAGGATGTCTGTGTATAGATTGCATTGCTATATGTAAGCATTAAAAAAAGGAGGTGGGCATGGATAGAGGGTAAGCAGCATGTTTTCTGCTAACTATACTGTTATGGCTGTGGTGGGGTTCAATGGAATCCACAAGTTCAAACCAGATTGCTCTATTTTAGTTGAATTATTTATCTGTCATCTAAGAGTCATGGAAACCCACTGAACAAATCTTGCCGACGAAACAATGGTGATACGATTGCCCTAAGTGGAAAACAACCTGAAGGTATACAACAACAACAACAACAACACTTTATTTATATACCGCTCTATCTCCCGTGTGGGACTCAAAGCGGTGTACAGTACACATAATGAAACATTCAATACATATACATCATACAAGGTACAAAAACCAGTATAATAACAATTAACAACCATGTTTAAAATTAAACAATTTTACAATAAAAATAAAATAATTAAACCAATAAATAAAAACAATTTCAATCACACCCTTGGGTGATTCCAGAGCCAATGGGTATAATATAACAACAAGTGGTTCCTGACCACATTAGAGTTGTGATTCCTTAACCCCACTTTTGTATCTGCCAAAGTCCCAGATTCCCAAAGATCTTATACCTCCCTTTTTATATTTTCAGTGTGATTTTCATTTCCAGACCAACACAGTGTGGTGGTTTGCCCTCCCCCAGAAACTCCCACATCTCCCAAAATGTGTTATTTATGGAAAACTAATGGCCAATCAACCAGAATCGGGCTAATTTTCACTACATTCAATTCTATTTTCCAATTTTAGCATCTCATCAAATTAGCATTTTCAGTGGATAAATTAAAACTAGAGTGAGGTCCGAAGCCTCTCATCATTCCAAAGTGAGGTGAACACAAAATTGGTGAGACAGAGTTGCCCTTTAAAAGATAAAAACGTTAGTAAAAAACCAAAGTCAACCATAAAAAACCTGGGTTGACTTATCCACAAGTCAACGCTATTACCAAACCTTAATTCTTATCACAAAAGCAACCACCCTTTTCTTTGAGCAAAGTGGCCAAAGGCAAGAGCTTAGTCCATCCTGGGAGAACCTAAAAGAAGCCCAACTTCCTTTGCTCTCTCTTTGCTGTTCTGCTGCTTCAAGTCTCTTTTGAATGGCTGGAAATAGCAGAGTGGGTCATTCCTCTTCATGAAGGACTTATCCACAATCATATCAAAATCCATACTTTTGTCCTCCAAACCTCCCCGAAGTTGACTTATACATAAGTATATGTGGTAATTTCACCTACCCCATTTATTTTCTGTCCCTTGGGACTGCTGTACCATATATTATTTCTGAATTTCAGTTGAACTGTGGGCGGTGTTCTAAAATCAGCTACAGAGGGAGGGCTTATATAATTCATTGCAGCTTTTACTTCCTCCATTCTTTTTTTTTTCATGTTGCTCCAGACACATTGCCAATGTTCACTTTGGCACTGATGAACTAGCAGAGCAAAGCAATCTTGATGTGAGCATATGTATAATTGCATCAAGATTCTTTTCAGGAGGCCTGCAGTTCAGTGCTGGGGCACATGCTCTGCATGCAGAAAGTACCAGCATTTCTAAGTACAGTTCAGGGGAAAGCTCCATTTGAAATTGACAAACAGTGTTGATAATGCTAGACCAGGGGTCCCCAAACTTTTTGAACAGGGGGCCAGTTTACGGTCCCTCAGCCCATTGGAGGGCTGGACTATAGTTTTAAAAAAACTATGAACAAATTCCTATGCACACTGCACATCTCTTATTTTGAAGTAAACAAACAAAATGGGAACAAATACAGCCTCAATGCTAATGCTAATAATAATCATCATTATAATAAAGAGGGTTGGAAGGGACCCCTTGGGCCATTTAGTCCAACCCCTTCTGCCTTTGTGCACCAAAAACACAAGCAAAGCACCCCTGATAGATGGCCACCCAGCCTCAATGTTGTTAATAATAATAATAATAATAATAATAATAATAATAATAATAATAATAATGTCAGACGTGTGATCCAATACAACAGCCAGCAGACTCATCTTGTTGTGTTTAATAATAATAATAATAATAATAATAATAATAATAATAATAATGTCAGACGTGTGATCCAATACAACAGCCAGCAGACTCATCTTGTTGTGTTTAATAATAATAATAATAATAATAATAATAATAAACAAGCAGTCAAAGAAGAAGAACATGCCCTGGCAGAATATGTAAAGCAAAGTGAAGAACCTGCTTTGATTGAAGTCAAAAATCATAAACTCCTCAAAGCACCGCAGACAAAAAACCAGTACAAGAAAACCGCACTACAAACTAGAGCTGACAGCTTGTGATGCCTCATGGGCCTTGTAGTCCTGTTCCTGGTGCCATCGAGGCAGATGAAGACGAAAACATGGGGTTTTCGCCGGTTCAACAAGAGCCGGAGTCTTTTCACCTGCCAGATGTTGATGTTTGTACCCAAGAATTCAGTAAAACAGACCTTGGACATTCCTCGCCTTCGTTCCCTAGGAGAGAATCCTATTGTGCTGACAGAGGAGTCAGGGAACAGAATCGCAGGAGTTTACGGATTGCAGCCAAACAACAGGCTGATTAGACCTGCTTTCCTTGGGAAATTCTAAGGAGTCTTGCATCTGGACAAAGTTGGGTTTCGCTTCCCGTTCTCTAGGGAAAGAGGTTGTTGGCGGGAAAACGAGACCCAATATAGGTGCCTGACGCGGGAGAATCTTTGCGGAGTCAACAGAGCTGCTTCAGGAGTGAGATCGTGTGTGGACTTCGTAACCCCAGTTCCTTGCTTCCCGGATCAAGAATTCAAGTACTGTCTTGCCTTGCTGTTATCCACGGACCTTGTTCCAAGATTCACTGTTTGCCTTGTTTCTAGTCACGGACCTTGTTCCAAGATTCACTGTTTGCCTTGTTTCTAGTCACGGACCTTGTTAAAGAACCAAGACTTTTTCCAGCCTTGTTGTCAAGCTTCCTTGGACGTCTAAGACTCCGGCATTTCCCCACGCTATTGCTTGGCAATAGTGTGTGTTTCGGTATTGGATTAAAACTTTGAACTCTAATATCATTTATTGGACATTACATTTTTGGACTATATTTGACCTCATTTGAAAGGTCTGCTTCTGAACTATATTCTTCACTTGTTTTTATTACTATTATATATTTCCTTAATAAAGATATTAGATAGAGATTGGCCTCCGTGTATGATTCTTGGTGCCCTGCTGCCTGGGGTCTGACACAGCTGGCACAACAAAACATTGCATGGAAAGTTCCTTGACAAAATTGAAGGAAAAGCTGATAAGGAGAAGACCTGGCTATGGCTCACTAATGGAACCCTGAAGAAGGAGACAGAAGGCCTGATCCTTGCAAGCCATCAGAACAAATGCAATTAAGGCCAAAATCGAAAAATAAGCTGATGACCCAAAATGCAGACTCTGCAAGGAAACCGACGAAACCATTGATCATATCCTCAGCTGCTTTAAGAAAATCGCACAGACAGACACAGAGGCACAACTATGTGGCCCAAATGATTCATTGAAACGTATGCCTCAAGTACCATCTCCCAGCAGTAAAGAACTGGTGGGATCACAAACCTGCAAAAGTATTGGAAAATGAGCACGCAAAGATACTATGGGACTTCCAAATCCAGATTGAAAAAGTTCTGGAACACAACACACCAGACATCACAGTTGTGGAAAAGAAAAAGGTATGGATCATTGATGTTGCCATCCCAGGTGACAGTTGCATTGATGAAAAACAACAGGAAAAACTCAGCCGCTATCAGGACCTCAAGATTGAATTTCAAAGACTCTGGCAGAAACCAGTGCAGGTGGTCCCGGTGGTGATGGGTACACTGGGTGCCGTGCCAAAAGATCTCAGCCAGCATTTGGAAACAATAGGCATTGACAAAATTACGATCTGCCAACTGCAAAAGGCCACCCTACTGGGATCTGCGCGCATCATCCGAAAATACATCACACAGTCCTAGACACTTGGGAAGTGTTCGACTTGTGATTTTGTGAAACGAAATCCAGCATATCTTTCTTGTTTGCTGTGTCATAATAAAATAATAATAATAATACATCACACAGCCCTAAACACTTGGGAAATGTTCAACTTGTGATTTTGTGATACAAAATCCAATATCTGTATCTCATTTGTTATACTGTGTTTTTGTGTCAATAATAATAATAATAATAATAATAATAATAATAATAATAGAGGGCCATTTAGTCCAACCCCCTTCTGCTTTTGTGCACCAAAAGCACTAGCAAAGCACCCCTTAATAAATTAATTATTAATTAAATAATAATTATAATACCATTATAAACAAGCAAAGCTTTGAAAGGTGTGGGAGGAGGCGGGAAAGGTGTGCACCTTTCCCACCTCCCTTGTGCTGCACGCGCCTTCCTCGGCAGAGGAGGATCAAGCCGCCGCCACAGAGGCTGGACAAATGGCTTAAATGGGCCACATGTAGCCCCCAGGCCTTAGTTTGGGGACCCCTGCGCTAGACCAATGGAGCAAAATCCTGACTCAGTAAGGCAGGTTTCTATGGTTGGAGGACACATCTACCACTATTAGCCCACCAAATTTCATAAGGTTTGGGTCATCCCCTGATTTTTAGGAATTTCTTTTCTTTCTGGAAATAGAATATCCTTTTAAAAAAATCCCAAAACATATCCCCATTGCCCCACCCTGTAACATCTCCAGGAGCAGCAGCAGGGCACCATTCCTCCCTGCCAAATGTCAAAGATGCAGACTTCCACATCACACAGCCCTCTATTATACTTTAACACACTGAGCCCCTGGTGGTGGCGCAGTGTGTTAAAGTGCTGAGCTGCTGAACTTGCAGACTGGGAGCAGAATGAGCGTCCGCTGTTAGCCGCAGCTCCTGCCAACCTAGCAGTTCGAAAACATGCAAATGTGAGTAGATCAATATTTACCGCTCCGGCAGGAAGGTAACATACTGTACTTGGAGACTAACAGAAAAATAAATAACTTTAACTGAGAACATTTGTCACTGGAAAAGAAAACACACATGTCTCTTGAATACTTATGATTTTCAATGCCTTGAATGTGGACCCAGATCCATAGCCAAAGCCTTAGAGCAGTGGTTCTCAACCTGTGGGTCTCCAGATGTTTTGGCCTTCAACTCCCACTAGTCCTAACAGCTGGTAAACTGGCTGAGATTTCTGGGAATTGTAGGCCAAAACATCTGAGGACCCACAGGTTGAAAACCACTGCTTTAGAGACATCTCAGTTCTGCAAGAAACCCTGGTAGCGAAGTGTGTTAAAGCGCTGAGCTGCTGAACTTGCAGACCGAAAGGTTCCAGGTTCAAATCACGGGAGCACAGTGAGTGCCCGCTGTTGCTCCAGCTTCTGCCAACCTAGCAGTTCGAAAACATGCAAATGTGAGTAGATCAATAGGTACTGCTCCGGTGGGAAGGTAAGGGCGCTTCATGCAGTCATGCCGGCCACATGACCTTAGAGGTGTCTATGGACAATGCTGGCTCTTCGGCTTAGAAATGGAGATGAGCACCAACCCCCAGAGTCAGTCACGACTGAACTTAACCTTTACCCTACCTTAGTAATAGACAACAACAACAGCAACTTCTTCCAAAGCTTTTGCATTTCTTGACTTTGAAAGGTGGTGTTTTGTTGGTACAATTCTCATTAATAACAATAATCTTTTATTTCCTAATGGAGGAGGTTGGAGTTAGAGTAGAGAGAGATAATGGGTTCCGTTGGCAAAGCTTCCACAGAAGCCCAATAATTTATTATTTTTAGGCAACAGCCATATTATTATGATTTAATGAAATAAAGAAGGCAGAAAGCACAGAGAGAAATTTAATAAAACAACAGAGAGAACTTGTGATGAGATTGCTAAGGAAAGAAATTATTAGATATTGGTGGTAGGTTTAGGTAGATAGGTAGGTGCTAGGCAGGTAGTTTTTCTGAGAATGAGGCTTTGCTGTTTGCTGGAATTCTTCTTATTAATAATAGTCTCTTAAAAGTACTTTCTGAAAGAGAGAGGGGAGGAGAAAAAATATAAGGAAAGAAGAGAAGAAGCTAAAGGCTTTAGTAAAGGCTAAAGGGTAACTCCAAGCTCAGAGCCACACTAAAAGAAAAGCACACCCACCCACCCATCCCCAAATGCCACCCACCCACCCATACTTTCCAACTCCAAGACCCTAAATAAAAAATCAATAAAATTATGTAAAATCTAGGAAAATCAAAACATAAAATTAGATTCAATGAGCCAAGCCAAAAGCTAAAGCTGCAAGCGAGCAAGTGGCAAGGCATTCTGACTGCAGCAATAGAAACACCTCTCTTTAGAGCCAGGATGCAACTGAGCAATGGAAGTGCTCACCCCATTAAATAGACACAGCTTGCATAAGACACGTCACAGCTTTCTTCTATTCTGATTGGTCCAACAGGCAAGGCTCACAGAGAACCCATGTGCAAGCATGCAGCAGCCTCTTTGCGCACCATGTGATCCCGAATAGAAACCGAAGGGTAGCTGTGACTGGTTGCCGTGTGGTCTGTTTTGGTCGAAAAAAACATGGTGGCAGAACCCTTGCTCTTATGGGCATCTAAAGAAGTTGGAGACAAACATCCAAAATGAATCTATGCACAAGCCTAGTCCATACTATGCAGAAGTAGACACAGAAAAGAGGCAGAAAAATGCGCGCAGACTCAAAAATGTACAGCAACATGCATTTATATTTAAAATATAAAGCAACTTTAAGTCTCCTTGTGGAGAGAAAAAGCAGGGTATTAATAATAATAATAATAATAATAATAATAATAATAATAATAATAAGTAGTAGTAGTAGTAGTGAAGGAAGAACACTGGCCATGACAAAAGACTAGAAAGCAATCTTTGAAATGGTGTATACAACTTCATCCATTTCCATATAAAATATGAAATGTGGATTGTCCACATTTTCCCTAGTGATGCCAAATAAGCCAATGAGGTTGAACGTATGAGAAATATACCCACAAACATATACAGCAGTCTCACTTTGAGATTTTTCTGAGAACCAAAGAAGAGGATTCAGGCCCTAAATTATGTGTTCTTTAATGATAGGAACAGTAGGCTCACAACCTCTGAAGACCAAAGTCAGGAAAGTACTGATCTCAACTTCCTTTAGGTTTGCTGAGCTCTGCCGCCAGTATGAACTTATCAGGATGCAGGGACTTGAAATATGACTTGACTTGCTTGAGGGTTGGCTGCGTAATAATTTTTTTGAAGTATCAAAATTATATCCCCATATTCTCCTTCTCATGGCGCCATTATGTTGTTAATCTGTTTCATGTCATTCATGCCAAAATAATACTTGTCAGTGCTGAATTAATGATGGCCAGCGTCTATAATTTACATACATATGGTTATGTGTAGATCAATTGCTATTATACCTCTGTAATATTTGCATTCAGTGGGAGAGTATAATAGCCAAGACATGTGTGTGTTTTTAGAGTGGTAATCTCTCTGGCTTCTTGTTGTGTACAAGGCAATAAATGGTGACTGCAATTGACTAAATGCCATTGCACGGCAGTTCATTGTAATTATGCTATAACTGAGTGACTATTGTTGTTATTATGCCACAAGCCATCAAATGAAACACATGGGGAAAGGGGGAAAGGAAATTGTGTCTTTGTTTAGTGAGGGGTGGCTAGGCAAAATTGTTTCAGTGAAAGTCATGCAGCTGAAGCAGAGCCATGGAAAGCTACTCTTTGGGGTTTACATCTTCCACAATCCCCACCTGGAATGGCTAGAATCAATCTTTACTGTGGGATTCTAGGACTTGTAATCTAAAATAAATTTTCCAGGCAAGAAAGCAGCATCACATATTCTCTCTTCACCTATCTGCCTTCCCTCTTGGTCTCTCCATGTCTCTTTCTGAGCCGTGCCGAAGGGGCTTCTTCCTTGCCCAGGCATCCCACCCACCTGCCCACCTGCCCCTTTCACTTTGGGGAAAAGGTGCAGTTTCTCCTACAACTTTGGGCCTCAACATCCTCCTCAGGGCCCTTTAGGGGAACCAAACCCAACCCTTTTGGGGGAGAATCGATACCCACAACAGAGACCTGGAGCCACTTACGAGACTTACATAACTTCCAAAAAGTCATAGGTCAGTGTTTTGAATCTTACGTTTTTTGTGTGAGTGCTGCTCTCAATTCAAAAATCACGTTGTATGTACGAATCTTACAAAATAGATGTGACATATGACTCACAAATGACTTTTGCACAGCCCTAATAGGCATTTCTCTTTCAACATGATCAGTTTAGAGAGGTCCAGGCATTTTAGAACACACCCAAAGAGCAAATGGCAGGATCATTGCTTCTAAAACTTGATAGAAGACTGTCTTGCTGTGTATCTTGATCACAAATGAATTGTTCCATATAAGCAAAATATTGACTGTGTATGACTATCATTTTACTGAAAGCTTACCTGCCTTTCTTTCAATAGTAATTCTTATTTGTCCTTGGTCATATTTGCTTTGCTGCTGAACTATCTCTCTCTGTCTGAACTACTGCTCAACTTACTAAAGCCGAGCACATTCTGTCCTGTTTACTGCCTTTCAAAGAATATTTCCCTATATAAATTATCTTCCCAAGAGGCAGAAGTGAGTCTGTACAAATCTCTAGCTAGGTTTGCACTGTAATCCTTTGGTCAGGAAAGAAAGTGATGCAATGCTTTGTTTCTTCTAAAGTAAGTTTAAAATGTGCATATACCAGGGTTTTGGAAAATACGCAAGATGCTACAAGTAAGTCGGAGAGATTTCCCATCCAAGGTACAAAAAATCCTATTTGAATGAAAGAGCTAACTAGAGGATTTGGTGTCCTGTCTCAGAGTTCTGTTGTTGTAAGAACAAAATGAGAGGATGCTATTGGTCCAATATTGTCAACTTCTATTTTTTCACACCTGGAAAAATAAAATGGAGAAAGAAGCAGCAAGGGAAGGAACATTTCCTCCTTTTGAAAATTTGAAAAAGTGATGTGAAATCTTCTGAGCAGAGGCACAGACAGCAAAACTAGCACCACAGAGGTGTTAACCCTTCCCTATGCTATCCAAAGTTTCCCACTGAAATGTATTGAAATGCTATTAATCTGTTCCATCCCCCAACCCTCCCCACATTTTTATGTGTTTTTAAGTAAGAAAATGTACTTTATAAATAAAAATAATGTATAAATGCACATTCACACGGAATGATAAAAAAAAGATCAACTTTAAAATGATAGAAGCACAAAGTTGTGGCAAGGAAGCACAAAGCACAAAGTGAAGAGGCAGAAGTATAATTTTCTTCATACTGTACTCACTCCAGCCTCCCTCCCTCCCTCTCTTGCTTTCTCTCTCTTTGTGAAGCCAAATATACCAGGAATAAAAACCACACAAAATCAACTAACCCAGTTCAGCAAAGTGGACAGAAATATCCCAAAGCGGATAAGAGCACGAAGCACGGAGGCTGCTTCCTTGAAGCCCCAAAGCCTTGTGCTCATGCCGGCGCTCCCTCTGAACTCAAATGCTGCTTGTACATTAAAGCAAACTCAGGTTGAATGATGCTCTTAACTCAAAATGCTCTTAAGTTGGTATACTCTTAAGTTGAGGTTCCACTTTATATATATATCTGGAGTTACACTTAGAAAATGGACCTGTTCCGACTTACATACAAATTCAAGTTAAGAACAAAGCTACAGAACGTATCTTGTTCGTAACTTGGTGACTGCCTGTATATGTCTGTTTATATCCTCTTTCCAATGTCATATACTCCTTTTGTATGTGCTATGTGTAGATGGGCTCCCAGGATTGTCCAGACTTGGGCCTGTGTGTAAAAGGACTCTCGTATGTTTGGAATCCTACATCAGGGTTATGCAACATCATCATCATTATTATTATTGTATGACACAGCAAACAAGATAGATATGCTGGATTTCGTTTCACAAAATCACAAGTCGAACACTTCCCAAGTGTCTAGGACTGTATGATGTATTTTCGGATGATGCGTGCAGATCCCAGCAGGGTGGCCTTTTGCAGTTGGTGATTGTAATTTTGTCAATGCCTATTGTTTCCAAATGCCGGCTGAGATCTTTTGGCACGGCACCCAGTGTGCCCATCACCACCGGGACCACCTGCACTGGTTTCTGCCAGAGTCTTTGAAGTTCAATCTTGAGGTCCTGATAGCGGCTGAGTTTTTCTTGTTGTTTTTCGTCAATGCGACTGTCACCTGGGATGGCAGCATCAATGATCCAAACCTTTTTCTTTTCCACAACTGTGATGTCTGTTGTGTTGTTGTTGTTGTTGTTGTTGTTGTACAAACATTATACAACAAAACATGCAGTCAGTTTGAAGTCTTTTTCTCAATTTTGGGCAGGGCTGGACAGAGCCACATGTGAGTCTGCTTAAGTAATGCATAAGATACCAACAGAGTTCCAACTTCTGGGGGGAGAAGTGGGAGAAGAGGTTATTTCCAGCCGCACATTTCTGTGTTCATGGAGTAACATTTGTTCTCCTTTCCCCTAAAATCATCCATGAACGGAAAAGACTTCAGTGTCTACATACAAAGCCCCCCACTGATGCAGTGGATTAAACCGCTGAGCTGCTGAACTTGTTGACCAAAAGGTTGGTGGTTCAAATCCAGGGAGCGAAGTGAGCTCTCACTGTTAGCCCCAGCTTCTGCCAACCTAGTAGTTTGAAAACATGCAAATATGAATAGATCAATAGTACCATTCCGGTGGGAAGGTAATGGTGCTTCATGCAGTCATGCCGGCCACATGACCTTGGAGGTGTCTATGGACCACGCCAGCTCTTTGGCTTAGAAATGGAGATGAGCACCAACCCCCAGAGTCGGGCACAACTAGACTTCATGTCAGGGGAATACCTTTACCTAAAATATTGTCACCTTAAAGTAATATTAATGACACCCCCCCTTTTTAAAAGGATTCTGCCTTTGGGACCCTAAGTGTGCTCTATCTGCTTCATGCCCAGGATTAATATTGCTCATTCTGAGAGCTCAGACATATTATGAACTGCTTTCCAAGACCTTCCTTCCTTTTCCTTCCAAGGTGCCATTTGCTTTTTGAGTGAATGAAGAATGCATTCTCCCCCTCTGTTATCTAGCACAGAGATGGCTTTGTGCCAGAGCAGAACCCTATCTCTGATAATTCCACAGCATTGGATTCAATTTCAGATAAGTAGGTTCTCATGAGGAACAGAATGTCACTAGGCTAGCTGTCTGGGAATGTCACACACTTTTTTGTGGAGAGGTAGAAAGAGGGGCGAGCTAGTTGGTTTCTATATTTATGTGACCCTGTCCTTGGTTGGAAAGAAGTAAATTCATCTTAACTAAGGAAATAGAAGAGAACATTGCAATCCCATATGTCATTGTCCCAACTCAATTACTACAATATGAATCATGAAATGTAAAATTTGGTTTTACATGCCAGGACGCAGGTATATAAAGATGTGAAATAAAGCCTAATTTAATATTTATATTTATATTTTTTTATATATATATATATATATACACACACACACACACATATATATATATATAATATATATTTTATATATATATATATATATATATATATATATATATATATATATATATATATATATATATAAATAAAATATATATTATATATATATATATAAAAAATTAGGCTTTATTTCACATCTTTATATACCTGCGTCCTGGCATGTAAAACCAAATTTTACATTTCATGATTCATATTGTAGTAATTGACTTGGGACAATGACATATGGGATTGCAATGTTCTCTTCTATAGTTAAGATGAATTTACTTAGTTAAGATGAATTTACTTCTTTCCAACCAAGGACAGGGTCACATAAATATAGAAACCAACTAGCTCGCCCCTATATATATATATAATGATGGTTTCATTGAGTGAAGTATGATCATTTGGAAAGTGCATTTCAACTGAAATATAAAATGTTAAGTAAGAGATGGTAATCTGGAATAGTGATTATGGAGGTTATTGTAACAAAGACTTTGACTTTTCTGTTGTTTGGGGCTGCAACTCCCATTAGACTTAGCCAAAGTATATTGGGAACCTTTCTTGTGTGAGTCATAATTTTAGCAGGCTTTGAATTTGAATTCTAAATCAGATGAAGAGGCTGCTGATGCTTTTTTACCCTAACAAATAGCAGATCATAGGAATATGTGACTTGGGAACGGGAACAGAATATCTAAATAGGATGTTTGCTTTGTTGACTATCTTCGGCCACCTAAATGTTGCTGGACGATGGTTCCCATCATGTATCAGTATTAGACAGACTGATCGGGGATGGTGGGAGTTTAAATCAAGGACATCTGTAGTTAGCTGGTTATGCATTGAAGTTTAAAAAATGAAACCCAATTGATTCACAAAAATAGAATAATTGTGAAACAGAGGGTGATTCTACCAGGTGTCAATTTGATTCTATTCCAGAAAACATATAGACATCAGGAGTTAAGGGGGTGGGAAGAAGGATGTAAGTGAATAATCTCCTCAAATTTAGAAATTTAAAATACCACCACCTCTTCAACAGAAACACTGATGAGATAGTATAATGCACTTATTTAATCTCAGAGCCTCTTGTTTGTGCATGTTTCTTCATATTTAGCAGGAACAGCTCTTTGAATTAATTGACTGTAACAACCATAACCATCTAAATAGAGTTAACAGCTGTGCACCAAAGGTGTGTAGTGGTTTATCATTCCCCATCTTGGCTGCTGTGGCTCATCATTAATTCAAGCTGGATGTTCCTTTGTGGGAAAGAGAAAATAAGCTTGATATTAAAGAGATTGTGTGACTTGCAATAGAGTTCAGGTCTGGGGAGAGGCACTTCATTTATATTTTGATTATATTCAGTGACAATCACCCTGATGTTTCAAGTAGGAACCTTTTTTGAATAGGAAAAAAATGAAGCAAAGAATCATAGAATCATAGAATAGTAGAGTTGGAAGAGACCTCATGGGCCATCTAGTCCAACCCCCCGCTAAGAAGCAGGAAATTGCATTCAAAGAAGGAATTACACAGAGAACTTCCCACAGAGGTGCAGAGCTAAATCTGAATCGACACACCCTCGAACCTTTCAACCAGGCACCTTGTATTATCAGAATACAAAACAAGGCAACTCTAGACAATCCATCATCTGAATCACTGTAACACAGCTGGTGCCCCTGGATACATGGGCAATATCCTTAGATCCTACACTACCACCGACTTCCTGAAGAAATTACAGTCCACCCACAATCTCCCACGTAACACCATCTTAGTCACTATGGATGTGAAATATAACAGCATCCCACATAAGAAGGGATTACAAGCTGTCACAAACATCATTTCAGATGGAACCACAGCAGATCTAGCCACCAAGGTTTGCTGCTTGGTTCTCACACACTTCAGTTTGGGAATAACATATACCTTTGAGTTAATTTTATGTTACTTGGTGCTGCTCATTGTTTTGGGCAAATTTTTATTGTATTTTGTATGTTCTGTGTTGCAGTTGTCCCGAGTCCGTTTAGGGAGAATGTGGCGGGATATAAAAAAAGGTATTATTATTATTATTACTTCGGCAGCACATATACTGTCATTATCACACATTTGGCATAATATTTTAATTAGACTCGTAAAGAGACTCAGGACATGCCATCAAATGTTCAACCACTTCCACCCTACCATCAATCCTAGTCTGAAATTATTAACAGAATGAGTTCATTTTCTGAACTCCACCATACAGCTACACACACACCAGAATTCTAAGCACAACACTATATTGCAGACCCAAAATTGTCTAATTTCTGGCTCTAGCTCTAGATTTCTGAGACTTTGATCATTACACTGGCTGAAAATCCTTCTTGGGTCATAGAACTTCAATTTATCTCCTGTGTTTATGACTTGAAAACAGATCCTACAGTCAAAAATGCTCTTAGAGATTTTTGTTTGATATACTGTCTTGCCTTAGCTGCCATTAGCAACCATCTAATGGCTGCGAAGACATCCCTAGCAACATTCTGAAACTGTGCCAAAACCTGAACCAGAACATCAGCCCATTAGAAGTATTATCACTTGCTCATCCTATAATATGATATATGCCACCCTTCAGTACTCTACGATGGGACACAGGCCAGTCTCTGTGCCAGAGGATAAACATACACAAATTTGTCAAAAACCAGTCAGGAAACACTTCAATCTTCCTAGACATTTCATCTTGGTCTTCAGAACAATAGCCTTTCAACAACAACAAATATACAGTGGAATATTGAAAAAGAAACTACAGAACTGGAATATATTCACAATTCCAGTCTTTCACCAGTGGGCTAAACAGAGACCGTGGTTTCTTGGCAACTATACATATTATAATACTAACACTCTAGCCTCCTGAAGACAGTATTACATTTTCTTTCTAGTTTTCTGCAAGTGCATTCCAACAATTCTCTACACAATCCATATTGTTATGTACTTAGCTTTAAGCAATATATTTCCTCTTGCTTTTGTTTCTCAATAATTGTAATAGCTGAATATGTTACATTATCGCCATACCCACGGGTTATGCATTTCTATTGCTATTCATGCATATCATCTGCTCATTGATAGCTATAAAGACCTGTTCCTAGGCATTTCATGCATCTGATGAAGTAGATTCAAGTCTATCAAAGATTTTGCTACCAGTCTCTATCTCTCAGTCTCAAGGGTGCTGTAAGAGCCTTTTATAAACAAACAGACAAATAGAAGAGAAACCCATAATTTGTTTAATATATTAATCAAATGAGCTGCTGCCAAAAACTTCTGGCACCTGTCCTATTAGTAGGTTACAATGGTAGAAGTCAGACTTATGGCATCACAACTTTTGGTCACGGTCTAGACCAGAATTCTATTCCAACTATTTAATGATCAATTGTCAGAGAGCAAGTGGACAATAGCAATGTATCCAACTATTTTCCATTAACTGGACAGGCTGTAAGGATGTCACCAAGAGGAATGTCCCAGGGACTCGTGGAGATACCAGAAGGTGCATGTCAAAGAGTATCCATTTGGAGAAAAATGTCTGGACACATCACAGCTATCTCCTCTCAATCTGTCAACTAGGAAAGGCCAATGCCGAGGCCTTTCTGTGATCACACATGCCTCCTAAAATGGATTTTCACATGGTAAACCCACACAAATCTTCTGTTTTACCACACAAATCTTTTTTGCATCCGTTTTGAGCATGTTGACTTTACTGGACATACCGGGACATGACTCCTCATCCATGCTGTCCCCTTCTTCCTATATCCCCCCCTTTGGTTTCATTGTAGGAAAGGACTGCACAACTTCAAAAGTTCACAAGTTTGAAGCTGCACACTCCCTCAATCATAGAATCATAGAATCATAGAATAGTAGAGTTGGAAGAGACCACATGGGCCATCTAGTCCAACCCCCTGCTAAGAAGCAGGAACGCATTCAAAGCACCCCCGACAGATGGCCATCCAGCCTCTGCTTAAAAGCCTCCAAGGAAGGAGCCTCCACCACAGCCCCGGGGAGAGAGTTCCACTGTCGAACAGCTCTCACAGTGAGGAAGTTCTTCCTGATGTTCAGGTGGAATCTCCTTTCCTGTAGTTTGAAGCCATTGTTCCGTGTCCTAGTCTGCAGGGCAGCAGAAAACAAGCTTGCTCCCTCTTCCTTATGACTTCCCTTCACATATTTGTACATGGCTATCATGTCTCCTCTCAGCCTTCTCTTCTGCAGGCTAAACATGCCCAGCTCTTTAAGCCGCTCCTCATAGGGCTTGTTCTCCAGACCCTTAATCATTTTAGTCGCCCTCCTCTGGACGCTTTCCAGCTTGTCAACATCTCCCTTCAACTGTGGTGCCCAAAATTGGACACAGTATTCCAGGTGTGGTCTGACCAAGGCAGAATAGAGGGGGAGCATAACTTCCCTGGATCTAGACGCTATTCCACTATTGATGCAGGCCAGAATCCCATTGGCTTTTTTAGCAGCCGCATCACATTGTTGGCTCACGTTTAACTTGTTGTCCACGAGGACTCCAAGGTCTTTTTCGCACACACTGCTGTCAAGCCAGGCGTCCCCCATTCTGTATCTTTGATTTCCATTTTTTCTGCCGAAGTGAAGTATCTTGCATTTGTCCCTGTTGAACTTCATTTTGTTAGTTTTGGCCCATCTCTCTAGTCTGTCAAGATCATTTTGAATTCTGCTCCTGTCTTCTGGAGTGTTAGCTATCCCTCCCAGTTTTGTGTCGTCTGCAAACTTGATGATCGTGCCTTCTAACCCTTCGTCTAAGTCGTTAATAAAGATGTTGAACAGAACCGGGCCCAGGACGGAGCCCTGCGGCACTCCACTTGTCACTTCTTTCCATGATGAAGACGACGCATTGGTGAGCACCCTTTGGGTTCGTTCGCTTAGCCAATTACAGATCCACCTAACCGTAGTTTTGTCTAGCCCACATTTTACTAGTTTGTTTGCCAGAAGGTCGTGGGGGACTTTGTCAAAGGCCTTACTGAAATCCAGGTACGCTACATCCACAGCATTCCCTGTATCGACCCAACTCGTAACTATCGAAAAAAGAGATCAGATTAGTCTGGCATGACTTGTTTTTGGTAAATCCGTGTTGACTATTAGCAATGACCGCATTTGTTTCTAAGTGTTCGCAGACCACTTCCTTAATGATCTTTTCCAGAATTTTGCCTGGTATTGATGTGAGGCTGACCGGACGGTAATTGTTTGGGTCGTTCTTTTTTCCCTTCTTGAAGATAGGGACCACATTCGCCCTCCTCCAATCTGCTGGGACTTCTCCCGTTCTCCAAGAACTCTCGAAGATAATTGCCAGTGGTTCTGAAATAACTTCCGCTAGTTCCTTCAGTACTCTTGGGTGTAGCTGATCTGGCCCTGGGGACTTGAATTCGTTTAAAGAGGCCAAGTGTTCCTGGACAACTTGTTTCCCTATTTGGGGTTGGATTTCCCCCAATCCTTCGTCCATTCCGTGTTGCTGAGGTTGAAGATGGCTTTCTTTTTCTGAGAAGACCGAGGCAAAGAAGGCATTAAGTAGTTCTGCCTTTTCCCTGTCCCCTGTCGCCATCACCCCATCTTCTCCTTGCAATGGCCCTATCGCCTCCTTTTTCTTCCTTTTTCTACCAACGTAGAAAGCCTTTTTTTGTTGTTTTTTATGTCCCTGGCAAGCCTGAGCTCATTTTGCGCTTTAGCCTTGCGAACCTTTTCCCTACAGGTGTTGGCTATACGTTTGAATTCTTCTTTGGTGATTTCTCCCCTTTTCCACTTCTTGTGCATGTCACTTTTGAGCTTTAGCTCAGTTAGAAGTTCTTTGGACATCCATTCTGGCTTCTTTGCACTTGTCTTATTTTTCTTCTTTGTTGGCACTGTTTGCATTTGCGCCTTGAGTATTTCACTTTTGAAAAACTCCCATCCATCCTTAACTCCCTTGTTTTTTAATATCGGCGTCCATGGAATGCCGCTCAGTAATTCCTTCATTTTTTGGAAGTCAGCTCTCTTAAAGTCCAGAATGCGTGTTTGACTTGTCTTAGTTTCAGCATTCCTTTGTATTGCAAACTGCAGGAGCACATGGTCACTTGCCCCTAAGGATCCAACCACTTCAACTGTATTTATCAGGTCTTCCACATTTGTTAAGATTAGATCAAGAGTTGCTGATCCCCTTGTTGCCTCTTCTACCTTCTGGACCATAAAATTATCTGCAAGGCAAGTGAGGAATTTGTTGGACTTTGTACTCTTGGCTGAGTTTGTTTTCCAGCAGATATCGGGATAATTGAAATCGCCCATGACTACTATATCTCTTCTTTGTGCCTGTTTGGTCAGCTGTTGACAGAAGGCTTCATCAAGTCCTTCATCCTGACTCGGAGGTCTGTAGTAGACACCCACGACAAGATCTTTTTGAGTCCCGGTTCCCTTGATTCTTATCCAGATGCTTTCAAGCTGGTTTCCCGGATTACAGTCTTGCATTTCTTCTGCAACGTAACTGTTTTTGACATATAAAACTACTCCCCCTCCTCTCCCCTTTGTTCTATTTCTGTGAAAGAGGTTATAGCCCTCAATGGTTAAATTCCAGTGATGGGAGTCATCCCACCAGGTTTCAGTGATGCCTATGACATCGTATGTGTGGTGCTGTGCTAGGAGTTGGAGTTCGTCTTGCTTATTTCCCATGCTCTGAGCATTAGTGTAAAGACATGTAAGCCCCTGTGACCTCCCCTCGAACTGTTTATTTGGGATTATTGTGCTCTCTGTACTTGGTCCTTGCTGTGTTTGTGCAGCCCTCCGTTTAGCCTTTCGGCGGTTCCCTGTGGTCGTGGGTAATATAGTGTTCGCCAGGCTGTTGTTCCCCTCCCCCAGTGGATCTAGTTTAAAGTGCGCCTGATGAGGTTTGTGAGTCTGTGTGCAAAAATATGTTTTCCTACTTGTGTGAGATGCACCCCATCGCTTGCCAGTAGTCCATCCTCTTGGAAGAGTAGACCATGGTCAAGGAAGCCAAAATGCTCCTCTTGACACCATTTTCTGAGCCAGTTATTGACCTGTACTATTTTTCCGGCCCTTGTAGAGCCGTGTCCTACAACAGGGAGGAGGGATGAAAAGATCACATGTACATTATACAGTTTTAGCTTTGTTCCCAGAGCTCGAAAATCATTTGTGATCTTTTGAAAAGTATGCCTAGCGGTGTCATTGGTACCTACATGAATCAACATAAGGTGGGGCTTTAGGAGCCTGCTGAGCCTCTGAGTGATATGGTGTATTTTTGCCCTCGGGAGGCAGCATGTTTCTCGAGCCATCCCATCCGGTCTGGAAATGATGGCTTCCGTTCCTCTAAGGAGGGAGTCACCTACTACCAAGACCTGTTTCCTTTGAGGATTGACAGGGTCCCTTTTGTGCAAGACAGTGTGTATGTCCCCTGAAGAGTGTTCCTGTTGAAGTGAATCATGTAGGTGTAAAGTGTTGTCCTCCTCCTCAACATCCCCAGTGCATTCATCAATGACAATCCATTGAGATACATCCGAGAGCCCATTACTCTCCCAAGGATGTTCCTGTTGCTCCTGGCCTATGATTGGGATGGAGCATTTGCATGATTACATAAGTGTGACTGTGGTGATGCACTGTCCCCGTCAGGGCTATCCCCTGCGCATTGATCCAGGGTGGTCCACTGAGTGGTATCTAAGAAACTGTGGTCCTCCACAAGATGTGTTTCCTGATTGTATGTTAATGATGTAAGAATTTCAAATCTGTTGTGTAAATGCAGCTGAGCAGAGGAGTTCTGCGGAGGCTGCCTGGTCCTGCGTCTTTTTTATTTTCACAGTTTGGATGCTCCGGTGACATCCATCTCAAAATACATTTATAAAAAGCACTTTGCAATGTTAATAATGTTGGTATTGTGTCTATTTGACAATTGGGAAGTATAAGTTAAAAGAAATGTAGCATTTGCAATGAGACAAAAGGATGCATGAGTGGAAAGTTCTGCAAAATGTTCCTGGTTTGAAATTTTTAAAAGAAGAGAATTGGACGATCAGCCAAACAGAAAAGCAATATTGTAGATGGTTTTACTGATGATTTAGAGAGGATTGTGGGCTTTCCTGTGGCACAAAGTGATGAGGGCTCAAGTCTGGGAAATTTAGGTTTGGGAAATGATGTTTCTCTCTGTGAGAAAACTGGCTCAGAAAGTGCAAGGCCTTAATGTCAGTTCAAGGAGCCAGAAATAGTACCAGCAGATTAGAAACGGGGTGACGAGTTGAGTGACAAAAAGAGTTCCCAGTAGAAACCACCTGTAGCTACGGAGATCAACAAAAGTCTTCGTTTACAAATAAGAGCCGAAAGTAGATTATGCCAGGGTGAAACATTACGTTGGAAAGTTTGGGAAAAAGTTCACGGGAGACATAAGGCTTTCATGGGTTGCTATTAAACAACTATTTCCCATTCAAGTTTGACTTGCTTATGGAATTATACTGTACCTGTAATTTCTGGCTGTTCCTGGACCTTGTCACCTCTGGAACTTTATGAGACACTTGGATTATTGTTTGGTTATAACCTGTTGCCAAACCTTTTTGGATTATATATCTTCCTTTCTCATTCGTGCTTTTTGATATGCTTTTTATGCAATTTACAATAAACTGTTTGCTTATATTCCTGAACTCTTGTGTGGCGCAGTGGTCATAGGCATTTCCAGGCCTATGACCATTTCAGACAATTGGGAGAGAAAGGATTAGGTTTTTCCTTTGCACCCAAAAATGTCAGCTCATAATGGATGTCACAGCCCACAAAATGAGTGGCTAAACTGTATTTCTCTCACTGTATTTTTAAATGCATTTTCTAAAGCTGAAAGAGAGTGAAAAGATAGGGAAAGGTGGGAGCGATTATTTTCATTACATAAATACAACTTTGATGTGAAGATTTGGGATGAGATTAAAATGATACTTCATGGTAAACAAATGTCTAGGAAGCCCCCAACAAGACTTACTGACAGGTGTGATAATGTCTTCTATGGCTTCTAAGGTGACATTTAAAATTCTCTTTCTTGCTCATGATCACTCACTGGGACATAAAGGAAGGAAAGGGATGGGATGGATAAGGCAAAATGTGAGCATTAAGATTGATAGATTTATACATACTAGGAAGAAAAATATGCAGCTGGTTTGTAACAATGTGAATCTGGAACTGAGAAATATGTGGCTACCAAGAAAATCTAATTCTTGTTTATTTAGAACTAGTTTGGGTACCCGGCGTTGCCTGGGTTATTTGAAAAAGTCAGTTTTTTAATTGTACAAAATGCATAAGGTTGTGGATGAACTACAATTGACATCATGCCAGGTTAACCCTGAGAAACTCCATCAGTACTTAAAATTTGTCATGTTGGACAAGTTTGCTCTGGATGCATTATCAGTGGGGTTCAGTGTGCTCTCTAGCTGTAGGGTAAACTACAATTCCCACTAGGGTTACTCAATCCCCTCAAACCCCTCCGGGAGGTTGAGTTGGGCCATAGGGGTTCTGTGTGACAAATTTGGTCCAGGTCCATCATCGGTGGAGGTCACAGTGCTGTGTCTTGAACCAGGGTGAACTACAACTTCCATCATGCTGAGTCAGCCCCCAAATCCCCACCAGTATGTTCAGTTGCTGATCAATTCCTCTCTGTTTGCTGTGCACCATAAGAAAGGGTAGGGAAGGTTTATGGGAGAGGCAGTGGGCAGGGTCATGCAAATTCCACACCAATGGAGAGAGTCAGAAACACTGGGATGTCTGTGGTGGAGGAAACACATGAAATCTAGAATGGAATGGTCCACGTATGAAAACCTTTACTTGGGGGGGGGGGGGCAGTATGGTGTTTGTGGAGGACATTGGCCAGGCTCTTGGACATGTTCATGGCACCTGCTGTAACCTGCAATGCCATTGGTGGGACGGCCATTGGTGCCTCCTGCATAGTGGGAACTGTAGCTGTTTGTGGAGGTGAGAGTCTGTCTGTGTAAGTGGACACTCCGCCACATATACATACATAGTTTCACTTTTATTATGTGTATAGACAGATAGGCTAATAAGATGAACCCAGAGAAGAATACTACAAATGAATTTATTTTGCTGTTATAGACAACCCCTCAACTAACATGAGGATGTTAGCATATCTATCCAGTTCTGCATATCAACCATAATTATTTCTTACTCACTCACTCTTTTTAATCTCCTCTCTCTTTTACAAAAGCAGCTCCATTAAACCAAAACATTTTATTGAAGTTACTTGCAAAAATGCTTGTGAAGTATAGACAAAAAAACTAGAGTACTTCCATTTTAGTGGAGAGAAATAGCTCTGATACATTAAAGGAGATACAAACTTATCTCAGTGATTGTCATAGGATGGAACAATAATAGAAATTTCCAGGACTTTGGGACAGATCAGAGATAGCAAACATATAAGACTGGGAGTGAAGATCTCATAAAAAACACATTCCTGTGTAGTACCAAAAGGATACGCTATGTGTCATGAGGTATTCTGAAGAAATTTAGAAAATAAATAATCGAATGTGCAAAAACTAAGTGGGAGTTCATAAGGTTATCTGGAGGAACGCATATTCTACTGCTCATCTTCTTGTGTTCATCAGAGAAGACAAAATAGATCTGTGAACCAATCTTTTTCACAAACATTACATGTAAAGAAATGTCTTCTTCCTTTTCTCCTTGAATCTGGAGCACTCAATATAATTGCCACCTTGCTAAGAACGAAATCATAATTAAGGGAAGAAAGAGGGGGGAGTTTGGTTTGATAAGGCTATTTCTTCCATCGAGATGCATAATTAGGGTGACCTAAATAGGGTGCTGTGCCTTTATCACTGCCAGAGCACTAACTTTCATGAAACAAATAAACAAATAAAAGTCCTCCAGAGTCTTAATCCAAACTGTCACCGCTGAAATTAAGGTATTTTAAAAAGTTAGATCAAAGCCAGAACTTCTCACTGTGAGATCAGGGGCTGAGAAGACAGGAAGATTGGCTTTGTTATGCTGCCATGAAAAGGTAGTTCATTATGATTGCTTGCAGGAAATTAACAACAAAGATGTTCATTATAATCTCCTCATGCAGAACCACCCCCCTTCCCCCCCAAAGAATTAGCAGCAACAAATGTTCTTTGACATTAGAAGGAATCATTTATATTTTGCGGTCAAACAAGGTGATCATAAAGATGCCTTCTGGCCATAAAATTCTACTAATCTTTTATGGAAAAACAGATGAGAAGTGTGATATCAAAAGCTCAGTCATCATGACTGCGGGAAAAGAAGGAGCTAATAAACCAAGGTCAGAAGCTTACGCAGTCTTTGGTTCATTGCTTATGCGGCTCCCATTGGTACACAGAATTTGCCAGTCTTCAGAATCATTAGAGATGAAGCAATGGGAAGTTTAAATATGAGGAATCAAAAACATATCTGAACAGAAACCGAGTTTTTTAAATAGGATTTCCCATCCGCCAAGATTGGGAAACATGAGCTAAGGTTGATTTTCCCCTTAAAATCATCATACTCAGTACTGCAAATACACCTCCTTTACCGTTTTTGTTGGTAGTTGTTGCAAAAAATTTTAAGACTTCAATTCAGAAATATAGACTTTACATCAATATGGATGTTTTATTTTGCCTTAAGAAATGTCTTATGAACCACAAATGAAATAGTCTATGTATAGTCATCCACAATTGATTGGAATTGGACATGTGATTCTTGCTAGGAAACATTGTTCTAATTCTATTATTTGGCTTAGAGCCATGATTGTTGCAGATTATGTATTTAGCTCATAACTTTATAATACCATCTCACAATTGGTTGAGATCTCCAACTCAAGTTTCCCAAGAATATATCACCGTACACCCAACTGCTACTTCCAACAAGAGTATTGAGTAGGCATGTGCATTCAAGGGAAACCTTGTTCTGTTTTGTGTCCTGGCTTTCATTGAAGCCTCAATCTGTTTTTTAAGCCTCCCAAAATTGGGAGGGTTGTTTTCAGTTCTTGTGTTTGAGGGCCCAAAAATTGAACCATTATTGAAGGGGGGGCTTCCCACCTACTGGCTCCCCTTCCCGGCATGCATTCTTCTTACCTGGAACCTTCTGTTTCTACTATAAAGAGGCGCTTGGCTGCAGGCACTGGCAGGCATGCACACTTTCAGGGCTTTCCTGCATGCCCACCACACACGCACTCTCCTTGGTTCAATGGGGGGTCAAACCAGGGGTCCCCAAACTAAGGCCCGGGGGCCGGATGCGGCCCATCAAAGCCATTTATCTGGCCCCCACAGCACAAGGGCAGAAGGGGGTTGGGCTAAATGACCCAAGGGTTCTCTTCTTCTCTTACAACTCTTCTTCTTCTTCCTATTATTATTATTATTATTATTATTATTATTATTATTATTATTATTATTAACAACATTGAGGCTGGGAGGCCATCTGTCAGGGGTGCTTTGCTTGTGCGTTTGGTGCACAAAGGCAGAAAGGGTTTGACTAAATGGCCCACAGGGTTTCTTCCAACTCTCTTTATTATTATGATTATTATTATTATTACTATTATTATTAACATTGAGGCTGGGTGGCCATCTGTCAGGGGTGTTTTGCTTGTGCTTTCGGTGCACAAAGGTAGAAGGGGATTGGACTCAATGGCCCAAAGGGTCTCTTCCAACCCTCTTTTTATTATTTATGTTATTATTTATTTATTTATTTATTTATTATTGCTCGGTGGCCAACTATAGTCCGGCCCTCCAACGGTCCGAAGGATCGTGAACTGGCCCCCTGTTTAAAAAGTTTGGAGACCCCTGGGTTAAACCCTTGGAGACAACCTCTTTCCCATTTCTCTAAATCACACTTGTGATCATGTAGCTTGTCAATGCCAATCTTGATGTGAAGTTTTGTAGTAAGATCCTGTAAATCTGCCCATTTCACATCATTGTGAAGTAGGACCATTGACCTTTTAAAAAAAGAAACACAGTGTTTCAACATCATACAGCTTCTCCGCATATTCGGTGCTCTGTTTGAATCTTGACTTGCTGTTTGAATCTTCTCCTGTCAAGCTTGTGACACATTCACCAAAATTACATGGGCTGATAATTCTGTGGAATTTGCCCTTCTTACTTCTTTTCAGTTTTGAAAGGAGGTTTGACATGAATGCATGGAGTTGTGTGAAGCTAGCTTGTCACATCCCACTTTTTCATAGAAGTGCATTATTGAGCAACATTGTAGTATGTGTTCCACAGCAGGTAAAAGTGACTGCTGTCTTGTTGATATGTGCTGGGGAGGGCGACTAAAATGATCAAGGGTCTGGAGAACAAACCCTATGAGGAGCGGCTTAAAGAGCTGGATATGTTTAGCCTGCAGAAGAGAAGGCTGAGAGGAGACATGATAGCCATGTACAAATACGTGAAGGGAAGTCATAGGGAGGAGGGAGCAAGCTTGTTTTCTGCTGCCCTGGAAACTAGGATGCGGAACAATGGCTTCAAACTACAGGAAAGGAGATTCCACCTGAACATCAAGAAGAACTTCCTCACTGTGAGAGCCATTCAGCAGTAGATCTCTTTTTCTGCCCTGGAGTGTGGTGAGGCTCCTTCTTTCAAGGCTTTTAAACAGAGGTTGGATGGCCATCTGTTGGGGGTGCTTTGAATGCAGTTTTTCTACTTCAAGGGAGCAGGATGAGCTCCCGTCCGTCAGCTCCAGCTTCCCATGTGGGAACATGAAAGAAGCCTCCCACAGGATAATAAGGCATCTGGGTGTCCCCTGGGCCACGTCCTTGCAGACAGCCAATTCTCTCACACCAGAAGTGACTTGCAGTTTTACAAGGCACTCCTGATACAAGAAAAAAAACTTATTCAGCAACTAAGGGTATACCTAAACAGTGAAATTAATTCAGTTTAACACCAATTTAATCTCCATGGCTCAGTGCTATGGAATCCTTTGTAGTTGTGTGAGGCACCAGCATTCTTTGACAGAGAAAACTTTTAATTCCCAGGGTCTCTCAGGTGACAAGTCCAGTCCACTTGTGGCTGGAGGATTCTGAAACTTAATCATCGTCATCATCATCATCATCATCATCGTCATCTTTATTTCTGTTCCGCCCTATCTCCTTGAAGGGACTTATATAGTCTAAAAAAATTTACCTTTTCCAAGCTCAGTGTCCTTAATCCGTGACCCTTGGCCATGCTGTATAGGAACTATGGGAGTTCCAATCCCAAGCATCTAAACAGCACCAATTTGCCTTTCCCTGAACTAAAATGCCATAAAGCTTTTAGCCTAGAACATAACGGCATCTAATTTGGTGTGCCAAGGCTACTGATCCTTTTAGAAGATTAAAGCATTCTATAGATGAACGGGGTATGTGCATTTTCTTGTCACTGATACATTTGGGAATCATGTCTCCATAACAACTCTGGAAACAAAGAAAAACATAAAGGGAGTAGTTTAAAAAGCAGCCCCAGTTCCTAACGTTTGTCTGCTGTTTGCTCCATTTTTATCTCCTTTTGTTTTCTGCAACAGCTTTTTTTAATATGTCCATTTAAAATGTTGTCCTTTCCATCTCAACCATACAAGCAAGTACATTCTTCTGTAAGGGGCAAAAACAAGAAAATAGCAATGCTGGGAATGTACAGTATAAATGCTATATTATATTACATTTGCTGTAGTACAATTTACTCTGCAGGTGAGTATTTGCAAGTCAGAGTACAGCTTTATGAATTATAACCTTTCCACTACAATCCATTGAATTTTTTTCCCTGCCACAGTAAAATGGAACGGAATTCCTCTATGTGACCTGCAGTTTGACTTTGCCCAGGTCACCTCAATACAAGCTGATAGAAAGACCAAGCCTGCTTATTTAGTCACCCACACTTGCCTTCCTTTCACCCTTTTGATCACGTTGTTTTAAAGTTTCCCAGGAAGGATGATATCCACTCATGCTTCTCTTCATACAGAATACATTACTGTTAGCAAGCACAGTATGGTGTTGCCTTTGAAGAGTGGACATCAGCTTCATCTGACTCACAACAAAGCTGCTGGCAGGGTAGAGAATAACATTAGCAGGGAGATGGGCTGGGCTGGCAGAGTGAGGTGACTACCTTAGGCAGATTCCAGGTTTTGTGAAAGATCCTTAGGCTGTTATTTATTTAATTTGTTATTACTGGGGGCTGGGGAGTGGTGGTGCGGATGCTTCTGGCATGTTCTTCTTGCATCCAAATAACTCAGCTAGCTGTAACCAGAGGGCACCTTAAGTTTCCTTTCACAGCCAATTCTAGGAGCATTAGAGGATCAGGCTTGGTGTATCAAGGACCTAACTTCATTTAGAGAAAGAAATACATTTTGGTCTCCCTCACTGAGATTCGAATCTGACTAGAATGGCAACCTTCAGCCATGAACTCAGACACTCTAATGTAGTTTGTCAAAGTTGTCAAGGCATTCCCATATGTCCTGGGAATCAAGCTAAGAAACTCAAACTAATACACTTGATAAACATTTTGGCTATATCTCAGGATCAGTTGGCCATGTACAACCTCCTTTAAGGTAACCAACCATACTCCAAACTTTGCTATATGACACATTCCCCAATCACTTGGTCTTCTTGGGGATGATATGTAAGCTTCTCAGCGTCAGCATTATAAAGGAAAACCAATCATTTTAATAGGTGAGCTCATGTGAAAAAAATGTTAATTTCTCCATTGGATTCCATTAGGGTTGCCAGAGTGAAAACTGGAGAGGACTCTTGTAAATTTAATCTATTTATTTATTTATTTAATTTATATACCATTTTTCTCACCCCTGGGGGGACGCAAAGCAGTTTACATCAAATAAATGGCAAAATTCAATGCCTGACATACAATAAAAACAATATCTCACACATCTAAAACAACTACATATGACTATAAATTAGACCATTAAAAACTACAAGTCAGGATTTCAGTAGGTGTTGCTTGTGTGGGACAAAACACAAGTAGCAGATGCAGTGATCACATAGCCAAGAAAGAAAGGAAGGTGAAAGGAGAGCTAGTAAGCAGGTGAGATAAGAATAATACATTATTCTTTTTCTTACATGGTTTCCTTAGTAATGTGTTATCAAAAACAACATCTGCATTTGTTGGTTGGTTCTATTGTTTATTTTTTTGATATAACTAGAAATTGTTTTCTCTGGGAAAGAGAAGGCACTATTGTTTGTACATCTAAAATACATGTTTTCAATAAAAGAGTGCACATTCCTTTTATCAGGAAGATCCTACCCTTCACACTTGTTATCATAAGTTGCATAGCAGTATCTTCTGAAATTTTCTCTTCTACAAAACCATTATAAATGTAAGAGCCATCTTCAGCATTCACCCAGGCAATTGTAGTTGCCATTTGCTGTTACACCATCAGGCAGCAACATGTCTTGAGTCAGTCCTATGACTTTGCCATTCCATGCCCTTTTGGCCCCAGAACTGAAAATTCACCCTAAATTCCTGCACTGATATTTTCTCATATGAGTTGCATATGAGTTGGGAGCCGTGGTGGCACAATGGGTTAAACACTTGTGCCAGCTGGACTGCTGATCTGAAGGTTGGGTTGCTGACCTGAAGGTTGGCGATTTGAATCTGCCAAACAGGGTGAGTTCCTGTCTGTCAGCTCTAGCTTGTGAGGACATGAGAGAAGCCTCCGAGTAGGATGGTAACACATTCAGGTGTCCCCTGGGTGATGTCTCTGTAGACAGCCAGTTATCTCACACCAGAAGCGACTTGCAATATGTTCTCTAGTTGCTTCTGACATGAAAAAATGCATATGAGTTAGTTTAAATAAATGAAAACTGATGTCACTATAAAACCATGGTACAGTCCAGGTTTGCCAGATTTTAAAGTCTGCCCCCAAGTCGTCGGTTTTTATGAGGAATCTTCTGGAAGGAGGCAAGAGTGCAAATCCTCCAGTTAGGGTGAGCTCAGCTCCAAGTGTGTGTGAAAAAATATCCAGCTATTCAGCTTTAACCTGATTGTTGCTATAATTTTCAAAGACTGTATGTGAGGTGTATATGTGTTATAGATTTACGTAATCAATGTTCTTCCCTTTCCATCATTGTGGCAACAGGGCTCACCTTCTACTCTGCATCAGTTGTCTGGCTAGACGGAAGTAGCCTGGATTAGTAAAGGTTTACCCCTGACATTAAATCTAGTTGTGTCTGACTCTGGAGGTTGGTGCTCATCTCCATTTCTAAGCCAAGAGCTGGCGTTGTCTGTAAACACCTCCAGGGTCATGTGGCTGACATGTCTGCATGGAGTGCAGTTACTTTCCCGCCAGAGTGGTACCTATTGATCTACTCACATTTGCATGTTTTCGAACTGCTAGGTTGGCAGAAGCTGTGGCTAACAGCGGGAGCTCACCCCGCTCCCCGGATTTGAACTGACAACCTTTTGGTCAGCAAGTTCAGCAGCTCAGTGGTTTTACCCACTGCGCCATTGGGAGCACCTGGATTAAATGCTCATTATTTTGTATCCCTAGGTAAGTGAGAAGGAATAATTCACTTTGATCAGGGAGCAGCCCCTTTAGCTTAATTTTGGAACAGGAAAAAGATGTACTCTGTGTGTTTGAATGCCAAGCAGTGAGCAACTGTGGTTGGCATTTAATGCATAATGCTTAATGGCATTACCAGGGGGCATCCCCAGGTCTCAGATTTTTTGCGTGGATGATCTTGAATGGTCAACCCTAGACTTTCACATTCTTTTTAAATTAACCTTAAATGCCAATTGGTGCCCTGACTTACTTTGTCCTGCTGATGAATGACGCTGCTCTTTTGCTGTTTTTAAAATCTTCAGGGAGTCTATAACTTTCTGGTAACTCCGACTCTGTCTCAAATGCATGTTGGTTTCTGGCGTTTGTTTCTAATAGTTTCCTTGTTTCCTTCTCTGTTTCCTCTCTACATATGGTTCTCATTTTCATCTACAGCTAATTTTGTTGGAGGCAGTGAGAGAGAAAAAAAATCAACGTGCACTTAAGACTCCTTTAAATCATTTCCATTTTGAAAAGTTAAGAAAATTCTCATCTTAAGTAGATTACAGTTCTGAACTTTAAACTAGGTCAACAGATTAAAAGATAAAACATTTCCATTTAAATCTTTACCTGATTTTACTAGCCTGAAAATCTCTGGATTTTATACCACCAGGATTTTTTTTTTTGTCATCAAACGGGTAATATTAGAATCAAAGGTAATAAAACCATTGATCTACAGTGAGACAATATTAATATTAACACAGAGCTTTTATAATTAATTTGCTGCCAGATGAAAGGCAAGCACCAGGTCCTTTTAGCAGTGGTGATTAAAGTGAGTCTAACCCTTTGAAAAACACATTTGCATGTACAGCAGGAAACTCAGAATCCATCGGATGACTTTGCAATGCTTCGTGTTTGCTGTCGCACGGCAAAACGCTGAACGGAAGAGTCACTCAAACCCGGTAGAAGCAATTCACGATTCCAAGAGTTTAGCAAATTAAATTGAAAAGACCTAAGAATAATTTTCCCAGGGCCAATTTGCATGTTGCATGGGAATTATGAACAGTTCTATTCATCACACTGGTAAAATGTTAAATACAGATTGAAAGCCTCCTCGTAAACTCATGCCATTTAGGAATATCAAATGTAGAATGTCTTTTTGGACAAGTCTAGTTGAAGGAAAACTAATATGATATAATAAACCCGTAGAGTTGCCATATTGAAAACTGGAGAGGGCTTCTATACTTTTAATAGTTATATAGAGGGATTTTATCAGGTGTTGCTTATCATACAACCAAGTAACAAATTACACCTGCTAACGTTTCCTGCTCTACATTACTTACTTACTTATTTACTTAGTTATTTACATATCTATCTTTTATTGAGCTCCTATTGATGAGAAGCACAGTCACTAGCTTACTAATTTTTTGATAAGTCTCTAAAAATTTAGGACATTATTGCATGAAGATGCTCTCTCATGCCATTTGCAAGATCATGGATAGTGGCAACATACTGGGTGTCGCAACTTGTAGTTTATTAGAAAATAGAAGATAAAAAGTGCTTTAAAAACAAAAGTAAAGTTCCAAAAGATTGTTACAAAATAAAGCCTTAGAGCATAATTCAAGAAATCACCAAAAATAAACAAAGTCTCATTAGAGCACGACAAAGTCCCAAGAACATGAACACAAGAGCTGCAAGATAATCCAGGAAAATGAGAGCTTGCTTCTAGGTTGAATGAAAAATTGCTTTGACAAAGGTTTGTCTCCAAACACATTGTTTTAATACCCTTCGCAAAACATGAAAGCATTTCTCTGGCCCCTGACCTCCTTCTTGTTTGCTGCTCTCACACTCCTTCAAACTCTGAATTCCAAACAGTCAGTTCGATCTAAGGTTCCCAAATGGTCAGCTCGATCTAAGGTTCCCATTTCATCAAGGTCAGGCTTCTCATTAGCATCAGCCTGCTCGTTAGTGTCAGCCTGCTTGCTATCAGACTGAGAACTGTCCTCCTTTTCTAAGTCAATCTGCACCTGGCTAGTTTCAGTATCATCAATTTATTTTTTTTATTTATTTACATCACTTTTACCCCACTTTTCTCCCCGAGGGGACTCAAAGCGGCTTACAATAAATAGGCAAAAATTCAATGCCTAAAAACAATGTAAAAACAACAATTCATATAAAAAATCTACAAAACAACAATTCATATAAAACAGATACCATTGCAAAATAAAATCACATTATATAACATTTTAAGCATGTCTAAGATTAGAATCCATTCATCCAGAATCCTCAATAAATCCTTGTACAGGTCATGTAAAGTCAATGTTCTCATTCATTAAAAGCTTGCGTGCACAACCATGTCTTTAAGGCTTTCCTGAAGCCTAGGAGAGTTGGTATCTGCCGTATGTTGCTGGGGAGGGTGTTCCACAGCCGAGGAGCCACCACCGAGAAGGCCCTGTCACTCATTCCCACCAGCCTTATCTGTGAGGCTGGTGGGACCGAGAGCAGGGCCTCCCCCGATGATCTAAGAGTTCTAGAAGGCTCATAGGGGAGATACGTTCGGACAGGTAAGATGGGCCAGAACCATTTAGGGCTTTGTAGGTCAAAACCAGCACTTTGAATTGGGCTCGGTAGCATATCGGCAGCCAGTGGAGCTGACTCAACATGAGAGTAGTACGCTTCCTGTAAGCCACTCCTGTTATTAGTCTGGCTGCCGCCCGTTGTACTAGTTGGAGCTTCTGAGCTGTCTTCAAAGGCAGCCCCACATAGAGGGCATTGCAGTAATCCAAACGGGATGTGACCAGAGCGTGGACCACCGTGGCCAAGTCAGACCTCCCAAGGTACGGGCGCAGCTGGCACACAAGTCTTAGTTGTGCAAAAGCTCCCCTGGCCACCGCCGAGACCTGGGGCTCCAGGCTCAGCGATGAGTCCAGGATCACCCCCAGACTGCGAACCTGTGTCTTCAGGGGGAGTGCGACCCCGTCCAACACAGGCTGTAACCCTATACGCTGTTCAGCCCTGCGACTGACCAGGAGGACCTCTGTCTTGTCTGGATTAAGTTTCAATTTGTTCGCCCTCATCCAGTCCGACACAGCAACCAGACACACCGGTGTCAGGACCTGAACAGCCTCCTTAGTGACAGGTGGAAAGGAGTGACAGAGTTGGACATCATCTGTGTACAGATGACACTGCACCCCGAAACTCCTGATGATCTCTCCCATGTAGATGTTGAGCAACATGGGGGACAATACTGACCCCTGCGGGACCCCACAAGTCAATGGTTGTGGGGCCGAGCAGGCGTCCCCCAATGACATCATCTGGGAACGACCTTCCAGAAAGGACCAGAGCCACTGCAGAACAGTACCCCCGAGCCCCATCCCGGCAAGGTGCCCCAGAAGGATACCGTGATCGACGGTGTTGAAGGCTGCTGAGAGGTCCAGCAGAACCAGCAGGGACACACTCCCCCTGTCCAGCTCCCAGCGAAGATCATCGACTAAGGCAACCAAGGCTGTCTCAGTACCATGCCCTGGCCTGAAGTCAGACTGTGCCGGATCCAGAAAATCGGTATCTACCAAGAATGCCTGGAGTTGTGCGGCCACCACACATTCCGCGACCTTGCCCAGAAAGGGGAGATTGGAAATAGGCCGATAGTTCTCCAATTGAGTGGGGTCCAGTGATGGCTTCTTCAACAGCGGTTTAATCACAGCCAATTTAAGGCTCACTGGAACAATGCCTTCCCGAAGGGAGGCATTCACCACCACCTTCACCCACTCGGCCAACCCCCCTCTGGCTTCTCTCACCAGCCAGGATGGGCAGGGGTCTAGGATGCATATGGTAGCCCTCATCTCTCCAAGCACCTTGTCCACGTCCTCAGGCTGATCCAATTGAAACGAATCCATCAAAATAGGACAAGCAGGTGCACTTGTTACATCCTCGGAGACTGCTGTTAATATGGTGTCAAATCCAGAGCGGATCAAAGCGACTTCATTCCTTGCTGTGGGGAAATGAACTTGCACTCTCTGTTCCTCATCTTCCACAACAGGGACATTTTGAACCTGATTGTGAATCTGAGTCATGTCTGGCAACGTTTTCACCTTTGTTGGGGGTGGGGTCTACGCTGAAAGTCATACAACGTTATGTGATGTCTGGGGTCGGGTTCCAATCCCCAGACAGGGTGAAAGCGTCCTATAATCTAATTTTACCTCATCCGAATATATCATTAGTTCAAGGGAGAGTAGAAGAGCAGGATAATACCATTCCTTGAAGTCACTTCTGTGCTGGTATATCAACACAGTTGTGGAATGGGTCCCACACCATGTAAGTGACTGGACCATGGTGTGGTCTGGAGCTATTGACTACTCTTCCCATCAATAGTAAAGGATGGGTTTATCACCAGGAAGTGGCCAACTGATGACAAGTTGTGCACGGTGCCATGAAATAGGAATGGCAATACTATGATTAAAGTTTGTCACCATCATTTGTTTCAATAACAATTTGTCACCTTCATATAATAAAGTTCTTAGTCATTTGGAACTGCTTTTTAACAGCATTCTCTGAAATGGTACTTTTCATGTGTTTTTCCTTATCAGCCCATGCAATTGTAGTCAATGGTCAAGGATGGCAGGAGTACAAATCTGAGCATGGCAGATAGAGTTGGCACAGAGTTATTCTAAGGCTTTTGAATAATAATTTCTTTTTTCTGCTCTCTTAGATGCTGCCACTCTTATCTGTATGTTATTCCTATCTTATTTTACAAAACATAACTATAATTATATAATACTGTAATTATAAACATTATAAAACATATCATGATAAATAATGTTCTAAACATTTTTGGTTTTTGTGAAAACCCCAGAAAAGTCATTAAAAAGAAAGAAATCAGGGGAAGGAGAGAGAGAGCTCTATTGAAATCTAATTATCCAGAGATGTCTAAGATTGTTGGCCCACCAGATTGTCAGGAGACATTCTTAAACTAAACCAACAGCCCTGTAGAAGGAAGGAGATTTCATGGAAAACACTTTAAACTGACATTTTAATGAACCTGCCAGGAAGCCTTGACCTATTGCCTGCAATGGGTTACAATTACTGAGGTGAACCTAGCAGACTAGATAGGAGGGATCAATCAGAATCCTCAAGGGCATTTTAAACCAGATAACTGTTCCATTCTTTCACACTTTTCCACTCATTTCACAGATGAAAACCAGGACATGTGCTTTTGTCTGAGCCTAGCAAGAGAGGAATGGTTCTTGGCCTCTCTTCTCCCTTCTAGTGAGTTTAGTGCAAACTACTTTTGCGTTTTGAACTCAGTTTGAAGCAGTTGAATTACTGATGCCAAAAGCGGAAACTAAAGTAGGAGCAAGATACTGATAGTGGGATGTGTTAAAATCATGTGGAAATGTAAGAGAGCACAGGATTAACTAGGACTGCCCCTGGCAAATTGGGAAAGTTGGAGAATATATTCTTTGTCCCCAGACTTGGCAGACAGCAAGAAGAACTGAGCCAGCCAGAAGCTGTTTGTCCTAAGGGAGCTATGGTTGGACTCTACAAACCTGAGAAGGCAGTGTTTCAAACAATCAGATAATTGCTTTATTTGCTTTGTTTGGAACTCTGGATTTGCAAGCATATTTTCTCTGTTACCGCCCAAGTTGTGCCCAAGGACTTGGTCTTTGTTTAATGTGCCCTGATAATACACACACCTTACAAATATTCCTGTTGCATTAACAGAGAGAGGTCTGTGCTGAATAGGGAAGCAACCAGTGTTCACAAACATTCTTGTTATTTGTGATTATGATGATGAAGAGGAGGAGGAGAAGGAGGGGAAATATTTCAACATATCGTTTTACTGTAATGGGAAAAAATACAATTTCTTGTGAGAGTTTTCATTTCTACATTATTAAGCAAGAGTAATAAGACTAGCACTTTTTCAGTTGATGTCCTTTGTTTTACATTTTATGCACAATGTAATGCTTCAACTGCAAAACCATTGGGTTGAATGACCCATGCAGATGGGACCCTCTGTGCTCCTTGAATAACAGACAAGACACCATTATTGTTCACTAAATCCCAGGTCTTTGCGTTTGGCCTAACATTCCATCATACTCTACTTGGAGACTAACAGAAAAATAAATAACTTTAATTGAGAACATTTGTCACTGGAAAAGAAAACACACATGTCTCTTGAATACTTCTGATTTTCAATGTCTTGAATGTGGGCCCTGATCCATAGCCAAAGCCTTAGAGCAGTGGTTCTCAACCTATGGGTCTCCAGATGTTTTGGCCTTCAACTCCCATTAGTCCTAACAGCTGGTAAACTGGCTGAGATTTCTGGGAATTGTAGAAATGGAGATGAGCACCGACCCCCAGACATGACTGGACTTAACGTCAGGGGAAACCTTTACCTTTTTACCAGTTCTGCAAGGTGGCCATTAAATTTTTAAGAAACCATCACAATTTTTCTGCAAAGATACTTATTAAAAATGGCTAAAATGATAATAACGCTGTATTCTGCAACATTGCTGATGCAGTTCAGGATGAAGAAGAAAGTGAGGAAGACTAGAAGGAGGAAATATTGCTTTTCTTTCCTTAGTTTGGAATGGAATGGAAGCACTTCCTATCTCTGCCTTTGCACTGGGTCTTTATTTTAGCACTGACTTGTGTATAAGCTTAGCCAAGTTTAGAGGACATTTTTTCATTTTTAACATATACATGAGCATATAAAGTAACGTTCTTCCTTTCAAATAATCAAACTCCTAAAATATTGCAAATTAACAGTGGGCTTTTCTTCTTCAATATTTAGCATAAAACACGAGTGAGGAAATTACAGTTCTGAATCGAGCTTTTGGAAAATCATGAAAATTTGGCTACATGGATGAGGGCATGACAAATGTAGAAGAAGACTGAAAGGTCAAGCCATTTTCAAAATCTCATCATGGCCTCATAGTATATTCCATGGGAAATTAGCTGAGCTGCCAAAATGAGGCATAGAAAACAGCCCATTAAGCCCTTAATACCATCTTTTAAACAAGTATAATTGAATTTCTGTTGACATCCAGAATGAATATCTGCAGCAGAGTAATGCACCATGTGGCCGATAAGGAAGGTGTTCAATGTGGAGTAAATAATGGGAGAGAGGGCAGGACTTATTAAATCAGCAACCCCATTACGTGAATCTATGGAAAGGTCTCTATTATGGTTTAATGAGCAAAGTCTCTATCATCAAAGCTGAGACACACACACTCCAGTCCTAGGCACTAATGCTATGTCCAGGTGCTACATGTATAGGTAAGACAAAAACATGGTCCAGAGGTAGTTCAGTAGTTTACATCTTGTACAACTCATTTGCAGGGATGGAAACCTGTTGAAGTAATCTATAATGGTTCAAAAGATACCCCGGCTTCTTTAATTTTAATCTGTTTGATGTATAAGATGCCTTGAGTTCTAAATATGGGAAAACAGTAGGATATGAATAAAGATGACAATGACGATGGTGGTGGTGGTAGTGGTGGAAACCTCTGTTTCAGTGAATGTTATGTTATCTATGTTATATAATGTTCCAAGATATTACAGTGATATTTGTTACAGTGATATTTAAAACCATGGATAATAGGCAACACTTTATTTTGACTATATTTGGGCCAGAAACATAGCACAAAATCACTGGAGGACCTAGAGAAACTCACAAACAATTCCAGGAGGGTAAGTGAAACCATGAGTATCAAGGGGATTGTACTATCCTTAGCTGTGTAACTGAGGTACTAAAAAAGTTTGATAACAAATTGCAAGGATGTATAATGAGCCACTTTCCTGATACACGACTAGTCTAATGTACATTGATTCCAATGCCTATCTGTCCTATTGTACATTGGCCCCAATGAGCACTGGGCACTTTGCTGACTCCCTTCCATAGTAACATAAGAGAAACCCTTTACTGGATGCTAACATTATAATATATTTTAGTTCTCACAGCAGCAAGTTAGTGGATGTACGTCCTCAATAAGATTCTATCTGATAATGCTAATTGAAAGACACTGGAAAAGCAGAGGGCTAACTGTAGCTGTCCCGGCTGATCCATGGCATGCAATGTCAATTTTTGATGGATTTGTTGATAATCCTTGCATTCCATTTCGGCATAAATCTTCACTTTTAAAAATTAATATCAAAATTAATATTTTAATAGTAATATTAAAATTAATATTTTAAAGGATTACAATTAAAATTTAAATACAGGTTGAATACCCTTTATACTAAATGTCTGGGACCAGAAGCATTTTGGATTTTGGAATTTTTCAGATTTTGAAATGCCTTTATGTATAATAAGGAGATATTTTGAAGATGGGACCCAAGTCTGCATTTCTTCTCCTAACCTAAGCATACAGCACTTCAGATCAGTGATTTACCAATGTCCTGGAAACAGAATGGCAGCAAGATAAGCTAGAAATGCTTACATTTACTTAACTGTACTAGAGCAATACCATCTGGACAGTTCCTGGCATTATAGTCCTGACTTCCTGGCTGGTCGCAACGGAAAATAATTTTGGCAGTTTTGAAATGATCACCATAATTATTCTTTTCACACTTTGTTGTGAGATAAAGTGTTCCTTGCCTCAGGAGGGCTCATCGTATGTTTGAGCTCATAAAGATATGGCTACGGTAAAAAAAATGTAAATAGCTAAAATGTCTATGCAGCTTAAAAGTAGACACATCAGAAAGCCAAGAGGGCCTTCTTAAAGACACACATGTGGATAGTTTGTGAGAAGCACATCGCGGCGGTCTCTGGCACATGTAATAACATAGTCCAAGAGGTGCCAATGCTTTGACCGGGGGTGCTTCCATGATGTCTTGAGCTTGTTTTTCTGGTGGAAGAGCGTGTTTGTGATGACAAGGTTGTGCTCTCCGCATTTGGTGAAAAACAAGATGCCATTCGAGTTGCTGTTTCCGACCCCGTCTTTTCCTATGATCCCTGGCCACAGGTTGGAGTCCCTTCCGACTCTGGCATGAAAGCCCCCCAGGAGGATGATTTTGTCCTTCTTAGGTATCTCTGATAGGATGGTGTCCAGTTGACAATAAAAATTTTCCTTGATGTCTTCATCAGCATCTAGAGTTCGTGCATAGGCGCATATGATGGTTGCCTGTTGGTTTTTGGCAAGGTTAATTCGGAGGGTTGAGAGTCGTTCATTGATGCCAGTGGGTGCTTCAGTCAGGTGCTTCACCAGGTCATTTCTGATAGCAAAGCCAACTCCGTGTAGTCTTTGCTCTTCTTCAGGCAGTCCCTTCCAGAAGAAGGTGTAGCCTCCTTTTTCTTCCTTCAGCTGTCCCTCTCCTGCTCTCCGGGTCTCCTGAAGGGCTGCTATGTCGATCTTGAAGCGTCCCAGCTCCCTTGCAATGATAGCAGTCCTGCGTTCGGGGCGTTCGCTGTCAGTGTTATCCAACAGTGTCCGTACGTTCCATGTTCCAAAGTTCATTTCTCCTTTTTGGCCGCAGAGTGGTGACCCCTCTGGATGCGGCAGTCCAGTCAGAGTAGGAGAGGCAGACTATGTTTAGGGCACCTTTTCTAGCCCCTTCCCATGTGGGGTGAGCAGAGCGGATCCTAAAAAGGGCTGCTCAGTCATGGATACAGCTACCGGACTACTCAACTGCCTCGGTCCTTGAGGTAGAACGACTGAGTCCATATCCACCGCCCATGTGCCAGTCTGTGACTAGGGGCTTCCAATTTCACAGTCCTGCCCCTGTCTCCACTCGCTGATTGCCATGGGACTTTTTTGGTTTGTTTTTATTTTTCTGTACGTGTGTGTGATTTTTTTAAATGTGTGGAGGTCAGTGCACGGCCAGTCAACATACAATCTTCACAGCAGTGATGTGGTTAACACGAGAGTGGCTTCTCAGTCTGTTGCAGCCTTCTTCCGCCTTCACAGCCGTTGTAACATGTACTATGTTATCCTCCTCCTGCTCCGCCGTTGAGGTCTTTGGGTCTTCGGATTGTGCTTGGAACCTCCCCTGTGGCCACTCCTGGGAGTGCATGACTCCAGTGGTTGTGCCTGCAGGTTCATCGGAACACGCAAGCCCCCTCACCGTGACAATCCATCGAGGGGCCCGATCACCAAATGCCTGATCACCGTCTCCCAAAGCAGTTGCTCTACTCCGAACTCAAGAATGGGAAACGTAATGTTGGTGGGCAGGAAAAGAGATTTAAAGATGGGCTTAAAGCCAACCTTAAAAACTGTGGCATAGACACTGAGAACTGGGAAGCCCTGGCCCTTGAGCGCTCTAATTGGAGGTCAGCTGTGACCAGCAGTGCTGCAGAGTTCGAAGAGGCACGAATGGAGGGCTTAAGGGGGAAACGTGCCAAGAGGAAGGAGCGTCAAGCCAACCCTGACCAGGACCGCCTTCCACCTGGAAACCGGTGTCCTCACTGCGGGAGAACATCCAGATCAAGAATAGGTCTCTTCAGCCATCTATGGACACACCCCCAGAACCCCACGACTGGAAGACCATCGTCCTCGGCCTACGAGGGATCGCCTAAGTAAGTAAGGATAGTTTGGGATTTCAAAGTAATTCAGAATTCTGAATAAGAGATACTCAGCCTACCACTTTGCAATGGCGAGAGGTCTCACGATCTGTTATGACTTTCTAAATGGGCAAGAATGCAAATGGTCTTCAGAGAAATGTAACTAAATGAAGAATGGGTTTTACATTTGTTGCATCCCTTGTCTGCCTGCTTCTTGAGCAAAAATGACCACAGACCTCCTCCTGGTTCAATTGGCCTGATGAACAGTTCCACAGACTTGTCAATAAGATGGGGAATGCAAACTATATAAACGGTTTTCGCCCAGTTTATCTGTCCGAACGTATCTTCCCCTATGAGCCACTTTGGAAATTAAGATCATCTAGGGAGGTCTGGCTGGCAGGGACGAGAGACAGGGCCTTCTCAGTGTTGGCCCCTTGGCTGTGGAACTCCCTCCCAAACAATATCAGATCAGCTCTCTCCCTTTTAGCCATCAGAAGGCGAGTAAAAACATGGCTTTGGGATGCGGCTTTCGGTAACTAGTATAGTGCAAGAATAGACTCAGAATAATGTATAATTGATGATGGAACGGCCTTGGATTATGATTTTCAGATGATGGGATTTTAAATGTGAATGTGATGTTTTTAAATGTTTAATGTGTATTAATTTTAAATTCTAATTTGATTGTTTAATCTTTATTGTTTTTACTTTTAAGGCCTTGAATGGTTGCCATTTGTAAGCCACCTGGAGTCCCCATTCGGGGTGGAGAAAGATGGAATAGAAATAAGGTAAATAAATAAATACATTTTTTCTGCTTGCCCACATCAGTGCATTGAAAGAGATTGATTTAGTGGTATCACAGAGATGCAGAAAATGCAAGTACAGTAGAGTCTCACTTATCCAAGACTCGCTTATCCAATGTTCTGGATTATCCAACGCATTTTTGTAGTCAATGTTTTCAATACATCACGATATTTTGGTGCTAAATTCATAAATACAGTAATTACTACATAGCATTACTGTGTATTGAACTACTTTTTCTGTCAAATTTGTTGTATAACATGATGTTTTGGTGCTTAATTTGTAAAATCATAACCTAATTTGATGTTTAATAGGTTTTTCCTTAATGCCTCCTTATTCGCTTATCCAACATTCTGTCGGCCCGTTTATGTTGGATAAGTGAGACTCTACTGTATAGGTTAGAGTCCCATTATTGTTTTATGTTGGCACACATGCCACTTTCTTAGAGGTTGCTATTCTCATTTCAACTGTTACACAGTTAACCTGTCTGGAATAGTCCATTAGTACAGAGGATGTTGTATAAATTGCTGTGCAAAAGAGGAGGGTTCATTTTTTCCTCCCGTTGTGCAAATGTTTGTACACTGCATGAACCCCAGTGTTGCGACGGTAGCATAATTTTCATCTATGCAGTCAGTTAACAAGATCTGAGCCAGATATTCTTCAGTGAAAACAGGCTCCATTTCAAAGGGTTGTGCCGTTCGTTTGATATGTTAAAATATAACAGACCCTACCTTCTGTGTCTCATTTTCATATATTGAAAACTCACCCTCCATTCCGCTGAGCCACATTCAGTGTGTATGCCTCTGTGCAAAGCACACAATCTCCCTCTTATATTGCATAATCATAAGGGGGAAATGATTTATATTGGTCCATCAGAAGGATTTCCAAATCCACAGATTTTGGTTTTCTTCTTTTGAACTTGGGCAGTTTCCACATTTTTATATGTGCAGAAGTCAACTAATTCAGCATTGACAACAGCAAAAATAGTTTATGCTAAATCTTTCCAAAGTCCTGTTGTTTTTTTTTTTAAGTATTGAAAGTAGCCTGGAATTGATAAAATAAGATATTTATTACGATTGAGATCTGAGAAAATTTGTTTAAGAGACTGGAATTTATTTGAGGATTATCTGAAAAGAACAGAAAGGGGTTGAATGATAATAGGGTTTGAGGAGTCACTTAACTGTAAAGAAGTCACTTAATTATAAGGATTGAACAAATACATATTTTTATATTTTAATACATTTTAATAATACACTTTATTTATATTCTGCCCTTCTTCCTAGAGGGACTCAGAGTGTATTACAGTATTATAGAGCAGACAAAGGTAAACATTCAATGCCTTACATACAATAAGACATACATCACAGACAAGGCAAAGACTTCTCATTTTCATTTCTGGCTTTTGGAGGTGGTGTTTATTTCTGGCTCTGGGAGGTGCTCTTTCTCCATTTTTAAGCCGAGGAGCCTGCGGTGTTGCCTCCTGATCATGTGGCGAGCAAAATTGTTTGGAGTGTCTCTTTTGCCTTTTCCCGCTGAAGCGGTACCTATTTATCTACTCACATTTGCATGTTTTTGAACTGCTAGGTTGGCAGGTAAACTAGGGCTCATCCCATCTCCCGGATTCGAACTGCCAACCTTTAGGTCAGCAGAGTCAACAGCACAAGGGTTTAATCCATTGCACCACCATGGTCCCGTACAATGATATGTACAACTTTAGTTGGTATTTAGAATGGTTGTAGAACACAAAAATAAACTGGCAGTGATATGCTTATTGAAATTATCACTTATCTAAATTAGGAGTAGGTCTATAAAGCTTGCAGACCATACCTTATCTTTCACACTTACCCAGGACAACCTCAGATCACTATACATTGGATGTGCTATTCACATCTTATGTCCCAGTGTGTATGTTTTATTCCCTATGCTTCAAACTAAATCTGTTACCACATTGTTAAAAACATACAAAAGACCAACATTAAAGCAGTAACACTTTTTTTGAAAAAATGAAAACATACATTTAATGAAATAACCAGTGTGGTATAGTAGTTTGAACACTGGACTACAACTCTGGAAGCCAGGGATCAAATCCAAAGCCCATGAAATCCAATGGCAATCCTCTTTTGAATGAATCTTGGCAAGAAAACCCTGTTAAAGGGTACTTAGGATACTTATAGATCAGAAATTACTTGAAGGCACACGAAACAAAAAAGCCATTTAAAACAAAGTAATTTAACTATTTATTTTGGAGATAATACAAATGCAAAACAACAACAACAACAACAACGTCCCTTGTTCTGCACAAATCAGATTTGTTAATTGACAGCCATATGTTCCTTGGAGTGAGGCCTGATTCCTTCATTTTCTAAACGTTTTGAATTTTTTTCACAGTTTTAGTTGCCATATTCACATCCCATTCACAGCTGTCGTGCACTGAACATATCTTTTTTCTGTCAAAAAATGAAGAAGCTGATAACCAAAACTTGTGACATCTGCTGGCCTGATCTATACATGCTAAATACAAAGATGTCATTCAAGATGTTACTTTCATATGAAGTTGGATCATTTAAAGCAGCCTGGTCTCATGCATGCATGTTTCCACAGAAGGAAGGCTTGTTCTGTGTTTCAAGGATCTTATTTCCAAATAACTGTCATAGAATTCATTGGTCTAAATCGAATCATGTAGATCACAGAACTTCTTTTTTGGCCTCCTTTATGAAACACTGGGGTTCCCTGGGTCACTGGGATTATTTTGGGGTTCGGCAGTGGGTAGCTAGTAGAATCTTTATAAACAATTATTTTATGTAGCGCTTTAATAATGCTTTATATTGTTGCACTTTTATATTGTACTAGCTGTACCCGGCCACGCGTTGCTGTGGCGTTGTCTGGTGGTGTTGGTGAGAACTTGTTGAGGTAGTGGTGGTGTTGAATGTCTGTTGTATGG
Organism: Anolis carolinensis; assembly: GCF_035594765.1. NCBI lineage: Eukaryota > Metazoa > Chordata > Lepidosauria > Squamata > Anolidae > Anolis > Anolis carolinensis. The sequence goes on along the minus strand of NW_026943819.1, from coordinate 13,999,470 downwards.
TTGTCTTTATGTTTAGTATGCATTTAGTTGTTTGTGTACTGTGAAAGTGGTGAGGGTAGAGGGGGTCTATGTCCGTGTGTAGTATTGTATAGTATTTATACGTTGTCCATGTGTTGTGAATGCTTGGATTGTGTCCTGCTGCATAGTAGAAAGGGTTGGCTGGATGGCCCTTAGGGGTCTCTCCAAACTCTTGGATTCTATGCTTCTATCGTCATCATCATCATCATCATCATCATCTTCATCAACATCATCATTATTATGTAGAGGCTGGATGGCCATCTGTCAGGAGTGCTTGGATTGTGTTCTCCTGCATGGTAGAAGGAAGTTGATCTGGATGATCCTTAGAGGTCACTACAAACCTTAGGATTGTATGATGATGTTGTTGTTGTTGTTGTTGTTGTTGTTAGTATTAGTATTGAGAGGCTGGGTGGCCATCTGTTGGGAGTGCTTGAATTGTGTCCTGCATGGCAGAATTAGGTTGGACTGGATGGCCTTTAGGGGTGTCTCCTAACTGTCTGATGCTATGATTCGATGTATATTATTATTGTGCAGATATTGGATGGCCATCTGTCAGGAGTGGTTGGATTGTGTCGTCCTGCATGATATAAGGAAGTTGAACTGGATGATCCTTAGGGGTATCTGCTAACCTTAGGATTGTATGATATTCTTATTCTTATTCTTATTGAGAGGCTGGCTGGCCATCTGTTGGGAGTGCTTGGATTGTATCGTCCAATGGCAGAGTTGGGTTGGACTGGATAGCCTTTAGGGGTCTCTCCTAACTGTCTGATTCTGTGATTCAATTTGTATTATTACTGTGCAGATCTTGGATGGCCATCTGTCAGGAGTGCTTGGTTTGTGTCGTCCTGCATGATAGAAGGAAGTTGAACTGGATGATCCTTAGGGATGTCTCCTAACCTTATGATTGTATGATCTCCTCCTCCTCCTCCTCCTCCTCCTCCTCCTCCTCCTCCTCCTTCTTCTTCTTCTTCTTCTTCTTCTTCTTCTTATTATTATTATTGAGAGGCTGGGTGGCCATCTGTTGGGCGTGCTTGGATTGTAGTTTTGTTGTTTTGTCCTAGGCCAATTTTTTAAAAAATCTTTATATATATATATAGATTTATTCCTGTGTAAATTGTCTAAACATTAATAAACAATTGAGTAGTTAGTTGCATGAACAGATTCCTAGCACTGGACATAGTTGTCAGCACTAGCTATATTCACTAACTCCAATTGACAATGAAGCAAATATAACTGTAAAACATAAGCATAAAATAAACTTGGGAATAGTGAAGGGAAGGCAGGAGAAAGAGGGAAGAGGCAATGTCACTTTATTGTGTGCATGATGGCAGAGAGGTATAATGGACCTATCACACTAAGGTCAGTGATGGGAACACTGCAAGATTATGAACTATTGGTTGATTGTTCCTGTCAATAGCACTGAATGGGTTAATTGTGGGAAAGAAGTAGATCAGCAGTGGGATGTGCACAGTGTTGTATACCAGGGACCAACTCCAAACGTAACTGTCCAGCTTCAGTGCTGGTTTGCCTGCCTTTTGCAATAAAGTCTTTAGTCTCAAACATTGCCAGTGCCATTGTAATGAAAAAAATTAAAAAGAAAAAGAAAGACATTACAGTAATAAAGTTGTCATGGGAAGTTTGGCTTATAAAACAGTTAAACACAAATACCATTTAAATAACAGGATTTTTAGGAACTCCTCCCAGCACCCAGTCTAATTAAGAAGATTGTGTAGAGCACTAACCGCAACAAAAAGTAAGAAAAAGCAAAAGTGCTGTTTATGAAAGCTACATTAAAAACTGGGAAGACAGCCTAAGAAAGAAACAGTGGGAGGGTAAGAACTGAAAATATGCTGAGAACAATTCAGAACAAGTCAAAAGCCAGATGGGAGGGAGTCAAACACAATCAATTCAAAATGCGCAAAGGAAGTTGATTGAGGAAAGACTTTATTACCTGATTTTAGGAATTGATTGATTGATGAAAATATTTTTACCCTGAGCTTTTGAGGTTTGACATATCTACCAAAAGTTCAAGATAAAATTATGTGGCACTGTGCTAAAAGGGAGCAGAGAAAAATCCCTTTTACAATATCTCCATTGCTAATGATATCGTAGTAGTAGTGAGGATGAATTTAGACTAAGGACTGCACATAAGGGGGGTCCTGCCTGGGCAAGCATTTACACACACACAAAAACAAAGTTCCAGATTAAATATCATACCCAAGTTGAAGACAGAAACAGAGGCTTTTTAATTATGATCTGGCCAGGAAATGATGCATGTAAGGCTCTCTCCAAAAATACAATCATACTTATATTGTTGTGTGCAAGCATTTTTATACAGTAAAAACTCATTTGCTAACATTGTCTTTGTTTAATTCTCCTACTCCGGTAGGACCACTCTGGTGGGAAGGTAATGGCATTCCATGCAGTCATGCCGGCCACATGACCTTGAAGGTGTCTACGGACAATGCCGGCTCTTCGGTTTAGAAATAGAGATGAGCACCAACCCCCAGAGTCAGACATGACTGGACTTAACGTCAGGGGAAACCTTTACCTTTTTCTTACCTTATCCCAGGACAATGATCAGCCAGGTGGACCTACGATGGGATTATGGAGATGAAGAGTCCAGTATGCAAGGGACAAAAGGTGGTGATCTCTAGGTCCAGTCCCAGGCATGGCAGAATAAAGGAAAAATCTTCATAAAAGCTCTACAATGTGGGAAACTGATAATGCAAAGAGGGTATAGAACAGAAGGTGCTAAACTACTGAACAGCTTCCTTGTAAAGTACTTCCCCAGTTAGTGCAAGCACAAAAACAAATAGAGGAGGTTGCTAGAGCACAAAAGAGGTGATTATAATTTGGGTGAAAAACTGTACTATAACAGGATTGGTTTTATCATTTTTCTGGGAGAGAGGCTACACTTTGTATGTGACTTTGCTGTACAAAGTGTAGGTCACTCTCCTTGCAGCTTCTCCCTGACTTAGTAAATCCACTTTGGAAACTACAATAATACTTTTACTTTTCATCACTTCAGCCCCTTAACTTTGCCCAGTTCTGGTCACAAACAGAATGGAAGATGGGTTGGAACCCAGAAGACCATCTAAGGTAAAGTAGTACTGAAATTGATTTCTTTGTTTTGTCATTCTTGTTTCTGAGAAATGAAGAAACATATTGTTTTGCAAAAAAGATGGCGGTGGCATTACATGGCACAAGTTTCTTATTTGAAGGATTAAAAGTTAAATCTGTTTTGCTTTTCATTTCCTTATGTTATGTTTCAGCGAGGCAAGGAGATCAAATGGATTTTTGTTTTGCTTATGCTGAAGGCAAGATATTTTGATATGAAATAGGATGGAAGAGGTGGGCTCACCTGGCATGCCCTTGCACCTTTTAGTCAAGAAGACCAGAGGGCATTTATATGAAGTTTGGATTCAGTATCATAGGTGACAACTCTGGCACATTTCCCTCTCTAGCCAATTGACTCAGGGCTTGTAGAAAAGTTCATTTAGTGTGATCAATACCACTTTGCCTCATGCCTCAATCAGAAACAACTTTCCAGAGTCAATAGCAATTAGACAGACAAACATAGTGGTATTGATACAGATGGAGCCAAAGATTTATACTTGGGTCCTTCCTTCTTCTTCTCGGGAGGATGGATAATAACTGTAGGAAATTGGATTAACAAGAGGTCATTGAAAAAAACAGCTAAGGAGAAAAACCTCTGCCATACCATCCATACAAACAGAGAATAGTGACCACATCCAGGTCCATAGTCATTAGGTAAAGGTTTTCCCTGACTTTAAGTCCAGTCATGTCTGACTCTGGGGGTTGGTGCTCATCTCCATTTCTAAACCGAAGAGCTGGCGTTGTCCGTAGACACCTCCAAGGTCATGTGGCTGGCATAACTGCATGGAGTGCCGTTACCTTCCCGCCAGAGCAGTACCTATTGTTTTGAACTGCTAGGTTGGCAGGAGCTGGGGCTAACAGCGGGTGCTCATTCCGCTCCCGGGATTTGAACCTGGGACCTTTTGGTCTGCAAGTTCAGCAGCTTAGCGCCTTAACACACTGTGCCACCAGGGGCCCCCATAGTCATTAGCAGAAGCTAAAGTGTAAAGAAGTAGACTTGTGCACTCATTTGTTTTGCACATTGGCTTGTTTGGCTTGTTCAGCTTTTTTGGACACTCATAACAGCAAGGGCTTTGCCACCATGTTTTTCCATGGTTAACTTAAGGGCCATGGGTGGGTGCCTGGCCAGAAGGCCAGCTGGGCCAAGTCATGCCAGCAGTAGGCACTTACCCTAATGTATCCCTCCACCTGCAGCTACTTTTCCCTTGTTTAGAGAGCTGTGTTGACTTCAGCCAGCTGGGCAAGACATGCTGGCAGCAGGTATCCACCCCAGACCACAGTGTCCCACCACCTGTTGCTACCTTTCCCTTGTTTGGAGAGCTGTGACTAACTTAAAGGGTGGGTTCAATCAGCCAACCACATCCAACCACAGACAGCCACAGCCAGTCCCCATCTTCTCCAGTTGCGTTTCCTGCCTGCTTGACCTGAAATCATCCTTCTCCCCTTGTTTCTGAGCTCCTCCACTGCCCGTTTTTGGGCCTGTCTCCACCTTGCATTTCTAAATCAGTGAAGCTGATGACCTGCTCTGAACCGCTAAGACTGTATATATTCTGCTCCAAAAACATTGGGTTTTTCCCCCCAAACAATGCTAGATTTCCCACAACGTATATTCAAAATGTTCTTCCAGTGGATCATACAGGAATGTTTTTTTTATAAGGGGATATGCTGCTTGCTTGTTTGTGGATGGTGGGCTGCTTGCCTCTTCCAGTATGTCATGAGAACAAAAATGCAAAAGCTTTGGAAGACGTTGCTGTTTTTTTTATTAGTAAAGAAAGTGTAATAGTGAGCTGTGTAATGTGGAAGTTCAGCTTTGACATTTGGCAGGAAGGAATGGTGCCCTGCTGCTGCTTCTGGAGAAGTGGGGGGGGGGGATAGTGGTGATACCTTTTTGGGAATTTCTTTATTTCTAGAAAGAAAAAAAATCCTAAAAATTAGGGCTGGATCTTGCTGCATTTTTTGGTTGCGGGTGAAAAATGGCTCTTCAAATGGCACCAGTTTGGAGGAGGCCTGCAAAAACAAATCTGCGGGTCCGCCAAAATTTGGATAGCAAAAATGGATCACAGTTCATCCGAAATGCACAAGACTATAAAGAAGGTGCCCGGAGAACAGTTTGGATCACATGTCCTAGCCTCATTCATCATTTGCCATAGGACAGATGGCAACAAACTTTATCAACTACACATTTCCTACATTCCTATGAGGCCTCCTGAGATATTCATAGGAAATGTACTGCACCTTGAGGACTAACTACAGATTTATTGATTCTTTGTATGACCTTTTGAATTTGATGAAGTGTGGAGTATGATCTAGTTTACTGAAGCTGTTCTCAAAATAAATTAGGGAATCTGAAAGATGCCATGTGCCTTACCATTTTTCTCAGTTTGTTCCACCTCTTTCTTTCTTTGCTAGAGAAACTAGATGTCCATTCTTATGACTAACTGAGGCCAATGTACAATTCCAGAAAGTTGTAACTGTCACTGAAGGCATCTGACCCCTATTAATCTGGATACAAAACTATTTGAATTCTAGACATAAAATGCAGTCTGGAGTAGAGTCAGGCCTCTTCCACATAGCTATATAACCTCCACATTGAACTGGATTATATTTTAAGTGGACTCTGATAACCCAATTCAAAGCAGATATTGTGGATTGTCTGCCTTGATATTCTGGGTTATATGGCTGTGTGGAAGGGCCCTCAGTGCTTCTTTTAGGTTCTCCCAGGATTAACTAAGCTCTTTACCAGGCCATTCTGTCGCCTATAACCTTTTCCTCATACATTCTCTTTCACAGCATTCCATGAGCTGTGATTGTCAGGCTCTAAACAGTTTTGCCCAGCATCCACTTCATATTCTGCATTTGAAGAGGTACTTTATTTCAGCCACTGAGCATCAAATATATCTACTATCTTTCACTTCCATTTCATCAACACTATGTTCTTCTTCCCTGAATACTTCATAAGTATAGAAGGATGTTTCTTAAGGTGCTTTTGACAATTGACCCTGAATTTCTACTTGTTATCAAACCTATGTAGGAACCCCGGTGGCAAAGTGTGTTAAAGCATTGAGCTGCTGAACTTGCAGACTGAAAGGTCCCAGGTTCAAACCCCGGGAGTGGTTAGCTCCCGCTGTTAGCTCCAGCTTCTGCCAACCTAACAGTTCGAAAACATGCCAATGTGAGTAGATCAATAGGTACTGCTCCAGCGGGAAGGTAACGGCGCTCCATGCAGTTATGCCGGCCACATGACCTTGGAGGTGTCTACGGACAATGCTGGCTCTTTGGCTTAGAAATGGAGATGAGCACCAACCCCCAGAGTCAGACATGACTGGACTTAACATCAGGGGAAACCTTTACCTTTATCAAACCTATGGGAAACTTCAAGTAGCCAGTCTGACAACAACTTTCTCATCTGAGCCAAAATTCAAGCCCATCATAAGATAATCACCATTTATTCTGGGACCACTTCATTAATACTGTTGCCCCTTCCACAGCTTCTTTTTCAACATAGTAAAGGCAAAGGTTTCCCCCTGACATTAAGTCTAGTCATGTCCGACTCTGGGGGTTGGTGCTCATCTCCATTTCTAAGCCCAAGAGCTGCCGTTGTCCGTAGACACCTCTAAGGTCATGGGACCAGCATGACTGCATGGAGCGCCATTACCTTCCCACCGGAGTGGTACCTATTGATATACTCACATTTGCATTTTTTCGAACCGCTAGGTGAACAGAAGCTGGGGCTAACAGTGGGAGCTCGCCACGCTCCCCAGATTCAAACCACTGACCTTTCGGTGAGCAAGTCCAGCAGCTCAGTGGTTTAATCCTCTGTGCCACTGGGGGCTAATTCCTTTTCAACATAGTTGGCAAAAAGAACATAATTCAGGAATATGGGAAATCTATAACCAGCAAATGGAAATGCTGAGACACATGTTGCTGACTGGAGTGAAATAGAATGGTACCACGTGTGGCTTCTGGTGTCTTTATGCAGAAGAATCAACAGCATGAATTATGTGCTGAATGCCTCGTAGTTGCAAGAAATGGGTTCTATGAATATGGGTTGAATTTCTCTCTTTTATCTCAGGGAATATCCCTTTGCCCTCAAATCTTCCCAAATCTGTACAAAAGTACCCAATTCTCCTGGCGAGGAGAGACAAAGGAAATTAGAGCTATTTTTAAAGGAAGGACAAGGCACTGCTGCATTAAAATTATTCATAATATGGGGAAGAAAATGGATTCAGGAAAACCTCATTCTCTCGCACACATAGACACATAGACATACACACACACTTTCACACACACACACACAGGTACATACACTACTCCCATTTTACTTGAATTCAAGATGTAATTTTTTCCCTTGCCCCCTTCCACCAGTACATCTAACCAGTAGCACGCTTGTCTCCATGTTGTGATGTCCTTCACAGCAACTGTTCCGCGATGTCACATTAATTATTCTTCCTTCAAAGCATTGTTCTATTTATCTGCATGTGAGGGGAGACAGATATAGTGAGTTAATTAAATCCTCACTCATCAGTACTGTGATGAAATGCGCTCTCTGACAGCAAGCACGTCTTTAAGTTATCCCTCTCTTAAGACCCCTAAGAGTCAAAATGGTCTGTTTGTTTGTTAGATTGCCAAGCAGAGCCAAAAGTGCAGAAAGGATCTGTTAAGTGGGCAAGCAGAACACAAGGGGGTGATTCTGGGCTTTACTTGAGTGATTTTTCAGGTGGGATTCAAGTATGATTAAGGTCTGGCTGTCTACAGACATTATTGGTCTCTTCATTCTTGATGGAGCACATTTGTCATTACTCATTATAAATGGAGCCAGGTGCTCACGGTAAACAGGGAGGGAATTCAGTAGAGGAAAGAATTTCTGCCTTAGATTTGTATTATATTCCATTTTCCCTTATTCCATGGCATCCCATTACACAAACTTTACTATCATTTCATCAATGCTAAGGGATCGGACATAACTACCCAAAAAAGGAAAAGTATGGTATATAATATAATACAAGGCAAGTTGTGTTATTATCACACACTTCTATTGTAATGTAGTCCCTTATATGTTACGATTATAACATCAACTTATATTTAACACACTGTATTGGTGAGTAACTGATTGTTTAAACCATCTCGGGTCTGGATTGGGTTTAAGTTAACCCAGTTATTGACCATAAACCCGTTTCTGTCGTTTGTCTAAATAATAGTCTCAAACTTAGTTATGGTATCTACAATTGCTAGAACTGGATTTAAGACTAGAGATTGAATTAGCTTAAACCGGATTTAAACCCGATGTAATGTTATAATTACTCTTTACAATTATGTTATATATATACAGATTGATGGTTGAGTAAATCCACCTGGATACTATATATACAGGGTACTCATACTGGATTGTATTTTGTTTGAATAGATACCATAACTAAGTTTGAGACTATTATTTAGACCAGGGGTCCCCAAACTAAGGCCCCGGGGCCGGATGCGGCCCTCTAAGGTCATTTACCTGGCCCCCACCCTCAGTTTTAGACTTAGGCTCCCCCAAAGTCAGAAATGGCTTGAAGGCACACAACCACAACAATCCTAATTAACTTGACTATCTCATTGGCCAGAAGCAGACCCACACTTCCCATTGAAATCCTGGTAGGATTATCTAGGTTAAAATTGTTTTTAATTTTAAATATTGTATTGTTCTTTCATTTACTAATATGGTGCTATGGTAATGATATCATATATTGTGTACTTATATACATATAATATTGATAAAAACAAACAAATAATTGTTGTTGGGTTTTTTTTTTTGCACTACAAATAAGACATGTGCATTGTGCATAGGAATTGGTTCATTTTTGTTTTATTTCAAATGATAATTCGGCCCCTCAACAGTCTGAGGGACCATGAACTGGCCCTTCACTTAAAAAGTTTGAGGACCCCTGATTTAGACAAACGACAGGAACGGGTTTATGGTCAATAACCAGGTTAGCTTAAACCCAATCCAGACCAAGATAGTTTAAAGAATCAGTTACTCACCAATACAGTGTGTTAAATATAAGTTGGTGTTATAATCATAACATATAAGGGACTACATTACAATAGAAGTGTGTGATAATAACACAACTTACCTTGTATTATATTATATACCATACTTTTCCTTTTTTGCTGTGTATAGTAGACATCTGTGCATTTCGCTCGCGAATCTGTAATCCTGCCCATATTCTGGACTACAATTCCAGTCACCACATCGAGTCAATCTTAAAGTTCGGTAAGATCTTGAAGAACATGTTTTTCCTACCTCTAGGTTGGGAAATGTTGAAGGTTGTTGAGTTATAGATCTCGGGTGCATCTATAATGTAGAATTAATGCAATCTCACACCACTTTAACTGCCATGTCCTGGTGCTATGGAATCATAGAATCATAGAATAGTAGAGTTGGAAGAGACCTCAAGGGCCATCCAGTCCAACCCCCCGCTAAGAAGCAGGAAATCGCATTCAAAGCACCCCCGACAGATGGCCATCCAGCCTCTGCTTAAAAGCTTCCAAAGAAGGAGCCTCCACCACATTCCGGGGGAGAGAGTTCCACTGCCGAACAGCCCTCACAGTGAGGAAGTTCTTCCTGATGTTCAGGTGGAATCTCCTTTCCTGTAGTTTGAAGCCATTGTTCCGTGTCCTAGTCTGCAGGGCAGCAGAAAATAAGCTTGCTCCCTCCTCCCTATGACTTCCCCTCACATATTTGTACATGGCTATCATGTCTCCTCTCAGCCTTCTCTTCTGCAGGCTAAACATGCCCAGCTCTTTAAGCCTCTCCTCATAGGGCTTGTTCTCCAGACCCTTAATCATTTTAGTCGCCCTCCTCTGGACGCTTTCTAGCTTGTCAGCATCTCCCTTCATCTGCGGTGCCCAAAACTGGACACAGTATTCCAGGTGTGGTCTGACCAAGGCAGAATAGAGGGGGAGCAGGACTTCCCTGGATCTAGACGTTATTCCCCTATTGATGCAGGCCAAAATCCCATTGGCTTTTTTAGCTGCCGCATCACATTGTAGGCTCATGTTTAACTTGTTGTCCACGAGGACTCCAAGATCTTTTTCGCACACACTGCTGTCAAGCCAGGCGTCCCCCATTCTGTATCTTTGATTTCCATTTTTTCTGCCGAAGTGAAGTATCTTGCATTTGTTCCTGTTGAACTTCATTTTGTTAGTTTCGGCCCATCTCTCTAGTCTGTCAAGATCGTTTTGAATTCTGCTCCTGTCTTCTGGAGTGTTAGCTATCCCTCCGAGTTTGGTGTCATCTGCAAACTTGATGATCGTGCCTTCTAACCCTTCGTCTAAGTCGTTAATAAAGATGTTGAACAGAACCGGGCCCAGGACGGAGCCCTGCGGCACTCCACTTGTCACTTCTTTCCATGATGAAGACGACGCATTGGTGAGCACCCTTTGGGTTCGTTCGCTTAGCCAATTACAGATCCACCTAACCGTAGTTTTGTCTAGCCCACATTTTACTAGTTTGTTTGCCAGAAGGTCGTGGGGGACTTTGTCGAAGGCCTTACTGAAATCTAGATATGCTACATCCACGGCATTCCCTGTATCGACCCAACTCGTAACTCTATCGAAAAAAGAGATCAGATTAGTCTGGCATGACTTGTTTTTGGTAAATCCGTGTTGACTATTAGCAATGACCGCATTTGTTTCTAAGTGTTTGCAGACCACTTCCTTAATGATCTTTTCCAGAATCTTGCCTGGTATTGATGTGAGGCTGACCGGACGGTAATTGTTTGGGTCGTTCTTTTTTCCCTTCTTGAAGATAGGGACCACATTCGCCCTCCTCCAATCTGCTGGGACATCTCCTGTTCTCCAAGAACTCTCGAAGATGATTGCCAGTGGTTCTGAAATAACTTCCGCTAGTTCCTTCAATACTCTTGGATGTAGCTGATCTGGCCCTGGCGACTTGAATTCGTTTAGAGTGGCCAGGTGTTCCTGGACAACTTGTTTCCCTATTTGGGGTTGGATTTCCCCCAATCCTTCGTCCATTCCATGTTGCTGAGGTTGAAGATGGCTTTCTTTTTGTGAGAAGACCGAGGCAAAGAAGGCATTAAGCAGTTCTGCCTTTTCCCTATCCCCTGTCACCATCACCCCATCTTCTCCTTGCAGTGGCCCTATTGCCTCCTTTTTCTTCCTTTTTCTACCAACGTAAGCAAAAAAACCTTTTTTGTTGTTTTTTATGTCCCTGGCAAGCCTGAGCTCATTTTGCGCTTTAGCCTTGCGAACCTTTTCCCTACAGGAGTTGGCTATACGTTTGAATTCTTCTTTGGTGATTTCTCCTGGTATTTGTGAATCCTGGTATTTGTGAACCAAGAGCCTCTTTGGCCGAGAAAGCTAAAATTACCACTCCTTGATTCTATATCATTTAAGCCAGATAGTGAAAATGGCATCTACATTAATTAATTCTAGAGTGTAAATACACTGTCATCTAGCGAATGGAGAGGAGTGATGGAAGCTGTTCTTCCAAAGTGGTTATGGAGTGTTGAGGGAAGAGAAACTATCTGGGAGGCTACATTTCTCCCATCATTTCTTAGAAAGTACTTCAAACTGAGCCAAACTATCAAGAGCCACTTGAAATATTATTATGAAAGGAACAATGTGAGGCAGTGGTTGTCTGCAGATCTTGTTTGAGCAGCAAGGTTTAGGGTCATCATCATAATCCAGCTACACTCAAGCTACTGCATGTGGGACTTAAATTTTGCTCCACAGCATGAAAGAGCAGGAAGAGGTTATTGGACATCCATCTTTATTCAGATAGATTATGCAAAGTGCAATAAAGTTTCTAGAGGAGTTGCACAAGTTTCTCTGAGCTTGCTTGTAGACATGATAGGCTGATGTTCATGATGAGGAAGGGGAAAATATTCCTCTCTCCAAGCTTTTGTTACTGTCAGTCCATTGTATGGAATTATGAAATGCACTCTTTATTGCATTGGGATAGAAATGTAGAGTTCTTTTGTTAATTCTTCCTTGCTTGAGAAATCAGATGATTTGAGGTGAGAAATAACACATTTGTGGGTGAATGGAGTGGTGTCATAATTCACTCTGAAATGGGAGAGAAATTATGTTGGTAATTAGGAGTCCAGATGTCAAAGAGCCAAGGAATCACCCTGGGGGCAATATACATAGTAGAATTAATGCAGTTTGACACTACAGCTATTGAAGCCTTGGATTTGGAGTTTGGTGAGGCACCCACACTCTTTGGCAGAGGTGGCAAAAGGCCTTGTAAAATGACAGCTCGTGTGATTCCATAGCATTGAACCATGGCAGTTAAAGTGGTGTCAAACTACATTCATTCTACATGCATCCTCACTCTTTAGCTTAGAAAACGAAAACAGAGAGACATACGGAAGTGTAGTCAAGGAGCAGTTTCAGGTTTTGAAAAAATGAAGCAGCAAATGTGCTTGCCTGGATGTCTTTCATTTGGAGTGAGTAATGGACACTTCCAGCATCTGAAAGGCGTTTGATGGCTGCCTTTGGAGAAGCCAAGTGTGTAGTACAAAAAAGCTGGAGCAACTCCAAATATCTTAATGCCCCATCAAGCACTATTTTTCTTGCTGAAATATTAGAGGAAATTACAATAGAACTATTTCATCCACAGAGATCAATATAATTTATAAAGATACGTAGTAGTCCCAAGACACTACCCTTGTCACTTCCCCCTAAGACGATTTCTTTTCGTGTCAGGAGCGACTTGAGAAACTGCAAGTCACTTCTGGTGTGAGAGAATTGGCAGTCTGCAAGGATATTGCCTAGGCGATGCCCAAATGTTTGATTTTTACCGTCCTGTGGGAGGCTTCTCTCATGTCTCCACATGGGGAGCTGGAGCTGACAGAGGGAGCTCACTCGGTCTCTCCAGATTCGAACCACAGATTTGTCAGTCAGCAGTCCTGCTGACACAGGGGTTTAACCCATTGCGTTACCGGGGGTTCTCCCTAAGAACCATTAGTGATGATCCAAATCTAAGTAAAGTTTGTCATGTAGCTAGCTACAAAGAAACAGTAGGGACATCTACCCTACAAGAACATAATGAAAGCCTTACTGACAACAAGATACCGTACAATCACAGCTTTCCTTTATTTACCACATATTGTCTGTTAATAAAACAGTCTGGAGTGATATGTTTTTAAAGTATGAGGGTGCTATCTCAGCCTGGAGGAGCACTCTATGGATGTAGTATTTCATTTAGCTCTAAACCTACTCAACAATAGCAAAGTGTAGCCCATACTATCTGCTTGTCCATAAGTTTGTCTCACTTTATCCTCCCTGATTTTTGATCTCTCAAGTTTTATCCATAAAAACTAAACACAGTGAACCATATTCTCACCAATCCCTAGAGACAATTTTTATGTATCTCAGAAGGAGAAGGTTACATAATTCTTTATAGTTTGGCCTTTGAACTAGATCTTTACATCCTTTCCTCTAGATGGGCCTCTATAGTGGTGAGTTTACCTTGGAAGCTGGGTTAAAGGTAGGGGGAAATATCTTTTTTAAAAAAATAAAAAAATGCATGTCACTTTGTTCCCTTGCCAAGTGTAGAATGAATTATTCAGAAGCTAAGTACTTGTTTTTAAACACACTCACTCACTAACACACACTTTTAAGCAGGGGAGTAAAAAGAAAAAGGAAGCAAGTCTCAGAAAGTCTCACATGAAGTCGGCATTAAATAATCCACATCCACTTATTGCCTATCCTAGCTGAGTTAATTTTTAAAGGAAATAGTTATGTTGGAGACAATTGAATTATGCTTTGCTAGTTGTCATCATCCCCAAGATGGGGAAAGAAGGCATATTTCTCTCTGCCACGTGCAATGTGGTGACAACTCTGATGCCTTGGCTCAAAGTGGCAGATAAATAATACTATGAAATTTAAGCACCACATCCTCCAAGAGACAGCAGTTGCTAAATTGGTGCTTAAATTGGAGCTAGGTACTCTATTTTCTGAGAGTACCCAGGTCCAATTTGACATTTTGAAGATTGGGTTAGGATTCCAGGAGGCCAGAGTTCAAATATCTACTTATGGAAGTCATCTTTGGCAAATCCCCTTCTCTCCATCTGAGAGGATGGCCATGGAAAACCTCCTCTGAATGAATTTTGCCAAGAATATTTGAGGATAAATGTTGTAGGATTAATGCTGTTTCACGCTACTTTACTGCCATGGGCCCATGCTATGTAATCGTGGGATTTGGTGTGAGGCACCAGTCCTCTTTGTCAGAAAAGACATCGCTTCTCGGCCTTTTGGCTAAGATCAAGTGTAGTCTCTTTGTCAGAAAAGACTAATGACCTTGTAAAACTATGGCTCCCATGATTCCATAGCACTGACTCATGGCAGTTAAAGTGGTGTCAAACTGCATTCATTCTGCTGTGTAGATGCGTCCCATATTACCACATATCTGAGTTGAATTGAAGGCAAAGAAGAACAAAGAACATTGATTCTAAACTTTGATGATTTCTGAATTTGAATTTACCTTGGATTAATAGCAACTTGTTTTTCTTGGAAGTAACAAAGGAATTTCTAGGATATTCTATGTCCAGTGGAGGGTCATGCTGGAAGGGTCATGCTGGAAGAGAGAGATTCTGAGACCCTTTATACACTGCCATATAATCTAAATTATCAAAGAAGATAATCCAGATTATCTGCTTTTAACTGGATTATATGAGTCTACATTGGCATACTGTATATACTCGAGTATAAGCCTAGTTTTTCAGCCCTTTTTTTAAGACTGAAAAAGCCCCCCTCGGCTTATACTCAGGTGAGGGTCCTGGTTGGTTTATATTTGGGTCAGCTTATACTCCAGAATATATGGTACATTTATTATTTTTCTCTATTATTGTTGCTACTATTACGTTTATTTTACTCTATTTTTTATTATTATTATTAATACATTTATTATTTCACTCTGATATTATTATTATTTTACTCTATTTATTGTTACATGTATTATTTCCCTATATTTATTATTATTATTATTATTAATAATAATATTATTATTATTATATGTATTATTTTACTCTATTATTATTAAAAGGATACATAAGCACATTTACATTGAAGAAGATGAGAATAATGATTTAATCAGAGTTGGATAGTCTTATCTTAAATTTGAGCTTTATGTAAATATTCAAAAACATTTAACCTACTGATGCCTCAATTAATGTAATTTTATTGGTATCTATTTTTTTCCTGAAATTTACCACTCTCGGCTTATACTGGAGTCAATGTTTTCCCAGTTTTTTTGTGGTAAAATTAGGTGCCTCGGCTTATATTCGGGTTGGCTTATACTTGAGTATATACGGTATATTCCAGTTCAAATCAGATAATTTGGATTTTATATGGCAATGTAGAAGGAGCCTTAGAGAGATCAAAAATTAGGAATTTTTATGCATGGTTTTTCAGTTTCATAGGGGCCCTGTGCTTCAACATTGCCTTGAATGGGAGTCCTTGCTCTGCTGAATTGTTCCCCAATCTCATTGGCCAGACTAAGAATACTGAACCATATGGTACGAGAAGTACAGAAGAATAACCCAATAAATTGGACTGTATGATGGTGTGAATGATAGAACTTTTATTTTTGAGAATGCATCACCAAACCATTGCATTTTATTTATTAGTTAGTTAATTAAATCCAACCTTTCCTTTAATGAATTCCAGGTGACCTACATGGCTTTCCTCATCCCAGTGTAAAATCTTAATAATCTCTATGAGGTAGACTGAAAAACACAAACTGGACCAAGGTTTATCTACTGAGCATCCTGATCCAGTACGAATGAGAACTTGTGTCTTTCACTGTCCAGTCAAGCACCCTAACCATCAACTAGTATGAGTTGTTGTATTTTGCTATAAAAATGCAACTCAGCTCTCTATCACACTGGTACTTGCACCTTCTATTTCCATATTTAATAACAGGCAGTAGGATGGAATCTCATCAATTGTAGGAAGTCATGTTTGCTCCAAGGAAGGTCAGGTGGATTACTGTATATACTCGAGTATAAGCCTAGTTTTTCAGCCCCTTTTTAGGACTGAAAAAAGACCTCCTCGGCTTATACTCGGGTGAGGGTCCTGGTTGACTTATATTCAGGTTGGCTTATACTCAAGTACTGTATATATGGTATATTTATTATTTTTCTCTATTATTATTGTTAGTGTTACATTTATTATTTTATTCTATTAATTATTATTACATTTATTATTTTACTCTATTATTGTTGTTACTTTTACATTTATTTTACTCTATTTTTATTATTATTAATACATTTATTATTTTACTCTATTTATTATTACATTTATTATTTTACTGCATTTATTATTATTATTACATTTATTATTTCACTCTATTATTATTAAAAGGATACATAAGCACTCATATTGAAGAAGATGAAAATAATGATTTAATCAGAGTTGAGCAGTCATATCTTAAATTACAGTTTGATGTAAAGATTCAAAAACATTTAAACTACGGATGCCTCAATTAATGTAATTGTATTGGTATCTCAGCTTATACTGGAGTCAATGTTTTCCCAGTTTTTTGCGGTAAAATTAGGTGCCTCAGCTTATATTCGGGTCGGCTTATACTCGAGTATATACGGTACTTCTTTTCCACCATCCTTAGCAAGGGATGCTATAGTACAGGCATGGGCAAACTTTGGCCCTCCAGGGGTTTTGGACTTCAACTCCCACAATTCCTAAAACACCTGGAGGGCCAAAGTTTGCCCATGCCTGCTATAGTTACTTACTTCACACAACTGAAAGCCTTCCTGCCTATCTTGGGTCTTCTCTGCTAGTAGAAGGAAGATTAGTTATGAAGTACGTCTTTCTTACTCTCTCTTCACATTGCTGAGAACTATCACTTCTTCAAAGCCAGTTTTCACTTTAAACCTTTTAATGGGAATATATGCTTCTTATCAAATCCCTGGGAGGCAAAAGTGTAAAATTCAGCCCTTGCTCTTTAAACAGACTTAGATGGAGATATCAGAAAAGGTATCTGAAAGAACCGATGGCATTTTAATTGCCTAAACCAACATCTCAATGGGGACTATGGCTCCTCATTAGAAAACCAGTTTGAAGAAATAAATGTGTAGCACTTTTAAGAAGATTCTTGTGAAAAAGATTCCTTTTGAAATTCAAATAATGCCCTTACACATTTGCTGTTGTTCGATCCTCAAGGGAAGGAGACTCAGTGGTGAAGAACATGCTCGGGATGCAGAAGATCTCAGATTCAGTACCCTGAAATCTCAATTTAAAAGCATCTCTCTTCACAACATTGGAAAAGACCCCTGCGGACTTTTCAGAGAATCACTGTCCATTACTGTGCATCTCATTGGATTGTTGGTCTGATTTCATGTATGGTTGATTTATATAAGGGCTACCAGCATTTGTTGATATGGACTTGAATCTCAGAAAGTAGAATAGAATACTACAAAAACAAAACATATTTTTAAAACCAAAACTCTGGCATTGAACTAAGCAAAGGTGCAAAGAGTCAGTTTTGAATATTTTTAGAAGAGTCTGACACTCTGCATATATACAGTACCCAAAATTGGGGATGGCTGCACTTCTTTTAGGATTAGGCTTCTGTTTCTGACTACTGAAAAGTATAGTGAGATAAAAAGAGAAGAAGAGTGCAAATTGACAGGTGTCATGACCTCTGGAAAACTATCTTTCTCACTGCACCTAATACAATAGGCCTCAGCATTGCTGGGAAATAAAATAACTTCATTTTCAGCACAACAGTGTGCAGAGAAGGAAGAAGAAGAAAGAGAAGGGAGAGGAAAGGAAAGTGGTGGTGGAAAGAGACTTCTCTTATTCCACCAACTTGGATGTGTGAGGTCATTAAGAGGATAGAAGTGCAGTCAGCCAGCAAGTAATATGGAAGAAACAGTGGGAGAAATGGACAAATAGTATTCATAGAATCATAGAATCATAGAGTTGGAAGAGACCTCATGAGCCATCCAGTCCAACCTCCTGCCAAGAAGCAGGAAAATCCCTGAGAGATGGCAATCCATACCTCACAACCTCTGAGGATGCCTGCCATAGTTGTGGGTGAAATGTCAGGAGAGAATACTTCTAGAACATGGCCATACAGCCGTGAAAACACACCACAACCCCAATCTAGCCTCTGTTTAAAAGCCTCCAAAAATAATATTTATTATATTATTATTATTATTATTATTTTATTATGCCACAGCAAACAAGATAGATATGCTGGATTTCATATCACAAGTCAAACACTTCCCGAGTGTTTGACTTGTGATCCAAAACTTTTGGGTCATCAGCTGATTTTTCGATCTTGGCCTTAATTGCATTTGTTCTGATGGCTTGCTCCTGGGCTGCAAGGATCAGCATAATAATAATAATAATAATAATAATAATAATAATAATAATAATAATAATAATAATAATAATAATAATAAGGGCAAGATCAAAAAATCAGCTGATGACCCAAAATGCAGACTGTGCAAGGAAACCGACAAAACCATTGATCATCTCCTCAGCTGCTGTAAGAAAATTGCACAGACAGACTACAAACAGAGGCACAACTACGTGGCCCAAATGATTCATTGGAACTTATGCCTCAAGTACCACCTCCCAGCAGCAAAGAACTGGTGGGATCACAAACCTGCAAAAGTATTGGAAAATGAACATGCAAAGATACTGTGGGACTTCCGAATCCAGGCTGACAAAGTTCTGGAACACAACACACCAGACATCACAGTTGTGGAAAAGAAAAAGGTTTGGATCATTGATGTTGCCATCCCAGGTGACAGTCGCATTGATGAAAAACAACAGGAAAAACTCAGCCGCTATCAGGACCTCAAGATTGAACTTCAAAGACTCTGGCAGAAACCAGTGCAGGTGGTCCCGGTAGTGATCAGCACACTGGGTGCCGTGCCAAAAGATCTCAGCCGGCATTTGGAAACAATAGACATTGACAAAATTACGATCTGCCAGCTGCAAAAGGCCACCCTGCTGGGATCTGCGCGCATCATCTGAAAATACATCACACAGTCCTAGACACTTGGGAAGTGTTCGACTTGTGATTTTGTGATATGAAATCCAGCATACCTATCTTGTTTTCTGTGTCATACAATAAAATATTAATAATAATAACAACTTTATTTTTATATCCCGCTCCCATCTCCCCAAGGGGACTCAGGGAGGCTCACATGAACATCAGGAAGAACCTCACTGTGAGGGCTGTTCGACAGTGGAACTCTCTCCCCCGGGCTGTGGTGGAGGCTCCTTCCTTGGAGACTTTTAAGCAGAGGCTGGATGGCCATCTGACGGGGGTGCTTTGAATGCGATTTCCTGCTTCTTGGCAGGGGGTTGGACTGGATGGCCCATGAGGGCTCTTCCAACTCTACTATTCTATGATTCTATGATTCTGTGACATGGGGACAAGCCCAGCATCATCATACATTAAAACACAGTCATAATTTATAATTTAAAACAATATAAAACAATAAAAACAACATAAAACACGACATAAAACAGCATAAGCATATCCGGTCCTTCAAACCTAGAGCATAGTACAAATATGTAAGGGTGAGCTTGTGCAGATTCTATGTGAGACTCAAGGATAATAATATAGGGTGATCAAGATTGAAATCAACAAGAGTGAGGGACATTGATAAAGTGCAATAATTGTGACAAGTTAATATATAACTGGAACTATTCATTTGAAGGCGCATCGATACAGCCATGTTTTAAGGTGGACAGGGAAGGTGCCAGTCTGATCTCCCTGGGGAGGGAGTTCCAGAATCTAACTCCAGAAGGAGCCTCCACCACACTCCGCGACAGAGAGTTCCACTGCTGAACAGCTCTCACAGTTAGGATAGCAGTGATACTATGGACATAGCATGGAATAGGATTAGAGGAAAACCATATCAGAGGAAGATTGAGTCAATCAAGAAAGCCCCTCTCCCCTTTCCTTGGAATGTTTGGATATCATCATTCCAGGTGTCAATGAGTATTCATCTCCATTTTGGTACCTGATGGGCACCAATAAGATAAGTTAGGGGCAGGGGACTTTGGGTGGTGGTTTTAGCATAAATCGCCCATCCAGTCACCATGCAGCCACTGGGCCAGTTGTGGGGCTGACAGTGTAGCCTCCATGCAATTCCCAAGCTGGTTTGGGGAGGGGACATTGCCTACCAAGGGTGATACAAACTCGCCCACTCTAAATCCGCATTGAGGAACTATCCTGCCAAGAGGCTCCCAACGTTTTCCTTCATCAAAAGTAATTTTACTTCTTTTTTATGGGGAAAGGGATGGGACAAGAGCAGTGGAAGGGCTCAGTAGGAAGGAGGACGCAAGAGGGCGCATTGGGCTGCACCCACCTCAATTTTGTTTGTAGGAAAGTAATGCGTGCTCACTCACATAGAGAACATTTCAGTTACAGATGGCCATGCTGGATGGCGATTCCGGAAGCTGAGGTCCAACAAAGCAAATTTCTAAAGTTCAGCTAAAGCCAACACTCAAACACGAAGGAATCCATTGATTGTCATCTACTCCAAACACATTTGAATTCATTGGTCAAAACTCAAAAAGGCAAATGTTGTGATGGAGTCTTTGAATAGAGATACTTAGAAAAGGCAGGAAAACTACTCGTGAGCAAGACTCCGATGAGGAGCAACAAAGGAAGAGAATCCGGGAAATACTTATGGAACCCACTGATGATGATTCCTTTGAAGGTTTTGAAGGGGATTGTGGGGCTGGGAGTCAGGAGGATGGGATATCAGACTCTGGGAGTGAAGGGATGGATTGGACTAGGGTTCAAGAGATCCGGGAGATTTTTGAGAAACCCACAAGCAGTGGTACATTTGAGGGATGGCACAGAGAAGATACAGATGGATCCTGGGGAGTTATGGGTTTGGATAGAAGGTGGACTGGCTGGAGAGATTGTAGAAGGGCAGCAGTTCTGATGAGGATTTGCAGCAACAAGGTTCAGCTGTGGATAGAGCGTTGGCTGGCTCAAGTTCGGAGGTGGACTTGTAAATAAAAGTAAATTTGTTGCTAATGTAACCTTGCAATCGGCAAGGTGTTTGTTGGGCACTTTCGGGATCTCTGTTTCAGAAGACGTGTTTGGAAGACTGCTTTGGGATGTAAGTGTTAACCCGGGTTTTCAGTGGCAATGGGGGCTGGCATTATGTGGGTTTGCACTGGATTGTCCTTTGTTGGTTTTATGCATTAGCTGCCGGCTTGCCTCCGTCGCTTTGGCTCTTTGTGTTGACTTTGGACTGGAAATCGATGTCTGTAACTTCTCCTTAACGAGGCGGAT
Source organism: Anolis carolinensis (assembly GCF_035594765.1). Classification (NCBI taxonomy): domain Eukaryota; kingdom Metazoa; phylum Chordata; class Lepidosauria; order Squamata; family Anolidae; genus Anolis; species Anolis carolinensis. The sequence continues at coordinate 13,978,034 of NW_026943819.1, read as the reverse complement.
TGGAACTCAATGCCTGTGACTTCTCCCTAACGACGCGGATTGGAACTTGATGCCTGTGACTTCTCCCTAGCGACGCGGATTGGAATTCAATGCCTGTGAGTTCTCCCTAACGACGCAGACCGGATGTAGTGGCTGTGGCTTCCCCTTTACGACACAGTTTGGCTTCACAACAACGTTTTGGGGCATAGTGTGGCCGCTGGTCACTGTGGGTAGTTGCTGGTAGCTTTCCCGTGATTGTTAATCTCCATCGAGTAGGTGGAGCGAGTTTCCAGCCATTTTGGCTTAGTTTGTTTTAATCCGGATTATTTTCCAGGATAATCCGGATTATATCTCGAGTTTGGGTTTTTCGAGTTCTTTTTGGACATTGTTACTTCACACTGAAGAGAAAGTGTTTTGGGCCCTTTTTTGGTTGTTTTCTAGGCTCTTTTGTGTTGTTTTGCAATGGACTGAGTTATTTATATTGGCTGGCGTCTGACTCGTAACAGCAAATGCATGTTTAATTATTTTTAAGCAATTGTATATATCTGGGTTGTTGTGAGTTTTCTGGGCTGTATGTATATATCACTTCCCTGGTACTTTTACTTGTGCCTTTACCTACTTACCTGCTTTTTAGAGCATCCACCTGTATAAAGGATAATGGCCAGGTTCTCATAATTTATGACACTATATAATGCTACAGAGTGATTGCATACCTTTCAACTGTCCTGATGTGGCAGGGATAGTCTCAATCAATTTTCTGTCATCCCACTGTTTCAGCTGTTTTTAAAATGTCCTGGTTTCTCTTTCCTCCTCCCGCTTCCCCCTTCATCCTCAACTTCAATTGCTGCAAATTAAGTTTGAAGTGCAAACTGATGACCGTCACCCCGGCTTTTATTTTAATTAAAAAAACCCAGCGGAGAGTTCCGCAGATTGCTCAACAAAAGGAACGAAGCGGGACCGCAGCAGACTATTATTAAAAGACTTTTTTTCTTCACTTTCCCCTTCCCTGAACTATGTAACAAAATCCCCCAATAAAAGTAGCATTTATTTTAACAATAACACTCTCTATCTGGTTATTTTGTATCTTTTCTCTGACTCCTTCCTTTGCCTGAAATCTCTCTCTCTCTCGTCCCTTTAACTCCGGCTGAGATTTCTCCGCCATAGATTAACATGGCGGTCGATATAAATCGGCTCATATCTCTATCAAAATTACCCCTAGAACGCTCCTCTTTTAGACCTAACCCTTTCTAAGGCTCCTGACTCGAAGACAACCAGCAGAACCGAAATCGGTCCAGTTTTCGGCACCTCAACAGCTGACTGTCAAACGGGACCGATGGCTCCTTTCAAGCTAAACTGCTGCCTTATCCCGGACTTTCCTCTCCCCGCGGAATGGGTTTAAGAGATCCCTAGCCCCTTTCTGTGAACTAGGGATGGGGGATCGCTCTCTCGCTGGGGAAACATAGTTCTCCAAGTACCCTTACCCTCTCTGCAGCTGCCAGGGGGTGCCCGGACGGATGCCCTCCACGTTTCATTCATACTTTTCATGATTTTATGAAGGAGAAGAACACTCTTCCCCAGACCTACCCCTGGACTTATGAAATCCTATACTTCCAAAGACTGCAACCCACATGTGCCTCTTCCCCATGCCATCTCTACGAATTCCTCCCATCACAGATGAACTCTTTTTCCTCATGTATTTGTGAATTTTCATATTCTATGTACTTGGACACTCTCATGACTCACTGTTGTATGAATTTCTAATCGTTGGGCTAACTTCATGGATTGTGAAATTATGCTGCTAGAGCTCCACTCTTATGAATTTCCATATCGGGTTCCCCAGATGTTGTGAACTTCGTCCTTATCAAATGTTTTCTATTGCTTATATCATTCATGATTCCCCTTTATGCAATGTCACCCACCTTTATGGATTCTCCTTTATTTCCTTGAAATCTATCTATCTGCCTATATGTATTTGTACTCTTTGGGATCCCTGGAAAATATGTATTCTTCCCAGCAGGGTTTATGTTCCAACTTTATTTTAATTTTCATTCTATCCCATATAATTGCCAAATCATGAAATCAAATGGGAAATATTATGACCCCAACATGAACTCTAGCCCTATGACCCAGACCTCCCTTCCCAAAAACAAAAGGATAATCTGCCACAGTTTAATCCAATCTCATTCCGATCGCATGGACAATATAGGGCGAGTCACCCAAATTCCTAAAGGTGACTCACCCCCAAGGCAAACATTGTCATATCCCAGGCCAGGACGCCGCAGGAAGGCACCCTGTGGGGCCGTCAATGACGGCTCATCACCACCCATCACCACTTCCCGTCTGACACCCCAAGGCATATCTAAAATCTGTGAACGTGACAGGACCCCGGACACCCTTGATGGGTGCCATTAATTCCTTTAGAAATCGGCCGGGTCAGGATTAATCTATCCGGTCACTTCATTGTTTCAATAGCTCCCGCCTCCTCCTCTCTGATTGGCCCGAGGGGGGACAAAAAGCGGCTCCCCATTGGGCCAGCAGAGCAAAGCGGGAAACGAAAGCCCGCCTCGCTCAACCTCTCAGCCTATCCACGATCAGATGGGCAGGGGAGCGGGGCGGGAAATTCAAAGGGCTGTCAGACCAAAACATTGTATAAATATGGCTTTATTTGAAACATGTGTTACACTAGTAGATTGAATGATCGCTATTAGCGTCCTTTTCAGCTGAATTGCTCAATAAAGACTCCTTGGCGGATTTTCCTTCACCCTTGGCGGACCTTCTTCATTTCAGGCTTCAGGTTGTATTGCGGCTTATATTCTCCTTTTGGCTTCGCCAAGGTCCGTTCCCTCAGGACCGGGTCGGGTCTCTCTTAAAGGGCCCGATCCCCTAAAGTGCGGTCGACAACAAAACTACTTTGCATTCAATTAAATCAGAGGAGAAGACATCGCTGTAGACTCAGGCAAAGCCAAATTGCCGGAGCCTCTTCCATCTTATCTTCTTTTTTCATTGCCACCTTGGCCACACTTTGATGTTACCTGCCCATGTGTGTTCTGTTTTTCAGCTGTAAAACGTTTGAAGTTATGCAGAGGATATTAACATATAAGTGCATTGCATTCTCAAGGTTATTCTCTCCCTTCCGAGGATGTTTAAATGAATCTCCTTGGGAAACAACATTCAACTCTGATCTAATTATGCATATTTGTATTTAAAGATATAAGCACAGAGCCGTGTTTGGAGCCGAGAAGGGGCAGAAATAAAGAATTGGGGGAAAAACTAATAGTTTTGCAATCTTATTATCTTAAGAGAAAAAATGTCATAATGCAAACAATAGCACAGCAGTGTTAAATAGAAGCTCTTTTCCTTATTCTCTCAAAGGAAATGCAATACATGGGCTTCCTTATGAGCCTCCAGGGATAATAAGCCCAACAAAAACATGCCACAATAATAACGTGAACAAATAGCAAGGGATGAATGTTTTCAAAGAATGTAGATAGATTTTATTTTCTTTGAGCTGGGAAACACATTCAATGTGCTTTGGAAACTCTGACCTTCTTCTTTATATGTGCATTCAAGTAGTGGGTCCTGCCTGGAGTGTAATGGAAAACAAGGTTAGAAAATAACAGTTGAATACACATTCATTACAAGAGGCTGTTTTTGAATTCCTTCGACTTATCTCCAAATTCCCATCATGTTTATCTCACTCACCAGGTATATTGCTAGTCACAATGCTGCCGATCTGTGGATGATGGTCCAGTGGAGTGTAATTTATTTGTTTCAATGATAGCTAATAACAAATTTATGGAATGAGTTATGGAGTGCTGGTTTTCAAGATTAAAATTGCATGCTTTTGGAAGGACTTGGATTTTTCTAATTGCCCAAACCCCTTCTGTTTGCCTGGTCCCTTGAAAGCACACTTTAGAGATCACTTCTGTACCCTGATTTACTTTCATTCCTTGCCTGGCCCTCTAGATCAAGGGTCCTCAAACTTTTTAAGCCGAGGGCCGGTCCACAATCCTTCAGACTGTTGCGGGGCCGAATTATCATTTGAAAAAAAAAAATACAAATTCCGATGCACACTGCACATGTCTTATTTGTAGTGCAAAAACAACAACAGCAAGAACAACGAAAGAACAATGCAATATTTAAAAATAAAAACAATTTTAACCAACATACATTTATCAGGATTTCAATGGGAAGTGTGCTCCTGCTTCTGGCCAATGAGATAGTCAAGTTAATTAGGATTGTTGTTGTTGTTGTTGTTGTTGTTGTGTGCCTTCAAGTCATTTCAGACTTTGGGCGAGCCTAAGTCTAAAATGTATTTATTTATTATTTATTTATTTACTGCATTAATTTACTACATTTGTATCACACCCTTCTCACCCCGAAGGGGACTCAAAGTGGCTTACAAATTATATGTACATACAATATATTATATTATTAGCATAGCACAATATTAGCATTATATATTACTATATTGAACTATACCACTATACTGTAATATTATTAGTAATATTATATGTAATATAGAATATATAATTAATATTAATATATGGTAATACTATTAGTGTTATATTGTATTACATTATAATATTATTATCAATATTATAATGTATATACAATATATTATATTATAAAACTGAGGGCGGGGGCCAGGGAAATGACCTTGGAGGGCCGCATCCGGCCCCCGGGCCTTAGTTTGGGGACCCCTGCTCTAGATCAAGGCTAAAGTCTATCAAAGAAAAAGGCTAGGACCTCATCACATGAGAGCATGGATCTATTTTAAATCCGGTTTCTGCCTCCTGCAGAATTCTGGGGCTTGTAGTTTAGTGTCCTATCTGTTAAAGCAGTTTAAAGATTCCTTCCTAAACTACAAACCCTAGATTTCTGCAGGAAGCAGAAACTGGATTTAAAGTGGATCCATGCTCTAATGTGACAGGGTCCTTATTGGAGCACATGCTACTCCTTGCATAACTTAAGCCATTAAGTTTAGTACATCCAGAAAATGGTGGATGCTGATGCGGACCCTGATTCCATCAATCATTTCTGGATGTCCATGGAATCTTGGGGTTAGGTCCTGGTCAATATTTTTGGTCTACTACAAGGGTTGAATGAAAAGTAATGCCACCACCTTCATTACTTGTGTTTGGATGGGAATATTTTAATAAATCAAACACAGAAATAATCCTTAGAATGTGCTCTTTAACTACCACTATTCACTTTTCCACATAATCATTAGAAAATTGGATACATTTCTGCCAACGATGAACAAGTTTTCTGAAGCCATCATGGAAAAAGTCGACACTGTTTCCACAACCAGCATCTCACAATACCCATCGTGCACAGATCTTCCGATAGCCCAGCAAATCAATAATGTGACCCACACATTCTTGTGAAATGCTGATTATGTTCGAAAATTTTCTCTGAGTGATACGATGATTGTCCTGAATCAATCTGTCAACCTTTTGCTTGTGAAACTTGGTGGTTGCTGTCACAGGATGTCCAACTCTTTGTCACACAAATCAGATGTTCTCACCTCAATATCTTTAAACTTACTTGCCCAACGACACACAGTACTCACATCAACACAATCACCATAAACAGCTTGCATTCTCTGATGAATCTCCTTTGGGGTGATACTTTCTGCTGTCAAGAATTTGGTGATTGCACGTTGTTTAAGTCGCATTGACCGACCGTCTGCACAGGGTTCCATACTTCGGACTTTAACAACACAACTGTTCAATGCTAAGGCTTTCTGCCAAATGGAACTGTAGAAGTGCGTCTACTGAACAAGCCAGTACCTGCTGCATACCAGTACTGACATCTGTTGAGGAGTTACAAAGGTGGAGGCATTACTTTTCATTCAATCCTCGTACATAGAACTAGATGGTTTATAACTGATAGAAGCCCCTAATGGTCTGAGAGAAAGGACACCCAGAGAGAAAGCAGGCACATGTAAACACTCTGAGATTCTTTTTACATGCAAACAAGTATGGTGGTTCTGGTTATTCTCATGATTCACTGAGATGTCAAAGTCAAAATTACATTAAACCTACATGGAGTACGTTTCTTCACTGAAGAGGACTCTAACCTGGAAGCTAAATATAGTTTTATTAAAAAGAAGCCTGTTATTAGAATTACTTAAGTGTTTATATCCGATACATCAAAGGCCACTTTATGGGATACAATAAAAGCTGTTCTTCAAGCTTTATTTATCAAAAACAATTCGTATTGGAAAGGATTCAAGAACAAACAAAGAGGAGACTTCATGGAGAACAGTAAAAGCTTATCTGGCAAACAAAAAATGATGGGAGGTCAGAGGGTTCTTTTAGGGTTGGAGGAGCTTAGAATAGAATTAAAGACATTAGATTCTCATAAAGCCCATTCACCCCAGCTTCTCTTGGCAGATATTACTATGAATATGCAAACAGAAGTTCTAAATGCTTAGCCAAAGAAGTAAACAAAAATATTTCTAAAAATACAACCACAACAATAAGGAATCAAAAGGGGAGTATACTCTCAGTCACTGATTACATTAACAAGGATTGGTGTGCATTTTATTTGTGTGCATCCTCCAAAATTGTTACAGAAATAGTGGTTTTTTTTTTGCTTTTTAAAAATACTATAATTATAGGTTCCCTGAATGCCTAGATATATGTATCTATGTCAAATCTTATCCAGAGCAATTAACCTTTTAAAAATGACAGAAAATAATAGAAGTATTTATTTTGATGAAACACAAAAGGAAAAATAGAAAGTTTGGTATTCTGGTAGACTCAAAGGAGGCTTTACAATCCTGGTTCTAGATTTGTATTTTGCAGCACTTCATGTAGAACAAATATTTATAAAGGAGATTAAAGCATACTCCCTTCTCACTTCTCACTAATAGTGCATGGGGTGCAGACCCAAAATTAATAAGAACATCAGCCCTGACCTTGTCTTACTCAACTGCTGGGTATGCCTGCCCTAGGTTAATATAGCACTGAATGAGACATGGAGAATAATCACAGGTTGACTTAAACCTATATGTGTTTTTTTTGCCATATAGTTTTTATTTATTTCTTAAAAACATAGATACATCAAAAGTGGGTGAACAAAATAAATCGTAAAGAATAGTGGGAAGGAAAGCTAATAAAGAAGAGATAGAAGAAGAAGAAAAAGGAAAAAAAGTGCAATTACCTACTGGTTAACTCCTTGACATAGCCTCAGAGTTCACCCCAGTTTAAGGGTGACCTTGTCCCATGACCTTGTAGCACCTTAACTTCCTTCTTGTTTACAAGTTTCACTCAGTGCACTTTGCCCAGCTCATTTTATGTTTTTATTGCTGTGTTTTTCATGTGTTTTATAATGATTGTGATTTTTAATGCCTTTTAAATTTATTTGTGTGTTTTTGTATTTGATATTTATATTTGATATCACTGTATGCTGGTTTTATATCTGTGAGCCGCCCCGAGTCCCTCTGGGGAGATGGTGGCGGGGTACAAAAATATAATAATAATAATAATAATAATAATAATAATAATAATAATAATAATAATAATAAGTTTGACTTCCCATCCATGCTTCGAAGACTCTTCTCTCGTCTTCCCTAACATTTTCTTTCATTTATTCTAGCCTCCATCTTATTAGTTTTCTTTTATATGCAAGACAGATCTTTCATGAAGTCCATTCTCCTTTCTCTCAGGAACATTATAACATTTGTCCAATCTGTTTTATTTTTCCCTTCTCTTATTTTTTGTGTCAAAATATCCATTTGTATAGTGTCTAATATTTTAATTTAGTCAATCTTCAATATTTGGAGTTTCTTCCCCTTTCCACACTCTTTCTAGAGTCAGTCTGGCCACAGAACTAATGTGAAATAATACTCTATCTTCGTTTTTATTTAATGTTGCAGTTGTAAATCCTAATAGGTACGTTTCTGGTTTTAATTTAAATTTGTTTCCTAACATCTTTTGCGTCATTTTACGGACTACCTATAACTGTTAATAGACTCTATAAGCTAACTGGCATTGCCCCGCCTCCCAATATGAGATGGGAAGTTGCTGCTAATTGCGAGAGAAATAAGATTGAACACTGTGAAAGCCACCCACTATATGGCTATCAGCCTCCTCCCAGTAGACTAAAATCAAGGAAAAGTTTCATGAGAACCACCACTGCTCTAAACTTTCCTCTAGCAACAGCAAGAATATCCAGTGGGCAGCAAAATCAGGCAATTCCAACTGGATCCCCCCCCCCCCCCCGAGGGTCTTCCTCCAGGAGCAAACCAAGAATGTGCAACTTGGAAGTCCCTGAACAGACTCAGAAGTGGGGCTGGCAGATCAAAAGACAATCTGGCAAAATGGCACTACCTAAAAGAACCCCCACCTTGTGCAACTGTGGAGCAGAACAAACAATTCAGCACCTGTATGCTTGCCCACAATGCCCTGCCTCATGCACAGAGGAAGAAGTGTTTAAAGCTACAGACAATGCAGTCACTGTTGCCCGTTTTTGGTCTAAAACTATTTAGCAGCTTGTGATCTCTTTATTTTATCAGTTTTAAACTTATTTACCATATATACTTGAGTATAAGCCGACCCAAATATAAGCCGAGGCACCTAATTTTACCACCAAAATTTTTGGAAAATATTGACTCCAGTATAAGCCAAGAGTGGTAAATTTCAGAAATAAAAATAGATCCCAATAAAACTTCATTAATTGAGGCATCAGTAGGTTAAATGTTTTTGAATACAGTAGAGTCTCACTTATCCAAGCTAAATGGGCCAGCAGAAGCTTGGATAAGTGAATATCTTGGATAATAAGGGGGGGATTAAGGAAAAGCCTATTAAACATCAAATTAGGTTATGATTTTACAAATTAAGCACCAAAACATCATGTTATACAACAAATTTGACAGAAAAAGTAGTTCAATAAGTAGTAATGTTATGTTGTAATTACTGTATTTACAAATTTAGCACCAAAATATCACGATATATTGAAAACATTGACTACAAAAATGGCTTGGATTATCCAGAAGCTTGGATAAGCAAGGCTTGGATAAGTGAGACTCTACTGTACTTACATAAAGCTCAAATTTAAGATAAGACTGTCCATCTGTGATCCAATCATTATTCTCATCTTCTTCAATGTAAATGTGCTTATGTATCCTTTTAATAATAATAGAGTAAAATAATACATGTAATAATAATAATAATAATAATAATAATAATAATAATAATAAAAAATAATACAGGAAAATAATACAAGTAATAATAGAGTAAAATAATAAATGCAATAATAATAATAGTAAGATCAGAGTGAAATAATAAATGTATTATTAATAATAATAGAGTAAAATAAATGTAATAGTAGCAACAATAATAGAGAAAAATAATAAATGTAATAATACCAATAATAATAGAGAAAAATAATAAATGCACCATATATTCTCGAGTATAAGCTGACCCAAATATAAGCCAACCAGGACCCTCACCCGAGTATAAGCCGAGGGGGGCTTTTTCGGTCATAAAAAAAGGGCTGATAAACTAGGCTTATACTCGAGTATATACAGTATTTTTGCAATACTTTTGACACAAAATAAAGGTAACTTCCATGAATTTGGGAAAGGACAGAATGTATTGCATATACCCATGTTTAAGTTGACCTCATGTATAAGGTGAGAGCAGGCTTGGAGGACAAAATTATGGATTTTGATATGACTTTTGGCAAATTGAGGATCTTTCCATGATCAGGACAGGAGGTCAGCGGGTTCTTTGAGCGCTGGACTCTGGGAGACAAGGTTTCAAATAAAAGTTGTAGAAAATTTGGGTACTTAGCTTCACTTTGCTAAGTATCTGGTATGGACAGAAGTGAAACCAAAATCCTTAATGGTGTCTAAATGTTTGTGTGTTCAGCAAGGTCCTGCAGTTACAGTAGTTATAACCTTATTATATAGTTCTTTTGAGGTGACTAAGTTTGGCCATGATCAAAAATCGTGTCTGGCATGGGAACATGGTGTAGAAATCAGATTAACAGGGACCTCTTGGCTCAATTTATGAAACTCACTGCTATTTAAATCAATTTCTACCTCAAACAAAGAAACAATGTTAAAAGCAGTACACCTCTGGTCCTGACATCCTGCACAGATGTTCAAGAATTTAAAAAAATTACAAATTTAACATCTTAGTGAGATCATGGAGAAAATGGCACAGTGAGGCGTATGGGGCTGAAATGCCCAAAGGCAAGAGAGTTTTGGAATCAAGTAATAGAATCAAGTAAGAATTAAGTAATAGATTTTATCTCATGCATGACAAATCTGAGCATTGCTCCCCAGGGAGAATGTTAATTGTTTTCAGTGTTAGGAGGAGAAAACAAATGATCCTAAATAGCTAATTGGTATGATTTTGACAGCCATTTCAGCTAAAATAGCAAAATAACAACAGACGCCGACACAATGATATTGTAGAATAGTGGAAGTTGGGCTCAAAATCTTTCAAAAAGAGCCTGGTTAATTTGAACATGTTTCTTAAAAGTGAATCTACAGGGTAAAAAATAATAAGGGAGACAAGGAGTCAAATGCAGTTATCTGGTTTCAACATATCTCATATATCAATGCAGCCTGAAATACAAATAGATTTTTATTCATTCAGAGGAATTATAGATGGACTCAGTGATAACCTGTGGAAACTCACTTCTGGTTGTGAAGAGAAAAAGCAGGAACTTGGGAAATAAGATCCACCAAATAAATTAGGGGCATGTTTCTTGAGGAATCTGAGGTTCCAGCTTCATATTAAGTGCAAGAGAAATTGTTTTCCCCAGGTTTTTTTTTATTTATATCAGTTTACTGTTTAGTTTGACCACTGCAGCATAGTTGTGAGAGGTTTTTTTTAAACTGTGATTAATTGTATCAATTTTAAAATGTAAGTCCCAAATTAGAAGAACTGTTCTCAAATATAACAAAGGGAGCAATTCTTTCCGCAGACATAAAGTACTCACAAATTGTATTAGCAGGCACTGAAATGTACTATTATACTCCCTTTGATTTTCCCTTGTTCCTACAGTCTTTCTGTCTAGTGACTACAGGATACCACTGGGAACACTAAATTTAAATATTCCAAAATGCTCTGTTCACTTAATCACTGTATGAAACTTTAGTCCTCCTCCTTGCTTTCAGACTCTTTCCCTGTGAATCTGATGTTAATAGCATTTTCCTCCCAGCCTTATGGGGAAATGAGGAGACTTAATTGGCTATATTAACTAGGAACTACAGAACAGACCCCCCCCCCCAGTTGTTTTTATCCAAATTCCGGATGACCTATTTCTAGAAGATGTAAATGTCGGGATGCTGGAGAATTTCATTTTGTCAGCGTTTTTAAACAAGGTATCCTGTGCTGTGAATCACAACACAGTTATCTTTAAGCCGAGAAACTTCTCCAGTTTTACAGTGCACTTTTGTCTGGATTGTGTGTGTATAGGTGCATTTGTACCATATGCATATTTCTATGATCTGACTGCATATGGAAAAAAAAAATAATACTGAACAAAGGTAAGATGCAAATATGTGCAAAATCAATTCAAGAGCTGGTGTGGAATAATAATAATAATAATAATAATAATAATAATAATAATAATAATAATTATTATTATTTATATACCACTCTATCTCCCTGAATGGTCTCAGGGCAGTTTCCAACATAAATACAAAACAACATACAATACAATACAGCAAATAATACATTTTAGACAAAATATAGCAATTTCCGTTAAAATAACAGTGACAATCAAAGGCCATCGATCTAAAAAGCGGGAATCATTAGCCAAGGGGGGGCTGGTCTTAGTCCATTTTTAAGGGTAGATAAGAGCTTGTACGCGTATCTTAGAGGCAGACGATTGGACAGTACCCTAAAATCTGAATCGGATGATAAAACTGATCTTAGTCAAAAATCTGCTGAAACCACCAGGTTCAAGCAATGGTTTGAACTTTAGTCTATAGAAAGCAAGGATTGAATCCCTGTTCAGCTATGGAAACCCATTGAGTGATCTTTGGAATATACTTTGGTCAGTGTAAATTGGGGTCAGCCCTGCTGTGGCCAAACACTATGCACAGCTTTGCCCGTGTTACTGAATTCTGCATCAGGGCCAGAAGGCCAGTTTCCACATGAAGCTGAAATCCTCATTGCTACCCCATTTTCCATGGCCTTGGCAGCCCAGGGTGACAGACCCCTTTCCCACCTGCCCCCATGTTGTCAAGATGCCTGGTGATGATATGGTGTAGTGATTTTAGCTAGGATCACTGTTAGAGAGGTACATACCTGGTGAGCATTCACTAAACAATCTAGGATCAAGAAACACACTCACCAGGCTAAAGACAAATCACAGAGGTTTATTATGATTTGGCCAGAAAGGATGCTGGGAAGGAAGGATGCTGAGAGGAGAGGGGACAAAGGGGAGACTGTTAGGTGCCTAATTAATTTGGGGGCTGCTCAGTGGCACTGAACTATTTTTGGCATCATTGAGCAGTGGATATTCCTTTCCAAATCTAGAGCAGTAAGGGAATCCTTGTGGGAAGACTTTTCAGGGCCAATCCAATATCTAGCATTGCAGATTGGTCTGGACTTAAGTGTCAATATAGATGTGCCCTTAGCCTTAGAGAAAAGCAACTACTCTTTGAACAAATCCTACCCCAAAAAAATCTCATGATAGGGTCCCTATAAGTTGGAGGCAACTTGAAGGCAGAAGAAGAATAGCAAAACAATTTGCTTTATACATCTTAGTCTGAAAGCCATCAAACAGTTGAACTATAAAAATACTTCAGCTGAATGAAGAATGGAAAGAGAACAGCTACTGGAATGTTATTTTTTCTGAACTGCAATATTATTTATCCTTGCACATGGCAAAGCATTAGGAACTCACTAATAGCTGGAAAAGTTCACATTTGCTAAAACTTTGGAAAAATCCCTTTATCAAGCAATCCTTTTTGTGGTATGGAAGAAAGAAGTGATGGCAATATTTGTACTCCCCAAAGAAATACCTATTGTAGTAATTAGGCTTTAAACTGAGAAGCAATATAATATTAAAGGCAGAAGGGAGAGCACAGTTGTCATGGGCTAGCAAAATTTACTGCTGATTCACCCGATCTATACAACCTGGCCCAATAAATGTTTATATGGAGTTAAGTCCCAGTAGGTTCAAGAGAAGCTGATGCCCGAGCAAGTTCAAACAGGTTTTATTAGCCTTATGATGTCAGTGGTTCAACTGGAGTGTCATCCTGAAGGACAATATTGCAAAATGATGATAACAATTGTATGATGATGACATATGATTATTACTTTATTTTTCTCTTGTGCAAGCAAATTTCATTTTGGACATTGATACATTTTCCCATTGCAGTCTTCCTGCAGCCCGTCCCCACAATGTCTTTTTTATATGTTTATACAGCACTGATCCCAGGTTAAAAATCCTTGGGAAATGTTTGAATCTTCCAGAAAGATCTGGAACTTTGCCAGTGTTTTTTGTAGCAACAGAGCTTGAGAAGAGAGGAGGGGTCTTACCATTTCTAGGCTCCACCACTGCCAGAAAGACACAGATTCAGGAAGAACAGATCCATGAGAATGGGGGTGCAGGGAGGGTGGGAGCCCCAGCTGATGCTTAGCCTTGTCCTATTGGCTTTGGCATGGCTGGGCCATGGGGCTGCTGTCCTGCTGTAGACGGGGCTTAGGGCAGCTATTTGAGGACTTCATGCAGTCTGGATTAGTATTTTTTTAAACCGGTTCCAGTCACATTTTGTGGTCGTGCATCGGATGTATCATAGACTAAAGATCATCATGTTGTCATGTTGTCGAAGGCTTTCATGGCCAGGATCACAGGGTTGTTGTATGGAAGGAGAAGCCAGGAGATGAAGCTATTAAATGCTAATTAAGGTGATTAACTACAACATTCACACTGACCTCCCACTGACAAGAGTTCTTCTCTCACCCTGGACTTTCCACACATATATAAAAACCTTCCTTGCTTAGTTTCTCCATATACCTCACAACCTCTGAGGATGCCTGCCATAGACGTGGGCGAAACGTCAGGAGAGAATACTTCTGGAATATGGCCATACAGCCCGGAAAACATACAACAACCCTAAAGATCATTAGTTTAGAAGACTTGCGGCTGTTAATAGTCAGGGTTCAGGATCTACCTTGCTATCCCTTCATCCATAAACAAAGATCCAATGATACTAGCATGCAGACCCTCCAGAACATTTCATGACAATGAAATACAGAAATAATACTTTGCAGAAATATTAATTGTATCAGAGAGAACTTATGTGCAGTTGCAGTTAAGGATTGAATAATATAGAAATAAATCCTCCTAGGGAGCCTTTACCTGTTGTCCCATTGAGAATGCCTTCTGAAGGCCTCCTCACTTTCTATTGCAGGCAATGTCATTCCCCCATGCATAAGATGTCTAAAAGTGGAAAAAGAGAAATTAATTCTTTAAGCTTTCTTTTCATCTTTCCTAACCCCACCTTGGCCTTCTCTTCCATTGCACGTTCTTTCCCAAGCTGAAGTGGTCTTGGCAAATTAATATCTTTTTAATGCTCTAGTATGAGAGCTTTCGGCTGTAAAAGGCTGCCCTGTGCATCTACTTGGGGATGCCTAGCAAAAGGCCATCACAGCCATTTATTTTTCATATAGTTTTATGTTGACAAACCTAAAGACTTCTTCAGATCTTCCTTAGAGATACAGTACACTTGGCTAAATGTAGCCAAGTTGCCTTTATAAACACGAGGACAAACACGTGGTTGCTGGCGTATGTGAAGAGAAAACGTGTTTATGTACTCTCTGTAGCTTGGAAGAAAACCAGTGCTAGGAAGTAGGAAAAGGACCACAACTATTCTAATAATTACGGTATATGAATGAATCAAAGTTTGGTACATTGAACCATGAAATAACAAAGTTACTATTTTAGGAACCCTTGTAGACAATTTTGGATTTTAGAGTATTTTTGTTTTTGGACCTCTGGAAATGGGATTTCTGTTATAGAAATAATGGTCAGGAACATATCTATTCTGTTAGTTACATGTATTGGCCCGTATCTCACCATATGACCTACAAGTGTGGCTAGCAAATTTTGTATTCTGGCTTAAGAGTCTAATGGCCCTATTGGAGGGCCATTAGACTCTTAAGTGCAATCTTAAGACATCTTAAATGCAAAAATTAGCATTTCTTCTCTTTTCCTGCCATTCTACTCTCCACAATTATTTGTGACATTCTTGGCACATTGAAGTGAAACAGCAATTTGCCAATTTTGATTTTGGGTTGGGGGAGTAAAAAAAAAAAATACACGAAGCGTCAGAGATGACCAAGAGATTTCACTGCCTGTGGCAAAGAATATGATTATGCCCTCTGACAAACCCCAAGCTGGACTGGTAGTTTAATCTTATTAATTCTGGCAACTAGATAGAAACCTCTATCACACAAAAGTTAGCGAAGGGGTTAAAAGACTGAGTGTGTGGCACACTTGCCTCTAAGAAAGGAAAATGACTGAGGAGGTGTCAATGCTACCCTCCTGCGTCAGTTCCCTCTAGAAGTTGCCCTGATTTCCCAAATGATAGGTCTCAATATGTGTGAACTTTTGCATTTTATACTCATATAATGTATGCCTTCAGGAATCAAATGCAGTTTGCCAGCCTGGTGCTAAATGTATTCATTTGGAAATGAGCACCAATTAGTTGTAGAAAATATTTTAACAGCAAAATGAATAGAATTAGCATCTCTAATCAGATGCAGGTCTGGCTGGTGGGTCTCCAAGTTAAAAAATTATTCTTTATAAACAAGCAAGAATGCTTAGGCAGATAGAGCTTCCTAAGTGAGTGCCAACATGCCTGTTAGCTTGTATCTCCATCATCTACTACCCTCTGGTTGGTTGGATGGTATAGCTATTATTTCATAGTTTTAAATGAATAAGTAAATAAATATTTTGTGCTGTGCATATAATTGGCTAGAATCGTAACACTGAAAAGCAGCAACCGAAACCAAATGCAATGTATAAGAAGTGTGTGAACGTATGTGACTGGAATATGAACAATAAAAAAATGTGTGTGTCATGTGTATGAGTGCGAAGGTTGAGATTTATCATCAACATTGGTTCATATCATGTTGGCCCAGGCCATCAGCTTCAAGCCATTGCGGTTGTTGTTGCTGTTGTTGTTGTACGCCCTTCCAATTTATGACAACACTAAGGAAAACCCAACCCTGGGATTTTCTTAGCAGGATTTGATCACAGGGTTTTTTGCCTTTGTCTTCCTCTGAAGCTGAGCAAGTGTGACTTGCCCAAGATCACCAGAGGGTTTCCATGCTGAGCAGGTATTTGAATCCTGGTCTCCAAGTCATAATACATGCTTTCTGTTTCATGTTTCATGTAAAAATCACATTTAATTGATTAAGAATCCAATGAACACCTTTGGATACGTTTATCAAGGTTGGAACACCACAAGGCAACCCCTATGTAAATGGCTGTCCACATGTCCTCTAATGGCTAGAGCACCCCAAAGGGCACCTGAGGATGGGGTTTGGGTCAGTTTGGTCATCAGGGTTTGAACAATGGTCCTTTGTCAAGTGCATAACATACTAAATGTAACCCTCTCCTCTTTCTTACCAGCACAGCCTATTGCCCTTTGTTTGTTTCCCCCAGTGAGACGCATCCATAGCAGCTCAGAGAGGTAAGAAGGAAGAGAACAATTATAAGGATATGATATGAAGTAGCTAATTCTTGCCCTCACTCTTCCCACTGGAAAAAGCAAAGAACCAAGCAACAACAGAGCCTGAAAGGCCAAGATTAGGAATGAGCCTATTTGGGTGAGATCCTTTCCAGATGTCTAAAATAGCCTTTGGTCAAAGAGAGCAGACATGTTCGTGAAAATGTAACCAGTCCTTTAGTGGGTCTTGTCCCAAACTGCCTACAGTACAATGAAAGTTGATCCTAAATTTTCTTCTTTTATTTCTGTATGCACTGTTTTGCATGCCAGCTCTGAGTTTCTCTGCCATTTTCAATCATCTCCGCAATGCAAACAAGTCCTCAAGCGAAATGAATCTTTAATGTTAAGAGTCAGGAGCATCTTCTTGTAGAGCTCTGTGTTTGTCTCTGGTGCTCCTCAAAACCCAGCCCTGGAAATTGTAGAGAAGTGGCCAGGTTTGGTTTTGGATTCTGCCAGCATTCATGTGAAACAAATGCATCACTTTGTAACCACAACAGCAATGTACTTTTAAAAATAGCCCAGGGCAAGATTTTCAAGAAAAATTAAACCTACCGGTCTGCAAAGCTACAGTTGGCAGGCAGCTTTTTGATTCTGTGTCTGGTAGAGCAGGTTTATAATTTACAGAGGAGGAAGATGTGAGGCCTTTTCAGGCCTTATACCTTTCCCATTCCCGTACCCATCATACATGTTTTCCATGCATGGATGATGCAGCAATTGGGGCTGGTTCTGAGAGATACTGCTCAGTAGTCTCTTGGGGATGCAACCTTTGAATAAGTGAAAGGCTTACCTTGTGCAGAAGGAAAAGCCCCCCCCCCCCCTACATGAGTCAACAACTGACTTCGATGTGATGTTACTCTGGGAGGTGAACACTCTCCTAGGCTTCAAACTGTCTATGACAAAAGAAAGCAATGAACCATGAAGCTCAGAAATGTGTATGACAGATATCTCGGCACAGAGACAGCGGAAGTAAGAACTGTAGAGTTGAAACAAGCAATAGCACTACTTTTAGTCTTGTTCTTCACAAAAGTGACAATTATGCAAAGTTGAAACTCAGTGCAGGAACTGATGCATAGATGGGGCAAAAAAAGAAACCAAGTGGGTTTCCGACCCATACCAGTTTTATGTATTTAAAGGTTTTTCCTTGACGTTAAGTCTAGTCGTGTCTGACTCTAGGGGTTGGTGCTCATCTCCATTTCTAAGCCAAAGAGCCTGTGTTGTCTGTAGACACCTCCAAGGTCATGTGGCCGGCATGACTACACAGAATGCCATTACCTTCCCGCCGGAGTAGTACCTATTGATTTACTCACATTTGTATGTTTACGAACTGCTAGGTTGGCAGAAACTGGGACTCAAAGCACTCCCAGATTCAAACTGCCAACCTTTCAGTCAGCAAGTTCAACAGCTCAGCGGTTTAATCCGCTGCACCACCAAGGGCTCTTTATGTATTTAGTCATCTTCAATAAGTGTATTGTACTATAGATCACGACAAATAGCATAAACTATGTGGAAAGCATACATGATATAAACATTCCAAATGGCACCCAATGGGAAGCTTCCAAGAATTACAGAATTTAAGCAAAAATATTGAGTGAGTGTTTTGAATCTTTAAGTTTCTGTGTGGCCGCTCCCCTGTTTTTCTTAATATCTTTTTGTATATACACATTTTGTGAATTAGATATGAAAAACGAATTAAAAATGAAGTTTTGCACACCACTACCAAAAACCCATTCAACAATCATGTATTTTGCAGAGGAAGTAAGGTCTATCAATGGATGGGAGTTGTAATTTGCCAGGCTGCGCTAAAATTGCCCAAAACCTGAGAATTAAAGTGACCAATGCAATGATTTCTTTACTTATAGTGATTACTTGTGCCATGCTGATTTCAGGTGTAGAAACTTCCTGCATGATCTGTTTGGTAGGACCAGTACTAACCAATGCTTGAGGAGGGAGTTAGGTGGGTAAATGACATGCATAGTCCAGAAAATGCACAGAAGTAATGAGAAGCAACAGCCTGCAGCTCTCATTGGCATTAGGGCTTGGCAACAGCCTGAGAATGATGGAAAATGGGAAGTTGTTTTATTTTTAGTAAGACCACCGGCCGATTTAGCTCTACTCATGCACTGACTGGCTGAAACTTGCCAAGTTTTTCCAGTTGTGGTTGGAGATGTCAAGCACTGAGCATTCATCCTTCCAAATGCATGACATGCTGATCTAAGGAACAGGCTGTAGCAATGCAGTTCCAGTTAAACAATAAATTGCTAATTAAATGAAAGGTGCAAGCCGAAAAGCATGCAGAAAACATGCACCTCTTAGACATTTCCCCTCTGAATTTTAGGGCTATAGAACCACAGGAGATTCTGTGTGACTGCCACCACTCACTTTTTGGAGCTGAATTGTCGCAGCATTGCATGGTTTCTGCCTCTGACAGAAAGATGCTGATAATGAGCTCCATGTTTTGCATATTGTATGCTCTCCAGTCCCCAGCACAGTGACTGCTTCTTTCTTAGACTAGTAATAATTATTTACTTGCTGTACCGAGGCTAATAAGTAGTAAAGCATCCGGTATTCACCCTTAAAGTGCAAACTATTCCATAAACCTTGAAGCCAAGAAGAAAAAGAAGAAGAAAAAGAATATATATGAATACGCACACACACACACATATAAGAATCATCCAAATGCTTTGCCATCCCACATCGCCACAGGGTTCAATAATCTATAGTTCATGTAATAATTTCATTTAGCAGCACAATAAAAGTCAAATTAGTTTCCAGGAGACGGTTATGTATGGTAATCTGGATTACTGCAGCCTCCAACAGACCATATTAGCATTGTAATGTTATTTCTGCCCTTAGGATTCTGGCAGTGGGGTTCTTTATATGTATTTTTAGTTGATATTTATTGAATCATTATGAAAGCAGAGTCTTTAAACTCCATGATAAATGGATTTGTAAATATTTAAAGGAATGTGCGGTGGTAATGACTGTAACATCAGAAATATCACAGCCGCTCCCAGCCTTCTTTAAAGAAGGCTCCTACTGCGAGTTCAAAGCATTCATGGGGGATTTAGTTTGCAAGGATTGAAGAAAGAATCAAGGTTTAGCAGGACTGTAAAGGCCAGAAACGGCTTGGAAGAGGCAGCAGCTCAAGTAGGAATGAAAACTGCAGACCACTTCTGTATCTTGTGTGGTTTTATAAAAGAGAAAATTTCATCTGGTGTTGTGAGAAAGCCCTCTTTCTATCTAAATGGATTGTCATGAGATGGGAGCAATGATACCTTGCTCCAGAGTAGCTAGTTCGGGTTCCCACAATTCCTTCCTACACATCCTCCAGCCTTTAATGGCCCATTCTTCTCAATCTCTGGATCAAGCTCAAAAAGAACTTCAGTTGCATTAAGGCACACTTCTGTGTAACTTTCAAACAGTTTCTCTCCAATTTGGGTATCACAGACACTCCTTTTTGCTAAAGGGGTTGTTTAAAGATTATATAAAAAGGTAAAGGTTTCCCCCTGGCGATAAGTCCAGTTGTGACCGACTCTGGGGGTTGGTGCTCATCTCCATTTCTAAGCCGAAGAGCCGGCGTTGTCCGTAGACACCTCCAAGGTCATGTGGCTGGCATGACTGCATGGAGCACCGTTACCTTCCCGCCGGAGCGGTACCTATTGATCTACTCACATTGGCATGTTTTCGAACTGCTAGGTGGGCAGAAGCTGGGGCTAACAGCGGGCGCTCATTCCGCTCCCGGGATTTGAACCTGGCACCTTTTGGTCCACAAGTTCAGCAACTCAGCGCTTTAACACACTGTGCCACCAGGGGCCCCTTAAAGATTATATTAAAGATTATTATTTTATATATATATATATATATATATATATATATATATATATATATATATAGAGAGAGAGAGAGAGAGAGAGAGAGAGATTATATATATATATAATAAATATATTATATAATTAGGGTTTAAACCCTCTGATATCCTTATCTCATTGTCGTCTCCAAAGCAGGTCATCCAACTCCATCAGATTGTTAAGGATATCTCATGAGATAAACATTAAAGCATTGGATTCTATAAAAGGAATCACCGGTTTAAAAATACTTCTCTGTCTAGCTCTAGAATGGTGGTTCTTCCTGAACTGACATAAAAATAATATGAGACTAAGACTTAGTCACTCACATCCTATTGGAATGATTATATATAATTAATACATGTAAGGGCAACTGTGCCCTAGGATTGGAGTGACAAGTGGCATTTTTCATAGACGCAAATATATTTTCAAAAGTGATACCAAAGAAGGATTGTTAGAATATACACAATTTTTTGATGATGATGATGAGAATATTTATAGCCTGTCCTATATCAAGAAATCTCAGGAAGGCTTATAAATGCCGGTAGTATTAAAAATGGATTAAACAAGTTAAAAACAATAAGAAAGTATACTCCGCTAAATATGCTAAAACATATTAAACTATGCAATGATTTTCAGACAGGTTGTTTAAAATTATAAATAACAGTCTTGGGTTAAATTAATAAGATTCAAAGTCTTTCATTTCTCAACTACATTTTAATTTGGTGCCTCAAATGCCAAGGGAGTTTATTCCAGTTGGGGCTCCAGGGAGACAAAGTTGGGATGCCGCAGCTGAGAAGGCTCACTCCCTTGTCCCAATATAGAATCCTTCCTGCCAATCTTAATTGTCAGCCAAGCACATATGGAGAATGATGCTCTCTTGAGCATCAAGGTCCCAAATTGTAAAGGCTTTAAATATCAGCACAAGCATGTTCAAGTCAGACTGAAAACATATTGATAACAACTACAGTTCTTTTAAGACTGGCATTGTATGCTGTCATTGCAGAATTTTGTATGATCCACAGTTTCTAAATCTTCTTAAACTCAAGTAGAGATTATTATAGTTGTCTGATCTGGAGGCCAACAGCTTAGTCTACTATGGTATTGGCTAGGTTATCTCTATCCAGAAAAGGTCATAGCTGGCACACCAGTCAAAACTGGTGCCAACCATTCTGGGTTCACTTGTGTCATGAGTGTCAGGGATGGATCTCAGAACATGTCAGATGTGCCGCCAGAATGAAAGTGTCTCGCTGTGTCCTGGTGGCGGTCACACAGAGTGCGAGGGGATCAGGCATCCCCCTGCTCCATCACATGGGAAGAAGCCTTCTTTTGGCAGCTCAAGCCATCTTTCCCTATGGAAAGACAGGGAGCCTGTCCTCCACCACCATTTTTTGGGCCGAGGTGAAGGGGGTTTCAACTTCAGCCACAGAGCCACACCGGAAGTGATGGGGACCATTGGGCTCCAAGGTGTGGTGGGGACCATTGGGCTCTGTGGTTGAAGCTGTAAACTCCCATCTCTGCCACAAAAAGGTGTGGTCTCTAGGACTATCTCAAGCTATGTACCTGCTCCTTCAGCTTCAGTTCATTGGTTTTCATGCAGTCCATTACACCATTCAGGTAATGGTCCAGCACAACCTCAGCTGACTCTGAAGACAAGGACTTTTTCTGGGCTAGAGGTTTCCCAAAGGCACCAGTCAGTCATCTTTGGACAAGCCATCTGCAGCTAGGGCATAATTTTCTGTAAAGAACCTCAATTGGTAAGAGACGTAATACAGGGAAGAGGGAGAAGGAGAGATCGAGGAGAGGACACGAAGCAGAGTTCCCATGTGAAGAATGGAGTGGAAAAGCTCCACTTGTTGCTATACACCTTGTTATACCTCTTCAGGAACACTTCATTAGTCTTTCCTATGTTTAAAAGTTGAGGACTTGTGTCAACTTCTATAAACTAAGCCCTGCTTGCCTTCTTGGAGATCAACAAAGAACTTCAAGCAATGACCGGCCTTGCCACCATGTAACCAAATAGGGGACCTCACACGTGTAACAAGAAATAGAGATTACTTTGCATTCCTATTACCATCTCGATATGTACATTTCTGATACGTATAGCCCCCAAATTGCTATGCAGAAGTAAAATCTTTAACCTAATCCTTTAATACATCAGTGAAGGATCAAGAAGCAATTGACAGACTCAGCAAGAGGAAGACAAATCTGGCATGAAATGGCATTTGATCAGAGAAAAGATTTCAACCAAGTGTTGGATAAAGAAAAGCCCTAACCATTCCTCGATTAAAGCAGTTTTTGAACAGTCTTCTGGTTTTGTTCATTTATCTTCATTTCTATGTTGTGTGGTGTGCAGCCATCACTGTCATAACCACATAATTTCATAACAATACTGTGACACAGCAGCCTAAGTGCAACTTTATTATTCAATCTCTCATCACCCACAAGAATACAGAAAAAGCCCGGCTAGATCAGGAAAAGGAGATTTTATACACTGTGATTTATATACTGATACTCTCATAATGATGGCGTGCAGCAGCATTCTAACTCATGCCACATACTTCACTCTGAATTATTGGATGCACTTATAGAGAACAACATTCTGTGGTGTGGAATACAAGTGTATGGACTCTCAGACATACCATTTGTTTCTTCCATTTTCTATTTATTTTTATTTCCTGGTGGGCACACAACATTATATGGCCAATGGGGACATTTTGTCTTAAGTAGGATGATTTTTATTCCTCTCCCCACTTCTGGTTTCCTTCCAAATATTTTTTTGAACTGTGAGTCTTAGAACTTGTCTAAGTAACTTCCATGAACTCAGCCCTGCTTTCATTCTTGGAGTAAGCAATTTATGAGTTTTCCTGTTAATACCTAGGGCCAGGATAACCATGAAGACTTTACTTACTCAGGTGATCCCTCATTGTCCAAGTATGATGACCTTCCAAGTGGAGTGTCTTGCAGTGAGTACGTAGGTGACTATTCTTAACACACATGTTCTTTCTCAGTGAGTACATCGAAGGTGGTCCCGGTCAGGGTTGGCTTGACGTGCCTTCCTCTTGGCACATTTTTCCCTTTCACCCTCCATTTGTGCCTCTTCAAATTCCACAGCACTGCTGGTCACAGCTGACCTCCAGCTAGAGCACTCAAGAACCAGGGCTTCCCAGTTCTCGGTGTCTGTGCCACAGTTTTTAAGGTTGGCTTTGAGTCCATCTTTAAATCTCTTTTCCTGTCCACCAACATTCCGTTTTCCATTCTTGAGTTCAGAGTAGAGTAGCTGCTTTGGGAGACGGTGATCGGGCATTCGGACAACGTGGCCAGGGCAGCAGAGTTGATGGTGTAGGAGCACCGTTTAGGTACTAGTGGTCTTTGTTTCTTCCAGCACACTGACATTTGTCTGCCTGTCTTCTCAAGAGATTTGGAGGCTTTTTGGTGGCAAAGCTGATGGAATCATTCCAGATGTTGAGTGTGATGTCTGTAGATGGTCCACGTTTCACAAGCATATAACAGGGCTGGGAGGACAATAGCTTTATAAACAAACACCTTGGTAACCCTATGGATGTCCCAATCCTCAAACACTCGGTGCTTTATTCAGAAAAATACTGCACTCACAGAGTTCAGGCGGTGTTGTATTTCAGTGTCAATGTTGACATTTTTGGAGAGGTGGCTGCCAAGGGAGCGGAATGTGTCAACAGCTTCTAACATCAGTCCATTAAGCTGTATTTCTGGTATTGCAGAGGGATTGACCATGAAGAGGCAGGTCCACAAAACAGCTACAGTGTCAGTTTGCCTGCCTCGTATGATAAAGTCCTAAAGGGGAAAAAATTTAAAACAAAAGCTGGCCAACTGTTGAAAAGTAATCCTGTTTTTCAGTTTAAAATTGTACTTGTCGGGACCCAGGCTGCAGAGCACCAATAACCATACACAGAGGCCAGAATCTATCTAATATCTTTATTGTAGGAGTATATAAAGTTAATAAAAACAAGTGTAGAAAATAGTCCAGAAGTAGACCTTTCAGGAAAGGTCAAAATTAGTCCAAAGAAACAATGTCCAATATGAAATATTAAGGTCCAAAGTTGTAATCCAGTAACCGAAACACTCACTTTGCCAAGCAAAGTGAGGGGAGATGACAAGGTCCTTTAGTCCATGAAACTTAAGCAAGGCTAGGAAGTAAACTTGATTCTTGGAACACTAGGCTTAATTCAAGGCAACAAGAAACGAGGAGCAAGAACAGGATCCGTGGTAAATTCGTGGCGAGGTCCGGGAAGCAAGGCAAGGTCCGTGGAGCAAGACAAGGTCCTGGGAAGCAAGGCATGGCTGGAAACGGGAACAAAGGGCTTGGACGCGGGAGTAGCGTAGTCCACACACAACCTACTCCCGAAGCTGACGAATTGACTCCGCAAGATTCCTACGTGGGCAAAACACCTAAATAGGGTCTCGTTTTCCCGCCAAAGAACAATTCTCTGGGGAACCAGAACCGAAAGCCATTCTCTGTGTCCAGATGCATGACTCCCTAAAGTTTCCCATGGGAAGCAGGCTTAATCAGCTGAATGCCTGGCAGCAATCCTAGCGCTCCTGCGAGACGCCTCCTGAGCGCCTTTCTGTTGTTTATAATAATCACGGCGAGAAAATGGGGGAGATTTCGGCTCAAGGCTTGTTTGGCAGACTTCTGGAAGGCAAATCTCCTGCAGGTGCAAGGGCCCCAATTCTGGCTGAAACGGTGGGAAACCTAAGTTTTCCTCTTCATCTGTCACAACAGTGCTAGGAACGGGACTACATGGCCCATGAGTCATCACAGTACTAAACAACTGTTTTCATTCACTGCATCCCAATCTTTTCTGCTGTCTTGATACTGTCCTCTTGCTTCCAAATGTGATTACAACAACCATGAAATATATAGTAGATGGGATGACACTGTAGCATCATAGAGCCAAATAGATTAGATCACAACTCCCTCTGAATAAATGTTTAAAAAGGATAATGTGTCTTCTTTACAAATGCCAAAGAAAAATCCTCTTTGTCATGCCAGAGAGGCATCATTGCACATCATTATATTTGCTACCACAATTTGGTATAGCCAGTCAACACTGGCATAGCTAATATTTGGACAACTCCATTCTACAAAATAAGCAAATGTTTTATGCCTCTTTTACAACAGAGGATACCATAAAAAAGGATTTTTGCAAGGATAACATCCTTTATCCAGAGCACCCCTCTCAGTTCCATTTTGGTCCCTTGTTTTAAATACCCATTGTACTTTCAGTTCATTCCTGGCCGTTGCCTGTAGCCTCATCACGTTGGCTTGTCTGCTTTCACTGACCCAATCAATCTTTCTTGCTCTTCTGATCTTTATGAAAGCCATTGTTGCCTTTTCTCTGTATGCCCAAAATTGGTCCCTTGCGGTGAGAAGGCTGTCAGAATTGGGGGCAGAGGGGGGGCATCAGCAGAGTAAATCACATCCCAAAGAACATGATATTTAACAGCTTGGGCTTGCTGCAGTAAAGGGCAAACTCACAGGTGTCTCCAAGTGCTTTCCCCACAGGGGTGCCTCCAATACTGGCTGCCTTCTGCAAAGTACAATGGCATGAGTTGATCAGCGGGTCAATGGCAGGCATCTCCTCTTGATGGATTGCAGAGACTTTACCTTGTACTGATCTTAGCTACATCCTCACTGCCTGGGGTTTCTGGCAGGCCTTTTCTTTTGTTGAAAGCGGGCATTCACTCCCTTTGCTTTTCATAAGAACTACAGGAAATCCCCAATGATCAATAGCACAGGCCCACACAGGGAAGGAAAAAAACTAGCATGGCTTCCTTTATCCACTTCCCTTTTCTCAAAACACTAGATAGATAGTATACCTTCTCACACACATATGTGGTTGAATGACTACAACATCTCCTTTCATAAAAATATCTCTTATAACATCTTAAAAGAAGAGAGTAAAGAAAGTAGAGGCTTTCTGTCATCAAGGATGTGAAAATCTCTCTTTGGGTGCAGATCTCCAATCTACACTCATATTTTCCCATTCTTCTTCAGGTATTGTGCACCCTCGGGTATTTCTAACTTATGGTGACCTTAAGGTGAAGTTGTCATGGGCTTTTTTCTTGGCAACATTTTGCTCAGAAAAGGTTGACTTTCTCTGAGTCTGAGACAATGTGATTTTCCCAAGGTCACCCGATGTTTTGGTTGGGGATTTGAACCCTGGTTTCCCAGAGCCATTGCTTAGAACCAAGCATTACAAACAAGGTACAGTCAGTCAGGGCATACCAATGGTATGTCCACACTACACAGCTGTATTGGTTTCATATTACGAGGGTTGAATGAAAAGTAATACCTCCACTTTCGTTACTTGGGTTTGGATGGGAATATTTTAATAAATCAAACACAGAAACTTTGCAGGGGAGATTTCTAAGCACCCACCACACTCCAGAAACTAGAATTTCACAAGACATACCTTTGACAGCTATAGTGGAATGAAATCCATATAACTATGTAGTGCATACTATCTCTGAGAGTCAGGGCTGTTCTACACAGCCACTTAAATCGAGTTAGGAAGTGAATTAAGGAGAACCAGTTTCACCAGAGGGGTGAAAAACCAATAGACACAAGTGGGAGATAAACGTGAAATTAGCAAGGATAATATTACTAAGAATAAATCATTCGATATGTATATTGAAATGGGGATGGGTTTTGATATTATTCTACCAGTGTATACAATAAAAACATATTTTTTAAAAGGAGAACCAGTTTGTTGTGGAGTGCCTATTCAATTGCCCCAACAACTGGTTGTAGGCTCTGACAGTGGACACAAAGATCCCAATGGCAAATCCAATCCCAGAGATATTTTTTCTTCTGGAGTCCAGCCGGATGTGCTAATGGGCATCCACATGAGCAGTGCTGATGGGCAAGGCAAGGGAGACAAAAAGGACACAAAGTGAACATTCCCATGGGGGAGAGAAATCTCTGTTTACTTCCAAAAGTTGTGTTTCTGAGTTTTCAAATGTGTCAACTCTAGCCCTGTCCCGATGAGTGATTTTTTAGTCATGGATTTCAGCTCTGTGTGGGATATATTGTAGCTGCAGCAATTTTGTGGCTTGTTTCAGAAGTTTTGGTTAGTTTTTTAATACACTGTTTCAAGCTCAATGTGTGGTGCAGTGTGTATTGGGGTGCATGCTTTGTAGACTCCCCAACCTCAAGACATCTTCAAATTGTATTGTAGTGGTTGTGTGAAACCATCCTCAAGTCTCCCAGGAAATGGGCAGGATAATTTGCTAATCCTGACTTTTCACCACCCCAGTATCTCACTCCACTTTAGGTGGGGAAGGGGGTAGATGAAGGTGATTCACAAAGCCTGTAGCATATCTCTCTCTGTTTCTCTATCATCTATCTGTCTGTCTGTCTAGCATCTATCTCTTATCCCTATGCAGGAGCCCAATGAGATGATTAGTATCTGAGCAACCTACATTTTATTTGAAACACATATAGGCGAGCATTGGCCTGGATTGCTGTTTTGCTTTTTCAAAATATCTCAGTATTTTGCTATGAGAACTCAGTGCAACACACAGCTAAAACCAACCTGAAGAAAAAGCACTTACAGAGCCGGGTGAAACGAAAGCTTTAGGCTTTGATTTGCACCTCCCCCCTCTCCTCCAGGCTCAGAAAACTTAGATTAATATAACTAACTGAAGTAATAGGGAGCTGTTGAATATTTTATAGGCTTAAGGAAGGTTAGTCATTATGCATGTCCCTCAACGTGCCTTATTCACTACTATTTACAGCTAATTGCAGCCGGACCACAGAGGGCTGTCAGTCCTCTGCTGGAAAATAGGTAGACAAAATTTCCCTTGTAAACATGCACAGGCATGGAAAAAGATACCGCCTTGGGCAATCTGCTTCTATAGAAAGTAAAAATAGTTTAATATTCCAATTCTGGATTTTTTTTTTAAATGCAAGAAATGCCATTAGAAGGAAAGTGCAAAGTTATTGTCAACTGTGTCACAAGGGGAGCAAGCTAGTCCCATTCCCGTTGAGTCCCTCTCCTTTACAGAAATGCTGGCTAGATATGTCATGACTACGAAGTACTCAGGTTAAACTCTCCAGAGTCTAGGATGCCATCCACCAGCAGCCGAAATAGCTGATAGCCAAGTGTCTGAAGGCTGCAAAAATAATATGTGCTTCTGATTTTCTTTGTCTGTTTTCCCAATGAGGTTGGAAACCCAGACACAATTACCTAAAAGTAAGTCCCAATGAACTCGGCAGGGCTTACTTCTGAGCAGGCTCGCACTCTGAAAGCAGGAGCATTTGTCCTTGGTTATCACAGCGAGATTTGTTACAAGCAATGGATTTTTCTGGGAAGCTCTTGAATCAAATCCCAATTACATCTTCAAAGGCATGCTTTTTTGCAGGAAATTATAAAACAGTGGATGAAAACTACTACTACTACTACTACTACTACTTATTATTATTATTATTACAGTAGAGTCTCATTAATCCAAGCCTCGCTTATCCAAGTTTCTGGATAATCCAAGCCATTTTTGTAGTCAATGTTTTCAATACATCGTGATATTTTGGTTCTCAATTCGTAAATACAGTAATTACAACATAACATTACTACGTATTGAACTACTTTTTCTGTCAAATTTGTTGTATAACATGATGTTTTGGTGCTTAATTTGTAAAATCATAACCTAATTTGATGTCTAATAGGCTTTTCCTTAATCCCTCCTTATTATCCAAGATATTCGCTTATCCAAGCTTCTGCCGGCCAGTTTAGCTTGGATAAGTGAGACTCTACTGTATTATTATTATTATTATTATTATTAACTGCATTTCTATACCGCTTTTCTCACCCCTGGGGGGAGTCAAAGCGGTTTACAACATAATAAATGGCAAAATTCAATGCCTTACAAATATATAATAATATATCACATATCTAAATAAAATACATACAACTGTACATTAAAACCATTAAAACTATAAAAACATCAAACAAAGACATATGCATAAAACATGCTATTACAGCAATTGACATAAATCCCTTCTCTTCCCCCACCACCATGAAGTGCTTGCTGTTAAAAAGTTGGCGAGTGACGTTTCTGTTAGATAGGTTGGTCCCTGTTAGTTGAGACCAAACCCAAAGATTTCTTGTCTGTGGTTCCTTATCCTACTCCAGCTAAGCGAAAAGAGGGATACTATAGGTTGGCTCTACACAACAGAATTAATTTAAACACTTTAATTGTCTTGGCTTGCTGCTATGGAATCCTAAGATTTGTAGTGTGGTAAGGCACAAGGAGTCTTTGGCAGAGATGGGTATAGACCTTGTAAACTTTCAGCTCCAATGATTCTATAGCTCTGAGCCATGGCAGTTAAAGTGGTGGCAAGCTGTATTAATTTTACAGCATATATGCACCTGTGCTGTTCTGTCCTGGGGCTACATTTGTTCACCATCACTATAAATTACTTGGATGAAGGAAAGGGGGCATGCCCATCAAATGTGCATAATATAATACCAAACTTGGGTAGCTAGCTAATACCCCAAAAGAGATACCAGTAATGATGATTCAAGATGATCTTAAAGATTAAGAGTAGGGCCACACCTAGCTAAATCAAGATGTAAGACAGGGAAAAGAATCACACACAAGTACATGTGAAAAGGACCTAGGGTTCTGGGTAGACAATAGGCTTACCATGAGTTAAGTGTGTGACAAATCTGTCAGTGCAATTCAAGGCTGCATGAACACAATTCTAACATCAAAGGGATTTCTAGATCAAGTCATCATTAACTAATTGAACAGTTGTCATGTAGAGGATGGATAAAGCTTATTTTCTGCTTCTCCAAAAAAAAAAAAGTCCAAAGATCGGATTCACATTACATGAAGGAGATTCTTCCTTAACTTCAGATGTTATGAATGATATGAAAATGGAATAGTTGATCTCCGAAAGTGATGGCATCTCCCTCATTTATAGTTTTTAAAGCAGAGATTGGCTGAGGACTTGTGCTTCAGAACGTAGTGTGAACTTTCCACTAGCAGCACTGTACTATGTCTTGAAAAGCATGGTAAGATCTGATTGGTTGGGACCTCAATTCTTCTTTGTAGACTTTGCTTTTGGACATCCCTTATCTGTCTGTGTCCAGGAAATGCAGTATTTTATGTATGTTGCTAAACTCCCTGTAAACTGTGGGAACTATGGTCAACGATGAGGACCATTGTAAGGTCTACAATTTATAAGCCATCTGAGGTCATCCCAGCTTTATTGTTCATAGAATTTGATAATATACCGTATTTATATTCCACTCTATCTCCCCGAGGGATCTCAGGATGGACTACAGAACACACATACGACAAACATTCAGTGCTGTTATGCAGTTAACAAGGACAGACAATACATAAATAGAGGTAAAGGCTTTCCCCCATATTTTCTATTTCTGGCATCTGGAGGCTGTGCTCGACTCTGGTCACAGGTGTGTGCTGTCACTCCATCTTCCATTCCAAGAAGATTTTTCATCCTTAGATGTCCTCTGGATCGAATTGCCTTATGGGTGCCTTTTTATAACCTCCCTGCTTTTTAAAGTGGTACCTATTTATCTACCCACATTTCTGCTTTTGATCTGCTAGATGGGCAGGAAGCTAGGGCTGATGGCGGGTGCTCACCCCGACCCGGGCTTGAACTTCCAACCTTTCAATTGGCAGGATTTTCTGCAATTTAGTGGTTTAGCATGCTGAGTTAAGCCTGGTGCCCTTAAAATGCATCTTTCCTACTTTCTTGTGCTGTGGTTTCTTTCTTTGCTACATTAACCATATTCTCCTACACTACCCTTCTACATATTATCCAGATGATCAAGGCAGATAATCCACATTATCTGGTTGAACTGGATTATAGGTGTAGGGACCATAAGCCAGAAAAATAGTAAACTATTGCCTATGTAGCTTTGCCTGTGCATATGCCCCTCCCTTCCTGTGAGCTGGTGCCTTTCTCCAGAATGTTCCAAGCCCAAAAGTTCGCTTGAAATCAACAAGTTAGGTCATTGGTATCACTTGTGCCAAGTAGGTGAGGAAGGTGAGGAAGACCCTCAGCCATTGGTCAATTTTAGATAAGCCGAGATATTAAATCCTTTGTTTGCTACGCACATGTTGCGACGTCCATTTGCATAGTACGGACCCACTAGAGTGGGTACCTATGGCTGTTTTGCCTTATCATCAGCTGTGATAACAATAAAAGGCTTGTTTTATTGCTCTCCTGGAATTCTCTCCTTTACTTCGCCTTCAGGCTAGTCTCAAACATAGGAGTCTCCACTGCCATATAATCCAGTTCCAAGCAGATAATCTGGATTTTATATAGCAGTTTAGAAGAGGCCTCAGTAGGCTGGAAAGAGAATATGGAGAACAAGGTAAGAAGCAAGCTTAGTCAGAAATTTCCCTTGAGGATTTTGTCTTTCTTTTTTTTTAATTCTGGTAGTGCTCCTGTTGATAAAAGAGAGGTGTGAGTCTTTTGCTTAATGGAATTGCTGTAACTTGAGGCATTCATTTAACATCTGCTATGAAGCACAGATTCACTGATGGTTGTGCCATGTGCCACGTTCAGCTAAAAGAACCACTTGGCTTTTTCTCATCCCTATTCCCAACGGCCAAATCACATCTGAAAACCACCGTTATCCCAAAACCGATCTAGGCTATCTTTGCAAAAGCAAACTCTTTTCCTAGCACAAAGGAAACGTGGCCAAGGCTTGGGTTATTATATGCTCCTTTACCAAAAAGTCTGCATCTCACTGCAAATTAGGTACATGATTAGATACATCCTGATTGAAAAATAAAACCTCAGTTCAGTACATCCTGACTCACATAAAATCTCCATAGACGCTTCTCACCTGCGGTTGGCTTGGTGTGATTTAATGCATTTTCACAGTACAATACAGTTCTCATTAAGTCAAAGGGATGTAAAGTATTACCTGCAGCTTTCTAGTAGGGGAAGTGGGGATAGATAAAAGAGGTAGCAGTCCGATTGAATAAAAAAATGACAACAAACCTTTGTGCTGCCTCTTATTCTGGCTTCAGAAAGTATTTTTCTGAGCCATTGAGAGGACAGTAGCACACTCTGATCTTCCTAATCTTTATGCAATTTTCCATCCATGATGATTATTAATCTTAGAGCACCCAAGTATGAGAGCCAAGGAGATGCAAATGACTATTGCAGAGTCTTGCTAAGGATGGAAAAATGATGAAGGGCATTTTCATAGAAGCAAGAAAATTGCAATCAAAGCACCCCTGACAGATGGCCAGCCAGCCTCTGTTTAAAAGCCTTCAAAGATGGAGACTTCACCACACTCTGGGGCAGAGAGTTCCAGTGACTAACAGTTCGCACAGTGAGGAAGTTCTTTCTAATGTTCAGGTGGAATCGCCTTTCCTGTAGTTTGAAGTCATTGTTTTGCATTCCCAGGGCAGCAGAAAACAAGCTCCCTCCCTCCTCCCTATGACTTCCCCTCACATATTTATACATGGATAACCATCATGTCTCCTCCCAGGCTTTTCTTCTGCAGGCTAAATATGCCCAGTTCTTTAAGCCGCTCCTCATAGGGCTTTTCCAGACGCCCTCCACTGGACACATTCTAGTTTGTCAACATCTCCCTTAAATTGCGGTGCCCAGAATTGGACACAGTGTGATTTCAGGTGTGGTCTGACCAAGGCAGAATGGAGAGGTAGAACACATTCCTTTCTGTAATAAAGATGGCAGTACTTCTTAAATCGGACTGGTGAGGAGAGGTTTGTTTCAATATACCAAAAATAGTTTATTCATACTTGAGACAGAAAGAATATGAGATCTTGAATTAAAACATTCAAGCAGCGTTGACAGTTTCTAGTGAGACTTATCTTAGAAATGTCTTGTTGATGGAGCAGACAGGATTTTCCATACTAAAATTCCACTGGTTTCCAGTGATTATAATCTTTAAAACAGTTCTTCTGCTCTTAATATTAACATTGACTAATGCCAAATTTATGTATGTTTTAAAGAAAAGTCCTTTCTGTGGCTGGACAGTATATAATTTCTCTTCAAGCCTGAGTGAGCATATTGATAGCTTATGAGTCTAGTTTGTTATTTAAAGATAAATTTAGGGTGGTGTCTACACTTTAGAGTTAATGCAGTTTAACCATACTTTACCTGGCATGGCTCAATGCTATGAAATCATGGGAATTTTTCAAAAGTGAAATACTCAAGGCGCAAATGCAAACAGTGCCAACGAAGAAGAAAAATAAGACAAGTGCAAAGAAGCCAGAATGGATATCCAAAGAACTTCTATCTGAGCTAAAGCTCAAAAGTGACATGCACAAGAAGTGGAAAAGGGGAGAAATCACCAAACAAGAATTCAAACGTATAGCCAACACCTGTAGGGAAAAGGTTCGCAAGGCTAAAGCGCAAAATGAGCTCAGGCTTGCCAGGGACATAAAAAACAACAAAAAAGGCTTTTTTGCTTACGTTGGTAGAAAAAGGAAGAACAAGGAGGCGATAGGGCCAATGCAAGGAGAAGATGGGGTGATGGCGACAGGGGATAGGGAAAAGGCAGAACTGCTTAATGCCTTCTTTGCCTCGGTCTTCTCACAAAAAGAAAGCCATCTTCAACCTCAGCATCATGGAATGGACGAAGGATTTGGGGAAATCCAACCCCAAATAGGGAGACAAGTTGTCCAGGAACACCTGGCCGCTCTAAATGAATTCAAGTCCCCAGGGCCAGATCAGCTACATCCAAGAGTATTGAAGGAATTAGCTGAGGTTATTTTGGAACCACTAGCAATCATCTTCGAGAGGTCTTGGAGAACAGGAGAAGTCCCTGAAGATTGGAGGAGGGCAAATGTGGTCCCTATCTTCAAGAAGGGAAAAAAGAACGACCCAAACAATTACCGTCCAGTCAGCCTCACGTCGATACCAGGCAAGATTCTGGAAAAGATCATTAAGGAAGTGGTCTGCAAACACTTAGAAACAAATGCAGTCATTGCTAATAGTCAACACGGATTTACCAAAAACAAGTCATGCCAGACTAATCTGATCTCTTTTTTCGATAGAGTTACGAGTTGGGTTGATACAGGGAATGCTGTGGATGTAGCGTACCTAGATTTCAGTAAGGCCTTCGACAAAGTCCCCCACGACCTTCTGGCAAACAAACTAGTAAAATGTGGGCTAGACAAAACTACAGTTAGGTGGATCTGTAAAGGGTGCTCACCAATGCATCGTCTTCATCTTGGAAAGAAGTCACGAGTGGAGAGCCGCAGGGCTCCATCCTGGGCCCAGTTCTGTTCAACATCTTTATTAACGACTTAGACGAAGGGTTAGAAGGCACGATCATCAAGTTTGCAGACGACACCAAACTGGGAGGGATAGCCAACACTCCAGAAGACAGGAGCAGAATTCAAAACGATCTTGACAGACTAGAGAGATGGGCCAAAACTAACAAAATGAAGTTCAACAGGGACAAATGCAAGATACTTCACTTCGGCAGAAAAAATGGAATGCAAAGATACAGAATGGGGGATGCCTGGCTTGACAGCAGTACATGTGAAAAAGATCTTGGAGTCCTTGTGGACAACAAGTTAAACATGAGCCAGCAATGTGATGCGGCTGCTAAGAAAGCCAATGGGATTTTGGCCTGCATAAATAGGGGAATAGCATCTAGATCCAGGGAAGTCATGCTCCCCCTCTATTCTGCCTTGGTCAGACCACACCTGGAATACTGTGTCCAATTCTGGGCACCGCAGTTGAAGGGAGATGTTGACAAGCTGGAATGCGTCCAGAGGAGGGCGACTAAAATGATCAAAGGTCTGGAGAACAAGCCCTATGAGGAGAGGCTTAAAGAACTGGGCATGTTTAGCCTGCAGAAGAGGAGGCTGAGAGGATACATGATAACCATGTATAAATATGTGAGGGGAAGTCATAGGGAGGAGGGAGCAAGCTTGTTTTCTGCTGCCCTGCAGACTAGGACACAGAACAATGGCTTCAAATTACAGGAAAGGAGATTCCACCTGAACATCAGGAAGAACTTCCTCACTGTGAGAGCTGTTCAGCAGTGGAACTCTCTTCCCCGGACTGTGGTGGAGGCTCCTTCTTTGGAGGCTTTTAAGCAGAGGCTGGTTGGCCATCTGTCGGGGGTGCTTTGAATGCGATTTCCTGCTTCTTGGCAGGGGGTTGGACTGGATGGCCCATGAGGTCTCTTCCAACTCTACTATTCTATGATTCTATGATTCTATGATTCTATGAATTGTAGATTCTCTGCTTCACCAAACTACAAATCCTATGGTTCCACAGCATTGAGCTATGGCAGTCAATGTCAAACTTCAATAATTATTCAATGTAGATGCATTCTTGGTCTGGTTCTGAATCTAACCACTTCACATTTGGGAGAAATAAAGTGAATATTGAGTATAATTATGAGGCCAGTGGTGATATGAATTGTAATATAATATATTTATTTATTTATCTATCATGTCAGGAGCAAATTGAGGATACAGTTATCATGTATTTAAAACACAAAGTTCAAAACTTGGCATTGTTCTTTGACCAGAAGAACATTGGAGTGTCTCTGGTGTGGCTTTGAGAAGGTCCTCCATTGTGCATGTGGCAAGGCTCAGGCTGCATTGTAGTAAGCGGTCTGTGGTTTGTTCTTCTCCGCACTCGCATGTCGTGGACTCCACTTTGTAGCCCCATTTCTGAAGATTGACTCTGCACCTCGCTGTCTGTTCAGCGCCTTCCAAGAAGGGACTTGCAGCAATATAATGGATAATAATGACAAATGAGTAGGAAATAATGAGAAAAAGAAACTCCTTGAGGATCTTGTCTGGCTCCCTCTTGCGGGGAATTCGAGGAACTACAAACAGAGCAAGAAGAACATCAGAGACAAAGATGGTTGAATTTAAGTGTATTTTATTAAGATAATTTTGTGCCTTTACCTTGAATGTCCTTCAGTCGATACTGCCCTTGGTTCAAAAAAAGACGTGTCTGAAGGAAGCGTGCCAGAGCTGCATAAGATATTCAGCAGAAAGCTTCTTTGCTGATCTAGGACTTAACTATGTCATGGCGGTGCAAACTACGAAGCAAAAGTATATATATCTCAGCAAACTTCAAGTTGACTTAGTTGAGTGTTATAGTCAAATCCAAATCTTGTTACGGGTATATTTTCAGCAAAGTCTCAATTGTACACCTGAAGGAATTAGAACAGGGCTTTTAGAATGAGGCGGGACCTAAATATCTTATGGGCATCAGATCTGTTATGATCTTGAAAACTAAGGGTGGTTATACACAGACAAATAATCTTGCAGCTCCAAACAGTATGAAAATTACCGTTTTGGATCTGCATTATGGCTATACAGGGGTACTGTTGAGGGTCTCAGAGGCAGGACAGCATGTTGAATCCAGTTCCAGTAAAACTGGTAATTTAGCTGGATCCCAACCCTCAGCACCCCAATTCCCCCTTCAAATATTTTGGATTTCTGACCCCTGCAGAACCATCTTGGGGACAGACATTGGTGGGTTGGTGGTGAATCCTGTTTTGGGGGGCAGTAGTGGGTTAAACTTCTGATCTGAAGAACTTGCTGAAAGTTCTGTGGTTCGAATCCAGGGAGCGGAGTGAGCTCCTGCTGTTAGCCCCAGCTTCTGCCAACCTAGCAGTTCAAAAACATGCAAATGTGAATAGATCAATTTCTGGCGGGAAATTAACAGCGTTCCATGCAATCATGCCGGCCACATGACCTTGGAGGTATCTATGGACATCTATGGTATCTTCAGCCTAGAAATGGAGATGAGCACCACCCCACAGAGTCAGACACGACTAGACAATGTCAGGGGGAAACCTTTACCTTTACTTATACATGCTTCCCCAATGGTTTGATAATTGAGTACCATAAGACATTATTGTTTTGTGTGTTTTTATTGTGTCAGACAACAGCCTGATTTCCATCTGAAATGAGCAAAATAGGAGCTTGTTTAGTTTTAACACATTTCATGTTTTTCCCCCCTTTACTTTCCTATTTCTTGTCATTCCCCCTGGTTTCCCCCCAGTCTTTAACACTGTCTTTATTGTATACCTCTCTCCCTCTTTCCCTAAAGTGTAGTGGTTGTTTTGGCCAATTGCCAATGGCAATAGCAGGGCTCTGGAGGACACCACTGGGCAGCCACTCTGCCATGTTAGAGGCTCCGAGAGGCACAGCTGGCATCAAAGCGGTTTCTGCTAGGCTGGGAACAAAGAGACGCTGTTAATCTCTGTTCCCGCTGCTGCCATCAAGCCCACGCATGCCTCTTGGTTGGCGGCTGGCACCCACACATTAGAAATGCTGCTTCATTCCTTTCTGTAGCAGGAGGCATGTTCAAATTAAGGCTGAGGTGGATGGATGAGGCAATAATGCATGAAGTGTGGCGGGTAGTGATCAATCTCAAGAAGTATAGCTACTTTGGCTAGAAATAAGGGGCAAGCTGAACATCCTTAAAAGAAGGAATAGGATTTTGAGTGAGTATAACTAGATTAATTTATAATCATGTGAAAATGCAAATGGTTGATGGACATGACGCTTAGGACCTCATCACATTGAGCTTGGACTCTGTTCTAGGATGCTTCCAGGATGGAGCCCACACATGAGTCCATCACATGAAGTAGAGCTACTTCTGTCACGGCTCCGTCCTGGCTCTGTCCTGGAAGCATCATAGGACTGAGCCCTGAGAACACGTCGGGAGGCATCCCATGTTTTCATTGCTTAGAACGGGGCAAGCGCTGGAGAAGCCAGGTGGTGATGCTTTATCCTGTGTGATGGGGAAAGCAGCCATGCCAGTAATGTGGGGTGTGGGGCAATGGTCTCTCCCACTGCCCCATGGATTTGCCATGCTGCTCGATGAATCCCCTCGCTGTCCCTCACATTATGAACCTCAATCTGATCAGGTCTTTAGTCCTTTTCAGATCTCATCCCATTGCCCACTGCTTATTTCATCCGCCAGTAGGAATCTGGAATCTGCGAGAATTTCATTTCAATTCATTTTAGAACAAAAAAATTGCCAACATTTAAAATGCCTTCATATTCAGGATAAAATAGACTTGAGATTTTAAAAATTGAACATACATAGAACCAAACCAAACAACTTATACTGTCAAGCCATTCAGCTTACAGAAGCTGAAAGACGTTTGAAAGAAAATGTTTTGCAGCACCATGCCATATTTGAGGCATTATTATGGGTAGTTTGGAATTATTATTTCATAGTGCAGTTTCTCTTGAAAAGTTCACCCTACATCTTGTTTGTGGTCTCAAAATGGAAGTCTAGGAGATTGTGGTAATTTTATAGTTCTTAAGAAGTCAAACTATTCATTAAGGAGGATATTTATATTTAAATTTTGTGATGGTGTCTAGTCTATTGTGTAACAATGGGAGAGCTGTGGAACTGGGATGAATTTAGCAAAGAACTGCTGTGTTTTTGGTTTGACCAGGTTTGATATGAACACTAGACATACAACTAACTGCCCTTTGGACCATCATCTGCCCTGGATTGAAAGGGTTTTAAAAATTATTTTAAAGCCAGTCTGTATCTCTTTAAAAATTGAGATGCGTAAAAAAGTACCGGGCTGTGGCGCAGCTGCAATAAATCACGACTGACTGAGAGGTCATGAGTTCGAAGCCCGGGTCGGGTTAAGCCCCCAACCATTAAATAGCCCGGCTTGCTGTTGACCTATGCAGCCCCGAAAGACAGTTGCATCTGTCAAGTAGGGAAATTTAGGTACGCTTTATGCAGGAGGCTAATTTAACTAATTTACAACATCATAAAACTGCCAGCAAAACACGAGGAATGGAATGAGGAAGTACAGTCACTACTGGACAGTGAAGCAACAGCTCCCCCTGTGGCTGGAATCGTGAAGCTGGAAAAAAATGTTAAATGCCTCTGTGTCTGTCTATATATGTTGTTTGTCTGTTGGCATTGAATGTTTGCCATATATGTGTTCATTGTAATCCACCCTGAGTCCCCTTCGGGGTGAGAAGGGCGGAATATAAATACTGTAAATAAATAAATAAATAAAAGTGTAGTTATTCTTCTGTCCAATTGTTTTGATGCATGGCTAACATGGCTACCCTGGGGGGGTGGGGGGGTGGGAATAGGAGACAGTAGGAACTGAAATTTGCACCAAAGCAGATTTTTCAAACCTGCTTCATCATGGATTTTAGTCCTGTCTGGAAGCGCCTTGAGTAAACTTATTCAGAGAAGCCATGTTATTCACATGTAATTATATTATTTCTATTTATGCCTTCAGTCGGTCCTAAATTAATGTTTAGCTGAGCTCTGGAGTTAAATTGCAGCAACATTTTGTATGCTTTCTCAAGGGACCTGTTGGTATGCTTATGAGCTCTTTCAAGAACTTGGTCAGTTATAATCAAAACTGACAGATTCGAGCGGGTATCATCTTGGGAGGCCAAACAAGCACTTAACATGCTAAATGAAACCATGCCTTTTATTTTCAATGGGGATTAAAAAAACAAATAGCAAACAGCAGCATATCCATGGTGCAAATTTATGCTGCACTTCTCCAGAATGAAATATAAAAGGAAGCAGAATGGGAAAAGATATATTCTCCAGCATTTCACAGATGAAAATTAAAACCCAAAGACATATAAAAGCACATGAAACACATGAGTAATTGCACTGATTGGGAGAGTAGAGCACATTGTATCTGATATCGAAGGGATTGAGTAATAAGGTTAGCATTTTTATTTTGCAATTTTAAAACAGAGAATTAAAACTTTACTTTTTTCCCATTCCACCCAAGCCTTGGAAATTGATCAAAAATGCTATGTAACTGGATCACCCCCATTTTAGAGTCTACAGACTATTCCTCTGGACAACATGCATAAATTCATGGCCTTAGTTGTTATTTAAAAACATTTTACTGAGATAAAAAGATATTGAGAGCTTTCACATATTTTATTTATATTCTATCAATCAGTCTAATAATACTATCACCTTTTGATTTTTATGGTCAACCTATTGGGTGACCCTGGACAAGTCATTCTCTCTTAGAAATGGCCATAAATCCCTTTGGGGAGATAGGGCTATCTATAAATAAAGTTTTATTATTTATTATTAGGAATACGAAGAAGGCAATGCTAAACATCCTCTGAATAAATCTTGTCAAGAAAACCCTAGGATCAGGATTATCATAAATCAGAGTCGACTTGAAGACCAATAACAATGAGAGCAACCAATGGAGTCACTAGAGAGGTGTAGGTGGTGCAAACCATACCACATCTAAAATGACTGTTCAGAAATGTCTCTGTGAAGTGTTTCAGCAGAGATTTATTAATTTTTAATATGTAAAAATATGACTATAGTTAGAGCTGACCACAAAACATGTTGTGCTTAGATCTAACCACAAAAATCTAGTTCACATGTACTGTATTAATAGATCAACAAGGTTAAATTTAGTTCTTAAATCTTCTAATATTTGTGCTGCCGTTATTATCTAGTTACAATTATGCTTTGAATCGGTTCGCTTCATCTGCAAGCACACGTTACTGTTTTTGTTGCTGCTGGGTTTTTAAAAAATGATAATTGATTTTTGTCAAATGTTTATATTATTTTAGCAACAATTTTGGGGTGTAAACTTGAATAGGAGTAGGTGCATGAGAGTGACACTGTGAGATATCACACTAGGTGATATTAACCCTAGTAATATTTCTGAAACAAAACAAACAAACAAAACAACAACAACAACAATTGCAGAAGGAGGGCGACTTTTATTATGGGACCTTCCAGAGATGGGTTCATTATTCATTAGCTTGGGGACCCGGCAGTGCTCGGGTTATTAGAAGAAGGCATTGTTTGTTTTGGGATGTTAGATAATATCACTGAAGTTTGGTCCAGATCTGTTGTTGGTTGGATTCAGGGATCTCTGGATAAGGGTGAACTACAGCTCCCAGATCCGAGGTCAATCACTCCCAAACCAGGCCTGTATGCACAGTTGGCCATATTGGGTCTGTGTGCCAAGTTTGGTCCAGATCTGACATCAGCTGGGTTCAGTGCTTTCTGGATGCAGGTGAATTACAACTCCCAAACTCAAGGTCCATTCTCCTAAACCCCTGCAGTAGGTTCAGTTGGTCATGGGACTTCTCTGTGCTAAGTTTGGTTCCAATCCATTGTCAGTGGGGGGTCACAGTATCAGTGACGTTACTGCGATTCTCATTATCCATGGCAAGTTTGGTCCCAATCCATTGTTGGTTGGGTTAACAGTGCTCTCGGCATGTAGGTCAAGTACAACTCCTGTAAATTATGGTGGATTCTCCCCAAACTCCTTGTTCAGTTGCTGATCACTTCCTCTGTTAACTGTGTGCCACAGGAAAGGGTAGGAAAGGGTTAAGGAAGAGGCAGTGGGTGGGGTCATGCAAATGAAGGAACTCTGGTATGTCAATTCTGGAGGAAAAACAGGACATCTAGGATGAAATTGTCCCCGCCCGAAAGCCTTCACTTGGGTGGGGGGCAGAATGCTGTTTGTGGAGGACACTGGCAGGGTTTGGGCTACATGTTCATGGTGCTCACTCTAACCTGCATGGCAGTGGAGGGAAGGCCACTGGTGTCTCCTGCTCAGTGGGAATTATAGTAGTTTGTGGAGACCAGAGGCTGTCTGTGTAAGTGGACACCTCTGCCACATATGCACATGCACATTTTTCACTTTTATTATGTGTATAGATGATAAGATGACTTCTTTCTATGATACCTGGCTTGTTAGAATGTACCGCTGGCTCCATTCAGTGGATGGATTCACATTCTGAATCCATTATATGTCAAGTACCCCATAGAGGTTGGGAAATCAATTCATTTTATTTCAGGGATGTTTGTAACTGTATTTTAATCTCAGATGGCTAACAATATATAATGAGGGATTTGATGAAGTAGTCAGACCTCGTTTTTATAGATACCTTTTAGTGCTCTGGCAGGGATTCCATTAGTGGCTGCATGCCAGAAGCAGAAGATGAGACAGTGAATCCAGTTCCATTTGTCTTTGGACCCATGCTGTATAAATGCCAGCAGGGCCACGGGCTTATTTAAATTAAAAGATCTAAGAGGGGAATTAATGGACTCAGACACCTGGAGATAACTATAGGGTCTTTGTGATTGTAAATAAAAGCAATAGTTACTCACAAATAACAGCACATATTTATTCACTTTATAGTTAAATCTCTCCTTTGTCCCTTCCTATGGTTCCTCACTTGGCGATTCCACATAGGTTTTTCTTTCTTGGCACCTTTTACTGTTGATGTCTCATTTACCGGTGATAGGCTCCCTTCTCTGTCCTACTAACCAGAGGCCAATGGTCTGTAAATCCAACCTGAAAAATATATATACACAGTATAGTGAGGACTTAGTATGATTTTTATTTTGATGTAGCGTATTCTGGATGGAGTGGATGACTGCCTGCAAAAAGCTTGGTGAGGATGGCAGAGATGGTTTTATCATGCTCCAGAGACTAGAACATGAAGCCACGGGATCAAATTGCAAAAATGTTTGGAAGAACCTCTTTACTGTAAGAGCTGTTTAATGGTGGAATATATTGCCTCAGAGAGTGATGGATTCTCTTTCTTTGAAGGTCTTTAGAAACAAGTTGGATAGGCATGATGTAGGAGTGATGCAGTTGTGTGTTTCTGCACGGCAAGGTAGGAGTAGATTGCCCTTGTGGTACCATCCAGCTCTTGGATGCTATGGTTCATTGCATCTTAGCAAACATCTAAGTAATGTGACTTTTAAAGCAAGTCATTCCAGAGCAAGACCATTTCTGCTTGCATTTTATAGTATCTCATTGGGAGCAGAGGGAGACAGGAATCTTGAAAGCCTACTCATAGTGGATGGTTTGCTTTTAGGTTAGCCTAATAAAGATTTGTGTTGTCGAAGGCTTTCATGGCTGGAATCTCTGGGTTGCTGTGAGTTTTCCGGGCAGTATGGCTGTGTTCAAGAAGCATTCTCTCTGGACGTTTCAGCCATATCTATGGCAGTCATCCTGAGAGGTAGTGAGGTCTGTTGGAAACAAAGCAAGTGGGGTTTATATATCTGTGGAAGGTCCAGGGTGGAAGAAAGAACTGTTGTCTGCTTGAGGCAAGTGTGAATGGTGCAATTGGCCAATGGTGCAAAGTGTGAATGATGCAATTCGCTAATAGATACTATAATATGGATTCTGTAATTTGTTGTTTATTTGCTGACCATCACATTTACCTCTGCTTTTTATCTATTGGAAGGGTATCTTCATCAGAACATCCCACTTCAGAGCAAAGGAAGACACCTATTAAGAGTTCAAATCAGGTCAGTTGAGTCCTGAATCTTTTTCTCTTCCCCAAAATAGCTCCAAACAGAAGTTTTTCACACCACCTGTTTACTGATGCTTTCTTTAAAAAAAATTAGAAACAATACAAATTGAATCTGAGCATTTTTGCCTACAAGGCATGTGCTCTATAGCCAAGGCACCAATGCTGTCCCATACCTGGATCATAAGATTAGCCAGACAGCAAAGAGAAAATGTGCATATCACAAAGCTCTCATTAAAATGCAGAAAGAATGACCTGTAGGGCAGCAACTCAGTGGTTCGATAAATAAGATTAATTAATAAAACACCTCCTGGAAAGTTCTGCATCATAAACACAGCTGCATCAAGCCCAGAATGCCTGTTTCCCTCATTAAACGGCAGCAAAAACAAACATTGCTGGACAGCTTGTTGATGCTTTGCCCATCATCTTACAAGACTGCAACGGACCAAGAAGCAAAATCAGATTCAGGTATCCTAGTCAGATTTTGGACTCTCAGCAAAAAACAAAAAACAAAACATGGTGAATCTTCTGTGGATAAACAGAGTTCAGTCTTGCAAGGCGGAATTTAGCTAATGCAGCTTTTGGCTTCTGGAGGATTATTCCACTTAAGCATATCTATTTTCTGTAAGCATTTTAATCAGCTGCTAATCTTCCTCTCTTCTTGCTATTAGGTAATTGAATCAAGATGTTTGAAAATGTTCACTGCAATGAAGTGGAGGAGGGAGGGCACAACACGACACAGACATGGTCCATGTGTGCAGAAAAGCACACATAAGAGTTAATTGGATTTCCAAAT
This sequence comes from Anolis carolinensis, assembly GCF_035594765.1. Classification (NCBI taxonomy): domain Eukaryota; kingdom Metazoa; phylum Chordata; class Lepidosauria; order Squamata; family Anolidae; genus Anolis; species Anolis carolinensis. The sequence goes on along the minus strand of NW_026943819.1, from coordinate 13,933,393 downwards.
CCTTAGATGATACCTGCAATTTTTGTCTCTCCCATGCAATACACACATATGTAAAGTATTTTACAAATTAGCAACTGAATGTATCCATCAGGTCTTTAACTTCATTTATTTATTTATTTTTCAAACTTATATGCCGCCACTCCCCTAGGGCTCAGAGCGGCTTACAAGAACCGGCTAAAATCAACAATTTAAAAAACATCTTAAAAACATCTTTTAAAAACATCTTAAAAACATCCTAAAAGCACCTTTTAAAACATACAACAGAACACCTGTCGAAACAGGTGTGTCTTACATGCCCTGCGGAAGGCCGACAAGTCCCGCAAGGCACGGACTTCAGGTGGCAAGGTGTTCCAGAGAGATGGAGCCACTGCTGAAAAGGCTCTGCGTCTGGTTGTTGTTAGACGCAAGGTCTTAAAACTGGGGACTTCCAACAGGTCTTGGTCCTCAGAACGGAGGGGTCTCTGGGGTTTGTAGGGAGTGAGGCGGTCCCTCAGGTACATCGGCCCTAGACCATGTAAGGCCTTGAAGGTAAGCACCATCACTTTGAAAGTGATCTGGTGCTCAATTGGTAACCAGTGCAGCTGCCGTAAGATTGGTGTTATGTGGCATCTCATCGGGACTCCCACAAGGAGCCGGGCAGCTGCATTTTGCACCAATTTTACCAATTTACCTGAGATTGTGGGGAGAGCAACTGAACTATATATATATATATATATATATATATATATATATATATATTCATAGAATCATAGAGTTAGAAGAGACCTCATGGGCCATCCTGTCCAACCCCCTGCCAAGAAGCAGGAAAATCGCATTCAAAGCACCCCCTACAGATGGCCATCCAGCCTCTGCTTAAAAGCCTCCAAAGAAGGAATAATAATAATAATAATAATAATAATAATAATAATAATAATAATAATAATAATAAAAACTTTATTTATATACCGCCCTATCTCCCGGATGGGACTCAGGGCAGGAACCTCCACCACAGTCTGGGGCAGAGAGTTCCACTGCCGAATAGCCCTCACAGTGAGGAAGTTCTTCCTGATGTTCAGGTGGAATCTTCTTTCCTGTAGTTTGAAGCCATTGTTCTGCATCCTAGTCTGCAGGCCAGCAGAAAACAAGCTTTCTCCCTATGACTTCCCTTCACGTATTTGTACATGGCTATCATGTCTCCTCTCAGCCTTCTCTTCTGCAGGTTAAACATGCCCAGTTCTTTAAGCCGCTCCTCATAGCGCTTGTTCTCCAGATCCTTCATCACATTCCGAAGCAGAGAGTTCCAGTGCTGAACAGCTCTCACAGTGAGGAAGTTCTTCCTAATGTTCAGGCTTTAAATGTAGTTTAAAGCCATTGTTCCGTGTCCTAGTCTCCAGGGCAGCAGAAAACAAGCTTGCTCCCTCCTCCCCATGACTTCTCCACACATATTTATACATGGCTATCAGAAATAAAAGAACAGTTTGGTGAAAATAAACATCATAAACCAAGTGGGAGCAATGGTCAGGCCATAATGTCAGCAGAAAGGAGGGAGAAAGGGACAGAAAGACTGAGACATAGAACTAGGATAGGCATAACCAGGGTTTGAGAAGCTGTACTAGCCCTTTAATGACTTGAAAGACTCAACCTCTGGTTGTGCCTCTACCTCTCAAAATGAAACAGTTGTTTAAAGATTATAAAAGTGCCACTGCATCTCATCCCGCATCTCTGTCCCTGGTGAGCTTTAGGCCCAGGAGAAGAGAGGTCTCCCAGTAAACATATTTTCTTTTCTTGATCTCCTTTCTCTGCCTTTTTGCCAGTTTCTTTCCTCTGCCCCTTCCTCCCAATCACCCAAACAAGATAAGTAACAACTTCTAAAGCAAAGGAAATCATGCGGGCAGCTTCTTGCCCTCTTTGTGCCCCTTTCTTTAATTCCTGAAGTCTGTAGATCTTCAAAAAATGTTGTGTTTCTTTGGAAGTCTTTGGTCCTCTCCAAACCTGCTGTTGTGGAACATGCAGTCCTGCTTTGTGATGCCTAAACTATTTGCTGCAGAGGGTCCCTTGAGTCAATGCTAAACATTTCCTAAAGCGCAAGTTTCATGGTAAGGTCATCCCAGAGCACAAAACTGGAATTTGAATTTCCAAGAACTTTGGATCATATCTATGCTGTGATTTTGTTATTTCAATTTTTTTGTGTGGGTCATGGCAAAATCCATAATATTGGCCTAATGGGAAAGGTGGAGCTAGGTTTGCCAAGCTGTCTTTGCTCCCAGCAATGGGGGAGAGAAGGACCTGGGAGAACCTTGTGAATCCCAGAGTCTTTGCAGATGGCAGAAACGGCTTCCTCTGTCTGTCTGACCAGTTGGAGCCGATCGTATCCCAGCAATTTCCAGGTGTTGTTTAGATGCTGTGACCAGTCATCCAGAGCTAATAAGTCATGTCAAGGAAGGGCCCAACCAGTTGCTTCTAGCAGCAATTACACTTTTGCTGGAATCATGCAGTGACACATCAGGAAGGCAGACAAATTTCATATCCACTTCATGTCAGAAGGAAAGGCTGCCAGTCCCTAGCAGCTTTCTTCTCCAAGGCCTACCTGATTCCAGAATTCCAATGACCAAGGCCTGGAACTGGAGAAGCATGCTGTGTGCAGCTGACACATTCACCTTCCTGATGGATCAGCTTTACCTGCCTTCCCTTGTTACCACTGCTTACGCCAACTTTTTCATTCTGTGGGTGGTTCACTACTGCTGCTAGTGCAGCCCCGCTGCCAGTGTAGCTCCGCACCAACAGAATTCCAGCCTTATGGTTCACTATTGTTTTGTAATTTGCAGGTTAAGTTGATAAGATGTCGTTAATTAACTTAAACATGCACTTCAAATTAATTAAAACCAAGCCAAGCAAGGCAGCTGCTTAGTTTTTGCATTGAAGTTAGAGAATGTGAAATTTTTTGATAATATTTATGGTATTTTTTCCTTATTCAATATGCATTTAGGATAGTGGTTTCTGTTGTTCAAAATATTTGAACTGTGGACCTAAGTTTACTAGCTTTATATTGGATCAGAGAATGAAAAATATTTATTTAGTAATGGTGCCGTTGTCTACTACTTTTTATGTGTCACTCCTTTACATTTTAAGAGGCGTTCAATTCATCCTCATACAATGTCTGCCTCCCTAACATATAGGTTCTGGGCAAATTCATGGCAGAAGGAGACAATGCCACCTTTACTGAGCACGTATTCTTCATTCTCTGATCCAATACAAAGCTAGTAAACATAGGTCCAAACTCTGCCTTTTTATGTACAGTTTAGGTGAGACTTTTTTTTCAAGATGGGAGCATTATGGACTTGCAAATCAGCACTGTAAAATTTGCTTTATTTTGATCCCTCTACTAAGAGTAAAAGAAGTCCCTTAGTGACAATTCTTTCCTGACAATGAATCTGGAATACTGGAGGACATCAGTCTGATATTTATAGTCGTGCTTCAAGAATATATATTATATACTTTTAAATCAGTGAAATTTGATGTAAATATCAATTCACTGTACTGCAGAAAATTTTTTAAATCATGTTAGAAGCAACATGAGAACATACTGCAAGTTGGTTCTGGTGTGAGAGAATTGGCTGTCTACAGAGAAAATGCCCAGGGGACATCTGGATGTGTTAGCTGGGAAAATTATTTCAGGCCCCCGCAAGCTAGAGCTGACAGATGGGAGCTCACCTCATCTCGGGGATTCAAATATGAAATTATATTGGAAATTAATTATATTTGGTTAACTATCTCACACACTATGCCTACTTTTGTTAGGTCAGATTCACCTTTCTAATTGTCATTTATGATGCTCTAAGAAAATAAGCAAAATTGGTTTTGAGATCTGGAAAAAATCAAAGCTGTGGATTTCTTTTGATTTTTAGACAAAGGATATGGCTTTAGAAAAAACTACAGTAATAAAATTATGCAATAAGTGTTAAATAACCACTGTCTTCCCATGAGAATTTCTGAAACTCAGCCTTGTTGGATACAGTGTTTATCTTCTCTCCTCTTTTATTAAAATGGAAAATGTTCTTTTAATGCAGGGCTGTGGCTAGTGTTTTAGAGACTCAGTGGGTGAGTGAGTGGTCCTGCATGCTGTGTGTAAATTACTATAAGTTGTTTAAAATATCAAATATAAAAACATCAGTGATAAAAGTGACACTCTCCTTGCAAAATACTATTAAAACTGATTCAAAGTTTAAGCCTATTCTATCAGATAGAATAACCAATTAACAACAGCTTCATATTTTGTCAACACAGTAATGATATTGAATCATGTCATAAGTATGAATTTAATGAATTTGATCTGACTTGCGACGATTAATGAAAAAATTGCACATGCCTAATGTTGAAGGCTGTGAACTTAGTTTTGTCTTCTCCTGTTGATTTATTAGATTCCCTTGCATACAGCCAGGATAATCCAAGGAAATAGTTGCATTACTGAAATCAGGGAAACTAAATGAGCTGTTTTCCTGCTGTTCATATTTTCTTGATATTTTTATTCTCAAAAGGTGTAGAGAACAATTTAACAGTGGCCTCAAAATTGCCCAAAAGTTGTAGGAATGTTTAATATGCCATACTTCTTTTTCTTGTGCAAGTTTCTTAAGGGGCCAGGAACTCCAAATTCAATTGCAACTGGCACCTTGTAAATGATACATCCTTTGTGAGGTACTTGTTGTGACTCAGCCTCAGGGTGACTCTGATGAGGATTTTGGGATACAGGTTCAAGATGGAGGGATTCAGGTTCAGGATGAGTTTCAAGATGACTCTGATGGGAATTATGGGATTCAGGTGCAGGGTGTTCCTGTTGTGGAAGATGGGGAACAGTGAGGCTTTCCCATGGGATGAAATGGTGTTGTTGATGCTGATGTTTCCCAGGTGCAAGAAGCAGGAAGGGAGAGCAGCTCCCAGCCTGATAACACTAACGAGCACTTTGGCCTTGATGACGATACAGCATCTCTGACCCGGGCCAGCCGCTTGGAATTTAGGGGGGTTCGCAGAAGTCTTAGAATAGCAAATAAGAGAGAGGTCAAAGGGCAAAGGAATGCCTTCATGTTATGCTATTAAAACAGTCTTCTGAGAGAGGAATCTTTGTCAAAGCAACGTCTCATTTGAGTTAGAAGCAGTTCTTACTTTCTTGAATTATCCTGTAATCAAGTTCATGGGACAATGTCATGTATTAGTGGAACCTTGTTTTATGCCTAAGATGTTCTTGGATTTATCTGTATAGCCTTGGTTTTGCAACAGTCTTTTGGATCTTTACTTTTGCTTTTTAAGAACTATTTATTTCCTATTTCCTAATAAACTAAAAAGACTTCAACCTATGCACAGCCTGGTGTGTTCAGCAAGGTGAAGCTAGCTTGAGGTGCGACAGTACTGTTCTATTATCCAGGGGGAGGCAACAAGGGGGCGCTAGAGAAATAAGGACAGTTCATTTTATGTGGGGGGGGGGGGAGTTGAAGGAGGAGAACCATTTCCCCCATTTCTACAATGGGGACATGGATGTGGGAATAACAGGAAAATAGGGGTAAATGGTTTTACTTCTTCAATTCACCCTCCAAGTCCGTAAAATGGACTATCCTCTGTTTAGCGACCCCTTGTGGCCTCTGCCTGGATAATGGAGCAGTACCATTTGCCCCGGTGGCAAAGTGCATTAAAGCACTGAGCTGGAGACCAAAAGGTCCCAGGTTCAAACCCCGGGAGCGGCGTGAGTGGCCGCTGTTAGCTCCAGCTCCTGCCAATCTAGCAGTTCGAAAACATGCCAATGTGAGTAGATCAATAGGTACGCTCTGGCGGGAAGGTAACGGCACTCCATGCAGTCATGCCGGCCTCATGAACTTGGAGGTGTCTATGGACAACGTCGGCTCTTTGGCTTAGAAATGGAGATGAGCACCAACCCCCAGAGTCAGACATGACTGGACTTAACGTCAGGGGAAACCTTTACCTTTACCTTACCATTTACAAGATTGGTATTCCAAGTGTTTAAACAACTCCTTAATTAAAAAAAAAAAACCTCAATTATTTTGTTTGTTTTACACTCTTTGCCTTTTGCCTATCAATCTTAAAACCTGTCAATGTGCCACATTCTTTCAATTTCCGATTAACAGTCTGTACTCTCCATTGGATTTTCTAAAAATTTCACAGAGTCATCTGCAAATGTCCTTAATTTACATACTTCTCTATTTACTCTTAGGCCTGATTTTCTTTCATCTTGCCTTATCTATTTAAAATTTCAAGCACCGAATCAAAATGATATTTTGTACTCTGAATGACTGCCGTTCTCCAGATTCACAGGCATAGATTTCCTCCCCATTTTCCAACACAGAATCATGTATATTAATAAATGCAATTAGATGAAAATGCATGATGTGGGCCATAGCATACAAAAACATTTAAAATGGCCATTACCAGATGGGAAACTATTCTAGCCACTCCTCTCTATATTTAAACCTCCGCTTAGGCTATCAGTCAGGGGTGCCTCCTGCATATATCAGTGCTTGATGCTTAAAACCTTTGGGACTCATTCATAAATTCATGAGATTCTGAATCATAACTTTGCATTTCAGTCTAGCAAACATTCAGATATACTTACTGGTTACATTAGTGGTAACTCATTCAGGATTTATGATGGCAATTTTCGTTAACATTCTGGGGAATGTCAACAAAACAAAGTCATGAATTAAGCAGTGCGCCCCCTCCCCGCTCTCAATTGATGCTTTTCTGCATTAATGTGTAATTTTACAACATGGGAGACTCCCTGAGTATTACAAGGATGCTCTTTGGGGAAACGCTACACTGCTACAAGTCAGCTATTAACACAGTTTAGATTATTGTGCGTAAATTGACTGAAAGCTATTGTCATATAATTACAGTTGTTTGGGTTTTGAAGGAACTACCTGACAATCCTGCCTGGATTATATTTTTAGTTTGCTTCAGCCATATAGAGGCTATTTCCCAGGCTCTTTCAAGAGATGTAGGGAGAGCAGAATATCACACAAAGGTTAAAAATCCAGGAAGACCTGTTGGACCAACCACTGTTCCTGCTAGTTGTTGTTGCAAATGCAAGACAGGTTTTTCATCTTTTATCGCCTAATTTCTGTGAACCTTTGACTTTGAAATGAGTGAATTCTCATGGTCTAGCACAGGGGTCCCCAAACTTTTTAAGCAGAGGGCCGGTCCACAATCTTTCAGACTGTTGAGGGGCCAAATTATCATTTGGAAAAAAATACAAACAAATTCCTATGCATACTGCACATGTCTTATTTGTAGTGCAACAACAACAACAACGAAAGAACGATACAATATTTAAAAATGAAAACAATTTTAACCAACATAAACCTATTAGGATTTCAATGGAAAGTGTGGGCCTGCTACTGGCGAATGAGATAGTCAAGTTAATTAGGATTGTTGTTGTTGTGTGCCTTCAAGTCATTTCAGACTTTGGGCGAGCCTAAGTCTAAAATTAATTATTTATTTACCACATTTATTTACTACATTTATATCCCACCCTTCTCACCCCGAAGGGGACTCAGAGCAGCTGTATGTACATACAATATATTATATTATTAGCATAACACAATATTAGCATTCTATACTACTATATTGAACTATACCACTATACTATTATATAATATGTAATATATAACATATAATTAATATTATTATATGGTATTACTATTAGTATTATATTGTATAACATAAGATTATTATCAATATTATATGTATATACAATATATTATATTATTAAAACTGATATAAAATATTATACTATAAAACTGAGGGCGGGGGCCAGGTAAATGACCTTGGAGGGTCGCATCCGGCCCCCGGGCCTTAGTTTGGGGACCCCTGGTCTAGCAGATAACATTTTTCTAGCACATATGCATAGAGCCCAAATTGATCTGTACATATGCAATGTAAATGATGGCATATATATATATACATACATACATACATATGTATACATGATCTTGTAAGTTCTCTGAGATGCAAATATTGGATGTGGCTATGACCATAGGTTAAAGGTAAAGGTTTTCAACTGACATTAAGTCCAGTCATGTCTGGGGGTTGGTGCTCATCTCCATTTCTAAGCTGAAGAGCTGGTGTTGTCCGTAGACACCTCCAAGGTCATGTGGTCGGCATGACTGCATGGAGTGTTGTTACCTTCCCGCCAGAGCAGTACCTATTTATCTACCCACATTTGCATGTTTTTGAACTGCTAGGTTGGCAGAAGCTGGAGCTAACAGCGGATGCTAACTCCGCTCCCCAGATTCAAACCTGTGATCTTTCAGTCAGCAAGTTCAGTAGCTCAGCACTTTAACACACTGCGCCACTGGGGGCTCCCAGCTATACATGCATGCATTTTAGTGATTAAATCCTTTCTTTTATACAATGACTAGCTGTGCCCGGCCACGCGTTGCTGTGGCAAAGTGGTGGTGGTATTGGTTAAAAATTGTTGTGTAATTTTTATTTGACATTATTTGTATTTTTTATTAATTTTATTGTAAGTTATCATTTTATTTATTATATTTTATTATTTTCTTGTATTATTTTTAGTTATTTTCTGTTATTATAGTATTTTATTGTATTAATGTTTAGTGTTTTTAATTATTTTTTAGTGTTTTTTATTATTTTTTATTGGGTTGCTAGGAGACCAAGTTGGAGGAGCTTAGCCTTCTAACTGGCAGCAATTGGATAAAAGCAATTATTCCTCTCTCTCTAATTAGGACTTTATTTTTCTTTTATTTTTGTTGTATCAACCTAGAGCCGTGGATGATGGGTTGTGTTGTCAAATTTCAAGGTTGGGGGGCCTGTAGTTTTGTTGTTTTGTGGGTCGCCGTGATGCCATCACTCTTTTATATATATAGATTAAAGTCTTCTTTTTCATGTCATTACATCTACTTGATCCGTATACAAAAATGCATACATTAAGAGAACTGTGCATACAAATATTTGTGTGAGCCTTTCCCACTGTTTTCAACAATTTAAGGATGCTCTGTGTAAAGAGAAAGGGACATTGTATATGTCTAAAGCCTACAGTACTTAGACGTAATTTGTTATAAGATTATCCTTTTTTTAGGATTTGAAAGTGCGTTCATTATAGAGCTGTCCGGGATGTCTCTTGTTCCAGGATTGAATTTTTCCCCCTTTCATAAAAACTAAATACGGTGCAAAACAAAACACTGCATTTTGGGATGTAGATCCTTCGTGAAGACAGAAATGTGTGCATCATATAATTTATGAATGTGAACAATATGTCAGTTTTATCAGTAAACCCATGACTAAGTTAACTGGGATACAAATTTGTCAACCCTGCATGTCACAAATGTTGACTATCCTTTATTGCTATTTTGAAAACCTGGCAAAACTACGAAAGCTGTTCCTCCATTCTGTTGTTAATGCATATTTGCCAAGGAGGGCACATGTTTCTAGATAGTCATAGATGATCTTAGCAAAGAAAAATAGCAACACAAAATAAACTTTAGCAACATTGTGCCTAAATCCAGAAACTTTTCCTTTCATATCTCTGGTTTAAGGAGATGGACAGCTTTCCCAGTAGTTTGATACAATTCAAATAGATAGAAGATAGAAAGATAAATAAGAACAAATTACGTATTTTATCATCTTGCGTTCTCATTTTATTTTAGACTTTGTCCCTTTGTGCATCTTTCCTCCAAAAGCTTAGGTAGCCTCTCTCCATGCAGCATGAAAAGGGAAGAGTAAAAAGAACTTTGGGTTGCTGTGAATTTTCCGGACAGAGACCTCACAATTTCTGGGGATGCCTGCCATAGATGTGGGTGAAACGTCAGGAGATAATGCTTCTAGAACTTGGCCATACAGCCCAGAAAACTGACAGCAACCCAGTGATTCTGGCCATGAAAGCCTTCAAAAACACATTGAAAAGAAATCTCTCATGCATAAAATGGACTATAGAGGATCAAACTTGTAATTTTTGAGTTATTAAATATGATATTGACTGACAGCCTGTTAAGAACATACAGGTAAAGGTAAAGGTTTTCCCCTGACATTAAGTCTAGTTGTGTCCAACTCTGGGGGTTGGTGCTCATCTCCATTTCTAAGCCAAAGAGCCGGCGTTGTCCATAGACACCTCCAAGGTCATGTGGCCATAATGACTGCATGGAGCAACATTACCTTCCTGCCAGATAACCTATTGATCTACTCAATTTGCATGTTTTCGAACTAAGTTGGAAGAAACTGAAGCTAACAATGGGAGCTCTCCCTGCTCCCTGGATTTGAACCGTCAACCTTTCAGCCAGCAAGTTCAGCAGCTCAGCGCTTTAACACACTGCACCACCAGGGGCTACATATACTGATGTGCATAATGCAATGTTCACTAATGTCATATCCATGGTGTAAGTGAAGTTGCATATGTGGTACTCCATTACAGTACAAAGTAGTGTGTGAATGTGTATGGCCTCCATGCATTCCTTGGCACATTGTGCATGCATTTACATAATGGGTTGTTGGCCATGTGGATTGAGTACCGATCTTCATGCCTTGTGCTGTGTTGGTGCTCAGTTTAACATAACACTGCTGGCAGATATTTATGCTCCAGTGAAGTGATGTAGGATATTGGCTATTGTTTTACAACTCACTGAATTTACAGAAGACATCAATGGTCAAAACAATACCATGTGTTTTCAATGCTCAGATATTCATCTTCACCAATATGGTGTGAAAAAAAAGATGCTAGCAAGTCTTGATTAAAAGAATGTGGCAAATCAGCTAGCTAAAGTCATCTCAGAAATAGAGATGGGGAAATTTTTCATTTAGTTTGCATTTTGATTATTTTTTAAGTAACGAATTTGCACTTCCCAAATTGAGAGATGCACCAGAATTATAATAATGCTTTTCAGAATATTTCCATCCTGGGGGAAAAGAAAACCCTTATAAATATGCATGTATTAAAGGAAATCACACACGAAAGAGAATATATTGATGCCAGACAATGTACAAAAAGGCAATATAAAAGCCTTATAAGGGGAAATGACTTGTAAAAAAATAGTATGAATTAGGCATCAGTACAAAAATGCATGGGCAGTCAGCCCTCCATATCCATAGATTTTAAATACATGGATTGAGCAGCCCATGGCTTGAAAATTTCATCCTACCCCAAAATATTCCCAAACATAAACCTTAGGTTTGCCATTTTATATAAGATACAACATTTTGCTACATTATTGTATATAAATGGGACTTTACAGAGTGCTTTCTTTGCCTTGTTTATTGATACAGCAATGTTACAGAATGCACACAACCAAATGAGAAACCAAGAGAACCTGAGAGTAAGAGATTTATCCATCCCTGCTCAGAAGGTCATCCACAGTGGTACATTTTGATTTTTTTAAGTAGATGGAATCTGACAAAAACACTCCTTTGCTAATGAGAAATCATCTGGAACAGAACTTCAGAGAGTTCCTTCTCATCCACAGCACAACTGTAGCCAGAAGTTGATGTTAAAAAGTAACTGGAATTAAGGACAGGAAGTGCAAACCCAAGAAATGTGATATATCCTTTATTTTTCATTACCTTCAGCAATAGTGTGGAGGAAATTGCCTGTTTCCCAATCACACTTTTTGTTGTGGCTTAATATAGCTCCCTTTTCAGTGCTGGAGAAGGCATTATAATGACCTTCCCAGTGTCACAACATCCAGTCTATGAAAGCAAACTCATCGGAAGAACAACAAAAAGGCAATTCTGCACTGAAACGAGTGATATTGCTGAAAGAACAGGTCACAAGTGAATTCTGGTGGTGCCCATCACATTTGAAGGTCCTGAAGGGTGTGAGTAATGAATCAACCAGGACCAGTGGGCATCTTTATATGGCCCAGGGCCAATTCTCTGCTTCTGAAATGTTTTGGGGACTCCACAGATGGCTCCAAATGCCAGAAAATGTAGGAAGGGGGAGAAGTTACTAGAGGGCCACTTCTTGGGGGAGAGACCTTATTTTTCTAAGGTTAACCTGAGGAAGGGCATCTGAGTCCTACTAAAAGGTGAATCAACACATATAAAATTTTATAAAAATAGGCAATTAAATCTAAGGGGGAAAGATGGTGCAAATGAGACTTGGAAGGTGTATTAGGATCATAAATGACCTCATCAGACAGGGCTTACTTTGGCGGCATATGCTGGTTCAGCCTTAGTTGACCCACGGAGCCCACTAGCTCCCATCTCATGATGCAAATGAACTTCCAGTTGGACTCTATGGGTCAACTAGCATGAAGCCAGTTTATACCACTGTGGCAGCAACACAATTGGTTTACCATTTTGTACAGAAAGCAATTGGGGGGGGGGGAGCCGCGTGGTCTATGCTACCCCCTATGGGATCAGCTTCTTGGTAAGCTGGGTGATGCGGGGCATGGGGCAATGGGTCCCCCATGCCCCCCTCCCCCCCCCCCGACAGTGGTTGCCAGATTTGCCTCAATGTGTGGCGATTCCGGCAGCTCATGTGAAGAGGTCGAAAGACAGCTTTTAGAACTGCATGTAGATTCATTTGGGACATTGATTTACTAAAGGAGGATCATCTTACCAACATACTTGGCCATCAAATCATCCAGCAATCATAGAATCAAAAGCAAAAACATACATAGTCAACTTGGTCATGGGAAAAAGTAGCCTCACATAACTAGAACAGATGGTATTGCAAAGCCATGGGTCAAAGTGGTTTCAGATGGCAGGTGATATAATTTTTAAGAGTACTAGCAATATCAGGATTGAGTGGACAAGGTCTCTCCTGAAAGACTAACTAATATATACCCACAAGTACAACAATATGCACTGGTAAATGGTCAATAAACAGGTATAAAATATAACTGTTACAATAAGTACAGAATTTACAACTGTAATGTTAATGCTCCATACATCAAAATGAATATATAACAAAACAATGCTTGCTCTATGCATACATTTGCCGCTTGTGAAATCAATCAGTTGAACTGAAGAGCATATAGAACACATGACCGGTTTCAACTCTTAGTCTTTTCCTGAAAGACTCCCATCAGTTTCCTGAAACCCCTACCTACTCCCACATTTTACACACAATTTTCAGCATTTTCATTCCAAATTCACATTGAACCACACAAATCCTGAGAACAGGCAGAGTATTGCCTTCACTTTTTGTCATTGCTGGAGGATCTACAAAGACCTCCACTTTCTTCTCTGGTGCCTTTCAAAATCAGTTTGAAGAAAAGCTCATGCAAAATGCAAAACCAGGTAGGCTTAAAGATGCTTCCATATTTTGTTTTTCTCCTTCTGAGAGGCACCAAGTTGGCTACTTCTTTGAAAAACTTTATATTAAACACTTGAAGTATAAACAATAATTTTACCATCACGTTGGGTTAGCTTGTCTTCGGTTTTCTGCTTTTTAAATTATACTTGAGCCAAACTCTTCCTGTTTTTGACAGATTCAAGTTATTTCTTCAGATGTCTAGAAATGCTACACAGGCTATGTTAATGTTTCAGCTTGGATTTCACAGTGTGATCATTTCCTTTGTTTTTTCATTTGTCCACAGTTGTGTGTCATAAACTGGAAACTCTTTCACAGTAGGCACCAAACACCAGAATGGAACATGTAAAAGAGACCATTTGGCTGCCACTATCCTTTTGCATTTATCTGGAAACATGCACACATCTCTGATGTATGGTTTGTGCCTTGGAGACAACCTCTTGTCAATGCCAATCTTGATGTGAAGTTTTGTAGTAAGATCCTGTAAATCTGCCCGTTTCACATCATTGTGAAGTAGAACCATTGACCTTTTAAAAAAAGAAACACAGTGTTTCAACATCATACAGCTTCTTTGCGTATTTGGTGCTGTGTTTCAATATCTCATAGACTTGCTGTTTGAATCTTCTCCTGTCAAGCTTGTGACACATTCACCAAAATTACATGGGCTGATAATTCTGTGGAATTTGCCCTTCTTACTTCTTTTCAGTTTTGAAAGGAGGTTTGGCATGAATGCATGGAGTTGTGTGAAGCTAGTTTGTCACATTCCGCTTTTTCATAGAAGTGCATTATTGAGCAACATTGTAGTATGTGTTCCACAGCAGGTAGAAGTGACTTATCTTGTTGTTATGTGCTGAGGAGGATGACTAAAATGATCAAGAGTCTGGAGAACATTCAAAGCACCTCCAACACATGGCTATCCAGCCTCTGTTTAAAAGTCTCCAAAGAAGGAGCCTCCACCACACTCTGGGGCAGAGAGTTCCACTGCTGAACAGCTCTCACAGTGAGGAAGTTCTTCCTAATGGTCAGGTAAAATCTCCTTTCCTGTAGTTTGAAGCCATTGTTCCTCATACTAGTCTCCAAGGCAGCAGAAAACAAGCTTGCTCCCTCCTCCCTATGACTCCCCCTCACATCTTTATCCATGGCCTTCATAATAGCCATCTGTCAGGGGTGCTTTGAATGAGATTTCCTGCTTCTTGGCAGGGGGTTGGACTGGATGGCCCATGAGGTCTCTTCCAACTCTACTATTCTATGATTCAATGATTCCTCTTAGTCTTCTCTTCTGCAGGCTAAACATGCCCAGCTCTTTAAGCCACTCCTCATAGGACTTGTTCTCCAGATCCTTGATCATTTTAGTCAACCTCCTCTGGACACATTCCAGCTTGTTAACATCTCCCTCGAATTGCGGTGCTGGTGTTTTAAAAATATTTTAACGTGACTCGAAGCGGGAACAGTTCCGGCGCTACCTGAAAAATGATCCCACATTTTTTTCAATCTTATTTTCTACTATGCTTTTGGAAGTTCCTTCACTTCTATCTGTTATAAGCATTTTGGCCAAATTTAAGAAAAAAATAATGAATTTTTATACATTCCTCAAAATGTTAATTTTAGAGAAAAGACAAAGCAGATCTTTTAAAAATGAATAAATAAACTCTGAACATTGCAATTTTGGGATATGCTCTAAAGACTGGAATGGTCATGTAAATACTATTTTTGTGACCCATCCAATTCTGTCAAGAAAGGAAAATAAAAGAAAAGTTATCTCTCTTATTTGACTACCCAACTGCATCTGGAAGAAGGAGCCTCCAGTGGTGCAATGGATTAAACCCTTGTGCCAGCGGGACTGCTGATCAAAAGGTTGGTGGTTCAAATCCAGGGAGCGGGATGAGCTCCCGCCTGTCAGCTCCAGCTTCTCATGTGGGAACATGAGACAAGCCTCTCACAGGATGGTAAAACTTCCAGGCATCCCCTGGGCAAAATCCTTGCAGATGGCCAATTCTCTCACACCAGAAGTGACTTGCAGTTTCTCAAGTCACCCCAACAGGAAAAAAAATCTGGAAGAGGAAGATGAGAAAGCAAAAGAAGAGGGAGAAACCAACATGCAGGACACACATTTTCTTTGAATATGCATACATCTAAAGAAAGGTAATTTTTTGAGAAAACACTCCTATGTTTCTCTTTTCCTGACACTTCCCGCTCTGCTTATAACTGTGGCAGAAGCATGTCTCCCTTTCGTTTTAATCATCCACCACCTTCTCACTCAAGGGACTGTTTTTTTCCAAATGTATGGAGTTCTGGAACTAGATCTAAAGAAGGCTTCTAATGAGGTTTAATAATGTAGTAGGGACATTTAACATATATTAATTAAATCACAGCAGATGGTAAGGGGAGCTCTTGCTGGGAGTGAATAAGTACACAGAGAAATATAACTGCTATATAATTAAAGCAAACTTACTGAAACAATGGAGGTACAATTACTTTTTTATTAACACTTCAATGCAATTTAATGACTACCTCACTCCGAGGATACAGTTTGACTCTGGAGGAAGCATGAGCTGGAATCTGTAGAGGTGGATTTTTAAACAATCCCACACAAGAAAACCAAAAGAGGTACCGCTATCAATAATTCTTCTTGTTACATAAAGGGAAGAATGAAAGGGAAGAAGAGGAAAGCGCCTGATCTTTTGCGCCCTGTATCTTTTCAGTCGGATGCCAGGGTCAACAACACACATCCCCCGGTGCTTGTTTCCATCCCCCAACGGCCCCGTGATCAGAGCAAACCTCCGGTTCCAAGCTGCTGGTTTCAGGCTGCGGAACTCATACTTATTTGATTTCAGATTCTGTCTGAAAAATGTCGCTAACATTTAGAGGGTCACTGTTCAGAAATGTATCTGTTTCATAATTCGAGAGAGCTTTGTGGGATTATGGCTCCTTTCCCTCTTTGAAAAGCTGTTGCATATATTGGAATATTCTTTCCCCATCTCTATGAATGAGGACTTTGTTTTCATTCCTTATGCCTTCCTTTTATACTGAGGTTTGCATGTCCATTAGCGTCGTGTGTTAAAGTGCTGAGCTGCTGAACTTGCAAACCAAAAGGTCGCAGGTTCGAATCCGGGGAGCGGAATGAGTGCCCGTTGTTAGCCCCAGCTTCTGCCAACATAGCAGTTCGAAAACATGCAAATGTGAGTAGATCAATAGGTACTGCTCCGGCGGGAAGGTAACGGTACTCCATGCAGTCATGCTTGGCTCATGACCTTGGAGGTGTCTATGGACAACGCCGGCTCTTTGGCTTAGAAATGGAGATGAGCATCAACCCCCATGGTTGGATATGACTAGACTTAACGTCAGGGGAAACTTTTACCTTTACCTTGCATGTCTCACAGTACGGAGGGGAAAATTTGGAAAACTATTGAGTACTGACTATTTAAAAACATTACTTCCAACAGTAGGTTGTTGTGAGTTTTCCGGGCTGTATGGCCATGTTCCAGATGTATTCTCTCCTGATGTTTCACCCACATCTATGGCAGGCATCCTCAGAGGTTGAGGGGTCTGTTGGGAACTGAGGTTTATATATCTGTAGAATGTCCAGGGTGGGAGAGAGAACTCTTGTCTGCTTGAGGTACGTGTGAATGTTACAATTTGCCACTGTGATTAGCATTCAATGGCCTGCAACTACCTAACAACTGCCATGTCAGACTACACAGAGAGGCCACTGAAATCCACAAGCATGTGGAGAATTTCAACAGAAAGGAGGAAACCACGAAAATGAACAAAATTTGGCTACCAGTATTTAAAAAACTTTAAAATCAGAACAGTAAATAAAGAGCAAGACCCAAAAAGCAGGGGAATTCCAAACAGGAAACAATCAGAGCCAGCTAACACCTCCCAACAAAGGATTCCCCCAGGCAGCTAACAGCCAGACCTTGAAACTGCAGGCCATTAAATGCTAATCAAGGTGGCAAATTGCAACAATTACACGTACCTCAAACAGACAAGAGTTCTTTCCCCCACTCTGGACATTCCATAGATATAAACCTCACTTACTTAGTTTTCAACAGACTCCTCAACCTCTGAGGATCCTGCCATAGATGTGGGAGAAATGTCAGGAGTGAATACTTCTGGAACGTGGCCATACAGCCTGGAAAACTCACAGCAACCTAGTGATTCCAGCCATGATAGCCTTTAACAACACATTACTTCCAACATATTACCCTTATAGTGAACATGTTGTGACTGCGCCTTCGGGGATTATGGTTGATGGGGATGGAATTCGAAGAGGAAGAAAAAACCCTCGTGATGAGGGTTCACTGGAGGAGTTGCGCAGGAAGCGACTTAGAGAGCTATATGGGGGATCTTCTGAGGAAGATTCAGATGGGGAGATGGAGGCTGAGGAACAGGTGGTGGCTGGGGAAGCGGGCACTGAATGGGCACAGCCACCGGAGATGTCTGGGGATTTGGGGTCTATGGATACTTCTGAACCTGGGGTTTCTGCAGGAGCTGATCCCAATTGGGATGCTTGGAGAAGGGAGGATGGTTCTTTAAGTGTTCATGGGGCTAAGTGTGGGCAGGATGATTGGGACTCCGACGAATTGCTAGGTACTCCAGATCCACGAGCTCTAGCTGTGTGGAGCTCAGACTCTGAGTAGATTTGGGACACCTGGTGTTTGGGTGTGAGTGTTTGGTCACCCAGGAGGAAGGGGAATAAAATGGGAATGTTTGGCCACTGCACCTTGTGTGTGGCAAGGTGTTGCTGAGGCGCCATTGGGATCTCTGTGTTTCCAGGAAGACTGGACTTGGACTATGATTTGAATCTGCTGTTATCACCTAGCTTGGCTCTCGCTGTGTCTTATCGTGGACCTGTTTTGGATGACTGCACCCTCTTCAGACCTTGGATCGGAATTTGACCTTGCTACTGCCTTCGCCCTGTGATTGATGACTACTATCGGCTTTTGACTCCTGGCTTGCTCTTTGGACACCGCTGTTATCTCCTGACCTGACCTTGGAATCCTGGACGACGTCTTTTCACCATCCTTTTGGAGCCTTCGGCTTTATCCACATTGTGGAAGCAGTCTACTGCATTCTTAGTTTGTTTGTTTGTTTCCTGACCAATTTGGTGTTTTCTTTTGGGAACTGTTCCTTTGAAAACTACAGAGCCGGCTGGCAGGGCTTGGACTCAGAAAGTGCAGTTTGCACTAAGTTTGTTTAGCTTTGTTTTTACCTGCTTGTGTTGCTGAATTATATTTTTGTTTGAACTGCTCTTGAAACACTGATAGTGAAGTGTTTCAAGGTTTTTTCTGTGTTAACATTACTTTTTGGCTTATCTGCTGAATAAACTCTATTTTTGTTCGCTAATTGGCGTCTGACTCTTGACATCTTTGGTTTTTAGGGTTTCTAGGGTTTTTATATTTGTTAGCTGATGGAGTTGTCTTTCAGTTTATAATAATAATAAATAATGAAACTTTATTTATACCCAGCCACCATCTCCCCAAGGGAGCAGAGCCCTGACAGCATAATCAGATAAAACAAGATACTGTAAATACTCAAGTATAAGCCTAGCTTTTCAGCCCTTTTTTTAAGACTGAAAAAGCCCCACTCGGCTTATACTCGGGTGAGGGTCCTGGTTGGCTTATATTTGGGTCAGCTTATACTTGAGAATATATGGTACATTTATTATTTTTCTATATTATTATTGGTATTATTACATTTATTATTTTTCTCTATTATTGTTGCTACTATTACATTTATCTTACTCTATTTTTATTATTATTAATACATTTATTATTTTTCTATATTATTATTGGTATTATTACATTTATTATTTTTCTCTATTATTGTTGCTATTACATTTATTTTACTCTATTTTATTATAAGTAATACATTTATTATTTCACTCTGATCTTATTATTATTTTTATTATTACATTTATTATTTTACTCTATTTATTATTACATGTATTATTTTCATGTAATTATTATTATTATTATTATTATTATTATTATTATTACTTTATGTATTATTTTAGGTAAAGGTAGGTAAAGGTTTCCCCTGACGTTAAGTCCAGTCGTGAATGACTCTGGGGGTTGGTACTCATCTCAATTTCCAAGCTGAAGAGCCGGCGTTGTCCGTAGACCAGGACCGGCCCAAGGGAATCTTCAGGGGTACGCAAAAAAAATTTTGCGCCCCCCCCCACCGCGCCGTGGGAGGCGTGGTCAGATCTGGCCCCGCCTCCCACACCACGCGTGGGTGCCCTGACCCGCCCCCACAGCGGGAAGCAGGGCTGGCCACGCCTCCCTCGGCGGGCACCCTGTCCCAGCCAAGCTGCAGCGGGCGTGCGCTGCGGCTTGGCTGGGACAGGGTGCCCGCCGCGCGAAGCGGGGCCGGCCACGCCTCCCGCAGCGCACGCCCGCTGCAGCTTGGCTGGGAGAGGGTGCCCGCCGCGGGAGGCGTGGCCAGCCCCGCTTCCCGCGGCGGGCACCCTGTCCCTACGGCAGGCGCTGCAGGAGGCGGGGCCAGACTTGACCACGCCTCCCGCATCGTGCGGCCATGCCTCCCACAGCGTGGGAGGCAGGGCCAGGACGCCGGAGGCGGGGCCAAGTGTGGCCACGCCTCCCAGGGGCTCGATAGCGCCCCTGGGAACATGGCACCCAACGCGGGGGCGTGGCTAGCGTCCCGTGTTGTGCCGGGCCTGCCGTAGACACCTCCAAGGTCATGTGGCCGGCATGATTGCATGGAGCGCCTTTACCTTCCCACTGAAGCAGTACCTATTGATCTGAGTACTGAAGCAGTACTCACATTTGCATGTTTTCAAACTGCTAGGTTGGCAGGAGCTGGGGCTAACAGCGGATGCTCATTCCGCTCCCGGGATTTGGACCTGGGACCTTTCGGTCTGCAAGTTTAGCAGCTCAGCGCTTTAACACATTGCGCCACCACGAGGGGTGCAGTGTGTTATTTTACTCTATTATTATTAAAGGGATACATAAGGGCATTTTCATTGAAGAAGATGAGAATAATGATTTAATCAGAGTTGGAGAGCCTTATCTTAAATTTGAGCTTTATGTAAATGTTCAAAAACATTTAACCTACTGATGCCTCAATTAATGTAATTTTATTGGTATCTGTTTTTATTTCTTTAATTTACCTCTCTCGGCTTATACTTGAGTCAATGTTTTCCTAGTTTTTTTGTGGCAAAATTAGGTGCCTCAGCTTATATTCGAGTCGACTTATACTCGAGCATATAGGTAAAGGTACAGGTTTCCCCTGACGTTAAGTCCAGTCATGTCTGACTCTGGGGGTTGGTGCTCATCTCCATTTCTAAGCTGAAGAGCTGGCATTGTCCGTAGACACCTCCAAGGTCATGCGGCCGGCATGACTGCATGGAGCGCCGTTACCTCGAGTATATACGGTACATGCAATTCACAATATAACAGGATAAAATGTATAATTGTGTATATTTTTTAATGTATACTCTTAATTTTATTGTAATTTTTATCTCGATGGAGTTTTAGAATCATAGAATCATAGAATAGTAGAGTTGGAAGAGACCTCATGGGCTATCCAGTCCAACCCCCCGCTAAGAAGCAGGAAATCGCATTCAAAGCACCCCCGACAGATAGCCATCCAGCCTCTACTTAAAAGCCTCCAAAGAATGAGCCTCCACCACAGTCCGGGGAAGAGAGTTCCACTGCTGAACAGCTCTCACAGTGAGGAAGTTCTTCAAGTGGAATCTCCTTTCCTGTAGTTTGAAGCCATTGTTCCGTGTCCTAGTCTGCAGGGCAGCAGAAAACAAGCTTGCTCCCTCCTCCCTATGACTTCCCCTCACATATTTGTACATGGCTATCATGTCTCCTCTCAGCCTTCTCTTCTGCAGGCTAAACATGCCCAGCTCTTTAAGCCGCTCCTCATAGGGCTTGTTCTCCAGACCCTTAATCATTTTAGTCGCCCTCCTCTGGACGCTTTCCAGCTTGTCAACATCTCCCTTCAACTGCGGTGCCCAAAATTGGACACAGTATTCCAGGTGTGGTCTGACCAAGGCAGAATAGAGGGGGAGCATGACTTCCCTGGATCTAGACGCTATACCCCTATTGATGCAGGCCAGAATCCCGTTGGCTTTTTTAGCTGCCGCATCACATTGTTGGCTCATGTTTAACTTGTTGTCCACGAGGACTCCAAGGTCTTTTTCGCACACACTGCTGTCAAGCCAGGCGTCCCCCATTCTGTATCTTTGATTTCCATTTTTTCTGCCGAAGTGAAGTATCTTGCATTTGTCCCTGTTGAACTTCATTTTGTTAGTTTCGGCCCATCTCTCTAGTCTGTCAAGATCGTTTTGAATTCTGCTCCTGTCTTCTGGAGTGTTAGCTATCCCTCCCAGTTTTGTGTCATCTGCAAACTTGATGATCGTGCCTTCTAACCCTTCGTCTAAGTCGTTAATAAAGATGTTGAACAGAACCGGGCCCAGGATGGAACCCTGTGGCACTCCACTTGTCACTTCTTTCCATGATGAAGACGATGCATTGGTGAGCACACTTTGGATTCGTTTACTTAGCCAATTACAGATCCACCTAACTGTAGTTTTGTCTAGTCCACATTTTACTAGTTTGTTTGCCAGAAGGTCGTGGGGGACTTTGTTGAAGGCCTTACTGAAATCTAGGTACGCTACATCCACAGCATTCCCTGTATCGACCCAACTCGTAACTCTATCGAAAAAAGAGATCAGATTAGTCTGGCATGACTTGTTTTTGGTAAATCCGTGTTGACTATTAGCAATGACTGCATTCTAAGTGTTCGCAGACCACTTCCTTAATGATCTTTTCCAGAATCTTGCCTGGTATCGATGTGAGGCTGACCGGACGGTAATTGTTTGGGTCGTTCTTTTTTCCCTTCTTGAAGATAGGGACCACATTTTGTGAGAAGACCGAGCCAAAGAAGGCATTAAGCAGTTCTGCCTTTTCCCTATCCCCTGTCGCCATCACCCCATCTTCTCCTTGCAGTGGCACTATCGCCTCCTTTTTCTTCCTTTTTCTACCAACGTAAGCAAAAAAGCCTTTTTTGTTGTTTTTTATGTCCCTGGCAAGCCTGAGCTCATTTTGCGCTTTAGCCTTGCGAACCTTTTCCCTACAGGTGTTGGCTATACATTTGAATTCTTCTTTGGTGATTTCTCCCCTTTTCCACTTCTTGTGCATGTCACTTTTGAGCTTTAGCTCAGTTAGAAGTTCTTTGGACATCCAGTCTGGCTTCTTTGCACTTGTCTTATTTTTCTTCTTTGTTGGCACTGTTTGCATTTGCGCCTTGAGTATTTCACTTTTGAAAAACTCCCATCCATCCTTAACTCCCTTGTTTTTTAATATCGGCGTCCATGGAATGCCGCTCAGTAATTCCTTCATTTTTTGGAAGTCAGCTCTCTTAAAGTCCAGAATGCGTGTTTGACTTGTCTTAGTTTCAGCATTCCTTTGTATTGCAAACTGCAGGAGCACATGGTCACTTGCTCCTAAGGATCCAACCACTTCAACTGTATTGATCAGGTCTTCCACATTTGTTAAGATTAGATCAAGAGTTGCTGATCCCCTTGTTGCCTCTTCTACCTTCTGGACCATAAAATTGTCTGCAAGGCAAGTGAGGAATTTGTTGGACTTTGTACTCTTGGCTGAGTTTGTTTTCCAGCAGATATCGGGATAATTGAAATCGCCCATGACTACTATATCTCTTCTTTGTGCCTGTTTGGTCAGCTGTTGACAGAAGGCTTCATCAAGTCCTTCATCCTGACTCGGAGGTCTGTAGTAGACACCCACGATGAGATCTTTTTGAGTCCCGGTTCCCTTGATTCTTATCCAGATGCTTTCAAGCTGGTTTCCCGGATTACAGTCTTGCATTTCTTCTGCAACGTAACTGTTTTTGACATATAAAGCTACTCCCCCTCCTCTCCCCTTTGTTCTATTTCTGTGAAAGAGATTATCGCCCTCAATGGCTATATTCCAGTGATGGGAGTCATCCCACCAGGTTTCAGTGATGCCTATGACATCGTATGTGTGGTGCTGTGCATTAGTGTAAAGACATGTAAGCCCCTGTGACCTCCCCTCGAGCTGTTTATTTGGGATTATTGTGCTCTCTGTACTTGGTCCTTGCTGTGTTTGTGTAGCCCTCCGTTTAGCCTTTTGGTGGTTCTGATCTGATGTAAACTGTTTTTTTTTATGTGTATGTTTATATTGTAAGCCGCCCTGAGTCCCCTGATGGGTGAGAAGGGCGGGGTAGAAGTGATGCAATAAATAAATAAATAAATAATAAAAAAGCAAAATACAATATAAAACAAAGGTATTATAATAGCTGATAATATCAGTCAACCATCAAATACAATTCTGTCGTATACATAGGTGGAGGAACGGAAACATCTAAGCAAGAATACAATGATGAGATAAAATGCATAGATAATAAAATAGGGACCTATTAAATACCGGATAATACTGTATGGGGTTAGCTATCTAATGCTTGTCTCACCAAAGTCCAACCGAAACATCCAAGTCTTTAGTTGTTTCCTGAAGGAAGGTAGCGAGGGAGCTAACCTAATCTCCCTGGGGAGGGAGTTCCAGAGTTGGGGGGCCACAGCCGAGAAGGCCCTCTCTCTCATCCTCAGTGAGATGAGGGCCTCAGATATCACATAAATTCATAGGGGAAAACACGGTCAGAAAGATATGCATCCCTTCTCTTCCTTTGATCCAGAATAGAAGCTGCTCTGCTGCTCACATGCGGCAGATAGAAGGGCTTAAGTATCAATGGCATCATAGTCCCATGGCTAGCTTAGGAGTCATTGGTCATGGCACCCAGCGCTAAAGCGGGGCATCCTCTCCTTGACCACTCTGCATCTCCCCAACAGCAAATATTATCCTTGCCTTCTAATCAGCTACCTGTATGCCCTTCACCACTTCACATCTTCCATAACTGGAGGAAAACAATAAAGCAGGGAAAGAAATGGCTGGATGATATTGTTCTGAGATAAGCCTGTCCAATATAACACGAACAACAGTAGTCCCCATATGGGAAACAATGGAGCTTTCTATTCAAAAGACAAAGTGTCTTTTTAAAAAACCTATTTATTTTCAATTTCTGAGATATAAAATAAAGCTGCTTTGTTTTCCAGCTAATCCTCATATTGTCTTGGCTAAGAGATATGTTATTGTCACTTCCTTGGGCTGATAGTTGTATCAAAGTTGTGAGGGGACAGAATCGCCATTTTTCAATTTAAGTGACTGCTCCTATCAGTTGTCTCGGTTAAACAAATCCCCAGCGAAACGGCTGATAAGGCGCAATCTATTAGGATATTAAATCGAAAATTTGTTTCCCATATTCTGTGCACCAGAAAAGGATTTCTCCTGGTGGTTCCTGATAATTACTTACTAACGGGCAATTAATATGCTCTCCAGTCAATTACCCTGACACAAATATTTGCTCTGGATTACATTTATTGCATTGATGATGAACTACGACAATGTTCTCCTACATCCAGGTCTCTATTGTGACTTCCGGATCCTCCACTGAGACAACACGCATGATTGTCTTTCGCATACATGTAGAGACTGAATATGCATCAGAGGGGAGGAGGGATCATGATGGCATGCTTGTCATAAACTGGTGTTTTTTTTCAGTTACAGCTTTACACATGTCTATCTGCTTTCTCTTTACAATTAAGGATCCAGTCATATATATGTGTGTGTGTGTGTGTGTGTGTGTGTGTGTGTGTGTGTGTATAGTCTTGACAGGGAGTATGGAGAACATTTCACATTTTTTAAAATTGTGTCAGAAGCGTATTGAGGCAAGTCACATCTGGTGTGAGAGAATTGGCCGTCTTCAAAGATGTTGCCCAGGGGATGCCTGGATGGGATACCATCCTGCAGGGGACTCCTCTCATGTCCCCACATGGGATGCTAGAGCTGACAGATGGGAGCTCACCCTGTTTCACGGATTTGTACTAATAACCTTCAAGTCAGCAATTCAGCCGGCACAAGGGTTTAACCCATTGCACCACTGCAACTCCTTCACATATGTTGTATGAATATTGGCTCTGTTTTTTTAAAAAATGAATTAACCAATAATTATTATATTTCCTCCCCAGTCCTGGAACAAAGCCAGTCACTAATATTTTCTCTAGAAAAGCTGAAGGGGCCTCATCTTCAAGGAGCAAAGACCAAAGCCAAGTCTAAGGCATCCAATTCTTTGTTTTCATGGAACCACTGATCCAAAGGACTCTCTGAGCAAGTTTACATTGTAGAATTAGCACAGTTTTGACCCCACTTCAACTTCCGTGGCTCAGTGCTATGCAATGATGGGAGTTGTAGGTTTACGAGGCCTTTAGCCTTCTTTGCCAAAGAATCCTGGTGCCTCCCCAAACTACAAATCCCAGGATTCCATTGCATTGAGGCAATTCAAATGACAAACTGCACCATAGATCCATCCATCAGGGAGTTTGGAAGAAAGGTTCAAGTATGCAAGACTAGCCTATCATTAGACAGGGTGAGGCAATTGCTGCAGATGTCACAGTCTGTAGTGGGACAGCAATGATAGTCATCCTGTCACCAAGCCATTCTCTCCTGTGTTTGCTACACAACCCATCATGCACCTATAAATAGCCATAAGAAACATTACTGCATGTATGTGCTAGAGTGTCTTCCCTCTCCCCAATACTGCATTGATGGCTGGAATATTATTTCAAGGTCTATGTGCTGTGGTTTTCCATCTGCAAAAAAAGAAAAGAAGAAAGTTTTATATCTTCATTGAATTCATGCCAATCTTCTGTCCCGAGGCTACTGTTGGCTGAACCCTATGGTGCTGAATTGAGACATTCCAGCTAGATTTAGCTCATTCCAAGACTTTTTTCTTGCTTGTGTCAGAGAATAAGGAGGTGCCTCCTTTCCATACTATGGGGGGTGGGGGGAAGGTAATGGGTCTGGCAGCTGAAGAGTCATCCACTGCATCTGGGTCAACAGGACTATTTAGTGAACTTAGGATTGTGCATGTGAAATATATGTTATTTTATCTATTACCTGAAACTGAGGAACATAGGAATGGGCACTGTTATGAGAATTTGATACATAAAGTGGTTGTTTCATTCTGTTTGGTCTTAGGGTTGGTCATCACATGAGGCAAATTAAGCATCCTAGGACACTTTTGGGCCACTTCTTCCTTGACACCAACCGGACGCTATAACATGATGTACAGCCACTTACAGCAGGGCCCCGTGGAGGAAGCACCCTATTCAGACTTCCTGTGTTCCATAGAAAACTACGAGGCCAATCCATGGTGGTGATACTTCCCCACGTGGGATCGGAAAGCTTGAACTGTGGATGAGGCAGGGCACCGGGCACCAGGATTCGCCATGGGTGGTGGGGAATCGCCCCACAGAACCTCACCCATGTGATGAGACCCTCATTAGTGAGAAGCAACCAGCATAGCTATATATCTGTCACCCAGACAAGATTTTACAAAATAAGGAGATTGGATTAGGGGCTTGGTTTTTGGGCCACTCAAACATCCCTGGGGCAAATACAGCAATTTGCCACATGCTCCTGTTCCAGGTCATAACTGCCTATTCCCTTGCATGCCACTGTTGATCTTTTATTCCTGATTCCGGTGCTTGTGCATTCATCTGGGTAAAGATGCTCCTTGCAGAATGAAAAACCAAAGGCATTCAATTTCACACTTGTGAAACCAAACACAGAGGCTGCTAGCTTCTCTTCGAAATTGGGAAGCTAAGTGTTTCCACTGGGAGTGTGTGCGGCAGGGAAGGGGGAGGCGATAGAAATGAAAGATTGAGAAGAATGGCTGAAAAGAAATCTGAGCGTTACTTCTCAAATGGCTTATCAAAGCAGAAGACCCACAACAGCCAAATAAAGGGCTCCAATCGTAGGGCAAATAATTTTGACATCCTCTTAAGCTTTCCACATCCAGAATAACTAGATTTTTCCCTTTGATTTTTTGTGTTTAAGATTCAGATTGGTAATAATAAAGAAGAAAGTGTAACATGAGTTTGGAAGGTATTGCTAGTCTGGGGGTATGGACAGGAGATGGCCACATGTTTACTTACTCACTTAGGCGATCCCTCATTGTCCGAGTATGATGGCCCTCTAAGTGTGGTGTCTTGATGGTGGATGTGTAGGTGGCTGTGGAGCCCTATTCTTGACCCGCATGTTCTTCCGCAGTGAGGACATGTGTAAAGCCATATGTGTAATGTGCAGAGGTCAGAAGAGAACACAGCTGTGTCTGAAAATGCAGTATGCCAATTTATATCCATAAGCACATGTTTAAGGGCAATGGCTGCATCCTGTGTAGGACTCACATCTTCATAAATTGACTTATTTATGCAGATATTAGAACTGGTCAATTCATATCCAGCCGAAGGCCATTGTTACATTAGTACATAACAGAGGATATATGTTCATTATGCACTGATGCACCTCAGCCCAGATGTACATCAGGTGCTCTTGCTGGAGTGCCAAGAGGGATACTTGCAAATCACTTAGAGACCTTCTTAGCTGGAAGCATCCACTCATAGGGACCTTTCTTCTCATTCCAAAGTTTCCATCAGAAGGAATGCAGGTTGGGCTTATCAATCAACAGAAGCATTGGTTGATGATGAATCTGAACTCATGCAAGGCAAACACACATTTGGAGCAACAAACAATAAACATAGTGGCCTATCTCTTCCAGTTATATATTGAGCGTAGAATGTTTATTTTGGAGGAGCAGTGATTGCTTCCTGTTTCAGAAATATTATTTCACTCATATGAAAATTAATGCAAACTTAATTGAGAGGTGAATCAATTAACGCTCCTACGATTGACTAAAAATTACTTAATGGGAAGATAGCATTACATCCTTCCCATCAGTATATTTTAAACAGCGATAAGAAAATCAATCTGTTTCAGCTTGCATGTTCTTACCATAATTCCATAATTTCCTCTTTAGATTTTCATTTTCATTTATTTTAAATAACCCTTGAAAAATGTTTATATTTGGAGAGTATTTTAACAGGTTTAAATGAGCATTTTTGCTTAAAATGCATACCAAAATCTACATTAGTACCAAGCATGGGATCATAGTGCCAATGTTTATGGGGTTAAGCTCAAGATGTTATTCTAGTCTGAGACCTTGCCTTCTCCCCAATAGGCTGCCATTTCAATAAACAATATTTGGAGAGTGGTGGAATCTTTCAGATTTCTAATCCACACATTACTCAGGGATGCATTTGCAATGATGAGTTGATTGTCAGTTTGGTAGTGCATTTGTAATCTGACGGCATCATTCAGAATGCATTCAGGACCATGGACAGGTAATGTATTTTTTGTTTCACAAAGAAAGCTTCTAGCAGTTATACAAATGCTGTGCATCCTTCTCTCCCTCTCTCTATTTATTTGCTGTGTTCTTTTCTCTCAGCTTCAGAGCTCAGGGGGAAAAAACTCATTCTTCAACCCCAAGGTGCAATCCTGTTGAGGCAATGACCACAGCGAGGGTCCCATCCATTGTAGCAAAATGTCAACCAAAGTACTTCTAAAGCAGTAGAGCGGGCTGAAGAATGCAGCTTGTCATGACTCTTTCTGGGTAGGAGTAGAGGAATAAAAAGTAGGCTTATCCAACCCATGCATTTAAATGTCATGCTTGTGTATTTCTGAGAGGTTTGGGTCAGATTGAATGGAACACTACCTCTGCTTATATTAACTGATAGACCAAAATCAGCCGTTTTCAAGGAATTGTGTGAAAACTGGACAATTCCTCTGTGCAGTTTGATGGCACTGTATTTGTATTTTTTTTCCGATGATGCATTCATTTCCCTTGACAAATGTGCTGTGGTGCTTTACATATAATTGCATATAAGAGTCAGGAGAAAGAGTAACAGAACATATATTCATGGCACACATATTCTGCTTGTAGAGAAACCCTTCACAATTGGCTGAATGTCTACAAAACAGATCAAACAAGACCTGATCTAGACCTGATATCAGACAGTCACTGAGCATGTAAAAGCAAAACCTTTCAGGCTGGGTTTACTAGCCAGAGTGCAGCAAACTCCAATCCTCTGTACGTAAATACCAGCAGTGAAAGCTGGTGATCCATGAAAGCACATATTTTCTCCTCCCAGAAAAAAAATGGAACTTGAGCACTGGCAGATGTTTGTCCCAGCTGGGCTAAGTGAAACAGAGAGCCAAGATGGGTAAGAATTTTATTTGCTTACTTTCTTTTGATACCACCATTTGGGGGGAAAACAAACACCACAAATCCAACAAAAAGAACTGGAGATTTTTTAAAATGCCCTGTGGGTGTCAGGGTGCAACAAAGAACAGCATCATCAAAGCTGGTCTTTTCGCAACCTGACTACAAGAGGACAGAGGAAGGAGACCATTTGGCGGGATAGGCTGATTTATGACAGGGTCTGGTCTTCAAACGTGGGAAAGGACAAAAGGAAAGGGAGGTGTGGATGGAGAAGGAGGAGGGGGGAGGCAACAACCCCATATACTGAAGGGAAAAGCGGAAGAGGGTCAGTAAAAGCTTTTGCAGTCATCTTGGCAAGGCGGATTCAATAAAGTTTTCCATTGCGACCAGCGGTGTGAGTCTATTTCTTGGGTCCTACACCTTCCAGGAACGGACATTAAGCTTTTACTCCCTTTTTTTTTTTTTCTCTTTCGGCTCATCCCGTGAGGAAAGGTCTCTCCGGTGAGAGCATGAACCCTGATGGAGGAGAAACCATGAAGGAATTCCTCTTCCTGGAAGAAGAACAGGCGAACCCTCGAGGTGCCGAGGAGTTGAGAGAGGAAGGGAACCCATCGCCCGCGTTGAGCGAAGGGGGGACAGACCCCTTGGACCCGTCGTGGAAGCCGCTGACCTCCACCCAGTTACCCGCAGGCAGGGGAGTGACAGTGAGACGGAAGATCCAGATGGGAGGCGATTGGCAGCGAGATGGAGAGGGAGCCCCGGAGATGAGAAGGATGGAGAGGAGATTAGATGCCATGGAGAAAATGTTTGAAACTTTCTCTCGACAGATGGATCTGATGCAGCGGCAGGTAAACGAGTCCTGGAGGGCGACAGTCGAGCAACGGGAGCAGAGGAGAGGGCTGCCCGGGAGAGGCACTGAACCCCGTCCCTTTGCCGGGGAGGGTCCACAGGACTATGAGGATGAGATGCCTCAGCAGGGGACATCAGTTTTCCCCACGGGCCTGTCGGGAAGGAGCCAAATGCCTGGGAAGGGAGAATTTCGGGTGAAGTTCAACGGGGACCCCAAACAGCTGTCTTATTTCATTACAGACGTAAGACACTTCATGGAGGATTTTGGGGACCAATTCCCTTCAGAAAGCGCAAAAATCCACACAGTGGGGGCAAACTTGAAAGAAGCAGCTGCAGACTGGCTAATGCAGATGTATGATACGGGTGCCCGGGAGCTGGCCTGCCTGGAGGATTTCCTAAGAGCCCTCCGTGAGAGATTCGAAGACCCTTTGGCAGAGGAGAGGGCGAAGGCCCAACTCAAAAGGATATACCAGGGAGGAAGGACGGTGTCAGAATATGCCCTGGAATTTAAAGCCACAGCGGGGAAGATTAGGGACTGGTCCGACACCACCAAACTGGAATATTTCAGGGCTGGTTTACGCTCTGAGGTGCTCGAGTGGGCTTTACACAGAGGAAATCCAAGAGACTTGGAGGACTGGATTTTGCTAGCAGGGCGCGTGGAGGTGGACCAACAGCAAATCTCTCGTCGTCCAAGGGAGAGCAACAGAATCAAACCCCCGACAGCAGCAACACGGCGCTTCTCCCCTCGTCGCGGAAGGTCGACCAGCAGGGAGAGGAGAGCAGGGAGGGGGGCCTGCTTTGCTTGCGGCCGCGAGGGACATCGAGCGGCAGAGTGTCCGAAAGGGACAGGCGTGGAGACAAGAGGAGAGAGGCTTCACAGCCAGAAGCCACCCCGCCAGAGCTCCAAACTAGCAAAAGGGAAAGCTGCCATGGCAACGGAAACGGCTTTAGCCCCAGGGCTGCTTCAGGCAGAAGAGATGGAGGAAGCGGAGGATATGGAGTTACCGGGAAACGACTGGGATCTGTTTTGAACGCCCGGAAACAGGTCGAACCACCAGAGGGCGAAGGGGGTGAGTTGAGAAGAGTAAATTGTGACATTGTGAGAGTCAGAGTGAGGCTGTTGAACCCAGAGACAGGGATTCAGGTAGAGGCAGATGCTATGTTGGACTGTGGGTGCACGAGATGCCTAATTACTCCCGAACTAGCAAACAGGTTGGGGGTGGAGCCAAACCCACTAAAGACACCAGTAGTCTTTGCACAATTGGATGGAACCCCAGCATACGGAGTCCCAGTAACAGAAAAAACAGGGTTTTTAAGAATGACTATGGGTTCTCATGCTGAGACATTGCAATTTGTGATTTCAACAATGGCACATCAGCCAGTCATTTTGGGCGTTCCTTGGCTGAGATGGCAAAACCCTCAGATTGACTGGAAAAGGGAGACATTTACTTTCTGGGATGGAAATTGCAATTTTGAGAGTACCCCGAAAGACATAGAGGTACTGGAGCCAGAGGGGGCGATAGCAGCCACGTCACAGGGGGTACCATTGGAAAGCGTTCCCAGAGTCTACCATGAATTCATAGAGGTGTTCAGTGAGAAGGAGTGTGACCAGTTGCCCCCTCATAGGAAGACGGACTGTGCAATTGAAATAGACCCCAATGCCAAACTACCTAAGCCAAAACTCTATGCAATGTCGGAACCAGAGAGAAGGGCACTCAGAGAATTTATTGACAAGAATATAGAGAGAGGCTTCATCGAGCCATCTCAGTCCCCCATGGCAGCGCCAGTATTTTTCAGGCCAAAAGCAGACGGCCTAAGATTGGTCGTGGATTATAGAGGTCTTAACGCAATATCCACCACAAACCAATACCCGCTTCCCCTAATGTCAGAGATGTTGGCGCAATTGGGCGAGGCACGCCTCTTTACCAAAGTGGACTTGCGGGAGGCTTTTTATAGGATTCGAATCAAAGATGAAGACTGTTGGAAAACGGCTTTTAATTGTCACCTTGGGCAGTACCATTTTAAAGTTTTACCTTTTGGCTTGTGCGGAGGTCCAAAGGTGTTCATGCAGTTCATAAATGAGACCTTTCGTGACATGCTATATAAGGGGGTTATTATATATCTTGATGACATTCTTTTGTACAGTAAATCACTGTCTGAACACATTAGGCTGACTCGAGAAGTCTTGCGGAGATTAAAGGAGAATCAGCTTTATGCTAAACTCTCCAAGTGTGAATTCCACAAAACGGAGTTAGACTACTTGGGGTTCCGCATTTCCACAAAAGGCATAGCTATGGACCCCGCCAAGGTGCAGGATGTATTGGCGTGGGAGCCTCCAAGGACTCGAAGACAGCTGCAGGGATTCCTAGGCTTTGCAAATTTCTATAGACAGTTCATCAAAGACTTTGCCAAGCTGTCTCTGCCTTTGACAGAATTACTAAAGACTAAGGGAGTGGGGGAGACTCGTAAGACTAAGACGCCGGGTGCGAAGCTGAACTGGACGCCTGAGTGCCAAGAGGCGTTTGAGGAATTAAAAAGGAGGTTCACAAGTCAACCCATATTAGTTCATGCCCAACGGGACAAACCTTTCGTGGTTCATTGTGATGCATCAGAGGCGGCCTATGGAGCAATACTGTTGCAGGCCGATGATGAGGGTGCTCTAAGACCGTGTGCTTATTTATCAAGAAAGTTCACGGCAACGGAACGGAATTGGCGGGTGTGGGAGAAGGAGGCCTTCGCAGTGAAGGCTGCCCTATCCCATTGCAGGCATTTCTTGGAGGGAACCGAGGCCCAATTTGAGGTATGGACTGATCACAAGAATCTGCAAGCTTTACGTACCCCTCAAAGGCTGAATGCAAAACAACTGCGATGGGCACAGTTCTTTAACCGTTTCAATTTTAAGCTGAAGTTCTTTCCGGGGACCCAGAACAGGATGGCAGATGCCCTATCTCGAATGCCCGATGCACACTATTCGGCCCTGGGGGAAGTCGGAACTGTGTTCACGAAAGAACAACTGGGTTTGATGGTGCAGACAAGGGCCACAGCGAAGGAAAAGCCCCCACCTAGTGGTCAACCACACGAACTGTCCCAGGAATTGAGGCTAGCTGCAGATGCAGACCCCTGGCTCCAGTCTCATAGGGATGAACTGTCTCTAACAGGGGGATTGTGGACTCACGGTTCCAAATACTATGTACCGGAGGAACTTCGGGGGAGGGTGCTGGCCCAAGCACACGACTCCAAGCTCGCTGGTCATTTTGGGTTTACAAAAACTCTGAAACTGTTGAATAGACAATTCTGGTGGCCAACCATACGCAAGGATGTAAAGGGTTATTTGCAGGAATGCCCAGTGTGCGCTATGGCAAAACAAAAGGTGGGCAGACCGGAAGGATTGTTGCAATCAGTAGCAGACCCCTCGAGACCGTGGACGGATATAGCTATGGACTTTGTGGTAGACCTGCCCAACAGCAACGGTTTCAACACAATCTGGACTATAATTGACCTGTTCTCCGTTTAAAGTTGTGAACGGCAGAGATTTTCCGCCATTCCCCGCACTGCAAAAGGAGTTGCCTTCTGACGAGAAGCCAGGGAATTGGGGCGAGAAGATCACTGCCGCTTGGCCTTCGGTTCAGGAGGCCTTGCGCACCGCCAAAGTGGATTACAAGAAATATGCAGATAGAAAGAGAACAGCACCACCGGACTACAAAGTGGGGGAGTTAGTGTACTTGTCGACAAAGCACCTGAAATCCACACAACCATCCCGGAAGCTGAGCCCACGATATGTTGGTCCCTTTCCCATTTCGGCCGTTGTGAACCCAGTGACAGTACGGTTACAATTGCCTCATAGATGGCGCAAGGTGCACCCAGTGTTTCACGTTAGCCTGCTGAAACCAGCGCCAAACACTCACAGATGGAGTAAACCGGGGGCAGATCCGGTCCCCATTATGGTGGGGGCACACACCCATTTTGAAATCAAGGATATCCTGGACTCCAAGAAGTCTCGGGGGAAACTGTACTACTTGGTCCAATGGTCTTCACAGACCTTACACCCGGAATGGGTAGCAGCAGAGCATGTTAAAGCCCCAAAGTTGAGAAAACAGTTTCACACAAAGTTTCCCCATAAACCTGGACCATGATCCCGAGAAGGGGGGGGGGGGTTGGACTCTCTCTCTCCTTCTTCTTTCCTTCTCCTGGCTTATTCTGCTGCTGTTGTTCTTAGATTGTCGGAACTTTGTCTCTCCCCGCAGGGTCATCGTCCGAAGGGGGGAGTCATGTCAGGGTGCAACAAAGAACAGCATCATCAAAGCTGGTCTTTTCGCAGCCTGACTACAAGAGGACAGAGGAAGGAGACCATTTGGCGGGATAGGCTGATTTATGACAGGGTCTGGTCTTCAAACGTGGGAAAGGACAAAAGGAAAGGGAGGTGTGGATGGAGAAGGAGGAGGGGGGAGGCAACAACCCCATATACTGAAGGGAAAAGCGGAAGAGGGTCAGTAAAAGCTTTTGCAGTCATCTTGGCAAGGCGGATTCAATAAAGTTTTCCATTGCGACCAGCGGTGTGAGTCTATTTCTTGGGTCCTACACCTTCCAGGAACGGACATTGGGAGAGATAAGCCACTATTATAGAAAACCTGGAATGATTAGTTGTTAAACGTCTAGGTCTGAATCCATGTTGATGGATTGAAATAGGGAGTGAGATCTTGCATTGAAATACAAAACTATAAAACTATAGAGAGAAGAGTATGTTTTATCTGTATTTTATGAGTTGTTGAAGTAAAAGGGTCTTACAGAAAACAGTGTGAGAAAGAGACGGCAATGATATTCATGACACTATTCTATTCAATAAAGTAATTCCACCTAAGCCATCACTGTTCAAATTGATGGTCACTGTACATATCAAAATCAAAATTATAATTATTGAACAGGATGACTGTAGCTACAATGCCCAAATTACATAGCAATGAGCCCTGACATTTAAAGTGGTGTAAAACTATATAAATTTTATAGTATAAAGTACACTGAAGATGGAGCCACCAGTGGTGTAGCGGGTTAAACCGCTGAGCTGTTGAACTAAAGCTTGGCAATTCGAATCCGGGGAGCGGAATGAGTTTCCACTGTTAGCCCCAACTTCTGCCAAGCTAGCAGTTCGAAAAAATGCAAATGTGAGTAGATCAATAGGTCCTGCTCCGGTGAGAAGGTAACAGCGCTCCATGCAGTCATACTGGCCTTATGACTTTGGAGGTGTCTACAGACATTGCCAGCTTTTCGGCTTAAAAATAGAAATGAACACCAACCCCCAGAGTCAGACATGACTAGACTTAATGTCAGGGGGAAACCTTTACCTTTACTTTACACTGTTAGAGTTCATTTTCTTGAGGCTCAGTTCAGGAAAATCAAGTGTTGTGGTTCCTTCCTAACATTTGTAAGTACTAGAACAAGGAACACTTGAAGATTGTTGTCTTTGAACCTTCAGTTGCAAATCAACCTCTTCTTCCAGAACAACGTGCTGATTAAAATGTAACCATCCCGCTTTGAATTTTATGAACTAGCTCTCATCTCCAAAAGCTCATTTAAATGCATATTTTAAACACAATATTTCAAAACACGTTTCAAATAATTCCATTTTGCAATGGGTGTTTTCTGAGAAAATACAATTAAGCAAGTATTGAAACATGAATTTCTATGCAATTTTTGAAACAGCAGATTAATATAGCACTAAGGCAGAATAAATTAGCAAAGTAAACAGATGCAACACTGATCATTAATATAACCAGCAGTTGTATTTGTACACTGAAAAGAAGCAAAAAGACCAGCTGTCCAGTCATACCTGATCTTCCTCATACAACCTCACATTCGCATCTGGCTTAACAAGGAGTGAATCAGAATTATTCATGACACTAGCTGTAAGAGCTATGAAGAACTCCTCATTTTCACTGCCTGAACTAATGCTGAAAATATAGCCTGAAGAAATCTTGACGTCATGCGTTCCCCTCATTATGAGACGAACATATGAGCTAGAAAGAAATTGTTTGTTATTTCTCAACATTTTTAAAAAATGAAGACTGGATACCCTTGGAGAGAAGAATGAGGCAGCAGAAAAGATCATGGCACAAGTCTCAGGATGTGTCCAAATGAAAGCAGGTCAGAACCTCTTTGGGCTCATAATAATAATAATAATAATAATAATAATAATAATAATAATAATAATAAACTTTATTTATACCCCGCCACCATCTCCCCAACGGGGACTCGGGGCGGCTAACATGGGGCCACGCCCAGAGCAATACAATATAATAACATGTAAAAACAACATATCATAACACAATTAAAAGCAATACAATAGATGATAATAGACATTACATCAAGAAATCAAAAACAAAACAAAAAAAACAGTTAAACAAGGGCAGGCCGCATGGACACAAGGATAGAACTCGGAGTGAGAGGGACAGAGGGGATACTCCATTGTGGGCAGGGACACAAGAAAGTAGGGCAGTCTAGAAAATAAATGCTGAGGGGGGAGTAACACAGACATATATAGCAAAATTACTCACCGAAAGCACAACGGAAGAGCCATGTTTTCAAATCTTTCCTAAAAGCTAACAGAGTGGGAGCTTGCCTGATCTCAGTGGGCAGTGCATTCCATAGTCGGGGGGCCACAGAGGAAAAGGCCCTCTCCCTTGTACTCACAAGGCGGGCCTGGGATATAGACAGTGGTGATAAAAGGGCCTCCCCGGATGATCGTAAAGATCGGGCAGGTTTATGGTAGGAGATACGGTCACGGAGGTAGGTGGGTCCCAAACCGTTCAGGGCTTTATAGATGATGGTCTGCACCTTGAATTGGGACCGGAAAATGAACGGCAGCCAGTGGAGCTCCTTAAACAGGGGAGTGGATCTCTCCCTGTAACTTGCCCCCGTTATTAATCTGGCCGCCGAGCGTTGGACCAATTGTAGTTTCCGGGCCGTCTTCAAGGGAAGCCCCACGTAGAGCGCATTACAGTAGTCCAGTCTTGAGGCAACTAAGGCATGCACCACCCTGGTCAAGTCAGACTTCACGCGGTATGGTCGCAGTTGGCGCACAAGCTTGAGTTGTGCAAAGGCCCTCCCAGCCACCGCCGACACCTGTGCTTCAAGCGTCAACGCTGAATCGAGGAGGACCCCCAAATTGCGGACCTGTGATTTCAAGGGGAGTGCAACCCCGTCCAGCACAGGCTGCCACCCAATACCCCGATCCGACAGGCAACTGACCAGGAGGGCCTCTGTCTTGTCAGGATTGATCCTCAGCTTGTTCCTCCTCATCCAGTCCGCCACAGTGGCCAGGCACTGGTTCAGCATCCGAGGGGAATCCTTGGAATCAGATGGAAACGAGTAGTGGATTTGCGTGTCATCTGCGTAGAGATGGCAACACCCTCCAAAACTCATCCACACTGACACTAGAATGCAAGACAACTCAAAATTGTGGCTGGTTCACAATGCACACTACCAATGCATGCTGCAGACTGGATTTAGGGTACAGCACATTATAGACGGAGCCTCCAGTGGCTCAGTGTGTTAAAGCGCTGAGCTGCTGAACTTGCAGACTGAAAGGTCCCAGGTTCGAATCTGGGGAGCAGAGTGAGTGCTCGCTGTTAGCTCCAGCTTCTGCCAACCTAGCAGTTCGAAAACATGTGAGTAGATCAATAGATACCGCTCCGGCGGGAAGGTAATGGCGCTCCATGCAGTCATGCTGGCCACATGACCTAGGAGGTGTCTATGGACAACGCTGGCTCTTTGGCTTAGAAATGGAGATGAGCACCAACCCCCAGAGTCGGACACGGC
Source organism: Anolis carolinensis (assembly GCF_035594765.1). Classification (NCBI taxonomy): domain Eukaryota; kingdom Metazoa; phylum Chordata; class Lepidosauria; order Squamata; family Anolidae; genus Anolis; species Anolis carolinensis. The sequence continues at coordinate 13,895,298 of NW_026943819.1, read as the reverse complement.
TGGACTTAACCTCAAGGGAAACCTTTATCTTTACCTTTTACATTATAGGCAGTCACAGAAAAGGCAAAGATAAGATCTTTAATTGACTACATCAGGTCTCAATATCTCCCAGATCCTAAGGTGAAATCAGCTTTGCCAAATGCAAGACACATTGTAGACAATTGCCCATGATAAAGCGTTTTGAGGATTCAGAATGAGAGGGCTACTACAAAATGTTCCAAGGGCATGGCTGGCCCTTTTTTCCCATGTCCTATTCCTCTGGCATGCTGATATACATATTTCCCAGAAGTGGGAGGGGTGGATATTTTCAGAGGGATTTAAGGCTACCCATGGTTAATATAACCACTAGGGGTGTGCAATTTTTTGTTAGTCATCCTAAATCAGATCAAATTTGTTAAATTTGTACTTATGATGCGATATCTGACATGTGGGCTTGGCCTGCACCAGAAACTTAAGAATCATAACTTACCCAATACTTTTTCATTTGAATTTTGTAAACCTCAGAAGTCTCCCAAAGTCAGTTTTATTTTCAACACAAGGAAGCAAAGCAAAGCCAAAAAGGCTGCCATTCCTCTTTAAATTAATGGCTTCTCACCATTAGGAGAGGGAAGTAGCAGGGAGAAAGCAGAGCTTGCTGGGAAAGAGACTGAGAAAGCACAACATTCTGGGAAATGTAGCTTGGGAAGGCAATGAGCCCTATGGCAGAGAATTCAAAAGGCCCTGCCCTAAACTACTTTCCCCAGAATTCTGCTCAGCATCAGAAAGTCCCAATTAAGATAGTGGAGAGATTTGTCCCTCTGTAGCAGCAGCAAGAATTCCAATGAATTGTTGAATCTGCAAGGAGGAGGACTGACTGATACTTCTAGTAAGTATATCTCTGTGTTGGGCTGGAAAAATCCCTAAATCCCAAAAAAGTTCTGTTGGTTAATATGAGAGACATTTGTCAGAGTATTAGCAACACAGCAGTAGTTTGATGGAATCAGTGGAACGTAGAACGAAGAGACACCCAGAGACTTTGGTAAAACTATATACAAAGTTTTACTGTAAGCAGTAATAATCAGGACAAACAGGCTTGCAGACAATGGACACAAGACTTAACACCTAGGCAGACAGCACTCAACTCAACTCAGAACAGAACTGAACTGATGCAATCAGTAATGCATACACACACTTGTGTCTGGACACTCCCCAGTTCCAGCCACAAATCAAGGTCAACACAGCTTCTCAGTAATTAACTCTTTCCAGACTATAGTACACTCTGGATGATTCAATAGGTATGCAATACAGGTAAGATACAAATTTCATTTAAACACTATCAATACACAAATCCCACATTAACAATATTCAATGAGAGTTGTAGCTTTTTTTAAAAAAAATTGTCAAAACTTAAAAAAATTCCCTAAAACCAGTAAATGTATTAATATTTCTGAAAGTTTGCGGGAATGATCCCCTGTTATCTTGTGTCATTGTATAGAAAGTTCAATGAGTTAGCTCTTATAGTTTTGTTTTAAAAAATGTTGCTTATAAAAAATTTCAAAATTTCCCAAAAATCCATGGATATGTGAAACATTTTGAAACCTAATGGGCTAACAGTGGTAAATGAGTTCTACCATTGTAGCAAGTTTAACCCCAATAGCTGTAAAAATGAGGGAGAAAGGACCCCTGAGGTCTCCCTACTTGCTCAATTACTATAACAAATAGTAACAAAATTTTCACTAATGATATTTTAGAAACACTTTAGAAATGAAACACCAGTGACCCCTAATTTTGTAATGATTTTTAAAATATTTTTATATTGATTGCACAACCCTAATAAACACCCACCTGGACTCACGCCAGTTCCACCTATCAATCTAATAATCCACAAACGGATTTCTCCACAATCGGTTCCAAGATGCATTATAGTGTCAGTATAGATGGTGCCGTTGAAAGCAGGCTGTATGCTTCTAATGGTAGGAGAGATACATTACTCCTGAATCCCTGGAATATCATCCAATTCAACTTGCTTGAATGACTTATTATGGTTTTGAGAACTGATGGAAATTGAATGATAGTGAGTCCACCACTTTCTGTGAAAGCAGAAAAATCATGAAATGATAATTTAAAAATATCCGATAGAACATCTGTCTAGGAATCTATATGTCCTCTAACACAACTGTGTCATCAACTTCTGCCAGAACCTGGAAGAAGTTGTGGAAGAAGTTGAAATGGAAAGGTTCATTCAACCAGTCTCAGAGATTTGAGCAGTTAACTCCTACACATTCTTTGAATCCCTCTGTATGCAATTGTGTTAGGGGTACTGCCATGTCTTTTTTCCTTTAAAGGCTTATCATTCATCAGGCAAGTAAGTAGACTGTGGTGCTTTCTGTGCTGGGAGACTATTGAATTTGGCTGGGGGAAAAATGGGGAAAGGGTTTTTTCAGTTCGGTTTTGAAAAATTTACTCATTCACTGATCATATCTTTGGGATGGAAAGCATCTGAAGCTTAAAATGAATACTGAGAAGCCAACCAAAATCAGACAGATTTTCATACCTCTGCTCTTAGATGACAACTGTGATGTATTTTCTAACCACTTTCTGTGTAAAAAGGACGCTTATGCTAAAGGGTGGCTCATAAATCTTCTACAACATATCAACAAAATTACTTGCATCTGTTCCAACTTCTGTGCCATAATGAATGCAGATCTCATGCAGGGACATCCATGGTCTGTGTCAACTGTCCTTGCTTAAACAAAGATACAGAAGGCTGATTACTCTACTACTCATCCCTCAAATCAATCTGAGTGTTACTGTTCTTCTTACAGTTGTAAACAGCCTATTACAATGTGTTACATGGAGCCGCTTTATAAACTTTGGCCAGTTCAGAACACAACAGTAAAGTTAACTGATGTTCTGTCAAGAGTCAGACACCAATTAGCGAACAAAAATAGAGTTTATTCAGCAGATAAGCCAAAAAGTAATGTTAACACAGAAAAAACCTTGAAACACGTCACTATCAGTGCTTCAAGAGCAGTTCAAACAAAAATATAATTCAGCAACACAAGCAGGTAAAAACAAAGCTAAACAAACTTAGTGCAAACTGCACTTTCTGAGTCCAAGCCCTGCCAGCCGGCTCTGTAGTTTTCAAAGGAACAGTTCCCAAAAGAAAACACCAAATTGGTCAGGAAACAAACAAACAAACTAAGAATGCAGTAGACTGCTTCCACAATGTGGATAAAGCCGAAGGCTCCAAAAGGATGGTGAAAAGACGTCGTCCGGGATTCCAAGGTCAGGTCAGGAGATAACAGCGGTGTCCAAAGAGCAAGCCAGGAGTCAAAAGCCGATAGTAGTCATCAATCACAGGGCGAAGGCAGTAGCAAGGTCAAATTCCGATCCAAGGTCTGAAGAGGGTGCAGTCATCCAAAACAGGTCCACGATAAGACACAGCGAGAGCCAAGCTAGGTGATAACAGCAGATTCAAATCATAGTCCAAGTCCAGTCTTCATGGAAACACAAAGATCCCAATGGCCAATGCAAGGTGCAGTGGCCAAACATTCCCATTTTATTCCCCTTCCTCCTGGGTGACCAAACACTCACACCCAAACACCAGGTGTCCCAAATCTACTCAGAGTCTGAGCTCCACACAGCTAGAGCTCGTGGATCTGGAGTACCTAGCAATTCGTCGGAGTCCCAATCATCCTGCCCACACTTAGCCCCATGAACACTTAAAGAACCATCCTCCCTTCTCCAAGCATCCCAATTGGGATCAGCTCCTGCAGAAACCCCAGGTTCAGAAGTATCCATAGACCCCAAATCCCCAGACATCTCCGGTGGCTGTGCCCATTCAGTGCCCGCTTCCCCAGCCACCACCTGTTCCTCAGCCTCCATCTCCCCATCTGTAATGTCTCATGGGCCTTTTAGTCCCGTTCCTAGTACTATTGTGGCAGACGAAGAGGAAAACATGGGATTTACACCGTTTCAGCCAGAAACGGAGCCCCTGCACCTGCAGGATGTTTGCCCTCAAGAAGTTAGTCAAACAGGCCTTGGGCAGAATTCTCCCCCGTTTTCTCGAAAGGACAATTATAATAAAGATAGAGGCGCTAGGGAGGCGAATCGCCGAAGCGCCAGGATCGCAGCCAAACAATTAGCTGATTAGGTCTGCTTCCCTTGGGAAATTCTAAGGAGTCATGCATCTGGACAGAGTTGAGTTTCATTTCTAGTTCTCCAGGTAAAATGTTATTCTGGCGGTAAGCGAGACCCTATTTAGGTGTTTCCCCGCGAAGGAAACCTTGCGGAGTCAATTCGTCAGCTTGAGGAGTGAGATCGTGTGTAGACTTCGTACTCCAGTTCCCTGATTCCCGGACCAAGTTTCAAGCCGCCTTGTTTCACGGACCTTGCCACGGACCTAGTTCTTGTTCTTTGTTGCCTCGTATCAAGTCTTGCTTAGCCAAGTATCAAGTTGTTTTCCAGCCTTGTTGTCAAGCCTCCATGGACTAAAGACCTTGTCATCTCCCCACACTTTGCTTGGCAAAGTGTGTGTTTCGGTTATTGGATTATAACTTTGGACTCTAATATCTCATATTGGACATTGTTTTCCTGGACTATATTTGACCTTTCCTGAAAGTTCTACTTCTGAACTATTTTCTTCACTTGTTTTTATTGACTTTATATATTTCCTTAATAAAGATATTAGATAGATTCTGGTCTCTGCGCATGGTTATTGGTGCTCCGCAGCCTGGGTCCTGACACCATCTGAATCTTCCTCAGAAGATCCCCCATATAGCTCTCTAAGTCGCTTCCTGCGCAACTCCTCCAGTGAACCCTCATCACGAGGGTTTTTTCTCCCTCTTCGAATTCCATCCCCATCAGCCATAATCCCCGAAGGCGCAGTCACAACAAAAGAAATGGGGATACTTTTGTTAGGTGTGGGTTCGCCTGTGAATTATTCATGTATCAACTAAGGTACCAGGCAGCTCTATTTAGATTATCTCCATACAAAAATGCATATTGAAGAACAACATTTGATTCCAAATGAAACCAACTTCAGAGTCTAGTTCCGTTTCTTTCTTTTTTGACGAAACCGGCCCCCCAGGCCTAGCCTTTCCTGCCTTTTCTCTTGAACACACACTTCTCTGAAGTGCAATGATACAATCCCTGCTTACAAATCCTCGGAACCTAATTATCTCGCATAGACTGTGACTCTACAGTGGGAAGATTTATGGGAGGTTTCCACTTTCCACTTACAATTCCCAGCTGCATATACAATTGTGGATTTATTCTTGCAGAATGGAATTGCTTTGGTTCTTTTTGCTCTCTCTTTCTCCTTGCGCTGTATGGAGGAGGGTACAAGGGGGAGGGAAAGTCGCTAAATTAAAGTGACATTTTACTAATGGTGGATTATGCCACCAAGTGAGTAGTCAAAGCTTTATCTGTCACATTTAGGTTTCTACCTCCCATTTAAATAATAGCACATTTTGACATATTTTTTTCCTTTTGTGAAATCTTTTCTCCTGGAGTTGCTAAGCAATAAATCAAACATGGAAATCAGACATGGAAATTTCAGTAGAAGAACAAGGGGAGGAGACCCCAATTTCTGGTGATGGGCAGGCAATAAAATATCAAAGTTAAAATACAGAGATCTCTGTAACCTCGGAAAAGGTTACAACTGGATAGACAGGCTGAGAAAAAAATGCTTCCCCAATCCCCATGCAAAGTTTTGATTTAATTAAAATAGAAACAAGAATTATTTATCAAGATTATTGGAAAATGTGATTTTCTTTCATTGAGATTAAGATGTAATTTAAAATGTTTACCTTTCTCAGGGATTTCTGCACCTTTCATACCTTTGTTGAAAATGGCAGGAGGACAGTTAAAGTAAATAGAAGAGAACTGCATGCTAACAAATACATCTTTATCTTAGCACTGAAAACGTTCAGGAAAGAAAAGATTACTTTGTGCTAACATTTCCAATTATTCTGGAGGAAGTAGTTCAATGCTACATTTGGCAGCCATCTGCACTTCAAATGCTTGCATATCTTCAGTATAAACATTGTCAGTCTTTGGGCATTTACCGGTAGTTGTAATTATTATAACATGCCGAGCTGCCAGTTTTACCTGTTAGTGTTAACCTTTATTAATCCTTTGGATTATATAATTTTGATACAATTTGGGTTTTATTTTGGCAAATGGAAACCTCTAAACCCTGAATAGTAAGGTGATAATAGTCTTGAAAAGTATATTAAGGTAGAATATTAGTGTAATGCCAAGGACATAAGTGCTGACTGTTTTCAGGTGGGAACTTTGCCTAACCTAACTGTAAATAAAATGGCATAAAAAGGGACATAATTAAATGGCTGATTTGAATGAAAGCAGCTATGAATACATAGAACAAAATAGCCGAAAGAAACAACAGAGAGTCTGCTCTTTCTTCCAGATTAAATATTTTGAAATTCCAATACTTACTAGCGCTTAAGTGGGGTTTTTGTGAGTTTTCCGGGCAAAAGCATTCTCTATAACAGGGGTCCCCAAACTTTTTAAACAGGGGGCCAGTTCATGATCCTTCGGACCCGTTGGAGGGCCGAACTATAGTTGGCTACCGAGCAATAAATAATAATAATAATAACAACAACAATAATAATAAAAAGAGGGTTGGAAGAGACCCTTTGGGCCATTGAGTCCAATCCCCCTCTGCCTTTGTGCACCGAAAGCACAAACAAAGCATCCCTGACAGATGGCCACCCAGCCTCAATGTTAATAATAATAATAATAATTATAATTATAATAATAAAGAGGGTTGGAAGAGACCCCTTGAGCCATTTAGTCCAATCCCCTTCTGCCTTTGTGCACCAAAAACACAAGCAAAGTACCCCTGACAGATGGCCACCCAGATTCAATGTTAATAATAATAATAACAATAATAATAATAATAATAATAATAATAATAATAATAATGGCTGTAAGAGAAGAAGAGACCCCTTGGGTAATTTATCCCAACCCCCTTCTGCCCTTGTGCTGTGGGGGCCGGATAAATGGCTTTGATGGGCCGCATCCGGCCCCCGGGCCTTAGTTTGGGGACCCCTGCTCTATAATAATAAAAACATTCTCAGTAAATAGGGAGCAACACTAAAAAAGGGGAATCCCAGACAGGAAACATAACCTCTAAAATCAGGACAGTAAATAATGAACAACACTCTGAAAACAGAAAAATTCCAAACATAAATTAATCAGGGCCTGCTAATACCTCCCAACAAAGGATTCCCCAAGGCAGGAATCAGCCAGGCTTTGAAGCTGCAAGGCTATTCAATGCTAATCAAGGTAGCCAGTTGCAACATTCACACTTGCCTCAATCAGACAAGAGTTCTTTCTTCCACCCTGGACTTTCCAAAGATATATAAACCTCACTTGCCTAGTTTCCAACAGACCTCACAACCTCTGAGGATGCCTGTCATACATGTGGGTGAAACATCAGGAGGGAATGCTTCTGGAACATGGCCAGACACCCTGGAAAACTCACAGCAACCCAATACAACAACAGCAAACACCCAATCCCTTGGTCTAAAAATATAGGGTACAGAACCATACTTGTTTAAATTTAAATGATCAATATTACTGCAAGCTAGTTGTTATGATAACATTGAATATAGGCATAATTTTTCCTCCTCAGTGTATTTTCAGATTGAAATATTCTCTTCCTCCCTCCTTGCTCTGTCTGTTTTTAATTGTTCGTAGAAAATGATGAATAGTTGTGTTGCATCACACATTATATCGAGGGATATAAATAATTTCCAATATTATTGCATGTATTTCCATTCCTTTTTAAATGTATTTGTAATGGTCACTGAGATCCTAAACTGATTTGACCCTAATAGTGTTGACTTCCAAAGAACTTTGAGATAAAGTTTTTAAAATGCATTGTAAAGGGACCATTTCATGTCTGACTCTTTACTAAAGAAACACTATAAATTCATATTCCTACATCGCAGAGAAATGAAGCCTCTCTGAAAATGTACAGAAAGATGGCCCTTGTAGTCCCTTCCAACTCTCAGATTATGATTCTATGATTCTACTATTTTTAGAGAGCTGTTGGCTTAATGTAATGATGCTGCCATCTTTAACTTCACAATCCCCATCATTCCATTATTAAACAGCATCTGTCTTGCTTCCTGGAGGGTGCATTGCAACAAGTTTCAATGAGATTTAAAGCCATGTGTTTACAGGGTGGCAGCCTAAATAATGAAATAAATGATTTTCTTTGGACCGATTCACCAGGTAGACCATCTGTCTGTTGTTCTGTGTAATAGGTTTTCCCTTTCCAAAGAGGTTCCAACACAAATGCATCTCATAACAGAAAAATGAATGGGAATCCCACATGATTGTATTACCATTCAATATGCATTTACAGAAAATGAATTTACTTGAGGCAATATCCTTGTGCTGAAGAATTAGCACAATTTTCACCTTATACATAATCTTAGATAATAATCGCATTTTAAACTACAGAACAAATTGATATTTTAAGTCCAATTGCATATTAACACATTGGATTATATGAGTCTACACTGCCATATAATAATAATAATAATAATAATAATAATAATAATAATAATAATAATAATACTCAGCCGCTATCAGGACCTCAAGATTGAACTTCAAGGACTCTGGCAGAAACCAGTGCCGGTGGTCCCGGTGGTGATCGTCACATTGCGTTCCATGCCAAAAGATCTCAGCCGGCATTTGGAAACAATAGACATTGACAAAATTACGATCTGCCAACTGCAAAAGGCCACCCTACTGGGACCTGTGCGCATCATCTGAAAATACATCACACAGTCCTAGACACTTGGGAAGTGTTCGATTTTGTGAAACGAAATCAAGCATATCTATCTTGTTTGTTGTGTCATACAACATCGTTGTGTCAATAATAATAAAGGTAAAGGTTTCCCCTGATGTTAAGTCCAGTCGTGTCCGACTCTGGGGGTTGGTGCTCATCTCCATTTCCAAGCTGAAGAGCTGGCATTGTCCGTAGACACCTCCAAGGTCATGTGGCTGGCATGACTGCATGGAGCGCTGTTACCTTCCCGCTGAAGCAGTACCTATTGATTTACTCACATTTGCATGTTTTCAAACTGCTAGTTTGGCAGAAGCTGGAGGTAACAGCAGGTGCTCACTCCGCTCCCCGGATTCAAACCTGTGACCTTTCGGTCCGCAAGTTCAGCAGCTCAGCGCAGCAACACACTACACCACTGGGGGCTCCTAATAATAATAATACACTATTATAATTATATATTACATGTAATATTACTAATAGAAGAGGGGTTTATATATTACTGAAGCACCATGATATTGCCTCTTTTAATGGCCATGCTTTTTATCTGTTGAAGCTATGTTATTGATCTACTGTGATTGTTATGCATTTTATATTGTTGTATTTTATATTGTGTATTTTATACTGTTGTATTTTATTGTATGTTGTTGGGCTTGGCCCCATGTGAGCCGCCCGAGTCCCTTCAGGGAGATGGGGCGGGATATAAAAATAAACATCATTATTATTATTATTATTATTATTATTATTATTATTATTATTATTATTGCAATATTGTGGTATAGTACAATATGGTAATTTATAATGTTTACATTGTACTATGCTAATAATATAATGCTTTGTATGTACACTAGAGTCTCACTTATCCAACATTCGCTTATCCAACGTTCTGGATTATCCAACGCATTTTTGTAGTCAATGTTTTCAATACATCGTGATATTTTGGTGCTAAATTCGTAAATACAGTAATATCTACATAGCATTACTGTGTATTGAACTACTTTTTCTGTCAAATTTGTTGTTAAATATGATGTTTTGGTGCTTAATTTGTAAAATCATAACCTAATTTGATGTTTAATAGGCTTCTTCTTAATCTCTCCTTATTATCCAACATATTCGCTTATCCAACGTTCTGCCAGCCCATTTATGTTGGATAAGTGAGACTCTACTGTACATATAACTTGTAAGCCGCCCTGAGTCCCCTTCGGGGTGTGAAGGGCGGGATATAAATGTCACAAATAAATAAATAAATATAATGCATTCTGCATTCTGATACTGCATTGTATGGCAGTGCAGATGCGCCTTTTCTTTCTGAGCTCAAAAAGTATATCCCCTTCCTTAGGATTTTTCCACCGACTGGACCAACTCAATTATCCACAAGGATTATAAATACACCCTCAGTTTGATTTAGTTCATTAAATGAGCTGTCTAAGGTGCTGATTCCTATCCTTGAAATAGTTCTACCATCTTGAACTGCACATTCACTGTTCAGACTAAAACTTAACTAAACTGACATGGGAATCACCAAGAATACATATTAGATTGCAAGTCTTGTTGCATTTTCAAAACCACCACTGCTGAGTTTGTGCAGCCAAAGCACATGTGGCATGTTCCTTCTGCCTTCCGTTGCATCAAAACACACCTTTCTCCATAGTCTTGCCAGTTTTTGCTTTATTCATGCGCGCAGGTTTTGATGTGAGTGCCCTTCTAATGGCGAGCTTCTGCCTAATCATTAGTGAATTGCCAGTTCATTAAGCATTCTGGGCAATCATAAGGTTAAATCAAACAGAAGAATCTCTACTGGCTGATCGCGCCCGGAATAAGAGGGGGAGGGAGCCATGGCTCTGGCAGGCACAGAGTGGCAGAAGTGGTAATTTTGTGAATTGTATCATTAATAAAATATATCTTATTCTATTTGATGCTGGCTTTGGAATGTTCCTGTATGATTATTATGTTTTCAAGCATCAGATTTTTTTCTATGCTCTTCTTTTTTTCTCCTTCTAACAGCTTTACCCGGGGCTAAATTGAGATCTAATACAAAATTCAGAAAGACTCTGCAGAAACGCCATTATTTTAACTTTATGTTCTTTTGGGGAGTTTAAAATCTATTGAAGAAAAGCAAAAAAAAAAAAAAAAAGTATGTAATTGTAAGACTTTGGGAGCCTGGAAACATGCCTGTACCTCATCAAAATTTAGGTCATTCTTCAATCAAAAATTTGACTGGTTAGAGTGGCAGGAATATCTCCTCTCTCCAGCTTGGTATTTTGCTCTTTGCCTCCCAACCAGGGGCGGTTCACCCATAAAGCAATTTAGGCGGTTTCCTCGGGTGCCGTCGTTTGGGTGGGGCGCAGTTGAGGCTGCCTCCCGCCAGGTGAAGCGGCTGTGAGGTCTCTTGGAAACTAGTCAAGTAGGGTTTATATATATGTGGAATGTCAGTCCTTGAGGCAAGTGTGAATGTTGTGAGTGGCCACCTTGATTAGCACTGAATGGCTTTGCAACTTCAAAGCCTGTCTGCTTCCTATCTGGGGGAATCCTTTGTTGGGAGGTGTTAGCTGGCCCTGATTGTTTCCTGTCTGGAATTCCTCTGTTTTCTGAGTGGTATTCTTTGTTTACTGTCCTGATTTTAGAGTTTTTTTTAATACCAGGGGCAAATTCCCTTTCGGTGGCCTTTTAATTGTGGATTATCTGCCTTGATATTCTGGGTTATATGGCTGTGTGAAAGGACCCTCAGGGCTCTTCCAAACAGCCATATAACCCAGAATATCAAAGCAGGATAACTCAAAATATCTGCTTTGAACTGGGTTATCTGAGTCCACACTGCCCTATATCCAGTTCAATGTTTGGTGCTAAATTCGCAAATATAGTAATTCCTACATAACATTACCATGTATTGAACTGCTTTTTCTGTCAATTTGTTGTAAAACATGTTTTGGTGCTTAATTTGTAAAATCATAATGTAATTTGATGTTTAATAAGCTTTTCCTTAATCCCTTCTTATTATCCAACATTTTTGCTTATCCAACGCTTTTATTTTTCAGTGATTGGTTGGGGGGGGGGGCAAATATCTGTCCGCTTACACTTGAAAATTACCTAGGGCCAGCCCGGCCTCCAACATCCACACTTCTTGTCAACATGAGGAAGCCTTCTATCCAATTGAACCAATAATGTGATCCAGCAGCTAAAAAAGCCAATGGGATGTTGGCCTGCATAATTAGTATAGTGTCGAGATCCAGGGAAGTTATTCTACCCCTCTATTCTGCTGTGGTCAGACCACTCCTGGAATACTGTGTCCAATTCTGGGCACCACAATTTAAGGGAAGCTAGAATGTCTCCGGATGAGGGTGAGATCAAGGGTCTGGATGGTCATCTGTCAGGGTGTTTTGAATGCAATTTTCCAGCTTCTTGGTAGGGGGTGGACTGGATGGCCCATTACGTCTCCTCCAACTCTATGATTCTATGTTTCTATGAAATTGCTATAAAGGTACATAGTTGCCTAGATGGCAAAATTGCAAATTCTGGTCCTAAATCCCATTGTTTAAAGGAGAGAGAATTGATATTACATTGCTGCAAGTTATTGTCTCATAAGGTAACTTGCCTTATTTTTATTTCAGATATTTTGCAACTGCTGATTCATCATATATTATAGGTTAGGTAATGGTGGTCCCTGGTCCAAGTTCATTAAACATCTAATACATTCTTCTTGAGCTTGTCTTCTTGGCACCTTCCAATTTCAACACTTTGTGTCTGCCACTACATCCTTCAAAGTGTCATCTCTCAAGATCTGGAGCCCCTGGTGCACAATGGGTTAAGCCCTTGTGCCGATAAGACTGCTGACCTGAAGATTGGGTTGCTGACCTGAAGGTTGCCAGTTTGAATCCAACCCAGGGAGAGTGGGGATGAGCTCCCTCTATCCGCTCTGGCTCCATGTGGGACATGAGAGAAGCCTCCCACAAGGATGGTAAAAACATTAACATATCTGGGCGTCCCCTGGGCAATGTCCTTGTAGACGGCCAATTCTCCTACACCAGAAGCAACTTGCAGTTTCTTAAGTTGCTCCTGACACGAAAAAACAATTTCTCAAGAAATGCTTGACCACTCCAATAACTATCATGTCAGACTAAACAGAGAAGCCACTGAAATTCACAAGCATGTGGACAACTTCAACAGAAAGGAGGAAACAATGAAAATGAACAAAATCTGGCTACCAGTATTAAAAAACTCAAAAATCAGAACAGTAAATAAGAAGCAACACTCTGAAAAGAGAGGAGTTCCAGACATGGGAACCAGAGGCAGCTAATGACTCTGAACAAAGGATGCCCCCAGGCAGGAAGAAGCCAGGAGATGAAGCTATTCAGTGCTAATCAAGGTGATTAACTACAACATTCACACTGGCCTCCAACTGACAAAGGACTCTTTGTCACACCCTGGACTTTCCACATATATATATATATAAACCTTCCTTGCTTAGTTTCTCCATACCTCACAACCGCTGAGGATGCCTGCCATAGATGTGGGCAAAACGTCAGGAGAGAATACTTCTAGAACATGGCCATACAGCCCGGAAAACATACAACAACCCCAATTTCTCAAGACCCATCTTCATTTGCTCTTGTCTCCTTAGTATCTATCATGTTCATATTGCCTTGTTCTGCTAGCACTGTCCATTTAGTGAAACTGACCTTCTTGTAGCTAAGCCATCAAAAGATAGAATGCTCATTATCATTCTATGATCTGCAAAGAGAGCTTAGTCATTGACTGAACCATCTAGGGCAGAAGTGACTGAATCACTTGAAATGATAGCTAGTTTATGTTTTGCACCATTCCACAGCAATTATGTATGTTGTAACCCACCACCTACATATCTCGCCTTAACATTTAACCATTATACTCCATGTAAGAAACAACTCTAAACAGCAGATTGTCCTGGCATTTTAAAAGGTTCTATACTATATCTTGAGGATTGAGGAGCTTTCACTGCAATGTACACAGCCATTGCTGACAGTTTTGCTGTAATTCATGAACCCGTTGCTCATTTTTTGCAATCTGGAGATATCTCCTTAGGTTTATTGCATGTAGCTTTCTGTGATAGTTCTAATTTATAATCTGGGGGAAATGGCTCTCTCAGGTTATTAGGCACTAATGCTTTTGTATAATATTTTTAATATGCCACAGATGCTCGTATTGGTTTAAATGCCAACTTCAATGATGTTAGGTTGGGCTCGCTGGTGCCATTCTTACTTTAGAGCAATTTAAGGGCAGGGAAGGAATTCACTCAACTTGCAAATAACTGCAAAATTATTCCATGGAGAAGTATTACTCAAGTTGATTATACTTTTGATGGCAAATATGAAAAATATATACAAGTGGCACCACATAGAAAATTATGATTGTGGAGGATAAAGGGTTTGCTTGCAAGTGCAGAGGCCCATCTCATGAGCAACTCTTCACCAGACATCAGTATATAAATGGAGATGTAAGTCCCAGGTGAAAGAGGATGTTTTGTGATATTCCATGTTCGTTGCCCAAATCTTCCATTCTTTTATTATCTTGGGGGCTTAACATTTATTTATGAAAGGACTGGTCTTGTCTGTATGCAAGAAATGCTTCTGTATCATGGAAAGTGTAGCCAAGGTGGTTGGGAGTGGAACCCTTATTCCTCAGAGTGGCTAAGCATGTTAACAAGCTGTTATGATCAAAGTTTAATGGAATCACTACTCTAAGGTAATGTGTTAACTTTTGAAATGTCTCCTCTACTTATACCTCTCTTGCATCCCAGTGGCTCAGACGATAAACAAGATAAATCTCATTTGAGGGGAAAGAATTATTTAAGAGTCGAGGAAAAATTAGGGCACGAAGAAAGACTGAACTGGTGTTTCATCTTACATTTCTGCCATGCGCTAGTACTGATGAAGTTTGCATGGACTTTGGCAGAAGCAAACCAAAATCTTACTTTTACATTATCCATATACAGTAGAGTCTCACTTATCCAACATTTGCTTATCCAATGTTCTGGATTATCCAATGCAGTCTGCCTTTTAGTAGTCAATGTTTTTGTAGTTAATGTTTTCAATACATTGTGATATTTTGGTGCTAAATTTTTATTTATTTTTTTGTGTCAGGAGCAACCTGAGTCTCTGGAGTGAGAGAATTGGCCGTCTGCAAGGACGTTGCCCAGGGGACGCCCAGATGTTTTGATGTTTTTACCATCCTTGTGGGAGGCTTCTCTCATGTCCCCGCATGGAGCTGGAGCTGATAGAGGGAGCTCATCCGCACTCTCCCCGGGTGGGATTCGAACCTGGCAGCTTTCAGGTCAGCAACCCACTACACCATCTGGGGGCTCCTGCTAAATTTGTAAATACAGTAATTACTACATAGCATTACTGCGTATTGAACTACTTTTTCTGTCAAATTTGTTGTATAACATGATGTTTTGGTGCTTAATTTGTAAAATCATAACCTAATTTGATGTTCAATAGGCTTTCCCTTAATCCCGCCTTATTATCCAACATATTCGCTTATCCAACATTCTGTCAGCCCATTTATGTTGGATAAGTGAGACTCTATTGTACTAGAATCATAGTAGATTCATCATGTATAGATTAGAATCATAGAATCATAAAATCATAGAATCATAGAGTTAGAAGAGACCTCATGGGCCATCCAGTCCAACCCCCTGCCAAGAAGCAGGAAAATTTCATTCAAACCACCCCCGACAGATGGCCATCCAGCCTCTGTTTAAAAACCTCCAAAGAAGGAGCATATTTCTACATTAGTTTATTACCAATATTGTGTAATAATAAAAGCATCAACAAGATGATGATGGTGACGACGGAGTACATGCACTGTATACATGTACTATGCTAAAATACATAATTCCAAAGGTCAGAACGGTAAATGAAGAACATAGTGTTATGATTTTGAAGGTAAAGGAAAGATAATTGAAGAATGAGGCATGGGTAAGGAAAAGTAATTGGAAACAAACATCAGGAAAAAATCTGGAAGAAGGAGATGGTATGGCTCATTAAGTTGTACAGATCAGAAGTTATACTCTCAGTATTGGTTGTTCATTTAATTTATATTGTTTATAGGGTTATGGTTATTTTTGTTTTTACTGTCACCTTATTGAACGCTCCTCCGAGTCTCTTCGGGTAGAGGAGCAAGATATAAATAAATTATTATTATTATTATTATTATTATTATTATTATTATTATTATTACTATTACAGAATATTCCAAGTTCAGTCCTGCAGTTTGAAACCATTGTTCCACATTCTAGTCTGCAGGGCAGCAGAACACAAGCTTGCTCCTTCCTCCCTATGACTTCCCCTCACGTATTTGTATATGGCTATCATGTCTCCTCTCAGCCTTCTCTTCTGCAGCTAAACATGCCCAGCTCTTTAAGCTGCTCCTCATAGGGCTTGTTCTCCAGACCCTTGATCATTTTAGTCGCCCTCCTCTGGACACATTCCAGATTGCCAACATCTCCCTCAACTTGCAATGCCCAGAATTGGACACAGTGTGATTCCAGGTTTGTCTGACCAAGGCAAAATAGCATGACTTCCCTGAATCTAGACACTAGGCTCCTATTTATGCAGGACAAAATCCCCTTGGCTTTTTTACCCACCGCATCACATTGTTGGCTCATGTTTAACTTGTTGTCCACGAGGACTCCAATATCTTTTTCACTTGTTTCTTAATGCCATTTTAAGTGAATTTAAACTTGTTTTTTTAAAACAGAAGCTTAGTTTAACTGTGTTTTAATTTTTTTCTTAAGATTTTTTTTTAAATGTTTTTGTGCTGCAACAAAATCCTATGCTATCTTGGTCCCTTTTCCATGGCAAGCTGCTGAACTGCAAACACCACATTTTTCTATATGAACACACACTTGGGGACAGTCCAGATTACCCACATAGCAACAAAACTATGTTATGTTAATTGGCCCTTAGTGAATTTCTTTCCAGAGAGACTTATCCGTAAATTAGTGAGTAGAATTAGCACTTTCCTGAACATCTGTTCCTCTTTTCTAAACATATTTGAGCACGAGGAAAAGAGTAATAATATGAAGTGCAGCTATCTTTTCCCCCAGTCTTTCTCTCCTTCATTTACCTACATTTCTACAAACTCTGACTTACTATTACTTAGAGTTGTTTAAATGGCCTCTTTCCTCCTTTTTGCTTTATATGCTGGTGTTTTAAAAGCTTAATTAGTTTTGGGTTTGTACAGATATATTGCCACCAGCTGCCAGTGGTTTGTTATACGTTCCAGACCTTGTGTTAACTGGAAGTACTTGTAATGATCACTTAAAATATTAAATCATGCACAGACAAACAGAAGTGGTGTTCAAAAAGAAGCATGCCATTTTCAAAAGCAGAAGTGAGGCCTGATCCGTTCACTGCATTCAATGGCTGAAAATATATTGACTGTTGATTGCCCAAAACAGATGGAAACTTTCATTGATATGTTTCTTCTCTTCAAAATCAAAGAGACAAATTTAGGATATTTCCATCTTCTGTGATATTACTGGACATAAGTAAACTTTATTTATATGCCGCTCTATCTCCCTGAGCGGACTCAAGGCGGATTACAGAACAGATATACGGCAAGTATGCAATGCAGTTATTAAAAAATACAGACAATACATAGACAGCGGTAAAGGCATTTCCCATCTTATTTATGGCATCTTGGAGGCTGTGCTCCACTCCGGCCATGGGGAGGGGGAGCAGGGGGTGCTATCACTCCATCTTTCATGCCGAGGAGCTTTGTTGTCCTTAGACGTCCTCCTGATTTATGTCCTTAAGGGTGCCTTTTACTACCTCTTTGCTAAAAGCAGTACCTATTTATCTACTCACATTTCCGCTTTCAATCTGCTAAGTGGGCAGGGAGTTGGGGTTGATGCCGGGTGCTCACCATGACCCGGGCTTGAACTGCCAATTTTTCGATCATCAGGATTTTCTGCAGCTAGTGGTTTAGCCCACTGTGCTAAGCCTGGCCAGAAGGACCCACTGAATGTTTCATTATTATGGAAACACTGACACGTGTTGTTCATGTCCTTGGAAATTTGAGAGTATTTATTCTCCACAAGTCCCTGCTCTTAGATCTTAAGAAAGGCTCACTCTGTTGTTAAATATTTGCAGTCTCAGAAAGGATTCTTTTTAAATGATATGAACCTGTGAATCTAACATTTCTGTTAGCCCCCTTCTACACTGCCATATAAAATCCAGACTATCTGCTTTAAACTGGATTATCTGGCAGTGTAGACTCATATAATCCAGTTCAAAGTAGATAATGTGTCTTATCTGCTTTGATAATCTGGATTCCCAATCTACTGTACCCCAAAAAACAAAATGGGAAGGATTAACTTTCATTTTAAAGAAATTTCATAAAAGAGTGATACTGTTATGGGCCACGTGAAATGCATAAATGCATAAAATACACAATGAAAGCTTTCAAAGCTTCACAGGCTATTTTAAGGAGCTGCAGTGATGCAATGGATTAAACCCTTGTGATGGCTGGACTGCTGACCTGAAGGCTGAATTGCTGACCTGAAAGTTGCCTGTTCAAGATGGGGTGAGCGCCCGTCTGTCAGCTCTAGCTTGTGGGAACATGAGAGAAGGCTCCCAGCAGGATGGTAAAAACATCCGGGCATCCACGTCTCAGTAGACAGCCAATTCTCTCACACCAGAAACAACTTGCCGTATGTTCTCAAGTTGCTTCTGACATGATAAAAAAACCTGGCTACTTTATCAGAAAAATATGTTGAAAAAATGGTACAAAAGAAGAAACGTGATGATGGTACATATGTAGGTCTTATCCCTGTCCTGAAGCATATTTACTATCAACAGCCTTTAGAATGTGGATACAACACTAAACTTTTGTTAATTGAAAATGGAAGCCAGGACTTCCAGCCAGGGTAGGAAAGCAGAGTACACAAGTCAATATATGGTTTTCATGCTGAGACATTTTTTAGTTTTATGTTTGGATGAACCAGACTGTTGTGCCATCTTCTGTAGTGTCAGAGTTCACAAACACCAGCTATTGGGTTTCACACTCTCCTAAAGTGTCATCCATTCTCATTATTTTATGTACTATAGTGTTTCTTATTTTTGAAAGTTTGCTCTGAAAAGTCTAGGTGTAAGTGAACTGCAAAAGTTGCTTCCAATTGAAAGTGAGACCAATCAAGACTTGCTTCCCGTGGATGCAGTTTTCTTCCAGAAGAGGAAAGGAAGGAAGAAAACAACCCACCTCAGTCATCCTTAGGTCGGCCTTAATATTTTCCAGCTGTTAGGTGGTAATACACCAATGATAACACTTCACCAAGAGTGTTGTCAGTTTAAATTAAATATGTAAAAATATTCTCTTTAGAGTCCCATGTCCTTTCCCATCACACCCCTTAGTTTTTTCAGGTTAAGAGATATTTTTTTTACCCATCCTCAAATGCAGCACAAGTAAGAAGACCATTCTCCCTGCTGATAGGATGAAAGATCTTCCATGACAGACAGTATACAGATGCTCTCTGAGGATTAGCTAGGATTGTGTCCATTTGGATCAATGTCCTGCCATGACAGATATTCTTGTATTAAACACCACCTATTTGATCCCTGTTTTAGAAATTAAAAGAAAGGAGTTGGCAGACACTTCTAGAAAACCTAACAGAACAAACATCAAATTAAGACTATTACACTCTGAAGAACACTACAAAAATTGGAACTGGCAAGCCCAACAACTGGAACTTTATCAAGCAGTTGCTCAAAGTGTGCTGCTACCTCCGACAGTGGAACAAAAGGACCAACATGAAACAAAGGGCAAAAATGCAGAACGCACTGTTATACAAATAATGCCTTCAAACACGGGTAATTCTTGTTCAAAAATATGCTGTTTACTTGGAGCATATGATGAAATATTCTTGACTGTGAACTCTCTCTGCTGCTTAATGTTTAGATGCAAAGTACAGTAGAGTCTCGCTTATCCAACCTTCACTTATCCAGCATTCTGGATTATCCAATGCAGTCTGCTTCCCGCCCAGATCTACACTCTTTCTCTAGGCATCAAATACTGAACTTTTTATAGATATAACTTCTGACAATGTTGTTACTATAAATTCATTTTATGCAATTCTACCTTTATTTTTAGTTAATTTTTAGTAGTCAATGTGTAGCTTTCGACAACACAGTCAATGTTTTTGTAGTCAATGTTTTCAATACATTGCAATGTTGTGGTGCTAAATTTATAAATACAATAATAATTACTACATAACATTACTGTGTATTGAACTGCTTTTTCTGTTAATTTGTTGTTTTAAAATGATGTTTTGGTGCTTAATTTGTAAAATCATAATATAATTTGACGTTTAATAGGTTTTTCTTAATCTCTCCTTATTATCCAACATTTTTGCTTATCCAACATTCTGCCGCCCTGCTTATGTTGGATAAGAGAGACTCTACTGTAATAGAAGTTTTGTCATTTTTCTACATTTAAACCGACATTAGAGATGTTTCTCCAGGTTCACATACCTTTGCAGATAGGTGGTCATTTTAGCTCTAACATTATAACTTCAGGATCTCTTTTTCCATAGATACCTGCTTGTACTTATGTGTTATGCTCCACTTAAGATTTTGCTTTAGTTAGCTTGATCAAAGAGGCACGAAATAGAACAGGCAACTGGTTGAGAAGCTACTTTCCATGGCCAACACCATAGTAAGCAATGCATAATGATTTCAGGACCATGGAGAGTAGCCATGTGTGTTACATATATCTCTTACTCGAAATGCTTGGTCCCACAGATAACAAATTCCATATTTTAAAATAATTGAATGAGTCTTCCTTTGAAATATTGTGTTCCTGAATCAAGCTGCCTATGAGCTGCATATGATATTTTTTAACAGCATAGACAAGCCCAAAGATTCAGGAATATCAGCCATATGTTGAACATAAAAGCACTGTATTGATCAATGATAAATTCCCAGGGACTCCAACAGATGCTGACTTGGTTCATACCATACCGAAGCAGTGAGAATTTTGCATTGTTTTACAAAACATAGCATTGCCATTTATTCATGCTGCATCCAAATTCAGCTACTTTAAATAATTCATCTAAAACCCCTTTCCCCACCATCATTGTTTTCAGAATTTCAAATGACTCTGAAAGAGCCCACCAGAATCATTCAGTTAAACATGGAGACTCGAGGATTAT
Source organism: Anolis carolinensis (assembly GCF_035594765.1). Lineage (NCBI taxonomy): Eukaryota > Metazoa > Chordata > Lepidosauria > Squamata > Anolidae > Anolis > Anolis carolinensis. Next base: position 13,874,308 of record NW_026943819.1, on the reverse strand, counting down.
CAACAGGTTTGAGAGTGTTTTTGTTTTGATTCCAGATGTGCTGTGATACTCGAGAGAAAAGCCCATGATAAACTCTGTGAATGTCTAGCATGGGACTAGTAGACTGTCATTATGTCTGAGTGTCTTATTTTTCTTCAGTCTGAGACTGATCCTTGGGTTAAAACATACAAGATCCTCAGTGAAGTCATCCTGTGAGAATACCATTTCATTTTTCACAGGATGCTATCTTAAAGAAAACACCAGGCTAAACAAGAAGGGTTTTTTTTTTACCCATTTGAAAATGTATTGATTTTCAGAGATATGACATAAACCTGGATGTTGCTGTGATTGAAAGTTAGGTACCCTGACATTTTGAGAAGAAAAAATTCTGCTCCTTGAAATATCTTTTTCTAAATATCTACATCAACTCACCTATCTCCAGACGCTGCAACAATGGAAGACTTGTTTTCCACCCCTGACTTGTGATCTCCATTCCTATCATTTCTGTCATCTTCTACACTCTTTTTTATGATCTCCATAGAGACTTTGATTGATAATCTAATGATTCCTCCCATTCATACCGAGTGCAAAGTTGCCAACTGCAGCAGCAGATGGTAAAGATGTTGTAAGGATATCCCATGAAACTCGGATATGTTTTTCATCCGAATAGCATTTGGGGATTAGCCTTGATTTCTTGGCTCAGTTAGAATGCTGGCTAATTACATTTGCTAGTTACGTTTGAAGAAGTTGTGCTTCTTGAAATCTAGAAGTTCTGTTCCTCAATCAATAGACAGCATCGTATCCAAAAGTGGCTTTGGGATTCTGTCATGACCATTGGCTATATATCAAAAGGGATGGAGCTCTTCCACTTATGAAATCCCAGTTATAGATACGGTTACCTGCTTCAAATAAAATCTGTGATCAAAAGCTTCAAAAGTAGCTGAAATGGCCAGGAAGCAAAGAATTGTTGATACGTAAGAAAGCTGTGTCGGGAGACAAAATAAAATATTACAAAGGACTAACTCATTTTATTCCTGACAGAAGAATAACAGTGGGAAGGTTTGGAACAGGTGGCGTTGCTTTCAAGTTGTGGTCCACATATTGGCATCCTATCACTCATATCCCAATGCTATTAAATGGACTATTCCACAACTGCTGTGAAGCTGTTTAGTTTTCAGTTCACCTTAATCAATTGAGCTTCTAACTTGTATGTTTTCAAAAGGAGAGCTATCATTAGTTTTTGAATGTGGCATGTCTAAATAACTCAAGATCATCACCAAATTTGATCTAACCTAATGAAAATGACAGCTATAGAGAGAGCTAGTGGTCGCAGTGATGGCAGTGTAGACAGCAGATCAGGCCAGATCCAGCCCAATACATCTGTCAGTGTCCAAACCTCAGAAGCCACAGGATCATTCCGGAGCTTTATCCTATGTACAATGACTTTTTAAATCATACATTCAATGACTTGAGAATAAGTGACACTAAACACATGAATAGGATTACTGAGTACAGTGAGCCTTGGGTATCTGCTGACATTTGTTTCCAGTGGATACTCATGTCCCAATATTTATAAATGTCATAATAAAATGGTTTTCCTTATACAAAATGGTAAAATCAAGGTTTGGGTTATGGATTGGTTATTTTCAAAGTGTGATGGTTGAATCCAGGGATAAAAATTCCTTGGATGCAGCGGGTGAACAAGAATTGTACTTGTAGCACAAGTCCATAGTTAAGGATGGCTAAAATAATAAATAGGAGAAATAATTTCCCCTTTATTGTGTCCTCAGATCCCATGACACCTGTTGTGATGGCTGAGAGATTTGAGATCATAGCAGGAGACAGATTTCTATTGTTTCCACAGTCCTCAGTTGAGCTGTGGTGGTGTAATGGGTTAAACCTTTGTGCCAGCTGAACTGCTGACCTGAAGATTGGGTTGTTGACCTGAAGATTGCTGGTTTGAATCTGTCTGTCAGCTCTAGCTTGCAGGGACATGAGAGAAGCCTCCCAGCAGGATGGTAACACATCCGGGCGTCCCCTGTGCAATGTCTCTGTAGACTGCCAATTCTCTCACACCAAAAGCAACTTTCAGTATGTTCCCAAGTTGCTTCTGACATGTTAAAAGTTTAAAATAGATCAAATAAGAGTACACATGTTCATTTTATTGATTAGCCCATCGGCCATATATAAACACTTGGCAAACACTCATACAGCATACAACCCACATTACAACCAAAGTTAAAATAAACAAGCTGTTAACAAGGGGTCAAGCTCCAGATCCAGATCAAATATCTGCATCACCCCTACAATATACCCCAACTGATTCCAAATATGCAGTTCACAGTTGATTAAATAAGAGTGAAGGAGTCATTCAGACTGTATGTGGATTACCCAAGGAGAGGACAGTGGGCCTTTTAACTGCTCTGAAAGACTAGTACCAAAGAAAATACAGTGTTTACACGAAAGTGAAAACTATGCTTTATTTATACAATAGTGTCATATAAAGGAAAATAGAAGAATGTGACTTGAAACCTTGAAGCAGCCATTTTAGTTGATGTAATAAAGAAAAAAATGAAGGAGAAAGGCCTACTGTAGCATTGTGCTTTCAGGGCTATGTCTAAGTAGCATTTTTTAAACATCCCCCCCCCCCCCCCCCGGTAATCATTGTTGACATCTGTAATGGATTCTGGAGCTGATTCAATGTGGCTTTGGGACAATGGTGGTTCAGATCTGAGTCATAGAATTATTGAGTAAAGAAGGACCCCAAAGGTCATTTAGTCCAACCCCTTCTCAGGCCACACTCCTGTCTTGCTTATAGGTGAGTTTGCTTTAGACGAAGCTCATCCGAGGCCAATTTTCTGCATATTCTGGGTCCAATTTGCTTCAGGATACACACTGTTCTGTTAGTGTAACTAGTGCCTGCTGTATCAAAAAATTGGCACAAGTTGTGCTTAAAACAGATCGACAAAGCATTCAGTACACAGTAGAATGGCTTCAGACCAGTCTTTTGCAAGTACAGCTGGCACCTGCTCTTCCTACTTTCAGCTGTACAGATGGCTGTGGAGAGGCAAATGGGGATACTCTTCCTCATTTGGAGGATGCTCAACCTCACTGGCCAAGGAGGAGGAAGAAAAGCAGCACCACATCGGCTGCAATCCCTGCAAGTTGCTTGCCAGCATTTATTATGTAAAATAATTTTGCTGTCTACTAAATACCCAGGAGTTTGTCTTAACAAATAGGGTGTGCTGTATTCTGTAGGGTCCCAACACCCAATACTTCAAGCCTCTCAATACAGGATGAGCCGTAGAAAATGGGACACCGAAGAAATCTAACAACGAGAGAGGCGTAATTGCACATGTCTCTGTTGTGTCTTCCCTTTCTTGCCTTATCCTAAAAAGCTAAACTAATCCAAACATTGTAATCTGTTGTTGTATCTGAAGGCTGTCAACACAGGCCAAAACCCCCGAGCTCACCATGAACAGAAGACTAACTTCACAATTGTTCTTCTTTATTCGTTCAGTCGTTTCTGACTCTTCGTGACTTCATGGACCAGTCCATGCCAGAGCTCCCTGTCGGCCGTCACCGCCCCCAGTTCCTTCAAGATCAAGCCAGTCACTTCAAGGATACCATCCATCCATCTCGCCCTTTGTCGGCCTCTCTTCCTTTTTCCTTCAATTTTCCCTAGCATCATAATATTTTCCAAGCTTTCCTGTCTTCTCATGATGTGGCCAAAATACTTCATCTTTGCTTCTAATATCCTTCCCTCCAGTGAGCAGCCGGGCATTATTTCCTGGAGGATGGGCTGGTTGGATCTTCTTGTGGTCCAAGGCACTCTCAGGATTGAGTTTTTAAAGCTTCAAACTGTCTTTGTCCTGCTTTGGACAAAGTCCGTGGATACTCTGAAGTTTGATGGAAACTTCAGAGTATCCCATGGCTTCAGGACAGTCTGGACAGCTGGTTCAGGTCTGATTCAACCTGGCTGGCTATCCAGATGGAACAAGTGGAGCATCACAGCACTCATCCACACAGCAAAAAGGGATGGGTCCTGGTGATGTTGCAGCTGCTCCTAGCTGGTCAAGGAGCTCGATGAGAGCCAATACAGGAACCTCTGCTCACACCAGAATGGTGCACCCACACAACCAAGAAAAAGCAGCAGGATCACCGTGGTGATATAGTGAACATAAGTAGTGTGCAGCCCCAGAGGAACAGCTGTGCTCTGTGGCCACGTCCCAGATTCACAACAGACGTGACAAATCTGAAATGCTCTGGGGCTCATTTACACCCAGGTTAATCTACCCTGGTACAGATGGGACCAAAATTGCTTTAATCTTCTGGTTATTCTGGACATCCTTTTTGGTACCCTTTCCAGCTCTACAGTAGCATTTCAAGCACAGTGACCAAAACAGGATTCCTAATATGGCCATACAATGGATTTGTATAAGGGCAGTACAATACAATACTGTCAGGTTTATTTGATTCCTTTTCTAATTATGCCAGTCTTGGAATTTGCCTTTTCTTTCTAACAGACCTCACACTGTGTTGACATTTTCACAGAAATATCAACTGTGACCCCCAGATCTGTTGTCAGTTGCTGCCAGTTCCCATCAGTGTACATGTAAAGTTATAAAATTACTTTTGCTCCAATATAAGAACTTTACACTTTTTTCACTAAATTTGCCATTTTAAAAGCCATTCTCTCAGTTCAGAGATGTTCTTTTAGGACTTTTTTAAACATAACCTTTTTTGTTTTCAGAGCTTTCAATAACGTATTGTCATGATCACCACATAAACCCAATTCCAATGTTTGTATCAGGGGTTTCTGTATGTTTCAAACTTTGTAGACATATACGTTTTGCATTTTCTTATCTGTAGTCCTACATTTTCTAACATATCTCTACTGCCTTTCCTGTTAAAGTAGTGTGGTGGAGGGAGGTGCGTACGAGGACCTTATAAGAACTTTTGGATTCACTTATCCTCCCTTTGTTTGATATACTAATTCTTTAGATTTACTCAAGTTCATAATATTACTGTTACTTTCATGATAGCTTTAATATCATCTGCTTCCGTTGGTTTATTGTTATAATTATTATGTATTTTGTCTTTTAACGTTTTTAATTAGTTTTGTAAAATGACCTAATGAATGACTCACTTACTTCATCTTGATGTATGCTAGTGTGATGGCTAACTCCAGATATCAGGTGTCTCAAAGAGAAACAGTCAACTAACATCCACACCAACACTCACTCAACTCATCCTGCCTCTGCTGCTTTCCTCTCCTCATGGCGAGAGGCAGCCTATCTCTTCTTAATCTCAAGAGGAATGTCAGCCTTTTTGGCTTTGCCTCGCTTGTGTTGAAAATAAAACTGACTTCCGAGCTTATGGAATTCAAACAAAAAAGTAATCAAACAAAAAAGGTGAGATTTTATTCTTAAGTTTTTGCATCCCCGCCTCCATCTCCCGGTGTGTCTTAATATTTGTTCATATATACCAAACTTACCAATTACATATGACTTTAGAATTGTTTACTCCACCAACCATTTACAACAAAGCAATTGATCTTTGGTATAAATCATTACAAAGTAAATAGAAAATGGAAGGGAAAACCGCCCCATGAGATCACTATAAACTTGGATAAAAGTGGAGAGAGGCCTTTTGGCCCTTTTGCTCTTAGATGTCAAATAAACCATTCAAAGCAAACAGGAATCATTGCTTGTACTGAGAAAGCTGACATCCACCCAATGGCTTCATAATGAAGTGTGTGGAAGGAACACCAGGACCAACTGTTTTTCTCCCCGGGAATTAATTGGGGTTAGTCAATACTTCTTCACCAAGCCAATAACAGGTTTGAATGTGGGGAGAGGAATGAGTGCCTGCTGTTAGCCCCTGCTTCTGCCAACCTAGCAGTTTGAAAACATGCACATGTGAGTAGAGCAATAGGTACCGCTCCGGCGGGAAGGTAACGGCCCTCCATGCAGTCATGCCGGCCACATGACCTTGAAGGTGTCTATGGACAACGCTGGCTCTTCATCTTAGAAATGGAGATGAGCACCAACCCCCAGAGTCGGACACGACTGGACTCAACGTCAGGGGAAAACCTTTATCTTTACCTTTAACTAGTGTTTCTTTTGTTTTATTGTTCATTTTATTTTTGACTTGTTTTCCACTTTGGCTCAACTCCTGGATCACACTTTCTACTTGGTCATTGGCTTTATCTTGCCCTTCTGTATTGTTCTTTTCAATTTCTTCAGTGAAGCAATCTCATTGTGATTGTATGCATGATTCTTCTCAAACTCTATTTTAATGATTCATTACTACACTTGGGGGGGGGAGCATTCTGATAGAATCGTATGTGCCATCAAATTCTATTGGTTTTTGTTCATAGATTGCACACATACATTGATAAAACAATGCAAAATGGGGAAATGCAAATAAATATGACAGATGTAATTTTTGTACTGTACTGCTGTTCCCTGTGCTTAAAAAAACAAAGTGGGATGAGCCACAGCCATTAATGTCTACAGCTTTTGTTCTGTGTCAGAAACAAGACCACATCATTCAGAAACTCAAGATTGTGGAGAAATGTATGGAGAGGAATTTCAGAAGCACCCCAGCTCTGGGTTTGATGAGGAGGAGGTAACAAAATCCAGGCATTTGCGCTGCCACCCCCACTGTGCTCAAACTTGGTTGGCTTTAATAAGATTCCTTTTGTTCTGGCAGATAATCATGGGCTGGCCCAGATAACATCACAAATGTGCTCGCTCCTGATAATAGGATCTTATCAGGCATTTCAGCAGCACTGAGCTTCTCCCACTCTTCTTCTTCTTCTTCTTTTTAAGTTGGGGGGGGGGAATGGGGTGGTTGGCCTATGGCTTTAATTAAAATGACAATATCAAACAATTGAGGTTAGCTTGTATGGTCTTGAATCTCCGAAACATGGCTCTGGAAAAGGCTAGGGAAATAAATGGCTTTCGGGTGGTACAGCTAGAAAAAGTAATTGAGGGGGACTAAATTATGTGCATATTAATCATTCAGGTATTGAAGCAGCATTATGAAAAAATCTAAAGCAAGTTCTCCTTCAATGATTTCAAGGAATACAGAGCAGTACAAAATCTCTTTGTAACAAAGCAACTATCAATGAATTTTGAGTCAGAAATACAAGAGAGGGTACATTCACCGTAAAGGCTTACACAGAACAATAGCAGCAGGGAGCATTCCTACAACAAAAGAGGGGAAATGCTTAGCTAAGAAGAGTTGTTATTATGTGATAACACTGTACATTAATGGTCACATGAGGAAAGGAGCATTGCCTCAAAAATTTCCCCTATTCAGCATAACCTTGGACAGGAAGAAAATTCTAGCCATCGAAGTTGGTTTCTGACTCTAGGTACAGTCACAATGCTTCTACTCCTGTGAGTATTCAGGTGGAGCTACACTGTATAATTAATGCAGTTTGACACCATTTTGACTGCCATGACTCAATGCTATGGAATCCTGGGGTTGTCATTATAGGTAAAGGTAAAGGTTTTCCCCTGATGTTAAGTCCAGTCGTGTCCGACTCTGGGGGTTGGTGCTCATCTCCATTTCTAAGCCGAAGAGCCAGCATTGTCCGTAGACACCTCCAGGGCCATGTGGCTGGCATGAGTGCATGGAGCACCGTTACCTTTGCCGGAGCGGTACCTATTGATCTACTCACATTTGCATGTTTTCGAACTGCTAGCTTGAAAGAAGCTGGGGCTAACAGTGTGTGTTCACTTTGCTCCCAGGATTTGAACTTGCGACATTTTGGTCCGCAAGTTCAGCAGCTCAGTGCTTTAACCCACTGTGCCACCAGGGCCTGGTTGTCATTATACCAGGCCTTTATTCTTCTCTGCCAATGAATGCTGGCGCCTGACCAAATTACACACCCCAGGATTCCCAGCATTGAGCAGTGGGGTCAATCTACATTAATTCTACAGTGTAGGGGCACTTTCAATGACAATAAGTTTATCTCCTTAGATCAGTGGTTCTCAACCTGTGGGTCCCCAGGTGTTTTGGCCTACAACTCCCAAAAATCCCAGCCAGTTTACCAGCTGTTTGGATTTTTGGGAGTTGAAGGCATCTGGGGACGCACAAGTTGAGAACCACTGCCTTAGATGGATAAACACAAATCAAAGTTCCTCAAGACAGAAGCAAACATTTATTTCTTAGAAAGGATCTGCAGGAAAGCTTCCAACTCACCCAACCAATGTTCCAATAGCAGAAAAAATGGACCCTAGATGCAGATGTGTCATATAATGTCAGACCATGGGAAATTCCACTTTCCAGTGTGGTTTCAGATGGTTAAACATATGTAGCTGTAATATTAGACAACATGAAATGTTTCTCCAAGATCTGATGTGCTTATCTTAATCAGCAGTTCTACCTAGATTCCTCTTTCTTATTGGTATGACTGAAGAATAAATTGAAGACTTTCTTCATTGGAACTCTACATTCTGTTACCAAGCAATTTTTCTTCCCATTCCCACTGAGTTTTTGAATGCTTCCCTTTCCCACTGCTTAAGCTCTGTGCTGCCATGGCTGGTCACAAGTCTATGCTCCTCAGGGTTATGTCACTTTCTGTCTGTTATCCTTCTGGTTGCGTTGTCAGAATCATAACAATCTTTCCACTAAACTTGGGGGATTAAAAATACTCCTTCCTTGTTGAGATTCCTCGCTATTACATCTTTATACAGCACAAAGATTGGGAGATTAATAACATTCCTTGCCATTCCTCAGTCCAAATCACTATTGTGTTGATTTCATAGATCTTTCTAAACCATTAAGTTTAGGAGGTTAAAAATATTCCTTCATTCAATATTGTGCCTTTAAAAAAAGTTTTTGTCAAAACTTTTTTTAAAAATACAGTGTTCCCTCACTTATTGCTGGGGTTAGGTTCCAGGACCACCCGCAATAAGTGAAAATCCATGAAGCAGGGACACTATATTTATTTTAATATTTATACATTATTTTAGTAGTTATACACTATTTTAAGTCTTTATCGTTTGTTGTTAAATTGCCTTCTCCTTCTGTTGCCGCTTGGGCTCCTTTTCTCTCCTTTTGTCTTCTCCTTCCTCCCTTCCTTAGGCTGTAAATTGTAATTTTTTTAATGATTTATAATAGTCTTTTAGAGTTTATTGAAAAACCGCGAAACAGTGAATCCGCAAAAAGTGAACTGCGAAGTAGTGAGCGAACACTGTACCATAAATCAGTAGATGTATGAATATTTCTTAAAGTTGGGGGAAATGATCCTCTGTTACCCTGTGTCATTCTCTATAAAATTCAAGGAGGTAGCCCTTGTTTATTTGTTTTTCATAAACATTTTTAAAATCCCCTAAAAATCAGTGGGCCATCAAAATGTTTTAAAATTTGGTGGGCTAAGAGTGGGGAATGTATTCTAGCAACTTTCATCATGATAGCTCAAAAATGAGGGAGACAGAAGCCCCTGAAGTTTCCCCACTGACAGTGATGTTTTCCCTATTGCACATGTGCGACCGCCATTAACAAAGCAATTATGAAATTTCGTAAGTCTCGTTAGATTTCCGAAATTTTCAACTCCGAAACATTAGAAACACTTTAGAAACAAAGTGCTAGTGCCCCCTAGTTTTGTACGTAATTTAGAATAATTTTTATGGCTCGTACATACCTACTAGTTACAATTGTATGCTCTCAGATGAGCTTTGACAGGTGAATGAGAGACCTCCAAGTGATCCTGTTATTAGGAGCTTTGTGCGGTTTTGCAGGGTCAAGACCATGGCTTCCCTTATTGAAGTTATCCAGCCACAATGCTATCTTTATCTTTTCTTTTTGCCTTCCATTTTACCTGAGTGCATTCTTTCCAATTAGAATTTTCAGGGCCTTACTGTGTGCATATCATACTGTGCATTTAACTAGGAACAACACATTGCTGGTAACTGTGTGATTTAGATAGTTGACCTCATTTGCGAAAATTAGGTTAATTGACTCAGACCTCTTAGTGATCTTGAAACATTTGCCCAGCACTGAGAACATAGCTGGGAATTTGCTGCTCAATAGTTTAGTACCCGCCTGAAGTAAAATCTGTCTGGGTTGGTTGCATGGGTTATAGCTATTTAACACCAGGCTGTTTAAAAATGTTGGAATCTAAAACCAGAGGCAACTGCTTCCAAAATAAGAGAGCAAAATGCCAGAACTGTGGTTTTCAGTAGCTTGCTTCATATGGAGGGTCTTTGTTGCTATTATGTTCCTTTAAGTTACCACCAACATAAAGTTGATATTACCATACATCAGGGGACTTGGACTGGATGGTCCTTGTGGTCTCTTCCAACTTGAATTCCAGACGGTGTTGGCCTAGCAATGGTGATGACACCTCCAGTAAAACCGAGACAAGTCCCGCATTTTGGGCCTGTCTGGATGGGACCTGAGAGGTATGCCATTTGTGTGGGAAGTCATCTTCTCAATGCCATCTTGTTCATTCCATTCCATTCCATACACGTGAATAAAGCCTAGGTGTCTTTCCATGTATGGAAGTCAGAAAGGTAGTGATAACGTGTTTCCCCGAAAATAAGACAGTGTCTTATATTATTTTTTGCTCCCAAAGATGTGCTAGGTCTTATTTTCAGGGGATGTCTTATTTTTCCATGAAGAAGAATTCACATTTATTGTTGAACAAAAAAAAATGAGCGTTTATTCTATACTGTACAGTAGTTGTCATCACAAACCAACATAACCAAACCAGACAATCTGTGACTCCTGTCAAGAATTTCTTGTTACTACCATTATTTCCATGTATAACTGGTATGTACATTTACCAATCTTGCATGCTCTGCTGTTCTTTTTGGCGGGCGCCGGGCATGCTTCCAAACAAAAACTTTGCTAGGTCTTACTTTCAGGGGAGGCCTTATATTTAGCAATTCAGCAAAACCTCTGCTAGGTCTTATTTTTTGGGGATGTCTTATTTTCGGGGAAACAGGGTAGGAGCAAAATAATTAAGCTCCTAGCAGAAGAATCTTTAGTTGTCCCATTTATTTATTTATTTCAGAAATTTATATGCTGCCTTTCTCCGGATGGACTCAAGATGGCTCACAACAACAACAACATAAACAATGTAACATAACCATTCATTAAATCATACACATTAAAAGATGTTCCACTCTCTACAGGAAGATGCAGGGAAGGGTGCAGGATTCATTTCTCTTAGGTCAGCAATGTAACCTGAGCCAGCTTTTGCAGAATTGATCTTCACTCAAGCTAAATTGCCCAAATCAAGTAAAGTGGACCCATGACAAATTAGGCTGCCAAGCCAGGGATGGGTCTGCTAGCTATATCTCCACATGCACTCTCTTATGCTTCCGGCATTGCCAACAAAGTATATGGGCAAATAGAAGCTAGAAACAAATGGAACAAGGCATAACAACCCCTTTGCAAGCCAGATAAATCCTCACCTGTCACTTCTGAGACTTTGCTCCAGGTTTATTTAAGAGGAGGTCCTATTTGGGCCATTTTCCAGTAATCTGGTAAGAAGAAGGTGTATGCTTGCCCTGTGCACATACAATTTAGTATCCATACCATACCAGTTCCTGGCCGCAGACTGAGCATTGCCAATTAAATTCCTGAAGGGGACTGCTGTTGGAGTATATATAGTAGGGTTAAAAGAATATATGAAAATCTATTAAAATAAAAACAGTAAGAATTCCCTAAACAGTCAAGGTTCCTGTGGTTTCTCTTCTTCTTCTTAAGATGGGCATTGAATATTTGGTTGTCCCTAGGGACCCAATAATCCATTCAAACGATTCTGGAATCTGCAAAATTGGACACAAAGGAGTCAGATGACCAGGAATGTACAGTTTCAGTTCTGGTGGTCTTTGTAGAATTAATGCAGTTGGACACCACTTTAACTGCCATGGCTCAATGCTATGGAATCTTGGGAGTTAAAGCGGTATCAAACTGCATTAATGCTACAGTGTAGATGCACTCTTTGAGTCCAAGGAACTGGGGACTGATGTGGCAGACAACAAGGACATACATTTCTTTGATGTTCACCAAAGAGATATGGAGAGATAAGTCCCATTGTCCATTAAATAGGAAAAACTGCAGCTCCTTGGGTCTTTGTTGCTTGCAACCATTGTGACTGGCAGTACTCTCTGCTTTGGATGGTCCTGACTTTGGGCTGGCTATGATTGAAGAATCTGTTTTACTTCTTGTTGGCTTCACTTATCCAAGATTACTGGCTTGGTGTAAAGGACATCTGGACTAGGTGACGACATTGCTGTGGTTCTACCCTTCATCTTGTTGGGCATCCTTGTCTGATTTCAATTCCGTTGACTATCCTATAGCTCTATGACATACATCCACCTGACACTTAGGTGACTTGCTGACTTTTTTCATGTCAGGAGTGACTTGAGAAACTGCAAGTCACTTCTGGTGTGAAAGAATTGGCTGTCTAAAAGGACGCTGCCAAGGGGATGCCTAGATCTTCTGGGGAGGTCCTGCTCTCAGTCCCACCTGTTTCGCAGGCACAATTAATGGGGATGAGAGACAGGGCCTTCTCAGTGGTGGCCCCTAGGCAGTAGAACTTCCTCCAGAGTGAAATCAGAGCAGCCCCTCCCTTCTGACCTTCAGAAAGAAAGTAAAAACTTGGTTATGGGACCAAGCTTTTGGCTAACAAGTTAGTGCAATATGAGTTTATGGAACTGTGAAATGACTAATGGAATGGCCTTGGATTTGACTCTGGATGACTTTATTTTAATAATTGCTTTTAATATTGCTGCTGATTTTTGGTTTTAATGTATATGTTTATTTGTACTGTATGTATGTATGTTAATGGCATCAAATTGCTTCCTTTTTGTAAGGCCGCTCTGAGTCCCCCTCTTGGGGTGAGAAGGGTGGGATATATATGGAGTAAATACAGTAGAGTCTCACTTATCCAACACTCGCTTATCCAACGTTCTGGATTATCCAAGCCATTTTTGTAGTCAATGTTTTCAATATATCATGATATTTTGGTGCTAAATTCATAAATACAGTAATTACTACATAGCATTACTGTGTATTGAACTACTTTTTCTGCCAAATTTGTTGTCTAACATGATGTTTTGGTGCTTAGTTTGTAAAATCATAACCTAATTTGATGTTTAATAGGCTTTTCCTTAATCCCTCCTTATTATCCAACATATTCGCTTATCCAACATTCTGCCGGCCCGTTTATGTTGGATAAGTGAGACTCTACTGTAGATAAATAAATAAATAAATGTTTGATGTTTTTACCATCCTTGTGGGAGGCTTCTCTCATGTTCCCACATGCGGAGCTGGAGCTGACAGAGGGCACTCACCCTGCTCTCCCCAGATTCGAACCACTGACCTGTTGTTCAGCAGTCCTGCCGGACTCCTCCACTTAGTGACTGTGGCACAAAGAGGCCATCAAACTGCTATCAAAAGCAGCCTGATCTTTTTTTCAATGAGTATTGTTTCAGTGATGTGGGAAAGGAAAGACAACAGTGGACAAGGAAGTCTTGATCATTTAGATGTCTCAGGCAATCAATTATTTTTTGGTTATACTCATTAAGCCTTCCTACATGTGAAATCCAAAACAATTGAAGGCCCATATATGCCCCATCCTAGGTTGCCCTCGTATTTTTGGGCTCTGACCCCACCATCCTTGGCTTCAACATTGTCCATCAATAATACCTTCACATGGTCCATGACATATTATCCCCATGGAGAGGGATTGCTTGACAGAAAAGAAGTTTCCTTCTCTGTCGTATACCACCTGATTGCAATTGATGCAATGCATGCCTTGCCGAGGGTTTTGGTTTCAATTTTTCCCTACCCTGCCCCCATCTAGGCAAAAATAGTACAATCACCCTTGATGAATCTTATCGCTAACTGGTTGAACAAAATTGTTTTATATCTTTGCAAAGGAGATGTGAATGCAAGAGATGAGAAAGCATCTGGCTGAATGTGCAATTTGGGGTTTTTACATAAAGGGATTTAATTTGGGCTTCTTGTATTTCAGCACATTTGCTTTGATCCAGGGGTTTGTGTGTTCCATGACTTTGAAGATTTGCTGACAGAAAAAAAAACTCCCACAGTATTTTGGCTCCACTGAGACAGGTACATTTTCTCAGTCTTTTACATACACACAATGCAGAAGTGTTTCCAAAACTGTATTCTGACAAAAGTGTTCCCCAATTTCCTTAGAGAATGTGGTTTTCTCATTGAAGCCAAGGACTAGGCTTTCTGCCACCACAGCTTCAGAATGGATAGGATTAGGGTGCTCCTCACAGAAGGATCCCTGCTACTGCTATCCCTGTTTCCGAAGTAGATTGTTTTGTCAAAAGTCTCTCTCTCACAATAAAAGTGAAACCCTGCTCCAACATTATTCTGTAAAGATCAGAAACTTTTGCTTACCTGAGGGAACCAATCTATCATTTTATTGTTCATTGTAATTAAAGGCTTTGGCAGAGAAGGCAAAGCAAGACCGGTTTTATCATAACAGGGAAGGAGGGAGCTGCCTTAGACAGCAGACCTGGATACACGGGGTACCTGCAGAGCAGATTTCTCAAGAATAATGAACATAATGACATTATAGGAATAATTAATATAATGAATGGATTTCAGAGTTTCATCCTACTGTGAAATTGATTCATAGTGTCTTTATATTCAGTCTTCTTAAAAGTATATCAAGGAGCAGGGCCTACGTTTTTCAGGTTAGACTTTTCCATAGATGCACCAGAAGATTTGCATCACAGCAAGGACAAGATCATTTTGTTCTCTGCCTCTGAGAGAAAAATGCTTTGGATCAACCCTGTTTCAAAGATTCAGTTGATTGTGAATTTTATTTATTTATTTATTTATTTACAGTGTTTATACTCCGCCCTTCTCATCCCAAAGGGAACTCAGAGCGGATTACAGAACACACATACGGCAAACATTAAATGCCGATCATACAATTAACAAGGACTGACAATGTAAGCAGAGGTAAAGGCAGTCTTTCCCATCTTATTTCTTGGCATCTTTGGAGGCTATGCTCGACTCTGGCCATGGGGGCGGGGATGCTGTCACTCCATCTTCCATGCCAAGGAGCTTTCCTCTGATCAATATCCTTAAGGGTGCCTTTATTACTGCCCCGCTAAAAGCGGTACCTATTTATTTACTCACATTTCTGCTTTCTACCTGCTAGATTGGGCAGGTGAGCTAAGGCTAACGGCAGGTGTTCAACCCCGATGCAGGCTCAAATTGCCAACCTTTTGATCGGCAGGATTTTTCTGTAGCACAGCAGTTTAGCCTATTTCTCTTTGTATTAAAAACAACAACCTGAGATTCTTTAAAAAATAAATATGAGAGACTCTGCAATTTTTTTTTGTAAACACCAAACAATGCAAAGCCTCTGATAAAGCTGAAAGCTCCTTGGAAATGCACCTTGGCAAAGAAAATGTGATGTGGATCCCCAAAATAAACTTGATCTGGGTTTTTCAGAGTTATTTCTTGTCTGGTAGGGTTCTCTGATTCCACCTGGGCCCAACACATTGCAATCAGAATGGGAAAGAATGAGAGGGATAATTTCTCTTATGGTGTTGTCAAAGGCTTTCATGGCCAGAATCACTGGGTTGCTGTGAGTTTTCCAGGCTGTATGACCATGTTCCTGAAGCATTCTCTCCTGACGTTTTGCTCACATCTATGGCATGCATCCTCAGAAGTTGTGAGTTCTGTTGGAAACTAGGCAAGTGGGGTTTATATATCTGTGGAATAATGTCCAGGGCGACAGCAAGATCCCTTGTCTGTTGGAGGCAGGTGTGACTATTGCAATTGGCATCTTTGATTAGCATAGAAAAGCCTTGCATGCATATATATTTCAGTCTTGTAAATACTTTTTGTATATGTTTTATGAATATTTATTTTATTGTTATAACTATATATGCTGTTATTGTGTTTTGTTTTTATCTGTTGATTCTTGGGCTCGGTTCCCATGTGAACCACTCCGAGTCCCCTTGAGGAGATGGAGATGGGTTATAAATAAAGATGATGATGATGATGATTACATTTCAGATTTCAATATTAATGTCAAAAATACATTGTATGATTTTGCATAGGATTTGTGCTACATTAGAACAGTAAAGCTTAACGGTGCTCCATGCAGTCATGCCAGTGGCCCCATGACCTTGGAGGTGTCTAGGGACAACACTGGCTCTTCGGCTTAGAAATGGAGATGAGCACCAACCCCCAGAGTCGGACATGACTGGACTTAACATCAGAGGAAACCTTTACCTTTACCTTATCTAGAACAGTAAAGACAACTATCACAATCTCTGAGGATGCCTGCCATTGATGTGGGTGAAACGTCAGGAGAGAATGCTTCTGGAACATGGCCATACAGCCTAGAAGACTCACTGAAATTCATTTCTCTTATTCTTTATAGCCTTCATTGAAATCTAGTGGGTTGAATGCCGTTATTTTTAACTTAATGAAGGGAACTTTTTAAAAGCAGGCATCCTCTTTGCAGAGTGGTGAAATTGCAGAGGAGCAAAGGTGAAAGAACTTCCCCCTTGGTTGTGAGCAGAGTTTGATCTTGTTCACCAGGAGCCATTTGAAGACAGCCAGTAAGCCTGGCTCAAATTATAAACACACTCACTGGTTCATAGAGATCGAGAGAGAAAGGGAGAGAGAGGTGGGGAAGAGAGAGCGAGAGCGAGAGAGCTAGTTAGAGAGAGTGCATGCAAGACAGCTCTGTATCTCTGGTGGGGCTTTTCTTCTCTCCTGCCCTGTAACCATACACTTGCTCACTGACAGTGACTCACAGATGTTCTGTACTGCACACACACAGCCTGCAGGATTCATTCAAATGAAACTCCTTTTGCTAGAAGGTTGAGCCTTCTCCCGATCACCCGCATACCAACCTGTGCTTTGAAGCACAGGTTAAAAGTGGATGCTCAACAAAAGGATTCCTGCTGCTCTCCTTTCCTATTGTTGTCGTTCCATGAATGGATTCTTTCCACAGGCCCCATTGTCCCCTCTCTAGCACTTGTTAAACCATGCTCTGCCTCCTGGTAAGTACGGATATCAAGAACTGCGAAGCAGCCATTCTGTTCATCAGTTGTGAAAGGAGAAAACACTGACACCTCCTGATTGATATTTGCATATTTCTGGCTTATCTCTTCCTTTCTCTCCCTAAATACTGCAGTTTTTGTGAACTGACTAATTGTCTTGTGCCCTTAACTAAGTGCCAGAAAGAAAAAAAAGGATTGCATTGATGACAAATGAATACTGTTAATGATGTAGAAGTCTATCCTGAACCTCGATTTTTATTTTAAATGTTGTATTTGAAAGCATAACGTCCTATTTCCTTTGTTGCCAGGTAGAAGGAAAGAAAAGATGTCCTCTCCAAGGAATGTTTTCACTCTCTGTGTGTGCCCCCCCCCCCAAAAAAAGCTACATTCTTCAAAGACTTTAATGAAGTGTTAAAGATGTTTATCTTCAACTGCCAGAGTAGTGTGGCTTTAAGATGTATTAGGTGGGTTTAAATTGGGAGCATCCAACTGGTGGTTTAAATCCCCAGATTTCATTGCTAGTGTAAACCCAGCCACTTTGGCATTCTGGTTTCTTTTATCGCATTAGCTTTGCCTTATGTTGTTTGTCAATTGTAGGCAGTGTAAACACACAGGGAAAGAATTGCAAACAGTTGTGTTGCGATTCATCTTGGGTTAATCAGCTTGAAAATAATATCGATTTTCATCTCATCAAACGTGATGGTTTATGACTGCCCATATGGTGACTTTCGTTTGGAGTGAATGATGTGGAATCGTTCAGAACTTTAAAGAGCGGGAAGGAAAAAGTCAACCCATATTTTCACCCATCACAGATGATGTTAGATCTCTATCTTTAGATAAAAGGTTTCCCATCAGTTTTGATGACTATGAAGCATAATAGCCCAGGAACCTAAGAGCTACATTTCATCTTTGCATAAGATATTAAGAAAACAACATAAAGCGGGGGGAAATCTGCCTAGAATTTTACCCAGGCTTTAAAAAGAGATGTCTGTGAGCTGAAAAAAATTGGATTGTGATGCAGATCAGAGGTAAACATGTTGTATTGCATCTTGATGATGAAGGGGGCAGCCATATAGATCCTTATCAGTCTTCCAGGGTCTAAATTAGATATAAGAGTGGGAGATCTGCATGTTTGAAGCCACAACTGTTCCAACAAAAGGGCATGCACCTGTGATTTTAACAGCAAAGAAGGCATGTTAATCACTGGGGGCTTCTCAGTTCTATTTCAGTGATGTGATGGGTCTTAGTCTGAGCTTTAAAAGAACTGTCCATGGTGCTTAATCTTTTATGTGGATTATGTTCAAGCACCAAGAACATTTACTTGCTTCCAGTCATTAAAATGATAGATATTATTTTAAAAGATAAATACTAGGCATGTGCACAAAATTCGTTCCTACTGTTTCTACCATTTCTTACATGTCTTCCATTTTTCAGAAGCAAGAAATGGGAAGCACTCTCCCCACACGAAAATCTGCTCAGTACAAAAGCCTGCTTTTAATGTGTGCGAAATTCGTTCCTACCGTTTCTACCATTTCTTTCATGTCTTTCATTTTTCAGAAACAAGAAATGGGAAGCTCCCTCCCCACACAAAAATCTTATCGACACAAAAGCCTTCTTTTAATGTGCATCCAAACTTGCCTCCTTGCCTTGGAAAGAGAGTGCATGTGTGGTGGGATGTGCAGGCATGCAGGCTTGGAGCTCAGCTGCAGGCTCACTCCAGGCCTGCTTGCATGCCCTGCCACAGGCACTCTCAGAGGGTGTATGGCAGGGTGTGTGTGTGTGGCAGGGTGTGCAGCCAGGCAGACCCGGAGTGCGCCTGCAGCTGAGCGCCTCTTACTCTAAAGTAAGAGGCACTTGGCTGCAGGCACTGGCAGGTGCGCACACTTTCCCGGCCTGCCTGCATGCCCTGCCATGCAAGCACTCACTTTCCAAGGTGCCAGGTAAAAAGAATGCATGCCAGTAAGGGAAGTCAATGGATGGGAAGCCCCCTTCCCCCAATAATGGTCTGATTTTTGTGCACTGAAACAAAAGAACCAAAAACAACCCTCCCAATTTCAGAAGGCTTACAAATAATGGATTAGGGCCCCCAACGAAAGCCGAGTCATAAAACGGGACGTTTTCCCCAAATGCACATCCCTAATAAATACATCTTAGACATAATTGTCTTATGATCTTGCGAGCCTTACGTTCTTGGAGAGAGGACCCTCTTTTTCTATCCTACCACCCTTGAAGACTTGGTTGATGGAGGCAGGAGAGAGAGCTACTCCTCTAGCTTTGGTTTTTTAAAAAACATTTGTACGCCATGCTTCTTTAACTGCTCTCTTTTAAATTGCACTGAAAACCACTTTGAATCTCAAATAGGGAAATGCAGGATATAAATAAATAAATTTAGTGTAAGAGACTTCTTCTCTGATTGGTTCGCAATCCTAATGATATACTCATATACACAGATATGGCAAGTGACATGTGAGAGACCCTAGGGATATTGGGTAGCTAGCAGTGATGCAACCTTTATCTTGCGTACTTGCACACACATATAAACACATTTGTGTATATGTGTATGCATACAGTTTAGGACTATAGCTCCCATAATCTTCAGATAATATGGCCAATGGTAAGACATTATGGGAGTTGTCACCTAAAATATCTGGAAGAAGGCACCAATGCACCCATCCCTACTAATTCATACTAATGAAGAATTACATTTCCATCAATACTCTTGTCTCCTTTCTTTCAAGCTAGAATACCATAATTAATTTTGCATACCCTCCAGCTGTCCCAATAGCAGCTGTTTCATGTCAGAAATAAAAATATACCTTACAGTTGTCCTAATTTGGCAGAGAAAGAAAGTAATGCTGTGATTACTAAAAATAAGTCATGACAAGCTAAACCTTTGTATGTGTGTAGTTGAAAACTTAGTCAATTAAGGGAACATTGTTGATGTTACATATCTTGATTTCAGTAAGGCCTTCAACAAGGTCTTCCATGTTGTTCTTGCAATTAAGATAGTAAAATGCAGGTGAGATAATGTCTACCTACCCCAAAAGTTACTTACCAGTGGCTCCTTCTCATCCTGGAGAAAGGTGGAGCCCCCGATGGCACAGTGGATTAAAGCCTCGTGACTTGAAGGTTGGGTTGCTGACCTGAAGGCTGCCAGGCTCGAATCCAACCCGGGGAGAGCGTGAATGAGCTCCCTCTATCAGCTCCAGCTCCATGCAGCGACATGAGAGAAGCCTCCCACAAGGATGGTAAAAACATCAAAACATCCGGGCATCCGCTAGGCAACGTCCTTGCAGATAGCCAATTCTCTCACACCAGAAGCAACTTGCTGATTCTCAAATCTCTCCTGACACGAAAAAAAATATCCTGGAGAGACATGACCAGTGGCGTGCCACAGGGATCTGTCCTGTGCTATTTAACACTTCTATCAATTACTTGGATGAGTATGTGCACTTATCAAATGACACCAAATTATTTGGTTTCCGGTTTCTTCAGAAAACCTGATCAGAATTCAAAATGACTTTAATAGATTAGATTGCTGGGCAAAACATATAAAACTAATTTAAACTAGGAAAAATCTAAGACACTACATATCTGCAGTTTATGGGATGGATGACACCTGACTTGACAACAATACTTTTTTAAAAAATCTAGTAGTTTTAGTAGACCACAAGCTGAATCTGAATCTATTATTATTATTATTATTATTATTATTATTATTATTATTATTATTATTATTATTTCTTACCTGCCTCAGCATACTGATAACACCCTGTCCCATGCCTATGGATGATCTCTCACAGCAACTTCATGTAATTATTAAAAACATTGAGGATAGAAATACACTATTGTGGGACATCACAAAACAGTTCATAACATCACATAACAGAACATGGTGCCCCTGATTTTCAGCCCCTCTAGGCATTCCCAAAGGATCTCATGGTCCATTGTATCAGAAGCCACTGAAAGGTCTAGAACTCTGTAGAACCCAACTCTGTATCTTGCTCTGAAGTTGATTTGAAATAGTTTGAACCAACAGTGTGGTACAGCTGCTAAAAAGGCCAATATGATTCAAGGTTGCATCACCAGGGGTATAGTTTCTAGATCAAGAAAAATAATAGTCCTGTTCATTCTGGTTTGGTCAGATTCCAACTGGAATATGGTGTCCCATTCTGGGAAACACAATCCAAGGATCCAGACAAATTGGAATCTGTCCAGAGGATGGTTAAGGGACTGGAAACCATGGATTCCTAGGATGTGTTAGGGAGCTATGTTTAGCCTGGGAAAGGAGAAAATAAGAGGTGACATGACAGTCATGTTTAAATATTTAAAAGAATGTTACATTTTAGATGGAGCAGCCTTTGTTTTCTGCTACTCTCAAGACCAGGACATGGAGCAATGGATTCAAACTACAGGAAAAGTGATTCCATCTAAACATTAGGAAGAACTTTCTGAGGGTAGAAGTCATTCAGTAGTCGAATAGGCTGTTTTGGAATGTGATGAAGTCACCTTCTTTCCAGGTTTTGAAACAGGTTGGATATGGTTATCTGTGTTAGTGATTTGGTTGTGCATTCCTGTATGGCAGAATGGGGCTGGACTAGATCGTCCGTGTGGTTGCTTGCAACTCTATGATTCTAAAATTAATCCATCTTTCCACTTTGTTAGCTGTTTTAAAATGTCCCAGTTTCTTTATTCTCCTCCCATGGCTACCATTTGATTTTATATCAAAAAGCAAAACAACAAGTAGTCAACTGTTATACACAATAGTACTAAAACACATAATACAATTTAATCTAGAAATGGACAGCTGAACAAGGATATATAATGGTACAATATGCAATAGTGGATTTTTTAACAGAGATTATACATATAGTCAGAGTTTTTGTCTTCACTCTTATATAAAGTATTTAAGTCCCATTAGTAATTTTGTATACTCCTGGTGGAGGTACAATAGAGTCTCACTTATCCAACATAAACAGGCCGGCAGAATGTTGGATAATATGTTGGATAATAAGGAGGGATTAAGGAAAAGCCTATTAAACATCAAATTAGGTTATGATTTTACAAATTAAGCACCAAAACATCATGTTATACAACAAATTTGACAGAAAAAATAGTTCAATATGCAGTAATGCTATGTAATAATTACTGTATTTACGAATTTAGCACCAAAATATCACAATGTATTGAAAACATTGACCACAAAAAATGCGTTGGATAATCTAGAACGCTGGATAAGCGAGTCTTGGATAAGTGAGACTCTACTGTAGTTCAGACTGTCAGAGTTATATCTTCACTCTTCTGTATAGTCTTATACTTCATTAATAAACAATGGAAAAGAAATGTGTTTAAGAAGAGTCTCCGTATGAATGAATAAGATACTTGAGGTGTCCTTGGGAAAGTCTCTACAAAGAACCTCGGGCTTGTAAATCTTTGTTTCGGGAAAATCCCTTCTTTAGGATTCTTCACAAGTGTTGTGAGACTCAATACATTCCTAAATAAGTGACAACGGACAACATAATAGATATGCCAGCGGCACCCAATAACACAAAAATACAACAAAATAATTACACATATTTCAACAGACAGAGTTGCATGCATGTAGTTACTTACATATAGCTCTGTCAATGGTTCTACAAATAAAGTTGGCTTGGCTTTCAGAAGTGAGCAGCTTACTCACAGAAAGCATACTGAAGTTGCTGCAAACTGAATTCAAATGCACAAGTACTTTATACTCAGAAGAGTTGGAAACTCTCCTTCCTCGTAAGCTTAGGGAAAAGCAAATGGATGTAGCCTCTCCAAGCTTGTCTGTTCTTTTTCATTCATAACTTTTCCCATTTTGACCACACTCTGTGCCTGGCCATTTGTGTTCTGGTTTTCACCTGTGAAATGTCAGAGAGGACATTTCACTGTCACATTTGCCTATGCTGGAAAGGAATGGTTAAGTCTCTTATGTTGATGACGTGATGTCAAATAGAAGAGGATTCTGCTCATGCTCAAAAGCACCTATCTCCATTTAGCCTGCACCTATTCAAGGGAAAATATCTCCTGTCATCTGCTATACAATATTTTCAATTCCAAGGTTCAAGCCAAACCAGGTGGGGTATGATTTACTTTGGAAGTGGCTACATTTCCCCATACCCTGCTGGAATCCTGTCATCTCAAATATACTCCAAGTTAATAGTCTTTCTTAATGTGTTGGCCAAACTCACCAGCTGTTACCTTTTCCTCTCCCTTTCAAATGTTGTTTCCCTTTTCTTTTTCTGTCATAACTGTATGAATAACAAGGAACTTAGTTGCACTTTGATGTCTCAGATAAAATATTCACTCAGAAACCTATCCAAAAGCACACAATTAGGTGGACTCACTGCAAATCTAGTTGAGTATGTAGATCTGGAGAGAGAAAGTACTGTGGTGTCAGGACCCCAAGGCTCTGAAGGCAGGATTCTAAGCTCCTTTCAGATTTTTTGCTGACATATACTATCTTGAAGCAAAGTTCCTTCCTTAAGTAGACAATTGGCTAGCAGTGATGTGCCCGTGTCTATTACAGAAAGTGCTTGGGGAGAGTTTTTAAATTTCATACATCTGCCTCAGCAATGCAGAGGGCTGTAGGGGAGGGTTTTTCTTCCTCTTTTTTTTTTTGGAAAAGGAAAAGTGCTTGGCTTATTGCTCAAAGTTTTGGAATCCACTGGCGATGGAGCTGACCTATGCTCCTTGGAGGAAACGTAGGTCTCATTTGGCTCTTACAAATTCCTTGCATAAGTCCAACTGTGACCTACTGACATTTCATAGGCTCACACTGGATGGTGGGAGAATATTGATTCCCAAGTAGAATATTAATACAGACATTAAGAGTAGATATGCATTAGAGGATAAATGACACTCTAAAAATTATTAGGATGTCACATAAGGAATTTCATGTTGGATTGATTGCTATTGTGTTTGTGGATAGATAAATAGGATTATAGTGTGATTAAGGAAATCCCAGGACCAAAAAAGTGTGTGATGTAGCCTTGCAGTAAAGCATTTAATACAATTTGAATTGCATTATATGGTCAGTGTAGACTTATATCATGAAGTTCAATGGAGTTAAACTGCAGTATATAAGTCTACACTGAGCATATAATGTAGTTCAAGCTATATGAAATGATCAGTGTAGATGGGACCTAAATGAAGCAGCATGCTCTTCATATGGTAGAGCTGACTATGCCATTTCAAAGGACAGATGACAAGGTAATTGTTTCTTATATTCTGCATGCCATTATAAATTCACTTAATAAACACTTATTATAAAATAATAAAATTGTGTTACCCATTTTCAGCTGATATAAAATTTAGACCACAGTAAAATGAGAGGGAACAGCCTAGCGAGCTATACCAACTATGATTAATAACCAAAGTTCTAGATTAAAAACTCACCAGTGAAGTGATGATGGGATTGTAAAACCCAGGCCTGAAGAACAATGGAAACTGATTTCTATGGTCTTGGCTTGGGCTAGGTAAATAAAGATGCCTGCAGTTGGGCAGTTAGGAGCTATCACCTATCTTTGGTTACATTCTTTGTCTGAACTAGGCATTTTAAAAAGTTTACATTTTAAGAATAAGGTAGAATAAAAGTACAGTTTACACATTTTAGACCTGGAAAATAGATACATTATATAAAAGGTTAAAAGGTATACAAAAGGGATAAATATAAGTTTTGTCTTTGGATGTCTAAACATGATTATGTCTTTTTCTAGTCCAGCCAAGTAAAGGATGTTGCAATGACCCAAAGTCTCCTTTGTCTTGAAGCACACCTAAGGCCATTTCTCAATGTGAAACAATAGCTGGATAAATTGCTTCTTGGCCTAGGTCAGGTAGAGGTTAATGCTTTTCTGTCCCAGAAGTAAACGAATATGTTTAATAGATTTATAAGAATAAAAGTGGAATAAAATATAGTTTATAGAGGAGAGGGTGGTGGGGAGGCCTTGGAGCTTTATGCAAAAGAGAGGACACTGCTATAGCTCATTCTGGCTCATTGCCCTTGGAAAACTATGAATCCCTAACTATTAATCCTTTTTTATTAGGGGTGGGTGTAGTGATGGTGCAGTTCCAATGTCTGTCATCCCATTTTTGTTGCTCTCTTTGAAATGTCCCAGTTTGTCTTTCCACCTACTGTTTATTTATTTATTTACAGTATTTATATTCCGCCCTTCTCACCCTGAAGGGGACTCAGGGAGGATCACATTGTACACATATAAGGCAAACATTCAATGCCATATAACATAGAACAGAAACAGAGACAGACGCAGAAGCAATTTAAACCTTCTCCAGCTTCCAGCTTCCTGAGGGTATGCTTGATTCCGGCCACAGGGGGAGCAGTTGCTTCATCATCCACTGCGACGGCACTTCCTCATTCCAACGGCGGCTGGGTGATTTTTATGGTGTCGTAAATTAGCCTCTCCAAATATAAGTGGTACCTAAATTTCCTACTTGATAGATGCAATTATCTTTCGGGTTGCTTAGGTCAGCAATGAGCAGGGGCTATATTTTATTTTTAATTGTCGGGTGCTCACCCCAATGCGGGCTGGCCTCGAACTCATGACCTCTTGGTCAGATTGATTTATTGCAGCTGGCTGCTAATCAGCCTGCACCTCAGCCCGGCCCCTTACTGTTTTCTCTCTTCAGTCTCATCTTGGTTCAATTACTGCAAGTGGGCTCAAAATCCAAAAGTAATTTGCACCCTATTAACTTAGCAGCGGAGAGGAGGAAGCAGAATTTTCCCCTTCCCAGTAAGCTAAGGCAATAGCCAATTGCTGCAGTCTCTCCTAACTTGCATATTCTTACTCATTGACTGCTTGACCACCCTCTCATGGTGACTGACCACACATTTTCAGCTATGAAATGTTGAAAGGTATGCGTTTCGCTTTGACCATTATTTCTAAAATGAGACCTACAATCTGAAACAGCATATCTAGTACCCTTTTGGGGTTTTTGTTTGTTTGTTGGCTTAGTCACTCTATACAGCAGTCAAATTTCCAGAGAAACACTTTGGCCAATCTGGGAACCAGCTATAGGAAAGTTATGCCAGCAGTCCATTCCTTCAAGCCCATAAATCTACTGATGCTCTGGATCCCTGGTGCTCTGGAGCTAAGGTTCACATCCTTCACACTCAGCCTCTGTCATGAAGGAACTACTTTCTCATGATCTGATTCCAATAGTTTGAGGCGATCTGTGAGTGATGCCATCACTTGGGTAAAACAGATTGTATGGGAAGTAGGGAAAGAAAATACATCTGCATTAATTGAGATCTTTTATGCATTTATTCAATTAGTATTTGCAAAACTCAGAATGGAAAAATATACAGCCAGCTCCCTGTATCCATGGATTTGGCATTCAAAATTCCCCCAATTACAATTTGAAAATATTTTCTTAAATCCAGAAAGCAAACTATTTTATATAAGGGACAACATTTTACTATGCTATTGTATATACTTTACTTTAGTAAATCAAAATCTGATACTTCTGGGAGGAGCTAACTGGCCCTGATTGTTTCCTGTCTGAAATTCCCTGGTTTTTGTGAGTGTTGTTCTTTATTTACTGTCTTGGTTCTGGTGTTTTTTTTAATACAGGTAGCCAGATTTTGTTTATTTTCATTGTTTCCCCCATTCTGTTGAAATTGTCCATGTGCTTGTGGATTTCAATGACTTCTGTGTGCAGCCTGACCTTGTTAGAGTGGTCCAGCATTTAAAAATCTAAAATCTCTAAAATTGGGACAGTAAATAAAGAACAAAACTCAGAAGACAGAGGAATTCCAGACAAGAAACAATCATGGCCAGTTTACACCTCCCAACAAAGGAGTCCCCCAGGCAGAAAGCAGCCAAGCTTTGAAGCTGCCAGGCTATTCAATGCTATTCAAGTGGGTCAATTGCAACATTCACACTTGCCTCAAACAGACAAGAGTTCTTTCTTCCACCCTGAACATTCCACAGATTATAAACCTCACTTGCCTAGTTTCAACAGACCTCACAACCTCTGAGGATGCCTGCCACAGATGTGGGAGAAACATCAGGAGAGAGTGCTTCTGGAACATGGCCATACAGCCTGGAAAACTCACAACAACCCAGTGATTCCAGCCATGAAAATCTTTGACAAGAGACTTACTGTATATATCAACGGAACATCTCACTACTAACTGACATCAACTGACTTCACTGACTTCTAACTTCCAACTGACTCAAGCCTCAACTGAATTCTAAATGACTTCACTGACTTCAACTGACTTCTAACTTCCAACTGACTCAAGCCTCAACTGACTTCTAACTTCCAACTGACTCAAGCCTCAACTGACTTCACTGACTTCTAACTTCCAACTGACTCAAGCCTCAACTGAATTCTAACTGACTTCACTGACTTCTAACTTCCAACTGACTCAAGCCTCAACTGAATTCTAACTGACTTCACTGACTTCTAACTTCCAACTGACTCAAGCCTCAACTGAATTCTAACTGACTTCACTGACTTCTAACTTCCAACTGACTCAAGCCTCAACTGAATTCTAACTGACTTCGCTGACTTCAACTGACTTCTGATTCAAACGCATTCTAAAATAGAGTCTCATTCTGAACATTCTAAGTTAAGGGAAAAACTGCCTATCAATATATACATATAATTATAGTAAGCAATTTCAATTATAGACATAGCAAATAACTAGTATAGGAAGCTGGTAGAAAGTTGCCATTTCCAACAGGCAGAGGCCACAAGGGAGCACTAGCGAGAGAAGGATAGTCCATTTTATAGGAGTGGAGGGTGGGTTGAAGGAGGAAAACCATTTCTCTGTTTTCCTGTTATTCCTCCTCCCCTTCCCATATAGTAAACTAGGGTTGTTTCCACGACTGCAGGTTTTCCTGCTATATAACAGGGAAACTGCGGGAAATGGTTTTCCCCCTTCAACCCACCCTCCACCCCATAAAATGGACTATCCTTCTCTCTCTAGTGCCCCCTTGTGGCCTCTGCCTGGATAAAGGAACAGTACAAGGGATTTCTTTAATAGGATTTAATAGACTGGTTGCCACAGTTTTAAAGCTGGTTTTGAACTGCATTAAATGGTCAGTGCGGGTGGGGTCTCACCTCACAGAAGCCATTGCCTTAACTGCACAAGGCTCTGTTGAGGACAGAGGCCCCATCTACACTGATCACTTCATGTAACTTGAAAACTGGTTTCAAATTGCTGTGACCAAACAACAAACTCTCACGAAACCATGCGGAATGAAGCCTTGGGTTGCTGTGAGTTTTCCAGGCTGTGTGGCCATGTTTCAGAAGTATTCTCTCCTGATGATTTACCCACTTCTATGGCAGGCATGGAGCCTCTGGTGGCTCAGTGTTTTAAAGTGCTGAGCTGCCGAACTTGCAGACCAAAATGTCCCAGGTTCAAACCCGAGGAGCGGAGTGAGCGCCCGCTGTTAGTTCCAGCTTTTGCCAACCTAGCAGTTTGAAAATATGCAAATGTAAGTAGATCAATAGGTACCGCTCTGGCGGGAAGGTAATGGCGCTCCATGCAGTCATGCCGGCCACATGACCTTGGAGGTGTCTACGGACAATGCTGGCTCTTCGGCTTAGAAATGGAGATGAGCACCAATCCCCAGAGTCGGACACGACTGGACTTAACGTCAGGGGAAACCTTTACCTTTACCTATGGCAGGCATCCTCAGAGGTTGTTAGATTTGTTGGAAACTAGGCAAGTGGGGTTTATATATCTGTGGAAAGTCTAGGGTGGGAGGAAGAACTCTTGTCTGACTAAGGCAAGTGTGAATGTTGCAGTTGATCTCCTTGATTAGCACTGAATAGCTTTGGAGCTTCAAAGCTTGGCTGCTTCCTGCCTGGAGGAATCCTTTGTTAGGAGGTGTTAGTTGGTCCTAATTGTTTTTTGTCCAGAATTCCTGTTTTCTGGGTGTTGTTTTTATTTACTGTCCTGATTTTGGAGCTTTTTAAATACTGGTAGCCAGATTTTGTTCATTTTCATAGTTTCCTCCTTTCTGTTGAAGTTGTCCACATGCTTGTGGATTTCAATGGCTTCTCTGTGTAGTCTGACATGGTGGTTGTGAGAGTGGTCCAGCACTTCTGTGTTCTCAGATAATATGCTGTGTCCATATGTGCTCTGCTATGGCTGACTTCTCAGGTTGACTTAGTCTGCAGTGCCTTTCATGTTCCTTGATTCATGTTTGGGCATTGCTGTGTTTGGTGGTCTTATCCACAGCTGCATGGTATACAGTAAACTCCTGCAGAGGTGAGGTGATCCTTCTTGTCCTTTGCTGAACATAGCATTTATTGGATTTTCTTGGTGGATCTGTAGATAGTTGTAGGTTATGTTTCTTCATCTGCTTCCCTATGAGGTCAGTGGTTCCCTTGATATATGGCAAGAACATATTTCCTCTGGGTAGATCTTAGTCTTTATTCTTGTGGCTTGTTCTTGCATCTCTTCTGATGTCTATGGTGGAGTCTCCATTGGCCTGTAGAGCACAGTTTAGGTGGTTCAGTTCCCCTTGGAGGAGGTGGGCTTCACAGATTCCTTTTGCATGGTCTGCCAGGGCCTTTATTGTGCTTCTTTTTTGACTCGGGTGATGGTTGAAGTTTTTATGTAAGTCCAGTAGAGTCTCACTAATCCAACATTCGCTTATCCAATGTTCTGGATTATCCAATGCATTTTTGTAGTCAATGTTTTCAATACATCGTGATATTTTGGTGCTAAATTTGTAAATACAGTAATTACTACATAGCATTACTGCATTTTGAACTACTTTTTTCTGTCAAATTTGTTGTATAACATGATGTTTTGGTGCTTAATTTGTAAAATCATAACCTTATTTGATGTTTAACAGGCTTTTCCTTAATCCCTCCTTATTATCCAACATATTCGCTTATCCAACATTCTGCTGGCCCGTTTATGTTGGATAAGTGAGACTCTACTGTACCTATCTATGAATAAAGAACAACACTCAAAAGACAGAGGAAGATCACAAGAGGGACCTTCAAACAATTCTGGATCCGTTGTTGAAGGCTTTTGTGGGCTTCACTGGGCTTCTGTGAGTTTTTCAAACTGCATGGCTATGTTCGAAAAGCATTCTCAGTAAATAGAGAGTAACGCTAAAAAAAAAGGGGGGGGGAATTCCAGACAGGAAACAATCAGGGCCAGCTAACACCTCCCAACAAAGGATTCCCCCAGGCAGGAAGCACCCTTGAAGCTGCAATGCTATTCAATGCTAATCAAGGGGATCAATTGCAACATTCAAACAGACAAGAAAGCGTCCAGAGAAGGGCAACTAAAATGATCAAGAGTCTGGAGAACAAGCAGCTTAAAGAGCTGGGCATGTTTAGCCTGCAGAAGAGAAGGCTGAGAGGAGATATGATAACCATGTACAAATATGTGAAGGGAAGTCATAGGGAGGAGGGAGGGAGCTTGTTTTCTGCTGCCCTACAGACTAGGACACGGAACAATGGCTTCAAACGGGAAAGGAGATTCCACTTGAACATCAGGAAGAACTTCCTCACTGTGAGAGCTGTTTGGCAGTGGAACTCTCTGCCCCGGACTGTGGTGGAGGCTCCTTCTTTGGAGGCTTTTAAGCAGAGGCTGGATGGCCATCTGTCGGGAGTGCTTTGAATGAGATTTCCTGCTTCTTGCAGGGAGTTGGACTGGATGGCCCATGAGGTCTCTAAAAAGAAAAAAAAGAAAAGAGTTCTTTCTTCCACAGATATATAAACCCCACTTGCCTAGTTTCCAACAGAACTCGCAACCTCTGAGGATGCCTGGTAAGACGTCAGGAGAGAATGCTTCTGGAGCATGGCTAGACAAACTCACAGCAACCCAGGGATTCCGGCCATGAATCCTCCGAGAACGCAATTCCTTTGCTCCCCACGAAGGAGGGTGGAGTGTGGGGCGGGGGTCCGGCCCCGCCCCTCGAGCCCCGGCCCCGCCCACGCCTCTGCTGATTGGCTGCCGGGGAGGCGGGAGTCGGCTCGGGATGCGGGCGCGCTGCTCCTCGCCTCTAGTCTGGCGCTGGGAGAGGCGCTGTTGCCACTGTGGCTGCTGCTGCTCCTCCGCCCGAATGCTCTGCTGGACTGGACTCTATGCTGGCCTTTGGGATCTCTGGGCTGCCGGCTATGGGGGCATCGTCATCCTCGGCGAGGCGCTGCGGATTGAGCCGGACCTGGGCGCTGCTCCTGCTGCTTCTGCTGCTGCTTCTGCTGGGCGTCGAGGGAGCGCTGAGAGGTGAGCGGGGAAGCGTGCGGTTCCACAGGTGAACAGCTCCTGCCTCTGGCCCCTATGGGATCAACCCCCTGCGTTGTGAGACCGCGCGTCCTTTGCTTCTTCCACACGGCTTTGAGACCGCGTGAAATGCTCAGTGTGGACAGCCGCCGCCTTCGGGACAAGAAGTCGCATTCTACTGCATGCCGGAATGAGGACCCTTGTGCTCTTGCATTGCCATAGGGTCTTCGCAACTTGGAAATTCCAAGGCACCACAAAGGTTGGGAGGTGGCCTTTGGGACTCTGCTTTTGCCACTTCTCTTCAGCCACAGGGATCGAAAGTGTTGTGTATCTGCCGCACATTGAGATTGGAGTGAATCCTCTCCAATGTATATATATTTGCAATACATATATATCTGTATTATACTATATTATACTATTTACTATATTATATATTATACTATACTATTATATTATATATATAATACTATATTATATTATAATATATTATATACTATATTATACTATATATATACATACACTATATATCACAGTGTATGTATATTTGCAATACACACACATATACTATATTATATATTATGCTATATTGTAATATATTACAGTAGAGTCTCACTTATCCAAGCCTCTGGATAATCCAAGCCATTTTTGTAGTCAATGTTTTCAATATATCATGATATTTTGGTGCAAATTTGTAAATACAGTAATTACAACATAACATTACTGCGTATTGAACTACTTTTTCTGTCAAATTTGTTGTGTAACATGAAGTTTTGGTGCTTAATTTGTAAAATCATAACCTAATTGGATGTTTAATAGGCTTTTCCTTAATCCCTCCTTATTATCCAAGATATTCGCTTATCCAAGCTTCTGCCGGCCCGTTTAGCTTGGATAAGTGAGACTCTACTGTAATACTATATTATATTATAATATATTATATACTATACTATATATACATACACTATATATCACAATGTATGTATATTTGCAATACACACACATATATTATATTATATATTATGGTATATTGTAATATATTACGTATATACTATATTGTGCTATACATATATATATAGATACTATATATCACAATGTATATATATTTGCAATACACACATATATACTTTATTATATGATGCTATATTATAATGTTTGATATACTACATTATGCTATTATGTAATATATTATAACATATATACTATATTATACTATACATATATATTATATATCACTATATATATATATATTTGCAATACACACACATATATACTATATTATATATTATGCTATATTATGATTTTTATATACTATATTATACTATACATATATATTATATATTGCAATGTATATATATTTGCAATACACACATATATACTATATTATATATTATGCTATATTATGAAGTTTTATATACTATATTATACTATATATATACTATATATCACAGTGTATATGTATTTGCAATACACACACACTTATATACTATATTACATATTATACTATTATATAATATAATATATACTATCTTACACACACACACATATATATATACTATAGATTGCATCTGTGACTTTTGCTTTCATATATGTGTATGTAGGAATCAAAGCTGAAGAGATTATCACAGTCATGGGCAAACTTGGGCCCTCCAGGTGTTTTGGACTCCAACTCCCACCATTCCTAACAGCCTCAGCTTAAGCGGTTGAGGGGGAAAAGGAAGGGCCTGAGGCTGTTAGGAATGGTGGGAGTTGGAGTCCAAAACACCTGGAGGGCCCAAGTTTGCCCACACCTGGTCTGTCATGTCTGATGTGTTTCTAATAAACTACCATTAATCGGCACCCAATGAGGATTGGTCAAAGCTGGACAAAGTTTCTGTTATTGAAGCTGTTATTGAAAATAGGCCTGATGCTATACCCCACCACAAACTTTGTGTTGACTTGATCACATTGAAATATGGTAATTCAAAGCCAATGAAGACAAACTTAATTTGATGTGTTGTCGAAGGCTTTCATGGCTGGAATCACTGGACTGTTGTGAGTTTTCTGGGCTGTATGGCCATGTTCCAGAAGCGTTCTCTCCTGACGTTTCACCCACATCTATGGCAGGCATCCTCAGAGGTTGTGAGGTCTGTTGGAAACTAGGCAAGTGTAGTTTATATATCTGTGGAATAATGTCCAGGGTGAGAGAAAGAACTCTTGTCTGTTTGAGGCAAGTGCGAATGTTGCAATTGGCCACCTTGATTAGCAGTGAAAAGGCTTTGAGATTCAA
Source organism: Anolis carolinensis (assembly GCF_035594765.1). Taxonomy (NCBI): domain Eukaryota; kingdom Metazoa; phylum Chordata; class Lepidosauria; order Squamata; family Anolidae; genus Anolis; species Anolis carolinensis. The sequence continues at coordinate 13,840,785 of NW_026943819.1, read as the reverse complement.
GGTCTGGCTTCTTCCTGCCTGGGGGAATTCTTTGTTGGGAGGTGTTAGCTGGCCCTGATTGAGTCATGTTTGGAATTCTTCTGTTCCCTGAGTGGAGTTCTTTATTTACTACATGAGCACATAGAAATGCTGGACCACACTAACAACTATTAGTTATTTATTTACCCTATTTATACTTCACTTTTCTCTCCCCCAAAGGGGACTCAAGGCAGCTACCATGTAAAATCCATAAGCATGTGGACAGTTTCAAGAGAAAGGAGGAAACCATGAAAATGAACAAAATCTGCCTACCAATATTAAAAAAACCTCTAAAATCAGGACAGTAAATAAAAAACAACACTCAGAAAACAGAAGAATTCCAAGCATGAATTAATCAGGGCCAGCTAACACCTCCCAACAAAGGATTCCCCCCAGTCAGGAAGCAGCCAGGCTTTGAAGCTGCAAGGCTTTTCAGTGCTAATCAAGCTGACCAGTTGCAATATTCACACTTGCCTCAGTCAGACGAGAGTTCTTTCTCCCACCCTGGACACTATTCCACAGATATATAAACCCCACTTGCCTAGTTTCCAACAGACCTCACAACCTCTGAGGATGCTGCCATAGATGTGGCATAGATGCAGGTGAAACGTCAGGAGAGAGTGCTTCTGGAACATGGCCATATAGTCTGGAAAACTCATAGCAACCCATTGATTCCGGCTATGATAGCCTTTGACAACACATTAATTTAATGTATTCTAAAAACAGCTTTGTGGGTGCCGTATTGTTTCTGCAGTTTTGACCAGCTGCTTCAGAGTTCTGTGTTCTTGAGTTCTGGTTAACTGAGAGTCTTCCATCTCCTCCCTTGCAAGCAGAAATGTTGTGAGCATATGTGGGTGCATTGTCTTGATATATTCACCCCACTCCCTAATTTTGCCCTTGTCTTCATAAGTCCAGGGTCACGGTTACAGTGTATAAAATGAAACCTTACTCGGTATTTCATTGGCACGGCGACTTGGCAATCGCCTGATGTTTCTTGGAGTACGAAATTCCCCATTTGGATAAAGAAAGGGATGCTTCCAGCAAGAGCAAAGCATTCCAGCTTTGATGAGCCGAGCTGTTATTATTTTGGAACCTTGGACAGCAGCTCCACTCCCAGGGAAGTGAACTTTAAATGTGATTTGTGAGCAAAGAGCAGCTTCAGTTTTCTTACCACTGATGGAGGGGAAACACTGTTAACGCGGGCTGATTGAAAGCATTTGGGAGTTTTAAATACACTGCAAAGGGGGAAAGGATGCAGCTTTGGACAAGGAGGGTCATTTCATCATTCCTGACTGCAGGAAGGGGCATTTGACATTGGGGATATGAGCTCCTTGCTGGTGATGTGATATGTTTTTGAGATCTCCACAGTTGCAGTTTGCACCACTGTGGATGGTGAAAAATCTCTCTGTTGTGGAATTGCTTTCAGGCGCTAGATGAGAGATGGCGGGGTATTTTTAGCTTTGTTGCAGTCCTTCCCTTCTCACATTTGATGCTGCGCCGCCGTGTTTAGATGGAGTTCCAGCCAGAGCACTTAACCTCGGCTCCTGACCCATTCAGCTATAAGATTACAGTTTGGGAAGTTGTCTTGGAGCCACTTTGAAGAGTAATTGCAATCCAAAGAGGGTTCTTTTTTCTGGGGAGTTCAACGGGGTTGTGTGCATCTTGGTCACAGGAGAAGGGGAGTGAAAATCTTCCCGATAGTCATCAAGTTATCACAATGTATGTTTACACTGCTTCGGTTGCCTTGTCTTATAATAAACTCTCAGTAGTCCATTAAAGATACCATAAATTGAAAATGCCAGCCTAGGAGTCCACTAATTTGATCGAAGGATAATTTCTCAATACAGTGCAAACTCATTTAGTGTGGACTTCCTAAGTTCTCCTGTTATAGTGTTATTGCCTATTTTTGATCTAATTCTAGTCTGTATAAATATGCTCTGCCTGTCTCGGCTGCTTGCTCAGAATATTTCTGCTTCTGAATAAGTCTCTAATAGTTGTATTGAATTGTTAGGTCACTTATTCTTCCTTGTACGCTACTGGCTACTCATACAAAGTTTTAAGTGGAGATTTTCCCATCACCGGCTCCTTGATATTCCCCCCAGCCCAGAAGCCAGGGTTTAAACCAGGGGTGTTTTGCTTCCGAGCAGCAGCCTTCCCCTTTTTCTAAATCGGGTGGTGTAAATATCCGAATGTTTTGAATACAGCCTGTTCCTCCCACATCCCTTCTTAGCACTTGAGTGAGAAGTGGCGAAGGAGGAGTGTTGACAATTATGCTGGCTGAAAGGGGCACAAGCCAGGCAGGCTCCTGAACACTCCCCTCCATCTGCAAAGTGGCTTGTGCCGTGCAAACAGGAATTAATTTGTTAACTTGAAAGCCTGATGCTAAATGTTATACACCATGTTCCCCAACATAGCATTGCAGGGGCTCAAAGTTATATGCATGCTATGCATGCTTTGTATTATTCATAAGGAAGCTCAAAAAGCAATACAGAGATAATTTTATATCTTTTAATGCACAAAGTGTGTGGTCCTCGAGTTGTGACCAGACAATAGCTCCCATCAGCCCAAGGCCAGCATAGCCAATATTGAGGAGTGGTGGGAGTTGTTGTCCAAGCATATCTAAAGGACCTTATTTTTTATTGTCCAAGTCTCAGGAAGGCTAGCAGTGAGAAAAGGATGCATTTGCAAGTAGGGGTGTGCAATTTGGCAAAGAACATGCTGTTTTCGGAGTCTGTTTTTTGGCTGCCTCCCTGTTCCACTTTTAGGGAACTTCCTGGATTCGGGGTGGTGAGTGCAAGGTGGGGGAGGGGGGAGTTCTGCTTTCTTGCTGGAAAGATTCAGTCCATTGCTACCAATGAGGAAACTTTAGAGGCTTGTTTCTCTGCCATGTTGAGGCCTATCAGCAAGAAACTTGCTTTATTTGTACAAGAATGCCAAGTTTCAGAATGTTTCAGCTATCCACTATTTTTTGGAATTTTTAACTTTTACCATAACATTAAAAAACCCACAAGAGGGGGTTCTAGGGGTTGAAGTTCCAAGTGCACACCACAAGAGGGGAGGAGAATGGAAACTCAAACACGCCTCTGATTGGCTGAGAAAGAAAGCAGGAAACAAACAAAGAGAAAAACCTCAACTCCGTTCATGCCTCAGGAGGGAGCACAAGGCTCCTTCAATGCTTGCGCCACACAAAGTGCTACTGGGAAAGTGAGTTCCCATTTGCCTCCAGTGGGCGTGGGCGTGGGGGAGAGCCTTCTGGAAGGGATTGAGGAGCCTGCCTGGGAAGAAAGCAAAGGAGGAGGAGCAACTTTATTGATTTGCGAGGCTGCTCTGCCCACACATCGCTACTTCCGCTTCAGGTAGAGTGCTGCTCAGCCCCATTGGTCCCCATTAGCCCCCATTAGCCAAAAAGATCTGGATGCTGTAATCTGTACCAGAGAATGCTTCAGCTAATGCCAGGCTCATTTTCATGGATTTGGTAACTGAATCTGCGGAACCATCTGAATCCGGTACACAAAAACGAAATTGTGCATACCCCTATTTGCAAGTAAGCCTAGCAAAGTAGATGAATTTCCTATATCCCAACTAAGTTGTCAGTAGGGGTAGATATACGAGGGCTATCCAGAAAGTAGATTATGTTTTGGAATTAAAACTGAACAAAGTATAGGAGAAAACATTTACCATATGCAGTTGAAAGCCAGACCCAAATACCACTTCTCAACATAGTCCCCATTGAAATCTAGGTACTTCTCATAGCGATAAAAGAGTTTGGAAAGTCCTTCCCCACCAAACTTTGCCGCTTGGCTTGTGTTCTCAACCAGGCGGGTGTCCCTTCCCGCAGCTGCGCATGTGCATGCATTAAACTTTCCCCCACACTTGTCCTAGATCGCTCTTCTAAAGTTTTGCAAGAAGCACACCTTTCCTGTCCCAAAAAACGGTCATCATAACCTTCCTTGCAAGCATTTGCAAAACAGAAGAGCAATCCAGGATGAGCGTGGGGGAAAGTTGAGCACATGCGCACCTGTGGGAAGGGACGCCCGCCTGGTTGAGGATGCAAGCCAAGCGACAAAGTTTGGTGGGGAAGGACTTTCCAAACTCTTTTATTGCTATGAGAAGTGCCTAGATTTCAGTGGGGACTATGTTGAGAAGTGGTATTTGGGTCTGGCTTTCAACTGCATATGGTAAATGTTTTCTCCTATACTTTGTTCTTCTGCCAACCTAGCAGTTCGAAAACATGCCAATGTGAATAGATCAATAGGTACCGCTCCGATGGGAAGATAACGGCACTCCATGCAGTCATGCCGGCCAGACATGACGGACAACGCCGGCTTTTCGGCTTAGAAATGGAGATGAGCACCAACCCCCAGAGTCAGACATGACTGGACTTAACGTCAGGGGAAACCTTTACCTATACTTTGTTCATTTTTAATTCCAAAACGTAATGTACTTTCTGGATAGCCCTCGTAGTATGGAACGTATAATATTAAGTTGTATATGTTTATGTGTTTTCAAGTAGACTCTTGACTTAGAATGAGCACAATGGATTTCATGAGGTTTTATAGGCAAGGAATACTCACAGATGGTTTGGTTATCTCTTTCCTCTGAATTATAACCGGCATCACTTGGTAATTGTTGGTGACTCTTATCCAGTTAGAGTTGATACTGCTTAGCTTCCAATATCAAACAGGATCTGGTGCCTGTAGGGCATTTATGTCCCTGGGGATAGATTCCCATGCTACCAAAAGAAGAGTGTTTTATCAAACTTATCCAAAGCTTACATGTGCTTATGTGAAATGAAAGAACCAAATCAGGTCAGCTTTCCATAAGTAAAGAAACATCTGAATCCTTGAGAGAGCACACGAAAACATCATCCAACATGTATCCAGATCCACCAATGTTTTTTGTCCCCCTGTTAGCTTCCAGTCTTTGTACAATTTCCACTTTAGTGGCCAGATTAATAGATCCATACCTTTTTAAAACATACTGAGAGGCCCTAATGAGGCAGGGTAATGCTTCCCCCTTTTCTTGGTTGGATGTTGAATTCTGGAGTCAGCTGTTTACCTTGCCTTGGGATATCCTTGCAGGCAGACTTACAGAGCCACTGTGTTGCTTTACTATCTTCTCAATGCTGATGATACCAAAAACCTTCAAGTACCCAGAGAACAAGGAATGAAAAGGGGCCTGGAATGTTATAAAAGGACTTCATAAAAAAGATTTTGTCAGAGGCTTTGTTTACTGAGGTATGTATGAACTTGGTGGTATTACTGACACTTTCAGGTTACTAACATGTGGAACTATTTAACAAACATTAAAACAGTTTGACCTCTCAGCTTGGGAGCCTTTAAATATAACTACTCCCAGCTGTGATGGATATTCTATTATAACTGCTTTGGTTTGGCTCTGGGCTGTTTAAAGCATTTCATCTCAAATGGGGCCAACACTTAAGGTAGGCAAATGCTTAATTTCTTTGTTTTCATATCTCCCAACTGTGTTATTGCTGTAGTGTTCTATCTTGTTGGTTATTTTTTTTAAGTGGACACATTCGTTTCATAATGTTTTGGAAAACAACTTATTTTATCCCCTCCTTTTACTATTTCATCATCCGAAAATGCATGATCAGAGTTGGGGATTTGGGAGATGGAAGTCCTAGTCATAAATCTTTGTGACCAGTCAAGCTGAGCTTGATCTACTTTATAGGATTGTTGTCATGATAAAATTGGGTAGGGAAAAGCCATTGCCTTGGAGACATCAGAGAAAAGGCACATCAATAACTGTCACAGGAAAGGTAAAGGTTTCCCCTTGACATTAACTCTAGTCGAGTCCAACTCTGGGATTGGTGCTCATCTCCATTTCTAAGCCAAAGAGCTAGCGTTGTCCGTAGACACCTCCAAGGTCATGTATCCAACATGACTGCATGGAGTGCTGTTGCCTTCCCGCCTAAGCAGTACCTATTGATCTACTCACATTTGCATGTTTTTGAACTGCTAGGTTAGCAGAAGTTGGGGCTAACAACGAGAGCTCATCCTGTCCTGTGGATTCGAACCGCCGACCTTCCATTCAGCAAGTTCTGCAGCTGAGCAGTTTAACCACTTGCACCATTTCGGCCCTCTGTCATATGTCAAATTTAATCTATATATAATTAATTAGTTACCCCCTTTTTCCTGGGAATAGCTCTAAGTAATAGCTATAAGACTTATTTTTCTGGCTTTGGATAGTGCTCTTGTACCTATGCCACTGCCTGAATTCATCTTGTGGTGTCTCTTGATTTATGATGATTAAGAAGACCCAACTAACATATTCAGTGAAGCATGTGAGGCTCTTTGAGGCCAGCCAGGTACTGGAGTACAATTGCCTTTCTCTCTCTCTTCAGATTTTGATTAAACAATACCAAGGACAGGCACATCTGTTTAACTTTTAGAAAAGTGCTTTATGGCTCTTCTTTGACCTCTACCTTCACTGATCCTGGGAGGGAAGCTCCTTTGATTCCCATTTTGCAGAGAGGAGGACTGTTCAAGGATGGCTGTCATGAAAGTAAACTGAAAAGTTGGACCTAAGTCCATGTATTGGGAGAGGCCAGGTTGCAATAGGCAACACTGATCACATTTTATTTGCCTTATTAGGTCCTGATTTATCTGTTTAAGGAGTCCCTGCTGGCACAGTGGGTTAAACCACTGAACTGCTGAACTTGCTGATCAAGAGGTCAGCGGTTTGAATCCAGGGGGTAGGGTGAGCTCCTGCTGTTAGCCCCAGCTTCTGCCAACCTAGCAGTTCGACAACATGCAAAAGTGAGTAGATCAATACATATTGCTCCAGCGCAAAAGTAAAGGTGCTCCATGCAGTCATGCTGGCCACATGACCTTGGAGGTGTCTATGGACTATGCCGGCTTAAAAATTGAGATGAACACCACCCCTCAGAGTTGGACACAACTAGACTTAATGTCAGGAGAAAACCTTTATCCTTTAACAATACAGTGTTTCCTCACTTATCACGGGGGTTAGGTTCCAGGACCACCCGCAATAAGTGAAAATCCATGAAGTAGGGACACTATATTTATTTTAATATTTATACATTATTTTAGTAGTTATACACTATTTTAAGTCTTTATCAACCAATCATGTGTTGATAAATTACCTCCTTCTCCTCCCATTGTCGCTTGGGCTCCTTTTCTCTTCCTTTGGCTTCTCCTTCCTCCCTTCCTTAGGCTTTACATTGTAATTTTTTATTATTTATAATAGTCTTTTAGAGTTTATTGAAAAACCGCGAAACAGCGAATCCGCAAAAAGTGAACCGCGAAGTAGTGAGGGAACACTATATCTGTTTATGGACAATGTTTTAAGATATGAATTTAAATTTCAGCTGAGTTGATGACTTAATGGTGATGGCAGTATTTATTTATATCCCTTTCCCTAAAATGGAATTCAGGGTAGCTCACCACAGTTAAAACCATCTGGTTAAAAGGCCACACTATACAAGTATTGAAAAGCAATTGAACTATAATAAAATTAAGATCAGTTAAAAGTACAAGCTCTTAAATACAACAATAAATGCCCAGCACATTGTCCAAGGCTGTTTCTTTATTTTAAAAATAAATGAATTAATTAAATGGCAAAGATTAAAGGCCAGACAAAATAAAAAGGATTTTACTGACTTGTGGAAAAAGAGTAAGGAGGGGGCAGACATTGCGAAGGCCTTCTCCATTTCCCCACTAAATGTCCTTGTGAAAGTAAATGGCCCCATAGGCCCAATCTACACTGCCATATAATCCAGTTTCTGGATCCAGACTATCTGCTTTGAACTGGATTATATGACAGTGTAAAAAGGTAAAGGTTTCCCCTTGACATTAAGTCTAGTCGAATCCGACTGGTGTGGAGTCGGACATTTCTAAGCCAAAGAGCCGGAGTTGTCCATAGACACCTCCTAGGTCATGTAGCCAAAATGACTGCATGGAGTGATGTTACCTTCCCGCTGAAGTGGTACCTATTGATCTACTCACATTTGCATGTTTTCAAACTGCTAGGTTGGTAGAAGCAGGGGCTAACAACAGGAGGTCGCCCCATTTGCAGATTTGAACCGCTGACCTTCCAATCAGCAAGTTTTGCAGCTTAGTGGTTTAACCCACTGCATTACTGTGGCCCCTTATGACAGTGTAGACTCATATAATCCAGTTCAAAGCAGATAATTTGGATTCAGAAACTGGATTATATCACAGTGCAGATCCAGCCCTAGAAGAACTCCAAAGATCCAGAACTGAGAATAACGTAAACCATCAAATAACCTGAATCAGCGCTGTTACTGGGAGATATTGGGTAAGTCTTAATTTTTTCTTAAAATTAGGTAAACTATAATCATGTTCGTTTAAGGCTAAATAGGATAAGAATGTTTGCACAAAGGAATGTTCCAAAAATAAAGTATGCTGCATGAGTTTATCTTTGGACTTTGGTGTGAAATTCACACTTGTTCCAACACACTCCTTTCATTTGCTTTTATTGTTTCTTTGCCGGACTCAATATTCTCAGTATTCACTTTGCTTATGCTTGAAACAGATAATGTCAAACCAGCCAACTCTGTTGGACACAGAGTTCTTTGATTGAATTTTATGGATAGTCTTGAAAAAAAAGTATTGAAATGGGATGGTCTACGTGCTGGGAGGGTAGAAATGGAGAAATGAACAACTCCCGCTGTTCTTGGAACAGAGAGTGACGAATGCTATAGAGCTGACCTTGAAAGCAATAGCCAGCATGGTAGAATGGCTGGAGTATTGGGCTATGACTTGAGAATTTCAGTCATGAAATGCACTGGATCAATTTTGTTCCCTGTAAGGCAAGCAATGGGATATAAATGCCTTCCCATTCTGGGGAAAAGGGGAGGATAGTAATGAAACAAAATCATGCCAACATTTTAGTGCTTTCACACTACTCAGTCAAAACAGTTCAGTTCTACTTTCATCGCCATGTTTCCAGTGATTCCTGGGATTTGTAGTTTGATGGGCATTTAGACCTTTGGTGCCTCCTTTAACTATAAATCCCAGGATTTTATAGCCATAACACTATTCAAGTGTTACTACTGTGTTTTGTGACAGGATCCCTGGGTTCCCTCATTTTCCTTTTGTAATATGTAGTAAGGATACTGCACTAAATGTCTGCCACATGACCTTGGAGGTGTCTACGGACAATGCCAGCTCTTCGGCTTAGAAATGGAGATGAGCACCAAGCCCCAGAGTCAGACACGACTACACTTAATGTCAGGGGAAAACGTTTACCTTTACTAGGGTTTAGATATTGGGAGAGACTGGGTTGCTATGAGTTTTCCAGGCTGCATGGCCATGTTCCAGAAGCATTCACTCCTGTTCTTTCACCCACATCTATGGCAGGCGTCCTCAGAGATTGTGAGGTCTGTTGGAAAGTAGGCAAGTGAGGTTTATATATCTGTAGAATGATGTCCAGGGTGGGAGAAAGACCTCTTATCTGTTTGAGGCAAGTGTAAATATTGCAATTGGACACCTTGATTAGCATTGAATAGCCTTGTAGTTTCAAAGCCTGACTGCTTTTTGCCTGGGGGAATCCTTTGTTGGGATGTGTTAGCTGGCCCTGATTGTTTCTTGTCTGGAATTCCTCTGTTTTCTGAGTGTTGTTCTTTATTTACTGTCTCGATTCTAGAGTTTTTTTTAATACGGGGAGAGAGTTTGCTGATGCTCATAGATATAATCTGGTCCTGTGTAACGCACACATCAAATCTCCTTTCCTTTCTATAGACTTTGGCATCCATTATTTCTCTGCCTCCAGAAAAGGTCATTCTACCCTTGTTTTCTGTGATGCCATTCCTTGTAACAATACCTTAGACCAGAGATGGGCAAAGCATGGCTCTTTGGCTATGTCTCCCTCCCTCCCAGCTGTTCTCACAGTTATCCATCTCTCCAAACTTCCTGGGCTGTCCTATTTTGGCATATAAGGGAGAACATTGCATACCCTCTCAGTGTTGAATTTTCCCAGTTACTCCTCTAAATTTGCAAGACCTGGCCAGTGCTATTGCCAACAGGGTTCCTTGGAGGCCTTTCATTCATACGGTCACCATAAGTTAAAGTTGACTTGGTGGCAATTCCCAACAACATAGTTTAGAGGTCATAATGAGTTTCTTTATTTGTTTATCCTTCAAAATAGCACCTTATAATTTAGAAGATATGATAGAAAATGGACAGAGAACCAAGAGGGAAATAGCAGATTCAGCGACTGTGCCCAGTGCATGAAATGGCCCAGAAGAAAAGAAACCAGATATTGCTTAGCCTTAGTAAAGCATGGTAGAAGACATGTTCTTTGAACAGCTGGGTGGAAAGGCTGCTAATGAGGAAATGAATGGAAACTAACAGTCAAAATAACTGTTGATTGTACTTTTGCACGACTCAGTCACTGTCGTTCCTTCTGTAAGTGTGCAAGCCACTTTGTGTCCAGTTTAATAGTGTAGCTCAGGCTCTTGGTTGCGAACTCAGCCCTCATAGTTGTAGTAGGACTCTGTACGACCCTTCCTTTCAAGATTAATTACTGACCACAGGGTATAGTTTGCTAAGATGGCAACTTTTGTAGCCTGCTGCAGCATGCAATGAAAAAGGAGAGAGCAGAGGATACAATGGTACACTAGAATGGAAAATTATTTGTGGTACAAAGGTTCCCTTGAGGAAACATGATGCTACTTTTTTCCTCTGTCCGTATTTTTAGTCCTGCTCGCTGCGGAAATGTGGAGTTTGAAGAGTGGAATCTTAACATCAGAATGAGCTATTTTTCTAATGCTTTTCCTGAAATTGGTAGTGGCGGGGATGAATGGGTTTATTTATAGCAAACAAAAACATTGCTTAAAAGAAAATAGTAAATATCATCCAATTTTATTTTGAAAGACCATTGAAAGTCCTCTTCCTCACATGTGCCATATTCAGGAAGCCATGCATACGGGTTTGTAACCACGTACAGGTAAGCATGGCTACAGTGCTCTGCGCAGCTGGGAATGCTGCACAACTCCATGCATATCCTCCAATATTTCACAGGTGAAAACTGTGACATATGTAGCCAAGTAACATCAGAGTATAGTCAAGATGCTGTTGGCGAAGAAAAACACATAAGCTAGGAGGGGTTGCAGCATTTTAATTTTGTTTGAGCTTACTGGGAGGAGAAAAAAATGACCCCCTCCTTGCTGTCCTTCCAGTGAATTGAGTTAGATATAGGGTTGCTGTGAGTTTTTCAGGCTGTATTGCCATATTCCACTAACGTTCTCTCTTGATGTTTCACCTGCATCTGTGGCTGGTATATTCAGAGGTCTGTTGGAGATGAGGCAAGTGGTGTGTGTGTGTGAGAGAGAGAGAGAGGGGGGGGGTGTTCAGAGTGGGAGAAAGATAGACTCCTGCAGTGGTTAGAGGATTGCATACCGTGCAGCTGTGGACAAGTCTACATAAGGACATAGAGACCACCAAACACAGTGCCAAGACACAAATCAGAGAACATGAAAGGCACTGCAGACTAATTCAACCAGATAAGTCAGCTATAGCAGAGCACCCGATCAACCAACCTGGCCACAGAATATTATTTGAGAACACAGAAATGCTGGACCACTCTGACAACCATCATGTCAGACTACACAGAGAAGCCATTGAAATCCACTAGCATGTGGACAATTTTAAAAGAAAGAAGGAAACCATGAAAATAAACGAAATCTGGCTACCAGTATTTTAAAAATACCAGAATTAAGACAATAAATAAGGAACACCACTCAAAAACAGGGGAATTCCAGATAGCAAAAAATCAAGTGTCAGTTAACACCTCCCAAACAGAGGAATCCCCCAGATAACAACAGCCAGATTACTTCTATGCAGATACTCTCAGCTATTGACTTTACAGCTTCATGGCTACTCAGTGCTATTCACGCTTGCTAATTGCAACATTCAAACTTGATTTACACAGACGTGGATTATTTTTCCCACCCTGGACATTCCACAGGTATATATGCACCACTTCCCTCACTTCCAACAGACCTCTGAAGATGCCAGCCACAGATGTAGGTGAAACGTCAGGAGAAAATGCTACTGGAAAATGGCCATACAGCCCCAAAAACTCACAGCAACCCAGTGATTCTGGCCATGAAATCCTTCAACATCACATTGAATGAGATATATAAATGCATTGATACTAGTTCCATGCAAACCCTTGAAATATTTTATACCAGCACTGAGCAGCATTAAAAGCCTGATATTTTAATGTGCAAAAGCCTAGTAGCAGAAAAATGTTTTGAATGGAAAGCAAAGCTAGGGCTATCCCACCCTCTCTGGGGATGGAGTTTCAGAGTCACCGAAAAGGCCCACCCGCTTGTTCCCAGCAAATGAGCCCGAGAAGGTGATGAGACAGAAAGCAGCGCTTCTCAAGATGATCTTAGGGCACATACAAGAAGACATGATCATTCAAATTGTCTGCACTTTGACTTGAGCCCAGAAATCGATAGGCAGCCAATGCAGCTCTTGTAATAACCGAGTCATGTGCTTGATTTGATACTGCAAGTCACACAGCATCAGGGAGGCCAGGAGTTGTAAGACTAGAGCTTTATCAGATTGATGTATATATGTTTTATGTTGACACACACAAGCTGACTTACACGTATTATTGTAGTTGTTTAAAAGCTTCCTATATTTTAAGGCACATTATAAATCATTCCCCCTCATAGCCTTACTTGTTTTCACTAGGTTTCCAGGTCTGTGGTTTCTTCACAGGGCAAGTACATTGGACTCTCCTTTTTTAAAAATGGAAGGTTTAAGTGCCCTCCCCTGGAAATTGTTCCATCTTTAAGGAAGCTTTGGAGTGAAGAAGCAGCTGTCAGGATAGGATTACCTGCAGACAGATTAGTTTTGTACGTATGTATTTGTACCGTGTTGTATTCATATATTTTAAACGACCTGCAGATCCAAAGGCTGTGGCATAAGTCTTATAAATCTGATTAAGATTGGTGCTTGATAGTGTGCTTCTGTCATGGTGAATCTGGCTTGAATTCAAGGTGTTAAATGGAGCCACAAAGTCTTCATTTTTCATATGCATTAAAAAAATCAAAGCCGGTTGTCTGTGAATGCTATCGAGAGAAGTGCTGATTTAATTTCATATGGATATACTTACAGGGAGCATGGAAATAGATTAGGTGCTCTCTTTCAAAGAAGAGACCATCTGGATCAGACCAGAGGACTTGCCAGTTCAGGATCCTGCTGCAGCCAACCAGGTACCCCTAGTAAACCTATTTTTTTCCGTGTCAGGAGCAACTTGAGTTGCTTCTGGAGTGAGAGAATTGGCCATCTGCAAGGACGTTGCCCAGGGGACACCCAGATGTTTTTACCATCCTTGTGGGAGGCTTCTCTCATATCCCCACATGGAGCTGGAGCTGATAGAGGGAGCTCATCCACACTCTCCCCGGGTGGGATTTGAACCTGGCAGCCTTCAGGTCAGCAACCCGATCTTCAAGTCATGAGGCTTTAGTCCACTACGCCATCGGGGGCTCCTCATATGCCAAGGACAAATGCTTTGGGTTGAAGGCTATCACTAAGCTGAAATGTATCCAGAGAAAGGACAACCAAGGATATTGGCAAGAGAAACATATTCATAGCAGGGCAACCAAGATGATCAGTGGTGGAAATGAAACTTTACAGTGACTAACTTAGGGAGCTGACTGTGGGGAAGAAAAGACCAAGAGGTGACATGATAGCCATTAAAAAAAAACCCAAAGAGATTAGAAGATGGAGCTTGTTTTTTGATGCTCCACAGATTAAAATACAAACCAATTGATTTAAATGGCAAGATTTTCCCCAAAATTAAGAAGAACTTTTTAAAATATAAGAATACAGTGGAATACATTGCTTAGAAGGGTGGAGGGCTCTCCATCTTTGAAGATATTTAAACAACAAGTGGGTGGGCATCTTTCAGGAGTGCTTTGATTGTATATTCCTGCATGGCAAGAGGTTGGACTAGGTCAGTGGTTTTCAACCTGGGGTCCCCAGATGTTTTGGCTTTCAACTCCCAGAAATCCTAACAGCTGGTAAACTGGCTGGGATTTCTGGGAGTTGTAGGCCAAAACACCTGGAGACCCCAGGTTGAGAACCATTGGACTAGGTGGTCCTTTTGGTACCTTTCAACTTTATGATAATATCAAGGAATTTCACCTTTTCCTGTGGGTGCTGAATATTCACTGCTAGCAATAAAAGCTTCCTACATTTTTTGCCAGTAAGTGAACAGTAGACTTGAACTGGAAAAAGTGATGATGATGCTGGTAACCAGTAGGAGGAGTCTACAGATGGTCCCCGTGTATCCAGAAGTTCTTGTTGCTTTCTGTAATCAGATCTCAGGCTATTTAAAACATTTGAAAGGAGCTTTGGGGAGCTGAGATCCATCTTGCATTTCAAAAAATCATCACATAGGGAGTAACTGCTATGTAGAACTGCATTGACACTGAGCTGTGTATCATATGAAAAAAAATACAACTTTTGAAGCACTACATCTGACCGTGCCCCCTTTGTTTTAGTCCCACTCATAGCTGTCTTGAGGACTGCGAATCCTTCCTGAATTGGAATTTGGTTCCCATATAAAAGATTTCCTTCTCTTTTAGCAGGGAACCATATCCAGCTAACACAAGTGTTCTGCCCTCATGCTATCTTAACTACTTGGAAGGTGAACTGGCTGCGCAGGGAACAGATCGGAGACTATATAATTTTGTAGAATTGACAAGAATTGACTTTCTCTCCTCCTGAGTCGCACTACAAAGTATTTATGAGGAGAGGTAAATTCTTTGAGAGATACACAGTTCTAGCCAAACTGAGGCTCTTGAATAAAAATTTCTTCTTATTGTCGCTTTCTTGTATGTTATTCAACTGTCTCTAAGATGGTCTCAATATTTAACTCTGAATGGACGTGCTGTTTTGTAGACCCTCCCGGTCTCCCTCTCTCTTTATCTTCCGGTCACGAAAAGGCAGACTTTTCCAAGAAACAGAAGTGCTTTGCCTGAGGCTTTGCCCCTGAGGAGATTCTTAAAGGGGCAGGACTACAGAGGCTTCAAATGCAAAGAAGTGTGTCTAGACTGACCTCCTAGAAACTGTACTTAAAATATTAATTCCTTTAATTAAAAAGGGCTTAATTAGGGGTAAACAGTGAGGGTCTTCTTGGGACATGACAACAACAATGCCATATTTTCCTTATGACTTTCTATGAAAGTGAAAGCAGGGGTGCTTTGAAGCATTTAATGCATTTTCCCATATTTATCACAATAGAAAAGCCCTGTTGGAATGTATGGATGCAGATTTATTTTTTTAAAATCCTTGTGGTGCAGAAGTGAATTGCATTCCAGGGAGTTACAAATAAGTTCCTGCTAAACCCTGGTAAGATATCTGTTTCTGTTTGGATGAGAAATGTTATCTCGGAGTGTGTGTGCATTATATATGTTGGCATATCCTGATTGGATTCTGGCAGCTTTCAAATGTGAGCACTCATAAGCCATTCGCTTATGGAATATTGTCAATACTAAATGCCATTGCATGTCAACTGTCAAGTACCAACTGTCAAAATGTTGAAATCAAATACCACTGGATGGCAGAGAACGATGTCAAATGTCTGTGTGCTTTGCAAATATTTTGAGTGTTCAGAGAGTATGTAGAGAACATTAAACATTGGAAGGTTAGGCAGCGAGCTTTGAGGAAATGTTCTGGAACAAATGGCTTTCAGCTGCATTGGTGAAGGTTTTGATGCTCGGTGGACCAAAACAACCTTGGTGAGGGCAGAGAACACCTGCCTGGCATGTGTCAAGTCCCTGGCAGTTTTTTCAATTGCATTTCTCAATATCCCACCAATACTTTCATCCTGTCTCAGTTTGGAGTTGTGTAGCAAGATTTTTTTTTTAATTTGTTCTGCAGGAGAATGAATTTTGGTACATACTTTTCTGGAAAAATGCCCATTTTCCACAATGCGTAATTCATGTGTTTTTCCCCAATGTGTTCTTCATGTATTTCTCTTGTTAACTAAAGTGTGTGTGCAGGCATATATCAAATGTACATAATCATTTTATATTTTCCCCTTTTCCCAAGAGTGGGCCTCATTTTTTTCATACATGTTTTTCACATGTATTGATGTTGTTTCCTGCCCCAAATATATCCCAGATCCCAGAAATCAATGGGAAATCGGGGGATTTCTGAAGCAGGATGTGTTTTGTATTGCCTGGAGTGCAAAACTGATCACTCTCCTGGAGAACTAAGAACCCATCACATTTACTTTCCCAATTTAACTTTCCAGGGATTCCAATCTCCTGGCAATACGGTACTTTTCTTCCCCCTTCAGATCCATTGTGAGATCCTGGTGCTTTTCCTGAGGTTCCCATCATGACGTTTGAAGTCATGTTAAGTGGGATGCCAAGAGGCTGTTTAAGCATTTTATATGTGATTTTTTAAATCATGTCGGAAGCGACTTGTCTCAATTCGCTTTTGGTGTGAGAGAATTGGCCGTCTATAGAGAGACATTGCCCAGGTGATGCCTGGATGTGTTATCATCCTGCTAGGAGGCTTCTTTCATGTTCTTGCATGGGAAGCTAGAGCTGACAGATGGGAGCTCACCCCATCTCGAGGATTCAAACCAGCAACCTTCAAGTCAGCAACCCAACTTTCAGGTCAGCAGTTCAGCTGCGGTTCCTGCCAAAGGTGATGTTGCTCCATACAATTGTCTTTGGAATAACTGTCTAAAGGAGGCAAGTGAGAAGCTCCATTCTGTGGATGCTGACTGACTCTACATGTAGTTGAAATATTGCTATGGTTATTTGTATTTTTCATTAAGAGTAGAATTTTCTATCCCATATGGCTTTCCTGCACTATCTATCTATTTATCAATCAATTGCATTTGTATGCCGCCTTTCTCCCAAGTTATTAGATAGCCTAGTACGAGTATCCAAGGTATTAGATAGCCTAGTACGAAATTGTTTCTTTGCCCACCATTGAATATTACACAGAATCAGCCCACACACTTCTGTCCATTCTTTATAAAGAAAGATGCATGTAGTAAAGTTCTTTTCCTAAGAATGTTTTCTTTTATGCTGTTACTCAATTGTCACCAAAAAACTGCCCATTGTTCACTGACGAAGCTGTCCAGGAACCCATTGACTCTGGTTCAAAAATCTTTCTTCTTAAATTTGCGTAGCTCCAGCTAATGAACTGATGAACTTGTCACCCAACAGCTTCCATCAAAACAAATGGTTATGAACTATTTGGAGACCGATTGTTTTCCTTCATTTGAACCCAGCCACTAAAAGCTAATAACGCTTCAGTCTTTCGTCAGCCTTAAAAATGCAATCTATCTTGTCATGTGGAATCACAAGAGAAATAAATGAGGTCATGAAAGACAAAAGAGAAGTATCAAAGCAGTTTCATCTTTAGAAAGGAATAGCACTGAAGCTGGGTATGAAAGTTTATTAAAAATAATCCTTATTGTTTTTATACCATTTTATTGTTCTTTTTTTAATCGTGCTGCTCGAACTTGTAGTCTTATCAGCTTCTTTCATCATATCAAGGGACTGTGGTCTTTAAAGTGGTGCTTGACAAGAATGTGTTTGATATGAGACAAATCCGCCATGTTTCTTGAACAGCCACCCCTGCCCCCAAGGGCATTTTGCAATCTGTAAAATAGTCATAGCAAAACTCCCCCTGAACTGGAGAATCCATAGGGTGAATTTGTACCGGGATACCAATCTGAATGTATCTTTTACTCGGAATGACAAATGCAAACTGTAGTATTAACTTTTCAATGTCTTAAGGGTTAACACTGAAGAGCACATATCTGTAGCAACTCATGTTAACCATTTAAGGTGTCCCTTTCTTTGCTCCAAGTGTTTCTGAGTGAGTGGGAAATCCTTTTCAGATGTTGTTGGACAGGAGTTTTTGTGAATCCTCATAATTGGTATTGGTAGCTCACATGAGAACTACAGACTATTGATTGTCTCATGGCATCATCTTAATGTCAGGGTGAATCTGCTTTGAATTTCCATACAAACTTTTAGGCTGCTATCCAGAGTGCTGAAAGCGTTTGAAGGATGATTGTTTGGATTTTAAATAACTTCTTTTAGGTTCAGATTAAAAATCAGGCAGGATCACTACAGTGACTTCAGTGCCAACAGCCTTAATTGCTGGCTCCAGTTCCACACCACTGTATTTGTTTCAATAGTGCAATTTTTTAATCGTGTCAGAAGCGAATTGGGTCGCTTCTAGTGTGAGAGAATCGGCCGTCTACAAAGATATTGCCCAGGGGACACCCAGATGTGTTGTCATCCTGATGAGCGGCGTTTCTCATGTCCCCACATGGGAAGCTTGGCCTGACAGATGGGAGCTCACTCTGTCTCGCAGATTCGGACTGCCAACCTTCAGGCCAGCAGTTCAGCC
The DNA here is from genome assembly GCF_035594765.1 of Anolis carolinensis. Lineage (NCBI taxonomy): Eukaryota > Metazoa > Chordata > Lepidosauria > Squamata > Anolidae > Anolis > Anolis carolinensis. The sequence continues at coordinate 13,822,351 of NW_026943819.1, read as the reverse complement.
GGCACAAGGGTTTAACCCATTGCACCACTGTGGCCTATCTAGTTTTGGATCTGAGGAGGGCAATGCAAAATCTTAGTGGTAGTACACATATAGAAGACCTTGGGCACAGTTATGAATCTAACATGACTAAGCCTACCTAGGAAAGCTGTGTTAGATGCAATGAAATGTGTTTTCTTTATAAAGAGGGTTTCCTTCAGTGGCCATTTTGTGGCAGTGTCTAATATTGCCCAGATCTCATAATTTACCACAGTAATAACTGGATGCTTGGTGTTCACATAATGAAAGAGAGAATCTAAGTCTTATCTTGTGTCAAATGAGCTAACCAAATAAAAAATGAATTGAGTGAATTTAATCTGTCAGCATCAATGAATCCAAGAGGATTATCATTCCATTACTGCTAATAGATTTTTTCCAAAGATAACTTTGCTACTTGACTTGCCTATTCCTATAAAGGCTGTTACAGATCTAATTTATATGTACCGTTTAAATATTCTTGCTCCATTCCAATTGAATCTTGGGCTTGTTAAAAGGATACCTTTCTTGTTCTCGCCTCCTACTTTTAGCTTGAAGAGGAATAGGTTTGGCTTAATGTTTTGAGTAATACTTCTATTACTTCCTCTCGTAATTTGTGGAGAACATTCAGTTTTGTCCGAGTCAGTTTAGCAACTCAGTTAGCTATAGAGTTCTTTGCTTTACATTAAAACCTTCCCTGCCATGCTTTGTATGTATGCTTTTAGAGAAAAAGATTGCAGGACGGGTAAAGAGGCACTCAAATGTGCTAGCACTGTTAACCACATTTTGCCATTTCAATAGATCTGAAAAAGTTCAAATCTTTGCACCGTTTAGGAAAAAAACCCATAAGAGACTATTGATCTCTCACAATACCCTTAGTCTTCAGAGTGCATATGGCCTTCCATATAAACAATGCCAACCCATTATATTTTGCTGCCTGAAATGTATGTGTATAACAAAAGTTTATTATATGATTCTATGAGTTTGTATGTGTGTATGTGGCAGCTTTTTGATTGGCTGCCACTTTCACAGACCACTGTGACCGCCAGGAATGACAGACCTGGACCAAACTTGGCACACTTAACCCCCATGATGCACTTTATGTCCCAGTGCCATTTGGGGGGAGGATGGGCCACGGATGATGGGATTTGCAGTACTTTCAATTGCTTTGCGTCCTAATACCACTGCGACATCTACCAGTCATGGAACTGGACCAAACTTGGCATACAGAACCCCCATGATCCCCTTTACATCCTGGTGCTGTTTGGGTGAAGATGGACCACGGATGATGGGATTTGCAGTACCTTCACTCACTTCCTGGGATCACTGCAACTGCCAGGAATGACACAACTGAACCAAACTTGGCACACATATCCCAAATGTCACAGTTTACATGTTGCAGCACTTTGGGAGAGGATGGACCAAGGATTTTTAGATTTGCAGTACTTTCAAAAACTTCATCTTCCACAGATCAATGTTACTCTAACCAATGACTGATCAGGACCTAACTTGGCATGTATATCCCCCATTACCCACTTCACATTTTGGTGCAGTTGGGTGAAGGACAGATCAAGGATGATGGGACTTGCAATACCTTCACTTACCTCCTCAGAGCACAGCGACTTCCACAAATAATAAATCAGTACCAAACTTGGCACACAGAGCCCCCCATTACCAACTCTATATCCTGGTGTGGTTTGGAGGAGTTCGGACCATGGATGATGGGACTTGCAGTATCTTGACCCACTTCCTGAGACCACTAGGACCCTCACCAATGTCTGATAAAAACTTGGCACATAGAGCCCCCATGACCCACTACACATCTTGGTGTGGTTTGGGAGAATTTGGACCACAAATGATGGGACTTGCAGTATCTTCATTCACTTCTCGAGACCATTATAACCCCCACCAAGGCTTAATCAAGACCAAACTTGGCACATAGAGCCCACATGACCCACTCTACACCCTGGTGCTGTTTGGAGGGGGATAGCCCATGGACAATGGGATTTGCATATGAGAGTTGTAGTTCACCCACACCCACTGAACCCAGCTGACTTTGGATCTAGACTAAACTTGGAACACAGGCAAACAATACTTTTTTCAAATGACCCGGGCACCGCCGGGTCCCCAAGCTAGTAAAGATATAAAGAAAAGGACTAACCCCATTCTCCCTATAGAAGTGCTGCCTTGTACCTGAACAACGGTGATGGGACTATGTATCTTCTGTCACCTGCAATTCATGGTCTAATTTTGGGTCTGAGGAGGGCAAAGGAAAAAATCCTTTGATTTCTTCTGTAAGTCCTTTTTTTAGTCATTTGTCTATTTTATTTCCACCTGATATTATTAAAGACATTATTTTTCATGAAAACACCACATTTTTTCCAGGAGCTGATCACAAGGACTCACCGAGGGCCTTTTCTTGCTATGCACAATATAGTGCTCTGGTGGCACTCGCAGCAGTCATGATTCCATCCCATGAAATCTTGGTTTTTTAGTTGGGTGAGGCACTAGAATTCTCTAACTGAAAATTCCAAATGCCCTCACAAATACCAGGATTCCATAACATAGAACCATGTTATATAAAACGGAGTGACGGCACTATAACCATGCAAGATGGTGTGCTTTCTTTGGTTGGGAGGTTGGGACTGTAAGAAGGATGTTGATAGAATCCCAATTCATTAACAAAGAACAGTGATGAGGATGGTTCCTATGTTAATAACATGTGCTAACCACTTAAATATGCAATAATCAGTGGTAGTAAGCAAGACCCATTGAACTCAGTGAAATTTAACTTCCTAAATAATAATGGATCAGATTGTGATAGGAACCCCCGGTAGGGCAATGGGTTAAACTCTTGTGCCAGCAGGACTACTTATTTGAAGGTTGGGTTGCTGACCTAAAGGTTGCTGATTCAAATCCAGAGAGAGTTCAGATGAGTTCCCTCTGTCAGCTTCAACTCCCCATGCGGGGACACGAGAGAAGCCTCCCACAAGGATGGTAAAAACATCAAACAACCGGGCATCCCTTGGGCATCCCTTGCAGTTTCTCAGTCGCTCCTGACACGAATAAAAAAAAGATTCTGATAAGAAAATACTCTAAAACACTGCTAGTGTAGTTGTTCTAAAAATGGCCAGAGGTAAGGTACATTCTGTTCTATTGGATCTTATTTACTTCTGTCTATAGAATTGTCTTAAAATATAATATGCATCAAAGCAAGCAATACATAATGGACCAGGGCACTTGTGTATGTTAAGGGTGACAAATGTTAAGGATGATAAATGAAGTGTGATTTCTAATCTGCTTTTTATTTGAGCATCTCTTTCTTTTTCTAGATGCTTTTAAGACAGATGTATCTATCTTTTTTCTAGTTAGGATTTTAAAAAAACTTAAAAGAAAACGATGCTTCCATTTTCATAATTGTGAGAACTGGCTGTTTTTTCCCCTATTTATACTATCTGTGGGGAAAATGACAAAATTAAAATGGGTTTATTGAAATAGAAACTCACACTTAGCTCTGTAAAGTTAGGTGGTCACTTCTGCATTCCTATGTATTACCAAGAAAAAGTTTGTGGTAGAGGAACTGGGAGAGGGGCTTCTAGGGGTGCTTCCACACAGGATGAAAATCTGCACCAAAGCGGGTTTTTAAAACCTACTTTGGTGCAAATTTGCATCCCCCAAGCCCCCAAAAAACAGATTACAATAGGATTTTTCCAGGTGTTTAATTAATTCAGAACAAGCTAGGGAAAACCTGGTTTGCTCTGAATTAATTCAGTTTTACCAGAAGCGTCGTCTGGATGCCTCCGGTAAAATTGGGACAGATTCCGCATTATGGGTCTATCTGAATGGGCCCTAGATTTACTTAATTTGAGAAAACAAACTGCATCCAAATGTGACTGTAAGGGTATGTCTGCATAGACAGTACTGGATCACTCTGCATTTTTAAATTTATTACATGGGTCATGAAAGTGAAAAGGAACTCCAAATATTCTCATTTGCAAGGGCAGTCTTTTGATGACTTCTCTTTGATCCCATTTTAATCTGGTTTTTAAATGTTCCAGTTTCTCTCCTCCTGTCTTGGATTTAACCTGGGGCCTCCTACATGCAATAGATATGATCTTTCTCTGTGTTACGGCCTTTTCCCCACTAAATCAAAGGATTCGGAGAACTTTGATTTCCAGATGTTTTTGACCATTTCCCATAGCCCCAAGCTGGATTGTAGTTGAAAACATCTGGAGAGCCAAAGGTTCTCCAGTACTAATTCAGATAAGTCATGCTGAAGAGCATGTTGAGATTTGATTTGAAATCAGTTGGAAACCCCTCTTCCTCAAAGGGGTCAGAAAAGTGAGAATAAGTAACATTTATTGCTACTACTGCACCTTCTCCTTTTAAAAATGCTTTTTCTAGACAAGCAGCCTCTGCAGATACTGCTTGAATTTCCTGTCTGCACTGTGTTTTGAAATGCAGGAGTGCTCTTTAGCTCTTTACCCTTTGAAAATATGAAAGTGTTGAAGAGCTTTCATACTTTCAAAGGGCAATCGCAACTTCAGCAAAAGAGAGGAGAGTGCAGCAAAACAGACAACTCCACCTTTTAACGTTTTCTTCCTTTTTTATGTGGAAAAACAAGTCATAAATATTCTGGGTCCATTTTCTGGATTGTGAAAGAGGAGCCGTTGCCATTCAAAGAGGGGAGCACTTTCATTTGAAGGCTAAACTTAATTGCCGCTCTAGAATGATAATGAAAACTTTGCCTTACACTTTGTTTTTACGTCTTTGCTTTCCAAAGGCTCGCTTAAATTCTTCTTAATGAATACACAAAACTGGATTCAGAAAGCTGCCTTTCTCCTCTTTGCTCACAGTTTGCCAACATGCAACCCTTGGGAATGAAATCATTGCTATCAGGAGCTCCCCAGTGCTATTCCTGAGTGAATTTGTGCCTCCAGAGAGTCCCTTATCATTATAGTCTCTTTAGTTCTGTTGAGGGGAAAAGTGCTCCGTAAGAGGTAGAAGGAGACAGCAGCCTCATCCTGGGTTTTAGAAATATGTGGGGATTTTATTTGGTTTTTTGTAAAATAAGAACTTTGTGGAATTCTTAAACTTCTTCATGCTTTTAATGGAAAATTGTTGAGGTTGTTTTTTTTTTAAATAGATCAGTTGTTCTCAGGCTGGGGTCCCCAGTTGTTTTTGGCCTTCAACTCCCAGAAATCGTAACAGCTGGTAAACTGGTGGGGATTTCTGGGAGTTGTAGGCCAAAAAATCTGGGGACCCCAGGTTGAGAACCACTGAACTAGATGGATATGAATGCTTATTTCTTAAAATTCTGTTTTGGAATCCTTGTGTGTTGAAGCATAGATTGCTACCTCCATGAAACATTTATTTGAGCTTAATGAGTTGCTACGAGGGTTGAATGAAAAGTAATGCCTCCACCTTCATAACTCCTCAACAGATGGCAGTCCTGGTATGTGGCAGGTACTGGCCTGTTCAGTAGACTCTCCTCTACAGTTCCATTTGGAAGGAAGCCTTAGCATTGAACGGTTGTGTTTTTAAAGTGCAAAATATGGAACCCTGCGCAGACGGTCAGTCAATGCGACTTAAGCAACATGCAGTCACTGAATTCTTGACAGCAGAAGGTGTCACTCCAAAGGAGATTCATCAGAGAATGCAAGCTGTTTATGGGGATTGTGCTGATGTGAGTACTGTGCATCGTTGGGCGAGTAAGTTTAAAGATGTTGAGGTGGGAACATCTGACTTGTTCCCACCTCAAGTCAGATGTTCAGATGAGTCAGGTGAGTTAGACATCTTGTGACAGCAACCACCAAGTTTCATAAGCAAAAGGTTGACAGATTGATTCAGGACAATCGTTGTATCACTCAGAGAAATTTCAAGCATAATCAGCGTTTCACAAGAACGTGTGGGTCACATTATTACTTTGCTTGGCTATCGGAAGATCTGTGCACAATGGGTAGTGTGAGACGCTGGTTGCAGAAACAGAGTGTCGACTTCTTCCGTGACAGCTTCAGAAAACTTGTTCATCATTTGCAGAAATGTATCCAATTCTCTGGTGATTATCTGTAAAAGTGAATAGTGTTAGTTAAAGAGCACATTCTAAGGATTATTTCTGCCTTTGATTTATTAAAATATTCTCATCCAAACCCAAGTCTCGAAGGTGGAGGCATTACTTTTCATTCAACCCTTGTATTTGTATACACCAGACTTTTTGGATGCCTTTCTTGGCTTTTATAGCTTTGTAATCCTTCCTAGTTGTTTAGTAACATTTTATGTGGAACAGAATGATTACTAGAAGGAAACTCCACCAGCACCCCTGACATATTTGGACTATATGCTTTTATCTCACCAAAAAGGTTTCTATTTCTAAACCCATGTCCTGAACATACAGTACCTTTTCCACCCTCATTGTGGGTGGCATGAGTTGGGAGTACATCTCTCATCAGCTCTACCAACTATGGCCAGTGATAAAGGTTTCTGGAAACTATTTGTAGTTTCTGGAAACTACAACTCCCATAAATCAAGATCAATCCTCCCCCCCTCCAAAAAAAAGCCTTCCAGTATTTTCTGTGGGTCAAGGGGGTTCTGTGTGCCAAGTTTGGTCCAGGTCCATCGTTAGTGGGGTTCAAATTGTTTTTTGATTGCAGGTGGATTATGAATCCCATTACCTACAACTCCTAGATGTGAACTACAACTCTCCTAATCCAGGTCAATTCCCCACAAATCTCTCCAGTATTTTACGTTGGCCATGGGGGTTATGTGTGCCATGTTTGGTCCAGGTTTGTTGTCGGTACGGGGTCACAGTGCTCTGTCTTGATGCAGGGTGAACTACAACTTCCATTACATTGAATCAGTAAGTTCAGTTGCTGGTCAATTCTGCTCTGATTCCTGTACGCCATTGAAAAGAGTAGGAAAGGGGTATTGGGAGATATAGTGGGTGGGATCATGCAAATTCCACACCAATGGAGAGAGTCAGAAGCACTGGGATGTCTGTGGTGGAGGAAACACATAACATCTAGGATGAAATTGTCCTCGTATGAAAGTATTCACTCGGGTGGTGGGCAGTAAGGTGTTTGTGGAGGACATTGACATGAGTTGCTGGTTCTTGTACATGTTCACAACATTCTCTATAATCTGCAATGTCATTGGAGGGAGGGTCTTTGGAGGCTCCCCATTGTTAGAGGTCAAAGTTGTGTGTGAAAGTGAGAGCCCCATACAGTGGGGAAAAAAGTATTTAGTCAGATATCAATTGTACAAGTTCTCCCACTTAAACAGATGAGAGGGGCCTGTAATTGACATCATAGGTAGACCTCAACTATGAGAGACAACATGAGAAAACACATCCAGAAAATCACATTGTCTGATTTTTCACGAATTTATTTGCAAATTATGGTGGAAAATAAGTATTTGGTCACCAACAAACAAGCAAGATTTCTGGGTCTCACAGACCTGTAACTTCTTCTTGAAGAGGCTCCTCTGTCCTCCACTCATTACCTGTAGTAATGGCACCTATTTGAACTTGTTATCAGTCTAAAAGACACCTTTCCATGACCTCAAGCAGTCACACTCCAAACTCTACTGGTGAAGACCAAAGAGCTGTCCAAGGACACCAGAAACAAAATTGTAGCCCTGCACCAAACTGGGAAGACTGAATCTGCAATAGGCAAGCAGCTTGGTGTGAAGAAATCAACAGTGGGAGCAATAATTAGAACATGGAAGAGATACAAGACCACTGAAAATCTCCCTCGATCTGGGGTTCCATGTAAGATCTCACCCCATGGGGTCAAAATGATCACAAGAACAGTGAGCAAAAATCCCAGAGCCACCCGGGGGAGCATAGTGAATGACTTGCAGAGAACTTGGGCCAACGTCACAAAGGCTACCATCAGTAACACACGACGACGCCAGGGACTCAGATCCTGTAGTGCCAGACGTGTCCCCCTGCTTAAGCCAGTACATGTCCAGGGCTGACTGAAGTTTTCTAGAGAGCATTTGGATGATCCAGAAGAGTATTGGGAGAATGTCATATGGTCAGATGAAACCAAAGTGGAACTGTTTGGCAGAAACACAACTCGTGTTTGGAGGAGAAAGAATGCAGAGTTGCATCCAAAGAACACCATACCTACTGTGAAGCATGGGGGTGACAACATCATGCTTTGGGGCTGTTTCTCTGCAAAGGGACAAGGGCAACTGATCTGTATGCATGAAAGAATGAATGGGGCCATGTATTGTGAGATTTGGAGTGTAAACCTCCTTCCATCAGCAAGGGCACTGAAGATGAAATGTGGCTGGGTCTTTCAGCATGACAGTGATCCCAAGCACACTGCCAGGGCAACGAAGGAGTGGCTTTGTAAGAAGCATTTCAAGGTCCTGGAATGGCCTAGCCAGTCTCCAGATCTCAACACTATAGAAAACCTTTGGAGGGAGTTGAAAGTCCATGTTTGCCCAGCGACAGCCCCCAAACATCACTGCTTTTGAGGAAATCTGCATGGAGGAATGGGTCAACATACCAGCTACAGTGTGTGCCAACCTTGTGAGGACTTACAGAAGACGTTTGGCCTCTGTCATTGCCGATAAAGGATATATAACAAAGTATTGAGATGAACTTTTGTTATGGACCAAATACTTATTTTCTACCATAATTTGCAAATAAATTCGTGAAAAATCAGACAATGTGATTTTCTGGATGTGTTTTCTCACGTTGTCTCTCATAGTTGAGGTCTACCTATGATGTCAATTACAGGCCTCTCTCAACTTTTTAAGTGGAAGAACTTGTACAATTGGTATCTGACTAAATACCCTTTTCCCCACTGTACATACATGTATACTGTCACTTTTATTATGGATGGATATGGATATTGATAGATAGATATAGATAATATTAATTTGCTGGTTTTAAGAGATTTTATAGCAGGCTGGAGACTTCATTAAAAATAATACATCCGTGATTTGATTCCATTTTCTTGAATGTCCCAAGGTGTTGCAGAGGATGTTTCTGCAGATAAACATCTGGTGTCTAGTGCAAAGCTACAGTTTCCTTTCACAGAATACAGGAAACATTTTTCAACATGTAAAAGATGTATTTGTGGAAAAAAACAAATATTTTCCTACACAGTATAGTTTCTTCCTAACGTGATGTTCCAATACAAGGATGGTGCTATGCAGGATTTTTTTTTTGCAACAGGAGAGAACTCCAATACTTATTAGTCCTTGAATATGAAGATACATATGTCAAGGATTTGCTTATTTACTGTTGGATACAAAGGAAACGGTACATGAAGGACACTCCAACAGCTTCTGGATTTGAGTGGCTGAATGAACAGGAAATCATCTCATATGAGAAGAACGGAGGTCAGAACCCGAAAAGACAATAAATGCATCTCTTCAGAGACTTGGAACATCTGGTTCTAATGAGGCATGAGCTTCCAAATCTGGATTGAATGCCATTAAACAATAAATGCATACCAGCTGAACCATTTGTGGTGGAGGGGGAGGGAATTTTGCACAAGAAATCAGGGGAAACATTGTCTTCTTTATTTATAAGGCATTCAAAGTGATCCATATGTCTGAATGTTGGTGGGAAGCATTTTAAGATGCTAATGCAAGGCTGTTGAACACCCACTAAATTTTATGCAATTTTTTTGGGGGGGGGGAACAAAACAAAACATGGAAGATTTTTTTTTGTCATGTTGCGTGATAGATTTGCAGTAATGCAGAAACTTCCTTGAATATGGTAACTGAAACCCTTCATGTAGTTTGTCTCTTTACCTCCAAAAAACCCCCTTGGTATCAGAAAGGTTGGCAGGCTTCATTTACACTACATTGGTTTCTGTTGGAGCATTGTTTAGTGAATAAGCAATGGAGGGTAGTGAAAGAGAGTAAGGGAAGTGGTTGCATAAAGACTTAGAACTCATGAAGGTGAAGCTATTCAGTGTCTTGAAGCTTGCAGTCCATAAATCATTGGCCCCAGTAACATGATACAAATATAATCGTATCTCATTCTCTGCTAGGCCTCAAAGCAGACAGGAGTTGCTGGAGCCTGTGTGTTCTGCAGTGGACATGTCATACATTTTTTCAGTCCAGTGTTCTCAGGGTCATATATTTCCCCAAAGCAGGGAGATATATAGAGTCATATCAAAAGATCAACATGAAATAGTGGTCAATGAGCGGCGGTGGCTCAATGGGTTAAAATCTTGCGAACTGCTGACCTGAAGGTTGGGTTGCTGACCTGAAGGTTGCCGGTTCGAATCTGCGAGACATGGTGAGCTCCCGTCTGCCAGCTCTAGCTTTTGGTGACATGAGAGAAGCCTCCCAGCAACACATCCGGGTGTCCCCTGGTCAATGTTTCTGTGAATGGCCAATTCTCTCACACCAGAAGTGACTTGCAGTATGTTCTCAAGTTGCCTCTGACATGATAAGATTTTAAAAAGTGGTCAATTAATCCTAGTGCTCACTTCCTAAAAGAATAGGTGTTTAATGGGTCCCAACTCTCCAAAGAGCAACCCTCAAATGTATAGCAGAAAAATATAAGTATTCACTTGTACTGTCCTTGAGCCCCTGATGGCACAGTGGGTTAAACCGCTGAGCTGCTGAACTTGCTGACCGAAAGGTCTGTGGTTCAAATTTGGGGAGTGGAGTGAGCTCCTGCTCTCAGCTCCAGCTTCTGCCAACCTAGCCGTTTGAAAACATGTAAATGTGAGGAGATAAATAGGTACCGCTCCAGCGGGAAGGTAATGGCGCTCCATGCAGTCATGGTGGCCACATGACCTTGGAGGTGTCTATGGACAACACTGGCTCTTTGGCTTAGAAATGGAGATGAGCATCAAGCCCCAGAGTCGGACACGACTGGAGGGGAAAACCTCACTGTCCTTAAATTCTTGCTGTTAGGACTGAAGCTCAGTCCTTGGAAGTGGACTTAATGCACCGGTCCAGCCAATCAGTAAATCTTGATGCTTCAGTCCTATGGTCCCTGGGTAATTTTGACAATTTTCTTTGTGCCACATGGAAGTCTTTGAAAACTGCACGGTTTTCACAAAATTTCTGCCAACCAAGCAGTTCGAAAACATGCAAATATGAGTAGATCAATGGGTACCACTCTGGTGGAAAGATAACAGCGCTCCATGCAGTCATGCTGGCCACATGACCTTGGAGGTGTCTATGGACAACACCGGCTCTTTGGCTTAGAAATGGAGATGAGCATCAAGCCCCAGAGTCGGACACGACTGGAGGGGAAAACCTCACTGTCCTTAAATTCTTGCTGTTAGGACTGAAGCTCAGTCCTTGGAAGTGGACTTAATGCACCGGTCCAGCCAATCAGTAAATCTTGATGCTTCAGTCCTATGGTCCCTGGGTAATTTTGACAATTTTCTTTGTGCCACATGGAAGTCTTTGAAAACTGCACGGTTTTCACAAAATTTCTGCCAACCAAGCAGTTCGAAAACATGCAAATATGAGTAGATCAATGGGTACCACTCTGGTGGAAAGATAACAGCGCTCCATGCAGTCATGCTGGCCACATGACCTTGGAGGTGTCTACGGACAACGCTGGCTCTTCGGCTTAGAAATGGAGATGAGCACCAACCTCCAGAGTCGGACATGACTGGACTTAATGTCAGGGGAAAACTTTACCTTTGCCTATGGGCTCTCAAGGTCTCTTGAGGGACCAGTGTGGGCCCCAGTATTCCCCAGTTGTCCTCCTTTCCTAAATGTAAAAAAAAAAATCTAGCAAATCTTTGTCACATTGAGTTTATTCTTTCTTCTTGTTGTAAAATTGTCACCCATAATTAATTACCAGTCAGATACTTGCTTGAAGCACAATGCTTGTGAGTGTATGGACACCATCTGGAAAATGCTTTGTGGAAAGCATAGGCTTTTGGGACTTGTCATCTGTTTTCACTTCCATGTCCCAAAACCTGTGATACAGCTCAGATATAGCCAATACTCCAAAATCCATGCCATCATAAAATACCATAATCTGGAGCAGTTTATTTTGAGAACTCGTATTAATTACTCAATGTCCTTGGCTCTTAGAGGAAACTTGAGAAAAGCTTCATTAAGCGGTAGTTGCCGAGTGCAATCCAAACCATTGCCTAGAGAGTACATCATTTGCTTATGCACCTAATTAAATCTGCATTTAAAGAGAAATCCTGTGTATGCAGCTCTTAGTAAATTAGCCATCTGTAATGTAAAGCCTGAGTGCCTTGGTGCATTTGTTTTTGGAGTGTCTCGCATATAGACAGGACCCTATAAGGTGCCATGGTTCACTGGACTGAATCCGATGCATCTGATACCAGGTCGCTAAGAAGGGGGTACCGTAATGCAGATACATCATCATCACTGACAGCTTAAAAATCTTGATTGATGGCTAAGATTCTTCTGTGGGATCCAGGACAGAATCAGTCAGACTAGACTACCACTTTTAAAGTTTGGAAAATCCAAAAAGAGGTTATAGGTCTTGCTTCCACTGCATTAGCAAGGACAATCTGCAGTGAATTCTGAGGTTGGATCTATGCTACCATATAAACAGTTTGGAACTGGATTGTTGTGATTTTTCCGGGCTGTATAGCTGTGTTCCAGAAGCATTCTCTCCTGACGTTTCACTGACATGTATGGCAGGCACCCCCAGAGGTTATAGGGTCTCGGAGTTTATATATCTGTGGAATGTCCAGGGTGGGAGAAAAAACTGTCTGCTTGAAGCAAATCTGAATTGGACACCTTGATTAGCATTGAATGGCCTCAGCTTCAAAACCTGGCTACGTCCTGCCTGGGGGAATCCTTTGTTGGGAGGTGTTAACTGGCCCTGATTTTCTGAATGTTGTTCTTTATTTACTGTCCTGATTTTAAAGTTTTTAAAAAAAATATTGGTAGCCAGATTTTGTTCATTTTCATGATTTCCTCCTTTCTGATGAAATTGTCCACATGCTTGTGGATTTCAATGGCTTCCCTGTGTAGTCTGACATGATGGATGTTCAGAGTAGTCGAGGCCTCCCAACAAAGGATTCTCTCAGGCAGGAAGCAGCCAAGCTTTGAAGCCGCAGGGTCATTCAATGCTAATCAAGTTGGCTAATTACAACATTCACACTTGTCTCAAACAGACAAGAGTTGTTTCTCCCACCCTGGACATTGATTCTGGCCATGAAAGCCTTCGACAACACAGTTTACCTGCATTATGTGGTCAGCATAGACCCATATAATGCAGTTCGGTGCAGTTAAACTGCATTGCATCCTGTTGTGTTCAATTGGTTTTACTCCTAGGATGGCTTAAACATGCAACTGAGTTGACTTTTTAAACAATATTGCAATTTTCAAACATTTTATTTTATTTGTGTTGCTTTTGTATGACAATATATATTTAGAAGTGGGTTTTCCCAGTGAAAGCAGTAAAGCTAAGATGCATCTTCACTGTCGAATAAATTCATTTTGGCACAATTTAACCACTATGGCTCAATGTTATGCAACCCTGCGAGTTGTAGTTTTCTAAGGTTTTTATCCTTCTTTGTCAAAGAGTACCCGTACTGTGGAACATTTTCAAGGACTAAAATAATAGGGCAAACTCACAGAAGAAGAAAAAAATACGAGTGGAATGTACTCCATTTTCCAATCAAGTGACGATTTAATTGAAGCTGTAGAAGAAATCAATTTTCAAATTCATATCCACTTACCATGAATGATGGTTTTGATCTTTCACAATCCTTATGTCAAATCACTGGATCTAAACTTCAGGGACAAATTGGAAAGTATTAAACTTTTCACTTTTCCACAAAATGTGCCAGAACCGTTAGAAGTTTAAATAAATGAAGGCATGTTTGATCACATGCCAATGTATTTTGATACAGTAGAGTCTCACTTATCCAACATAAACAGGCCGACAGAACATTGGATAAGCGAATATGTTGAATAATAAGGAGAGATTAAGAAAAAGCCTATTAAACATCAAAATAGGTTATGATTTTACAAATTAAGCACCAAAACATCATGTTATACAACAAATTTGACAGAAAAAGTACTTCAATACGCAGTAATGTTATGTTGTAATTACTGTATTTACAAAATTAACACCAAAATATCATGTTATATTGAAAACATTGACTACAAAAATGCGTTGGATAATCCAGAATGTTGTATAAGCGAGTGTTGGATAAGACTCTACTGTAGTTTTGAAATAGTTAAAGCAAGAATGGAGAAATTATACAGACTTGTTTCTTTGCATGTGTTGCTGTGAGTTTTTCAGGTGGTATGACCATGTTCCAGAAGCATTCTCTCCTGACGTTTCGCCCACATCTATAGCAGGCATGCTCAGAAGTTGTGCAGTCTGTTGGAAACCAGTCACAGAGAAGCCATTGGAATCCACAAGCATGTGAACAATTTCAACAGAAAGGAGGAAACCATGAAAATGAACAAAATCTGGCTACCATATTTTTAAAAAACTCTAAAATCAGAACAGTAGAAGACACTCAGAAGACAGGGGAACTCCAGACAGGAAAAAATCAGGGCCAGCTAATCACCTCCCCATCAAAGGATTCCCCCAGGCAAGAATCAGCCAGGCTTTGAAGCTGCCAGGCCATTCAATTCTAATCAAGATGGCCAATTGCAACATTCACACTTGCCTCCAACAGGCAAGAGTTCTTTCTCCCACTCTGGACATTATTCCACAGATATATAAACCCCACTTGCCTAGATTCCAACAGACCTCACACCTCTAAGGATGCCTGTCATAGATGTGGGTGAAATGTCAGAAGAGAATCCTTCCAGAGCATGGCCATACAGCCCAGAACACTCCCAGGAACCCTGTTTCTTTGCATCTCTTCAAAATAGAGCTCAAATAGATTACAAATCTGGGGCCATCCACCTGATCTCTTCTAGTACATACCTGAGGAGAAAGTTCTCATTCACTTCATAATATTTCAAAGTGTTTAAAGCAGGCCAAACGCAATGCACGTGGCTATTAATATGGCACCAGGTGCTTCATAGTATTTAAAACAACACATATTTAATTGTGCATTACTTGCCTGTAAATCAGAATTCTTTATTCCTTCTAAGAGCTGCCAATAAAGACTGCTATTAAATCACTTTGCACAAGACTCAAGTGCTTTGCCTGATGTTCACTTATCGTGTTAATGTGCATCTTCATAGATTGAATATGCCAAGAAAATTGCAAAGGCCTTGCTGCTTTTTGACACATTTATTTTCTTTTTGCTCAAGAAAAAAAGAATGAAACATCAAAGCAATTCTGAACTCCTAAAATTCCACTTGCATTTTCTCTTATATTATGTTTTTCATAGTTGCCCAGAAGACATTTTGACCTTTCAAAGGATGAATTTACACCGCCATATAATGCAGTTTTAGAAAATAGAGTATCAGCATTAAACTGGATTATATGAGCCTACGCTGCCATTTAATCCAATTCAATGCAGTTAATTTGCATTTTGAAACTGCATTATATGGTAGTGTAGATCCAGCCCAGTCTGTGGACCACCAGTGGTTCCCAAGAACTAAAATATGGTTCACGACCTCACCATTACTACACTGTTGCAATGAGAGAGCTGGTCTTGCAAAACCCTGGTACAGTTCCAAGGCAATGGGCATGTTGGTAGGGAAGAGGCTGACTACCTACAAAAGGTGCAACAACAAGCCTCCTGACTGCTGCTTCTCCTCCTTCTCCCTCCCCCTGAGCGGAGCCATTCCATGTGGTGCCTGGAAGCAAGGACGCCTTGGTGTCTTTGTTTTTAGACCTGTTCCTGAGATTATTTCTGGTGCTGATTCAGAAAATTGCATTGGATAGATCACACCAGTCTCTATATTATTAAATATGTTTTTTTGTGGGTGAGCCAATGGCGACTATGGGATGGCATATGTTCATCATCAGAAACTAGAGCTGATATAGGAATTCGTGGAAATGAAGAAAGAAAGAAATGAACTCCTGGTCAGTGTGAAGGAAATCAAAGAAGATAAACAAAAACTGGGAAAAGAAACAGGACAAATTCAAGAACAAATTAGAAAAGTTGGAACTACTCAATGCGAAACTAGAAGAAAGACAAGAAAAGATAGAGATGAAAGAATTGGAATTTCAAATCAGAATAAGGAACCTCCAGGAAGAACCAAAAGAAAATCTAAGACTAATAGTAACTCAACTTTTGGCAGACTTGATGCAAATACCGGATGAGGAGATGGATGAAAACATCAATAGATCCTTCAGAATCACTACGAACTACTCAAAGAAAAACAAAGTAGCAAGGGACGTTATAGTCCAGTTCACAAAGGAACTAGAGCTGACGTGGTCTATCCAATGCAATTTTCCAAATCAGCACCTCAAATAACCAAACTGAATCTAAAGCTGACAAAAAACTGATTTGTAACCCTTTTAGTACTAATGTTGGAGAGCGGTCCCTGGTCAAAGTGGACCCTGGTCAAAAAAGGTTGGGAACCACTGATCTAGCCAAAGAGATCCAACATAATGCAGTTTGAGTGTTGTACTGAGCCCCATTTACACTGCCATAAAGTGAAAATTGAAACTACATTATATGCCAGTGTACTGCCATATAATGTTGTTTAGCTACATTAAAAAATTCAGGGGATGTGTGACTAGCCTCCTTTCCCTAAAGGTGAAAGTAGATGGCTGGTGGGGAATGCAACATCTATGCAAATACAGGTAGTCCAAAATCTGAAAATAATCTGAAATCCACAAATGTCAGGTCGCAAGCCTTTTGGATATAGGAGACCGGGGCCCTATCTACACTGCTGTATAATGAAGTTTGAAAACTGTATTATCTGTCAGCGTAGACCCATATAATGCTGTTTAACTGCATTGAATTTCATTATATGAGCCTATACTGATTGTGCAATGCAGTGATTGGTAGTAATTGAATCTGGAAACAGAACACTACTTTTCAGGATGGGTAGAGTTTTGTGGAGTCTGTAGTGATATATACTCTGAATTCGAAGCACTTCTGTAACAGAAAGCCTTATTTTATTGATAATTTTTGCCTATGTTATTTAATGTTGATTTAGAGATAAAAGTGGGCAGAAGTTAGCTGCTGATGATTGGCCATGTGTCACCATGGTAACATAGCTGCTTCGGTAGAAATGTAACAATTTCTAGGCTGGTGAAAGGGGCGGAGCTAGCTGGAGGAAAAAAGGAGGAGTTGTTTTAAAAAAGAGGAGAGTTATGTTGATGTTTCTTGTGAGGAAAACTAGAGAAAAGATGTGTGTGTCTGAGGTTCAGTTATGGTAGTCTCTAGCCGGGTGAGCTAGAAGGAAAAGGATCCTAGTTTAAGTTTGGGACTTCAGTTGGAATACTGAAGTTAAAAAGTGACTATTATTCAGTCAGATCTGGATTTTCTAGTGAGGAAGAGCTAAAAAAAGGAATAGGGGAGAGACAAAGTTTCAGTCAAGTGGTTAATGTTGAAGAATGAAAGATATGTTTGATATTGTATGTATGGGAAACTGAAGAAGTAAACTATTGACACAAGTTACGATTGTTGGACTAAAGTAACCATAAATAAATAGTTCTCTGTTTTAAATAAAGAAAGTGCTTCTGAGTGATAAATTGCTCGACTTAGTATCAGTAGAAGATTTGTCTCAAACATTGCCCCTCAGTGACATATCATATTGTACATGCACACGTACAGACTCAAGGGTTTATAACTGGCAGTGGCTGGGATCCTGAAAGAAGGATTGCCCCTGCCTGATTATGAAGAGGACCCTTGCAAATAATGGTGGCAGCGGTGGGATAAAAAGATTCCCCCCTGCCTAAAAGAGCCTTGGACCCTTGCATTTAATGGTGGCAGCGGTGGGATAAAAAGATTCCCCCCTGCCTAAAAGAGCTCTTTGGAACCTTGCATTTAATCTCATACACGTTCAAAGAATTCTTACACAGTCTTGTAAAACAAGATGGTAAGGTCCTTCTCTGTATTCCATAAGAATAGATTTAGTAGCCATTTGTAGCAGATAGGATGCTTGAATCAGCACACTCTTAGCTTTTAGCTCATTCTCTTCCCTCTTTACTTCAGCTACAATTTGAAATCATGGATGGAAATTCAAAATATATACTTGAAAATCCAGGGCAATTTTTGCCGTGTTGTCCAGACTTTGAAAATATTTGGAGGTTTTGATGGAAGCACTACAGTTCAATAATCCTCATGTTTCCAAGCTTTGGTTTAGATTCTAGCAGCTCGACTTCTCACAGCCAAAATCATTTTCCAAAATCTGACATAGTTGAGATATTCTCCTCCAGTACCAAAGGGTTGCCCTCTCTTCCTTCATTCCATCACACAAGGTGGCTTTTCTGTATTTTGTGTGCAAACAGTCCTTTCCCTTTCTGTCTCCTGACTTCTGTTTTGGAAAGGAAGAGGTAGTGACAAAAGAGAATAAAACACCACCTCAGGCAGTGGTCCTTCAGCATAGTAAAAGGTCAGCTAATTATCTACTAATTGGAATGTTTTGTATTTTTAATGCAAAATTAACTTTTCCCCAGGTACAAGGAGATGCAATTATGAGATTTCTGCCTACAATGACTTGGCTGAGTTTAGGTGCTGTAAATCTTGGCTGAATGAAAAAGGGTGTTTGAGGTTGCCGTCTGCTGCTGTGCTTGAAAGGGCAAATGTCTTGGGCTGAACTTCCTCACTGGTGAGGTGTGTGTTTTTCTGTTCCTTGGATAGGTTATAGTAAATTTTATGTAGCAACTTGAGAACATACTGCAAGTTGCTTCTAGTGTGAGAGAATTGGTTGTCTACAGAGACGTTGCACAGGGGACGCCTGGATGTGTTACCATCCTGCTGAGCGGCTTTTCTAGCTAGGGCTGACAGACAGGAGCTCATCTCGCGGATTCGAACCGGCAAACTTCAGGTGAGCAACCCAACCTTCAGGTCAGCAGTCTAGGTGGCACAAGGGTTTAACCCATTGTGCCACTGCGGCTCCCAAGACAAAGTTCAGAGCTGTGGGGCCACCACCGAAAAGGCCTGCTCTCTCATTCCCACCACAGTATTTGTGACGGTGGTGGGACCAAGAGAAGGGCCTCTCCTGTTGATCTCAGGACTTGTGTAGGCTAATAGGAGGAGATGCGGTCCCTCAAGTAGGCTGATATTTACTGAAAAAATGTGTGTACCTTACTTTTTTTTAAAGTGGCTTTAAACAATAACAGTAAGAGAAAAAAGCCCTATAAGGAGAGGCTTAAAGAGCTGGGCATGTTTAGCCTGCAGAAGAGAAGGCTGAGAGGAGACATGATAGCCATGTACAAATACATGAGGGGAAGTCATAGGGAGGAGGGAGCAAGCTTGTTTTCTGCTGCCCTGGAGACTAGGACACGGAACAATGGCTTCAAACTACAGAAAAGGAGATTCCACCTGAACATCAGGAAGAACTTCCTCACTGTGAGGGCTGTTCGGCAGTGGAACTCTCTCCCCCAGACTGTGGTGGAGGCTCCTTCTTTGGAAGCTTTTAAGCAGAGGCTGGATGGCCATCTGTCGGAGGTGCTTTGAATGCAATTTCCTGCTTCTTAGCGGGGGGTTGGACTAGATGGCCCATGAGGTCTCTTCCAACTCTACTATTCTATGATTCTAGGATTCTATGATTATAAGTGAGAACAAAAGACGAAAGCAAAAAGGTCTTGTACAACTATAACTCCCACGTGAGTATAGTGCTGAACTGCGGTACCTTTGAGTGGCGTCAAGTTGTATTTATTCTACAATGTAGATGCACCCCAGGTTATCTTTTTTTCATAGCAAAATGGAGGAAAAATCCCAAATTTTGTGGCTGCTTTTTTTAGTTGAAAAAAAAAACTTCCTAATCTTGCTGGCGAATAATCACTTTTCTGAAATATGAATGTCACATTTTAGTGCCTAGCTTGTAAAGAAGCAACTTCAAAAGAATAACTTTATTTTATAGATTCCCGGGGATCCTACAAAGAGATGAAAAAATACTTTGCGTTTGTTAAAGCCTCCGTCTTCTCTCAAATCTGTCTTGACAACTGTTAAATGGCATAAACATCACAAATGGAGCTTTCATTTAACTTCACGATTGACTGTGAAACACAGGCAGATTCTCTGCCTTGTAGAAAAAGCAGTGGGATAAAGCCTTGAGCTACATGGGGCTTGAGCTACAGGGGACACAAAGGTATTCATAAGAGCACATGAAGGAAGGAAGCTTCATCTAACCTCAGATGGAATTGTCTTTTCAATACTGAATGCGATTGAAAGAAATTAATAGATTGTGTAGTTGCTAAATATAAGCTTTTCTTTGAGGCTATACATTGATTTTAAAGACATGGGGCTTATCTGAACCAGTTCTTTACCCCAAAGTGGACCAGAAGTCAAAGTTAGTTTCCATAATACATAGATTTTTTTCCGTGTCAGGAGCGACTTGAGAAACTGCAAGTCACTTCTGGTGTGAGGGAATTGGCTGTCTGTAAGGACGTTGCCTAGGGGATGCCCGTATGTTTTTGATGTTTTTACCATCCTTGTGGGAGGCTTCTCTCATGTCTCCGCATGGAGCTGGAGCTGACAGAGGGAGTTCATCTTCTTTCTCCACGGGTTGGATTCAAACCTGGCAGCCTTCAGGTCAGCAACCCAACCTTCAAGTCACTTAGTCCACTATACTGCCTGGGGCTCCGGTATAATACATAGATGATGTCCAGCGACTTCCATCTATAACGTGATGTTAAGCAAAGTTGAGGAATGCTTGAGGAATGGTGACAGGGACAGCAAAGGCAAAAAAATGGATTTTAGTGTAAGATGTTGAAAAGCCCATGGAACTCATTATGACCTTGAGACACATGTTCTATTTTGATTTGAGGCAAAACACTAGATAGTGCGTCTTAATGTCCCACCTGTCCTAGGACATTAAGCGCTCATCACCACTGAAGCAAAACTACATGAAGTCTGAATTAGAGCTGATCTGAATCTTCATTTGGAATAGGAGGGGATGCTGTGTTATTTCTTGCCTCTGGCAGCAATGCGTTTTGCAGAGACCCTGAGAGGTACTGCTTTCTCTGGAAAAGTCCTTCCTCTGTATCCTTCCCCATTGCACTGTGTATAATGCAGAATGAATGTAGCCCAGTTACTCAACTGGATATTTTTACTCTCTGTTGTATAAAGGGATGGAGGGAGGGGGCTGAATAGCTGCAGTCCTTTTTTAATGGGCAGTTTTCTGATTCATTTTTTGAGCTAATATGACAACAGAACTATATCACCACCTAGTGTCAATTTATAAGCATCAAAGCATTACTCTCTATGGCATATTTAAGCATGGAGGGCCTGTACAAAAAGTCCACATGAAAATGATACACATCTGAGCACAATCTTCAGTATTTTCTGACAGCTGGGATGGGTTTTTTGGTAACATTCCTGGGTTGGACTGCTGTTTCCATACTCTCTTCTTATGATTGTGTTCTCTTGGGAGGAAGAGTGTTACAGGACTGTATCACATTAGGAAATACTCAATTTCTGAGACTTTTTGAGAATGATTTTGAACGGGTCCCATCACATGACATTTGCCCCATCCCATCAGTATACCGTCAGAATCAGTCTGCAAAGCATCGCAGAAACTGATTATTTGCAGATGAAATTTTAATCGTGTTGTTTGAAATACTGCGGATTATTCCATTCCTGAAGCACTGTTTTTGTGTGTGATAGGAAAATCTGAATGCATTCCATCAGTAATAATACTTTTTAAAAGATCATAGTGTGATGTAGGATTTTGAATGGATTGGGAGGAGCCAGTCCTCCATGGTGGGATGAGTCAAAGCGCAGTATTTTCAAATCATAATACAGTAGAGTATCACTGATCCAACACTCGCTTATCCAACGTTCTGGATTATCCAATGCATTTTTGTAGTCAATGTTTTCAATATATCGTTATATCTTGGTTCTAAATTCGTAAATACAGTAATTACTACATAGCATTACTGCGTATTGAACTACTTTTTCTGTCAAATTTGTTGTATAACATGATGTTTTGAAAATCATAACCTAATTTGATGTTTAATAGGCTTCTCCTTAATCTCTCATTATCCAACATATTTGCTTATCCAACATTCTGCCGGCCCATTTATGTTGGATAAGTGAGACTCTACTGTAATCACTCAGATGTGATGAGGAGAGTATGCATCTAGTCTCAATATAGTATGCATCCAGTCCTAAAAAAATATGGGATGCATACTGATATTAACAGATTATATCCCAATGTAATAAGGTCCACAGTCTAAGAACATGGATCGAGGAGCATGCTTTCCCCACTCCTGTACTACATGAAAACAGATTCCAATATAAATGGTGCAAATTCTTCCTCTCTTGAATGTTTGAAAAAGTAGGCTTTATTTTCTCCTCAGATATACTAGATTTTTTTTCCAGATATGACTTAATGCACTGGGCTCTCCTTTGATCTTCCATTCTGTTTGGTCTCTCCCTCCTTCCAAATGCGCTCCCAGCATTGTAGAAGGGAAGCAACACTAGGTACATTCGTAAGAGCATTTTTTTTCACAACTCAGTGCAGCCGAGTTCATCTTCTTTGTAAAGATAACTAGTCTTTGAACTGTTACCTTTTAAAAAGCAAAACAGTACATGAAGACTGAATTAGGGCCGATCTGAAATTTCACACATGCACACTTTTCTAGGTTTTTGCCTTTTCTGGAAAAAGACTTTCTCTTGGTTTTACCACCATGACAAGCTTTCTTGGTGAGATCTTCTCAGTGGCTTTTCTGGAACTCATGGAATGGAGTGGTGGGTCCCACTTATTTGTAGATGTGTTCGTTTCTCTTGTCACATATAAAGTGGATAATTTTATGGGGCTGCTGGGTCATTGAGAAGCAGTGTAGCATACTGGTGTAAACACTGGAGTATGGCTGTGGAGACCAGGATTTGCAAATGGAAACCTACTAGGTGGCCTTGAGCAAGTCATTCTCTCTCAGCATCAGAAGAAGGCAGGTGGCACAATGGGTTAAACCCTTGTGCCAGCTGGATTGCTGACCTAAAGGTTGAGATGGAGTGAGCTCCCATCTGTCAGCTCTAGCTTCCCATGACATGAGAGAAGCCCCCCGCAGGATGGTAACACATCCGGGCATCCCCTAACGTCTTTGAAGATTTGAACTTGCCTCAAATTGCTTCTGACACAATAAAAAAATTCAGAAGAAGGCAAAGGCAGGACCTCCTCTGAACAAAACCTCATGATAGGCTCACCTTAGGGTTGCCATACATCGGAACAGACTTGAAGGCACGCAATGAAAACAACTTGTACGTTGTTTAGGCTGTCAGTATGATTGAATGGCAAAGTGAATTCTAGTTAATCTATATTACAATACAAAGTAAATCCAGGAGCAGTATGCCGTCCTGCTGAACTGAACAATACATCAGCACATGCACAAAACATGGCATATTTTTTCGCTTTATAATCAGCCACTGACATTTCTGTGTAATATTTTCTATCCCCAAACATTTTGATGGTAGCTTACCCAATACATGTTTGAGGATTTGCAGATTAGTTCATGGAATGAATATTTTATCAAGGTGTTCTCTTGAGCTGATAGAGAATCGTTTTCCACAAAAAACCCTTTTGTGTTCACTGTCTGAATACTGTCAGAGATTCACCTCAACATACAGACTATAGTGAATATTGAGTCATTTTCCTCTGCAGTTCAGCAGATGGAAAACTCCCATGGCTACCCTACATCCCCAACTTCAAGAATCAGAAAAAACTAGTCAATCCTAGGAGCATACTTTGAAATCCTTGACTTTATTGAAAAACAAACCTGTATACTTTCCCCCCATGCAATCACTGCTGCAAGCTTTGACAGCGAGTCGATACTGGTTGGAAAGTCACAGCATGGCATTTGTGTGTTCGTGTGCTATGTAGGAGAATGAAGGTCAGTGTTTATCTGAAAAATAAAAAGCCCAGTTTTACAAAGAGCATGAAATGAGATTTGTAAGGTTAATTAAGCACAGGAGACTCTAGGGAAGCGGGTTCGTGTCTTAACCTTCAATACTACATTGCGTCTTAGATGTTGAAACCTTGGAAAGGTTCACATGGAACATCTACCAAATCTATCATCTGTATCCACATGCTCATTTACACTACCTTTTCTGTGTCTCTATATACCCTCACACTGTAGCAATCTCTTAGGACTGACTTTGTTAAATGAAGGTTAAAAGTGTGAAGACACAGAAATTCCATTTCTCCTAATGTAGATGCAGCTAAGCCAGCAAGCAAAAGTGATTTAGAAAACTCTATTCAGTTGAATAGGATTGATAGTATGTGCATTATATTATCGCTATGATGAAATTGAATTTGGCATACTATCATTGTTTTGCTTTGCATTACCGAACCAAAATGCTATACATCCATTTCTTTTCCCAAGATACACTAGTCTCTCCATTCCACAGCCGACCTCACCACTCACACATTGTTCCAAACATACCTAGTGCCATTGGCCACTCATGTGTCTTCCACATATGGTTTATGAACGGACTACCCACTAGGATATTTTGAAGAGTGGGATGTTTGGAGAAAGAAAAGGTAGTCCTTAGATTTCCTAGACCCAAGCAAATTACGACTTTCAGAGTGGTAATAAATACCTTCTCTGTGCTAGATGTTGTTGGACTGCCATTTTCAAGATCTTAGGAAATTCCACCCGTTGCCACTTTGATCCCACCTACACTGACACATAATGCAGTTTGAGACTACATTTTATGGCAGTATAGATGGGGCCTTTGTTTTGCTGAGTCCTGCAAGTGTTTATTTCTCTGTTTCCTTCACTGCCTTCAGTTGCTTCATCTATTTTCTATTTCTCTTTGCAGTCACGGTCTTGTATCTTGTCACTTTGTCAGGCACATTTATCCCATTGGAACTCATGTTTACAACAAATTTCCCAAACCCATAAGAATACTGTTCACTGTGGGTTAAATTGTTGATCTGCTGAACTTGTTGACTGAAAGGCTGGTGTTTCAGATCCGGGAGCGGGGCAAACTCCCACTGTTAGCCCCAGCTTCTGCCAACCAAGCAGTTTGAAAACATGCAAATGTGAGTTGTTCTATAGGTATCACTCCAGCAGGAAGGTAACGGTGCTCCATGCAGTCATGCTGGCCACATGACCTTGGAGGTGTCTATGGACAACGCCAGCTCTTTGGCTTAGAAATGGAGATGAGCACCAACTCCCAGAGTCAGACACAACTAGACTTAATATCGGAGGAAACCTTTACCTTTACCTAGATGTTGGTGAAATAGTTATCATCTCTGCATGAGTTCTGTTGTTGATATACTCCACATCTTGGTTGCTTCTCAAGTCTTCTACTTGGAGAAATGTTCCCATGTGAAAGAGACCCTTTAATTGTAGGTCTTCTGGGGTGAGGGGTAGTGTCATCTTTTGTGTCCTACCATTGTGTGATGGCATGGGTGCGGGTCTTTTCAAATGTGACACCATTGGCAGCTTGATTGGTGTCAAGCATGTTTCATTTAAGTGAGAACATAGCTGTTTATTCATTGCCCCTCACTGATTTACTTCAAATGCAATGCATGGAAGCCTGTTTTAACTTTCTAATATGTTTCATATATTCTTAGCCTATTTGAATTATTGTTTGACATTATTTCAGCCTGTTAGTTTTGACTGTACTCATACCGTGCTCTGACATCTTTTGATAGAGTGGGATAATTTTTTAAAATAATTATAAACAGTTAAGCAAATATATACATAGGAAGCTACCACATCAGATTCTTGGCCTCTCTGCTTTCTAAGCTAATGGACTGTACCTCTCCATGGTGTTGGGCACAGAAATGCTTTTGAGGCTAGCAATGCTCCCGACATCCTGTTTGAAACTGGAGATGCTGGAAGTTAGATGCAGAGTGTTCTGCATACAAAGCACAAACTCTCCCATTGAGTTCTTGCCCCTACTTTGCAAAATGAAGCATGTCAAGCAGCCCCGAACTCTAAACATTTTTTGTATTTGAGTGTGCAATTATCTGAACTGCCAGTATTTAAGTTGATGCTTTGGCTTTACAATCCAAATGAGTATCATATTTCAGGAGGTAAGATGCAACCAACTTTTCTGGTGGTAATACTGCTTTGGTGTTCAGTATAATTGCATATAATTGCAAGTGTGAGAAATCTATGGAGATGGCTTCCTGTCAGCCCCAGCGTGCTGGCAGTTGTGACCTTTGTGAGGCAAAGCTTTTTTCAGATGTTTGTAATAACATCCAAACCACTTAACTGTGATGGCATAATTTTCAAATATGTATTTGTGTCTTGAATGCCAGTAATGTTAGCTGTGACTTGAAATGACAGAAAGTACTAGTCTGAGCCAGGCAGTCATTTCAAGAGCTGTCCAAAAAGGCATTCTCCAATGTGATCAAAACCAATCCATTTTCTTTGGTGCTGTTAAATGTTTCATGTTTTGTATACCAGTAAAGGCTTTCTATTGACTTGTGGTGTTTGCAAAGCTTGCTGTCTATCTCTGCATCAGGCCAACCATACAACTCAGAAGATCTGGGAGTAGAAATGAAATATGTTTTGTTATCAAGCAGAGCACAGGGGCAGATTTGTCATCGACTGAAGCCCCCACTCCCAGATTGAAGTTGATGACTTTAAAATTACCAATATAGTACCTTGAAAAAAAACACAGGCCATTATAGGAATGTGCAATCATGGGTGCAAGTTTTCTGTTTCATCATGCGCAGAATAAGAGCTATTCTGGATCAGATAATAGGAACTTCCACAGTAGTCAACTTCATCACATTGCCAAAAAGAGCAACTTCATTACATTGCTGAAAATAAGCATCCTAGGATGCTTGGAGCCTTCTTTGGGGATGGAGCCATCACATATGAAAGCTTTGCCAGATTGTTTCCCTGCAACACAGGAGGCTTCCCATGTTGCACTGGCTCCTGAAGGTTGCTGGTCCAAATCTGTGAGACACGGTTATTTATTTATCATGTCAGAAGCGAACTGAGGGCAGAGTTTTAATGTATTTGAAAACACAAACAAAGTTAAAAACTTGGCATTTTACTAAATGTCCTTTGACCAGTAGCTGGCCACTTGGAGTGCCTCTGGTGTTGCTGTAAAAAGATCCTTCGTTGTGCATGTGGCAGGACTTAGGTTGCGTTGCAGTAAGTGGTCTGTGGTTTGCTTTTCTCCACACTCACATATCATGGACTCCACTTTGTAGCCCCATTTCCTAAGGTTGACTCTGCATCTCGTGGTGCCAGAGTGCAGTCTGTTCAGTGCCTTCCAAGTCACCCAGTCCTTTGCACGGGCAAGACGGGATGAGCTCCCGTCTGTCAGCTCTAGTTTGCGGCAACATGAGAGAAGCCTCCCATCAGGATGATAATACATCTGGGTGTCTCCTGGGCAACGTCTCTGTAGATGGCCAATTCTCTCACACCAGAAGTGACTTGCAGTATGTTCTCAAGTCGCTCCTGACATGATAAAAAAAAAACTGCCATGGAATCCTGGGAGCTGCGATTTGATGAAGCACCAACAGTCTTTGGCAGAGAAGGCTAAGAACCTTGTGAAAGGAAAATTCCTATATTGAGCCATTGCTGTTAAAAGTGGTGCCGAACTGCATTAATTCTGCAGTATAGAGGCACCTAATGGTGTTTTCTCTTTGCCATGCATAGGTGATATGTAGCCATTTGGGTTAGTACTCATGGTAAGTTTATCTGGATGAAATATATTTTTAAGTTGGCCTTCTTGAGGAAAATATCTGTTTACCTTGTGAGATTAAAGCAACATCACACATTGTCCAGTATAGCAAATGTTACTGATAATGTACAAAGAGAGGTTGCAGTTGTATTTTTATCTGTGATATGGTGGAAGTATTGTGTAGAGGTTGGGCTTAATATGGTTTTTAATAAAAAAAAATATTCACACAGACACAAAAGAAGTTGTGCTGATTATGGGATGAGCATTTCAGTAAAGGAATGAAGCAACTCTTAGGTAGTGTATTTTTATAACCAAACAACCAAATGCTGAAATAAGCAGTCTTCCAGACAGCGACACTTGGTTTATGTCTCTTTGTGTTTCACAAAGTCACAGAAGAACTCGGAAGCAATGCACTGAATCTCTGCCAGGCTTTTGACTCATATCCCACTGCTTCCTTTTCGTGATTTGCCTGAAACATTTGAAAGCAGGAACCTTGATGTCTCATGGAACTCTTCCTCAAAACCGGTAGGACACACATGGTTGAAATCCTGCTGTTATTTGCGATGCTCCTTTGCTGCTTGGAACTGTTTTAAAAAGAGAAGCAAAAGACAACGCAGCAAGCCCTCCACATTCACTGGGACTAGGGCTCGAGCAAAATTCATTTATTTTATTTATTTCCAACATTTATATCCCGCCCTTCTCACCGAAGGGACTCAGGGCGGCGTAAAAAATTGGCAACAATTCGATGCCTACATAATTAAAACAGCAATGAAAATCCAATTAAAACAATATAAAAATATAAAACATATGGTTAAAAATCCATTCATCTAAAATCCTCGTGCTGTAACCGTAAATCAGTACGGGTTGTCTTTATCATTTAATCTTCGAAAGCCTGGGCACATAGCCATGTTTTCAGGGCTTTTCTAAAACTCAAAGGTTGGGGCTTGTCGTACATCTCTGGGGAAGGTGTTCCACAACCGAGGAGCCACGATCGAACAGCCCGGCACTGTTTGTTTTCCCTGCTGAGAAAGAGATGTGCTCAACAATAAGTTTGAAGTTTTTCTCAGCTTTGGTTGTACTATTACTGCAGAAGTATTGGAGGCCACTCACCTCTGTTTCTTCCTGTGAATGCCCGAAAAGCATTTTGGCTGTATGGAGGATGCTTGTGGCTCTCAGTGAACAAAATAGCAAAAGGAAATTATTGACAATGATTGAGGAGGCAGTAATACCCTGATGTTAACCTCGGTTTCATGAGTGTGCTGCACTTGAAATCAAAAGACATAACAGAGAGAAAGAGGGAATGAGGTAAACCTACCTTTTCAAAAACAAGTACAGCAAGAACAGAGAGACAAAAAAAAACATACCTATGAGACTTTGGGAATGTAGATTTAGTTAATACTGAAAGCATTAAAATGCCAAACAACCAATTCTGGCATATGATGTGGCGATGTTTCTAAATAATGAATTCATAAAATAAGAATCTCACATCATGTAAAATTATGCCTGGTTGTATAGTGTCTTCATGTTTTCCCTTTTTTGATGATGTTACACAGTACTTGGAAATGGCCTTAGAGAGTGTATGCAAACTAATAAATGTTGGGCTATTTTATCACTCAACCATTCATCCATTGACTTGCTTGCAATGCAATTCCTGTTTTCGGCATCTTTATTGGGTGCTCACCAATTTCTGTTTCCTTTGTCATTCTGAAATTGTAAATTTTAAGTGTGTGTGTGTATGTAGTGATCTGGGTGCCAGATAAAGACTCTAGAAGACCAAGGTTCACGTCCCTACTTAAACATGGAAACCCTTTGGGAGACCTTGAGCAATTTACACTCAGCCTTAGAGGAAGGCAAGACAAAAACCTTTCTGAACAATACTTTCCAAAAAACACACATGACAGGTTCACCTTTGGGTCTCCATAGGTCAGAAAAACCTTGGAAGATGGAACACAGTAAGTTTTAAGAATAAATAAAATTAGAGATGGAGAAACCAATTGAAGAAAAAGAACCATACAGGAATCTCCCGAGAAAAAGTAAAAAATAACAGGGGTTGGTGTGAGTTTTCCAAACAATATGGCCGTGTTCCAGAAGCATTCTCTCCTGACGTTTCACCTGCATCTATGACAGACATCCTCAGGGGTTGTGGGGTCTGTTGGAAACTAGGCAAGTGTGGTTTATATATCGGTGGAATTTCCAGGGTGGGAGAAAGAACTCTTTGTCTGTTTGAGGCAAGTGTTGAATGTTGCAACTGGCCACCTTGATTAGCATTGAATAGCCTTGCAGCTTCAAAACCTGGCTGCTTCCTACCTGGGGGGATCCTTTTTTGAAGGTGTTAGCTGGCCTTGATCGTTACCTGCTTGGAGTTACTCTATTTTCTGAGTGTTGTTGTTTATTTACAGTTGTGACAGAGTTTTTAAATACTGTTCCATGGTGGCACTGCTTCGGATCTTTTTTGAATGGCTGGGAGATGGTGCTGGCATTTTCTCCTCTCCATGGAAACATCTTTGGCGTATCCATGGGCCATATCAAAATCCATAATTTGAACACCAAAACCTACCCTTGATTTATACATGAGGTCAACTTATAGACATGTGTGTACGGTACTCAGTGAGTTCAAAATGAGTGCTCCAAACCCTTTGTGGATTCACTTAAGCTTCCATTCTAGGACAATTTGGCTGAGAATGAAAGTAAAAACCATAGCTGAGTTCTTAACTTTCTAGACCTTTCCTTTTGAAGATGTTGAAATGCAGAATTGTATTCCTCTCATTCCAGTTTTGATGACTTTACCCCACGGTGACATAGCCTAGCTGGGGGCTGTGGTGTACAAATCTATGAAATTGAACAATGTGAACCATGGCAGGGCATTTTACTGGGCTAATGCTTCAGCGTTTGAGTGTATTCTTCTGCTGTATTATTCCAGAAATGAGGATAAATTGATAAGCAAGTTGAAAAATGATCGTGCAAGTGTGGCACATTGTCATACGGTAAGGTATGTCACCCTCAGGGAACACAATCAAGCTTTATCATTTTCATCCCTTTTAGAAGTACATGTTAGGTCTCCTTTTTCACAGCTTTGGAGAACTCTCTCTAATTTTACTCCCTTTTTATTAAATTTCTGGTTTTAAAAATGGTGCTATATTATGTTCCTGGAGTAAGGGGAGATAAATGGTGGTTTGGCTGTAGAAAATGCTTGTCACTCTTTCTGAATTGTAAGACGGGGCAAGTGTTTAGAAATGGGCCACTTGTACAACCTTTCATTTAATATTTTATCTGCAGTCTGTGAACCAATTATGTGCTTGGAGATTAAATGATGAAATTGGATCTGGGCAGAATTGGAGCGGAATAGCAAAGAGTTGCTGAGTGAATGTGTGACGCTTTTAGCATGTCTCACTTTAGAATATGGAGACAAAATGTGGTCTAAAAGAAAAATGCAACTAGTAAAGTTGTTGGGTTGCTGTGAATTTTCCAAACTGTATGGCCATGTTCCAGAAATATTCTCTCTTGACGTTTCGCCACATCTATGGCAGGCATCCTCAGAGGTTGTGAGGTCTTTTGGAAACTCGGCAAGTGGGGTTTATATGATGTCCAGGGTGGGAGAAAGAACTCTTTTCTGCTTGAAGCAAATGTGAATGTTGCAATTGACTACTTTGGTTAGCATTGAATGGCCTTGCAGCTTCAAAGCCTGGCTGCTTCCTGCCTGGGGGGATCCCTTGTTAGGTCCTGATACTATGCATGTTTGACCTGATTGCCCCCATTTTATCTATGGATGGTGATGTTTGTTTTTCATTACCTTCTCCAATTGATTACAATGGTGTTTTTATATTTTGCATTTTGTGCTTTTAATTTTTTTATCTGAATGTTATGTTTGATATTGTGTTTACTGGTTTATCTGTTATATCTTGTTTTTGTTTGGGCTTGGCCCCATGTTAGCCTCTCCGAGTCCCTTTGGGGAGATCGTGGTGGGATATAAAAAATAAAGTATTATTATTATTGTTGTTGTTGTTATTGTTATTTGTTGCGAGGTGTTAGCTGGTACCAATTTTTCATGTCTGGAATTTCCCTGTTTTCTGAGTTCTTTATTTACTGTCCTGATTTTAGAGTATTTTAATGCTGGGAGCCAGGCTTTGATTTCAGTGGCGTCTCTGTGTAGTCTGACATGGTGGTTATTAGAGTGGTCCAGCATTTCTGTGTTCTCAAATAATATGCTGTGTCCAGGTTCGTTCTTCAGGAAGCAACCAGGCTTTGAAGTTGCAAGGCCATTCAATGCTAATCAAGGTGGTCAGTTGGAATATTCACACTTGCCTCAAGCAGACAATAGTTCTTTCTCCCGCCCTGGACATTCCACAGATACATAAACCCCACTTGCCTAGTTTCCAACAGACCTCACAACCTCTGAGGATGCTTGCCATAGATGTGGTCAAAACATCAGGAGAGAATGCTTCTGGAACATGGCCGTACAGCCCGGAAAACTCACAGCAACCCAGTGATTCCAGCCATGAAAGCTTTTGACAACACAGTATAGTTGTTGTTGTTGTTGTTGTTCTTATTGTTCTTGTTGTCATAAATAGTAAAAGGCATCCTTTTTCATTAGGTAACCACAAGAATCTCCTGTTTGAGAACTACAATATAAAATATGGTGACGTAAGAAGGATGGATGGAAAGTAGCTTTTTGTAAGGTTTTGCCTCTCTTCAAAAGTCTTGCCCAGTTAAGATAGAAAGGGTTAAAGGTTTTTATATTAAAATCAACTGACTTGAACCATATTCCTCAGATTGATGTGCCGATTGTAGGGCTGCTATCCTCTGGATTTTGCATTTCTCAGCTCAAAATGTTCATAATACCTATGAAAATGAATGAGCATCATTGGGCAAAAGCAGAAAATATATCCAAAATACGAATGCAAATACAAAATCCTGTGCAGATTAAAAAAATAATAATGTAGAAGTATCTTGGGAAAGGCTTATAAATTCATAAAAATTTCAAACAGACTTGACATTCCATCTTTAGTTTAAAATGCATTCAGGTAAGCATTTAAATATAACTTTTGAAAGGAGAAAAATAAACATTTAAATATATATTAAAATACATATTTTGAGAGGATATTTCCCCTTCTCTATTGGCAGCTTAATGTGGAAATTGAATGGAATTATGGGTAAAATATGCAAAGGTGACATGTAGTAGGATCCAGATTTGTCCGTTCCTGTTTTTAATGTGTCTTAGTTGCTCATGCATGTCTGTGGGATCTTTTGAACTGTCAAAATGATTTGCCCCAAACTGCCACGATTGCAAAGTGGATCAGCATTAAGATGACTTTAATTTTGGATCTGAAGTAGTATTATGAAACCCTTCCAAGCTTTCAGGCTTTATATTTTCTATATAAAGTAAACCAGGGAAGATTAGCTTATAATAGCCTCCTCTAGGGATGGGAGGTATTTGTATATCCATTTCACATGTCTCACAGCTCTTGCAAGACAAAGCATACCTTGCCTTGAGAAGCATCCATTTGGGGGAAGAGTTGAGGTTTATTTTGGAGAAAGAAATATACACAAACTTAGGTGTTCATTTTAAAAAAAATGTGAAATAAAATGAATAGACAAGTGTAGAAGGCTAGAAGGCGGCATTAGCCCCCAGGGAGGCCTTGAAGGGCTGCTGCCGCTGCTCCTGCTCTGCCAAAGAAAGCAAGAGTGGATGTGATAGCTTTCTTTAAATATCTGAAGGAATGCCATGTGGAAGATAGGCCCAGCTTGTTTTGTGCTGCTCCAAAGTCCAGAACTCCAAACAATAGATTCCAGTTAAAATACAAGAGATTCCACCTAAACATTAGGGAGAATACTTCTACTATAAGAGCTGTTCAACAGTGGAATAGATGGTCTCAGAGAGTGTTGACTAGACTTGTGCACGGATCCATTTTAGCTGTTTTACTTTGGCACAACTGGCTTCTTCGGCTCTACCTGGTGCTGAACGGCAAAGGTCCATAACGGGACCATGCAATAGCCGATCATGGCTCCTCCTCCTCTATTTGGCATCACAGTTGCGTCCTGGCTTCAGTGTATTTTTTGGCTTGTCTTCTGGATTGGCCTTTCTTTTGAATCTTTTGATTTTCATTTATTTTCTTTATTCTTTTTATTTAGTGGAACTGACTGGGAGTTGAGAATGTGCAGGACGGGTTAATGGATTGTGTGTGTGTGTTTGTGGGCTTGGAGCGTCTCCCTTTTAGCTTCTTTTTCTCCTCTCCTCCTCTCTTTCTGAAAATATTATTATTATTATTATTATTATTATTATTATTAAACTTTATTTGTACCCCGCTAGCATCTCCCGAAGGACTCGATGCGGCTTACAAAGGCCAAGGCCTCAACACACAATATAACAATACAAAACAAAAGCAAATTAAAAACAATTAAAACAGTACAAACAACAAGCAATAACAATACGCTAAAACACAATAGAACTGGGCCGGGCCAGAGTAATGGATACAAGATTAAAAGTGCTGATGTGACAGGTGATATATAAGGCTTATAGGGCAAGTGCAGAGTGCGATATACGATCTTAATTCTAATAAAATGCTTATGGGACTTGGTATTGGAGATTTCCTATTAATCTGGGAAGGCACATTGGAACAGCCAGGTCTTCAAGTTCTTTCTGAAGACTGCCAATGTAGGGGCCTGTCTGAGATCCTTGGGGAGGGTGTTCCAGAGTTGGGGGGCCACCACAGAGAAGGCCCTGTCTCGTGTCCCCACCAACCGCGCTTGCGACGCAGGCGGGATCACGAGCAGAGCCTCTCCAGATGACCGAAGTGATCGCGTGGGTTCGTGGACGGAGATGCGGTCATGGAGGTAGGATGGTCCCAAACCGTTCAGGGCTTTGTAGGTAAGCACCTGCACCTTAAATTGGGCTCGGAAAATAAATGGCAGCCAGTGGAGCTCCTTGAACAAGAGGGTTGACCTCTCTCTGTAAGGGGTCCCAGTTAACATCCTGGCTGCCGCTCGTTGGACCAGTTGGAACTTCCAAGCCAATTTCAAGGATAGCCCCACGTAGAGCGCATTACAGTACTCCAGAAGTAGAAGTATATATATATATATACTTCTTCAGTAATAATAATAATAATAATAATAATAATAATAATAATAATAATAATTAGCAATCCCAGTGAACAAAAAGAAAAACCTCATTCTCAGACAACTACTACCACCTAGTTACCTCTCCTCTAGAGTAGAAAGTAGAACAGCTTTAAGGAAGCATTAAACGTGAATCAGAAAGGGTTGAGGGGGGAAAAATCATGCAGCACTCCAGCAGGGCCTGCAGTGCAATCAAGAGAAAAGAAAGGGCTTTTTAAAGGAAGTCCAGGATAGGATAGCTCCAAGTCATCGCTCTTCCTTCCCTGGGAAGTGAGAAGCCTCCTTAAAATGCCTTGGAAAGCTTCGTGCAGGGAGAGAACAGGTACGCTTGCAGCACTTATAGTGCTTGTCTCCTCTAGAGTAGAAACACCTTTAAGCATTAAACCCAGATCTCCTCTACAAACCAAAGGGAAAGGATTGTAGAAAGAGTGATTTTTTTTTAACTCTGATGCTTTTAAATCCAGATCTTAATGAAGAGTATAAGGACAAACAATGCCATTATCTAAAATAACAGGAAGGGGAGCCTGGGGAGCCCCCCATTGCCACCATTGGGCCGGATCTAGCCGTATTTTTTGGCTGTGGTCTGAAAATGCCATCTGGCTGCGCACCCATTTTTGGGAGGTGGGTGAAAATTTATATGAGTGTCTATTGGTATCTGGCCAACAGAAACGGATCAAGGTTCAGCCAAAATGCACAAGACTAGTGTAGACTCTCCACCTTTGGAGGCCTTGAAGCAGGAGTTTATTTATTTATTTATTTACATCAGTTTTTACCCCGCCTTTCTCTCCGAGGGGACTCAAAGCAGCTTACAGTAAATAGGCAAAAATTCAATGCCTAAAAACAACGTAAAAACAACAATTCATATAAAACAATCTACAAAACAACAATTCATATAAAACAGATACCATTACAAAATAAAATCACATTATATAAAATTTTAAGCATGTCCAAGATTGTCCAAGGAGTTGGACGAACATACCGTGTTTCCCCGAAAATAAGACAGTGCCTTATATTATTTTTTGCTCCCAAAGATGTGCTAGGTCTTATTTTCAGGGGATGTCTTATTTTTCCATGAAGAAGAATTCACTTTTATTGTTGAACAAAAAAAAAAGAACATTTATTATATTCTGTACAGTAGATATCATCACAAACCAGCATAACCGGACAAACTGTAAATCCTATCAAGAATTTCTTGTTACTACCATTATTTTCATGTACAGCAATCTATGGTACATACATTTACCAAGCCTGCATGCTCGGGTGTTCTGTTTGGCTGGCATAATTCCAAACAAAAACTTTGCTAGGTCTTACTTTCAGGAGAGGCCTTATATTTAGCAATTCAGCAAAATCTCTACTACCGGTAGGTCTTATTTTCTGGGGATGTCTTATTTTCGGGGAAACAGGGTAACAGCTTACTGGGTTTTAACTGCCCATATTTTAACGCATAACATGTATTCTTTGATGAAAAAACGGGGCACAAAATCAAAAAGCCAACTTCTAGTTTTGGAGAAATAGCATCCTGGTATCCAACTCCCCAAACTACAAACCCCAGGCTTCCATATGTCACAGGCAAGGCAGTCAGAGGATTGTTTAATGGGAATGGGCCTTTGAGGGGCAATGTGGGATGTACGAGGGTTGAATGAAAAGTAATGCCTCCATCTTCGTTACTTGGGTTTGGATGGGAATATTTTAATAAATCAAACGCAGGAATAATCCTTAGAATGTGCTCTTTAACTACCACTATTCACTTTCCCACATAATCACCAGACAATTGGATACATTTCTGCCAAGTTTTCCAAAGCTGTCACGGAAGGAGTCGACACTCTGTTTCCGCAACCGGTGTCTCACAGGACCCATCGTGCACAGATCTTCCAATAGCCGAGCAAAGCAATCATGTGACCCACACATTCTTGTGAAATGCCAATTATGCTTGAAATTTCTCTCTGAGGGATACGACGATCGTCCTGAATCAATCTGTTAATCTTTTGCTTGTAAAACTCAGTGGTTGCTGTCACAGGACGTCTAACTCTTTGTCGCGCAAGTCAGATGTTCCCACCTCACCATCCTTCAATTTACACGCCCAACAACGCACAGGACTCACATCAACACAATCACCATAAACAGCTTGCATTCTCTGATGAATCTCCTTTGGGTGTCACCTTCTGCCGTCAAGAATTCAACGACTGCACGTTGTTTAAGTCACATTGACCGACTGTCAGTGCAGGGTTCCATCCTTCGCCCTTTAACAACACAACCGTTCAATGCTAAGGCTTCCCCCTCTGCGCAGGGTTTCATATGTCGCACTTTAACAACACAACCGTTCAATGCTAAGGTTTCACCATCTGCGCAGGGTTCCATACTTCGTACTTTAACAACACAACCGTTCAATGCTAAGGCTTCCCGCCAAATGAAACTGTAGAGGAGAGTCTACTGAACAAGCCAGTACCTGCTGCAGACCAGCACTGCCATCTCTTGAGGAGTCACGAAGATGGAGGCATTATTTTTCATTCAACCCTCGTACATACATATACATATTTTTCAAGGTACTACCCTTGCCCTAAGATGCCTCCCTTTTCAACCTGAGGACCAGAGACATGGGTTTTGCCCCAATCCTACTCATGAGTGCTGACTGGTGGGAAGAACCATCTCAGTGAGTTTGGGGACACCTTTCCGATGATGACACTGCATCGCATTTTGAGGGTGTGGGCTGCTGAACCCTGTGGGGAGAGTCCTCCTCATCTTCATCATCCCCAGATAACAGAAAGCGTTGCTAGGAGTTCCCCTCTCTTTTAAAGAAAACACTTTGGCCATAAACCAGGTGGGGCCGATAAACATATTGCACGTTTCATTTATGGTCCTGTTGCATCTTCCAAGTGTTATTTATAGTCTCCATGCCTCCCTGGCCTGTCTCAGCCTCTGCAGACAACAGTCTTGTCTCCAGGTGAGGCGGAGGAGACTTTGCCCTCAGGCCATGGAAGCTGGAGTCTTGGAATCCTTCTCCCAGCGTGGAAGGGCTCCTCTGGGTTTGCCTCTTCTTCAGCTCCTTCTCTTAAATCACGCATGGGCAAACTTCAGCCCTCCCTCCAGGTGTGTTGGACTTCAACTCAGTGTGTCCAATGACTCACCCTTCAACCATACTGTTAATTTGTCAATTTCTGTTATGCCCCACGTCTTGACTGTTCAGTCTATATATATAAAAGAGTGATGGCATCACGGCGACCCACAAAACAACAAAACTACAGGCCCCCCAACCTCGAAATTTGACAACACAACCCATCAGCCACGCCTCTAGGTTGATACAACAAAAAGAAAAGAAAAATAAAGTCCTAATTAGAGAGAGAGGAATAATTGCTTTTATCCAATTGCTGCCAGTTAGAAGGCTAAGCTCCTCCAACTTGTTCTCCTAGCAACCCAATAAAAAATAATAAAAAACACTAAAAATTAATACAAGAAAATACTATAATAACAGAAAATAACTAAAAATAATACAAGAAAATAATAAAATATAATAAATAAAAATATAACTTACAATAAAATTAATAAAAAAATGCAAATAAAGTCAAATAAAAATTACACAACAATTTTTAACCAATACCACCACCACTTTGCCACAGCAACGCGTGGCCGGGCACAGCTAGTTTTCTATAGTTGGCATCTCTGTCACTTGCCACTTTTGAGCATATATTATTATTATTATTATTATTGTATGACACAGCAAACAAGATAGACATGCTGGATTTCATTTCACAAAATCACAAGTCGAACACTTCTCAAGTGTCTAGGACTGTGTGATGTATTATTATTATTATTATTATTATTATTATTATTATTATTTACTACATTATATCCCACCCTTCTCAGAGTGGCTTACAAATAATATTTACATACAGTGTATTATATCACTAGCACAGCACAACACTAGCGCTATATACCAGCATATTGCACCACACCACTATACTGCAATATTACCAGTAATATTACATGTAATAAATAATATATAAATAATATTACTATGTAAATGTCTTGTTGCTGCTGTCCGCATGATGTCAAGCACCAACCCATCTTCCCGGGTCAAATTAATTACAAATATTGAATCCGAGCCGCGTGGAGAGCGGAAGCCTAGAGCCCGAAGCAGAAGAGCTGTGCAGCAGCTACCGTGTTCCCCGGAAAATAAGACAGTGTCTTATATTAATTTTTGCTCCCAAAGATGCGCTAGGTCAATGATGGGCAACCTTTTACACTTGGTGTGTCAAAATTCACCAAAAAACCTAGCATGACTTGGGTGGTGTGTCACTTCGAGAAAAAAACAATAATTTCACAATATATATAGTTTAAATAACAAAAAAATTATATAACTGTATTTAATAAATCAAAAACTATTTGCTACCATTATTTCCATGTACAACCATCTATGGTACCTTTTGCAGTTTCCACACTGATTTCTCTCTATTCTAGTTTCAATATAGTCATGAGCAATGAATAATATAATAATAATATAATATTAATACTATGATAATATACTACAATAATAATAGAATAATAATAGAATATATATATATGTAATGTACATAATTCCCATGGAGTAAACAACAAAATCACTGGACCAAATCACACCAAATTTGGCCACAAAAGACATTAGTCATCCAATCAATCTGCAGGCGGCAGCGTGTCAGCAAAAATGGCTAGGCATGTCAGTGCTGACATGCGTGTCATAGGTTGGCCATCACTGCGCTAGGTCATATTTTCAGGGGGTGTCTTATTTTTCCATGAAGAAAAATTCACATTTATTGTGTTGTCGAAGGCTTTCATGGCTGGGATCACAGGGTTGTTGTATGTCTTTCGGGCTGTGTGGCCATACAACAACCCTGTAATTCACAATTAGTGTTGAATAAAAAATGAACATTTTTATATACTGTACAGTAGTTGTCATCATAAACCAGCATGACCAAACAAACTATGAAATCCTATCAAGAATTTCTTGTTACTACCACTATTTCGATGTACAGTGTTCCCTCACTACTTCGTGGTTCACTTTTCGTGGATTCACAGTATCGTGGTTTTTCAATAAACTCTAAAAGAATATTATAAATCATAAAAATTACAATTTGCAGCCTAAGGAAGGGAGGAAGGAGAAGCCGAAGGGGGAGAAAAGGAGCCCAAGCGTCAATGGGAGGAGAAGGAGGCGATTTATGCACACACGATTGGTGTCCCTACTTTGTGGATTTTCACTTATTGTGGGTGGTCTTGGAATGTAACCCCCGCGATAAGTGAGGGAACACTGTACAACAATCTATGGTACGTACATTTACCAATCCTGCATGCTCTGGTGTTCTGTTTGGTGGACATGCTTCCAAACAAAAACTGTGCTAGGTCTTACTTTCAGGGGAGGCCTTATATTTAGCAATTCAGCAAAACCTCTACTAGGTGTTATTTTCAGGAGATGTCTTATTTTCAGGGAAACAGGGTATTTCAGAACCGTGTTGGTGGTGTATTCCGGCATGACAGAGGATTGGACTAAATAGCTTTTGTTCTGCCTTCCAATTAAATAGGATTCCATGATTCCAGGACATTGTACCGAAATGTTACAGCTGAATAGTGTGAATTTATCTCTAGTTTCATAGAATCATAGAATCATAGAATAGTAGAGTTGGAAGAGACCACATGGGCCATCTAGTCCAACCCCCTGCTAAGAAGCAGGAAATCGCATTCAAAGCACCCCCGACAGATGGCCATCCAGCCTCTGCTTAAAAGCCTCCAAGGAAGGAGCCTCCACCACGGCCCCGGGGAGAGAGTTCCACTGTCGAACAGCTCTCACAGTGAGGAAGTTCTTCCTGATGTTCAGGTGGAATCTCCTTTCCTGTAGTTTGAAGCCATTGTTCCGTGTCCTAGTCTGCAGGGCAGCAGAAAACAAGCTTGCTCCCTCTTCCCTATGACTTCCCTTCACGTATTTGTACATGGCTATCATGTCTCCTCTCAGCCTTCTCTTCTGCAGGCTAAACATGCCCAGCTCTTTAAGCCGCTCCTCATAGGGCTTGTTAAAGAATCAAGCAGCCATTTAGAAATAAGACCTTCCTGACTTGTGGGATGCCTTTACTTGATGCAGAGGTTGGAGTCTAATTCCAAAGCACTGAGTTGGATCATCGCTTGGCTTGGGTTCAATGTAACAGGCTTCATGCATTACAACTGCTTGTTCCTTAATGAATTCTGCATTGTGCCTCATTTTACAGATCAGTCACCACTTGCCCATTAACAATCCTCATATTCTTGTTTTTCAGCTCCAATTATATGGAACGCTTAAAACAGCTTGTTAATATTGTGGGCAAAGACCCAAGTCTGAAAGACCAAGATTCCTGGGCACTTCAGTATGCTTTAGCAAGGGCTTCCTCATAGAGGACAGGGAACAGAATGTGCCTTCTGTAGTTTTATCAGGGTACAACAACTTATTTTTTTAAAGCTGTGAATTTATATTTCTTCATGAATATATTGGGGAGTAGATCTCTTTTGTGATTTCTGATTTCCTAGTAGATTGAACCTAAAGCCTCTCCCAGCTTATACATTATCTCTCATTAATAATTGTTGTCTTCTGACATTGCATAGCCACATGTTCACCTGTGAAATGTTGGAGAGTATGCAGTACAAATCTGGCCTCTGCTAGCAAAATAGAAAGTAATATTATAGAATTACATTCCACTGTTAAGATTATTAACACTAGGAGTTGATTGCTTCAAGATTTGGAGTCCTAGTGCTTTAAATAGAACAGTGTTTCTCAACCTGGGGGTCGGGACCCTTGGGGGGTCGCCAAAGACTAGTATTTTTTGTTGGTCATGGGGGTTCTGTGTGGGAAGTTTGGCCCAATTTGATCGTTGGTGAGGTTCAAGGGGCTCTTTGATTATAGATGAACTATAAATCCCAGCAACTACAACTCCCAAATGACAAAATCAATCCTCTCCCATCCCACCAGTATTCAAATTTTGGTGTATCAGGTATTTGTGCCAAATTTGGTCCAGTGAATGAAAATACATCCAGCATATCAGATATTTACATTGTGATTCATAACAGTAGTAATATGACAGTTATGAAGTAGCATAGAAAATAATGTTATGGTTGGGGATCACCACAACATGAGGAACTGTATTAAGAGGGCACAGCATTAGGAAGGTTGAGAAACACTGAAATAGAAGGTCTAGCTTTATTAACATGCAGCTAGTACTCAAGGGATTCCAGAAATGTTGTCCCAGTTTTATCCCTCATCAAATGATTGGAGCAGTTAGGCATATCAGATAACAGACAGGTTGTCAGACCTCATGCCAGGTCCCAGCCTATACTGCAGTAATTAATAAAGCTGTAGCTTTGTTTTCCCTGACCATTTGTTGCTTCCATATTGCATTGCCAAGCGCTCGAAACAACAGTAATGGACAGCCAAAATTCATGACATATGGGAAGTAGTTATTAACAAGTGTGTTTTCCTAAAAGCCAAATGAAAGAATAATAGAATCATGGAGTTGGAAGAGACCACAAGCCCAATCCCCATAATGCAGGAATACACAATCACAGCACTCCTGACAGATGGCCATCCAAGCTCTGTTTAAAACCCTCCAAAGAAACGTCCGCCATGTTCTTAGGCAGTGTATTCCACTATTGAGCAGCTCTTACTTTCAGAAAGTTCTTCCTAATATTTAGGTGAAATCTGGGATTTTTTTGGTCATTAGAATGCATTGCTCCATATCCTACCACCTCATCAGACGGGCAAAATTTCCAGTCTTACACCAGTTTCACCTCTCTTCAGACATGGAACCTGCTTTGGTCTCATCCTATAATGGAGATCTATTTACGTGCCTGAAGAGGGGTGAAATCGGTGTAGAAGGCAGTGGTGGAAACATGGGAAGTTCCCCGTGTTGCATTGAAAACAATGGGGTGGCAATGCTTTCCCCATGGGAT
The DNA here is from genome assembly GCF_035594765.1 of Anolis carolinensis. NCBI lineage: Eukaryota > Metazoa > Chordata > Lepidosauria > Squamata > Anolidae > Anolis > Anolis carolinensis. The sequence goes on along the minus strand of NW_026943819.1, from coordinate 13,779,668 downwards.
GAGGTGAGAAGGAAGGCAAATAATGTGGGGTGTGGGGTGACAGGTTCCCCACACCTCCCACCAAGTGAATTCATGGCAAATTGTAGGGTTAATGTGATGAGGCCCTTTGTCTCTCGAACAGCAGGAAACAAGCATGCTTCATCTTCAACATGACACCCCTTCAAATATTTACACTATCATATCCCCCTTAACCTTCTCTTCTCCAAGTTAAATTTATTCAGCTCTCTAAGCAGCTCCTCATACAGCATGGACCCAAGATTTTTCATCATTTTGACTTTAGTTCACTTGACCATGTATTTCACTGTAAAATCAACATGTTCATCAGATCGCTAAATTACATGATGCTCACATTTTTGTCCTTATGGAGAACCCCACCTTAGCGTTTGGGATCTTTTGACATCTTTTGCAGCCCATATGACAGAGAAACCTTCCCAGTCCTCAAATAGGGGGCAACACTTGTCATAAGAGATACTTGCCAGCCATATACAAGTTTTCTAGCTCTCAGTAAAGAACCCTGGTAACCTATAAAGGGTAATCTTGAAAAGCACACACAACATTCATTTTCTGATCCCAGACATTTGTTCAGTTCAGGGTATTATCTGTATTTTGCCTTTTTCCACTATCTCCAGTTGTGAAATCATCTGAATTAATTCAGATACAGATTTGTTTTTGGGTGGTGCTGATTATCCCAGTGAATGATATACACCCTTTTTGTCTTGTTCCTGTAAATGAGAACAACAAAACCATATTTTTAATCCTTGCCTGCATACCAATGAGTCATCCCCCTGTAGTATTGGTGAGATTTTGTAAATGTAAGGTAAAGGTAAAGGTTTCCCCTGACGTTAAGTCCAGTCATGTCTGACTCTGGGGGTTGGTGCTCATCTCCATTTCTAAGCTGAAGAGCCAGCGTTGTCCATAGACACCTCCAATGTCATGTGGCCGGCATGACTGCATGGAGGGCTGTTGTAAATGTACAAGTATTATTATTTTTGTTTAAATTGTGGACATTTCTGCAAACTAGCTGTTGTCTCTTTATATAGACTTTTCCAAATTAGAAGGATTGAATGAATTGTGTTGTCGAAGGCTTTCATGGCCAGGATCACAGGGTTGTTGTGTGTCTTTCGGGCTGTGTGGCCATGTTCCAGAAGCATTCTCTCCTGACGTTTCGCCCACATCTATGGCAGGCATCCTCAGAGGTTGTGAGGTATGGAGAAAACTAAGCAAAGAGGTAAATATATATCTGTGGAAAGTCTAGGGTGAGAGAGGTCAGTGTGAATCTAAACAAAGGATGCCCCAGAGGCAGGAAGAAGACAGCAGATAAGCTTTTCAATGCTAATTAAAGTGATTAACTACACACATTCACACTGACCTCTCTCACCCTAGACTTTCCACAGATATATATTTACCTCTTTGCTTAGTTTTCTCCATACCTCACAACCTCTGAGGATGCCTGCCATAGATGTGGGCGAAACGTCAGGAGAGAATGCTTCTGGAACATGGCCACACAGCCCGAAAGACACACAACAACCCTGATTGAATGAATTGTTTACATCTTTTTTGTGCTTACTCTGTATATGTGCCTAGTTGCATTAAGAGACTTTGCCCAAACCATATTGTGCAAGGTGGAAACCTTGATAAAGACAAAAATGTACTCTTCCTTCTTATGCTGAAAGTGAAAAATCATAGAGGGATCTGTGATTCTTTTTGGGACACCTTGTCTCATTATGTTGTTTCAACAACTAGCAATTTAGCAAGAACTGACACATCCCTACTCTTTGTGCATGGCTCATAGAGCTTCCGTTGATAATTGGTTCAGCTTCTGAGCCACTATTTGGTTGGCCTTGGGGGGTTTGGGTAAAAAGCAAACAAAACCTACAGCTAGAGTCTTCTGTAAGGCCCTACTTCAAGGACGGGGGACAGCAGAAGTCACTGGCCTGTAAATCTTGTCAGTCCTGATCAACACTCTCCATGATGAGGGATGCTCAACAGTATCTCAAGGGCCACAGCTGCCCAGCCTTGCCCTAAAAATGGTCCTGGCTCTGAATATGTCAGGTACAGTTTTCTTCCATATGAAGTGACATGTTAAAGACAACCCTGGGCAAATAACATTTTATTTGGAGGCCAGGTTGGCTTCTATATGATTCAGAGTCTCTTCTGAAATGATCTCCCATGATGGGAAGGGAGATGTGAGAATGTGAGAGTATCCGTATGAGAAGGGAGGGCAGAGAGGGGGAGAGAAGGAAAGAGAAAGACAAAAAATTAGAAGTTACAATGGAATAGAAAAAGAGAAAGAGAGGAAGTGACATGCCCTCTGGGTTATATTCTAGTTAACCAGGTTGTGCCGTTAACAGTGTGTTGATGTGGTGACTTTTCAGCCGCAATGCTTAGCTTACTAATCAGACAAAACTTTTCATCTCCTTTACTAAATAAATTGCCAAATTGTGTTTGTTAATCATATTTCTGCTCACTAATGCTCCCAAATATTTCACAAGATGGCTAGACCGTATACCAGAACTATTTACAGGGAACCTATGATTCCCCTGTTACAACAAGAGCACTGCCAGTCCATTTCTGGAGACAATTTAAAGTGTAATAAATATAGCTCTATTTGGCTGGGTCCAGGCTATCGAAAAGGCTACTTGAGAAAATATTGATTCTACATCTGGTGGGTAGAGTGTAAGATTCTGCCTGTGCAATTAACTATTTCCCCAGAAGACAGGTTTCTAGTTCCAGGGCAGTGTAATGGCCAGGAGTGGTAGGGATGCAAGAAAGTAACTAACTGCTTACTGCAGATCAAGAATTAGGGATAGAGAACAGAGAATATGCCTCTGAATCTTCAGTGACATCCTGGAGACATTGGAAGACAAAAGGTGCATGTGTATGTACAGCAAAATCTGGAGCTGGTCTGCAGCATTTCTGTTCTAACCAGTTCCGAATTTCACATAGCTGTTCAAACGCCCTTTCTTTGAATTGTGGCAGAGGTGGGAAATGTGTCCTGTCTATCCAGTGGAGCTCAACCTGGCTCATATTAGCAAAGGTGCTCACATGACAAGGAAAAAGGGGACACACATGTCTCAGTTTTGGAAAGCTTGCCTTTCTGCAGTCACCTCTGAGGGGTGGTCCATCAGGCAGCAAAGTTGGATATTGTTGGATGAGCCTAACGTATGGCCATAAAACAGGAGCTTATATAGTCGACCCAAATAGGTGAAGGACTTCTGAACCTCCTTCTCCTCCTGGAACAGGGAGACCTTCTAAATCTGCTGCACTACAACTATCAGCAGCCCTGGCCAAGATAATTAATAGTAAGGAGAGCTAGGAGTTGTAGTCCAATATGTGATGGACTACAACTCATAGATCTTCTCAACCCTGTTCTAGAAGCTGAGAGGATGGCAAAGCAGAGTAATTATGTCAAAATCCTTCTCCAAGGTTGAGATGGAAAGATCAAAGGTTCAGCAGTAAAGCTGAAGATTGGCTTGCTGCTTTTTTTGTCTTGCTGATTATCTCTTAGACAAAGTATTCTTTCAAATCCATTCTGGCCAGTGACATAATATTCTGTGGATTGTGCAGTTAGTTGTGATGATCCTCTCTGTCGCATTCAGAATACTCATACTTCAAAATGCAGCTCTGCACTCCTGTGCGTTAGTAAAGAGATTAAAAGGAAAATGCCCACTTTTTATTGTGAAGAAGGACTTGGAATGGCTTGCAGAGCAAAGAGTTAAACGCTTATCATCTTTTGTGGACAGAATAATGCTCAGAATATCTTTGAAGATGTGGGAACGAAAAACAAGGAAAAAGCAGCTTGCAAAAAAAGAGAGAGAAGGGCACAAAGGCAATTTGCATTAGAAGTTGCCATGAAAACGGCTCCTCTAATCTACAACAGTTGAACATAAATTGAAATTGCCTTGGGACATTGTCGCAATTGAGATTCTCCATCAATTCATGAGAGAGGAGAATGGGTGAATTTCTGCTGAATGGCAACCAAAGCACAGCTGGCCAAGGAAAGGAGAGAGAGAAAACAGCCCCACTGGTACGTTTTCCAATATCTAACTTTTCCTGCCAAGTAAGGAATAATAAAGACAAACTTTCAAGGGATGTTATGTACAGTAGAGGTTGGCATGGTTTTCCCAGCGTCTCGTCTTTCTATAATGTGTGTTCTTTATTCTTCTGGGGAGGGGAGAGTAGGGAAAGTGTTGAATTTTATTTCAATGGTTGAGATTATCTAGAAATTGTTGAAGTGATTATCTTGACCTACATAGCCAAAGATCTGTCCTTCAACAGAGAGATTCTCATGTTGCCCTTTGTGCTTTTGTAAGCTGCCCAGAGTTCCTTCTGGGATGGTGGAATATAAATAATAATAATAATAATAATAATAATAATAATAATAATAATTATTATTATTATTATTAGAGATTATTTTTCGCCACACACCAATCCTAAAGTCATCATCCGAGGTTCAAATGAGGCAGGATGGGTGGCTCAACTATACAGCCATTCAGTCAAACTTCAGTTCAAACTTCAAGCCATACAAGTTGTGGAGGTGAAGAGGAGAAAGCCACATTGCCAAAAGCAGAAATGAACGTTAGTGATAGATAACCCAACCTCATAATGGAATACAAATTTTTGATTTGAAATTTTCTCTTCCCTCAGAAAAGAACGAAGAAATTTAATTATTTGGAATAACTGAAATGCATTTTTTACAAGAAACTCATATAAGAAAAAAAGATGGTGTTTGGGTTTTTTTTTTGACAAATCTAAAATTAAGTTTATTAAATTACAATAAGTTTGCTAGTGCTACACCACAACAGAAGACTGTTTTGTTAGTTCTTGTTTTCTTGGGGTAGAGCTATTGTTTCAGGAACAAAAGACTCTTGTGACCGGCCTTTATGCCTTCTCAGAGTGTATTTGAATGTTGGAGGGTTGTTGTATGTCTTTCGGGCTGTGTGGCCATATTCCAGAAGTATTCTCTCCTGACGTTTCGCCCACATCTATGGCAGGCATCCTCAGAGGTTGTGAGGTATGGATAAATTAAGTAAGGAAAGGAAAGAATATATATCTGTGTATAGTCCAAGGTGTGGCAAGAGTTCTTTGTCACTGGGAGCCAGCATTAATGTTTCAGTTAATCACCCTAATTAGCATTGGAAATGTTTTGTCCCTTGCCTGGGGGCATCCTTTGTTCAGTCAAGTCCTTATTGTGTTAGTTCCCATCTACTGTTTTGATTTTGGAGTTTTGTAATACTGGTAGCCAGATTTTGTTCATTTTCATGGTTTCTTCCTTTCTGTTGAAGTCGTCCACATGCTTGTGGATTTCAATGGCTTCTCTGTGTAGTCTGACATGATAGTTGTTGGAGTGGTCAAGCATTTCTGTGTTCTCAAATAGTATTCTGTGTCCAGGCTGGTTCATCAAATGCTCTGCTATGGCTGATTTCTCTGGTTGAATTAGTCTGCAGTGCCTTTCATGTTCTTTGATTCTTGTTTGGGCGCTGCGTTTGGTGGTCCCTATGTAGACTTGTCCACAGCTGCATGGTATCCGGTAGACTCCTGCAGAAGAGAGAGGATCCCTCTTGTCCTTCGCTGACCGTAGCATTTGTTGGATTTTCTTTGTGGGTCTGTAGATAGTTTGTAGGTTGTGCTTCTTCATCAGTTTGCCTATGCGGTCAGTGGTTCCCTTGATGTATGGTAAGAACACCTTTCCTCTGGGTGGATCTTTGTCTTGACTCTCATGGCTTGTTCTTGGCCTTGCAGCTCTTCTGATGTCTGTGGTGGAGGCTCCATTGGCCTGTAGAGCCCAGTTTAGGTGGTTGAGTTCACCTTGGAGGAGGTGAGGTTCGCAGATTCTTTGTGCACGGTCTGTCAGGGCTTTGATTGTGCTCTTTTTTTGACTTGGGTGATGGTTGGAGTTTTTATGAAGGTATCTATCTGTGTGTGTAGGTTTTCTGTAAACTGTGTGGCCCAATTGTTGATTGAGTTTGCGGATGACCAGAACATCTAGAAATGGCAGTTTTCCTTCCTTTTCTTTTTCCATGGTGAATTGGATGTTTGGGTGGATGCTGTTGAGATGGTCCAGGAACTTGCTGAGTTCTTCCTCTCCATGGCTCCAAATTGTGAAGGTGTCATCTACGTATCTGAACCAAACAGTTGGCTTTTTTGGTGCTGCTTCTAGGGCCTGTTTTTCAAAGTATTCCATATAGAAATTTGCTACTACTGGGCTGAGAGGGCTCCCCATGGCCACTCCATCCTTCTGTTCATAGAATCCAGTGTCCCACTGAAAGTAGCTAGTGGTGAGGCAATGGTGAAACAGGGCTGTGATGTCTTCTGGGAAGTTTTGTTTGATTAGTGTGAGGGTGTCAGCTACTGGGACTTTGGTAAAAAGGGACACCACATCAAAGCTGATCAGGATGTCCTTGGTGCTTAGATTAAGGTAGCTAATCTTTTCTATAAAGTGTGTAGAGTCCTTGATATAATGTGCAGTGAGCCCAATGTGGGTTTGTAGCTGTGTAGCCAGAAATTTTGCCAGGTTGTAAGTCGGCGATCCAATGGCACTTACAATGGGTCTGAGTGGGATGGAGTCCTTGTGGATTTTGGGGAGTTTGAATGTTCATTTGAAAATTTAATTTTCACAGTAGATTGGAATGGTGTGTTTCCCCCAAAGTGGATAGATAGACTATCAAGGGAAAAGGAGAGACAAGTGGGCTTATCCCCATGTGAGCCGCTCCGAGTCCCTTCAGGGAGATGGAGGTGGCATACAAAAATAAAGTTGTTGTTATTATTATTATTATTATTATTATTATTATTTATAATATTTTTCCATCTGATGGATAATTTTGAACTCATATTATACATGGAGATCTTTTTTTGTGTCAGGAGCCCTTGAGAAACTGCAAGTCACTTCCAGTGTGAGAGAGTTGGCTTTCTGCAAGGACATTGCCCTGGGGACGCCCAAATGTGGGAGGCTTCTCTCATGTCCCTGCATAGATCTAGAGCTGATAGAGGGAACTCATCCGTGCTCTCCCCAGGTTGGATTCGAACCGGCAATCTTCAGGTCAACAGCCCAACCAGTCAGCAGTCCTGCCTGCACAAGGGTTACCCAATGCTCCACTGGGAGCTCATGCATGGAGATATAAATATGGAAAAGCAAAAGAATACCTTTTTTTCTCAGGGAAGCATATCATTCAAGAATTGGCACGCATTTGATTTATAAAGGACTCACACTTGGAATTAAGAATGTAGAAGTATTGCTAAAACTTTTTCAGGCCATCATTCAGTTCTTATGTGAAAGTTGACTAGGAGAAAAAAATATTTTCATTGGAGGCTCTTGAAGAAGGAAAAGATCCTTGGAAGAGCAAAAGAATGTTCAAAGGACATTAAAAACAACTCGAATAAAGGTAGAGATATCAAAGTGGTATGTGACGCCAGCAAGGCACTTATGAGAGGTTTCTTTAATAGAACAAAATTCGGAAATAAAAGAAGAAGAAACGACAGAGACTACAGAGGTTTCAAGCTGAGTTTAAGAAGAAAGAGAAGGAATTAACAAAAACAGCACCAAATTCAACTCTTTTAACATTGGAAAACATATACCAAAAATGACTGGAATTAAAGGGAAAAATGAGAAACAGCAAGAAAAAATATTTTGTGTTGTCGAAGGTTTTCATGGCCAGAATCACTGGGTTGCTTTGAGTTTTTGGGCTGTACATCAATGTTCCAGAAGCATTCTCTCCTGATGTTTTGTCCACATCTATGGCAGGCATCCTCAGAGGTTGTGAGGTCTGCTGGAAACTAAGCAAGTGAAGTTTATATATCTGTGGAATGTCCGGGGTGGAAGAAGGAAAGGAGGTTCCACCTGAACATTGGAAAGAACTTCTTCACTGTGAGAGCTGTTGAGCAGTGGAACTCTCTGCCCTGGGGTGTGGTGGAGGCTCTTTGGAGACTTTAAAACAGAGGCTGGATGGCCATCTGTTGGGGATGCTTTGAGTGCCATTTTCCTGCTTCTTGGCAGGGGGTTGGACTGGATGGCCCACCACGTCTCTTCCAACTTTATGATTCTATGATTCTATTTATGATTTGACAGAAATGGACAAGGGGTAATATAGCAGAGAAATGTAAGCAAGATTGGCAGCTTCTTGTTGCATATTTAATGGATCATTAGATTAGGTTTGCAGTAACAGCATTTAAATTCATGGAGCTCCCGGTGGCACAGTGGGTTAGACCGCTGAGCTGCTGAGCTTGCTGACTGAAAGGTCAGCGGTTCAAATCTGGGGTCAGGGTGAGCTCCCACGGTCAGCCCCATCTTCTGCCAACCTAGTAGTTTGAAAACATTCAAATGTGAGTAGATAATAGGTACCACTCCGGCAGGAAGGTAACAGCGCTCCATGCAGTCATGCCAGCCACATTACCTTGGAGATGTCTACGGACAACGCTGGTTCTTTGGCTTAGAAATGAAGATGAACACCAACCCTCAGAGTTAGACACGACTACACTTAATGTCAGGGGAAAACCTTTACCTTTATCTAACAGTATTTAAGAAGTAGTAGATGTTATCAGCAGATGCCTATGTTATCTAGTTTAAAGGGTAAATAAAATATCAATAATGTTTATTAGAGATAGTTAGGTAAATGAACCAATATTATTATCACCTGGTTAGATTGGAAGTCAAACCCTGTTCTCTCCCACCTTATTATCTTCTTTTTGTAGTTGATATGTGTTTGTGTTCTACTTTGTATTATTTCATGTATATTTTATACTAGCTTGGGGACCCGGCGGTGCCCGGGTCATTTGAGAAAGGCATTGTTTCCAAGTTTAGTCTAGATCCAAAGTCAGCTGGGTTCAGTGGGTGTGGGTGAACTACAACTTCCATGTGCAAATCCCATTGTCCATGGGCTATCCCCCTCCAAACAGCACCAGGGTGTAGAGTGGGTCATGTGGGCTCTATGTGCCAAGTTTGGTCTTGATTAAGCCTTGGTGGGGGTTGTAATGGTCTAGAGAAGTGAATGAAGATACTGCAAGTCCCATCATTTGTGGTCCAAATTCTCCCAAACCACACCAAGATGTGTAGTGGGTCATGGGGGCTCTATGTGCCAAGTTTGGTGTTTATCAGACATTGGTGAGGGTCCTAGTGGTCTCAGGAAGTGGGTCAAGATACTGAAAGCCCCATCATCCATAGTCCGAACTCCTCCAAATCACACCAAAATGTAGAGTTGGTAATGGGGGCTCTGTGTGCCAAGTTTAGTACTGATTTATTATTTGTGGAAGTCGCTGTGCTCTGAGGAAGTAAGTGAAGGTATTGCAAGTCCCATCACCCTTGATCTGTCCTTCACCCAACTGCACCAAAATGTGAAGTGGGTCATGGGGGATATACGTGCCAAGTTAGGTCCTGATCAGTCATTGGTTAGAGTAACATTGATCTGTGGAAGATGAAATTTTTCAAAGTACTTCAAATCTCATAATTCTTGGTCCATCCTCTCCAAAAGTGCTGCAACATGTAAATTGTGACATTTGGGATATGTGTGCCAAGTTTGGTTCAGTTGTGTCATTCCTGGCAGTTGCAGTGATCCCAGGAAGTGAGTGAAGGTACTGCAAATCCCATCATCCGTAGTCCATCTTCCCCCAAACAGCACCAGGATGTAAAGTGGGTCATGGGGATTCTGTATGCCAAGTTTGGTCCAGTTCCATGACTGGTGGATGTCGCAGTGGTATTAGGAGGCAAAGCAATTGAAAGTACTGCAAATCCCATCATCCGTGGCCCATCCTCCCCCCCAAATGGCACTGGGACATCAAGTGCATCATGGGGGTTAAGTGTGCCAAGTTTGGTCCAGGTCTGTCATTCCTGGCGGTCACAGTGGCCTGTGAAAGTGGCGGCCAATCAAAAAGCTGCCACATACACACATACAAACATTCACTTTTATTATATACATAGATTAGATAGTATATAATTATTACTCTGCATGTGTGTGTTCAGAAAGATAGTTTGAAAAAAATATTTTCATCAGTTGATCGAACAGGTGAATTGGTCAAGTCCCATAATCCTTCTATTATTTCTTGTATAGAAAGGGTATACCTCAAAATGAGAATTTTTGCCCCGGCTGCCATTTGAGAAAAGCAAACATGTTCCAGCGATGCTAAATGAAATGTCAACATCAGAGGGGTCTAATCCCCACAAACGTTACAAGGCAGACTGCCCAAGGTTTTGCTTTTCCTGTTGATACAGAAGCCATTACTTCATAATTTGTAGTCCTCTATCTTTGGGTCTTAAGGCCTTTGGGCCATGTGTACATGACATTCCAGTCCCACCGAGGGGCTTAGGTTTGAGTAAATAAGTGCTCATAACTATTGGAAGCAGCTGCCATTGTGGACATGAAGTACAACATCAGACAGTGCGCCGAGATGTAATGCTTCCATAAAAACCGTATTGGGTAGCATATTGGGGAAAGCTTTTGCCTGCAGCTTTGGACAGTTCCTGCCTCCTGGAGTAGAAAGTAGTGGATTAGACAGACCAGCAGTTTAATTTAGCAAAAGATTGCTTCATATCTATCAAGCAGCACAAAACTGTCATTTCCTTGAGAGGGATATGTGTGGGTTTAGTGTGCCAAGTGGATGGTTGTATGTCAAATTCTTAGCAGCCCGTGGAAGGTAATACCTTTATTAGGATCAAAGAACTCTTCCAGAGGCTAAATGTTAAACTGATAAGGAATGGTCAAGGAACAGGGAGAGCAAAAAGCTAGGCAATATTGGAAAGCCTCATCATTTGCAGAAACAGATTAAGATGCCATTCAGAAGTTGTTCTGCTAGTTATGATGCAAGTCTGTATGTGCCTTCAAGTCATCTGTTGGCTAATGGTAACCCTATAAAGTTCAGTAATGCTCCTTTTTTAAAGACAGTAAACTATGTATTGAGATGTCCTTCTCCCTTTCTTTTGGGCTATAGACTGGGCCTGAAAACCTAACGTCACAAAGTGAAAGAGGATTACATCATGGAACTTCATCGCACGAGGTTTTGGCAATGGTGCCTAATGCACAATCCTGCGTGTATCCTGCTGATGTTCTGCTTCTTGCCAGATCTATGATTCTCCTGTAAAACCCATCAATAGTTCCCTATCCTGCAACATTCATATTACCAATACCTACTTCGGTGCAATGGGTCTTTTCTGCTTCTGTGTCAGCATCTTAGCAGGATTTTCCTCTTCTTTTACTCTCTCCCCTCCTCCTTACTGTTCCCAAGATGGCTGATTTCATTTTATTCTATATTTTATAGTTATGATATTTAGATTTTTTAAATGCACAATTGCATAACAACAACAACAACAACAACAACATCAAGAAGAAGCAGTAGTGGTGCAGGAAGGGAGGGTTACAAGGGCCTGCAAAAGTACAATTGCAGGACTACAGATTGACAAATTAACTCACTTGCACTAATGAAGAGAGGTGCAATATTGAGGGTGATCAATGTGTTATGTATCCACTATCATCACTACCAGGGCTATAGTGGAATACTGGCTTATGTGATAAAGTCCACAGTTTTATCTGCTAATTTTTTTTTGTTCTTCCCTCTCTCTCTCTCGCAAGCATCTACCTCATTTTCAGCAGAGCCTCTCCCCCATCTTGTTTCTTTGCAAATAAAACTATAAATAATCCAGAGTCTTCCTATGCAGCTCCACTGTATCCACACTCTCTGCTACTCCTCTGAAACTGATGATCTGTTTTCCACCCAGAGTTCAAATATTCCTCACTTGCCCACAAAGAACTCAAAGAAGAAGGCAGCAGCCCAGGGAGCAGCTATGTTTTTTCCACTTTACATGCTCTTTCAGAATGATAGCATTGAAAGTTTTGGATTTATCCCCAGAAATAGGAACAAATGATTCCATCAAAATATTTGTTTCACAATGTTATACTGTCTCAACAGTTAGAAGTAATTATTTACTTTGAAATTATCTTTTCCAAAGTCTGGAGGTGAGAGATGCGATCTTCAGGCTCTGATATTCATTTGGGATTTGGCTGCTTTTACTCTGCTGAATATTTGATATTGATTTACTGGTATTGCTAGTAAATCTTGTTCTTTTGGTTGATAGAAATGGCCAGAATGTTCTTCCTGAGTCCCAGGGCAACTAAAGTTAGACCTTTTCTGGATCATGAATGTGACCAGGGTTGGTCTTCTTCTCTCAGTGATGTCCTTGGAAAGCAAAGCATGCATATTATCATGCTCTGGTTGATCCCAGATAGCAAATATTCGCTTCTCCCAGGTCAGCAGGCATACATTGGACTCCCACCTTTTCTCATTGTCCAAAATGTGTTAATGACAGGGTGGTAAAATATGGAGATCTATCAGATATTTCTTACCTCTCATACTCTGGTGCTATAACTGTGTAGTATGAATACACCATCTGTTTGTAGATCTCTACCTAGCACCTAACATGTGTCACAACGGGAGGCTCCTTTATTGTGTGGCACTTCTAGTCCATGCGCCATCCCACCTCTTGCCATGCTAAAGGTGCATATATGTCTTTACCATCCCCCTCTAATAGTAACATAACCTGGAGTTGTTCCGCCTAAGCAGGCAATGCATAACAACAATAAACTCAGGCTGTGGCACAAAACCTGCATTTGAGCTTATATTATATGGTAAAGCTCTTAAACAATCTTTGCCCTTTATGTTGTCATTACTGATGTCAGGTTAGCATATATCAGTTCAGGCAGTCTCACTGTATAAGTATAGAGGAATGTAAATTATATTCCTTGATATGCTGAATAGCTGCGCCAGAATATAAATGATATTTATGAGGAATTTGGGAGTGCTTTAAATATTGTGAAACCACTGACTTTGACACATTGGGGATAATGATGCAGAAACACTAGGCTATTTGTAAACCACTTAATGGCAACAATTTTTTGAATCAAAGCAATCTGCACTTTCCTATTTGCAATTTTGTCTCTAACTACTCCGGTTCTCATAAATTGGCTTACAAGGCTGAATCTTTAGCATCTATGAGCTGTTATCAATGCTGCAATGCTATGGCATTAGCGTCAAACCATTTGAACATTTTACCTTTGAAATTATACCATGGAGCTTTTGTGTATATGTGTGTGTACACACACGCACACCCACCAGAATGATATGCATAAATAAGATATCATCATTAACAAGAGTTGTGTTGTTTTATAATTGCATATGCTCAGCATAAAAGAAAACAAAAACTCCTTGCTTCTAAGCCTTTCCGAAACAAAAACAAATGCCCCAGGTAATTGTCAGGTATTAATGGTGAGATGTAGCTACAAAATTAATAACCACAGCCCTTGCAGTTTAGTTCAGCGGTGGCAGGAAGGCTTTTATGTTATTTTTACAGCATCTCCATCATTTATTCAGTGCTGAAGATAACTGAAGGTGAAATCAACTTGGGCTGAACTCTCTGTGGGCAGTTCTACACAGACAGTATAATGCAGTTCGAAGTCAGCTCCAGGACAAGGGTATCCATTAAACATATTTTCTTAATATTTGCTGCAGCATGCATTAAACCAGAAAGAATACATTAAAACACTCACCAGAAAGTCTGGAATAAACCAGAGAATTCATTGCAGTTGATCAGAGTATATCCCATAAGGTAAAGGTAAAGGTTTTCCCCTGACATTAAGTCCAGTCATGTCTGACTCTGGGGGTTGGTGCTCATCTCCATTCTAAGCCAAAGAGCCAGCATTGTCCGTAGACACCTCCAAGGTCATATGACCAGCATGACTGCATGGAACGCCATTACCTTCCTGCCAGAGCGGTACCTATTGATCTACTCACATTTGCATGTTTTCGAACTGCTAAGTTGGCAGAAGCTGGAGCTTACAGTGGGTGCTCACTCCGCTTTCCGGATTTGAACCTGGGACCTTTCGGTCTACAAGTTCAGCAGCTCAGCGCTTTAACACACTGAGCCACCGGAGGCTCCCATGCAGGGCACAAATCCGAGACCAAAAAATACGGAGTGTTTGTCAGGACACTTCTAGCACTAAATCATTTTTTAAAATGCTGAGATGCTGCTGAATGGAAAGTAAGCATTCATTCGCCCAGGAGAGGAAATCACATCATTTTCAAGGGAACATTATCTTTCTGCCGCTTTGTTCTCATTTCCTGTGCTTTGCCATGGTCTAGTGCTGATACTGAACTGACATGGTTATATGCATTGGTTCATCTCAAAAGACTGAATTAGAAAAAAAAGCCATGATTTCTGTTCCAGTCTGAAATCAGCAGATACTGTGGCCACTGTCCCAGCCCCATACTGGTTCCTGGGTTGCTTGTGTAAGCACTCCACAGTGGAACCTGTTTGGTTTATTCCATTTCCTAATTTGGTTTTAGTGTCTGTATAGAACTGCCTGAGTTTATTATTATTTTTTCTTCATGGAAACATGAAGAATCACCCATTTTAGGGACATTTATCTAGGAAAAAATAAGTCTTAGAATTGAAGAAATACAGTAGTTACCAACAGATTTGTGTTCCTAAAAGCCAAATGAAAAATGATGAAAAAACACCCCATAGAGTTGGGACCACAAGCCAACTCCCTCATCCACAGAAACACACAATCACAACACTCCTGACATATGGCCACCTAGCCTCTTTTTAAAAACTTCAAAGGAAGGAGGCTCCAATATACTCTAAGGCAGCTCATTCCATTGTCAGGAAGCTCCTCCTAATGTTTCCTGCAGTTCGAATCCATTGTTCTGTGTCCTGGTCTCTAGAGTAGCAGAAAACAAGCCTGTCCCCTCCTTAATGTGATATCCTTTCAAATATTTAAACATGGCTATGATGTCCCTTCTCAGTCTTCTTTTCTCTAAGTTAAAGATACCTAGCTCCCTAACCTGAACTTGTGGAGACACCTCAGTTTTCAAAAACGTTAAGATTTCGGAGTGTCTGCGTTAAGCAGAACTTGAAAATATGGTAAAACCACACATATCCACAGGATACATTCCTGGACGTTGAGTGGATATGCAAGATTGCAGATAAAATGGAATCCTATTGAAATGAAGGGCCCAAATATCATAGGATCATGCTGCAGAACCTAGAAAATGCCTACGTTCATTAATTCATTAATTCATTAATTCATTAATTCATTAATTCATTCATTCATTCATTCATTTATTATTGCACATCTATATCACTTTTCTCACCCCTGTGGGGACTCAAAGCAGTTTACAGCATAATAAATGGCAAAATTCAATGTCTCACATTTTATATATATATATATATATATATATATATATATATATATATATATATATATATACACACACACACACACACACACACACACACACACACACACACACACACCTAAAAGTAGCATATAACTGTGGATTAAAACCATTAAAACTATAAAACACTGGACATAGACATTGGCATAAAACATTAAACATTGCACCAATTCCATGGCTGTAACTTAACTACTTTATTACTGCTATCACTCACCAAATGCTTTGTTTGAATAGCCAAGTTGTAAATTGTTTTCTAAATACCAGGAGGGAGGGGGGCTGATCTAATTTCACTGGGAGGGGGAGAGCTCCACAGCTGAGGAGCCACCACCGAGAAGGCTCTGTCTCTTGTTCCCACCAATTGCTCCTGCGAAGGTTGCGGGACCAAGAGCAGGACCTCTCCAGCTGATGTTAATGCTCTGATTCATAAAAGGAGATGTGTTCAGACAGTGAGCTGGACCAGAACCATGTGGAGATTTATAGGCCAAAGCCAGCACTTTGAATTGTGCTCGGTAGCAGACTGACAGCCAGTGGAGCTGACGTAACAGGAGGGTTGTATGCTCCCTGTATGCGGCTTCAGTAAGAAACCTGGCTGCCAACTATTGAACTGCTAAGGAGACCATAATTTGTCAAAAAATAGATAAATTAAACCATATGGATATAGGCACTGTGTTGCATTAAAAAGTAACATCATGGTTTTATTAGTTTACTTTTGGAGGTAATGATGCTGTGACAAAATTGTATTTTGAGAGTCGGGTAGTGAGAAAGGCAGTGTCCATTTATTGATGCAACAAGGAATGGCTACTTTCTAAAGTTCCCTCTTTCAGCACATTTTGAAATTTATTTGTCACAACAATCTTTTTACTCTGTGTCAGTTTTCTATCAATGTAAGTTTTCTTCCTCAAAAAATGACAAAAAGTCACAATCAGCAAAACTACTGATACAATGACATATTGAAAAAAGTAAATAATTATTGTTTCACTCTCAGTGTACAAAGTAACAAGGACAAATTATTTCCGGATAGTTGAAACAATTTCAAGTTCCGGCGTTGAGTTCTGGAAGGTATACATTGGATAGATTGTGGTTAAAATGAAAATTTTCCAGCTAACACCAGTCAATCCGGATTTTTCACTGATTCTAGGTTGGCAAGAGAGAAAACTGTATGTGTATATGGAATTTTGTTTTACCGGAGCTCTGTCCCAGAACAGGTGATCTTCCAGCTCAAGATTTTCCTTTTCTTCCATTGGGTTTCTTCTGTTGTGAAAGAAGAATGGTGTCGTTTTACATCTTCTTAGCCTAGTGACTTTTTAAGCATCTCTTCTATCATAAGAGATAGAGTGCCACATAAATCTATTTTGGACCTAGATTAGAGATTTAGCAACACAGTCTGTTCCTGGGTCTGCCCTATAAAGTTTTATTTAAATGTCCTCTTGAGCCCTCTGAAAAACAGCGGGAAAATGAAATATGCATTAGACTTCTTTGTCTAAAATATGTTGAATGTAAAGATGTCTAATAAAAATAATACATCAACATGACCGGAGATTTATGCCTCTAATTCGACTCCCCCTCCCTCCCAACACCAAAGAATTGGGTTTCAAATGGCACGCTGAAGTGCTTGCGAAAATGGCTGGCAAGCCTAAGATGAAGTTAAACAAGATTTGTGCATTTAATTTCAGTCTTTAAACTTAAATGGTTCTGCACCTTCCAAATAATGCCGTCTGCTTTATCCAAAGGATTCTGATGCAATTATTGTAGATCCCGAGCCCTCCCCCTTTTAAAGAAAAAAGAAAAAAGAAAGGGGCTATTTTATCGTGTTCTAGCAAAGGTCTGAATAGCTTTCTCATTCCCTTTGGCAAGAACTAAATCTTAATTTAGTATTTCTAATAAAAAGGGAGCTCTTGTAAAAAAAAAGACATTGTGTTTTTGTTGTGTTAGGTAATGAGAATGGATAGGGGAACTCCATGGAGATGACCTTGTGCTTGTTTTCCTTCTTCCTTTAAATACCGAGTAAGCTTGAAATGGGTCGGACAATCCATCCTCTCCTTTATGCCCAATGTAGCTGTGACAAATGCCTCCAAACACTGAAGTAGTGAAAGGGAGACAGGGACATTTCTTCAGTTAATTACGAGAATTAATGTTCTGTGTCGAGAGAGTGGGTAATCCTATCCAGAGATATTTCAAAAGCCGGGTTGCTACAGTGCTGGAGTTGCCTATGTTCAATTACACTCTGTTGCTCTGTTTTAGGACTTCACCCCCAACCTGGCTTATGGATCACACTGAAGGTCATGACTTGGGAACGGTTAGCCCACATCTAACTTAACCATTTAATGCAGTTTCAAATCGATATTGAAGAAATCCTGGAATGATTTTGAGGCCCTGATGGTAATGCACAGAGCACTGATGCACATTCTTTCTGTCATGCACTTTTGTGGGAATTGTTATTTAACTGCTGCAGTTTTAAATTAGCCTTGAACTGCAGTAAACGGTCAATGGAGATGGGACCTTAGCTAATTTTTAATGTCACTTGGATGTAGATTGAGGCTATGACCTAAGAGTAGACAACATGCCCTCCAACTTTTCCTAGATGAAAACAGTGATATGTATGTTGTTGAAGACTTTCATGGCTGGAATCACTGGGTTTCTGTACGCTTTCTGGGCTGTATGGCCATGTTCCAGAAGCATTCTCTTTTGATATTTCCCCCACACCTATGGCAGGTATCTTCAGAGGCTGTGAGGTCTGTTGGAAACTAGGCAAGTGGGGTTTAGGCCAGTTAATACCTCCCAACAAAGGATTCTCCCAGGCAGGAAGCAGCCAGGGTTTGAAGCTGCAAGGCCATTCAATGCTAATCAAGGTGGCCAATTGCAACATTACACTTGCCTCCAGCAAACAAGAGTTCTTTTTCTCGTGCTGGACATTATTCCACAGATATATAAACTCCACTTGCCTAGTTTCCAACAGACCTGACTGCAAATGGTATACTCACCTGGAAGTAAACTTCATAGAGTTCAGTCAGAGTTACTTGTATGTAGATGTGATTATAGTCTTGTTGTTAATCAATTCAGTATTAGCTTTAAGCTTGTATATAACAAATAGTGATCATTTCGAAGAACAAAGCATTGAAGAAAGCATCCCTTGTGCATGATGAAAGATTAAGAAGGCCTCTTGAAGAAGATGCTTTGATGCAGTGTGTTTGTATGTGTTTTGGAAATACTGTGTTGCATTATTTATCTCTGCTTAAATGAGACAAGCTGGACAAGCTGGAAAGGGTCTGGAGAACAAGCCCTATGAGGAGAGGCTCAAAGAGCTGGGCATGTTTAGCCTGCAGAAGAGAAGGCTTAGAGGAGACATGATAGCCATGTACAAATACGTGAAGGGAAGTCATAGGGAGGAGGGAGCAAGCTTGTTTTCTGCTGCCCTGCAGACTAGGACGCGGAACAATGGCTTCAAACTACAGGAAAGGAGATTCCACCTGAACATCAGGAAGAACTTCCTCACTGTGAGAGCTGTTAGACAGTGGAACTCTCTCCCCCGGGCCGTGGTGGAGGCTCCTTCTTTGGAGGCTTTTAAGCAGAGGCTGGATGACCATCTGTCGGGGGTGCTTTGAATGCGATTTCCTGCGATTAGCAGGGGGTTGGACTGGATGGCCCATGAGGTCTCTTCCAACTCTACTATTCTATGATTCTATGAGACTCGGTGAAATTAAGTCATGACCAATTTAAGTTACACTGATTTCAATGGTCTTCTGTAAGCACATTGGCATCTATACATATATATCTCAATATACATACGCCTCTATTGATCTATTGTCACTGCAGAATTAATCATGCATATCTTTTGAATTGCTCTGTGCTCTCAAGGCATGTTCTGATGGAATACATTGCAACATTTTTTAAAAATTAGATGTGAATCTAGTCCATAGCTAGATAAAATACCTCCTGGGATTCACATGTATGTTATTTATTTACTTATTTACTTACTTACTTATTTATTTATTTATTTTTATTTATGATGTTAGAAGCTAATTGAAGGTACAGTTCTAATGTATTTTAATAAACACAAAGTAAAAAAAAAACTTGGCATTATACTAGATTTCATTTGACCAGAAGCTGGACACTTGGAGTGCCTCTGGCGTTGCTGTGAGGTCCTCCATTGTGCATGTGGCAGGGCTCAGGCTGCCTTGTACTTAGTGGTCTCTGGTTTGCTCTACTCCACACTCACATGTCATGGACTCCACTTTGTAGCCCCATTTCATAAGATTGGTTCTGCATCTCGTGGTGCCAGAGTGCAGTCTGTTCAGTGCCTTACAAGTCACTCAGTCTTCTGTGTGCCCAGGAGGGAGTCTGTCATCTGGTATCAGCCACGGATTGGGGTTCTGGGTTTTAGCCTGCCACTTTTGGGCTCTCTCTTGCTGAGGTGTTCCAGTGCCTAAAATCTTAGAAAGCTGTTTCTTGATTTTAGACATTGGCATGCTGACTGATATCTGAACAGAGGAGGGGCCGGAGATGTCAATGCCTTGGTCCTTTCATTACAGGCTGCTACTTCTCAATGGATGTCAGGTGGTGCAATACCGACTAAATGGTATAATTTCTTCAGTGGTGTAGGGCGTAGACATCCTGTGATAATGCGGCATGTTTCATTAAGAGCCACATCTAATTTTTTAACATGGTGAGATACATTTCACACTGGGCATGCATATTCATCAGCAGAGTAGTAAAGAGCAAGGGCAGATGTCTTCACTGTATCTGTGTTCATGTATGCTATCAACACTGCTTAAAAATCCTTTAGTTCAAACATTCTTTTTCCAGAAAATTATCTTAGTTTTACTGTTTAGTAGAAACTGAATGCATTGATAATATTGTCAGTCTCAAATGTAAACAATAAAAAGACAGCAGTTTCAACAGTTCACAAAGATAAAGTAGTTCTTAGATATAATGTTCTGTTAATTGGCTTGATTGCTTCAGTAAGATGCATCCTAGTACATTGGATTGCTGGTCATAAATCTGGTTGGACATTGTGCCTTATTAATAATCATCTAACTATGATGGCGCAGCCCAAATTGGAAGGTGCATATAACATATGCAGGGTCTCTGTGCATTGAATCATAGGGAACAAGGACTGATTTTAACAGTCTCATTAAAGAGTTTGTATGCAACAAACTCTTGGGAGCATTATCCCATTATTAGAATCTTCTTAAGCTCCCCAGTCTTTTTATCCCTTTAAGGCAAACATTGTCTCTCAGATTCTAGTATGACCTTCTCTTCTGAGGATTAAAAGCAAATGATTTGGTTATTACTCTGTGGCATATGGATATATTAAGATAAAGGAAAAGTGTAGTTGATGGGAACAGATGGATTTTGAACTATGCTAGGATCTGTTGGATACTTATAAATATTTAATTTACAATGAATCTTTAATATAACATTTAACTAAATGTTCTGTCATAGCCTTTCTTAATGTGATGCCTCTTCTGTATAATTGTCAAAGTGATTTTCTGTGAATACGGAATGGTTAAAAATTTTAAAAGTCAATGGATTATGGGAAGAGCAATGCAGTCTCACAATAAATGTTATGGTTCGCAGATTTGCTTAGTTTGAATGTCATGCATAAAAACAACTTTTTTAAAAAAAATAAACAAACCTGGAAGACAAAATAAAAGAAGCAAAATAGCACTAGACCTATATGCAGTGCTTCAGGAAGTACTGAAATGTTTATTCATTTAGTCATTTCTGACTCTTTGTGACCTCATGGAGAGTTCCATGCCAGAGCTCCCTGTCGGCTGTGGCCACCCCCAGCTCCTTCAAGGTCAGGCCAGTCACTTCAAGGATAACATCCATCCATCCATCTTGTCCTTGGTCAACCCTTTTTCTCTTTTCCTTCCATTTTTCCCAGCATCATGATCTTCTCCAAGCTTTCCTGTCTTCTCATGATGTGGCCAAAGTATTTCATCTTTGCCTCTAATATCCTTCTCTCCAGTGAGCAGTTGGGCATTATTTCCTAGGGTATGGACTGGTTTGATCTTTTTGTGGTCCAAGGCACTCTCAGGATTTTCCTCCAACACCACAGTTCAAAAGCATCTATCCTCCTTCACTCAGCCTTCCTTATGTTCCAGCTCTCTCATCCATAGGTTACTATGGGGAATACCATTGCTTTCACTATGCGGACCTTCGTTGCCAGTGTGATGTCTCTGCTCTTCACTATTTTGTCAAGGTTGGCCATTGCTCTCCTCCCAAGAAGTAAACGTTTTCTGATTTCCTGGCTGCAGTCCACATCTGCAGTAATTTTTGTGCCTAGGAGTACAAAGTCTGTCACTGCCTCCATGTTTTCTCTCTCTATTTCCAGTTATCAATCAGTCTGGTTGCCATAATCTTGGTTTTCTTGATGTTAACTGTAACCCAGCTTTTGCACTTTCTTCTTTCACCTTGGTGATAAGGCTCCTCGGCTCCTCCTCACTTTCAGCCATCAAAGTGGTATCATCTGCATATATAAGCTTGTTAATGTTTCTTCCAGCAATTTTAAGTCCAGCCTTGGATTTGTCAATGTCACATGATGTGTTCTGTATACAAGTTGAATAGGTATGGTGAGAGTAAACAGCCCTGCCGTACTCCTTTCCCAATCTTGAACCAGCCTGTTGTCCCGTAGTCTGTTCTTACTGTTGCTACTTGGCCGTTGTACAGATTCCTCAGGAGACAAGGTGGATTGGTATCCCCATACCACCAAGAACTTGCCACAATTTATTATGATCAACACAGCCAAAGGCTCTAGAATAGTTGATAAAACAGAAATACTGTATGTACTCATGTATAAGTCCAGAAATTCTAATAAAAATTAGATCCCTTCCTAAACCTCCGTTGGTGTGGTTTGTCTAGAGATATAGTGAACAATTTAGTTTTGCATTTGATGCACTTTTCTCCAAATGTATGGATAAAAAAGAGGAAGCATGTGATACTTTTTTGAGAAAGCTGGTAATGAAAAGACAGTGAACATAGGTTTTTACCGCAAAGCTGCGCTGTTCCTCAAACTCTTGCACAGTTTTCAAAAACAATGAAGTTTGCGGTGTGCCAGAAACTGAAAATGTGTTATAGAAACTTTGAAAATGTTGACATGCTATTTGAATTCCCACAGAAGTGGCATGATGGGGTTGCAAGCTCCAATTATCATACCAGTCGGGAAACAAATTTCAATTCCATCTCTAATATGAAGACAGGAGGAAAGCTATACAGCCTCTGCTGCCTGATGCCACTGTTTCACTGCGCCTACTGTGGGATCATGCCATCGGTTCTGCAGAAGAGTCCTTCTAATCTTTGTCTTGCTAGGGAAAATCCTTTTAGGGTGCTTTCTTTCCTAGCATAATAGATAGATAATGCCTTTCCATAGGTCATTGGCCCTATTAGACATTTCCTTCCCAGAGTAATTACCTTCTATGGACATGGTTTCAAGGGAGACAAGACAGCTCCCCATTCCATGCCCCCCTCTCCAAAAACTAGATTGAAAATACATATCTGAGATCAGATTCTCAGACCTGAATTGAAATCTACCCATTGCTCTATAAAACTTCTTCCCTGTGTCTCATATATAGCTTCTCCTTCAGCAGGAACAGGGAAGAGAGAGAAATCAATTCTATCATTACATGGTTTATGGAGAACTACATTCTGCTAGGTGAGGTGGGGAAGATGAAGAATTAAAGATTTTCCCCTCCTGTTTCTTCTTTGCTAATGTGCTTTCAATATTTGAGTGCTGAAACATAATCATTGTTTGAGCTGCCTACATTTTAATTAAAAAATTGAACAAGTTTCATTACTGAATAATGAAGGGAGGGGGGCAAGCACAGTCACAAATGCATAAAACACTGGCTATAATTAAAATTGACATACTAGCCAACCATATCTTCAAAGAGGGTTTTTACAAATTGCACTTCATTGCTTTCGTCCTTTCCCCCCTGCATTTTCAGGTATATGTGTGCCAATGCACACAGAGATGTCTGGCTTTGCTATAAGAAGTCCATGTTCAAACCTAGGAACAGATCCAATTCCTACAGTTTATCTTTTAGTGAGTTGGATCTGCTTTAAAACCTCACTGCACAGGCAGAGTATCCCTCATCCAAAATGCTTGGGACCAGAACAGTTTTGGGTCTGGGATTTTGTAATACCTAGATTTGCATACATAATAAGATACCAGGTCTAAACATAACATTCATTTGTGTTTTATTTACTCTTTATACACATAGAATCAGAATCATAGAGGTGGAAGAGCCCTCATGGGCCATCCAGTCCAACTCCCTGCCAAGAAGCAGGAAATCACATTCAAAGCACCCCTGACAGATGGCCATCCAGCCTCTGCTTAAAAGCCTCCAAAGAAGGAGCCTCCACCACAGTCCGAGGGAGAGAGTTCCACTGCTGAACAGCTCTCACTGTGAGGAAGTTCTTCCTGATGTTTGGGTGGAATCTCCTTTCCTGTAGTTTAAAGCCATTGTTCCGCATCTTAGTCTCCAGGGCAGCAGAAAACAAGCTTGCTCCCTCCTCCCTATGACTTTCCCTTACATATATGTACATCTATATATATAAAAAAGTAATGAAATTTCGGCCTAGGACAAAACAACAAAACTACACATCCCATAAACACTAAACTTGGCAGCACAACCCCTCATCCATGCCTCTACGTTCATACAACAAAAAGAAAAGAAAAATAAGGTCCTAATTAGAGGGAGAGGAATAATTGTTTTTATCCAATTGCTGCCAGTTAGAAGCTAAGCTCCGCCCACTTGGTCTCCTAGCAACCCACTCAGCCCAGGAGACAGACAGAGTTAGGCCTCACTTAGGCCTCTTCTACACTGCCTATAAAATACAGATTATCTGATTTTAACTGGATTATATGGCAGTGTAGACTCAAGGCCCTTCCACACAGCTATATAACCCATTTATAATTTTATATTATTTGCTTTGAACTGGATTATCTTGACTCCACACTGCCATATAATCCACTTGAGTGTGCATTTTATCCAGCTGTGTAGAAGGGGCCTCATACTTCGCCACAGCAACGCGTGGCCGGGCACAGCTAGTATGTGTGTGTATATGTATATGTATATATATATATATATATATATATATATATATATATGTATATGTATATGTATATATGGCTATCATGTCTCCTCTCAGCCTTCTCTTCTGCAGGCTAAACATGCCCAGCTCTTTAAGCCGCTCCTCATAGGGCTTGTTCTCCAGACCCTTGATCATTTTAGTCGCCCTCCTCTGGACACATTCCAGCTTGTCAACATCTCCCTTCAATTGCGGTGCCCAGAAGATAGTTCATCAACTGCAACATTTTGCTACATGCACCACCAAAGGAGTCATTTACCTTATTACTTGTCCCTGTTCCTTGATGTATGTCGGCCAGACCAGTAGACAAATTAAACTCTGTGTAACAGAACACAAGAGTAAGATTAGGAATCGGGCCATTGACTCAAGCCTGTATAAACATTTCAATGACACGAACCATAGTCCTGAATCATTCAGGGTTCTAGTCCTAGAGGTAGTTACTTCTTCCTCAAACACAGATTTATGCACCAAACTACAACAACAGGAAGCCTTCTGGATATTCACTCTTAAAACAGTTCACCCTAAGGGTCTCAATGATTCTATTTCATTTCAATGTTTTCTGTGAGCCTGGTGTATACCTTTGGTGAAGTTCAAATAGGTTATTTTTATGTAAAACTTCTTTCAAATGGCTGGTACATAGCCACACCTATATCCATACTGGTCGTGGATGGTGACCAACCTTGGACTTGTTTAAAACATTGGATTTCATAAAAGGATTCACTTACTTGGACGTTTAAATTTGGACTCACAATTAGATTTATACAGTCCTCCATGTGGAACATGAACTCTGGTGGGCATTGTACTCACAAACTCTGAATATAGAGTTTTACTTTCTATGAATGTATATGTGTTGGTAACACACAGATTATATTTTGGTTTAATTACTGTTGTATAGTGCATATCTTTGGATTACATTTCTAGCTGTAGTGGCCTCTTGCCTGTGCATTTCAGGGAATCCTTTCTTTGTATTGCCGGTGCCCAGAATTGGACACAGTATTTCAGGTGTGGTCTGACCAAGGCAGAATAGAGGGGGGGCATGACTTCCCTGGATCTAGACGCTATACTCCTATTGATGCAGGCCAAAATCCCATTGGTTTTTTTAGCTGCTGCATCGCATTGTTGATTCATGTCTAACTTGTTGTCCACGAGGATTCCAAGGTCTTTTTCACACGTCCTGCTGTCGAGCCAGGCATCGTCCCCCATTCTGTATCTTTGCATTCCATTTTTTCTGCTGATAAAGTATTTTGCATTTGTCCCTGTTGAACTTCATTTTGTCAGTTTCAGCCCATCTCTCTAATCTGTTACCTAGAGGTAACTTCATATAATTTTCAAAAGATATTTTGTTTGCAACTAAGTTTGTACAGACTGAAATATCAGAAAGCTATATTTATTTATCGTGTCAGAAGCAAATTGAGGGTACTGTTATAATGTATTTTTTAAAAGACACAAACCAAGTTAAAAACTTGGCATTGTTCTAGATTTCATTTGATCAGAAGCTGGACATTTGGAGTGCCTCAGGTGTCGATGTGAGAAGGTCCTCCGTTGTGCATGTGGCAGGGCTCAGATTGCATCGTAAGTGTTCCGTGGTTTGTTCTTCTCCACACTCACATGTCGTGGACTCCACTTTGTAGCCCCATGTCTTAAGATTAGCTCTGCATCTCGTGGCCCCAGAGCACAGTCTCTTCAGTGCCTTCGAAGTTACCCAGTCTTCTGTGTGCCCAGGAAGGAGTTTCTCATCCAGTATCAACCACTGGTTGAGGTTCTAGGTTTTAACCTGCCACTTTTGCCATTTTTCTGGTTTTTCCTTTATGGTGCCATTAAACTACCTCCCCCCTTAAGCGGTACCTATTTATCTACTCAGAACTATTTTCAATCTGCTAGGTGGGCAGTGAGCTGGGCTGAAGATAAGGCGCTCACCCCAATCCAGGCTTTGAACAACCAACCTTTTGATTGGTAAGATTTATTGCAGCTGGTGGTTAACCTGCTGTTCTAAAGCCCGGCCTATTTACATTATTCTCTCCTCCTTTTCCACCTCGCTTTCAGTAATTTGGTTGTATATCATATGGAACTTAGGTGAAACTGAATTGCCATTAGAAAAAAGTATAAAATGAGGTGAGATGATTTTTTTCTATAGGCAGACTTTAAGATGAACACTTCACTATTTCAGAACTGAGCAACTGAATTATGCATTCATACATACTTGCAATTTAGATATTAAGGATGTAATGCTTCTTAACAAGCTCTATGTGTTCAATCCAAGACTTCTCCAGTCATTTTTGCCATATTGTAAGACCTTCTTAAGGCTGACTGAAGTTGGGAATGCAGTTAATCCTTCTGAAGTCTGGGAATTCTAACATTTATTACATTTTTAGCACTTTAATTAGATTTTAATTGAATTCTAATTAGATTTTTTAATACTCACTTTCAACTTTTGGTTATCCAGTTGAGGCCTCAAGCATATTGCATGTAATACTGTGCACTACTATCAAGTCCGTAGGCAAATAAAAAAAAAAAATCAGGGTGTGTGTGAATTTATTTTTAAAAATTTAGCAATCATAAAGAGTAGGTCCATAACACAAAATATTTTACATTTATAACTCGTTCTATATTTTTATTTAGATTAAATTAAATTAAAATTCTATTTTAGCTACAAAGTTTCAAGTCTAAAAAAACTAATGTGACCCTTAATTTGTAATTTAGTGGTTACAAAAGAATGTCACAACACCTGTTGGAAACACTTGAAAATGCGTCAGTTAGGGCTGTGCAAAATTTTCGATAGTCGTTGTTAAATTCATACTTACGACGTGATATTCGACACCTTCACTATGGGCTTGATTGCCATAATAAAGACCAAGTAAATCAATAATTAAGGATGTTTTTAAACCTGGCCGAAGGCTGGAAAAAATGAAGGTAATGGGAATATGTAAATACTTAACATTGCACACTTCTCTTTGCAGTGTAGCGTCTGTTCTCACCCAAAGGCAGTTCAGCATTCTAAGCTTATGGTTTAGTCATTTTTACTGTAGTAAAATTTCTGCAAAAGCCTTAGATTTTTGCCAGACATAAGAAGGAAGTGTTACATAGTGCTTCCAAATGATTAGACTGTGTCTGACAAATAAAGCCAGACACAGCTTCAAATGAAACAATAATTTGTTGGCTCTCGGGTTACGTCTTGGGTTACATGCATTTGCATTTTTGTCTAGTCAAGGGGCTGGAAGGATTATTAAATGTATTATGAATAACCTTTAATGAGATGACATGTTTGAACAGCTTTATGAAGATGAGGCTGGTTAGCATAAGTAGCATTTTGAAAACCCTTAAATACCAATTAACCTAGTAAAGTTGAATTGGTATACAGATGGTCTTTTCCGTATTTCAGGATCTGCTTTTGCATTTTTCCTGTTTAGTCATCTCACCCAATCTCTCTTCTTTTGCTGCTTTAAATTAGGAATAGGCAAAGCTGTTACTGGGCTCTAATGTGCACTATCCCCAGCCAACATGTGAAGAATGATAGGAGTCAAATATTTACTCAAGAGCAACCTCTTATACACTTCCCTGTTTCAGAACTAGCAAGGTCTTTTGGGAGAAATGACCCTACATTCAGTGTAAAACAACAACTTCAATGATTTCTCATTCTTGGCTATGCTGGTCTAAGAGATTTGTTTATTCTAGTATAGCTAATAGGGCAGTGCCAAAATCCAGATGCAGGTCATAAGTGATTCGGCAAATCACTTTCTGATTTCTAAAGCATTTTCTGATTCCAGAGTCTCTCCTGTGAAAAAGTGTTTATCTGCAAAAGCTATGGCAGCAAAGATATGGTACAGATTGGGTTATATGCAGGAAATAAGTGTATTTACTATTCTACCTTTTTCGTTTATAACAAACAAAATTATCAAGAGGTGTTTTAGATGTGCCTAACATATTTGGGTGCCAGGTGCATTTAACAAACAATATTTGGAAAGGATTATTATCATGTTTTTGAAGAAGTTTTCAATACCGTTGGGATTTTGTTCAAGTACTTCAATAAGAAATAATCCAAACATTTCACAAAGAAGCCATTCTTTATCTTCTTGGACAGTTGGGAAAAAGTAATCCCAAGGAATTTTAAATTACCTTCATGAGTTTTTGAGAACTTGAAGGAACCTTTATCTTTAATATCTGATTAAAAAAATCTTCAGTGTGTTAGAAGGGCATATGAGAAAGTCATACTAAATAAATATGGAAACCCCAAGGCCTGTAGATCACTGTTCCTGTAGATAAATCTTAAAAAATAGCCCATAATAAGGTTTACCTGCCCGTAAAATTAGTCTTCTCAATTAGGCCAAAAGAAGAAGTAAAATTTATTTCTAATTTGGGAAAACGTTTTTTGTTTGATCACTTGGATACAACTCTGGGATCAGAATTTTTAAAGAAAAAATATGTTGTCGAAGGCTTTTATGGCCAGAATCATGGGTTGCTGTGAGTTTTTCGGGCTGTATGGCCATTTTCCAGAAACATTCTTTCCTGACGTTTCACCTGCATCTATGGCAGGCATCCTCAGAGGTTTTGAGGAAAGAATGCTTCTGGAACATGGCCATACAGCCTGAAAAACTCGCAACAACCCAATATATTATGTGATAAATAAATATAAAATGCTGAGATGTCATTGAAGATTTTCTTAAATGCTTTCCTACTATCAGAACTATGGGTACAGATCCATAATCCAGACGGAGGTCACTAGGGGCTCTAGAGAGAAAAAGATAGTCCATTTTATGGGGGTGGAGGTGAGTTGAAGGAGTAAAACCATTTCCCCCTGTTTTTCAGTTATCCCCCCCCATATCCCCATCGTGGAAACAACCCTTGTTTATGATATGGAAAGTGGGGAGGGGGAATAACTACCATAAACAGGGGAAATGTTTTTCCTCCTTCAATACCCCCCCATTAAATGGACTATCCTTGTCTCTCTAGTGCCCCCTAGTGGCCTCCGCCCAGATAATGGAACAGTACCTAAGAAACAGGCTACTATAGTTTTATGCTCTACCCAGGAAAGCCCACTTGGGTCCCTAATTATTTGTTCTTGTGCTTCTCATTGTGTTTTCTGTTAGTAGGCAAATCACTGTTCCTGTAAGCGTTTATGCTCATTTTTTGCAGGATTGGTTGGTAGCTTTGCCTGCCTGTCTTCCTCCCTTCCTTCCTTCCTTCCTGAATTCATATCTCACCTTTCAGTGAAAACAACTCCCATAGTGGCTTAGAAGTTGTTACATTGACAACTCCCTGCCCTCAGGCTCAAAACTTTAAAAGATATGAAATTCTATACAAGGAAAAGAGGATGACAGCAAAGTAAGGGATTACGTCCAGCAAACACTGGGTGTTGTTTCCTCCTGTAGATGTCAGAACAAGGCAGCTGGTATGGAAAGAGGGCTGTTCCCAGCCTCTGGAATCAAGACACTGTGGTCATGGCTCAGTTATCTAATTTAATTATATTCATGTTACAAAATAAGATAGATATTTACCAAATCACATAAAGTATAAATAGCTGCACCTGCTACATTTTGCTTTTCTCCAACAACCAGCCATAACTCAAGGAGCCCCATCTGAAGAAGAGCTTCAACTGAACAATTAAATTGTGTGGGCTGCACACAGATGTCTTGCTCAGGATCCTTCCGGGATTTTTAATGCAAAATTATTCTGGCTGTACTCTTTTTTTTCTGTCTTCCTTTCTTAAGACTAAGAGGATCACACTGTCTTTTGCATCTGTTCATCCCATCAGGCTCTTTTTTTCTTTATAACCATGTTTGCAGCACTGTGGAAGTCTTAAATGAATAAACTAACAAACAAAAGTTCATCAAGCCAGCTAGACATAGAAGCAAAATTGCCGAGAAGGGGGAAAACAGATCCTCTAGTAAATGAGATTTTCCCGAAATTAAAAGTCTAGCCAGATTTGTGCGTCGCACTAGTATCCAGCATTGAGCTATTTGTTTTTTTTTTATTCGGTGCAGAGGAGCGGTGAAATCAAGTGTATCTGAACAAATGTTAAGCTAGGGAGACAGGTGTGTTTAGTCTTTTTTGGCTAATAAAAATCTCAGCAATAGGAACTCTCAGATTTTTCAAATGATGCCCTTGGGTAATGTGAGTTAACCCAGGATTAACCTATTAATGCAGATTTATTCCTGGTTTTAAAAATCACCTGGAAAGATTTGGATCTTCCAAGAAAATCCAGTCTTTTTCTGGTGCTGTGGCTGTGGAGAGTAGTATCACGCAGGCTGCTTGGGGAGGTGGGATGACAGTGTCCCTCTCCTTCCTGCCTCCACTCTCCCCACAAAAGCCTCTTTCCCTTCTCCAGAGACTATGTTGGCTCTGCATTAGTAAGGCATGGTGGGGGCTTTGCAGCAGAGAAGTTCATCCTGCTTCAAAATTCCCATCCTGTCTTACTGATTCGGAGCCAGGAATGACAGAGACTCCAGAGAAGGGGGACAAGGGTTTTCCTTAATTTGAGAGAGGTGCAAGGAGGGAAGGGTGGCACTCTCCATGACTGTCCATGTTTCTAGGTGATGTACTTCATAGAAGTCAGCAATCTCAATGTGACAGGTTGAGGACCTTTCTTAGGACCTTATCATACAAGCTCATGGAATTTCCCTGCATCAGGCTGAATCCATGGGTTCCCTTTAAGGGGGGGGGCATGGAGAGATCGCCGCTCCACACCCCACATCATCTGTGTTACCTTCTCCCTCATCCCATGGGGGGAAGCGTTGCTGCCTGACTTCCCCCCATTGAAGGCAAGGTAACATGGGAAGGCTGTGCTTCACCTCCCTTTTGGAAGTCCCTTTACATTGTGTGAAGGGTTCTGTGCTGAAAAGGGAGGTGAAACAGCCTACAACTGGAAAATCATCTCATCCGATGAGGTGGTTACTGATGATCTGTTCATCTGAGAAACTGTGTAAAGAAGAACCTGTGGCTTTCTGGATACAATTGGGTTCCAGTTCCCATTAATCCTTTCATGGCTACTGGTAAGGCATCACGAGAGAAGTAATATATAAATACCTTTAGTGACACAACTTCCCCAGCTTTGTCTTAAAATATGAAACGTTGAAGGCAGTGATTGTTCCTATATGTCTTCCTCTTCACAGATGTAGATAGTGATACCGGTGTTGTCTTTGATGAGCTTCATCTCGAAAACTTGCATTTTACTTGTGCCTATGGTCAATTTAGTAAGGGGATAATTTCACTTACTTGACACTTGGATGCCCATTCCATTGCTTTTTTTCATTTCAGGAGAGGCTTGAGAAACTGCAAGTCACTTCTGGTGTGAGAGAATTGGCCATCTCCAAGGACGTTGCCCAGGGGATGCCCAGAATTTTTACCAACCTGTGGGAGGCTCCTCTCATGTCTTCACCTGGGAAGCTGGAGCTGACAGATGGGAGCTCACTTCGCTCCCCGGATTCGAACTGTTGACTTTTTGATCAGCAGTCCTGCCGGCACAAGGGTTTAACCCATTGTGCCACCAGGGGCTCCCATTCCATTGCTGTAAGAAAAGCATGGGATTCTGAAAACAATGTGTTTTTGCATGGGAACAATCTCTGTTCAGTCATTTCAGCTGGAAATGACCCTAGACCTTATTGTCATCAAGACATTACCAAGTGGTTAACATGCAGGCACCACTTTTTTGAGAGAATATCGCTTCTCCAAAGTTACCAAACCACTTCCCTTTATTTAGACTGAAAGGAAAGGAACTGTTCAGAGGAAATGCTTTAAGGTTGTAGGCTGGAAATGTGTGTTCAACCACTGACACATTCCTGTCCTTCAGAAAACCAGATAGCTCTTACATCTTCTGCTCCCCCAACGTCTCCTTCTAGACACATCCAATACCTTTTAAATGTCTCAAGCAATAAGCTATTGATTTCTCTCTGTATTTTCCCTTCAGTGCTTTGTTTCTTTCATTTTTACTTCCTCTTTAGAACTCATCCTGATATTTTTTCCCCTCGTTTTAGAGCAACAGCACAAGGAAAGCAGTAGAGTATGTGTTAAGTTTTTCTTGTTTTCCCCTTTTTAAAAGACTACACTTAAATTGTTCTGGACTAATTTTGTTCTTTCAATTTGTCCTTTTAATTTGTTACATTGTTAAATGTGTTTTGATCTTTTGAAAGCTGCTTAAGGGCAAAACAGCAATGAGGGTCTATCCAGATTATTTTTCTATTATGATTTTTTTTTCAAATTATTGTTTTATTTGCTCTTTTAATTGAAATATTGGGGCTAATCTGTTTATAAGGAATTGTAGAGAAAAAATATTGTTTGTTTTATTTAAAATCATTTTAGTATTTAGGGTTTTCAAAAGTTTTTCTCTAATTGATGTTTAGGGATATGAAAATCCATCTGTTTTATTTTTTATACTTTTTTCCCCTAGAATCCTCAGCATTTGCTCCCTGGTTTTTAGTGAGTAGTAAGAGGTTTTTTCCCCTCGTGAAAGGAAACATAGACATATGTTCAGACACATTTTTCCTGAAGTTAGCATTTCTGTAGTAATTTTCCTCACTGTACAGGGATTTAACATATTTCTCCTTATTAGCGAAAACTTGCTTCTGTGCATCTTTCCCAATATGCACACTTTCATGGTGCATAGTTTTCAAATGAATAATTGGCTTTCTGTGTATTTTTTTCCTTTCCCGGAATATATTACAAAAGACAGAAGTGTATTGCTCTCTGAGGCATGAGGTCTTTATCCGCACTGTTCTTGGGTCCCTTTTAGCTGCTATGGCTCCGTCGTATGGAATGCTTGGATTTGTAATTTCATGAAGCATTTCATTTTTACTACTAGTGGTATCTAATGTCCTGTGGGAACAAGAGCATTTTGAGTAGCTCACCAAACTATTAATCACAGGATTCTATCGGATAGATTCATGGCAGTTTCAGTGGCTTTCAACTGCTACTGTTGTCTCAGTGGATACACCTTTATTCCCGTTGCCAACCACAGGAGCTGCAAAATAGATATTTTCACAGGGAAATGGAAACCTGACATCTTGTTTTCCCTCCGTGCTGATTTTTCTGTGTTCCAGTCCTAAGTGAGGGATATGTAATAAACTGGACTTAAAGTAGTTAATGCTTGTTGCACTTCTGTACATTTTAAGGATATCTTTGTCGACCCAATTTTGGTTCCATTCCTATTGGTCTATACCAGACGTCGGCGGTGTCTGGGAGGGCCTTCGCACAATTGAGACTCGTGCGCCAACTGCGACCGTACCTCACGAAGGCTGATCTGGCCGGGGTGGTCCATGCCTTGGTCACCTCCAGACTGGACTACTGTAATGCGCTCTACGTGGGGCTGCCCTTGAAAATGGCTCGGAAGTTCCAACTGGTCCAACGAGCGGCAGCCAGGATGTTAACTGGGGCCCCTTACAGAGAGAGGTCAACCCTCCTGTTCAAGGAGCTCCACTGGCTGCCATTTATTTTCCGAGCCCAATTTAAGGTGCAGGTGCTTACCTACAAAGCCCTGAACGGTTTGGGACCATCCTACCTCCGTGACCGCATCTCCGTCTACGAACCCACGTGTTCACTTCGGTCATCTGGAGAGGCCCTGCTCGTGATCCCGCCTGCATCGCAAGCACGGTTGGTGGGGACACGAGACAGGGCCTTCTCTGTGGTGGCCCCCCGACTCTGGAACACCCTCCCCAAGGATCTCAGACAGGCCCCTACATTGGCAGTCTTCAGAAAGAACTTGAAGACCTGGCTGTTCCAATGTGCCTTCCCAGATTAATAGGAAATCTCCAATACCAAGTCCCATAAGCACTTTATTAGAACTAAGATCGCATATCGTACTCTGCACTTGCCCTATAAGCCTTATATATCACCTGTCACATCAGCACTTTTAATCTTGTACCCATTACTCTGGCCCGGCCCAGTTCTATTGTGTTTTAGCGTATTGTTATTGCTTGTGGTTTATACTGTTTTAATTGTTTTTAATTTGCCTTTTGTTTTGTATTGCTATATTGTGTGTTGAGGCCTTGGCCTTTGTAAGCCGCATCGAGTCCTTCGGGAGATGCTAGTGGGGTACAAATAAAGTTTAATAATAATAATAATAATAATAATAATAATAATAATAATACCAAGTATGGGCAAACTTCGGCCCTCCAGGTGTTTTGGTCTTCAACTCCCACAATTCCTAACAGCCTACCAGCTGTTAGGAATTGTGGGAGTTGAAGTCCAAAACACCTGGAGGTCCGAAGTTTGCCCATGCCTAGTCTATACTATCTGAGTATACCATGAGAAGAAGAGATACGAATGCATTAGACTAGTGGTGAGAGAAGGCTCCTGTATTTCCTGAATCCGTATTTGTATTTGGTTAATTTTTGGGGAGCCTCCAAACCCAAAGCTATAGATGTGTGGAAATCTCTATGCACAACTAAGCTTTCATTTCTTCAGTTTTGTTTTCCCATATATATGTTTCCTTATAGTGAAGATGTAAAAATTCAAAATATGCCACCTTGATTAATTAGCATCACTGCATGCATAACATCATATCTCAAAGTCCCTTATGTATTTTCTGTCTATAACAGGTATGGGCAAACTTCAGTTCTTCAGTTGGTTTGGACTGCAACTCCCACAATTCCTAACAGCCAGTAGACTGCTAGGAATTGTGGGAGTTGTAGTCCAAAACACCTGGAAGGCCAAAGTTTGCTCATGCCTGTTCTATAGCCTTGTATCACAAGCAGATGGCAAACCAGCATTAAAGCAGGATTGTCATCAAAGGTGATGGTCCCTATTGCATGATGCTGCACACACCTTATTGATGGTCTACCACCTTTCCATGAGAAACCCATGAATAGTTACAGATCACACCACATTCCCATCATTTACCTGGTGCAATTGTTTGCTTCTGTCTGTCTGCAATTCCAGCCACGGTGGCAGTGAAGTGACATCGGGCTAGGATTGTCCTGTTTCCCCTACTTCTTTTCACTATTCCCGAGGAAGTAATTGTTTGATTTCAAAGTGGGCTTTTTTATTAAATATAATTGGAATTGCCAAATTGATTTTTAAAACTTTTGAAAAAAATATAGCTAACACTCCAGAAGACAGGAGCAGAATTCAAAACGATCTTAACAGACTAGAGAGATGGGCCGAAACTAACAAAATGAAGTTCAACAAATGCAAGATACTTCACTTCGGCAGAAAAAATGGAATGCAAAGATACAGAATGGGGGATGCCTGGCTCGATAGCAGTATGTGCGAAAAAGACCTTGGAGTCCTTGTGGACAACAAGTTAAACATGAACCAACAATGTGATGCGGCTGCTAAAAAAGCCAACGTGATTTTGGCCTGCATCTAGAGGAGTATAGTGACTAGATCCAGGGAAGTCATTCTCCCTTGGTCAGACTACACCTGGAATACTGTGTCCCATTCTGGGCACCGCAGTTGAAGGGAGATGTTGACAAGCTGGAATGTGTCCAGAGGAGGGCGACTAAAATGATCAAAGGTCTGGAGAACAAGCCCTATGAGGAGAGGCTTAAAGAACTGGGCATGTTTAGCCTGCAGAAGAGAAGGCTGAGAGGATAGCCATGTATAAATATGTGAGGGGAAGTCATAAGGAGGAGGGATCAAGCTTGTTTTCTGCTGCCCTGCAGACTAGGACACGGAACAATGGCTTCAAACTACAGGAAAGGAGATTCCACCTGAACATCAGGAAGAACTTCCTCACTGTGAGAGCTGTTCAGCAGTGAAACTCTCTGCCCCGGACTGTGGTGGAGGCTCCTTCTTTGGAGGCTCTTAAGCAGAGGCTGGATGGCCATCTGTCGGGGGTGCTTTGAATGCGATTTTCTTCTTCTTGGCAGGGGGTTGGACTGGATGGCCCATGAGGTCTCTTCCAACTATTATTCTATGATTCTATATGGAGCAGCAAAAGTATGGGAAGACAGGCTTACAAACGTGTACAGAGATAGGAATGCAGGGCCACAGATCAGCAAATCAACACAGTTGCACAAATGCAGAGATGTATGATGG
Source organism: Anolis carolinensis (assembly GCF_035594765.1). Classification (NCBI taxonomy): domain Eukaryota; kingdom Metazoa; phylum Chordata; class Lepidosauria; order Squamata; family Anolidae; genus Anolis; species Anolis carolinensis. The sequence goes on along the minus strand of NW_026943819.1, from coordinate 13,743,392 downwards.
CAAGGCTGCTCAATGCTCATGCTAATATGGTATGCCAATTCTCCAGTTGCCACAAGATTTTCATTAATGAGTCTGATGAAGCAAAATTTGGGGCCATTTCGGGGTCACTTTATCGGATATATATTTCCCCCTTTTTTCCTTGGATGGGTTATTCTCATGGTTATGTATAGCCAAGAAGCCAGCTTTAAAATGATTTTTGCAACCTCAGTACATCCAGCCTCAAAAATACAGCTAACAGATAAAAAAACTAAATAAATCAGCAGCCCAAACCCCAATTACAGTTGAAGATACCATATGTTTATATGTACAGACTGCATCTGTTAGCAAAAATTTGCTCTGTTTATGGGAACCTAGTTGGCTCATTTAAGTTCAAAGTCATATCCTTCTCGAGCAGGTTGAAATATTATATTCCATACTTAGCCATTTTTCCCCTTGGCAAGTTGAATTCTTTTTTTTAACCTCTATCCACTTCATTTTAACTGCAATATAAATTTTGCAAAGGTTTCCTGTTTTCTCAGCTCACGTCTGTTTTCTTTTAGGGACTACAAATAAAAATATGAATTTCTGTTTGTTTACTTTGTTATTGCATTTGGTGGAACACAAGGTTGGGTAAGCATAATTCCCATTTGGAACACCACTGGTCATATTCAAGACTTGGGTGGATGAAGATTCAGTCTAGTTTACTTTTAAAAGAAATGTACCAAAATCCACATTTTCCTCATATTCAGGAAAGAATATGGGTTGTTTTAAAATTAAACCTGGGACAACCACACACCTAGATTCACTCATGAGATGACCAGATTCGACAGTCATTGTACTAACTCCCAAGGTTTCAAGTGTTTAATGTGAATAATCTAGTTTAGGATTCTAGGGTTTTCTGGCAAGTTTTTGATACAAACATTTCCATTTGGGTTTTTTTTTTGTTTTTGCATATTTTATTTGTTTGCTTTAAAAGTCTCCTTGGTGAGTTTCATTTATGTTCATCTATAAGAATTTAGTGATTTTTTTCTTCTTCATCAGTATTTTTTTTAAAAAAAACTACCTTTAAGTGAGGTATAAAAATCATTTTAGCAATATGATCTCCTCCTCCTTGGTTTGGGCTATTTGACAATACAAGCCATTGTGCCATCATATAAATGACAAAAATGAGACATTTTACTAAATTTTCACCTCTGTATGTGATGAGGATTTGTTTTGACGTAATTGAGATTTCTTTGTTGATAAACACTTTGCAAAATACGGAATTGTTTTCCAAAATGTATAAGGCAAGCTAGGCAAAGTGTATGTAGCTGGGTTGTTGTGAGTTTTCTGGGCTGTATGTTCATGTTCCAGAAGCATTTTCTCCTGAGGTTTCGCCCACATCTATGGCAGGCATCATCAGAGGTTGTGAGGTCTGTTGGAAACTAGTCAAGGGGGGTTTATATATCTGTGGAATAATGTCCAGGATGGGAGAAAGAACTCTTGACTGCTTGAGGCCAGTGCGAATGTTGCAATTGGCCACCTTGATTAGCATTGAATGGCCTTTCAGGTTCAAAGCCGGATTGCTTGCTTCCCTTCTTTGTTGGGAGGTGTTTGCTGGCCTGATTGTTTCCTGTCTGGAATTCCCCTGTTCTTTTTTTTAGTGTTCTTTATTTACTGTCTTGATTTTACAGTGTTTCACTTCTATGCTCCTATCCTCAGGGAATGCAGAGGGCAGACTCCATTTCTCTCTGCGATCCCTCTTAAAATGGAAACAGTAAGAAATGAGTCTTCTTTTCCTGTAGTCATTTTGAGAAACTCTGCAGAGGAATGTAGAACTATTGTTTGTGTGTTTTGGTGTATGTGTGGGAGCCGATAGAGGTGCTTGGGGAAAGAATCGACTTGTTTCCCCTCTGTATTTGCCCAGCCTGAGTGCAGGAGACACTTAAAGGTTCCACATGTAGACGTTGAAACTATCTAATTCACTTTGTTAGAGTGCCTCAGGAGGTGGTGGGTACTGAGTTTTTAAAAAACAATAATACAAAGTTTGATGTGCAACTGCCTGAGATGTCTTCGTTCTGGATTCTTGCACTGACAAGGGAATGCCTTCCAATTCTATATTTCTATATTTTTGCAACTTTTGCATCTGTAGCTCTAAAAAAAAGTCTGTTTTTCATTCCTTGTAATTAAAACCATGACTCCCCAATGCTGAATTATGATTACTATCTATCTTTGGATTATGAATTCTCCATCTAGCAAGGGCTTCTGAGACTTGAGTATTACAAAGTAACTTTTGTGGGACCTGGTTTTGTAACAGGGGATTATGACACTTCTCCATGTGGTGCATGACTAAGCCTATTAATCTGATTCGTACAGATGGCCAAGAATTTAAAGCAGTTTGTTTTTTTACTATGATTTTCCAGTTTATTTATGAGCAGATTGAAAAGAACTGTAGATTTGAAAAAAGGGAAATGAATGTAAGGCAGAATGAAACTAACAGATTCACCCATCTCTTATCTCCGTATGTGAACAACATAATTCTAGTGTCAAACTGCATTAATTAAGGAGCCTCCGGTGGCCTAGGGGATAAAAGCCTCGTGACTTGAAGGTTGGGTTGCTGACCTGAAAGCTGCCAGGTTCGAATCCCACCCGGGGAGAGCTCCCTCTATCAACTCCAGCTCTACACGGGGACATGAGAGAAGCCTCCCACAAGGATGGTAAAACATCAAAACATCCGGGTGTCCCCTGGGCAACGTCCTTGCAGATGGCCAATTCTCTCACTCCAGAAGCAACTCCAGTTGCTCCTGACACGAAAAAAACTGCATTAATTCTACAGTGTAGATATAGCCTGAGTTTCAATTTCTTATATTATTAGAAAACTATTGTTGTTGTTATTGTTGTTGTTTGATATATAACGAGATTAGTACACAGCAAACAAGATCACTATGCTGACTTTTGTATTGGATCATACATCGGACACTTCCCAAGTGTCTAGGATTGTGTGATGTATCGCCGAATAATGCATGCAGATCCGAGTAGGGTGGCCTTTTGCAGCTGACAGATGGTAATTTTGCTAGTGCCAATTGTTTTTAAGTGTTGGTCAAGGTCTTTAGGCATTCCACCCAGTGTGCCAGTTGCCACTGGTACCACCTTTACTGGCTTGTGCCAAAGTCTTTGCAGTTCGATCTTTAAATCCTCATATCATGTAAACTTTTCCAGTTGCAGTATTATTGCAGTATCTCTCTACCAACGCTTGTGAGGAAATAAAAAGCAGTAAATAATGGTAGATAAAACCAAAAATATTTTTAAACCATTTTTTTTAAAAAAAGTCATCAGATAAGCCAGAAAAACCAAACCTGGTTTTAATGACCCCAAAGCATAAAGAGTCTTTCCTGCCTATTGAAGAAAGATGGTGACAGATTGATTTTCTTTCGGAGAGGGTTTCAAGGAAAGAAAACAGATCCAAGGTCATGTAGAAGAAACTGAACCTGACTGGAAATTATAATATTTAAAAATACATTTCTAATCTAAAAGATGTATGCATGCTCTAACACATACTTCTGCCCATATAGCTGAATCTTATGCAATCTATAATCCAACAATCCCTGAAGGGCCAAGGGTAGTTCCCCATCGCTGATATCTGCAAACTGGGCTTAAAATATGCTCCATCTACACTGACCATACAATACATTCTCAAACTTCTTTATATGGTAGTATAGATGGGCCCATAGACAGATAACCAACCTCCACTGTTCCTGATTTTTTTTATCATGTCGGAAGAGACTTGAAAACATACTGCAAGTTGCCCCTGATTGAGAGAATTGGATGTCTACAGAGACGTTGCCCAGAGGACACCCAGATGTATTAGTTGGAAGGCTTCTCTCATGTCCCTGCAAGCTATTGCTGACAGATGGGAGCTCACCCTGTCTTGCATATTCAAACTGGCAATCTTCAGGTCAGCAACCCAACCTTCAGATTAGCAGTTTAGCCAGCACAAGGGTTTTACCCATTGCCTCCCTTCCTGATAATAAATGGGTACGGTATTTAAACCCTCACTTATTTGGTTCTCACAAACAAGGATAACTAATTTCAAAAAATTGTTGAGTCTGTCAATGTTAGGATTTAGTACATTAGAGAATGAAAGATATGAATGTAGGTGTTAGGAATTTGAGAGAGATGTGAGTTGGAGCTATTTAGGTTAGGATTTAGTTGTATTAAATAAGTCATCTGATGTTATGTTAAATAGCTATTTAATCAATCATATTTGTATTATTTACTTGTGCTACTGAGAATGCTGCACAAGGGATGTAGGGAAGCTCAAGTTCAGACACATGGTATTTGTGGTAGCAGCAGTTATTTATGGATTGTGATGGCCAGTTGGAAGATTAGATGAAGGAACCATGTAATATGCTGGTGACCAACATTTGGTTCTCCAAGTGTTTTGGACTTCAGATCCCAGAATTGCTGAGCACTGGACAAGCTGGTCAGGACTTCTAGGAGTTGAAGGCTCAAACATCTGGAGGACCAAAGGTTGGACATCACTGATCTAATGGATTCTTGAATGTTGGCATATTTGATGCTATCGAGTGAGACAGGAGGAGGCCCCACTGTTGATAGAGGTGTATGTTAGTGGAATCCTTCACAAAGCCTCACCAAACAAACATAAAATCATAGAGTTGAAAGAGCAAGACCACAAGGACCATTGAGTCTAATCTTCCCATACTGGAATACATAATCAAAGCACACCAACAGATGGCCATCCAATATGTTTTAATGGGATTTTTCTTTGTCATACATGGTTAACTTTCCCAATCTCTTTTAATGGGATATTTCATTGTCATACATGGTTAACTTTCCCAATCTCTTAAATCTGCATCCGACCTGATGTCTCAGATCATGGATGTAACTTGTACAAAACCATTTTCAGCTTGGCTAGATGGTGGACTTATGTTTTTAGGATCACAAATGTGCACACAACAGTTCACATTTCCCCCCAAACATTTCTGTTTTTTAAAGGCTAATACTGTATTTCTCCATTCAGGCTGCCAGCTGCTGTCCTTTTGACTTCAAACACCAAATTAGTTTCCAAAGTAGGGGAGTGTGATGTATTGCAGATTCAGTTAAATTCCTTAATGGAGTGCTGGATGGTATTGAGCTGCTTATCTGTCTGAGACAGTGTTAGTCTACTATCTGGGATAATCAGAGGGGGGGGGAAACCAAACAGCTATTCAGACAGATAAAAATGAAACAGCAGCTGCCTTGCATATCAACCCGGTTGCTGCAGACAGAGCCGCCCTAAAGGTCTTGGGTAAGCCCACGGTTGCCACGGAGTGCAAGGCAGGAGGCGTTAACACAGAAAGTGTGCACTGAACTGAACCTTCAAGGTGGGCAAGCCACATGAAACCTAATGAGATTTTTATATTAAAAAAATCCCCTCAAATAGTTTCATTGGCGAGCTCAGAAAACCTGCTGTGGATCTATCTTTTCAATATGTTCTCTGGTAGTTCATTAACCCCAACTAAGTCTCTCCAAATGTACTGATGCATGGATTCCATTTTCAGATATCTAATTAGCTCCTTTATGGATTAAACTCAGTTTATGGATGATGGATATAACTGCTCAGTAAATTTAACTGGTTTGGGATTTCTGTTTTATTTTATTTTTTGCTCTGGCAATTTCCACTCCTCCCCTCCCCAGGCTTCTCAGCTTGAATGAAATATTGTCAGATAAACATGGCTGAAAGTAGAAAGATCTATATTATTATTCATTTTTAAGCTGGGGAGGGGGCAGAAATATCTCAAAATGCTTTGCTGCCTGAGGCAGAACAGCAAAACTTCTTCATACAGCTCAACCCAGGAAAGAAAAAAACCCACCTACACTGCCACCTAATGACATGTTTAGCATTCAGATACCATTAAGTGATTCTGGTTAAAGCAAAGGTGAGCAAATGCACTGGGACCAGTGGGTATTTTTTACCACAACTCCCAACCATTCCATCAAGACACATTAGCATGCTTTGAGGAACCCCATGAGATATCGCATCATGTCAGTTGCTTTCCCACCAACCTCATTATGGGTTTAACTAGGTTTAGTAAATGGTAAATGGTAACAAACCAAGCTCAGTTTTTCAGGAGCACTTTTGTAGTATTTGGGCGCTGAGTGCATTTTTAGCTTTCAGGACAGTAAATAAAGAACAACACTAAAAAAAACGGGAATTCCAGACAAGAAACAATTAGGGTCAGCCAACACCTCCCAACAAAGGATTCCCCCAGGAAGAAAACACCCAGGCTTTGAGGCTGCAAGGCTTTTAAATGCTAATCAAGGTGACCAGTTGCAACATTCACACTTGCCTCAAACAGGCAAGAGTTCTTCCTCCCACACTGGACATTATTCCACAGATATATAAACCCCACTTGCCTAGTTTCCAACAGAACTCACAACCTCTGAAGATGCCTACCATAGATGTGGGTGAAATGTCAGGAGAGAACGCTTCTGGAACATGGCCATACAATCCTGAAAACTCACAGCAACCCATTTTTAGCTTTTGTTTAAAATGTGTAAAAGGAGGTGGAGTTTCGGACCTGACTTAAGGGCCTTGCGGGCACAAAATTGGAACTGTAGGTCACACTTTCCCTGCCCTGAGTCTAACCTTTATAGGAAACCAATTCAAGCAGAATTAAGCAACCACATGCTCAAATAGAACTAACTACAACATAACTATGCACAGGATTGTAGTGACAGCTCATAATTGTATTATGAAACATTTATGTTTTAGTGTTTTATCATGAACATTTCCATCTGAATGTTATCTTCTCCAAGTATAAATAATAGAGAAGTGTGACATTTGCATGCATATAGAAAGCATGGCTTCATTGGGTATATGACTATTGTATGTCAGAAATTTCTAGCATTCCATCATATAGTCCAAAATGCCAGGAATTTGTTACTCCAGGACATGGTGATGTTTTATATGAAGATGTTAGCTAAATTCATAGAGAAAGGCTATCTGAGATTTTTATGGCCAGCCGGCCAATGGAGTGAGCTTCTGCCCTAAGTATTCTTGTATTATGTATAATCAAAATTTAGGTTTATTCTGTTATCAGGAATATGCCCAGACCAAGCTAAAGCATGGTGGGAATAATTAATTTATAAAATAATTTTAGAGCAATAAGTTGTGTCTAAGAGAAGATGATTGAACAATGTTAGATCCAGACTTAGGACACATCTAAACTGTAGAGTGAATGCAATTTGACACAACTTGAACGGTTATGGGTGAATGCTGTGGTATCCCGGGAGTTACAGTTTTACAAGGTCTTTAGCCTTCTCTGCCAAAGAGTGTTGGTGTTATACCAAATGACATGACTAGAGCTCATGTAAGTCTCCAGTGAATCTAGATAGCAGGCTTACAACAATTTGGCTTCAACTTACTGCATTGTGTTCCTGTGTTTCTGGAGGCCTTCTTTCTATTTTCATCATCATCATTATTATTATTATTATTATTATTATTGTTATTGTTATTATTATTATTATTATGAATTCATTTGAAACACAACAAGATGAGTCTACAGCAGACACTCTGCTGGCTATTGTACTGGATCACACGTTGGACACTTCCCAAGTGTCTAGGGCTGTGTGATGTATCGGTGAATAATGCGAACAGATCCCAGTAAGGTGGCCTTCTGCAGCTGGCAGGTGGTAATTTTGTCAGCGCCGATTATGTTTAAGTGCAGGCCAAGGCCTTTAGGCACTACACCCAGTATGTCGATCACCACTGGGACCACCTTGACTGGCTTGTGCCAGAGTCTTTGCAATTCAATTTTTAAATCCTCATATTGTGCCAGCTTTTCTAGTTGTTTCTCTTCAATCCTGATGTCCTCTGGGATTGCAACATTGACAATCCATACTTTGTTTTTTAACACGATCGTAAGGTCAGGAGTATTTTGATCCAGTACTCTGTCTGTCTGAATTCGGAAGTCCCAGAGTAGCTTGACATGCTCATTCTCTGTAACTTTTTCTGGCTTGTGATCCCACCAGTTTTTTGTCACAGGCAGATGGAATTAGTGGCACAAGTTCCAATGAATCATCTGACCAACGGTGTTATGCCTCTGCTTGTAATCTGTCTGTGCGATCTTTGTTCAGCAGCTGAGGATGTGATCTATTGTTTCATCTGCTTCCTTGCAGAGTCTACATTTGGGATCTGTCGTTGACTTTTCAATTTTGGCTTTGATGGCATTGGTTCTAATGGCTTGTTCTTGGGCTGCCAGAATCAGGCCCTCCGTCTCTTTTTTCAAAGTCCCATTTGTGAGCTACAGCCATGTTTTTTCTTTGTCAGTTTGGCTCTCGATTTTTCCCAGGAACTGTCCGTGGAGAGCCTTCTTTCGCCAGTTTTCTCTTCTGCTCTGGATTATGTTTTTACAGTATTCACTCTTTGTCTTTTGCACTTGAAGCAGTTTACTACTGTTCACTTCCCTCAATGGTGGTTCTTGACTGCCTTTCACATAATCTGCCAGGGCATGTTTCTCTTCTTCTACTGTTTGTTTCACTTGCAGAAGCCCTCTTTCTGCCTCCTGATCTTCTGGGCAGGTAAAGTCTGTCAACATCACTATGCGGGTGTAATGAGTAGTGGATTGTCATCAGTTTTCTTGTCTTTCTGTCCAGATCATCCAGCTCAGCTTGTGTCCAGTAATAATAATAATAATAATAATAATAATAATAATAATAATAATAATAATAATTTTATTTTTGTACCCCGCCACCATCGGGGTACAAAAACCAGCATACAGTGATATCAAATACAAAAACACACAAATAAATTTAAAAGGCATTAAAAAATCACAATCATTATAAAACACATGAAAAACACAACAATAAAAACATAAAATGAACTGGGCAAAGTGCACTGAGTGGAACTTGTAATCAAGAAGGAAGTTAAGGTGCTACAAGGTCATGGGAAGAGCCTTAAACTGGGGTGAACTCTGAGGCTATGTCAAGGAGTTAACCAACAGGTACAACTGGTCAGAAGAAACCACTAGTACAAGGGTTTAGCATATAGTGGGCGGTACTTCTTCAGTTCACAATTCCAGCAGTGTATCTAATGATGGGGATGGCCAGGTGTTGAGAGAAATACGATCAGTATTTCCGCCATTTAATTTGTTCTTCAAAGCTTTCTGACTCTTTGGATATATTTTTTGCAGACCACATTTTTCACATGCCCATGCTTGATATTGTCTAACTGTAGTATGCCCAGATATTTATAGGCTTCAGGCTGATTGCATTTTATGGTTTGTCCATTAGGCATCTCTATGCTCTCGCTGATGATGATGATGATGATGATGATTATGATTATTATTATTATTAATGCATTTCCTTCCTTCCTTCCTTCCTTCCTTCCTTCCTTCCTTCCTTCCTTCCTTCCTTCCTTCCTTCCTTCCTTCCTTTGAATCTCATACAAATTTTTTGTGCCACACCAGCTTTAATTAAGATACTACACAGCATGGATTGAATCGTTGCTTTCTTAGGCTCACTCCCAAATAATAATAGCCTTTAGTTCCCATTCATTTCCCCAAACCAGTTCCATTTCTTGTTTGAATCATCCCCCCCCCCCATCTTACTCCTTAAAAAGAGCGGTCCCTTTAGTCAACTTAGAAACTCAACAAAATGAGGGCCTGTGTCATGATTATGTGAAGAAAATGCTAAGTTTTCAAACTGTTGTTCTATTCATTGTGTGCTAGTTGGGCCCAGGAGAGCATCTGTTATCTCCTTCACATGATTATGCAAATATGTCTAAATATCTGAATACCTATTCCTACTTTTTATCCTCTAATCTAATGACTCCCCTGACATGATACTGTTTCAAATTATCTTCAGTGAGTAATGGTTTGCATTTAACATTTTATATCAATCCTGTCATATAGATCATTTTCTGTAATATTTTACATAAATTAGCAATCCTTTCCCCATGGCACGTATGGTACTGCCGTTGGGGTTTTATGAGATTAGAAGTGCAAACAGCAGAGTCTTTGTCTCGTTTTAAAAGATGAACAAAGTTTTTTTTATCATGTCAGAAGCAAAATTGAGAATATACAGCAAATCGCTTCTGGTGTGAGAGAATCGGCTGTCTACAGAGACGTTGCCCGGGGACGCCCGGATGTGATACCAACCTGTGGGAAGCTTCTCTCATGTCCCTACATGGGAAGCTGGGGATGACAGATGGGAGCTCATCCCATCTCGCAGATTCAAACTGCTGACCGTCAGATCTTCAGGTCAGCAGTTCAGCCGGCACAAGGGTTTAACCCATTACACCACCGTGGCTCCCATGAACAAATTGGACTGGAACTATCTGCGTTGGGATTGCATATTAGGTATAGATAAATTCCTGTTGTATCAATGTTGAACTCTTCCTCACCCCACACTGTTATTAAGCACATTTATTTGACTCTGAGTAAAATTTTGGCAAACAGTGATTGCTTGCAGATTGCTGTCCTGCCAAGTGATGAATATATCTGGAGATTTTAGGGCCAGGGGATATGTTAAATGCACAAATTAATTTAAATGAATAAATGCATGAATAATTTTAATTACATGCATATTAAATATTGGTGTGGAGTCTTGAAGAGGACCAGGATTACAGTTTAAAGAAGTGAGCTTAACCTTTCCTTTGTGTGCCATGATCCTGATAATGAGTCCCCAATGCCATCAAGACCTATTTGCCCTGGAAGGGAAACGTGTGCTCTCTCATGCAATATGGCCCCAATCTCCAGTGATTTGCTATTATAGAAAGAAAATAAAAAGTGGGAAAGGAGGCACATTCAATGCAATGGTGCATTTAATGCCATTTACTTTGGCTGTAAAGCTCAACATGGATCAAGTACTGTAGTTTTTATGGTTATAGACTTGGATTTGGCACATTAGTTCTCACTCTGTGCAAGGGACATTCAGGCATTGCTGACCACGGTGTGTGCTTGCATAGGCTTATAATGAATGTAGCTATGAATAAATACAAATTCTGGCCACCCAAATGAGTTTCAGTCACCAAATTCTCAGAGAGTGGGGTACTGAAATTTGTCAATACCTAGAACTCATTTTTTCTGTGTTAAAGGAACTTTGTCGGACCGCTTTCTTTTGGATGCCTAAACCATACTTCTCATGGCTCAGCTGAAGCTTTCAATTGCTGCAATGCTAGAAATTCGAGTGCTGAAGGGAAAAGAGGGGGGAAACAGAATCCTTATGGGTGTGTGTATGTTTATTTAAAATCCTCATTCGACGCCTCCCCATTTAACTATGCTCCTGTCCTGATTTTCTGATACTTGCACCAGCAAAGATGGTTTCTATTTTGGCCCAATTTTTGTCCTTCGAATGTAGATTTGAGGACATCTAATGACTATGGCCCCTTCTACATTGCCATATAATCCACATTATTCAAGCTGATAATCCACATTGTCTTCTTTGAACTGGATTATATGAGTCTACACTGCCATATAATCCAGTTCAAAACAGATAACCTGGATTTTATATGTCAGTGTAGAAGAGGCCTATGTCTAACTAGATAGCAACTGTATCCTGACACAAAATCACATCAGTGCAAATATATGGATATAGAGGTGGATCTGAGGATGTATAGTGGCTAGATTTCTAACTACAGTAGAGTCTCGCTTATCCAACCTTCACTTATCCAACATTTTGTATTATCCAACGCAGTCTGCCTTTTAGTAGTCTATGTTTTTGTAGCCAATGTTTTCAATACATTGCAATGTTTCGGTGCTAAATTTGTAAATACAGTAATTACTGCATAACGTTACTGTGTATTGAACGGCTTTTTCTGTCAATTTGTTGTAAAACAGACATGTTTTGGTGCTCAATTTGTAAAATCATAACGTAATTTGATGTTTAATAGGCTTTTACTTAATCCCGCCTTATTATCCAACATTTTCACTTATCCAACATTCTGTCAGCCCATTTATGTTGAATAAGCAAGACTCTACTGTATAGGGCAAATACATCTTGATTCAAGATTATATCCTGGAAAACATATGGTTATGGTGGAAGATTTGAATATATCTAGCAAATGTGTTTCTAACTAGATAGCAATGTCATTCAACTAAAGAGTGGAGTCCGTTCAAGTAATTTCTGATTTATGATGACCTCCCTGACCCCCAAGGTAGTCCTGGGACTGCTCCATTAGATCCAGTTCTTTCAAGACGGCCCAGTTCTAACAGAATATCTAAATAATTCATGACAAAGCTTTGTCACAAATTATTCTGTTTTTACTGGAGGCCTTGTTTGGATGCCTCCAGTAAAAGCACGACAGCTCACTCATTTTGGGCCCTGTCTGGATGGGCCCTACATTTTCCAAAGAATGCACTTAATATGTTTTCATTTCTCAGATGTGCTTGGGTTTAGTTGCTCATCTATCCAGCTCATGAGAAGCTGGAAACAATCCAATGGAAAGCGGGCAGACTTGAAAAAAAATACAATGATCATGTGAAGTTACTTAGCCTTGAGTGAGAGATGATTTTCACACAATATGTTTGGTATAGTGTTATGTGTATTGAGTCAAAACATATGGAGGCTTGCTTTTTAAAAAAGGAAATGGCAGTGTTGTTAATACACTATATGGCTGGCTTTATATTCAGCTTTACATTGGTCAGGTGTGGGTTGTTATTTACTGTGATAGATCCTCGTGGGCTTGTGAGTATATGTCCAGGATTTTCTTAGTTCTGTTCCTGGGCTTAAGCACTCATGAAAGAGGTTGTTCGTTCTGGGAATAAACCTCCAATGTGTCTTGATATGCTGGCCAAAGACTACTGTGAAATTGCATCAGTGTAGCAGTCAATTCCTTTGAGCAAAGCTTAAGTTTAGAGGAATTGGTTGCTTTTAGCCGATTTTTTTTCCTTTCCATTAGTTGTATTTTGGATTCAGTGTTCTGGGCTCATAACTTGTGTGCGCAACAGTGGTGTAGGAGGAGATGAATCATAACTAACTAACATTTTGAATGCGACCTATTGTGTGTGTTTGTAACTCCTGATGAAGCCTTTGCACAGGAACACTCATTGGAGCTGACACCATGCCACCAAATGATTCACGGGAAGGGAGTAAGGGAAATGAAAACTCTGTTTGCATACTTATGCCTTTGCTTTAAACCAAACCAGCTATTTGCTGTAGAAAGTTGCCCATGAAAGAATCTGGTAAAAATACGTCTATATTCAACAAGGCTATTATTTTCCTACTCTGTTTAAGAAATCTGTATGCTACCCACCAACTGAAAAGGTTCTAGAAGTACAGCTTTCCTTTGTTAATCTTCTTATGACAAATCTAACATTTCAAAATGCAGCACTAAATGTTATGAGCAGCATCTCTAAACTGATGTGACTGCCACAAGGCATGGTTGTAAATGTGGGAAAAGATTGTGATGACACACATTGTGATGACACAAATGATTGTGATGACACACAAGAGCTCTAAATATGGTATTGCAGAGAAGAACTAGGAGAGAGAACTATAAGAAGAATCAATTAAATGGCATGTTGAAGTCATCTATAACTAAGCCATCATGCTCCAGATACTAGTTTGGGATGCCTTCAGCTTGTCAGTTTATACCATCTTCTTAAAAGGAATATAAATCAGACTATTATAACTTGAATAACTCTAGATCTATTAGATAGAACCATTTAGGAATCTGATTAATGGCACTGACCACTTTTGGGGAAAACTACACTATTTTCAAATAAGGTAAAGGTAAAGGTTTCACCTGACATTAAGTCCAGATGTGGGGTTGGTGCTCATCTTCATTTCTAAGCCGAAGAGCTAGCATTGTCCATAGACACCTCCAAGGTCATGTGGCTGGCATGATTGCATGGAGCACCGTTACCTTCCTGCCGGAGCGGTACCTATTAATCTACTCACATTTGCATGTTTTCGAACTGCTAGGTTGGCAGCAGCTGGAGCTAACAGCGGGCGTTCACTTCGCTCCCTGGATTCGAACTTGCGACCTTTCAGTCTGCAAGTTCAGGAGCTCAGTACTTTAACATGCTGCGCAATTGGGAGCTCATTTTCAAATAGAAGAAAAAAATTGAAGGAAAAAAGGGTGACCAAAAAGAGAAAAATAAACCAAAGGTTTGGAAAACTAAGCCCTATTAGTGGCTAGCTTCTGTAGCAGGTATGAATACCAGGTTTGTGGTATCGACTTTGTGTTGGGCTAGAACAGTGGTTCCCAACCTTTTTTGACCAGGGACCACTTTGATCAGGGGCCACTCTCCAACATTAGTACCAAAAGGGTTATGAATCAGTTTTTGTTCAACTTAAGATTTGGTTTGGTTACTTGGGGTGCTGATTCAGAAAATTGCACTGGATAGACCACATCAGCTCTAGTTTCTGATACAGAACATATGCCATCCAGTAGTTGCCATCTGCTCATCCACAGAAAACCATATTTCATAATCTAGAGCTGATGTGGTCTATCCAATGCCATTTTCTGAATCAGCACCCTTAATTAGCCCAGGAACAGGCCTAAAAACGAAGAAATGAAGGTGCCTCCACTTCCAGGCAAGACATGGAACTGTTCTGCTCAGGGGAAGGGAGAAGGAGGAAGAGAAACAGAAGTCAGGAGGGTTGTTGTTGTGCCTTTTGTGAGTAGTCGGCCTCTGCCCTCCCAACATCCCCGTTGCCTTGGCATTATAAGAGGGTTTCACGAGACGAGTCACTCTCTTTGCAACAGTGTAGTAATGGTGAGGCTGTGGACTATACTTTAGTTCTTGGGGATCACTGGACAAGATATATGCACTTAGAATTAAAATATTGTGATAAAAGTATCCAAAATTGAATGGGAGTCACAGTTCTGTAATATGAGGCATCTATTCTGGTCATCAGTATAGTCTTCCATATTTCAGTTTAATTTAAGATAGGAAAAGAGTAATGTTGTTGCTGCTATTGTACATCTGTTGGAAGTCAGAAATCCTTGCCAGTTACCTGCAAATCAGCCTGAACCCTAACTGTAGTTTATTATAACATCTCCTGCTCTAATTGATCCAGTGGAAGTGGTGCTGGAGGAAAATGATGGATTTCTGGTACTGCAAAAAAAAAATTGTGTGTCATTGGCCAAATACAGACATTTAGTTCCCAACAATATCTCCACCCACATATACATAAAGCTATTCAACAGTAAAAAAAAAAAAACAAAAAACAAAAAACAAAACATTAAATATGGAAGCAGCCAAGAAATGTGTGAATTTTGGAAATTTCTTGTCACAAAAAAGCCAAACAAAATCTTAACACACCCATACTGTTTTATTGTGGGTTAGCTCTGTGCTAGAAGAATTTTTGAATCTACCTCTACAAACCAATAACAACATGAATAAAACCATTTGTATTGATCTTCTGGCTACAGGCAAGTGTGTGCCAATTGAATTATTAATTGATCATTTAAAAGGCAGATGATTAATCAAGTAAAAACTCTATAATTGGTTGACAGGTCTAATTATATACAGCTACACAGTGTTACCTCTGCAAAACACCAGCTAATTAACAAATGCTAGGAGTAGAGTTTTCCACCTCCTTTCCAATGAAACTTTTAATAGCATAATATCAGTGCTATTAATCCCTTAGAAACTATAAAGGCTTTGGGGATTTAATTTGGGCCTGAATAAAGTGCTGAACGAGACAGTATTCAAGGTAGAGAACACTTTTCCTTTGTATGAGGAAATGCTAATTTCCCATCAAATATAAACAAAGTGGAATTTAAATGAGTTCATGGTAAATGCTGCACAGCAGAGCTTTTCAGCTGATACTAAAGGGAACTGGCTGTCTCATTGCAGCACAGTTTCAAAGTTAAAACTGTTACTGCGGTGTGGAACTGGAAAAGAGCTGGTCGCCAAGCAAGAGCCATAGCCCAATGGTAAAGCACATGCTTGGCGTATGTAAAACCCCAAATTTCATCCCAATGAGGGATGAGGAATGTCGAATTCTCTGCAGAGAGCTTTATTTATTTGATTTATTTACAGTATTTATATTCCACCCTTCTCACCCCGAAGGGGACTCAGGGCAGATCACAATATACACATACATAGCAAACATTCAATGCCATGTGAACATAGAGACAGAGACAAAGACAGAGTCACAGAGGCAATTTAACCTTCTCCAGCTTCCAGTTTCCTGAGGGTATGCTTGATTCTGGCCACAGGGGGAGCAGCTGCTTCATCATCCACTGCGACGGTAACTTCCTCATTCCAACGGCGGCTGGATGATTTTTATGGTGTCGTAAATTAGCCTCTCCACATATAAGTGGTACCTAAATTTCCTACTTGATAGATGTAACTATCTTTCGGGTTGCTTAGGTCAGCAACAAGCAGGGGCTTGTATATATATATATATTGTTGGGTGCTCACCCCGACACGGGCTGGCCTTGAACTCATGACCTCTTGGTCAGAGTGATTTATTGCAGCTGGCTGCTAACCAGCCTGTGCCATAGACCAGCCTCTCTCTAGAGAGAGGTCATTTGTTAAAATTTCCAGGGTACTGCCATCTGTATGTCCCTGTTAAATGCGCTTGTAATGTGCTGTTTATACAAATGTGGAAGTCTATAAATTTTAACGGAAACAGCTATCCAACAACTTGGGTTGACTTCTTGATCAATGTAAGTGCTGTACCTTAACTCTTATCAAAGAAGGAACCATTCCCTTCTCGAGTGGTGAAGTGCGAGAGTTTAGCACATCTCTGGAGAACCCATAGCATCAACCCCATCTACTCTCTCCAACATAGCACCATTCCCTGCCTTTGTGAAGGTCCTGGCAGGAAAATGATAGTGTCTAAAGGTGGCTGGTCCTCTGAAACAGTGCTGACATTTCCCCTTCCCATGGAATGGCCCTCAACCTATCCATGGGTTATATCGAAATCCATACATTTGGCCCCAAAGCCTGCCCTTGACTTACATATGAGTATACTTGCTCATTTTTTCCCTTATCCCTTTGAAAATATCCCCAAAGCAAAACAAAATTCTGGACATTTCAGTCACTTTGGAAAGAAATGGAGACTGCTGAAAATGGAACTAAGGAAAAGTAGGTCAGGAGAAAATCTCTGTAGTAAGGACAAGTGGAGAGAAAGTTGCTACTCATCAGGAGTGAACAGGCAAGAGATATGACAAGAGCGATGAATTTATTTTGCAGCTGTTGCATTTTGGTTCAGTGCCTGTGCTATTACTAGTTAGCCAATCTCGAGGTTTTATTGCAATCACCCTTCAACCTGATCTATTTTGTCCACAGAACTGCCTGGCCTCAGGAGGAACAGTTATTATCAGAGACTTCAACGTTGAAGCCACATCTTAATTTGGGCACCAATACAGAATAATGCACAAATGAGGGGACAAGGGAAACTACCACAACTATAACACTTTACTGTGTATAATGTGAATGTTTGTCAAAGACAATTACTGTATCTTTCGCTACCTCTCTCTCAATTTGCAATGGAAAATGGTACATAACTGCTATTTTGGGATTAGGAGGTGTTTTACAATCTAGTCTGTTTTATCTGTAATCTCCACTAGGTAATATTTCTCGGCCATGTTATCATGTCCATAAAATGTGACTTTTAAGGCACAAACCCAAGCTGTCTGGCTCGCTTTACTTAAGAGCATCTCTGTTTAGCTCCTCTGGTTTATACGGGTCTTAAGGGAATGGTAAAATGCTATTGCCTTTCTAAAAATATTGTTAGAACCCCTTAGGGCATGATCTGATCAAAGTGATGTACTTTTAAATCCTATTGATTTCAATGGGAGAGTTAGGCATGTGCTTAAAGCTCTTGGCATGGAATCAATAAGATTAAAATGGCAGACTATTTCCTACCGGGTTATGCTTCCATTTTGTGTGAATGTGCTTCTGCAAGACAGGGGCAGAAGGAGGAAAAGTGTGCTTCTAGACCCCATTCTTTTCTATTCCTACTTTTATATTGTAGATTTATATTTCTTCTTATATTGAAGAAATCAGGATTCTACTCCATTGCTCATATTGGCCAAGGTGTATTTTCCTTCTAACATCACAAGACCTGAGACATTATTCTCCATCCTCTTTTTCTGCAACCATCTCTGATACCAAACATATATTCTAGTGGTTTGCCTCGCTCTGTAGGACAGGTTCTTAGGGTCCATAGACGAGTGAAAAAGGTAGGAGCACGACCAATTCTGATAGTAGCAAAGAAATCCAGCATAATTGAATCTTGTTCTAAACAGTAACATTGTTTCCATTTTGGGGGCAGATTCCTTTTGAACAACACAATTGTATCATCGTGTCACTTTAAGGACCATGATTGCAGCCTATGAAATACTGGGAAGACTTCTAGACAGAAAGGTGTAGCATGACTCCAAACTACAAACCTCAGCATGGAATAGTAGTAGGTGGAATCACAGTTCTACAACTCACTCCTCCTACTCCTAAGTCTCCTATTTTTGTTGGGTATACAAATAAATTTCAAGAAAAGAGAGAAATACAGGAATTAAGAGACATCTTGTGGTCTTCTAGCTAGATTAAACAATCCAAGAATTATGGTCTAAATATGAGGACTGATTGCAGCAGCCTTGTGCAAGTTTGAGTCTTCTCATTGCCTGAATAAATCAAAAACTGCCTGGAAATCCCAGATTTCTTAGTATTCTATTGGGGAAGACTGACAAGATATATGTGAAACCAACAAAATGAAAAATGTCTTTGAGGGCTGTGTTATCAGGTCTGGATAGGTTGTTCACAGTTAAGGTATCACACCTACTCCCAAAAAAGGGCTGTATGGATAAACATATACTTTCATTGATCTCTTGGAAACAGTCAAAAGAGAGGAGGACCATTGTACATGCCAATCCATTGTCATAATAGCAGAGTCGTGCTTAACTCATCTTCTACAGCAGTGGTTCTCAACCTGGGACCCTTTGACCAGGGATCCCTCTCCAACATTAGTACCAAAAAGGTTATGAATCTGTTTTTGATCAACTTTAAATTTGGTTTGGTTACTTGGGGTGCTGATTCAGAAAATTGCATTGGATAGATATCAGCTCTAGTTCCTGATACAGAACATATACCATTCAGTAGTCGCCATCTGCTCACCCACAGAAACCATATTTAATAATCTAAAGCTGATGTGGTCTATCCAATGCAATTTTCTGAATCAGCACCCCAAATAAACCCAAAAACAGGTCTTAAAACGAAGACACCAAGGCATCCCTGCTTCCAGGTGCTACATGGAATGGCTCCGCTCAGGGGGAGGGAGGAGGAGGAGAAGCAGCAGTCAGGAGACTTGTTGTTGCACCTTTCTTGGGTTGTCAGCCTGTCTCCTCCCAACATCGCTGTTGCCTCGGCACTATAAAAAGGTTTTGCGAGACCAGTCGCTCTTGTTGAAACGGTATACTAACGGTGATGCGGTGGACCATATTTTAGTTCTTGGGGACCACTGGTGGTTCAACCCTTTCTTTTTGTTGTAAATATAACTTTTATGCAGGAATTTTCAGAGATCTGTAAATTGTGCCAAAGGTTCCTCTAGAGTAAAAAAAAAAAAAAAAGATTGAGAAAGGCTAGGCTATTCCATTCAAATGAAGGCATCAAAAATAAAATAGTACTTTCCAAGAAAACCACTTGGGAATAAGCAGTTATTTTATGTCAGTAAGCCAGGTTATCTGAAATGGCTGTTGGTTCTCATTTTAGAATCATTATGTTTTTGCCCATTGTAACTTTTGCTCAGTAAAACAGGTACTCGGTTTAAACCAATCATCACATTTGATACTTAGCAAGATTTTCAGACTTCATGTTCATAGATTAGCATTCCTGCCTTCCTTTTGAAAATGTTAATGTTTTAATATTAAATACAATTATTGACCAAAACAGACCTACTGGCCATTATTACTGCATACCATAAGAGGTGTCTGTAGTGCTAAACCTTAACCTTAAGAATCCTTTCTGAGGAATATAAAGGCAGGCAAACTGGCATTGCATTGGTGCCATCACCTTTGGGAACAGTCCCTATTACACAATGTTATTTACATCTCACTGCTGATCTGCCTCCTCCCCATGATCCATCCTCAGCTATTAACAGGCAAAACCCATCAATATGTTCTTGTTTTGCAACATTCCTTTTATCTACCTTGGTGTGATAAGTCCCTTCTGCTTCTCTTCCAACGTGCCAGCAGTAAAGTTTCCACTATCTCTGATAATGCGATGATAATGGAATAGCGGGTTTGTGTGATAAAGCCCTAAATGTAAAGTCATTAAATCTCTGGCTCTGTAGAACGTTGATGGTAATTATGTGATTGTCAAAATCTTTCTTACCCTTTTTTTCATTTGGCATGAGTTATTCTCTTTGGAAAGAAAAATTGTATGAAGGACTATAATGAAGGAAGAAAATAAAATGAAATGTGCACATGCCTCTCCTTTTTGGAGAAAACAAATAAGCTTAGTGAGAACGTAAGTACTGCTGTATTAAATACACACCTAAATCTCTTATATATTACCCATGCAACTACCCGCAGTTTGATATAAGTAGCTAAAGATGAATAATAAACCTTCCAGTTTAGTTACCCATATTTAATAAGTAAACCTTATTCACCATTTTCCGTTTAACATTGCTTTATATATAAACTCACCCCTCAAAGTGTTTAATTAAGAAAGAGGCAAGCGAGATCCTCTAAGGCTAAACATGATTTAATTTGCAAGTTACCCGATATTATTAGAATAGTATTTCTTGCTGATAGGAAATGCATTTCTTGCTCCTACCATTACCCATCGAAATAAAACTAAGCAGGTCTACCTCTTTAACTCTTGGATTTTTTTACCCCCACGTGCACCCTTTTAATGTTTGAAATTAAACAGCAGGGAGATTTCAGTTGGATGTTTCAGAGCCATTATAGCTGGCTGTACCTCGGAGATCCATTCAGCACCGTGGAGCTAACAGAGCACTTAATCCACGTCAGCGCCAAGACTCCAGGGTGTGTGCCCAACGGAAGGCATTTATTTACCAAATTAAAAGCACAGCAAGTAACAGCCAGGATAGTATTTAAGCACTTTTTATTGACTGCTGTTCTGCCGCTATTTGCTAAATTTCTTCCTGATGGAAGATGATGGATTGGCTGATTGCTTGGCTCCTCGAAAGGTGAAATGCATCTTCCATGATTTATTCCTCTTGCATTGACAAAACAGCTTTTGGTATAATTGGAGGCGCTCCAACTCCTGTGAGAGATGTAAAGGCTGGGCAGAAAGTCTCCCTTCTTTATTGCACTCTATTAAATGGCTCTAAATCACATAATGGAGATTCTGACAAGTTTGGTATTCAGTGTCAATTCTGATAGCCGTCACTGTTGCACCTATCTATCTGTGTCTTTTTATGTACATAATTTAAGCACATGTAGCTGTTACATAGGCATAGGTGTGCCCTGCCGAAGACAAAAAGATACATGAGCCTAGTGTAAATGGAATATGCCAGTGATTTTGAGCTGTCATGCGTCGTAGATATCAACTGATCCAAATAGTATCAATTGATCTGAAAAGTTGAGTTTTTCCATAGTAAACAAAAATAATAAAATTTGCCCTTGTAAATACCAGATGGCTTCCTTCCAAAATCAGGTTTGTCCTTTGCTTGTTGCTGTTATGTGTCAAATCCTGACTGTGCACAATTGAAACACAACTAACATACTAAATTAAATCATACTTTAGTGAAGGTAAAAGACATACTGCTGAGCATCCGAGCTATGTCAGTCTTCAAAAAATGTAGAATCCCCAATGCTCCCCTGTTTTGGAGTCATACCTCTCAGAAGGTTCAGGTGATATGGTCAATGGCAAGGCAAGAGGAATTATAATCCAAAATATGTGGAAGGATCTGTAATTAGAGGATCAAGATAAGTATATGAGGAACCATTTCTGGTGAAATGTTTTTCTTTTTTTAAAAAAAGAAAAGGAAAACCTAATGCTATGACACTAATGAAGACACTGAATCCCCTTGTGATGCCTAGGGCACCTTTGGCCCCTGACCCTGTGGCCATTACTGTCCAGGATGAAGAAGACTTTGGTTTTCTCCTACGTCAGCAAGAATCAACTCCTTTCCAGATGCCTTCTGTTGACATCTCCGAGCCAGAGCCAATTAAGGATGCCCTTGAAACAGTGCCGGCTCTCCCAGATTCTCCTGAAAATTTAGTGTTTGATCGTAGGGCCTTTTTGAAAACAGACAGATCGCAGAGACAAAGTTTGAGGAGAAGCGCCAGATTAGCAGAGTGTGGTGACTATGGCTAAACCCAGTTCTCTTGGGAAGAATTTGGGAGTCAGACACCTGGCGTGGTGACATGACAAGCTCAGTTCTCCTGGGAAGTTTTAGGGAGTCAGGCACCTGGCTTGGGGGAGCATATGAACTTCAATAAAAGTATTGCGCTGGGAACTTTCCTGTGCGGTGTCAACTTTACTTCTGACTGAGAAGCATCATCGTCTCCAGCTCTTGAAATCCAAGCGGCCTGAAGGTGCGCTTACTCTTGAGTAGACTGGGCGCTGGTCTACTTTCTTGCCCAAGTTTGGGCTGCGTTTCAGCTCCTGCACATCTAGTTCATGCTTTGCCCTGAAATCCTGCTTTCGGACATTTACTCCAGAGAACTCTTTCATGCCATTTTGCTCTTTTCCCCCACTCAATACTCAAGCTGAGTTTGAGTGTGTTTCGGTTTCTGGACTTTGGACTTTAATATTGGACATAAGACTTTCACCTAATGGACTAATTTTGATCTTTCCTGAAAGGTCAATTGCTTATTCTGCTTTGCTGCTTATTTCCTTTTGGAACTTTGCTTCAATAAAGATATTATATTGTTATTGACCTCTGTGTTGGTTTTCGGTGCTCTTGCTGCCTAGGGGTGTAACACCCCTGTTGGGTGAGAAGGGCGGGATATAAATATTGTAATAAATAAATAAATAAATTTCCCTTTTTAATGACTATCTTTCAAAGCATTTATTAGTTCCTGAAAGGAAGGAAAGACAGGTGCAAACATGGATCCCCTCACACATTAATATCAATGTGAAACAGTTGTGCAGTATTGCCTAATTGTAAATACATGGGATGATAAATATGAATGCAAATGAGTGAGAATTTAGTGCTAGTACCATTTAGCCACCCCACTTTTAAGCCGGGAACTTCCACATTTTAGGTGCTGTGTAGAAGGGCCCTAGGGTTATACTGTTCTTGTGAATTCCAGCCCTTGAACCCACTGAAATCAACAAAAAGCAAGTATTTAACTATAGAGGTTATATTGAAAATGTAACACTCTGTAAAGAGGAGAGTGTAAATAATAATGAACTCTGCATGTAGTGACGGATGACCATGTGGGCAAGGAATTGAGAATTCAATTCACTATCTCTTCTTTGTATTTCCCCAGATTCCTCTGTTATCTTCTGTTGTTGCCAATTGCTTGAGTGTCCCAGCCATAAATCCTTGTTCTTTTCCAGAGAACTCTGCCAGGCTGCACCGAAGTTGTCTGGCTTGACAAACAAGTCATTATTTCTGAAAACCAAAGTCTTTTCTATCACTCCATAGTCAGTGATAAACATAGTAGATTAATAATATTGTTTTTCTAAGGACAGCTGGATAGAATGAGTCAAACAGCAGCTGAAACCTTGAGACATATTTTTATTTAATTTGTCAACATAATATAGATATGAGATGCTGTTGCTGGAGTATCATACCTCAGCAATGGATGCCTACCCTTCCTGTTTGCTTGGAAGAGCTAGAGTGGAGTGAGCAACCCAGAGACTATTGCCTCCATGGAGACCTCCTTGCCCCAATTGGCCATCACTGAAATTGTTAGCACTGCTGTTGTGCCTTACCTAGAAGAGGCATCTCCAGATGAAGGGGGGAAAGCGTGTTAATATAGTGACTGTCCTTGCTCAGCTAACACATACTTTCAGGCAGTCAAGCGAGGAAACAATTAATTCAGAGTTCTGAGATAGCTAAAGTGAGTGAAATTTATCAACAGAAAGTGAGAGTCCATTTGGCATTTGTGTAGTCACGTTTGGTCCTGATTTAGGAAAACAAGCTGCATATTAGCAATCCAGAATCCAGCAAGGTTGGCAGTCAGTGGTTCTCAACCTGTGGGTCCCCAGGTGTTTTGGCCTACAACTCCCAGAAACAGTTTACCAACTGTTAGGATTTCTGGGAGTTGAAGGGCAAAACATCTAGGGACCCACAGGTTGAGAACCAAAGGTCTAAACCGAGTAGAGTCACAGAGACCACAAAACAAGAATGCCATCCAGGAACTTACACCAACCAGTTGGTTCTTCCATCAGCTGCATCCACCTCCTGCTTCTAATGAGGAGTACTTACCATGCAAGGAACCTTACTTACCATCTCTTCTCATTGTGCCAGATTCATAGACTTGGAAGGTGTGCTGTTTCCTTGGTTGATTCATCTGGTAGATCAGCTTCCAATGGATCATGGCCTTGTGTCTCCTTGAGGCTGCCCAACTACAGGGAGAGTGTATGTCTTCAGATTTTGAGTACTGGCTTATGACGTTGAGTGGCATCTGGGGCCAGAAGAAGCTGGCAGCCCTGTTGGGAGTGATGCAGAGCTTGGTCCACCCCAGACAGCACTTCCAGGTTTGGATAAGGAGACAGTCTGTTCTCTTTGTCACGCATCAGTAGCTCAAATGTCAGGAACAGAAATGCCAGAAACATTATTTTGTGCCTTAACTAAACTCTGCCAAGTTGATGAAGCCAGCTGTGCTAATTTCCTGCTGGCTTTCTGTTAGCTTGGCCAATGCCATTCTGGACAGATAGATAGTAGATTCAACACTTCTCTGAAGTTATTGCTTGCTTCATTTGACTTTGGTCTATTTGAATTCTGCCTCTATGGACATGGGTAAAGCCTTTATACTGGCTTGGCTTTCCCATGATCATCCTTTGTGAACGGGAGGCACATACTGATAGGCACTTGCCCGCTTTAAAATAGGACAGGTGTTCCATGTTGTATACCACTAAAACAGCATTATCATGTTATTTCAGAAGAAATGGAAACACGTCTTGGCAGTTATGTATTGATCAGGATAACCATGGTAAATGGTAGTGCTTGGGATATGCTACCATCACAATGCCTCCTAGGCTTGCATAAGGCATGTGAGGCTGAGCCCAAAATTGGTAAGGACACTTCTCCCCGTTCCGTGTCATTCTCTTTTCTTTCTTTAACCTTCCACTCTCCTCTCTACCCTACATAGAACAGATTAAGGAAGTAACAGCATTCAGAGTTTGGAAAAGTTACCATAGGAACTACAAGTCCCAGATTCTCTTTACCTTTTGTGGACAAAACGTTTTTGTTTTTTAATGGTTTGGGATGAATTACACTAACCAGATCACTGTCTGGTCGCCTGCAAAGAAATTTTTGAAATCTGAAAAGACTGTATGAAAATTTAAACTGAGATGGACCAGATAGAGTCCTAATGCTATAAGGTGCTCACAACTGGTTTAGCACATCACAGTAGAGCCAGAAGAATCCAGATGAATAATCTGAATGAGTTTTTGGTACTGGTTGTTGACCGTAATAGGGGCCCCTGGTGGCACAGTGTGTTAAAGCGCTGAGCTGATGAACTTGCAGACCAAAAGGTCCCAGGTTCAAATCCCGGGAGCGGAATGAGCGCCGGCTGTTAGCCCCAGCTCCTGCACATGCAAATGTGAGTAGATCAATAGGTACCGCTCCGGCAGGAAGGTAACAGCGCTCCATGCAGTCATGCCGGCCACATGACCTGGAGATGTCTATGGACAATGCCGGCTCTTTGGCTTAGAAATGGAGATGAGCACCAATCCCCCAGAGTCGGTCATGGCTGGACTTAATATCAGGGGAAACCTTTACCTTTACTATTGACCGTAATAATAAATATGTATGTATGTAATCTGAAACTGAGGCTGATAGTTGAATCTCAAACCATTTAGAGAAGGGCGAGTCTCAGTTGTTCCTTAGTTTAGGGTGATTGTACTTTAAAAAAAATCCATTATGAGTCTAAAAGGGGACATGGGGAATCAAAGCCAAGGACAGCCTGCTGGTATTCCTGGAGGGCTCATTTTAGGTTCAGGTTGCACTAGGCAATGAGAGCACTCCTTTCCTTGTCCATTAAGCTCTCTTTGTCTCGGGCAGACTATAGATCCAGAGCACAGTCATGGTCCATTATTAATGAGGGAATAGTATTCAGAGTACTCTTGCAAACTGTGTTAACATTGTGTACGCGTGAAGGAGAATTTACTGTAAGTATATAAGATACTACCACACTGAAAGGATGTCAGCCTTTTCCCATTGGTTCTCTGTCTGATGACATTTTGGTGCACTAGCATTTCATTGTTTGGGTTTCCATAGCTAGGGGTTGTGACATTGAAGACTGGTGTTGTAACCTTGGAAACAGCCAAAAACTTGAAGATGCAATTCTCCCAAGCCTTCCAATTATCCAAATACGTCAGGGCCATCCTGATCTATCTACTGCCATCCCACTTTTTCTATTGCTTTCACAATGCCACATTTTTTCACTTCTTTTCACACTTTCTGCTTTTATCCTCTTATTTTGACTACTTCAAACGGATTACAAGGTGCAAAGTGGGAGAAGAGAGGGCAGAGTGTTGCCTTTCCTAGTAGGCTTTAGGGCCCTTCTACACTGCCATATAATCCAGAATATCAAGTCATATAATCCAGGTTATCTGCTTTGAACTGAATTATCTGAGTCTACACTGCCATATAATCCAGTTCAAAGCAGATAATCTGAACTGTATACATCTGTGTAGAAAGGACCTCAGACAAAAGCAAATTGCTGAAGCATGTTCTAACATGTGTGCTCTTCCTCATTAATAATCACACGTGAATGTTGATTGGTTACAATTGCCCCAGTTGGTTACAGATTTCTTCTGTTAAATGTTGAATGCTACGTTCTCTCAGGGTTAAGGGCAAATGTTTTTGACCTGCTGAGAAGTTCATACCTCTATTTGTAAACTGGTACACTTGAGGAAGATGTCTTGAATTTAGAATGGATGGATGAAGAATAATGTTTGAAGAACTTTATTAGCAGCAACAGGTCCCTGCTCCTATTTCTCTAAATCACCAACTATCATCTGAGGCTTAAAATGAGGGCCAGGCCACTAGAAAACCTTCTCAGACTCTCCAGACATTGAAGGCCATTTTGGTTGTTTTCATCTCATTTCCTTCTATTTGGAGACTGTTTAAATAAATTGTCCAATGCATTCTACCTCCTCACTCATTCGAAATGTCCATATTCCACATTTTCCTAATGGTCCTTGAATTGGGGCAGGGGGCTTTGAAACTTGGGAAGCTTTGTTCTTGATGTGAGAGATGAAGCCAACTTTCTTGTTATACTATGTAAAAAAAATTGGAAAAAATTCTGTTCCTGGTTTGAAAGTATTATTTCCTGTTAAATTGTGTGGTATGTATGTACTTTGAAAGTAGTTGTTATACTTCATTTTTAACTTCATTTTTCCGACTATGTTGAATTGGTTGAGACTCTACGAGATATTCATTGGAAAACTATGGTAAAATATGCTGCTGGGTGTTCTGCAAAAATAAAGGTTTTGCAGTTTAGTAAACTTTTCCCAAGTTTTTATTATAGAACCTTTATCACACAGGAACAAAAATCATGTTACATAGTGTTATTACAAAGTTACATCTCTATCCTTTTCCATAACAACTCACGACTTTGCAGATCCAGACATGTAGAGTTTGAGAGAACTCAGAAATCTCATAGGTTATGGCATCCATGTGCTCTACGATGAACAGATGGGGTCAGTTTGTATTTTAGATTCGCAATCATCATATTCCCTAAATATCATTATGTGATGATTCTAGGAGTTATGAGAAATTGGTATAGAAGGGATATTTTTTACCATTCAACAATGACCTTGTTTAGATGTTTACATTTTCCCATAGAAGTTAATCATTCTTAGATATTTTCTGCTAGAGAACTACAAATGACATGTTACCAGTGTGCAAGTGTGAGTCAACAGGTGATTAGGAAGCACAGACACATGAAATTATCTTCTGCTGCACAAACATCTCCTTCCACGTATTCTAATTTCTGCAAAGGTGGTCCAACTCATTCTTCCTGATGTAATCAAAGGCTATTGTTTCTGTGCAACATTATAGGGAAAGATATTTAACCTGAAGCTGGATCCTTGCTAATCAGCAGATTATAATCAGTCTTGGTGACAGACATCAATGCGATCAAAGCAGGCAGATAGTTTTCATCCTGGAAATGTGTGCAAGAGAGAGAGATATGAAAGAGGTAAACCAATGCCATTTATTGAACTGAATTCTGGTGCTTAAATTACTGTTAAAGCTTTCAGATTATGTTAAATGGAGAAGCAGGTAATTCTCAGACAAGTATTATTGCTTACCAATGCAAATATCATTGACATTTTAAGTAGTAAGTCCAACTAATCTCAAAATGTATAGTTGCATTTCACTACCAATAGTGTTTTCTTTGATCTTGGAGTAAGGCTTTTAAGAGGTTTGACAAAGCCCAGCTTCTTCACTTTGTCCCTTTAGTATTAGAGCAATTGGGCTGTAGTTTCTGTAGCACTGAAGAGCTGTTAGCAATTGACCATTTTAACAATTGACAATGATTCCAACACGATTCTCGCAACCCAACTGACTATACTCAATTCATTACAGACCTCTTCTGCTTGGCATAGAAAATGCCACTTTTTCAAACTAATAGGTGAGCTTGTCCTTTTATGAGGGTTATTTTTTTTGCCTGTCTCTGTGCCCCCTGAAAGGTTTCAAGAACCTTGGTCCTTGGACTTGCCACAGTTGCCCATATCTTGAATTCAGTCTTTAAGCATATGGTAACCGATGAAGGGTGTCCCCAGTGGCATAGTGGGTTAAAGCCTTGTGACTTGAAAGTTGGGTTGCTGACCTGAAGGCTGCCAGGTTCGAATCCAACCCGGGGAGACAGCAGATGAGCTCCCTCTGTCAGCTCCAGCTCCATGCGGGGACATGAGAAAAGCCTCCCACAAGGATGGTAAAAACATCAAAACATCCTTGTAGACAGCCAATTCTCTCACACCAGAAGTGACTTACAGTTTCTCAAGTCACTCCTGACATGAAAAAAAAACCCTATGAAGGCCAAGCTGCGCATTTCTCCACCATCACTGCCTGAAGCAAAGAAATGATTTCCTCATTGATTCAGAATTGTAATGTTTGTGTGAATCTCTCTAACTTCTGTGTTTTAGTTCCTTGTTCATATAGGGTTTTTTTAGACCACTGCGCAAGAAGTGGTTCAAAAAAATGTAGCCTTAGTAATAAATATAAATGGGAAAGACAACTGATGTAACCAAGGGCCAAGGGGCTCTACCATAGTTAAAAATATTTTGCATAGCATTTCTCGGGTCATCTAGCTCAGGGTTATCTACTCTAATTGGCAGTCTCTCCACAGATAGACAGAAAAGGATTTTCTCATCTTCTATTTTTTTAACTGGAGATGCCAATTAAAACACAAAACAAAACCTCCCAGAAAAGCCTTAAAACCGAAAAATAACTTACGCAGCCACCATTCTCCCTTTTCCAGAGCTGTATTGGTGTGTAGAAATGACACGTCAGGAGAAGGGGGAATAGGAGCGATTTTACCAAATACAATCCAAAAGCTAAGTGCTTTCTAAGAAAATTTAGAAAATATCTGGAAGAAGCAATAAATTGGAAGAAAAATGACACGTTGAAGGTCTTTAGACCTAAAGAACACTGGAGAAGAAGAAGAAAACGGTGCACCGTCACTGAAAAAGGAGATTCATATGGACTTTAAAGAAACACTTTGATAATGGATCCAAAATGTCAAAAAATAGACCAAAGGCCAAGTGCTGAGTAGTCCATATGCACCTCTTGAAATTATATTTTCTAATTTCCATCTCTGATATTAAAATGAGCAAGAACAAAAAAAAAATCATCCAGTATATAATTTTACTAGAGAGACTCGGAAATTGGAAATTTATTACATTAATCAGAATAGCCAATAAATATACAGATTCAAATAAACACTAACAGTAATAAAGGGATTGATTTAAGATTGCCTTCAGAAAATAACAAGTGGACTGTGACTGAACTGAGATTGGATGGATGATGTGGATTTTGTTATCTCTGCTATCGTAATTGGATACTCATTTTTAACAAAAAAAATCATAAATCTAAAGCTTTGAAAAGATAATACAGGAACGTCATGGGGAAGATGAAGAATACCATATAGATATGGATGGAAAGAATAGACAGCATTATTTGTTTCCCAAGCAAAATAAAGAGTTTTATTATATTTGAGAACCCAAATAAGAAGAATAATGTAGAACTAAGAATTGTGATGGGCCAACATAAGTTAAGCAAAATGAAGAACAAGGATATCTGGAGGTTGGATGCAAAAGAGATAAAGTGTTGCCTCACTTTATTGTGAGGGTTAGGTTCCAGGACCACCCGCAATAAATGAAAATCCGTGAAGTGGGGCACTATATTTATTTTAATATTTATACATTATTTTAGTAGTTATACACTATTTTAAGTCTTTATCAACCAATCGTGTGTTGATAAATCTCCTCCTTCTCCTCCCGTTGCTACTTGTGCTCCTTTTCTCTCCCTTTGGCTTCTCCTTCCTCCCTTCCTTAGGCTGTAAATTGTAATTTTTTATGATTTATAATAGTCTTTTAGAGTTTATTGAAAAACCGTGAAACAGCGAATCCACGAAAAGTGAACCGCGAAGTAGTGAGGTAACACTGTATTCATTGTTTGATTACAACATAGTGGCTTTCTGCAGATCTTCTAAACTTACATTTTAACTATGACCTAACAACACTATTTCTTGTTTATGTGTTTCATATCGTTGCTTGTTTTCTTGACTCTTCATAATTGTTTTAGGCAAGTTTAACTGAATGCTCAGGCCCAAGTAGGTTTTGAGAGAAGAATATGTTCATACTGGCGAAGAATAATGCTGTATCATGTGGCGCAACTTGATTTATGTATTTTTCTCTTTCTCCTTCTGTCTCTTATATATCCAATTTAAACAACAAATGAACTACTTATGTTTTGCTTTTTGATGACAGTAGGTAGTTATTCATATCTGCTTCATAACATCGTAATAAGACAACAATTATTAATAAATAGAATTTTTTTCTACAGAAGCACCATTCTAGATCATATCATACAAACTTGTTATCTGCTATTTTGGATAAATTGTGTGGGCTGGCTTATTCATAAGGATTTTGCTTACTTTTTTTTTTTTGGCTTTCATCTTCCTTCCCACAAGTTAGGCATAGGTGCTTGGTATCCGTGAAGGAACAGGTGTCTGCCTCATTATGCATCATGCTGCTTGATACAAAAATATGTCTTGGTTCAGGATCATCTGCAGCAGCTGCAGTATTTTCTTTTTTAGAAAACATCCAAAGATCAACCTTTGGAATGTGGAAACTGTTCACTGAAAAAACATTATTCCAGGTTTTGCGTAGGATAGGGGCAGAAATATTATTAATTCTAATTTTAATTTGAATGAACCTGTTTGCCATTTTCTGAATAACTAGGAGAACTGAAATGCAGTTATACTGTGATATTTATACTTTTATGAATAGTATCTTACAGCATTCTAATTCACGATTTATGCCAAATTACTTTGGTAAGTCATCCTGTGAGCACCCTTTGGGTTTGTCCACTCAGCCAATTACAGATCCACCATAGTTTGTCCTAGCCCACATTTGACTAGCTTGTTTGCCAGAAGATCAAATGTAGCAGAAATGTAGCACCAAACCATGTGTTCCATTGGAAATAATATTAAGTCCAATATTGTTAATGTGCTATGCATTGATGCATTTATGATTGAACCCCATGCTGTGGTTTGAGAAACGAATTAGCACTTTTGGGAGACCAGGGTTTGAGTCCTCAGGCATCCATGGAAAGCTGTTGGGTGACCTTGGACAAGTCACATTCCCTCAGTTTTAGAAGTCAATGGAAGACCTCTGACTACATCTTGCCACAAAAAACTTCTCATAAGTTGACATGAAGAAACAGAATGAAAGGTCAACATGAGAGGTTGAGTAATCTCTCCACTAGGTACTTCATCACACTAAACCATCTGTCCACCTTAAATTCACTTATTGCCTCCTTCAGAATTCTGGGCTTTGTAGTTTAGTGAGGCCCTGGAGCAAACCCCAGAATTCTGCAGGAGGCAGCAACCAGATTTAAAGTGGGTAGATGCTATAGTGTGATGGGGTCTTATTGTTTGGCTATCATAAGTATGATAGGAGAGGAAGGTTACGTCTTCCAACCTGGCCACCAACCTTCATGTATCCATCACTGCTGTTTTGAGCAATATGTGTTCAATGAAGACCCATGAAGAATATAGCCATCTGTATTCATGTAGGCTCCTCTGTGGGATTGAAAGTCCTGCCTATTTAGAGCACCTTATCATGTGGAAAAGATTGCAGCCCTGTCTTTTTACTGACCATCATTTGATACAGAATGGTCAGGGAGTACAGCCAGGCAGCAAAATATGATGTTAAAGCATGGTAACATTCAGCTAAGTTCTTTCTTATTTATGTTTCAGGCAGGGATCTCCCAAAACATGTTGATGTCTGTGGCAACCCCCCCCCCCACCACCACCACCACCACTCTTTTCCCAAATAACAGAAACCACTGTTGAATTTTATTTGAGTTGTAACTATTGTCTTCTTCAACAGAGGCTTAATGATATGGTCAGACTCTATGTAAGGATAGATATCTCCATTCTCAAGCAAAGTAGAGTTTTTAAATCAAGTATGTGTCTCTCTTTACTTATATCTACATTCTGTTGTATACATAAACAATTACAAAAAAGAAGTGGGCTCTTATCATTGTTTCCCCATACACATACACACAAGTGAATATATTTTGCATATCTTCTGCGTCCCCTTCCAAATGAAGATTTGCATCATGGACAATAGTAACAGCCTGTATCTGCCTTATGTTTTAGGCAGATGTTTTAGGGAGAGAAAGCTGGGGTTGGTTCTGATTTTACTGGAAAGGAAACTGTTTATAAGCCAACTTGAGGAAACAAGGCTAGCAATCCAAATGCAATCCCTTTCAATGGTTTTCATTTTTAAAAAAGAATGGTGAAACTTGTCTGATAATTTAGATCTGCAGTGTTAATGCAAAATATTAAAATATGACACTTCAAAGTTTTTATCTCGAGTACTGCTATTTGTCTCTTTGAACTGTGTTGTAGATTGTTACCTTAAAAGAAGGAAAGCCAGGCCAGCCCCAGCCTCCCTCTTCACCTGCTATCAGCAATCATACTTTCTGTTTTCTACTGCAAGCTGTATCTCCCCCATCCATTCTGGAGTCAAATAACTCAGCAGTAAGCATCTTCTCCAGCCGTTGAATCAGCAGTTAGCCCCATCAAGGCCTTTAAACCTTAATCATGACAATTGATTTGTGAATCGAGTTGGTGGAAGGAGGGGTGAAAGATCTCACAAACTCATTCTGGCCAATAAGTCCAGTAAATAAAATGCTACTTTAGCTAAGAGTAAGCACTGTAGTACAAGGTGCAATTATGAGCTGAGAACAGCTATTATTTTTTTATTGTCCTGTCCCTGCAGTCAACCACTTGCGTCAGCAAAGCTGTTTTTGGGTCTAGTGTCTGATAAGCCACAATGCTAAGTCAGTAATGGAACCCGGGAGGGGAGCTGCTTTCCACTCACTGATTTTCAGCAAATGGGAATGCTCATTAATAGCTCCTTCTGTCTTTTCACAAGCCGTTTCTCATACCCTCCAGGATTTTGTACCTGAATTACAGTATGTGTGCCTCTGCACTCATAGGAAAGACCACCTCTCTGTCCAATTTCATAGGCCAAATTATTCTTCTCCAATCACTACCCACTGCAGTTTATCTGTTCCCGAATTTACACAAAAAAACTTGCATTATCTCAGTACGATAAAACTTGTATGTCCTTTTTGGATACTACTACCGTTGGTACAGAGTGAGTATCCTTTATCTAAAATGCTTGGAACCTTAGGTGTTTGGGATTTAGGATTTTTTTCCAGATTTCGGAACACATGTGTTTGCATGTATGTACATAATGAGACATCTTGGAGATAGGACCCAAGTCTAACCACAAAATTAATTTCTATTTCATGTGCACCCTATACACATAACCTAATGGTAATTTTATACACATGATTTTAAATAATTTTATGCATGAGGCACAGTTTACATACATTGAACCATCAGGAAGCAAAGGTGTCACTTCCTTGGTTGCCCATTGGATTATTTTGGATGTTGGGGGATTTCAGATTTTGGAATCCCAAATAGAGGATGCTCAATTTATATTCCTATTACACTCTAGCCTTGACAACTTTTCACCCATCACCACACCAGAGTCCAGTAGTACTAACTACAAAAGTTTATTAAGAAAAGCATGCACAAAGGGAAAAGGTCATTTCCCAAAAGTGCAGCAGAGTAGAAGCAGCAATCCAAAAATGGCAAAATACATGAAGTCAAGAGAGCTAAAATCCACAGCATAAATCCATAAGCATGAAAACAGGAACCTTTACCAAGGCAAACCCTTCAAGGAACAAAGGCAAAGACAGGATTCTTGAATCATGAACTTGAGAGTCAAGGCAGGAATACCATCCTTATGGCAACCTTGTCTCCTCTGAGAGGCATAAAATAAACACCACTTAATTTAAGCCCGACCAAGAAGCCATGAGATCATGCCAAACACACCTAGGTTTCAAGGACTTCTCACGGATTCTCTCATAACATCTAATTAGTGTATTTTTCACTACTATTCTCAAACCTAATCTGGCTTCTCAGGAAAACTTCCCATTGGCCAAAGGCCGTTTCACAAGGGAAATGAAATGTTCACTTTCTGTTGTTTGGGAACAAGCACAGGAATCCCAAACAACTGTCTTCTCAACCTGCAATTCTCTCTGATCGCTAGCAGATTCTTTACTTTGAAACCCATCAATTCCCTCATCATCCTCTGAGAAATCCTCTGCCGTTGCTGAGTCACATCAATTCTCATCTTCCCTCCACAGCACCAAAAACTCCCTCTTGCCCACTAACTCATTATACAACTTTTATGCCACATGGCTAGAGAAAAGGATCAGAACTGCACTTGGTTAGGATCCTGCGGCTAAAGCAATTACAGTAATGCTAAAACATATGAAGGATCATAGCAATCTACAGAGTTGTTGATGATGGAATGTTTGCTTCTGGGTACAGAAAGGTCAAATGAGGCAGATGGGATTATGCCTATTTCTTATGAAGTACGGAATGGGTGTGTATGTATGTATGCTAGAAATCTGAGTGATGGTGGTAAATGCTCTGCCTTGGATAGATTCTACTTGCCTCTGAAGCATGTAGGATTGTAGTCATGGGATAAGTTTATGATGATTTCTTCTATGCTCTTCCTCATTCTGCTCCATGAATTGTTGGTTCCATTTATGAGTCAAACTACATAAAAACAAAGGATTAATTTTACTTGTATCTTTGAAAAAACTGTAAAAAAAATCACTACCAAGGCCATTTCCCCCCTGTTTATTCACACAGTTGTAACTGTTTGCTGCAGAAGGTCTTTCAATCTGTGTTGGAATTGTATTTGTATTCTTATCATTCTTTTTAAATTGCTTTTTAAAAACAAAACTATTCTAAATTTTTGTTTTTGTATGACAGTGTAATTGACTTAATTTTTTCTGGCAATCGTTTTAACTATATTTGGCTTTAACTCAAATTGTTATCCATCTTGGGTTCCACTTTGATATATATATATGGTTCAGGCAGCAAAAAGTTGAATTGATTCTGCTAATCGGCTTTCCTTATATCCACCATTTAGAGTTTTCAGAAAAGATGCACAGAATAGCAATCCATTTGTTTAACATCACATGTACTTCGGCTGTAAGATGTATCAAATGAAAAACAAATACAAGAAATGAGTTTATTTTTAAAAGCCTGCCACTGTAATTGGATTGTTTGGGAGGAAAATATCAATTTGAAACTGAGTAAACATCAAATAACTGTGCTGTTCTTAATGAAATACATTTGCAGTAGTATCATTATGCAAATATATTTGTAGAAATTTGGCGGGGCCTTTTTAATGGCAGAGGAGGCACCAATTAAACATTAATATGAATTTACATTTTCAAGAAGAAAATAGCAATCTCCTAGAAGCTCTTAAACTAAATAGTGCAGTTAAGCAATTCAATATATTAGTTGGAATTTTGCTTATTTTATTATATTATATTTCATAACGATTGAGTGATTGATTGGTGAGAGTTTTGTCTTCCTAAATAGAAATCACATCATTAAGTGTGAAAGGAATCACCGCTATGGAGAGAGTATAGGCCAGCATCACTAGTTCTAATACAGTGTTCCCTCACTTATTGCCGGGGTTAGGTTACAGGACCACCTGCAATAAGTGAAAATCCACAAAGTAGGGACGCTATATATTTATACATTATTTTAGTAGTTATACACTATTTTAAGTCTTTATCAACCAATTGTGTGTTGATAAATTGCTTCCTTCTCCCATTGCCGCTTGGGATCCTTTTCTTTCCCTTCGGCTTCTCCTTCCTCCCTTCTTTGGCTGTAAATTGTAATGTTTTATGATTTATAATATTCTTTTAGAGTTTATTTAAAAACCGCAAAACAGCGAATCCGCAAAAAGCAAACTGCGAAGTAGTGAGGGAACACTGTATTTGGTCATTTGTTTACAGAATGGGCATCCGTGTATCAGTAGGCTTGCTTTGATGTTGGCATGGGCTTCTAGACAGGAGTGTGAACCATATTTCCACTGCATTTTGGCCACTGAAAATGATCTGGCATCACTTCCAGCTATCACTTCAGCTGTTTTATTTTGTTTTCTGTTTTTTTTAAAAATGCTTTGTCTAACCTTGAAGGGTTTAAGAGGAAAGCAAAACTGCTGTGATTTGGGCATATTTTGGATGGCTTTAAGACAAAATTGCCTGGGTTTGGTAACTCTGGGACCTGGGGAGGTGGTCAGGGGGACACTTAGGAGTTCCAAGGGTCGCACACAGTCCTTGAGCTGCTGTATTCCTTATCCCAGTGTTGAACTTAACAGTCTTCCACATTTTCAATCTACTTGGTACATTCCATAGAACTTAACAGGGAGAACTGATGCAGTTCCATTCTTATTTATCTGAACAATGCTAAGACTTATTTATACAAATTTGGGGGAACCTCTCTCTCTCTCTCTCTCTCTCAATCTCAATCTCAATCTCAATCTCAATCTCAGTTGCTGCCTCAGGCCTTTTATTATCTACATGGATATTTGTCTAATTAATCCATCCTGTGCCATTTTCCTTCTCTCTCTTGCACAGTTCTAAAAAAATAGCCATGATATATAAAATATTAATAGAGATTAAAGGTGGGAGGAAAGGGATATTAACAAGGGAATATATGGGAGGAAGAACTGGGAATAAAAGTAGGAGAAGGAAATTGGGAAAAATTATGGAAAGCAAGGCATCTCAAAAATTTATCAATTACAATAAAAGAAAACTATTACAAGATAGTATGGAAGTGGTATTTGACCCCAATAAAGATACATAATATGGATAAGAACTGTTCAGAAAAATGTTGGAGGGGTTGCCAAGAAATTGGGACATATATTCATATGTGGTAGGAATGTACAGAGTTTTTGGGGAAAGGTCATAGTAGAAATAGAAAGTATCATGAAGAAAAAAAGTCAATACAAACCCAGCGACTATACTATTATCTATTTATAATACAGATGAATGGAAAGAAAATGAAAAGAATTTGATAACAATGTTGCTAATGGCTGCAAGCTTATTAATAGCAAGAAATTGGAAAGGAGAGGTGGAAATTAAAATAGAAGATTGGTATAAGGAAATTTGGAAATTAGCAATAAATGATAAATTAAGATGTAATTTAAATATTTAAAAAGGCCTGAGGAAGAAAAATGATTTTTAAAGTATATGGAAGAAATTTATCAAAGAAACATTAAGGAGAGAAGATGGGGATCAACCCCCACCAGAAGAAATGTGGTTCTGGTTGGACTATAAAGAAATGGACTCCGGTGATGGAGAGCACAGCGGGTAAAATGCTGGGGGAAGGAAAAGATTTAATTATATGAATTGTAAAGATTTTTCTTTTCTTTGTAACAAAATGAATAGTAATGTAATAAAAATTTATTTTAAAAAAATAGCCATATAGATGCATCCTCTGTTACCAAGGACCTCATCACATGGAAGTCCTTGATGTGGGGAATCTGTAGGTCAGCATAGCAAATTGTGGGGCAGCAGGATGAATCCGTTGCCCAGTGTCCTGCATCACCTACATCACTTGCTTGCCCATCACATGTCAGAAAGCATGTATTCTCCTGTGTCCAGAGTTCCCCGTCTTAGAACACTTTGCCGACGCAACCAGCATGGAGCCCTGCTGGAAGTAGCTGTGTGTCATGTAATGCAATCCAGCAGGCTCTGTGCTGTCTGCACTGGCAAAGTATTCTACAACAGGGAAATTTGCCAATGTGATGCGGTCATGTCATAAAATCAGGATGGTGCTGAAAATGCTTGGGTTTCCTACCGTTGCACAATTCAGTTAAGTCTTGCTTGATTTCTGTCCCAATTGTTTAAATAGAAGAGACCTCAGAATGTCCTGAAGATAATCTCTGTGCATCACTGCCTAAATCCTTATTGCCCTTTAATGCTCATAAACCAAATCTCTCTCCCTGCCTCCACCCATCCAGTATACTTTTTGTATTCTTTGCATAGTAGATGCTAGAAGCCTTTTCATTGCAGCTTTGCCTTTTTAGAATGCTGGTGGAAGAAACTTTCTGTGAATTTAAAGAAAAAAAGAGATTTATATATTCCATGTACTCTTCTAAAAAATACCAAGATGTTAAATAAATGCATGAAGGATTCTTCAAGTTTGTAATCCATTTAATATTTAATAAATGCAATATATCATTTTTTATAAATATGCATAAGTGAGACACAGATTTAGAATACATATGGGATTACAATAGGATAACACATTCATCTCGCCTGGCAAGGGGAGGCCAGTAGTGTTTTCTAAAGATCATATTAATCCTCATTGGTGGAGATAAACTCTCTGCCCTGATGCAACTATTATAAATTGGGTTTATGCAAAATGGTTCTCTTAATTTCCCCAAAGTGTAACTTTCACATGAAACTGCTGAAGGAGTACAAGAGAAAAACATCAGTGAAATATTTAAATGTGCCGTAGAAACATAGAGCAGGCGATATCTGTTTTTCTACCATCTGCAAAGATACAGTAGTTGAAACAAGGAAGAAACCGGGTTAAGAGTGGATATAGGAATGGCATAGGTTGGAAATGACGAAGGCATACAGCAACAACTCTGAGAATAGTGTGATGCAGAGATTTCCTTGGGGATCTCAGAGATTAGAGTTTGAATCCCAGTTTGGCCATGGAAAGCTACCTGTGGACCTTGAGCAAATAATCCTCTCTCAACCTTAGAGGAAGACCATGGCAAACCTTGACTGAATAAAACCCTGTGATAGGTTTTCTTAGTGTCACCATAAATCAGAAATGACTTGAATGCAGATAACAATAAACTTCATTGGTGTCATGTGTAAGATATTGAGAAAGGTTTTTTTTTTTTTCGTGTGAGGAGCAACTGGAGTTGCTTCTGGAGTGAGAGAATTGGCCGTCTGCAAGGACGTTGCCCAGGGGACGCCCGGATGTTTTGATGTTTTTACCATCCTTGTGGGAGGCTTCTCTCATGTCCCCGCATGGAGCTGGAGCTGATAGAGGGAGCTCATCCACACTCTCCCCAGGTGGGATTCGAACCTGGCAGCTTTCAGGTCAGCAACCCAACCTTCAAGTCACTTAGTCCACTACGCCATCTGGGGGCTCCATTGAGAAAGGTATGAAATGGGAAGCTATTGTGTTTATCCTTTCAAATGTCCATTGTGCCTTCTAAACATTGAGAAAGGTATACTTAGATGTTTAGAAGGCACAATGGACATTTGAAAGGATAAACACAATAGCTTCCCATTTCATAGAGGAGAATCCTGCTTTGTGTTCAAAGGCTTCCCTCTGTTGGGAATCACCCTGGACTACTCAAGTCTAAATGTGGTCAGATAGATGATAGAGTTAGATTGAGGGAATCCTTTCCCTGTTTCCAAAGCATGCCTAGATAGGTTTTACTGTGTTTCACTCTATCCTGTTTACGTCACATCCCTTACTTTGAAGTTAGTAGAAATGTGAATCTTTAGGGACACTAACTTCTCATTGGTCAGAATGTCTTTTATGGCCCCAATAAACTGGACCATGAGGTTGGAACCATTTTGGTTCTCTCTTCTCCCTTTGTTCTTCTAGCTAACATGAAGCATTTTGCTGTCTCTCCTGGCAAGATGTACCTATTTAGATGTTTGTTATTTTTCCTTTCTTATTTTTCCTTAGAAACCAGTCTAGAGTAGACTAGACAGCTCCCAAGCCCCTATCTACAATGGAGTTCTTTTTACCTGAATAAATATTTTTTGAAGTTTTACTGAGACTCTGCAATTGATTGCCATCCTAAGCTGAAAGGCTTCTCTTTGCTCATCCCGTGTAAGTAACTCTTGCATTTGAAAGCTTTTGCTTTTGCTACTCTGCTGCATTTTGGGGGAATCTCCCCCAGAGAGGGTTAAATTGAGTCTAACTGCTCAGAGATTACCACAACACCCTCAATATGCATTAACAGAAAATCAACCATCCACCATTGACTTCCTGATAAGATGGGGAACAGGTTTCTGCTTAGTGATTTGTTTGTGCTGCCTCTATGTGATATTTCATATTTATTTTTACAACTTATTGCACATTCATAGTGGTAGGGGGAGTGTCCTTGCAGAAAATTGCCCAGGGAAATGAATTTTGTTTTCTTTTAGTGGCAGAACAATTCTCCACCTGTTGCCCAACTGTCTGATGAGAGGGATTAAAAACGGTGCATTGCAAGTTTCCCCAGGAAACAGGAGAAGGTCTGATGAAATTGCAGCTCTTATAGCAGAGGTTAGGTTGTTTAGATGCACACACAGCTGTTACTCACTGTGATGCATCTATGGAAAGGTAAGGTTCAGAATGAATATGCCTTGGATATCTGGTGCTGGAAAGCTACAGCAAGAAAAGATTGCTGCCTTTTCACAATTGCCGCTTGGAGACTAGACACACTTGACTGATCACTGTGGAGGCTGGACCAGGCGAGACCATCTGCTCTGATCCACCAAAGTTCTGCTTCAGATTCTTAAATTGCTGGTAGTGTTATTTATTAAATGCCTTAGAAACTTAGTATACTTTAAAAAGAAAGAAAGTCAAGCTATCTTACAGCAATTGAAATATGTGAGGCACATTAACA
Organism: Anolis carolinensis; assembly: GCF_035594765.1. NCBI lineage: Eukaryota > Metazoa > Chordata > Lepidosauria > Squamata > Anolidae > Anolis > Anolis carolinensis. The sequence goes on along the minus strand of NW_026943819.1, from coordinate 13,702,107 downwards.
ATAGTAATAACAACTATGATGACTATGTAAATGATGTTAGCTGTATGATATCAGTGGGCAGAGGCCGCCCAATCTTCCTGTGCCATAGTTGGGTTGCAATGTGCTCTGCTGTGGTCTGAAGGCCCACTCCAAAGTACAACCAGTAGGCATTCCCCATTTGATCTTATGTCTCTAGAAAATAGTGTCTGATTGAGAGATTGCTTTACAAATATATGAAATGGTGCATCTCTGCTTCTTGGAACCATGCTAAAGTGCCACTGATGTGAGTCCCCCCTGCTATTTTTAATAGCTTTTCTCTGAAATATAATAATGGTGGAAAGATGTGGTTGAAAACACCTCCATTTCAAATGCATTGTTTTCAGGGAAAATGTGCACTCACAAATCAATCAATCATGTTTTTTTAAAAAAAGGTACAGTTTCATTATCTGTACAGAGGCCACTAGGGACCAATAGAGAGAGAAGGATCATCCATTTTATGGGGTTGAGGGTGGATTGAAGAAAGAAAACCATTTCCCCCTGTTTTCCTGTTATTCCCCCCACCCATATCCTCATCGTGGAAACAATCCGTGTTTATGATATGGGAAGGGTGGAGGGGGGATAACCAGTGAAAACAGGGGTAATGGTTTCCTCCTTCAACTCCCACCCATAAAATGGACTGTTCTTTTCTCTCTAGTGCCCCCTAGTGACCTCCGCCCAGATAAGGGAACAGTACCCAAAAATCACTACATAATACTTTAGTTAATTAGGTAGCACAGCATTTCCCTGTGACTTAAAAACGCAACATGCTGTAACCAATCAATCTCTCATGAGCCTGAGCTTTTAATTCTACATGCCTAGCAAGGTTAAAAATGTAAAATGCTTGCTGAAAGACAGGGTTTGAATAGTCATGTTCATGTTCATTGCTGTGCAAAAGGTGCACTCAAGCAAGCTTGTTGTATCCGCTCTCAGTACCTTGGAATCTCTTGTCACACTACAAGATTGCAGACTATGATTTCGGAGGAACAAAATTTCTTCTCTATTCCAACAATCTTTACAAGGAAGGCGTCTTTAACAACCTTCAATAAGATCTGCACAAGATTCTACTCTCAAGACACTTACTGCTTGGAGAAAAGAAAATTAAAATAAAATGAAACATTCTAACTAAGTAGAAAAGGCATAAGCTAAGGAACAGACAATGTATTGATCTCTGCATATTGTTCCTTCACTGAACTACTGTGCAGACATTTGGCTTTCAGGCAGTTACACCCAAAGGCTTTTTTTAGCAGTCAGAAGGAAAAAAAAATAAAGGCATTCCCCCCTTCTTCCAGATCTCAGCTGTGATCTCTATTTGTTCTTTGGCAGTATTTTATCTAAAAATGGCAGCCCCTGACGGTTTTGTTTCCTCTGTTTCTTTTTCTCTCTTTTGGTCTTCACTTTAATTCCTCCAACACTTTGAGGATGTTTCCATACCATTTGGTACTCTGGAGATCAGCTCATCAGCTCATCCACAAAGTGATCTATTTTAAATTGCACATGAATGTTTCCATATATCTTTGCCCAGTTTTACATACTCATTGTTTTGACATGCCATTACCCTTCTATGATACCTTTTACAATCTCGGCACACTGGGCTAAAATTGGCCTTGGTCACCCATGTCGTGCCGGCTCAGACGATGGCGTGTTGGGTGAAGGAGGGCAGAACTAGTACGCCACGGCAACACGGGAGGCTTCCTGTGTTGCCATTTACTTTAATGGAGAGAAGTCATACGCTCCACACTGTGGAGCTGTGGGATCAACAATTGCAGGAGCCGGGCGATGCAGGGCAAGGGGCAGTGGCTTCCCCACTCCCTTCAGCGAAGTGAAATGAGGTGAACCTTTTTTGATGGCTGTGTGACAAGGCCATTAATGCTGCTTTCACTAATATACATAGTTTTGTGCCTTTTCAATTGAAATACCCTGTTGCAAAGTTTTCGGGAAGTGAAAAAGTAAAAAATAATAATTGAGTTTTGTTTTAATAGTGTTTTAAAAACCTATATTAAACCTGAACCAGACACATTTTTCTCTATTCTAACAAACCACCAGCAGGTTTGTAATTAGAAAAGAAACAGATCTATAGTCAGACTAAACAATATGCTTCCTTTATTTTGTGTTAATCATTTATTACTTCTTTCTGTTTCCACAAACCCAACATTTCCAGGGGAAATACAATAAGAAAAAACTGACTTAACTAGGATTGTTTCCCCCTCTAGATTGTGAAAAGAAAGAAAGAAAAAGAGAGAAAGTGTTTGAATACAACAGTAATTCTCAGTTGGATAAACCACCTGTAAGTAGTGCCAGATGTGCATTCCCTTCTTTTTTGCTTGACTGAAGAAAAATCCATCTTAGAGACCTTCATTAACAGATTTTGTGAGGATCTGCCTACGTTGCTATTAGAAAATTATTTACGATGACATCAGCCATAGAGATACAGAACTGTATAATTCCATAACTAAAGTTCACACTTTCTGAATAACACCTGCTGATCACCTGCCTTGTGGTCTAAGATGTGTGCTTTGCAAAATGTGTGTGAAGAAAGAAAAGAGATTGAAATGGAAGGAGACAGGAGACTTTGAACTGGCTGAAGGTGAAGTACTTTGTGGATCTGTAAGTCTTTTCCACATTTTCAAATAAAACATGTTACAAAAGGCTCATGTCTCCAGTGCCCAGTTAGTTAGTCAAAGTAAATACAATCAGATAGTGACTCTCTAGGGATCGTGGTGCAGTGAAAAGCCTGAAATGTTATTCCAGAAGACTTCCGTAGGTGCAAAAAAATGTGTAACCCTTCTATGCAGTTTAGAAAATGAGGCAGGAGTTGTAGATTCCGATGGCATGCTTTGATTTGAAATTTGCAATGCTGCTCACATCAGCATCCCCTTGACACTGTTGAGATGTTGTCTGTGCATCACACTGTCACACAGAGAGATATGTTAACATTGCCCCTCCTTAATGCCTTGACATTGAACAGTTGTCTTCCCACGCTCACTATGACATTATTTGCTGCAACCCGATATCAGAAAGTCATCTCTGTTTCAACGGTGCAGACATCCCTTTCTTTATTTTCTTTTTGACATTGTCTTACCATATCACACTTGTACGGATATTATCTTGGCAACCCAATTATGATTGCACATTGCACTGAAATGAAACGCAAGCAATATCTCTATAGAAATCTAAAAGAAGAAAAAACCACAGCATGTCCAGAATGGCTTACTCACCTTTGGAGCATGTCGGAACGATTTAGCCGCTATATAGTATCTTGTGGATAAACTAAACCACTTTTTACCTGCAAACTTCAATCTATTGTCTGTGTCCTTGTGTGAGGAGGAAGCCTTTTGACCAAAGTATATGTGTGCTACATTTGTTGTTTCTATCAAAAGAAAAAAAGAAAGACATAGCTATAATTATTTGTCAGTCCAAACTCCCCAAACGCACCTTAAAAGCAAAGCAGCCCTATCAAGTTAAAGAGCTACATGGCACTAATAAGTGAGCAATTGAAGGATGATATGAATGGGGTGTGAAAGGGCGGGTGATTGGATCATTCTTGCCAGAAATCTGTGGGGAAATATGCAATGGGATAGCTATGGCTCTTTACGAAATTGGTCATTTCACCACAGCTCACTACTAGAATTGTTCCATCATTTCACGGCATAGTAATTCAGTTTCACTGGCAAATCGGAGGTTAAACTAACCCTTATAAGATATACGGACACCTGCATAAATTGTAATAACGAAATGTATAGAGGCATGACATCTCATGGAAACCTTTCAATTCTATGGCTAAATATATATAATTTGTAAGATAAAAACATAAACATTTCCAAGATTTTTATCATTTCTCGTTACGTTTACATGACACACCTACATACTGAAGTCAACACACTAATGTGTCAGGGCACACAGTTTGGAAAATTCTGATGTAAATGTAGCTTATGACAACATAAATACTGAACAGAATGTCCACCAAGATTGTTCTCTTCTCTTCCCCTCCCCTCCCTATGGATAGCAGCCATGGTGCTTAAGAAAAAGAAACATGTTATTTATTTTTCTTCTCAACATTGAGGGGGCTAATTACCTGCTCACCATTAGTCTTATGCTTGGGCTTAATTGGGTAATATGTGGTGGACCCAAAGAGAAAGACCACTACATATTACCCCATATGCCTGGCTCAATAGCAGGAGTCCTTGTGGACAACAAGTTAAACATGAGCAAGCAATGTCATGTGGCAGCTAAAAAAAAACCAATGGGATTTTGGCCTGCATCAATAGGAGTCTAGATCCAGGGAAGTAATGCTACCCCTCTATTCTGCCTTGGTCAGACCACACCTGGAATCACACTGTGTCCAATTCTGGGCACCGCTACTTAAGAGAGATGTTGACAAGCTGGAGAAGGGTGACTAAAACGATCAAGGGTCTGGAGAACAAGCCCTGTGAGGAGCGGCTTAAAGAGCTGGACATGTTTAGCCTGCAGAAGAGAAGGCTAAGAGGAGACATGTATCAAGATGTGAGGGGAAGTCATAGGGAGGAGAGAGCAAGCTTGTTTTCTGCAGCTCTGGAGACTAGGACACAGAACAGTTGCTTCAATCCAGGAAAGGAGATTCCACCTGAATGTTATGAAGAACTTTCTAACTTGAGAGCTGTTCAATGGTGGAACTCTCTGCCCCAGAGTTTGGTGGAGTCTCCTTTTTTGGAGGCTTTTAAACAGAGGTTGGATAGAAATCTGTTGGGGGTGCTTTGAATGTCATTTTTCCTGCTATTTGGCAGGGGGTCGGACTGGATGGACCACGAGGTCTCTTCCAACTTTATGATTCTATGACCAAAAAGTTTTCCTTCTCCTCAGGGCCACTGTTTCTAATTTTCTGGCCAAACACAGCTTTTTTTCATTCTCCTTGGCGCTTCCACAAGCCCATCCCAACCATCAATGGTGCTCTTTATTAATAAAATAATAAATTAGATCAATGTTGTCAGTGTTCACCAAATAGCACTGAACATTTTTTAAAGATAGCAATACCTGCCAGATGGAGCATGTCACCTGCCAATCTGTCCCATTCACCCTATGTGATCCTGATATGGCAGACATAGGGAAACCATATGGACTTTTCACCTGGAAACTGCAGGACTGCAACAATCCTAAACAAAGTGTTGTCAATGTTAAAATGATTGTATTTTCTCACAGCCCCAATATAGAGGTGGGTGCAGATTTTTTGCTGGTATGGATTAGGTTAGATATTTGAGAATTAGACCAGAGAAGCTGTCAGAAATTTTGGCACATGGCAGGTGTCATGTGAATTCAGACTTCCTTTTTAGGCTAGAAAATAAATCATAAGTGGATCCCTCCCATGCCCACATGGACACACACAAACACACACACACACATACATTGTAATTCTTTGCACTCTTTATAAGCTGTGAAACAAATCAGCATGCATGTTCTATTGCTGACCACGCTTGCTGTTTCCTTTATTGTCAATCTTTGCTAAATACCACGTCCCTGTAGGCTTTAGCAAATCCAAGTATTAGAGGTACAAAGGTATTAAGGATTTGTGTGGACATCAAATCTCCAGCTCTCATCAACATCTTAAGTAATTTTTAAAAGAAATCCAAATGCAAAAGGGGCAGGGGGTCAGGTCTTCTTGATTAAGAGCAAGCAGACAAGGCCCATCTGGTTGCACATTCCCATCTGAATAACAAATGTGCTTTTCTCTGCTAATACTATTTTCCCACATACAGCAAATGCACCCTAGTGTGTCTTGGCTTTCTTTTGTTTGTTTTTACCATCTTTGTGATGTTGTTATCTGCTCACATAGTCCTAATTCTTCAAATATAGCATAAAGCTCATAGCCAAGAAAGAGGGAGTTGGAAAGGATAAAAAAAGAGGCTGGTGTCTGGTATCTCTTTTCTTTGGGGTGTATGCTATTAAATTAGGAGGTACTGGATTCTGGACTCAAACTCTGGCCCATCCAAATGGGTTTAGGCAGCAGATGAGCCGCTGGAATCACCACGCCTCATGGAGATTCTGGCAGTGCCCATCAGGGCATTGGAAACCCACTGTCCCATGCCCTGCACCACCCAACTTATCCTTCAGTCCATCCCTTGGATAGAAATCTTGACCACCCAGCTTCCCGCTATTGATCCAATACAACATGGAAAACTTCCTGTGGTACTGCCGTGATGCCATGCATCAATTCATCTATACTTTTGTGATGGAACCTTGTTGGAATTTGCTCTATGTCACTAAAGCATAGATAAACAGGCACATGCCACTGAAAACTACCCCACGTGATGAAGTTGTGTGCATCTACACTGTAGAAGTAATGCAGTTTGATACCACTGTTCATTACTATGGTTCAATGATGTACTTTGGTGAGGCATCAACACTATTTGGCAGAGAAGGCTAAAAACCTTGTAAAACTACAATCCCTGTGATTCCATTAGCATTAGGCCCGGGCTAGCCAGCTGCAGCCAGCTGAGACCAATCACTCTGACCAAGAGGTCATGAGTTTGAGGCCAGCTCGGAGCCTGCATTCGTCTTTGTCTTTGTTCTGTGTCAAGGCACTGAATGTTTGCCTTATATGTGTAATGTGATCCACCCTGAGTCCCCTTCGGGGTGAGAAGGGCGGAATATAAATACTGTAAATAATAATAATAATAATAATAATAATAATAATAATAATAATAATAATATCATGCCAGTTAACGTAATGTCAAACGGTATTAATGCAACAGTTAAAGTTGTATGAAATGGCTTTAATGCTACCCTTAAAAGGTAGATGAGCCTCAAATGAAAACACTGATGGCACTTACAGAAACCAATTCTATCTTCTGTTTGAAGGTTTTTGTGGGATCTGAGGAAAAATGTCAAAAGTCAGTACTTGATAGAGAACCTTACAGAAGCTCATCAAGTACTAACTTTTGACATTTTGGTGTGTCAGTCTATGTGTATAGTTTGGTTGAGCAAGCGAGCCTTTTGCAGACATTTGGAGCCAAGCTGATCTTTTCCCACATGAGCACTTTGCACTTGATGCCTAAACTGGCTGAATGCTCACTGAACCATCTCCAGCTGCTCTGTTGAGATGCATTTGAATTTCATTGTCACCACCCCACAATGCACTTATTTTTCTCCAAGGCAGAGAACAGGTTTGAATTGATAACAGGATCAGAATTCATGTTTACAATTTAGATGAAACAATATTCTTTCCTTGCCATTTTTTCCTCTTTGCAAATACGTTGGTTGCTCCGAAGAAAGAGCAAGGTGTTTGTTTCCATTGTGACCAGCCTGCTTTCCAGCTTCTCCTTTTAGGTACTTCCTAAGGCACATTTTTCTGCAATTGAATGCTGTTTGGTTTTATGGGGCTATATAGCTGGTAAAAAGCATCCCAATCATAGTCCATAAAATTGGAAAAATTTAAATGCAACACGTTGCTAATGGCATATCTGGTGGCTCATCTTAGCATGGCTAATGCTCTTTATATCTGTGAGAGTATTTTAAACTCAGTTTTAAACTCTCCGGATTAATTTAAAATGAGTTTGTTAGGGATTCCTAGAGCGGTAAATTCTTGCACGGGCAGGAAGCTGGAATAGCTTTGGCCCCCCTTCCAACTCTTTAATTGTGATGATTGTCAATAAAATGGGTCAACATTTGGAAATCTAAACTTTTTTCTTTGATTCTTAAATTCACAGTGATTTATTCTCCCAACTTCTATTGCTAATACATTTTAGAGAAAATATCAAGCTGAGCTATGTAAAGTTATATGCCTTAACTCCTGATGCAAGATATCTGCTTTTATTTTTATCCTATTTTTATTTTTATTATACTGTACTAGGTCCCTTCTAACATCCTCCTTATATTATGGTCATAAAAGGAAAAGTTCAGCGTTATGAAAAAATATATATCAGCAGATAGATTTGATTGTTGAGTTTTCATTGCAGCATTCAACTTTCTCTTTTTTCCTAGAGTATGAATAGCCTTCATCTTGCAAACCGACAGATATAAATGAAAGGTTATAATAATTTTGAAAGCAGAAGTGCTCTAGAGTCCCAGCTGGTGTTAAAAAACCTTTGTCACAGAACAATAAATAGTTACACTAAATAAACAACAGAGAAAATAGTTTATTTTTGTCCAGGGATATCATTCAGTGAGTAATTTGATTGTGTCTGAACCATTGTTTTGATTTATCTACTTCAGTTAATATTCCGCATATTATTCTGTATGGAATTTGGAGGCAAAGTTAATGGGATGGCAGAGATGCTTTTCAATTACGTCTGTCTGAAGGTAACCGTGTGTAATTCCAGGTGTTGTGGCCTGCCTCGGGCACAAGTTAGAGCTTTATAAAAGTGATGAAGAGTGTAGTGAGACGGAATAAATGCTCACAGCAGCACAAGTGAGCAGCTTCAAAGAAAAGGCACAGAGAGAGCAACATTGCAATGATTTACATTGCTCGATGGCCAGAAGTTCTATTAATACATAGGGGGAGGGGATAACCAATTATTATTGTTATTGTTGTTATTATTATTCAAATTTTGCCTCGCTGGTAAATCTGAGGCCATATTTTTTAGATTGTTTTCTGCTAGATATTTAATGTTTCATTGACTTTATTTTTGAAGGAAACAATGAGTACTTTGAGAAAATTCCATGGATGTTTTTAGAAGCCATTCAATTTTTGCAGGTTATCAGGGCTTATTTTGGGCAAAAATTGTTAATGTTGGTTTTATACAGAAAACAACATTTTCTGCACAAGAAATAGCATCTCAGTACAATAAATCACCATCATCACCTATTGCTACTACAGCTGCAGGACCGGCCCGAGGAAATTCAAAGGGGTACGCAAATTTTTTTTTGCGCCCCCTCCCCTGCGCCGCAGGAGGCGTGGCCAGGACTGTGTGGCCAGGACTGTGGCGCGGGCAGCGTGGGAGGCGGGGCCAGGGTGCGTGGCACGGGAGGCGGGGCCAAACGTGGCCCCGCCTCCTGCAGGGCACGCCCTGGCGCAGACAAGCTGCGGCAGGAGTTCTTCCAGGCCGCAGCCTGAAAGGACTCCCGCTGCAGCGGGCACGCGCCGTGGGAGGCGTGGACGGTCCCGCCTCCCGCGGAGTGCGCCCTGGCCTGGCTGCGCCATGGCGCGCCCCGTGGGAGGCGGGGCCAGACCTGGCCACGCCTCCGCGTCACATGGCCCCGCCTCCGCCAGGTGTGGCCCCGCCTCCCAGGGGCTCAATAGCGCCCCTGGGAAGGTGGCGCCCAACACGGGGGCATGGCCAGCGTGCCATGTTGGGCCGGGCCTGTACAGCTGCTATTTCTATTTCCACCTTCAAAACATTTCTGAATGATGAGAAAACCCTCAGGGGAATCTATTGCAGGGTTTTCTTGGCAAAATTTATTCAGAAAGCTTTTGCCTCTAAGGCCGAGAGATTGTGATTTGCTCAAGATAAGCCAATGAGTTTCCCTGGCTGAGCAGAAAGTCAAATGTTGGTCTCCAAAGTAGGGGTGTGCAATTCGAAAACACCTGTGCTGTTTTTGATGCCCAGTTTTTGGCTGCCCTGTCCCATTCCAATTTTTAGGGAGAGTCCCAAATTCGGGAGCGGTTTCTGTTTTCATGCCAGAAAGATTTGGTGCATTGAAGCCAATGGGGAAACTTTAGAGACTCGTTTCTCCATCGTTTTTAGGCCTATAAGCATGAAACTCATCCCATTTGTAGGCCTATTTGAAATTTGAATTTTTTTTACCATAACATTTTTTAAAAAAACACAAAAGGGGATTCTGGAAAGTGAAGTCCTAAGTGCAAGCCACAAGAGGGGAAGAGAATAGACACAGTCAACCAGGCCTCTGTTGGCTAAGAAAAAAAATGAAATACACGCACAGAGAAAAACTTCAAAATCTATCATAGAATCATAGAATCATATAACAGTAGAGTTGGAAGAGACCTCTTGGGCCATCCAGTCCAACCCCCTGCAAAAAGCAGGAAAATCTCATTCAAAGCACCCCCAACAGATGGCCATCCAGCCTCTGTTTAAAGGCCTCCAAAGAAGGAGCCTCCACCATGGCCCGGGGGAGAGAGTTCCACTGTCGAACAGCTCTCACAGTGAGGAAGTTCTTCCTGATGTTCAGGTGGAATCTCCTTTCCTGTAGTTTGAAGCCATTGTTCTGCGTCCTAGTTTCCAGGGCAGCAGAAAACAAGCTTGCTCCCTCCTCCCTATGACTTCCCCTCACATATTTATACATGGCTATCATGTCTCCTCTCAGCCTTCTCTTCTGCAGGCCATACATACTCAGCTCTTTAAGCTGCTCCTCATAGGGTTTGTTCTCCAGACCTTTAATTATTTTAGTCGCCCTCCTCTGGACGCTTTCCAGCTTGTCAACATCTCCCTTAAATTGTGGTGCCCAGAATTAGACACAGTATTCCAGGTGTGGTCTGACCAAGGCAGAATAGAAGGGCAGCCTGACTTCCCTGGATCTAGACGTTATAACCCTATTTATGCAAGTCAAAATCCCATTGGCTTTTTTCGCCGCCACATCACATTGTAGGCTCTTGTTTAACTTGTTGTCCACGAGGATTCCAAGGTCTTTTTTACACATACTGCTGTCAAGCCAGGCATCGTCCCCCATTCTGTATCTTTGCATTTCATTTTTTTCTGTCGAAGTGAAGTATCTTGCAGTTATCCCTGTTGAACTTCTTTTTGTTAGTTTCGGCCCATCTCTCTAGTCTGTTAAGAATTCTGCTCCTTTCTTCTGGAGTGTTGGCTATCCCTCCCAGCTTGGTGTCATCTGCAAACTTGATGATCGTGCCTTCTAACTCTTCGTCTAAGTCGTTAACAAAGATGTTGAACAGAACCGGGCCCAGGACGGAACCCTGCGGCACTCCACTTGTCACTTCTTTCCATGATGAAGACGACACATTGGTGAGCACCCTTTGGGTTCGTTCACTTAACCTATTACAGATCCACCTAACCGTAGTTTTGCCTAGCCCACATTTGACTAGCTTGTTTGCCAGAAGGTCATGGTGGACTTTGTCGATGCTCACGCCACACAAAGTGCTGCTGGGAAAGCAAGTTCCCATTTGCCTTTGGGAAGGGATGGAGGAACCTGCCGGGGAAGAAGGCAAAGGAGGAGCTGCAGCTTTCCTGATTTGCGATGCTTTATTTGTTTCATTTCAAAAGCATTGCATAAATAAGTATAAAACTGATAAAAAATAGAGGGAACACAAGCGGTTAAATAATATTTAACCAAAAACAGGCAACAGCGACCACATTGTAGCTTTAAACAATTCTTCCTCTGTGTATGAGGCTGGGCATTGTGGACAAGCATACATACACAAAATTATTTGTTCTGCTCTACATTCACACAAGGTGGAAGATTCTTCTAGGTAGTTCCATTTTGCCAGGTTGTCTTTTGATCTGCCCACCTCACTTCTGAGTCTGTTCAAGGACTTCCAAGTTGCCCATTCTTGGTTTGCCCCTGGAGGAAGACCCTTGTGGGGTGGGGGGTCATCCACTTGGGATTTCCTGGTTTAGCTAGCCAAAAGGGATACTCTTGCTGTTGCTGAGGGAACATTAAGAGAGGTGGTGGTTCTCATGAAGCTTTCCCTTGATTTGAATCTGCTGGGAGGAGGCTGATAGCCATGCAGAGGATGGCTTTCACAGCGTTCAAGCCTATTTCTCTCACAGTTAGCAGCAACTTCCCATCACACATTTTTTTTGGGGGGGGGGCAATGCCAGCTAGAGTGTAGAGTTTATCAACAGGTGGAAGTTTAAGACATCCTGTGATTATTCTGCATGTTTCGTCCTGAACTATGAAACTGTTTTGCGTGGACAGAGTTGTGCCAAACAGGGCAGGCATACTCAGCAGTTGAGCAAGACAAGGCCATGGCTGATGCCCACATGCCACCTCTGCCTCAGGTAGAGTGCCGCTCAGTCCCATTAGCCCCCATTAGCCAAAAAATCCGACTGCTCTGATCCATTTGGGCTAAAGCTTTGGCTGCCTTCGCCAGGATCATTTTCTTGCATTCCTTCAAAATCCTTCAGATCACCAGAATCTGGGACACCAAAACGATATTTTGCACACCCCTACTCCAAAGTAATAATCCATCTCATAAACTGTTGCATCTCTCCATCCATACATAAGCACTTTCTAATGTTGGAGCAAGTCAGAAGGGAGTGTGTCAGTGTAACAACTAGTTGCTTTTTTTTAATGTGTTCATTGCTTATCACGTCCATGTCTAGTGCCAAATCAGATCCAGACCATTTCTAGCGTAGTCTGGATTCACCATCCTGCCAATTCAAAACTCCTGCTACACCCAGTGGTTCTCAACCTGGGATCCCCAGATGTTTTTGGCCTACAACTCCCAGAAATTCCACCCAGTTTACTAGCTGTTAGGATTTCTGGAAACTGAAGGCCAAAAACATCTGGGGACCCCAGGTTGAGAACCACTGTACTACAGCCACCAAAGCCCAGAGCAAGATTTAAGATACATGACTGTATACACTAATATGCTTTATCTTGTGTATGTATTTGTTTTAATTTAGAATTGTTTGTATAGGTTTATCTTTTTGCTGCTCTGAGTTCTTATGAAAAAGGTGTGGGATAAAAATATTTGAAAAAAGAAACAAAGAAATAATAAATAACCTTGGCTTCATTGAAATGGAACCTCTAGCCATTGTAATAAACCAGGCAATCTTCAAGCAGATAAATCATATCACAATTTCCATTCTGCTGAGGTTTTGCTCTCCATTGTTTTTAATATAATTGTGAAGCCACGGTGATAGTGTTGATGATAACAGTGTTATAAATTACAGTGAATTCTTAGCGTTTTGGATAAGCAAGGTAACATGTCCACTTCATTCTAATATCCTGTGATTATATACTATTGAAGTGCGTAAGTTCAAACAAGAATGTACGACATAGCTGTGCTCAAGGCACCAGCAAAAGCATTGTGTTCTCTTGTCTAACAACTTGTAATGTATTTTGTTCTTTCTGATGCATGATAATCATAAAACCTATGTGGGTGTGATGTTTACTATCAGTTGACACATCATAAATGGGCAGATTGCATCAGCCAACGGTATTAAGGAGAATCTTAATAGAATCTAAATGATATTAAGTGCCCCCATTTCTCTTACATTCAAAATATATGCATGTGTTTACTTTTAAAAAAAGAACATCTGAGACTTTAGAGAGTGTCAGCTCTCTTTCCAAAATAATAACCTATTTCAGTCAATCAATCAAAGTCTGTCTTACAGTCAACAGACCATAAGGCAATAAACAAATTAGAGACATCAGTAATAAAAAGAGCATATAAATGTACAATATAAATATGCAGTCTGCAGGAGATAAGCAATTAACACCAATTAGAAATGAAGTGGGATTAATACTATATAAGGAACTAGCTGTGCCCGGCCACGCGTTGCTGTGGCGAAGTATGGTGGTATGGGAAATAAAGTATTGAGGAATTGGTGGTAGTTAAGGTAAAGGGTAAAGGTTTTCCCCTGACATTAAGTCCAGTCATGGCTGACTCTGGGGGTTGGTGCTCATCTCCATTTCTAAGCCGAAGAGCCGGCGTTGTCCGTAGACTCCTCCAAGGTCATGTGGGATGACTGCATGGAGCGCCGTTACCTTCCCGCCGGAGTGGTACCTATCGATGCACTCACATTTGCATGTTTTTGAACTTCTGGGTTGGCAGAAACTGGGGCTAACAGTGGGGGCTCTCTCTGCTCCCTCAATTGAAACCTTTCAGTCCAGAAGTTCAGCAGCTCAGCACTTTAACATGCCATCAGGGTGTCATGGAGCCAGATCCCAGGGCTGAATTTCCAAGCCCTGAATCTGACTTCATAACATAAACAATCCTGCAAGCACCTGGCGGGAGAAGATAAAATGAGCCTGGGAACTCAGAGTTGAAAGTATAAACAATTATAATTGCTGTAGTGTGTGGGAATAGAAATCATGGTAGAAATGTGATCCCGAAGGTGGGGTTTGATGATGATATTTGCGTGTGATATTACGTTGCATCAGAAGTGATAAAAGTAGATGTATGTAAACATTAGGTCATTCTCGACTTTTCCAAAGTCATGTATTCTTCAATAAAGATTCAATTTGAGAGCAGCTATCTTTGATCTGCGTTCAGACTGGTCCTTTGAAGTGAGCCTGACATTAAAGTCGAGAATCCATTTCTCACCCTCCTGCGGAATTCGCAGTGAAGTGATAATGAGTGAAGAAGGAGATCAAAGCCCAAATGGGGCAGAGAGGCCTTTGCAAGGGGCCCGGCCGAAGAGAGAAGAAACGCTGCAAGCCATAGCTTCCTCTACGGGGTACCCCAGGCCGAACGGCGTGACCCAGAGAATTCCCAGGGGAGGAAGAGGCGTCTCTGCGGCTGCAGAAACCAGTTGGGGATCTGGAGGAAGTATGCCGGAGACCGTGGCCCTGCGGTTATCCATACTGGAAACTAATTTATCCAGGCTGTCGGAAACCGTGGGGAGATTGGTGCCATTATTGGAAGAGAATCTCCAAAAGGAGCCCAGCCGATATGGCGCCGAGAGAGAACCAAGTAAAGAAGGAGATTGGAGCCAGAGGGGCCAGCGAGCGTCAACGCGGAGTCCCGTGGCGGCAAGGGACGAGGGAGATGAGGAATACTGGCGGGAGCTGGAGTTCCGGGACAGAATGGCGCGAGAAGTGGAGCGTCAGCGAGCCCTGGGAACTCTGAGGCCGCCATCTCCAACAGAGCTCCCAACCCCCCGAACGGGCGTCGGGGTGGAAAGGCCACTGGGGCCAGGGATCGGGTCCAGTGGATTTGCAGACGAAGGCGGAGAGGAGCGGGGGATCCAGGAAGAGGAGGAGGATGTGCCGTACGACGAGGAAAGGCAAGATGAGGGGGCTACAGCAAGGCCAGAATGCGGATGGGCGGAAGAGCCGACAGCGGCGGCAGACTTTCGGGAGCCGCGCAGAATGACCACCGGAGTGGGGCGCGGCGTGTTCCAAGGAGCCGCCCGAGGAAACCTGATGCAACCCTTCCCCATGCCTCCCAGACAGCATCAACGGGCTGCAGAATGGATGCCTAGAAGGGAAGATCTCAAACTAGAATACGGAGGGGAATCAGATGAACTGAACTTTTTTCTAATTAGCATCAGAGGATACATGGAAGACAATGCACACACATTCCCCTCCGAGGCAAGCAGGGTTCGAGCCATCGGCAACACACTAAAGCGAGGAGCAGCCAGCTGGTATGTGCAGCTTCATGCCAGACGCGACCCATGCCTGAGGTCAGTGCCCCGCTTCCTCGCCGCACTGGAAAACCGGTTCAGAGACCGGCTAGAGCAATTGAGGGCTCGAGACCAGCTGAAAGGAATAAAGCAGAGGGACAAAACAGTGCCCGAGTACGCAGAGGAATTCCTTCACCTCGCGGAAAGGGTACCAGAATGGTCTGAAGTGACCAAAGTGGAATTATTTAAAGAGGGACTACGCCCCGAGATTTTCAGCTGGGCAGCGCACAGAGACGACCCCGAAACGCTCCAGGGATGGATTCAACTAGCGGGGCGCGTCGAATCCACCCTGGCCCAAGTAAAGCGCTTCAGGAGCGGCAGCGGCCAGCAAAGACCGGTGGCGAGGGGTCGAGGAGAAACGAGGAAGCAAGAAAGACCCGGAGGGAGGCCGGGGATTCCCTCCAGAGGAGACGACAACAAACCTAAACCGGGATGCTTTGTATGTGGGAAGACGGGTCATCGAGCAGCAGAATGCTGGGCCCGGAAGGGGGAGCCGCCAAAAGCCCCAAAGCCCAAGCCAGCAACCGGGAGGCGCGCGGAAGAGGAGGTGCAGGCCCCAGAATCTTCAGAAAAACTGGTGAGTCGGGACAACCGCATGATAGTAGTGCCAATCTGCCTCTCAGGGCTAGAAAATCGGGCCACCTGCAAGGCATTTGTGGATTGTGGGTGTTCTAGAAATATTATAACCCCGGAGTTAGCAGGAGCGCTGAAATGCCAGCAGATGGCGCTTGACTCCCCAATTGCATTTTCGCAGCTAGATGGATCAGTCGCTGCTGGGGAAGTATCTACAAAGGAAATACGGGGAATCCCATGTAAAATAGGCAAATGGGAAGGAAGAATATCCTTTGTGATAGCCCCTATTGCCACATACCACGTAATATTAGGGATACCATGGCTCGAACAGGCAAATCCTGAAGTAGATTGGAGAGGAAAAAGCCTAGCATTCAAAGAACAGCAAATGCAATGGGAGATAAGCAAAATTGCAGAAGAGGAGGACGAGGAAGATGAAGCAGGGGAAATAGACCCACAGCTATTGCCACCTGAATACAGAGACTTTGTGGATGTTTTCAATCAGAAAGAGGCCAGTAAATTGCCTCCCAAAAGGAATATAGAAGTAGAAATTGAAATAACCCCAGGAGCAAACTTACCCAAACCAAAAGTGTATCCCATGTCTGTGCAGGAGAAGGAGGAATTGAGGAAATACATTGATAAAAACCTGGCGCGAGGCTTCATTAAGCCATCCAATTCTCCTCTCGGGGCCCCAGTGTTATTTAGGAGAAAGAAAGACAACTCCCTAAGATTGTGCATTGATTATCGAAATTTAAACGCAATTACTAAGGACAATAAATACCCTATGCCCTTAGTCAAGGATTTAATTACCGTATTGAAGAAAGGGAGCATATTTACTAAACTGGATTTAATTGAAGCGTATCATAAATTAAGGATCAAACCGGAGGATACTTGGAAAACTGCATTTTCCTGCGCATTCGGCCATTTTGAATACGAAATTTTGCCTTTCGGGTTAAAAAACGGAGGCGGCTGCTTTATGCAGCTTATAAATGAAATACTACACCCATTGTTGTACAGAGGGGTATTCATATTCCTTGATGATATCTTGATTGTGAGTGAAGATAAGGAAAAGCACGTAAAATTGGTCCGGGAAGTTTTGCAGAGACTAAGAGAAGCAAAGCTGTACGCAAAACTGTCCAAATGTGAATTCAATAAAACTCAAATTGACTTTCTGGGGTATCGGATATCTCCAGAAGGGTTAGCTATGGATCCAGCTAAAGTAGCAGATGTGAAAGAATGGGGAGTGCCTCAAACAAGGAGGCAATTACAATCATTTCTGGGGTTTGCAAATTTTTACAGACCCTTCATAAAAGGTTTCGCGCAAATAACCGCACCCCTTACAGAACTTTTAAAAACAAAAGGGAAAGGGGAGACAGCAAAAGTGAAAGCTCCTGGCGCCAAACTGAGTTGGACGCCAGAATGCCAAAAGGCATTCGAAACCTTAAAAGAATGCTTCACTGAAGGACCCATCCTAAAACACCCCGATATCAGGAGCCCTTTCATAATCCATTGCGATGCCTCAGACTGTGCGTATGGGGCAGTACTATTGCAAAAAGATCAAAATGGGAACTTAAAACCTTGTGGATATTTGTCACGGAAGTTCAGCGAAACTGAAAAAAGTTGGCCAATATGGGAAAAAGAGGCATTAGCCATATTAAAAGCCTTAGAATGCTGGCGACACTTCCTCGAAGGAAGCGGAATCCCATTTGAAATTTGGTCTGACCATAAGAACCTACAGTATTTAAAGTCTCCTAGAAAATTGTCCCCCAAACAAATTAGATGGGCGCAATACTTCAGCAGATTCGATTTCCAATTAAAGTTTTTTCAAGGGAAACAGAACGTCTTGGCAGATGCTCTTTCACGCATGCCTCAACACGAAGGCATAACCACAGCAAAAGAGGGGACAATATTCTCTGACAAACAATGGGGCTTAGCTGTCAGGACAAGAGCACAAACCCAAAAGGAGGACACGGCGTTTGTTGAACTCGGCGGGGAAGAAAACTGGGGAAATGAACTGAAACAGTCTTATGAAGGAGATCAATGGATCGCGTCCAACGCAGAAAAGGGGGAACAGAAGGGGGGATTTTGGTTTGTAAACAAGAAACTGTATATCCCAGCAATATTAAGGATTAAGATTCTGCATCGTTTTCACAACAACCAGAGCGCTGGTCATACAGGAATTACAAAAACAACAAAGGCAATAGTAAAACATTGTTGGTGGCCAGGAATGAGGAAGGACATAAAGAATCATGTTGTTCAATGTGATGATTGTGCCAGAAATAAATCGGGAGGAGGGAAGCCTATGGGATTGTTACAAACAGTAGCGGAACCTACCAGACCTTGGGAATGTGTAGCTATGGACTTTGTGGGAGAACTGCCGGTTAGCAAAGGACATCGTTATATTTGGACAGTATTAGACCTGTTTTCTAAACAGGCCCACTTTATAGCGCTGACGAAACTACCATCGGCTGAGAAACTAGCTGAATTGTACATAAATCATATTTACAAACTACATGGATGTCCCAGTAGAGTAGTCAGTGACAGAGGAGTACAGTTCACAGCAAAATTTTGGGAAAAATTCTTGGAAATGCTAGGAGCAGAAAGGAGTCTAAGTTCTGCTTTTCACCCCATGACAAACGGGGCGGTAGAACGTACTCAGCAAACGCTTGGGCAGTTCCTTCGAATGTACTCTAACATGAGACAAAATGACTGGTCTAGGTGGTTGGCTTTTGCGGAACTAGCCTTTAATTCAACTATACATTCAGCAACAAATAAAACCCCCTTTGAAGTAGTTTACGGGTATGAAATACAGCCTTTACCCCAGTTGCCAAGGTGGACAGAAAATGAGGAAACAGAGGCAGGGAAGTGGAAAACGCAAATGCTAGAATGTTGGAGTCAAGTGACTGCATCCTTAAAGGAAGCACACAAAAAGTATAAAGCGTTCGCAGACAGAAAGAGGGTGGAAGGCGATAAATTAAATAAAGGAGATCTAGTGTGGTTAAGTACCCAAAACATCAAATTGGGGCTACCTTCAAGAAAACTGGGCCCCAGATATATTGGACCATTCAGAATACAGGGTGTTATCAATGAAGTGACTTTCCAGTTGGCATTGCCAAAAAGTTTAGGGAAAATACACCCAGTATTCCATCGCAGCTTACTGAAAAAGTATATGGGGACTTTGGACAAAATGGACACATAGAGTTATTGTTTGATTTGTTTCAGAACTATGATGAAAGAAGAACCGAAGAGGAGGACGAAGAAAACGAGGGCGCCATGTCATGGAGCCAGATCCCAGGGCTGAATTTCCAAGCCCTGAATCTGACTTCATAACATAAACAATCCTGCAAGCACCTGGCGGGAGAAGATAAAATGAGCCTGGGAACTCAGAGTTGAAAGTATAAACAATTATAATTGCTGTAGTGTGTGGGAATAGAAATCATGGTAGAAATGTGATCCCGAAGGTGGGGTTTGATGATGATATTTGCGTGTGATATTACGTTGCATCAGAAGTGATAAAAGTAGATGTATGTAAACATTAGGTCATTCTCGACTTTTCCAAAGTCATGTATTCTTCAATAAAGATTCAATTTGAGAGCAGCTATCTTTGATCTGCGTTCAGACTGGTCCTTTGAAGTGAGCCTGACATCAGGGGATATTATTTCCTAAAGGTTGTGAATATACAATATTTCTGATTTTTTTTTGTCTGTTGGAGGCAAGTATGAATGCTGCAATTAGGGGAAATGATTAGCATGTAATGGCCTTGCAGCTTTAAAGCCTGGCTGTTTCCTCCCTGAGTGAATTTTTTGTTGGGAGGTGTTAGCTGACCCTGATTGTTTCCTGTCTGGAATTCCCTTGTTTTCAGAGTGGTGTTGTTTGCAATATTTTATGTGCTTCTACTGTCTGTGGCCCTGAGAAAACAGAGGATTTGCCAGACTTTGATGATGGGAATACTTTGTTGGGAGGTGTTAGCTGGCCCTGATTGTTTCCTGTGTGGAATTCCCCTGTTTTCAGAGTGCTGTTCTTTATTTAGTGTTCTGATTTTAGAGATTGTATTGTTCTGTTTTATTATACCACAGTAATTTTTATATATTCTGATTTTAGTGTTTTTGAATACTTGGAGCCAGATTGTATTTATTTTCACGGTTCACAGCAACACAATAATAATACAGTAGAGCCTCACTTATCCAAGCCTCACTTATCCAAGTTTCTGAATTATCCAAGCCATTTTTGTAGTCAATGTTTTCAATATATCATGATATTTTGGTGCTAAATTCATAAATACAGTAATTACAACATAACATTACTGCATATTGAACTGCTTTTTCTGTCAAATTTGTTGTATAACATGATGTTTTGGTGCTTAATTTGTAAAATCATAACCTAATTTGATGTTTAATAGGCTTTTCCTTAATCCCTCCTTATTATCCAAGATATTCACTTATCCAAGCTTCTGCTGGCCCGTTTAGCTTGGATAACTGAGACTCTACTGTAATAATAATAATAATAATAATAATAATAATAATAATAATGATAGTAATAATAATGACTTTGGTAATCCACACTGCTTCACTCCCTTCTCAGCTTCCTTTCTGGAAGAATCCTTTCTTGGGAGGTGTTAGCTGGCCCTGATTGTTTCCTTTGTGGAATTCCCAATTTCCCTGCTTTCAGAGTGTTGCTCTTTATTTACTGTCCTGGTTTTAGAGATTATATTGTTCTGTATTATTCTATCACAGTAATTATTTCATATTAAGGTAGAATCTCACTTATCCAACATTCACTTATCCAATGTTCTGGATTATCCAAAGCAGTCTGCCTTTTAGTAATCAATGTTTTTGTAGTCAGTGTTTTAAATTCATTGTGATATTTTGGTGGTAAATTTGTAAATACAGTAGCATTACTGTGCATGGAACTACTTTTTCTGTCAAATTTGTTGTATAACATGATTTTTGGTGCTTAATTTGTATAATGATGACCTAATTTGATGTTTAATCGGCTTTTCCTGAATCCCTTCTTATTGTCCAACATATTCACTTATCCAACGTTCTGCCAGCCTGTTTATTTTAGATAAATGAGACTCTACTGTATAAATAAATAAACAAATAAATATAGAATATAGATAGATATAGATATAGAGATAGATAGATAGATAGATAGATGGATAGATAGATAGAAGATAGATAGATAGTAGGTCAAAGTTGGCATACAGCATTACATGGTTAAAAAACAGAGGACTAAAAACACGGCTCTGGGCCGAGGGCAGAATACTTCAACATAGTAGAGGTAGTTTCACAGTTAAAAATTAATAAAGTGCAAAATACTCATGGCCTGGCAACCTATTCTTCAATAGGCAAAGATCCACCCTACAATCCTCGAAGGCTTTTCCGAAGAGGCAGGTTTAAAGGCTCTGATGTAAGGATCATGTTTCTATGGACTTAAACTAGAGGGAAGACTTGTGTGTGTCTGGTGTTCAGTTATTTAAGTTCTCAAGCAGATGAGCTAGAAAGAGGGAAATGAATTCTGATGGGTTTACAGTTTCATTCAAGTTGTAGATGTAAAATAATGAAAGATATTGTCTTTATTGTGTTGAAATGAAACCAAAGAACTTAAACCTAGCACCAATTTTGAGACAAAAGAATCCATGAAGAAATAATTCATTGTTTTTAATAGTAATACAGAGTTTCTGAGTGATTAGTTTCTCTACTTATGAGTCAACGGAAGATTTGGATCACATACTTTCCCTCAGTGTCACATCCTCTCATACACACGCATTGAGAAAAGAATTATAGCAGGCAGTGGCAGGGATCCATAAAAAAAGGTTGACCCCTGTCATTGTGGGATTGCAGTGATCCCATATTGTAAAAGCATTGGAAAGGAGTGGGAGATTAAGGAAAAGTTTTCGTTATCCTAAACGACAAGAGGCTTTGGGCAGGGTGTCCCACATGTAATGGTGGCAGTGGTAAAAAAGTTGGATTTTAAAGCACCGTACATTTCCTTCGTGAAAACACAGTCTTCATTATCTATTACAAAACACTATGAATTGTCCTGGACTGTATATTCAGCTTAAATAGCGGAAAAGTGCACCTGGTACTGTTGCGCAGCAGACGTTCCTGCATGTTCCATAAGAGTTTATGTTGTTAAGACACAATATGAGGAGCAAATCTGAGAAAAAAAGATACGAAAATAGACTAGGTTGTTGGGTAGTTGGGTGCCATTGCATCACCTATCGTTGGTGTACCGCCAATTGAAGGATAGTAGGTTCATTGCACCCTGCAAGTTTGCCATCTCATTTCCATACAGCTGGTCATTGCCATTCTTGAAAGCTGTGGTGCAAGCCCCAAATCCACTCTGCTTGCCACTTGCTCGAAAGTTGCTTCCAAAAGCCAGTTCCATTGTCAAAACCTAGAGCACCATTACCCACTATTCTGAGTTTTTGCTTCAAAGTCTGTCTTGACAACTGCACCATAGGTTCTTTCTAGGTTTTCCCTCTTTGTAAATACAGGTCCACCTCTTTTGTGAATAGAATACATTGCCGGCCAGGGGGAGCATTGACTTAAGAATAGAAACACTGATTCCGGTTTTTTTAATTTTTTGGATTTAAAAATTGGCTGGGTCAGATTACAGTTACCGCCGGCGCTTCTCATCTTAAGCAGGAGGTGTTTGAACCCAGGTGGGAAAGCAGAAGCATGTAGTTTTTGCCAGATTGATCCGCATGGCCGTTCAAAGAGCATGGAAGCAGAGGGATCGCACATGAGCCAGAAATGCGACCCTCATACCATCATAGCGAACAACCAGGGCGTAAAGCCCAGAGGGACACATTTGAAGCAATTTTGAAGTTTAATCTACTTATTTAAATCCTGTGTTTGGTTGACATAGAGAAATTTAAATCATGATTTTCCTTTTATAAGTCGAGATTTGTATTTTGTGGCTTTTTTTTTTTTGTCCTCATGTTGTTTGGGCCGCTGCCCCAAGTAAGCCGCACCGAGTCCACGCAGGGAGATGTTGGCGGGAAATAGATAAATTTTTAGTCCTTTTAAATTGTTCGTATTATAATCACTCGGAGAGTCCTCCTCGCTTCAAAGGGATTTCTTGATATTCTAGGACCGGGAGTTTGGCCTCGAGGAAGACCATTCTCTGAACAGAAAGGTCACTCGGCAAGCTGCAGCAAGGGGTCACACCATCGTCGGCCATGTCGAATACCCTCTTGAAAGCTTTGAACTGCTTGGAGGATGATAAATGGCATGTGCTGGGTTATTTTGGAATTCCAAGTCACCTAGTCTGTCCCCCGAAAAGTGTAAGTTGACATGGTAGGAAAAGAAAACGGATCAACCGACGGTTTCAAGATTGGGCATGGGGTGCGGCAGGGACGCATAATTACAGCCTCTCTAATCATCTTGCTGTTTGTGTGGAACATTTAATGCGACATGCGTGGCTAGAGGACCTGTTGGCAGGATTTTAAATTTATGGAAGACACATATACAACCTATGGTATGAGATAACAGTCTGATGGCTGAAAGAGAGTAGGGGCAGAGGAGCCTTCTCTCAAAAGTGAAAGAAGAAAGGGCCAAAGCTGGGTTGTAAGAGAAGGAAGCTTAAGGGAACCACACAGATTTATAACTGTCAAAATCATGGATAGGATGTTTAGGGTATGACAGACGTTTTATTTCTTCTTGCGACATATCACTGCAGATGTGGACTGTGGCCAGGAAGTTAGTAGAGGTTTTGCAGAGCTCTGTCCAAACTTGACAAAATAAGAGCAGAGACTTCACGCAAACATAGGAGGACCGCATACTCGCATTGTCATCGCGATGCAATTCCCCATAGTAACCTGTGGATGTGAGAGCTTGACCATAAGGAAGGCTGAGCGAGGGAAGAATGGCACTTTTGAACTTACTTGCTTTTTGAAAAACAGGAGAGTGCCTGGGACTGTAAGAAGATCCAAGGAGGGAAGGATATTACAGGCAAAGCAGCAGGCTGGCATGGACTACAAGGAAATGTGGCCGTAGATGTCCGACAGGGAAGTCTTGTGTGAATTCGTCCAAGAGTTCTCCATGGCTCGGAGAAGACTACAAGTCTGAACACTGCGTGAAAGACTTACTCCGGTGTGATTCCACCGTCTTCGATCGTCCCCCTGTCAAACCAGCAAGAAGCACTTCCGTAACCAGAGGACCTGCGCCCACATGTCACTAGCAGCCACAAAGGCACACTCCCTGACGGCCAAACGGCACCGTCCCCGTGTCCGGAAAGAGGGTGCGGGGACCATCAGGCAGCCGTCCTGCGGGCAGAGCGTCGACCACCCTCTCAAGGCGATGCTACGGCCTTGATAACTATAACACGACAGTGGAAGACAACTTTGAGAAGTGGTGACCAAGGCCGAGGTGCACTACTTACTCCGGTGTGATTCCACCGTCTTCTATCGTCCCCCTGTCAAACCAGCAGGAAGCACTTCCGTAACCAGAGGACCTGCGGCCACATGTCACTAGCAGCCACAAAGGCACACTCCCTGACGGCCCAACGGCACCGTCCCCGTGCCCGGAAAGAGGGCGCGGGGACCATCAGGTGGCCGTCCCGCGGGCTGAGCGTCGACCACCCTCTCAAGGTGATGGGACAGTGGACAACAATTTTGAGAAATGGTGACCAAGGCCGAGGTGCACTACTTACTGCGGTGTGATTCCACCGTCTTCTATCGTCCCGCTAACAAACCAGCAAAAAGCACTTCCGTAACCAGAGGAGCTGCGCCCACATCTCACTAGCAGCCACAAAGGCACACTCCCTGACGGCCCAACGGCACCGTCCCCGTGCGCGGAAAGAGGGCGCGGGGACCATCAGGCGGCCGTCCCGCGGGCTGAGCGTCGACCACCCTCTCAAGGTGATGGGACAGTGGACAACAATTTTGAGAAGTGGTGACCAAGGCCGAGGTGTACTACTTACTGCGGTAAGACACATCTGTCTAGCAGCCACAAAGGCACACTCCCAGACGGGGATTGGCGGGGACCGGAATGTGTACTTGAGAGGCTCTTTCACCTGTCGTCCGGATCCCACAACCTCGACTGTGTTACTCCGGTCTGGGCACCTAACTTGACAACCAGAGGCAGGCTGGCATCAAAACTCTCATAACCCACAAGAGTTGTAAAAACAGATGTAATCTGCAAAGAGAGCACAAGCCCCAAACCCCTTTCAGCCCTGGATGGACGACCAATTAGCCCCAGGGATACCTGGCCAGGCATCGCCGTAAGTAATGGAACCTC
The DNA here is from genome assembly GCF_035594765.1 of Anolis carolinensis. Classification (NCBI taxonomy): domain Eukaryota; kingdom Metazoa; phylum Chordata; class Lepidosauria; order Squamata; family Anolidae; genus Anolis; species Anolis carolinensis. The sequence goes on along the minus strand of NW_026943819.1, from coordinate 13,677,038 downwards.
ATATGCATATTTTCACATCGTGGACAATGCATTAAGAACAGAATGAGACAACAGACATTAGATTGAATAAAGAAGTTTAAATTTTTATTTTTATGAAATACATGCCAAAGTATAAGACAACTCAAAACACAGGAAATGTTGTGCTTGCAAACTTTATATTTCAAATAGTATTGCAATCCTTCGGGGATTGCTTTATGCGGTGCTCATCAAACGGCAGCAAAGTATGTCTCTTCTCAAAACAGCAATCTGTGGAGAAAGGGCATCCCCCTACTAGGACACCAGGATAGAGGAGTTCATAGTGCCTGCCCATCGTCAGTGAGAAGTTGAGAAAAAAGCTCAATGTTCCGAGAAAAGGTCCATCATAGAAACGGGGCAAGACTTGGCGTTATGAAGATAAAACCTCTGGTCTTCGGAGAGGGTGCCTCACTTCCAAGGAAGCTCTGGAAAATACAAAACAGGGAGGTTGGCCTTGAGGAAGACCAATTTCTCCACGGAAAGCGGATCCAGCAAGCTGCGGTGAGGGGTCACGACATCGCCGGCCATGCTGAAGACCCTCTCGCTCTGCATGCTGGTTGGAGGGCAGCTGAGGAACTTGCGGGCAACATTGGCAAGATGCGGCCACACGTGTTCACGAGAAGACCAGTAGGCCAACGGATCACAAGATAGATTCTCCTGCGGTTCCTCGAAGTAACGGTTGACGCTACACTCGGCAGAATCCACCTTCCGTAGCTTTGAGGAACGAGAAGCTCCCGATTGTACCAGAATGGTGACCATTTCCCCAAATAAATCTTGCTGAGGCTGCTGCTGCTGCCCTTGCTGCTGAAAACGCTGCTCTCTAGAGGTCGGAATCCTATCGCACGGCACTTCCGGGCTGTCGGACTCGCCACTGGCGCTAGTGCTAGGGGTGGCAGGCATCCATCCCAGGGGGCCCATGTGCTGCTCTGCCCCCCCCCCCGGCGACACACTCCTCCTCGCGCACAAGGTTGTCGAGACGTGCCTTCCACTCCGGATAGTCTTTGGAGCAGACGGTGTCCTTCAACCTCGGATCACAGATGGCTGCTATCATATGGACATAGCTGTTTTGCAGCGGCTCCAGACGTGAGATGGTGTCCCACTCTTGCTTGCTCAGAACAAGCTTGCCAATAGACGCAACCAAGGAAAGGGAGATTCCATGGACCACCTTCTGCTGCTCCACCATTCTTTCTAGCATCTTGAAGGTGGAGTTCCACCGGGTGGAAACGTCCTAAAGGAGCTTGTGTTGCGGTAGCCCCTCCAATTTCTGTCTGTCCCTTAGCTCTCGGGCAGCCTTGATGCTGCGGTGGAAGAACCCGGCGATCTTGCGGCAGCGTTCAATCAGCTGTGAGAGGTGTGTGCCACCGGCGGAGGCCTGCTGCTGCTCCTCCATGCTCTTGAAAGCATCCTTGACCGTGTTGTGCAGCAAGTGTGCCAAACATGTAACGTTGGTGAAGCCAGCGCTTTCAACTGCCCTAATCATGTTTTTCCCCGCGTCAGTGACCATGAACCCCGTCCTCATTGTCTCCGGATGCCTTGGTGTCCAGGCCGCCATCATGTCCGCGAGGATCTTGCAGATTGTTTCTGCCTTGTGGTCTCTATCAACACCCTCCAGGGCGAGGAGGGCCCAGCGCTGACCGGTCTCCACGCTGTCCCCTTTATTCCACCAATGTGCGGTCAACGACAGATAGGAATGGCCACCCCCAACACTTGTCCAAATGTCAGACGTGTAATGGATGTGCCCCCCAAGGGCGCTCCGCAACATTGCCTCTACGCGTACCTTGCAGGCCTCGTACAGCCCCGGTATCACTGTCCTTGAAAAGGTTTGTCGCGATGGGATTTTGTACTGCGGACACAGTAGTTCCACGAATCGCACAAAGCCTTCTTGCTCTACCATTCTGAAGGGATGGTGGTCGAGAGCCAGCATCTCTCCCAGACGCTGAGTGATCTGCTCAACGGAGGGCGCTGTTCCCCCTGTTCTCTTCCTTCCAGTGGAATGGCCCCAATTGTCCAGGGTTAATTGAGACCCTCTCCCAGCAGACCGTAACGGAGAAGAAGGAGAGCTCAGGGTGCTGCTAGCGGGGCTAAGGGATCCCCCTCCCAAGGGAATTGAAGGATGATGTCTCTTCATGTGGTACCGCAAGTCAGTGGTGGACAAATGCCTCATGTCTTTACCCCTGCTAATATGCATCCCGCAGTGCCTGCACACAGCCAAGGAAGACTGTTGGGAATGGACCGCGAAGTGGTCCCAGAGGAAAGACCTCAGCCTTCCCAATGGCGGGGGCCCCGGCGGCCTTTGTGGGGTGCTCACAGGACTGGGGGCAGAAGGAGTGGGTTGCAACATGACGTCCTCTGTGGGAACGGCATGAGTGGGATTGCCTTCTTCCTCATCATCATCCGATGAAGTCAGTGTTAAGGGAAGCCTATCTATTTCTTTCTTAATTTTTATGTCCGGCGCGAGGACAACGACACGACCCAATTGTCAGACCCCTGGCTGCTGGGCACCAATAACCGTACACGGAGGCCAATCTCTATCTAATATCTTTATTAAGGAAATATTAAAAAGCAATAAAAACAAGTGAAGAAAATAGTTCAGGAGCAGACCTTTCAAATGAGGTCAAATCTAGTCCAAAAATGTGTTGTCCAATAAATGATATTAGAGTTCAGAGTTTTAATCCACTTGACCGAAACACACACTTTTGCCAAGCAATAGTGTGGGGAAATGTCAGAGTCTTAGAGTCCAATGAAGCTTGACAACAAGGCTGGAAATAAACTTGGTTCTTGGCTAGGTCCGTGACTAGAAACAAGGCAAAACGTGAAGCATGGAGCAGGGTCCGTGGTTAAACAGCAAGGCAAGGCAAAGGCTTGAAAGCTTGATCCGGGAAGCAAGGAACTGGGGTTACGAAGTCCACACACGATCTCTCTCCTGAAGCTGATCAATTGACTCCGCAAAGAATCTCCCGCGACAAACACCTATATTGGGTCTCGTTTTCCCGCCAACAAATCTCTTTCCCTAGAGAACAAGAAGCGAAACCCAACTCTGTCCAGATGCAAGACTCCTTAGAATTTCCCAAGGGAAGCAGGCCTAATCAGCTTGTTGTTTGGCAGCGATCCGTAAACTCCTCCGTTGGGCCTCTCTAACTCCTCTGTCTCTAGAATAAGATTCCTTCCTGGGAAACGGAGGGGAGTTCTGCCCAAGGCCTGTTTTACTGAATTCTTGAGGGCAAACATCAACATCCGGCAGGTGAAGAGACTCCGGCTCTTGTTGAACCGGCGAAAACCCCATGTTTTCATCTTCATCTGCCAGAATAGTACTAGGAACAGGACTACAAGGCCCATGAGGCATCACACCAATTCAGAGACGTCCGTGGCAGCCTCTGATACGGGTGGCGGTGTGGTTTTATCACGGAAGGAACCCTTTTCTGACGTCGACCCACTGGGAACACGCCCTTCCACCATTTGTGTTTGCACAGCACTGCCCTCAGGAGCACCCCTTTGTTTCCTTCCAGTGCCACCCCTCGTTCCTCTTCCCGAGGCCAAGCCTCTCCCCGAAGTCTTGCGGGAACCACCTATTCCCCATGAACGCTTCATTACAGTGCTCTCGCCGATGAACTCCCCGAAACAGTTCCGTATGTTAAAATAGTTTATTTCAACCGACAGAGCCTTTGTAATTTGGACACGGGCTCTCGAGATGAACAGAGCCTCTTTCTGTGATCCCCCTAGACTGGAGGCCAATGCCTTCCCTTGAATGTCTAACTGGGCGTGACGGTAGCACATGCTGGAATGCACACGTTCTTTGGAAACTGTTACTTCCAATGGACCCTTTTAATTTTGGAAAGCTATGTGTGTCTTTGAAATTGATGCAGTAACACTCAGCCCGGGGACTTGGGATTATAAACGAAGCGTGAGGTAAGCTCAGCGCTTACAGGGAAGCAGACGTGGTTAGAAAACTATAATTTTCAAGCTCCCTCCTTTGCAGGCTTGGAAAGCCTTATATGGGTTTTATTGCTTTGTTCCAGAAAACTTTGCAAAGGAAAGGCAAAAAGTGAACCTCCAAAAGGAGAAGCACCCCAAATCTCTGGGGTTACAGGGAAAGAAGCAGTGCACAGTGCGCACACACTCCTTAGCAGGCTTGCCTTATATGGGTTTTATTGCTTTCTTCCAGAACACTTTTGCAAAGGAAAGGCAAAAAAAGTCAACCTCCAAAAGGAGAAGCACCCCAAATCTCTGGGGTATCAGGGAAAGAAGCAGTGCTGCACACACACCCCCTTGCAGGCTTGGAAAGCTTTCTATGGGTTTTATTGCTTTCTTCCAGAACACTTTGCAAAGGAAAGGCAAAAAGTGAACCTCCAAAAGGAGAAGCACCCTAAATCTCTGGGGTTACAGGGAAAGAAGTAGTGCTGCACACACACCCCCTTGCAGGCTTGGAAAGCTTTCTATGGGTTTTATTGCTTTCTTCCAGAACACTTTGCAAAGGAAAGGCAAAAAAACTCAACCTCCAAAAGGAGAAGCTCCCCAAATCTCTGGGGTTACAGGGAAAGAAACAGTGCTGCACACACACCCCCTTGCAGGCTTGGAAAGCTTTCTATGGGTTTTATTGCTTTCTTCCAGAACACTTTTGCAAAGGAAAGACAAAAAAACTCAACCCCCAAAAGGAGAAGCACCCCAAATCTCTGGGGTATCAGGGAAAGAAGCAGTGCTGCACAGTGCACACACACCCCCTTGCAGGCTTGGAAAGCTTTCTATGGGTTTTATTGCTTTCTTCCAGAACACTTTGCAAAGGAAAGGCAAAAAGTGAACCTCCAAAAGGAGAAGCACCCCAAATCTCTGGGGTTACAGGGAAAGAAGCAGTGCTGCACACACACCCCCTTGCAGGCTTGGAAAGCTTTCTATGGGTTTTATTGCTTTGTTCCAGAATACTTTTGCAAAGGAAAGGCAAAAAAAGTCAACCTCCAAAAGGAGAAGCACCCCAAATCTCTGGGGTATCAGGGAAAGAAGCAGTGCTGCACACACACCCCCTTGCAGGCTTGGAAAGCTTTCTATGGGTTTTATTGCTTTGTTCCAGAACACTTTGCAAAGGAAAGGCAAAAAAAGTCAACCTCCAAAAGGAGAAGCACCCCAAAAGCCCCAAAGCTAGCGGTTACAGGGAGGGACGCAGACTCCTTTGGAAAATAAAAATTCCCAACATCCACAGCAAGGACTCTGCCCCAAGCCAATTTCCCCCCAACACAATATCTAACCGGCAACAACCAGCCACTTTGCCCTCTGAGCTTCACGGCGCGCGCGCGACCCACCCTCTCTCCTCGGTATCCCAACCCAGAGAATGGCTTGGCTCCGTGCGGAGGCGATTTTTATAGCGATTCTACACGTCGACGGGGGGACGCTCGCCCCCACCTTTTTTAGCCATCGTGGAAGACTCTGATTGGCAGGGAGCGGGAGCCATGTTAGGCTGCGCTAGGCTCCCGTTCATGTTAGGTTGCAGAAACACACACACGCACGCACACACACACACACACACACACACACACACACACACACATATATATATATATATATATATATATATATATATAAAATATTAAAAAAAAATTGGAAGGAAAAAAATTAACGAAATTTTTAAGACACAAATGCAGAATGGGCCAACGATGGATCGTATTACATTGCCAGTTGCGCCCAGGGAAAACGTTTCAATACTCGTGTCAAAAAACGGGAACATAACGAAATTATAACGGTATGACAATTTTTACGACGATATGGACAACCCTAATAGATAGATGTGAAGGTTTTGTCTTTACAAAATGTGTGTACCAGTGTGTATGTGTTTCCCTCCTCAACAGTCTAGATGTCAGCTTTTTCCTATAGTTTTCTGAGAGGATAGGGAGTTGGCAGACACCAAAAACAGTGCGCTCACCACTATTTTATGTGGGTGACCACTACCGCCATGCACACACACCACACAAAATCTCAGAGCGACACTGCATCCTTGATCAGGACAAAAACAGCAGTCCGGTTACCAAAATTGTGACTGTGCAATATCTGAGGGCTGCAGTTGTGAAATGATTTATTTAATGTCAGGAGTGACTTGAGAAACTGCAAGTCGCTTCTGGTGTGAGAGAATTGGCTGTCTGTAAGGACGTTGCCCAGATGTTTTGATGTTTTACCATCCTTGGGGGAGGCTTCTCTCATGTCTCTGCATAAGAAGCTGGATCTGACAGAGGGAGCTCATCTGTGCTCTCCCCAGATTCGAACTGGCAATCTTCAGGTCAGCAATCCAACCTTCAGGTCAGCAATCCTGCCAGCACAAGGGTTTAACCCATTGTGCCATCGGGGGCTGTGAAAAATAAGTGAAAGACTATGTAGGACTCTTTTCTACCTGTGCAGCAGCCAAGATAAGTCCTACATCAGTATAGCAAAAACATCTACTCTAAACACACACCTTTTCCTACACAGAATGAGCCTAGTTAGATCCTAGTTATAACAGAAGCCTAGCTCAGCCTCTTCAGGGTCCTAGTTGTAACATAAAAAGTGATGAAAATCATGATTGAATGGAGAGCTACAGTGTTGTAGCTTGGCTGGTGGCTTGTACATGATCTTTTGTTTGTTTTCCACGAGATGGGCTATTCAACTATCTGTTTCTCTGGCCCTCATCTGTGAGCGATAACATGTTTTGCACAAGTGCCTTCTAACATGCTTGAATGCGTAATAATAATGGCCAGGAATTTCTTCTGACTCACTTTAGATGTAGATTGTTAGTTTCTGTTTTCTGTTTATGGCACATTTGCAGGCTGGGTTCTTTTTCAACTAAGTAGCCACTGAGGATGCACAATTCAAAATATACTGTTTCTCAAAGCATCTCTCTTCTTTGCTTGTTTGCATTTATACCCAGATGTGTGTGCATTTTCATCCGTAAAATGCTGGAGTAATGTGATTCTTATTCTCCTTTGCCAACCATCCCTTTGCATCCCTGTTTAGTTCCCCTGTTAATGTTTATTTGTCTAGTTTGTGCCCCGTTAACTGAGATAGTAGCTTTGTTTTCACTATATAGTTCTTTTATTACCTTACATACTCCCCCCCCCCCATATTGCTTTTCTTGTTCAAATATTTGTGGTCTAATGAATCAAATGCTTTGCAAAAGTCCAATTTTAGTATGAGTACTTTAGATTTTTCTTCTGTGGCATGGTTCAAAATGTTCAAAATATTCCTTATAGGGTCCGCTAATTTCCTGTTTTTTACGAATCCGTATTGATCTTCATGAATTATCTCTGGAATTATATCCTTTGAAGATGGCCAATTCTCTCACACCAGAAGCAACTTGCCTCAGTTAGCTTCTGACACGATTAAAAAAAACACCTACATTGTTGGTGTGTAACCCATAAAACCTTCTCTTAAATTGTATTCCATTTTTGGATTGAAAAAGGTTCTCCATTCCTTTATTTATTTTTAATGTATTACAAAGCAACTCAACTAATCATTAACCCTTATGTTCAAGTATCCTGCTTGAAATGGGGGATGTTTCATACTGCAATTTTTAAGAAAGTCTAGATACTATGTGACACTATTTTTTAACTTTTCCTTTACAGGAAAAGACAACGGTGAAGCCCTTCCAGAGTCTATCCCATCAGCTCCTGGGACACTGCCCCATTTTATTCAGGAGCCAGATGACGCATATATAATTAAAAGCAACCCTATAGTGTTACGCTGCAGAGCTGCACCTGCAATGCAAATCTTCTTCAAGTGCAATGGGGAGTGGGTCCACCAGAATGAGCATTTCTCCGAAGAAACCACAGATGAAAGTACAGGTAAGGGAAGGATCAGTTTCCGAAATTGTTTTTTTTCTCTTCGAAACATCTCATGTGTCATGGTTTGAAAATGTAGGATGTAAGATCCAAACAAGAACCATATCCTCCTACATTTCTTTTATAGGGTGACAGTATGAAAACTGATCAGAGAAATAATAATAATAATAATAATAATAATAATAATAATAATAATAATAATAATTGTATTTGTATCCCACTCTATCTCCCCAATGGGAGATAGGAGAAATAAAATGCTCATAGATTTTCATGTGGAGTAAAAAAATTGAAGAAATGGTTTGGAAACTAAATAATTTAAGTCTAGAATATTGAGATGGTGATATAGTTATGCCTTCATTTGTATATCTCATGCTTAAAGATAATTTGTTGTAGAATGTACCTGCATAATGTATTTTCCCCACATTAGATAGAAGGGCAGCTTGACCACCTATCTAATGATGTTAAACACAGAAACTTGCAATAGTGGCATAATTAGATAGCAAGTAATTATAAAGCTGGATAGGATGTTCAGAAATTATAACAATATTTTATTGCACCCACAACAAATCCAATATCCTTTCTCATTTAGAAAGACCCCTAAAACAATTGCAAACCATTATTACAAGACGGTTGTGATGTCTTGTAATTTCAGAGGTCTGTTTTATTATTAGTTCACTCCTTCTTTTTCTGTAACTCTCCAGACTGGTAAAAAAACTCTCTGCCTTTGAAATAATAAAGTAAATATAGCATCAACATAAAAGAGGAAAGAGACGAGGGAAACAACAGATCCTGAACAGAGAATAGAGACTGGGAACAAGGAGCACAATATAGAATCACACATATTTTAAGCAAAATCGGATTTTGGAATACACACAGATACAAACTGAATAGACACGAGTATATGTTAAGACTGCACAACCAGTTTTCTTGAACTTCAAAACCAGAACTGAATTATCTCAATTCAGAGTGATATAGATTGTTGAAGAATCAGAATGGATTAGTCTGAATTAAGTATTTAACCAACCCTCATGTAGTGAACCTTACCTATTAGGCCTAGAATGAAGCCTTGGTAACAGTGAGTGAGGCAGCCTCCATTTTGTTGAGGAATGCCGGGCAGCCATCTTGAGTGTGGTTAGAAAGGGGAAGGAGCTTAGAGAGAGATTCTTAGGATTGGCCAACCAGAGCAGATGGGAGGAGCCAAGTCTTAGAGTGCAGAAAAAAAAGAGCTCCAGGCAGTTTTGGAATTGGGAGTGTGTGTGTGTGAGAGAGAACAGAAAGCTGTGGAAACTGACAGGCTAAGTCAGGCAGTTTGGATCTCTTGGGGGAGATAACTCAAGGGATTGTCTCTCAATATTGGGCTGGTTAATAGAAGGACTCTAGGTTAGAGTTAATTAACAACCATGGGGAACTCGTGTCTATTCTCAGCAAATAGAGCAAGGGTTTTTGTGACCCAGGAGTCCCCAAACTAAGGCCCGGGGGCCGGATGCGGCCCTCCAACGTCATTTACCTGGCCCCACCCTCATTTATAATATAATATTTTTATATCCGTTTTAATAATATAATATATTATATATACACTAGCTGTGCCCGGCCACGCATTGCTGAGGCGTTGTCTGGTGGTGTTGAGGTAGTGGTGGTATTGAATGTCTGTTGTATGGTTGTCTTTATGTTTAGTATGCACACTGAAGTGGATTATATGGCAGTGTGGAGTCAAGATAATCCAGTTCAAAGCAGATAATATAAGATTCCAAATGGGTTATATAGCTGTGTGGAAGGGCCTTGAGTCTACACTTTCATATAATCCAGTTAAAATCTGATAATCTGTGGAAGAGGCCTATGTGAGGCCTAACTGTGCCTGTCCCCTGGACTGAGTAGGTTGCTAGGAGACCAAGTGGGCGGAGCTTAGCCTTCAAACTGGCAGCAATTGGATAAAAGCTATTATTCCTCTCCCTGTAATTAGGACATTATTTTTCTTTTCTTTTTGTTGTATGAATGTAGAGCAGGGGTACCCAAACTTTTTAAACAAGGGGCCAGTTCACGATCCTTCGGACCGTTGGAGGGCCGGACTATAGTTGGCCACTGAGCAATAACAACAACAACAACAACAACAACAACAACAACAAAGAGGGTTGGAAAAGACCCTTTGGGCTATTGAGTCCAATCCCCTTCTGCCTTTGTGCACCTAAAGCAAAAGCAAAGCACCCCTGACAGATGGCCACCCAGCCTCAATGTTGTAATAATAATAATAATAATAATAATAATAATAAGTGATGTTGACTGGCTATATCTGCCTAGAAGATCAGGGGGCAGAGGACTCTTACAAGTAAAACAAGCAGTCAAAGAAGAAGAACATGCCCTGGCAGAATATGTCAAGCAAAGTGAAGAACCTGCTTTGATTGAAGTCAAAAATCAGAAACTCCTCAAAGCACAGCAGACAAAAAACCAGTACAAGAAAACCACACTACAAACTAGAGCTGACAGCTGGCACAACAAAACATTGCATGGGAAGTTCCTTGACAAAATTGAAGGAAAAGCTGATAAGGAGAAGACCTGGCTCTGGCTCACAAATGGGACCCTGAAGAAGGAGACAGAAGGCCTGATCCTTGCAGCCCAGGAGCAAGACATCAGAACAAAGGCAATTAAGGCCAAGATCGAAAAATCAGCTGATGACCCAAAGTGCAGACTCTGCAAGGAAACCGACGAAACCATTGATCATATTCTCAGCTGCTGTAAGAAAATTGCACAGACAGACTACAAACAGAGGCACAACTATGTGGCCCAAATGATTCATTGGAACTTATGCCTCAAGTACCACCTCCCAGCAGCAAAGAACTGGTGGGATCACAAACCTGCAAAAGTATTGGAAAATGAACACACAAAGATACTGTGGGACTTCCGAATCCAGACTGACAAAGTTCTGGAACACAACACACCAGACATCACAGTTGTGGAAAAGAACAAGGTTTGGATCATTGATGTTGCCATCCCAGGTGACAGTCGCATTGATGAAAAACAACAGGAAAAACTCAGCCGCTACCAGGACCTCAAGATTGAACTTCAAAGACTCTGGCAGAAACCAGTACAGGTGATGGGCACACTGGGTGCCGTGCCAAAAGATCTCAGCCGGCATTTGGAAACAATAGACATTGACAAAATTACGATCTGCCAGTTGCAAAAGGCCACCCTACTGGGATCTGTGCACATCATCCGAAAATACATCACACAGTCCTAGACACTTGGGAAGTGTTCGACTTGTGATTTTGTGAAACAAAATCCAGCATAACTATCTTGTTTGCTGTGTCATACAATGTCATAATAATAATAATATAATAATAAGGGTTGGAAGAGAACCCTTGTGCCGTGGGGGCCGGATAAATGGCTTTGATGGGCCGCATCTGGCCCCCGGGCCTTAGTTTGGGGACCCCTGATGTAGAGGCATGGATGAGGGGTTGTGCTGCCAAGTTTAGTGTTTCTGGGATGTGTAGTTTTGTTGTTTTGTCCGCTGCCCTGATGCCATCACTCTTTTATATATATAGATATGATATTGATAATATTATCATGTTATACAATGTAATACTAATAATAATACCATATAATAATATTAATTACATGTTATATATTACACTAGCTGTGCCCGGCCACGTGTTGCTGTGGCGAAGTGTGGTGGTATGGGAAATAAAATATTGAGGAACTGGTGGTAGTTAAGGTAAAGGGTAAAGGTTTTCCCCTGACATTAAGTCCAGTCATGTCTGACTCAGAGTGTTGGTGCTCATCTCCATTTCTAAGCCGAAGAGCCAGCGTTGTCCATAGACTCCTCCAAGGTCATGTGGGATGACTGCATAGAGCGGCGTTACCTTCCCGCCAGAGCAGTACCTATTGATGCACTCACATTTGCATGTTTTTGAACTTCTGGGTTGGCAGAAGCTGGGGCTAACAGTGGGGGCTCTCTCCGCTCCCCCAATTCAAACCTGCAGCCTTTCGGTCCAGAAGTTCAGCAGCTCAGCGCTTTAACACGCTGCGCCATCAGGGGATATTATTTCCTAAAGGTTGTGAATATACAATATTTCTGATTGGTTTTTTTTTCTGTTGGAGGCAAGTATGAATGCTGCAATTAGGAAAAATGATTAGGATGTAATGGCCTTGCAGCTTTAAAGCCTGGCTGCTTCCTCCCTGAGTGAATTTTTTGTTGGGAGGTGTTAGCTGGCCCTGATTGTTTCCTGTCTGGAATTCCCTTGTTTTCAGAGTGGTGTTGTTTGCAATATTTTATGTGCGTCTACTGTCTGTGGCCCTGAGAAAACAGAGGATTTGCCAGACTTTGATGATGGGAATACTTTGTTGGGAGGTGTTAGCTGGCCCTGATTGTTTCCTGTCTGGAATTCCCCTGTTTATTTACTGTCCTGGTTTTAGAGATTATATTGTTCTGCATTATTCTATCCCAGTAATTATTTCATATTAAAGTAGAATCTCACTTATCCAACATTCACTTATATAATGTTCTGGATTATCCAACGCAGTCTGCCTTTTCATAATCAATGTTTTTGTAGTCAGTGTTTTAAATTCATTGTGATATTGTAGTGGTAAATTTGTAAATACAGTACAGTAGAGTCTCACGTATCCAACATAAACAGGCTGGCAGAATATTGGATAAGCGAATATGTTGGATAATAAGGAGGCATTAAGGATAAGCCTATTAAACATCAAATTAGATTATGATTTTACAAATGAAGTACCAAAATATCATCTTAGACAACAAATTTGGCAGAAAAAGTAGTTCAATACACAGTAATGCTATGTAGTAATTACTGTATTTATGAATTTAGCACCAAAATATCACAATATATTGAAAACATTGACTACAAAAATGCATTGGATAATCCAGAACATTGGATAAGCGAGTGTTGGATAAGTGAGACTCTACTGTAATTACTACATAGCATTACTGCGCATGGAACTACTTTTTCTGTCAAATTTGTTGTATAATATGATGTTTTGGTGCTTAATTTGTATAACGATTACCTAATTTGATGTTTAATCGGCTTTTCCTGAATCCCTTCTTATTATCCAACATATTCACTTATCCTGTCGGCCTGTTTATGTTGGATGAGACTCTACTGTATATTGATAATCTTATATTATCTGCTTAGAACTGGATTATATGAGGCCCCTTCTACACAGCTGGATAAAATGCACACTGAAGTGGATTATATGGCAGTGTGGAGTCAAGATAATCCAGTGCAATGCAGATAATGTAAGATTATAAATGGGTTATAGAGCTGTGTGGAAGGGCCTTGAGTCTACACTGCCATATAATCCAGTTAAAATCAGATAATCTGTGGAAGAAGTCTAGGTGAGGCCTAAATCTGCCTGTCCCCTAACTGAAGCCTGGCTGTCCCTTGGCTGGTTGCTAGGCAACCAAGTGGGCATAGATTAGCCCTCTAAACTGGCAGCAATTGGATAAAAAAAAATTATTGCTCTCCCTCTAATTAGGACTTTATTTTTCTTTTCTTTTTGTTGTATCAACCTGGAGGCATGGATGATGGGTTGTGTTGTCAAATTTCGAGGTTGCGGGGCCTGTACTTTTGTTGTTTTGTCCACTGCCCTGATGCCATCACTCTTTTATATATATAGATATAATATTACAGTATAGTGATATAGTTCAATATAGTAATATATAATGCTAATATTGTGCTATGCTAATAATATAATATATTGTATGTACATACAGCTGCTCTGAGTTCCCTTCGGGGTGAGAAGGGCGGGATATAAATGTAGTAAATAAATGTAGTAAATGAATAAATAAATAATTTTAGACTTAGGCTCGCCCACTTGACTTGAAGGCACACAACAACAACAACAACAACAACAACAACCCTAATTAACTTGACTATCTCATTGGCCTGATAGGTTTATGTTGGTTAAAATTGTTTTCATTTTAAAATATTTTATTGTTCTTTCATTGTTGTTGTTGTTTTGCACTACAAATAAGACTTGTGCAGTGTGCATAGGGATTTGTTCGTATTTCTTTTTCAAATTTGGCCCCTCAACAGTCTGACGGATTGTGGACCGGCCCCCTGCTTAAAAAGTTTGAGGACCCCTGTTGTGACCAATAGATAGATTGGTTAGTTGGAACTGTTTGAAACTAAGTGAAGTAAATCTGAAACATACAACTAAGTTAAGCTGAAGAATATCTGTAACCAATTACGCTTATGAACCTCTCTGAAGTAATCATTTACCTGTTTTCAAGAAAATAAATTTCTATTTTATTTTCAACTTTCAAGAGCCTCCACAGAGTCTATTTTACACCAAGAAGCCTTAATAAAAGTTCCAGCAATACAACAATAAAATACCACAGAAAAGCCTCATAGTGAACAACAGTTTGGGAGCCAGGGGTGGGAAACAGTGTGGGCAGTGAATGGGAGAAACTTATCTCGGACACATTTAACAACAAAAATCCTAAAGACATTTTAAGTTGGTGGCAGCTACCAGTTTTAAAAGCAAATCTGTTATAATTAGCCTCTCCCCGCTTTGCTCATTTCCTTTATATTGGTGGCTGAGGTGGGATAATATTATTATAAACGATTCCACACCCCCCCCACCATCGTTCCGTTATATTGGTGGCAGCGGTGGGTTATTATAAAAGACTCCCCCCTGCCTCAATTTGCATTATACCTCAATTTTAGGATAAAAAGGTTTTGTTCATTACAGTATCTGCTTATCAGGAGTGTAAAAATCTTCATTTTTAAACCGTAAGTCATATCTAATTTGTACGTTTTGTATATGCAAACAGATATTAAGAAACACAAGGTGTGTGGGGGGGTCCCTGAAGTTTCCCCATTGGCACAATTACTTAACAAAAAGTAATGAAAAAGTAGTTAACTCATTATAGTTACAAAATGGACCTCGTCCGATTTCGGAAACGCTTTTTAAAAAATCCTCACACCCTCGAATTTCATAATGAGTATTGAAATGTTTTTTTTATTGATCACACAGGCCTACTGCTTATAATGGTAGCATATGATTCATGTTGATAGTTAATAATGTTATTCTTTTCCAGCCTTTTATCTTTTCATAATACAACAGTGTTGTTTGTTTTCAATGCCCATTGATGTAACCCTGGTTGTATTACACACAGTTACAGAAATACTTTTTGAAAAAATGATAAATATAGATGATATTTAAGATAACATAGCTTTATTGTGTTTAACAGTCAGAATATAATATAGAGATAACTGATAAGTGAAATTGGTTTCACTTATCTTTGAATTGGATATTCCAGTGCTCGGTTTTAATCCAACTCTTTATTCTCTGCCATCTACATTGTTGTTATACCTTAGAATTATTATTACCATATAATTTTATAGCATCTACAACTTAAATGAAATAAATACATTAAAAAGTGTTAAGCTTTTAAAAGTATGGACTAGCAAACTAGATTTTAGCTTCAATTAATCATTAGCGTTTTACAATGGACTGAGATCCTGTTTTTTAATTAGGCACATTTAAATTACCAGTACAGGTATTCTAGCCTGCAGGCATCTAATCTTCAGAACAGATGAATTCAGTTGTTCAGACAATTGATGTTGTATGCTCCCTTCAGTGGCTCAGCTTGATCTTCCTTTCATTTATTTTATTTATTTTAATTAATTGAGTGTTGGTTGGAACAGAGAATAGATAAAGACGTGCACCACTGGGAGACATAGTGTATTGTGGATCCTGGTACAACAGTTTTGGGTGTGTGAGCGAGGGAAGGGGGGGGAGACAAAACACTTTCCAATCTATTTCAGTTATACAACAGTAGTCACCATTATTGTCCATGTCAGTTTTAATGTTCCCATACTCACAATAAATTATTAATAACCTATGTACACAACTAGGAATGTTGCTGATTCTGCCTAATGATATCATACATTTACTCGACTACTACTACCTCTTCTGCTTCTTCTTCTGCTTCTGCTTCTACTTCTTCTTTCTGCTTCTTCTTTCTGCTGCTTCTTCTTCTGCGTCTGCTTCTTCTTCTGCTTCTCCTTCTGCTCCTGCTACTGCATTTCATCCTTTCTCCTCATTTATATTTCTTTTGCTATCCATATTTGTATTGCTGTAGACATTTTAAGATCAGCAATGGAGTTTACCCAGCACTTCTTATTGTAACCCCTCAAATGAATAGATCCTCTCCTTCTCTTTAACTCTAAGTATGTTACCAGTATGCATTTAAAAAAAGACAGTGCTGTGTTTATTTGTTCCATGACCCAAAGCTTTACCCTTGACTTATCCACAAGTCAAAGCAAAATCCCTATTTTGTCCCTATAACTTGCCCTCAACTCAGTCATGAGTTAGTTATTGTATACACAAGCATATATAGTTAATAATTGTAATAGAAGGTGAGCTGCAATTCCATGGAAGAATCTGTTGTTTAGGTATCTTCACAGATCAGAAACTGCTATTATCCTGGGTGGAATGAACTAAAGGATATAAATTGCACAAGAATGATGATTCATATAATGGAAGAGGGCAACAGTTGGTTTAAAATAGTGGCTTGAGTGCCGTGGATGCTCACTCATGCTCAAAAATGCCATTAAATTATTGCTGTCAAGGGTCTTACTCTTCACAGATGTATCATTTCAGAAATGTGTGTGATAACATGTGTTGCTATTCCATCACTTCTCTGATACTGTATGGTTGTCAGTGTCAGAAGGTTGGGCCAAGATTTGTCTTTTCACTGGAATAAATACTTGAGTCTATGCAGCTAAAAGTGTTGTGAAACTGAAACTACCATTTCACCTTCAATGACAAGTAACATCCATGTACAATTATGCTCTTTCACTTTGTCCCCACTCTCACCTTCAATGTGAGGAAAACACTGTTCTATCTCAAAGAGTTGTTTGTAAGTGAAGTGCTTTGAATGGCGTAAGGTAGAGATTCTCCAATCTTGGTCCCTCAATTTTTATTTTTATTTTTGGACTTCAAATCATATGAAGTCAAGGCAACATCGTGATTGATCAAGGGTTGTGTAAGGTGCAGCTCAATTTGGAATAGAGTTGGTAGTTTAGGACCATTCCAAGACCTGATTTTTCCAGCTCAAATCTCATAATTTAGAGACCACCATTGGTTATGTAATCATGCCTTATGGATTGAATAACAAGCATGTGTGGTTATAATTTGTCATTCGCACTAATATGCAGAGAACATATTTTTCTTTTTTTGGAAATCAAGGTAGAAATCTTAGCTAAAGGCAAAGTGAAATGAGGGGATCGCTCCTTATCATTTACTTTAGAGAGGCGGGATTAGGAACATTTAATCTAGCCTATTTGCTTCTAGCCAAAGATGTAGGCTGCGCAGAACAAAGTGTGTACCCTGGCTCTGTGACTGGGAAGGAAGGAGGAAACTAATTCAGTATCTATTTGCAAAGATTTTCCTCTGGAAAGTCTTGGCAAATAGCAGCAACAACACAATTAGACTTTGCAAACTGAAGCAAGCTCTTGCATTACTATCAGAGCAGGGGATCTGCACATAGTCTTTTCTTCTTGCCTGGAGCTGAACTCACCAAAACTAGAAACCTTCATTTCCCACTTGCATGAGACCCACAAAAAAGCCAAATCTGTCCGCCCGACCTGTGACTTCTCAAATCAGCAAAGTGAAGCAGAGGGAATGCATCTTTGCTTTCTCCTGCAACGAATCCTGCTATCATTTCAGTAAAATGATTGTTTGCTTGTTTAAGGGGAAGAGGTTGGAGGACTGGCAGAGGTAGTGAGATGAATTTCCCAGCTCAGATTTTCTCAGAATGGAAAAGAATTTGCAATGATTAATTGGCCTTTTCAGATGAGAACTGCACATCCCCTGAAGCTGCTTTTCAAGGCTGAAAAATCCTTTGTGTGGCCTGACTGACAAAACCAAAACCCAGACATCTCTCATATATAATGAATATGCTTTGCTGGCCTTAATAGAATAATGCCATATAGATGATATACTTGATTGATGGGATTGGTCCTGATTGGCCAATCCAAGAAGTTATTTGGACAAGTGATGTAATTCAAAGTCTGTCCCTTGCTAGGAGTATGTTGCATTCTGATCACTGGGTTGAATATATGTATGCACATGTGAGCACTGTTTTAGAAGTGGTGCATAGGGGAAGATACCCCACATTCAGTTGACTTGCTGAGAATGTGCGATGGGAAGATATATGTCAGGTAGGATGCAAAGGAAAAGGGCAGTGCAAGTGCAAGTGCTTTGGCATGTGTGCAACTTGCAATTCTGTACACATTGGGGTTGTTGTATGTTTTCCGGGCTGTATGGCCATGTTTCAGAAGTATTCTCTCCTGATGTTTCGCCCACATCTATGGCAGGCATCCTCAGAGGTTGTGAGGTACCTCACAACCTCTGAGGATGCCTGCCATAGATGTGGGCGAAACATCAGGAGAGAATACTTCTAGAACATGGCCATACAGCCCGGAAAACATACAACAACCCTGTGATCCCGGCCATGAAAGCCTTTGACAACACTCTGTACACATTTCTTTTCAACTCTCCTGCAAACAGCTTTGTAGTAGTCAACGTGAAGCAGTCTGGGTGAAGCAATTTCAGATTCCTGTTTATCTGTGTGCCAGTATCTATCCGAAGCCATGTATAAACCAAATTTCCATCATGTTAATTTAGTCATGTAACTTGACTGTATGGTTCTTTCTAACAATAGCAATGATAGCAGCAGTTACACTCCCTGGCCCTGATCCTGACTATCATTGTGCAACATTGGAACAGTTGCTTGTTCCTCCTGCAGTTTATGATTCAGTTTCATTTACGGTTATAGCAGTGTTTGTTTATTTCCCTGTGTGCATTGACTCATTTTCTTGGAACATCTGAACACATTCAATTCATTGGAAAATACTGTATGAAAGAAAAAATGGTTGACTGACAAATACCTGGTGCCAGGCCATGAAGTGCTGTACAGTTATTTAACCTCACGTAATTGTATTTTCTCAAACTGGCCTGCTTTTTGAATTTATTTATCTATACTCTCTTTTCCGCCAAGAAGTAGCACTTAAGGTTACAGACAGCATTAACATTTTAGTAAGAGCCAGTACAATTACAGTATAAAAATAGGTTAAATCACAAGCATTTCAATTAAAGCTTAGTTCAAAGCAAGAACAGTTAGCTCAAAACATTTTCCAGCTAAAGATGCTTGGGATTTTGAGATATGTGCTTTTATCGTATGGCTTGATGCACAGCTGTCATAGTCAGGTGCAAAGCCAAATTCAGCTGTTCCCTGGATTTCATCTTCAAATATTGGAACAGAATTCCCAGCAGTTTGTACATAGCATAGTTTATTCAGAGCAAGTAGAAGAAGCGAGAGGAAATACCCATTGGTACATACATTCAAATACTGTTTTGTGAGGAGTTTATTTTGGCAAAAATGCATAGAAATCTAGCAGCAGAAGCAATATAGACTAGATGTAAACTCTGAAGACGTTATTTCACGAGGCAAACAAACCCACATGCTAAGTAAAGATTTAGAGTAACATGATGATGATGATGATGACGACGACAACAACAACAACAACAACATTTATATCTTGTCACCATATCCTGAAAGGGACTCAGGGTGACTTACAAGCACCTAGTAGTGCAGTGAAAAATGCAATACAATAAAACACATAAGAAAAATACAGTAATACACAAAACAATGGTAAACAGTAACAATGTCAATAACATAAAACAGATGTACTTAAAGGTATAAACCCCCAATAATTAAAATGCTCAGTAAAATACAGCAATGGCTGTGGTTAAAAAGGTCATATCAATTTCATTCACGTGAGTACCCAAGTCAAACAAAGTGCTTGGTCCACAGGAATAAATTAATGTTAATCCTAATACAATGTTGATGTTAATATTTAATTCTATTTATTTATTTCCAGCATTTATACCCCGCCCTTCTCACACTGGGGGACTCAGGGCGGCTTACAACAGTTGGCAACATTTAATGCCAAGAACATATTAATAAAACAAAAACAGTACATATCATCAATTAAAACTATAAAAATACATCACTAAAATACATTATAACATTTAAAACATATGTAAATTAGATCAATTTGTCTAAAAACCTCATGCTTCAGCCTTAAATCGGACCATGCCGACATTATCGTATTACTCGTTAAAAGCTTGTGCACACAGCCATGTTTTCACGGCCTTAATGAAACCCAGAATATGCTCATCTGTTGAATCTCTTTTTCCATAAGATCTGATAATGCAAATATCCCATGTGAATGTATTTCAGGGATGGGGGAAAAAAATAAATTAATATAGTCTTCAACTCTCCTGATCTGGCAGAGATAATCCCAACCAATCTTCTGCCATCCCCATTTTTCATCTGTTTTTAAGTTATCTGGGTTTCTATCTCCTTCTCCCATTTCCCCCCTTTGTCCTCAGTTTATTTATGTTTCTACAAACTGATTGAAATGCAAAAGCGAGAAGAAATAAGAGAGGCTGGAACCCTGCCTTCCCCCCAAAGGCCCAGACAAAAGCAAACTCCCCTTTCTTTTGCCAACTTGGCCATACTCCAGTGTTGCTGGACACATTTGTCCTGTGAGATATTGGAGTGTGTGAGATAAGATTTTTTTCTGCTCAGGGGAAGGAGAAAGCTCCTCCTTTGCCCTGCATTTTAAGATTCTTAAGCTTTTGTCTCAGATTGGTTCTTAATATTTCTGTTTCTGGGTATTGCCAGTAGGATGAAGACCTGCTAAGAGTAACTAAAGTCTCCTTGTCTGATAAAATGAAAAGATTACAGCAATAACTGTTGTCAGCATTTTTCTCATTTAAACAAATAAAGCTGACAAATGATGTAGTTGGGTGCTGTTCTGTTATATTTAGCACATAGCAAGCAATTATTCATCCTTTGCCAGTATTGTTCTGTCTGCTGCGAAACCACTCAGCAGTACAGAAAGCTTATTAGCATAGCACTACCAGAGGCATCCATTCCACATTCTTTGAGGCTGCGTTGGATGACAAAGGATGATGCTTATAATTTCCACAACAATTTAAAGAGCTGGACCACCACTGTGAATCGAAATTACCTAAGGTATCAAAGGAACAGCACTCGTTTCCATTTATTACACAGTTGCACTTTCTCAAATTGATTAGTTCTTTCCATCTAATTTCCATTATTCGAGGGAGAGATGGTCAGAAGTTTAACATAGTAGTAAAAACAATTTCCCTAGAAAACCAGACCCAACCTTTAACTAGTATGCTTATTTTGTGTGTTAATATCTGTAAAAAGTGCTCTGCTCTATTCAATTTTTGAGTGTATTGAAGAAAGCATTGGCATTGGGATATAGCAGTGGTTCCCAACTTGTTGTCCCCAAGAACTAAAATAGGGTCTTCGGCGTCACCGTTACTACACCATTGCAATGAGAGCAATTGGTCTCGTGAAACCCTCTTATAGTGCCGAGGCAACGGCAATGTCTGGAGGGGAGAGGCTGACTACACACAAAAGGCATGATGACAAAGCTCATGACTGCTGCTTCTCCTCCTCCCTCCCTCACCCTGTGTGGAGCCATTCCATAGGTGCCTTAGTGTCTTCGTTTTTAGGCCTGTTCCTGGGGTTATTTGGGGTGCTGATTCAGAAAATTGCATTGGATAGACCACATCAGCTCTAGATTATTAAATATGGTTGTCTGTGGGCGAGCAGGTGGTGACTACTGGTTGGCATATGTTCTGTATTAGAAACTAGAGCTGATATGGTCTATCCAATGCAATTTTCTGAATCAGCACCCCAAATAACCAAACCGAATCTAAAGTTGACCAAAAACTAATTCGTAACCCTTTTGGTACTAATGTTGGTGAGTGGTCCCTGGTCAAAGTGTTTCCTGGCCAAGTGGTCCCTGGTCAAAAAAAAGTTAGGAACCACTGGGATATAGGGATGTTGGTATATCCACTTAGATATGGTCCTATAGGGTTGACTTAAACATCCATCGCCCTCTCTAAGCTCAATGTGCCTCAAATAATTCTTGTGTTGATATAGGGACCCTAGAACCATTTGTAAGGTAAAAGGAGGTCAGTATTAGCAGACTAGTAATTATGAATTTTGTCTCAGTGTCCCTCAGTTGCAACAGGATTATGGGAGGTCTTTACCAGCAGAAATGTGATTGATCCTTGAAATGTAACCATTGGCTTCATTTGCAAGTCTAATTGCCCAAACTCCTATTTCTAACCCAGTTACAGTATTGACAGGAAAACGTGTTAACAGCTCTTAATTATGTGCTGAGTGTTTTGGTTTGTTTGACCCTGAAACAAACAAACAAATGAAGACTCTAGAATTTAGGTAGAGTGTGCTGCTCTTGAAGTTTTAAAAGAAATAAAAAGTTGATGCATATTAGAGATGTAGTGAATCCTTTGGAACCCCCTATAGCACAGCGGGTTAAACCAATGAGCTGCTGAACTTGCTGACCGGAAGGTCCGTGGTTCAAATCCGGGGAGCGGGGTGAGTTCTGCTGTTAGCCCCAGCTTCTGCCAATCTAGCAATTCGAAAACATGCAAATGTGAATAGATCAATATGTACCATACCACTCTGGTGGGAAGGTAATGGTGCTCAATGCCAGCATGAGGCTACATGACTTAGGAGGTGTCTACAGACAATGCTGGCTATTCGGCTTAGAAATGGAGATGAGCACCAACCCCCAGAGTCGGACATTACTAGATGTAATGTCAGGGGAAAACCTTTCTCTTTACCTTAGTGGATCCTTTGGTTTCTATTATGTTTCTGTTTTTTGAGGTACAGGTTTCTTTCTTTCTTTTATGGTCATAATACTTGCACCTCAAAAAAGTACACATTTTTGGATGTTTCCTCTCAATACATACATTTGTATAGTACTTCGTTTTATTGATTAGCCCATGAGCCATATCAAAACACTTGACAAACACACTTGACACATACTCATACAGCATACAACACACATTACAACCAAAGTTAAAATAAACAAGCTGTTAACAAGGGGTCAAGATCTAGATCAAGTATCTGCATCACACCTACAATTTACCCCAATCAACTCCAAATATGCAGTTCCCAGCTGAGTTGCTTTATATGAAAAAGGTCAGTTTTGAATGTTATTTTAGCATTCTGGCCAGCCAATAAAAATGTACTTTTAATATAGGAATCCCAGTGTGTCTTTTGTATAATGTATGATCCAAGATATTGGTTTCTGTCTTTCTTATACAAGTTACAGCTAAACAGTCCGTGTGTGATGTCTTCTACGTCTGATGCTCCACAGATACAGAATTCCACATTTGCTAGGGTTTGGGGAGTGGAAAGATGCTTTCTTGTTTGCCATTTTCTCTTGCATATTATTTCCTTTTTGAATATTTTAATGCATCTGTAGTGCAAAAGCATAGACACATATACACACAATCACACCTGCCCTCTTTTCCCCTTGCTCCAGCTTCAACTTGATGATGAATTATTGAGAACTTACATTATTTCTACATTGTTGTTTTTTTTGTTACATCTTCAGATGAATCTGTATTGATTTTCCCAGGCAACATTGAAGAATTGAAGCAAGAAAGAAAATGTGTACTCAAATTGATAGTTCTCCCATGAGCTTGAATTTATCATAACCGGAAGTTCAAGTATTTCTGTTCAGATGGAGAGCCAATAAAATGAGAGGGTGAGAGTAAGAGATAAGCTAATTAAGGAACCTTCAGGCTGAATTGTTATTCTAAAAGGTTTATATTTCAAAGGGGGAACTGTGTGTGACTGATTTTTCAATTAGAAATGTCTGGTTTGTTCCCATTAAAAACAATTCATATATATATAGGGGGGGGGGGGGAGTGGGAAGGAGAGAAAAAGGAAAGAAGAGAGAGAGATAGAAAGGTCTACATCTACATTAGGCCCTACCTGTTGTTTTATTTTAAAAAATCTGTGGGTTTCATCACCACTTTTTCCTCTTTGTTTCCCTAGAGCAACTAGAACTGAGTTAGTATAACAAGGACTATATAAATGCCCTGCTCATTTTTGTATGTTGGCTGCATGTTGACATTGCTATAATCTATAAGGCTTTCCCATGCTTCCCATCCTGCTTTGTATAGTGCCTGTAAGATGCACGCAGAGAAAAACATATCATTTTTGCTTCAAAATAGAGTTTGTGCGAAGAATATGCTTTTGGAAAATGGAGATCTCCATAATCTTTTGGAGATTTTCTGATCTTTGGAAAGGCATGACCTTGTTAGAAATCATAACCATTTGAAAAATGATGCCATAACCTTTTGCAAGGCAATCAGGGTTCTCAGCTGTTAAACTGATATACCTAGATATCTATTTGAGTTGCTAGGGACAAGGATATGGCAATGCACAAAAAGCGCACACACATATATAGCAGAGTTTTAGAAAGTCTTCTTTCAGTTGCCCAAAATCATCTACTCTCCATTAAAATATATTTGCTTTTAAATAATGCTCTCAAGAGACAAAAATAAGCAGACTTCTTTAGAAGTAACAGTTGGTTTACCCACAAACTTCATGTATTCAGTATATAGGTACTTTGCATATTAATCCAGTTACAGATAGGATTTGAAGTAGTTTGTGTAGGTAACACAGGACATCAGTTCTTATAATCAGTGGTCCAAAGTCCAAACATCTCTCTTGTCTGAGAGTCTAAGAGAGTCTCTGTTTCTACATTGAAAGTCTAATGGCTTCTGTACAGCATTTTGTTCCTATTGCTTATAAAAGCATACATGGGTTTCTACTGAAGTCTCTAAGCATACAGTTTCTAACATGGAGTCTGAGTCCTGAACAATCCCAGATCTGCGTCACATGGTCTGCAGTCCCTCCCACAACATAGAGTTATGGTAAACTGCTTACCAATACACACATATATAATACAATAAGCAATCTGAATTATATGTATAAAACAAATAACTAGTGGAGGCTTGAAGAAGGTTGCTATTTCCAACATAGGTCTTATATTTATATTTTATGGAGTTTTTTAAATGCTTATGTGTTCTGATTGTGTGTTTTAACACTATTGTAACCCACCTTGAGCTATGAGGAGAGGCAGGTAATAATAATAATAATAATAATAATAATAATAATAATAATAATGACCCAAAATGCAGACTCTGCAAGGAAACCGACAAAACCATTGATCATATCCTCAGCTGCTGTAAGAAAATCGCACAGACAGACTACAAACAGAGGCACAACTATGTGGCCCAAATGATTCATTGGAACTTATGCCTCAAGTACCACCTCCCTGCAATTAAGAACTGGTGGGATCACAAACCTGCAAAGGTTGTGGAAAATGAGCACGCAAAGATACTGTGGGACTTCCGAATCCAGACTGACAAAGTTCTGAAACACAACACACCAGACATCACAGTTGTGGAAAAGAAAAAGGTTTGGATCATTGATGTTGCCATCCCAGGTGACAGTCGCATTAACAAAAAACAACAGGAAAAACTCAGCTGCTATCAGGACCTCAAGATTAAACTTCAAAGACTCTGGCAGAAACCAGTGCAGGTGGTCCCGGTGGTGATGGGCACACTGGGTGCTGTGCCAAAAGATCTCAGCCGGTATTTGGAAACAATAGACATTGACAAAATCACGATCTGCCAACTGCAAAAGTGTCATGGAACCAAGTCCCAGGGCTGAATTTCCAAGCCCTGGACTTGGAGTCATAACATAAATAATCCTGGAAGCACCTGGCAGAAGAAGATAGAAGAGCCTGGGAACTCGGGGTTGAAAGTGTAAACAATTATAATTGGTAGAGTGTGTGGGAATAGTAGAAATGTGATACAGGGGGTGGGGTTTGATGATGATATTTGCGTGTGGTGTTACGTTGCATCAGAGGTGATAAAAATGATTGTATGTAAACATTAGGTCATTCTCGACTTTTTCCAAAGTCATGTATTCTTCAATAAAGATTGGATTTCAGAGCAGCTATCTTTGATCTGCGTTCAGACTGGTCCTTTGAAGTGAGCCTGACATTTAAGTCGAGAATCCCGATCTCACCCTCCTGCGGATTCGCAGTGAAGTGATAATGAGTGGAGAAGGCGATCAAAGCCTAAATGGAGCAGAGAGGCCTTTGCCAGGGGCCCGGCCGTTGGGGGAAGAGACGCTGCAAGCCATAGCTTCCTCTACGGGGTACCCCAGGCCGAACGGCGTGACCCAGAGGATTCCCAGAGGAGGAAGAGGCGTCTCTGCGGCTGCAGAAACCAGTTGGGGATCTGGAGGAAGCATGCCGGAGACCGTGGCCCTGCGGTTATCAATCCTGGAAACTAATTTATCCAGGCTGTCGGAAACCGTGGGGAGGTTGGTGCCACTATTGGAAGAGAATCTCCAGAGGGAGCCCACCCGATATGGCGCCGAGAGAGAGCCAAGTAAAGAAGAAGCTTGGAGCCAGAGGGGCCAGCGCGGCTCAACGCAGAGCCCCGTGGCGGCGAGGGGCGAGGGGGATGAGGAATACTGGCAGGAACTGGAGTTCCGAGACAGAATGGCGCGCGAAGTGGAGCGCCAGCAAGCTCTGGGAACTCTGAGGCCGCCAACTCCAACAGGACTTCCAACCCCCCGAATGGGCGTCGGGGTGGAAAGACCACTGGGGCCAGGGATCGGGTCCAGTGGATTGGCGGACGAAGGCGGAGAGGAGCCGGAGATCCAGGAAGAGGAGGAGGATGTGCCGTACGACGAGGGAAGGCGAGGTGCGGGGGCTACAGCGAGGCCCGCATTCGGATGGGTGGAAGGGCCGACAGCAGCGGCAGAATTTCGGGAGCCGCGCGGAACGACCGCCGGAGTGGGGCGCAGCGTGTTCAAAGGGGCCGTCCAAGGAAACCCGATGCAACCCTTCCCCATGCCTCCCAGACAGCATCAACGGGCCGCAGAATGGATGCAAAGGAGGGAAGAGCTCAAACTGGAATACGGAGGGGAATCATCTGAACTGAACTTTTTCCTCATTAGCATCAGAGGATATATGGAAGACAATGCACACACATTCCCCTCCGAAGGAAGCATGGTTCGGGCCATCGGCAACACACTAAAGAGAGGAGCAGCCAGCTGGTATGTGCAACTACATGCCAGACGCGACCCGTGCCTGAGGTCAGTACCCCGCTTCCTCGCCGCACTGGAAAACCGGTTCAGAGACCGGCTAGAGCAATTGAGGGCTCGAGACCAGCTTAAAGGAATAAAGCAGAGGGACAAAACGGTGCCCGAGTACGCAGAGGAATTCCTCCATCTCGCGGAAAGGGTGCCAGAGTGGTCTGAAGTGACCAAAGTGGAGATATTCAAAGAGGGACTACGCCCCGAGGTTTTCAGTTGGGCAGCGCACAGAGACGACCCAGAAACACTCCAGGGCTGGATACAACTAGCGGGGCGCGTCGAATCCACCCTGGCCCAAGTAAAGCGTTTCAGGGGCGGCGGCGGCCAGCAAAGACCGGTGGCGAGGGGTCGAGGAGAAACGAGGAAGCAGGAAAGGCCCGGAGGGAGGCCGGGGATCCCCTTCAAAGGAGATGACAACAAACCCAAGCCGGGATGCTTTGTATGTGGGAAGACGGGCCATCGAGCAGCAGAATGTTGGGCCCGGAAGGGGGAGCCGCCAAAACCCTCAAAGCCCAAGCCAGCAGCCGGGAGACGAGCGGAGGAGGAGGTGCGAGCCCCAGAATCTCCGGAAAGGCTGGTGAGTTGAGACAAACGCATGCTAGTAGTGCCAATCTGCCTATCGGGGCTAGAGAATCGGGCCACCTGCAGGGCATTCGTGGATTGCGGTTGTTCTAGGAACATTATAACTCCGGAATTAGCAGGAGCGCTGAAATGCCAGCAGACGTTGCTTGACTCCCCAATTGCATTTTCGCAGCTAGATGGATCAGTTGCTGCTGGGGAAGTATCTACGAAGGAAATACGGGGGGTCCCATGTAAAATAGGCAAATGGGAAGGAAGAATATCCTTTGTGATAGCCCCTATTGCCACATACCATGTAATACTAGGGATCCCATGGCTCGAACAGGCAAATCCTGAAGTAGATTGGAGAGGAAAGAGCCTAGCATTTAAAGAACAACAAACGCAATGGGAGATAAGCAAAATAGCAGGAGAGGAGGACGAGGGAAATGAAGCAGGGGAAATAGACCCACAGCTATTGCCACCTGAATACAGAGACTTTGTGGATGTTTTCAATCAGAAAGAGGCAAGTAAATTACCTCCCAAGAGGAATATAGAAGTAGAAATTGAAATAACCCCAGGAGCAAACTTACCAAAACCAAAAGTGTATCCCATGTCTGTTCAGGAGAAGGAGGAATTGAGGAAATATATTGATAAGAACCTGGCGCGAGGCTTCATTAAGCCATCCAATTCTCCTCTCGGAGCCCCAGTGTTATTTAGGAGAAAGAAAGACAACTCTCTAAGATTGTGCATTGACTATCGAAATTTAAATGCAATTACTAAGGACAATAAATACCCTATGCCCTTAGTAAAGGATTTAATTACCGTATTGAAGAAAGGGAGCATATTTACTAAACTGGATTTAATTGAAGCATATCATAAATTAAGAATCAAACCCGAGGATACTTGGAAAACTGCATTTTCCTGCGCATTCGGCCATTTTGAATATAAAATTTTGCCATTTGGGTTAAAAAATGGCGGCAGTTGCTTTATGCAGCTTATAAATGAAATACTGCACCCATTGTTGTACCGAGGAGTATTCATATTCCTTGATGACATCTTGATCGTGAGCGAAGATAAAGAAAAGCACGTGGAATTGGTCCGGGAAGTTTTGCAGAGACTAAGGGAAGCAAAGCTGTATGCAAAACTGTCCAAATGTGAATTTAATAAAACTCAAATTGACTTTCTGGGGTATCGGATATCTCCAGAAGGGTTAGCTATGGACCCGTCTAAAGTATCAGACGTAAAAGAATGGGGAGTACCTCAAACAAGGAGGCAATTGCAATCATTTCTGGGGTTTGCAAATTTTTATAGATCGTTCATAAAAGGCTTTGCGCAAATAACCGCACCCCTTACTGAACTTTTAAAAACAAAAGGGAAAGGGGAGACAGCAAAAGTGAAAGCTCCTGGCGCCAAACTGAGTTGGACGCCAGAATGCCAAAAGGCATTTGAAACCCTAAAAGGATGCTTCACAGAAGAACCCGTCCTAAAACACCCCGATACCCGGAGCCCTTTCATAATCCATTGCGATGCTTCAGACTGTGCATACGGGGCAGTACTATTGCAAAAAGATCAAAATGGGAACTTAAAACCTTGTGGATATTTGTCCCGGAAGTTCAGTGAAACTGAAAAATGTTGGCCCATATGGGAAAAAGAAGCATTAGCCATATTAAAAGCCTTAGAATGCTGGCGACACTTCCTCGAAGGGAGCGGAATCCCATTTGAAATTTGGTCTGACCATAAGAACCTCCAGTATTTAAAATCTCCTCGAAAATTGTCCCCCAAACAAATTAGATGGGCACAATACTTTAGCAGGTTCGATTTCCAATTAAAGTTTTTCCAAGGGAAACAGAATGTCTTGGCAGATGCTCTTTCACGCATGCCTCAACACGAAGGCATAACCACAGCAAAAGAGGGAACAGTATTCTCTGATAAACAATGGGGCTTAGCTGTCAGTACAAGAGCGCAGACCCAAAGAGAGAACACTGCTATTATTAAATTCGACGAGGAGAATAGTTGGGGAAAAGAACTGAAACAGTCATACGAAGGAGATCAGTGGATCGCGTCCAACGCAGAAAAGGGGGAGCAGAAGGGGGGATTCTGGTTTGTGAACAAGAAACTGTATATCCCAGCAATATTAAGGATTAAGATTTTGCATCGTTTTCACAATAACCAGAGCGCTGGTCATACAGGAATTACAAAAACAACAAAGGCAATAGCAAAACATTGTTGGTGGCCAGGGATGAGGAAGGACATAAAGAATCATGTTGTTCAATGTGATGATTGTGCCAGAAATAAATCGAGAGGAGGGAAGCCAATGGGATTATTACAAACAGTAGCAGAACCTACCAGGCCTTGGGAATGTGTAGCTATTGACTTTGTGGGGGAACTGCCGGTTAGCAAAGGACATCGTTATATTTGGACAGTATTAGACCTGTTTTCCAAACAGGCCCCCTTTATAGCACTGACGAAACTACCATCGGCAGAGAAACTAGCTGAATTGTACATAAACCATATTTACAAACTTCATGGATGTCCCAGTAGAGTGGTCAGTGACAGAGGGGTTCAGTTCACAGCAAAATTCTGGGAAAAATTCTTGGAAATGCTAGGAGCAGAAAGGAGTCTAAGTTCTGCTTTTCACCCCATGACAAACGGGGCAGTAGAACGTACTCAACAGACGCTTGGGCAGTTCCTTCGAATGTACTCTAACATGAGACAAAATGACTGGTCTAAGTGGCTGGCTTTCGCAGAACTAGCTTTTAATTCGACTATACATTCCGCAACAAATAAAACTCCCTTTGAAGTAGTTTACGGGTATGAAATACAGCCTCTGCCCCAGTTGCCAAGATGGACAGAGAATGAAGAAACAGGGGCAGGGAAATGGAAAACTCAAATGCTAGAATGCTGGAGTCAAGTGACTGCATCCTTAAAGGAAGGACACAAAAAGTATAAAACATTCGCAGACAGAAAAAGGATGGAAGGCGATAAATTGGAGGAAGGAGATTTAGTGTGGTTAAGTACCCAAAACATCAAATTGGGGCTGCCTTCGAGAAAACTGGGCCCCAAATATATTGGACCATTCAGAATACAGGGTGTTATCAACGAAGTAACTTTCCAGTTGGCATTGCCAAAAAGTTTAGGGAAAATACACCCAGTATTCCATCGCAGCTTACTGAAAAAGTATATGGGTACTTTGGACAAAATGGACACATAGAGTTATTGTTTGATTTATTTCAGAATTGTGATGAAAGAAGCACCGAAGAGGAGGATGGAGAAAAAGAGGGCGCCATGTCATGGAACCAAGTCCCAGGGCTGAATTTCCAAGCCCTGGACTTGGAGTCATAACATAAATAATCCTGGAAGCACCTGGCAGAAGAAGATAGAAGAGCCTGGGAACTCGGGGTTGAAAGTGTAAACAATTATAATTGGTAGAGTGTGTGGGAATAGTAGAAATGTGATACAGGGGGTGGGGTTTGATGATGATATTTGCGTGTGGTGTTACGTTGCATCAGAGGTGATAAAAATGATTGTATGTAAACATTAGGTCATTCTCGACTTTTTCCAAAGTCATGTATTCTTCAATAAAGATTGGATTTGAGAGCAGCTATCTTTGATCTGCGTTCAGACTGGTCCTTTGAAGTGAGCCTGACACAAAAGACTGCTCGACTGGGATCTGCACGCATCATCCGAAAATACATCACACAGTCCTAGACTCTTGGGAAGTGTTTGACTTGTGATTTTGTGATATGAAATCCAGCATGTCTATCTTGTTTACTGTGTCATACAATAAAATAATAATAATAATAAGAAACACAAAGACATAGTATGACACAGCAAACAAGATAGATATGCTGGATTTCATATCACAAAATCACAAGTCAAACAGCTCTAGTTTGTAGTGCGGTTTTCTTGTACTGATTCTTTGTCTGTTGTGCTTTGAGGAGTTTCTGATTTTTGACTTCAATCAAAGCAGGTTCTTCACTTTGCTTTACATATTCTGCCAGGGCATGTTCTTCTTCTTTGACTGCTTGTTTTACTTGTAAGAGTCCTCTGCCCCCTGATCTTCTAGGCAGATATAGCCCGTCAACATCACTGCGAGGGTGCAGTGAATGATGAATGGTCATGAGTTTTCTTGTTTTTCTGTCCAAATTGCCCAGTTCCACCTGTGTCCAATTTATAATGCCAACAGTATATCTTATGACAGGTATGTCCCAGGTGTTTATGACCTTTATTTATTTATTTCCAATATTTATATCCCACCCTTCTCACCCGAAGGGACTCAGGACGGCGTACACAACTGGCAACAATTCGATGCCTACACATAATTAAAACATAGCAATGAAGGTCCAATTATAACAATTAAAACAATATAAAAATATAAACATATGGTTAAAAATCCGTTCATCCAAAATCCTCGTGATATAGCCGTAAATCAGTCCGGGTCGTCTTTGTCATTTAATCATCGAAAGCCTGGGCACATAGACATGTTTTCAGGGCATTTCTAAAGCTCAAAAGGGTTGGTGTTGATGGTGTTACCTCCATTGAGCTTGCTTTTGAGAATTTTTCTGACCCTTTGTGTGTAATAAATAATAATAATAATAATAATAATAATAATAATAATAATAACAACAACAACAATAACAACAACAACAACAACAACAACAACTGTGCAGGTGGTCCCAGTGGTGATGGGCACATTGGGTGCCGTGCCAAAAGATCTCAGCTGGCATTTGGAAACAATAGACATTGACAAAATTACGATCTGCCAACTGCAAAAGGCCACCCTACTGGGATCTGCACGCATCATCCGAAAATACATCACACAGTCCTAGACACTTGGGAAGTGTTCGACTTGTGATTTTGTGATACGAAATCCAGCATATCTATCTTGTTTGCTGTGCCATACAATGTTGTTGTATCAATAATAATAATAATTATTATTATTTGTTAGCTGCCTCAAATTTCTGGAAGCTTCTCTTCATGAACATTTTTATGAAATGAAAAGTTAGAATTCTTTCAAATTCTGGGCGCTTTTGTGACTAAATTACTACTTTTAAGTATTCTCTTTCCAATTAGAGCATCTTTAAGCATTTGGTATAGTTAAAGTTCATCAGTAAGGGAAAACTCTCTCCCCCCGCCCCCCCATCACCATTTATGGAAGTTTCTACAAGGTATGGTAATGGTTTATCAGTTGAAATGGGTTTAAAAAGAGATCATACAAATACAATATCCACCGGTACACTTGCTGATGCCTGAAAGGAAATGGTCTCTCTAGAAATATTCTAGGTCTTCCAGGAGAGCTTATAGTATGCTTCCCCCAGATCTTATCATGGTCACCTTGGAGGACCTCAAAAATTCTTAGAAAGGATACCTCTCTAGTGATTTCTAGGTCTTTCAAAGCAATTCTGTTTTATGAACTGTCTAGACATCAGGTAATTTAATGATGTTTGGTCATATCTGGAGTTTCAGGTAACCATGGTCTTGCTGGCAATATATTCTACAGTAAGGAACCTTACTGTATACGTATGTTTATCGGTAGTTACTGCTAGCTAAATGGTATTTCTCCATTGGGAAACAGCATAAGCTTGAGGGAAAGCTTAGAGCAGTAGTTCTCAGCCTATGGGTCCCCAGGTGTTTTAGCCTGCAACTCCCAGAAATCACAGCCAGTTTACCAGCTCTTAAGGTTTCTGGGAATTGAAAGCCAAAACATCTGGGGAACCACAGATTGAGAACCACTGGTTTAGAGGGAAAACCAAGAGGCTTTGTGATTCCATTGTGGACCTCCCAGAAGCATCTCATTTGACACAATGAACTATAGTCGGCATATTTCTTTATCATTAGAGGTCTGTGGAACGGTGGAGATCATCTAGGAATTTCAAAGATTATAACAGAAAATGATGAGATGAGACAGTTTTGTTTAAATATGCTCACCTTGATCTGTTCAAGCATTTTCTTTTTTCCTGTTAGACAAAAGGAAAAGGGGGGAGGGGGAGACCCAGGAGTTCAGCATGGATCAATATGGCAATGAGAGGCCATAGAGACATATTCAGCTTTACCTACCAAAAAGATTTTGAATCTCACAATATCATACATAATCATCAGCTGAAGTAGACTCAAAAGAAAGGAAGATTTCAAGTGTTTTGTTTTGCTGTTTTTCCCATGAGTGGCAAAGAAGATGGGATGCTCTGTTTTGGAATATCAAATCCTTGCTTGGTCACAGAGTTCACTCTGCAGCCCTGGCCATGATATCTGTTAGCTTTGCATTTGAGGCAATTGAAGCTATTGAACTTTGAAGAACATGGGAGGAGGGCACCCTTTAACATCTCTTGTATTTGCATTTTGTAACCCTTTCCCATGCTTTAATACATCACTCTAAGGATTTTTTGCTTCCCCTTTCTCCTTTAAGTATCTGTATTTCTCTGTTGCTTATTGAAATACCAGATTGACTTCTTAAGGCCTCTTGGTGCCTGAGATTAAGTAGGAACTGATTAATGGAGAACCTAGGTTTACAGAGTAGAACAAAAACATGAAGTGCAAAACAGATGTTTAAAAGCCAAATGTGCTTCAACTTGCATTCGCTTCATCACAGAGAAGTGCCAACCAAAGAAAGAAAGAAAGAAAGAAAGAAAGAAAGAAGGAAGGAAGGAAAGAAAGAAGGAAAAGAAACAAGTCTCAATGGTTGCAGGAGTGTTACATAAACTTGAGCGCTTTCTTCATTTATTTATTTATTTATTATTTAAACTTATATGCTGCCACTCCCCTAGGGCTCGGGGCGGCTGTTCTTATTCTCCATTTCCTTTCAGTGTATTCGATATACTGCTTGAACACGGTACTTTTGTCGTACTTCTGAAAGTACTACAAAATGGTAAGACTTTTCACTGGCTAGAACTAATAGTTTATTGTTGTTTCATGTTTTCAAGTTGTTTACTACTCATGGTGACCTAAGGAAACCTATTATGGAGATTTCTTGGTAAGGTATGTTCAGAGTGAATTCGCTTTTTTCTTCCTCTAAAGCTAAGGAAGTGTGACTTGCCCATGATCACTCACAATAGGTTTAGATAGTTAAATAGGGATTTGAACCCTTCTCTTCAGAGTTGCAATCCAATACTCAAACCACTATGCCATCCTGACTCTCAAACTAAAAGTACAGTAGAGTCTCACTCATCCAACGTAAACGGGCTGACAGAACGTTGGATAAGCGAATATGTTGGATAATAAGGAGAGATTAAGGAAAAGCCTATTAAACATCAAATTAGGTTATGATTTTACAAATTAAGCACCAGAACATCATGTTATACAACAAATTTTACAGAAAAAAATAGTTCAATACGCAGTAATGCTATGTAGTAATTACTGTATTTACTAATTTAGCACAAAAATATCATGATATATTGAAAACATTGACTACAAAAATGTGTTGGATAATCCAGAATGTTGGATAAGTGAGACTCCACTGTACTGGGTCCTATAGGCAGGGTTGCCAAGTGTTGAAGGTGAAAATACGGAACAGTCTGGGAAGGGAACCCCCCTTTCCATAACCTCCCATTCACCTGAGCTCTGGGAATTGTAGGCCAAAACACCTGGGGACCCACAAGTTGAGAACCACTGACATATGTGATTTAGTCCAACCTCCTGTCATGCAGGAAAAGCACAGTTAAAGTGCCCCAGACAGTTGGTTATCCAGCTTCTGTTTAAAAACCTCCAAGGAAGGAGCTTCCACCACACTCCCGGGTACATAGTTCCACTGCTGGACAGTTCCTACAGTCAGGAAATTCTTCCTAGTCTCCTTTCCTGTAATTTGAATCCATTGCTCTAATTTCCAGTTTCCAGGGCAGCAGAAAACGAATCTGCTCCCTCCTCCTTATGGCACCCTTTCACATATTTATACATGGCTCTCATGTCTCCTCTTAGCCTTCTCTTCTGCAGGCTAAACATACCAGATTCTTCAAGACGTTTCTCATATGGATTCATGATCTCCAGACGGGAAGGCCAAGAGCTCGAACACTGTTTCCATCCAAATATCTTGGTGTCACCTTAGATCAAACACTAACATATAGGAAACACTGCATGAACACCAAACACAAAGCAGCTGCATGCGACAACATCCTGCGTTAACTTACTGGCAGTGCATGGGGTGCAGACCCACAATTAATAAGAACATCAGCCCTGGCCTTGTCTTTCTCAACTGCCTGTCCTGTCTGGCACAAGTCTGTCCATGTGAAGCAGGTAGACATAGCACTGAATGAAACATGTAGACTGATCACAGGATTCCTTAAACCTACACCTGTTGATAAACTCTATAAGCTAGCTGGCATTGCCCCCCCCCCCCCGATGTGCGACAGGAAGTTGCTCCTAACGGTGAGGGAAATAAGGTCAAACATTGTGAAAACCACCCACTGCATGACTATCAGCCTCCTCGCAGTAGACTCAAGTCAAGGAGGAGCTTCATGAGAACCACCACTCCTCTTGATGTCCCCCCAGCAACAGCAAGAGTGTCCCTCTGGCCAGCTAAATCAGGCAATCCCAACTGGATGGCCCCCATGAGGGTCTTCCTCCAGGGGCAAACCAAGAATGGGCAACTTGGAAATCCCTAAATAGACTGAGAAGTAGAGTGGGCAGATCAAAAGACAACCTGGCAAGATGGCAATACCTGGAGGAATCCTCCACCTTGTGTGACTGTGGAGCAGAACAAACAACTCCTCATATGTATGCTTGCCCACAATGCCCTGCTTCATGCACGGAGGAGTTGTTCAAAGCTATGGACAATGTGACTGATGTTGCCCACTTTTGGTCTAAAACTATTTAGCTGTTTATGATTCCTTTCTTTTATTGCTTTTAAACTTATTTATTATGCAATGCCTTTGACATGAAATAAATAAAATAAAAATGATCTCCAGAGCTTTGAGCATTTGCTTTTTTATCCCATTGCCTTTTTTAGCTGCTGAATCACACTGTTGGCTCATGTTCAACTTGTTGTCCGTGAAAACTCCAAAATCTTTTTCATCAGATACTTTTGTTGTATATTGGGTCCTTCCTAATTGCAATGGGCACACCTGATGAGCATCAGGCACTCAGATGTGTATTAAGCATCTTGATGATTATTGGATATTTATGATGCACACTGGAAACTTCTGATGCACATTTGGACACTAGTGATGTTCATTGGATTCACATGATGTGCATCTTCTGGTGTGCTTTGGATACTTCTCTTGTGTCCTAGTAGCCTGTCTCTATGTGTGTGTACGTATATACAGTAGAGTCTCACTTATCCAACATAAACGGGCCGGCAGAACGTTGCATAAGCGAATATGTTGGATAATGAGGGATTAAGGAAAAGCATATTAAACTTCAAATTAGGTTATGATTTTCCAAATTAAGCACCAAAACATTATGTTTAACAACAAATTTGACAGAAAAAGTAGTTCAATACACAGTAATGCTATGTAGTAATTACTCTATTTAGGAATTTAGTACCAAAATATCACTATGTATTGAAAACATTGACTACTAAAAGACAGACTGTGTTGGATAATCCAGAGTGTTGGATAAGTAAATGCTGGATAAGTGAGACTCTACTGTATATATCCCACAATAAAAATTATTTTTTCAAAAAAAACTGGCTACCACTGCACAATTGATGTCTACATGTTATCATGTCACAGTAGCCCTGAGGTGGATACAAACAATGCAATGCTAATCAATTCTGCTTTCTGCATAAATGTCCACATGTGAAGTTGCAAGTGCTGTTCTGAATATCAGCACTTGCTTCTTTACTAATCTGGATGGTTTTCTCTCTTTTGTCCAGTATACTGGGCAGTGGCATCTCTGCAGTGGCATTTCCATGGCATTAAGAAGACATGAGGATGATGGTAATAATAATAATAATAATAGAAAAAGTATTTTAGTGGCTACTTGTCTTGGACTGGGATATAGGGGGGGGAAACCCATGTTTAAGTCACCCCTGAGATGTGAAAGTCACTGGGGGACCTTTGGACCAAATAACTCCTTTTCAGCCTTTACCTAAAAAGGTTATTTTGAGGATAAAGTGGGAAACAAAAGAGCCCATGTATTCCATTCAGTTCCATGGAGAAAGAGAAAGAGAGATAGGCTATTGTTTAAAATCCTTCCTTCTCAGACTGTCTGTGCTGCCTCAGTGACCCAATTCTTTCCCACTGCTGCTGCTTCTAATCTTGCCCATATTAGCCCAAGGAAAAGCTGACTAAGACTAATGACATATGCCAGATTTCAAAAGAGTTGAAGGTAATTTATTAGGGTACAACCATTGCCTCTGGTCGTCTCTTTTGTCTTGCTTGTGTCTTTGGTCAAGTAGAACTTGCTTCTTAACATTATTAAAATCTGTAATGCATGTCTGACCACAGACTGTAGGCTAGTGTGGAGGGCGAATCATAGGGCATGCAGGTCGCAAGCAGCTTCTGAATTTTTTATTGTAGCTCTTGGGTTCCTTCTGTATCTTCCACCGGAAAAAAAATACAAGGAAAGGAGAATTGCTTCTAGGAGTCTCTTTCAAATGGTGCAAATTCACCACTCCATACATTTGGAATGTTTAAAAGAATTATATGTATAGTCATGACATGAGGTGACAGAAACTCGGGGCAAGAGTACTGTCACCTTGAAAAGTATAGCTGCATATATCTGATAGATTTTGGTTTTCTTAAGTGAATGGCATCATTTGTGCAATGATGGGTGATATATCATAGTTAACATTACACAGATGAATAGCGGGACAGGAAGCCTCATAGCATAGTCAACATGGCAAAAGCTTTAAATGAAGAAGAACACACAAGTTATGAAAGACAGCAGCAGTTTGTGCTTTAAGTGTCTTGGCTGTGTCCTATGGAACTGTAGGTAGGAGAACTGCAGATCCCATGACACTTAAAATGCAGTTATAGTACTTGCCTCAAGTGTCACTATAAGGGATTGTTCCTAGATCTTAGGTTCTGATGCTGAAGTATCAGGACATAGAAAGATGCTAACTTGGAACTTCAGTGATGAAGATTGCAGTGATACTGAACGGAAGTGTTTTATTATTTTTCCTAATATTTAGCATGTTTTCAACTGGTGGTGCTGGAAGATTTAAATTTGGACATTATTTTTTACATTTGCCAAGTGGCAAATAACCAGGAAGCTTAGCCCTTGACTAATATTGTTAATGTTTACATATCTCTAAGTGGCCTCAAATAGGAAGCCTTCCTTCTTGTTTTGTAAATTCTCAGCTTGGCAAGATTTTTCTGTTGAATCTGCTTAGCTCTGAGTTACTATGCAGGTTGTATAGAGCTAGGTTTTTCTGAATTAATTTGCAAAATAGCTGACATCTTATTCCAACAACTAGTTTGTGTAAGACTTATAAATGTCTTGCACAAACATTATAAACTTGACAAATGAAAGAAAGCATCCTTAGAAGCAAATAAAACTTCAAAGATTACAAAATACCAGCTAGTTATTTTGCAAGGTAGCTGTGTAATCTGGTAGATTTAATTGGGTCACTTAATTTTTGTAACATTAATTGTTAAAAATTTGAAAAGGACGTGTTTTTCAAAATTTTGCACATTAAACTAGGGTATGTATGTTATTATTTTCATCAGAGCTATTACTAGCCAACCCAACTTTGCCAAACTTTGCTTCAGTTGCACAGATTTAAGGTGTAGCAATTACATCCAAATTCTTTTTAAAAACAAGGGCTTATTCTTCAGGTTAATGACATACTAAGGAGGATAAGGATGTGTAGATCATAAAGTTATAGAACTATTATTAACGGGTTACTGATTTAAATTAAAGGATAATCTTGATGGAAACGCCGTGGATCCCAGAGGCATATTCCATTAATTATTGTATCCAACCAATCCTTCTTTCAATGTAGATTTTTAATAATGATTCTGGACTCTTAGTGCCATTTGGTATTGGACTGTGGGTACATTGTATTCATTTCTTTGATATCAACCATTCTGTCATCCCTGCTTTCCTATTTTTGGCTATGCTTCAGTACTGCTAATGAATAAAACAAATAAGCAGAAAGGCTTTACACCTTTGCTTGGATGGAAATCCCACAGATTTTAAAAGACCAAAATAAGCAAATATGCTTAGAATTGCAATCATAGCTTCTTAGATGACTCCTTCTTTGCGATAGTTGTGTGTGTGTGTGTGTGTTTCAAGCTAAATAAACTAACATTTCTGAAATATGGAAGTGCCAAGAGAAGATTTCCAATGCAGATATCACATGCTTCTGAAAACCATCTTGGCAGGCAAATTCTTTCAGCTCATGTATCCTGACCTACTTGGCTGTTAGAATTTAATTAGCAGCCATACATTATTGTCAGAGTAATTAGAGCTTTGCCTTGATTAAAAATGGAATTGTTTAATTAAAAAGCAAAGGTTTGGCTAACCTTAGCATTATGTTGGAGTAAGCCATTTTCTATCAGCTAATTTTCCTGTATCTTTCTCATTCAGGCTTGAAGGTTCGGGAAGCATATATCAATGTGACAAGACAGCAAGTGGAGGATTTTCATGGACCAGAGGACTACTGGTGCCAATGTGTGGCATGGAGCCACCTGGGAACGTCAAAAAGCAGGAAGGCTTCCGTCCGCATAGCCTGTAAGTGGTTTCCAGCTGCTAAAAGGGTGTGGATATACTCGGGGTATCCTGCTGTACATACACATTGGATGATTTAAGCTGGTTGATGCCGCTTTAACTGCCATGGTTCCTTCTAGAGAATCCTGGATTTTGTAATTTGTAGATTCTCTAGTCCAGAGCTCTGCAAACTGTATGTCAAAACACACGAGTGTGTTGGCTGCAATGTAGGTTTTCATGAGATATGTTATGACCCTATATTTCATTATTAGAATTTGTGCATATGTCCATATTGCTAATAAGGGGTTGGTTTAACCCCCTGTTTGCTAGTGAAACTGAATTACTTTGTCAAGAAATGATGCATCTCTAAAATGTGTGTTGCTAACATGTATAGCTTGAAAAGCTCTGCTCTAGACCATTCCCTTGAACTACAGCATAAAAGTCAGGCTGTGGCACAGGCTGATTAGTAGCCAACTGCAATAAATCACTCTGACTAAGAGGTCATGAGTTCAATGCCAGCCCGTGTCGGAGTGAGCACCCGACCATTAAAATAAAAAAAAAAATAGCCCTGCTCCTTGTTGACCTAAGCAACCCGAAAGATCTATCAAGTAGGAAATTTAGGTACCACTTATGTGGGGAGGCTAATTTAACTAATTTATGACACCATAAAAATCATCCAGTAGTGTTTGGAATGAGGACGTATCCAATGACTCGGCATCACAATGGATAATGGAGCAGCTGTTCCCCCTGTGGCCAGAATCGAGCATACCCTCAGGAAACTGGAAGCTGGAGAAGGTTAAATTGCCTCTGTGACTCTGTCTTTGTCTCTGTCTCTATGTTCACATGGCATTGAATGTTTGCTATGTATGTGTATATTGTGATCTGCCCTGAGTCCCCTTCGGGGTGAGAAGGGTGGAATATAAATACTGTAAATAAATCAAATAAATAAAGCTCTCTGCAGAGAATTCGACATTCCTCATCAAACCTCAAACTCCATCATTCCATAAGCAGTTAAAGTAGCATCAAACTTACATATCTTTATATTGTGGATACAGTACCCTCTTCTACATGCTGTATTTATCTGAAGCTACCTTTCTAGTGTTATGGTTTGGACATCACAAACTCATGACTCAATT
Source organism: Anolis carolinensis (assembly GCF_035594765.1). NCBI lineage: Eukaryota > Metazoa > Chordata > Lepidosauria > Squamata > Anolidae > Anolis > Anolis carolinensis. The sequence continues at coordinate 13,635,885 of NW_026943819.1, read as the reverse complement.
GGCCAGAGTTTCTAGACTTGTTCTACTTCAGCATTTTTTTTTTTTTGGCTTCTTCTGAGATTGGTGAAGCAAAGGATTTGAGATAAGGGTTGCTTATTTTTATGAGTTCCTTTGCAACAGGTGAGAAAAGCTATGTAAGGTTAAGGGGCACATTTAAAAGGCCATGCAAACCCATTGCAAAAAACAAATTTGAGTCTCCCCATTTGTAGGGTTCCCTTGGAAAGGCCTTTTTTAAAATAATGAAATGATGGAAAAATGCTTCCAGTTTTCATCTGTAGTTTTTTTTTTTTTTGGTTAGGGTCTGTCTTAGACCTACAGTGGTCAAAGAAGGTTTCAAAACATGGCTGTTCCTGCTCAATAGGAACAATTGAGCAACACACACTAGCACATGCTTCAGAAATGAACTTTAGCTTATTGTATTACATCTGAAACCAAGCAAATTACATTTTTCCTGCACTCATTCCTTTCTTTTACAAGAAAGCATTTTCTTATATAAAGCAACAAGCATCCCCCAGGAGGAATGTGATGTTCACATCTCTGTAAATAATATATTTATGTCAGTTTTTCAGGCATTGTTTTTCTACCACATTTTCCTTCTAAAGACGCCTACTCAACACAACCCCTTTAAATTAAAGAGTGGGGTAAACTAATAAGGCAACGCAACAGACTTGTGATTTTTATAAATGGCTATGTTTTTTTCTTGCTTGGTTTACTTGGAATGCATAAATTATTTTTATTTCACTGCATTAACTGCCATTACATTGAAGGAATGGATAATTCCCCAGTTTTGCAGTGCTGCAATGGGCTATTATTCAGAATTGAATTTTTTATTGACTTGTGCTCTGTTCTGTGAATTTTCTTTTCTGACATGGAAGTGTGAAAAGGGAACCAAAAATGCATTAAAGCAAGTGATTCGATCCGGCTCTCTTATGTTCAGCCTGTATTGCCACTTGCTGTTAGAACACCCATATGCTACACATCCACTTGTTCTTTCCATGCCCATTAAGGCTTTACACCATATCTGCAAGGCCCTGGGCCCTTTTGTAGCCATGATGTATATATATATATATAAACCTTACTCAATTTGTTCCCATTGACAAGGCTGAAACAACCTTGTCCGTGTTTTCAAAAGCACTTTGGTTTATGGCTGGTATCTTTAAAATAAGTCCCATGTGGATATGAAAGAAGAAACAGGATTTGATATAGGGCAAGAAAGGACCTTTTCTGTTGTTTTAAAAGGGGGTCTCTTTCTCTCTCTCTCTCTCTCCCCCCCCCCCTTTCTTGGTTGTTTATATGATAGATTTTTCCTTGTAAGGATTTGATTTCCCATCACTCTTCCTGTAATCCAGATAGCTCAATATAGAGTCAAGACATTTCTCCTAATGATTAGGTGAAATCTCTCGTTCTGCAGCTGAGTTCCATATATATATATCACATACAGTAGAGTCTCACTTATCCAACGTTCTGGATTATCCAACACATTTTTGTAGTCAATGTTTTCAATATATCGTGATATTTTGGTGCTAAATTCGTAAATACAGTAATTACAACATAATATTACTGCGTATTGATCTACTTTTTCGGTCAAATTTGTTGTATAACACAATGTTTTGGTGCTTAATTTGTAAAATCATAACCTAATTTGATGTTTAATAGGCTTTTCCTTAATGCCTCCTTATTATCCAACATATTCGCTTATCCAACATTCTGCCGGCCCGTTTATGTTGGATAAGTGAGAGACTACTGTATGTATGTATGTATGTGTGTGTGTGTGTGTGTGTGTGTGTATATATATATATATATATATATATATATGGAATGGGGTCATAAGGAAGAGGGAACAAGCTTGTTTTCTCCTGCCCTTGAAACTAGGACTTGAAACAATGGGTTCAATTTACAGGAAAGGAGATCCTACTTGAACGTTAGGAAAAACTTCCTGATTGTAAGAGCTGTTCAGCAGTGGAACTCTCTGCCTCAGAGTTTGATGGAAGTTCTTTCCTTGGAAGCTTTTAAACAGAGGCTGGATGGCCATCTGTCAGGGATGCTTTGATTGTGTTCTTTCTTCATGGCAGGGGGTTGGACAAAGTGACCCACATGGTCTCTTCCAACTCTGTTATAAGTCTTAATTTATAATCTGCTTTTCTCCCACAAAAGGGACCCGAAGTGACTTCTAACAGATTAAACAACATATAAAGTAATAGCAATCAAACATATACCGTATATACTCAAGTATAAGCCAATCCGAATATAAGCCAAGACACCTAATTTTACCACAAAAAACTGGGAAAACATTGACTCCAGTATAAGCCGGGAGTAGTAAATTTCAGAAATAAAAATAGATACCAATAAAATTACATTAATTGAGGCATTAGTAGGTTAAATGTTTTTGAATATTTACATAAAGCTCTAATTTAAGATACGATTGTCCAACTCTGATTAAATCATTATTCTCATCTTCTTCAATGTAAATGTGCTTATGTATTAATAATAATAGAGTAAAATATTATTAATACATAAGCACATTTACATTGAAGAAGATGAGAATAATGATTTAATCAGAGTAGACTGTGCTGGGGATGCTTTTAACTAATAGTGTTTTTTTATATCCAATGTGTTCCCTGCTTGGGTTTTAATAATGCTGTACTTACTTGGTTTTATCTTGTTTTTAATTATGTTGGTGCTAATCCATGAAATATGTAGTATTTGAAGGGCATATGCTGACATTGATATTTGCAGCATTTTAATGTTTTAATGATTTATATAGGGTTTTAATGGCATGTTTTATATTGTATTTGATGGTCTGGCTTTTCTGTATTTGTTTGTTTGTCTTGCATGCGAAAGACCTATGGTCTAAGCATTAAATAAATTTGGTAATTTGGTAATTTGGAGTAAAATAATACTTATTATTATTATTATTATTATTATTATTATTATTATTATTATTATTATTACAGGAAAATAATACATGTAGTAATAAATAGAGTAAAATAATAAATATAATAATAACAAGATCAGAGTGAAATAATAAATGTATTAATATAAATGTATTAATTGGGAATAATTGACTGTAAAAAGACAGAGAATGAAGAGAAACTTTTTCATTTCTTAACAATGGCTGCCAGGATAAATTATGCGGAAGTTTGGAGACTAAAAGAAAAATAAAATAGATCAATGGATCTTAAGGATAATGGATACTATGAACATGGATGTATTGACCCAAACATCAAAGTACTTCCAAGGAGTGAAAAGTAAAAAAACAGATTGGTCACCATTAAAGAAATATATGTTACAAAGGAAAATGAAAATGTTAGTAACCGTTTAGAAGAAAATGCAAGAACGAAACAAAATAAGGTCTAGGTAAGAGTAGGGGAAGCCACAGTGACTATTAAAGTAGTGAAAAGAATTTGCCGCAAAGAAGGAGATTGGAAGTCGACGATACTCCCCAGTCCCTCCCCGATTTCCCGTACCCAATTACCTTTAGTGTTAGATAGAGTAGAGTAGACTCCTAGAGTAGAGCTATCCTTTCCTACTTTCCTATCCCTATTGATTGTTCCCCCACTTTTTAATGTAATAACTTAGGAAAATAAATCACACAATAAAAATTTATTTAAAAAAAAATAATAACAAGATCAGAGTGAAATAATACATGTATTAATAATAATAATAAAAATAGAGTAAAATAAATGTGATAGTAGCAACAATAATAGAGAAAAATAATAAATGTAATAATACCAATAATAATAGAGAAAAATAATAAATGTATCATATATTATCAAGTATAAGCTGACCCAAATATAAGCCATCCAGGACCCTCACCTGAGTATAAGCCGAGGGGGACTTTTTCAGTCTTAAAAAAGGGCTGAAAAACTAGGCTTATACTCAAGTATATACAGTATATAAAACACATAAATCAGTCAATAGACATAAATAAGCATTTTAAAAACAACATACATTAATGTGGTATTATTCTATGATTCTATGAAATGCTTATCTGTACATATCACAATAAATGTGCTAATCCTGGAGATGCCACAAGATCCTTTTTAAAAAGAGTTCTTTGTTGTCTACTGCTACCATGTGTTTGGCCCTGTTAACTCCCACATGATCTTCTTTGCAGATTTACGCAAAAACTTTGAACAAGACCCGCAGGGAAAGGAGGTGCCTCTCGAAGGGATGATCGTGCTGCACTGTCGGCCGCCAGAGGGTGTACCTGCAGCAGAGGTGAGCGCTGAGCCCTGTGGCACTTCACAACAAACACTTTCTGTTTTGTGATCTTGTGACATGCTGTAATAAGAACATGACATCATGATAGGACAAAGAACCTTTCTGTTTTACAAAGACGTCTCTACTTTCTTGTTTAACCGTTGAACGATAAGTCATTAACATAACAAGGATGGCTCAAAAATTATCTGAGCCTCATGTATAAACAGTGTGTATGTGGGTGTTTTCTGTCAGTGCTCTTGACGTGTTTCTCAGATCTTGCAGTAAGCTCTTCAAGAAAATGCAACATTGATTCAGTTGGGAACAAGAAGCAATAGAAGTTCCTTCCTTTAACAATACTTTGCTCAAGCAGTAGAAGATATGAGCCTTAGTGGTGCAGTGGGTTAAACCCTTCTGCCGTCTGGACTGTTGACCTGAACGTTGGGTTGAACGTTGGTTCTTGATAGAGCTGCATTTGCACAATGGGTTAAACACATGTGCCAGCTGAACTGATGAGCTGAAGGTTGGGTAGCTGACCTGAAGGTTGCAGGTTCGAATCCGTGAGATGGGGTGAGCTTGTCAGGGTATTGTGAATTGTGTGAAATGTTGAAATCAATCTAGGCTTTTAGAAATGCCTTCTGTGTTAGTTTCGGCAAGGCATTTCAGTAACTATGGAGTTAATAAGAACCTGCTTTGATTGACGTATCACAGGACCAATGGGGTCAAGTTTGTTTGACTGGGACTTCCTTCTTGATCTGTGGAATGCAGGGGAGTGTCATCTGTTAGTGTGTGTTCGGCTTGAGCATTCTCTGGAGATGGACTATGAATGCTATGCTCTGTAGCCGAGGATTTAGTGTGAATATTTGCAACTGTAAATAGTTATGTAAATAAAGTTAAACAACTGACCCTTCGCCTGCTGGAGTGTTTGTTGACCAGTGCTGATTCTCCGCATGGGAATACAGCCTGGAGAAGGAGGTGAGACCGGGATGATGTTTTGGAACCCACTCTGCACGGCAACCAGGGTCTCAACTCCCGTCGTCATCGCTGACAGTCCTTCCATCTGTCAGCTCTAGCTTGCAGGGACATGAGAGAAGCCTCCCATCAGGATAGTAACACAACTGAGCATCCACTGGGCAAAGTCTCTGTAGACGGCCAATTCTCTCACACCAGAAGCGACTTGCGGTATGTTCTCAAGTCACTTCTGATACAATAAAAAGCAATAGAAGATTAATAAGCCACCTCAAAGTGTTTCTGTTTCAGCACTTGATCAGGTTCCAAAGGCTGGAGTCATGCCCAGTTCATATTGTTGTGTGGTCTGCATTTGAGTGATGAGATGTTCTTAGGCAATACTGTATGGGTTTGGCTTGTTGAAATATTTAGAATCATAGAATCATAGAATAGTAGAGTTGGAAGAGACCTCATGGGCCATCCAGTCCAACCCCCCGCTAAGAAGCAGGAAATCGCATTCAAAGCACTCCCAACATATGGCTATCCAGCCTCTGCTTAAAAGCCTCCAAAGAAGGAGCCTCCACCACAGAGTTCCACTGTCGAACAGCTCTCACAGTGAGGAAGTTCTTCCTGAAGTTCTTTAATTTATTTATAAATATAGAGCACAAGTGGAGGCAACGTTAGTGCTTTTTCTGATGAACCTTCATGTCACAAAGGGCCCTTCCACACTGCCCCTGTATCCACTTGGTAAATAATAGTGGTGTCGTTTTAGGATAACTGAAAGTCCAACCCAGCTCCCAGCCGTATGTCTTAAATAAAGCAGGATGGGGAGCAATGGTGTTTGTCTTATGGCATGCTCTAGCTAGCTGCTGAAGTTCTGGGCCAACAACTTGATCTGTACTTTAGTATATTTGCTATTGAAAGTCTCCAGTGCATCAACACTGCTGCTATTTAGATGCACTCATAACCAGATGCTATAACCAGAAGTTGGTTATTTCTTATTTCACTTAAAATCATGATGTTGTCTATTAACTGGGTGGAGAGAAGATGCTGGAAAGAGATGCCAATGAACTGAAAGAGCAAAGAGCGCATTCTGTTTATTTGCGGGATGAACAAACTGGGGATCCAGTCTAAGTTGGGGCCATAGACTCCTTTTGCAAAGAAGAAATTGATATTTGTAGACATGCCTCTACAATCTTAGAAACAGGGATATTTATAGCAACGTTAACACTCTGAGAAGGATAGATTCTAGCATATTTAAATAAGAAGGAATACTTATTATCATTGATGTCTCTAGTTTGGGAAGCACCGTGGGTATTTTCAGGTCCTTTGTAATGAAGTTCATAATCAAATATAGTTTACTTTGTACCTAATGTGTGGTTTCAACATGTAGAAAACTTTTTAAAAAAGAAACAGGAACAAGATCCTCAGAACTTCTAAAGTTTGAATCTTCTCTCTTAATCTTCACTATGTGCCTGTTCAAGATAAATCGTATGTTCTTTTCAGGCGAGACAATCAAAGGGAAACAATTGTTACAATTCAGTAATCTGATTGTATCTGAAGGGAAAAGATTAACAAGTATGATCAAATCTTATCCACCAGGATTTTAAAAATACGTTGAATGAGTTTTGGAGTGATGTTTGACCCCAATAAGAATTACATTATAGGGTAATAAAATGCTCTGCTAAATTGCCCAGAAGATTGCTCATTTAGGTAGGCTCAGAATACCCAAATAGCACCAGAAAACACATATTCAGATGGATGGGAAAAATTCAGATCATTTTTCTACTTATGTTGCTTGTCTTCTTTTTTCGAAAAAAAAAAGTTTCCAGCACAAATACCATTGTCTCCCCAACAGGCGTTTCTATGAGGCCAATATATACATTTGTGAATATTTTGTCTCCGTCCTCATTATGTATGGATTTTGTCCACAGAAGCCATATAGAGTTCTCATGTCAGCTTAATTATCTTCGGCATTTCATCATGAAAGACTGGAATGTTATGAGGCAGAGGATTAAGTGTGCTAGAGGAACCCATCTCCCTTTTCATATATTGTGTTTATGTTAATTGTGTAATGTGAGTCTAGTGAACCATGGAAATCATTTCTGGATTTAGACCTTATGGCTATTGAAACACAGCCCACTTGACTACTTTCAGATCAATTCATTATTCTCAACTCTTACTACTTTACATTTACCAGTTAAATGGAAAATCTATCTTTCATAAAAGTTAAGAATGATGTCCAATAAAAAAGGAGACATTTTAATGGTTTTCCACAGATTAAAATGGTGGACTTCTCAATAAACCCTGATTTACTGGTGTTGGCTGTAAAATGGTTATTGCTGCTAATAAAGTCTGTAAATCCTTACAGGTCATATTTGCTTTGGATAGTAAAAATCCTATAAAGGTTTGGTGTAGAGGGCTAATTTTCTCTCCATATCAAGATAGGCAGCCTACTTAATGTAGTAATTCATAACCATTGGAGTTCTAGTCTACATTTGAATAAATGATAGGGTGCGCCCCACAACAATAGATGTCAAGGTAGTATGTTCCTTTCTTCTGAAAAGTATTGCGATATATGATCCTGATGATTAATTTATTGCAAATGGAGGATCAAGCTGGGTACTTTCAAAGGGACAAGCTTGTTCTCATGCAACCAGCCATGATCCATTTCATTTCTCCTCCATGACCTCCAAAAGCTAATGATAGAATAAAAATGGGGTTGTAACGGAGAAGTCAGCTGGCTGGAATTCGGGATTCATCTTTTGATTTTCAGTCTAGCTTGAATGTTGTATGTGGTGTGTTAGCAATAATTAATTTGGTATTACACACTTCAGTCTTTAAAATATGTTAATGCTTTTAACTTAAGAAAAATGATTAGATTCATTTTGCACAAACAATGGAACAACGTTCTGACCCCAGTTGAAGGTGGATATACTCAAGAAAACTTACAATGAGAGGGAAAATAATGTTCATTCATTGCAACTGCGTATGAAAATGATATACAGTGGACCTATAATAGCTGTGGGAGCAAACTATAGATTCAATCCATTGCCGATTCAAGTGTACACAATACGGAACATTTGAACCCAAAATGGGAAGCATGTCATCGACCCACTTTTGCCTCTAAGGCTTCCTTCACAAGACAGAAGTAGGCAGCTGGTGGGACTTGCTGCCACCTTCATTGCTGCTCTGCACCATTTTTAATAGCAGCTTATAAGCCTGGTGAGGTTTTGCAGTCTCTCTGCAAGGCCCTATTAAAAATGTTGTAGGACAACAGCAGAAACTCCTGTCTTCGTGATTCCATCTCCTTCTATAAACTGGCATGAGGCCCTAAGGTCTGCCCAGGAGGCCCTGCTTGATGCAATGCAGGAAGAAGTAAAGAGATATATACCGTATATACTCGAGTATAAGCTGACCCAAATATAAGCCAAGGCACCTAATTTTACCACAAAAAAAACCTGGAAAACATTGACTCAAGTATAAGCCGAGCATTGTAAATTTCAGAAATAAAAATAGATACCAATAAAATTACATTAATTGAGGCATCAGTAGGTTAAATGTTTTTGAATATTTACATAAAGCTCAAATTTAAGATAAGACTGTCCAACTCTGATTAAATCATTTTTCTCATCTTCTTCAATGTAAATGCGCTTATGTATCCTTTTAATAATAATAGAGTAAAGTAATACATGTAATAGTAATAATAATAATAATAATAATAATAATAAATAATAATAATAATACAGGAAAATAATATATGTAATAATAAATAAAGTAGTAAATGTAATAATAATAATATCAGAGTGAAATAATAAGAATAAAAGTAGAGTAAAATAAATGTAATAGTAGCAACAATAATAGAGAAAAATAATAAATGTAATCATACCAATAATAATAGAGAAAAATAATAAATGTACCATATATTCTCGAGTATAAGCTGACCCAAATATAAGCCAAGGCACCTAATTTTACCACAAAAAAACCCTGGAAAACATTGACTCAAGTATAAGCCGAGCGTGGTAAATTTCAGAAATAAAAATAGATACCAATAAAATTACATTAATTGAGGCATCAGTAGGTTAAATGTTTTTGAATATTTACATAAAGCTCAAATTTAAGATAAGACTGTTCAACTCTGATTAAATCATTTTTCTCATCTTCTTCAATGTAAATGCGCTTATGCATCCTTTTAATAATAATAGAGTAAAGTAATACATGTAATAGTAATAATAATAATAATAATAATAATAATAATAATAATAATAATAAATACAGGAAAATAATATATATAATAATAAATAAAGTAGTAAATGTAATAATAATAATAATATCAGAGTGAAATAATAAGAATAAAAGTAGAGTAAAATAAATGTAATAGTAGCAACAATAATAGAGAAAAATAATAAATGTAATCATACCAATAATAATAGAGAAAAATAATAAATGTACCATATATTCTCGAGTATAAGCTGACCCAAATATAAGCCAAGGCACCTAATTTTACCACAAAAAAACCCTGGAAAACATTGACTCAAGTATAAGCCGAGCGTGGTAAATTTCAGAAATAAAAATAGATACCAATAAAATTACATTAATTGAGGCATCAGTAGGTTAAATGTTTTTGAATATTTACATAAAGCTCAAATTTAAGATAAGACTGTCCAACTCTGATTAAATTATTTTTCTCATCTTCTTCAATGTAAATGCGCTTATGTATCCTTTTAATAATAATAGAGTAAAGTAATACATGTAATAGTAATAATAATAATAATAATAATAATAATAATAATAATAATAATAATAAATACAGGAAAATAATATATGTAATAATAAATAAAGTAGTAAATGTAATAATAATAATAATATCAGAGTGAAATAATAAGAATAAAAGTAGAGTAAAATAAATGTAATAGTAGCAACAATAATAGAGAAAAATAATAAATGTAATCATACCAATAATAATAGAGAAAAATAATAAATGTACCATATATTCTCGAGTATAAGCTGACCCAAATATAAGCCAACCAGGACCCTCACGTGAGTATAAGCCGAGGGGGGCTTTTTCAGTCTTTAAAAAAGGGCTGAAAAACTAGGCTTATACTAGAGTATATGCAGTACATTTTTATGCAAGCCTGTAAAAGCCATAACCTCTGGCTCAGCTAGCGTTATATTAACAGAGTGTCCGAAAAGGTTTCCAATATGTATCTTTCTCTCGCTCCAATGTGATCAAGGGTATTACTCAATGTCTGCTTCCATGGTGGAAATGACATGAGTTAGACTTAGAGTTCATTTTTCTCAAACTCGAGTATTGGAGAAAGCAAACTTGACAATTTCTCGTCTTACTAGGAATACAGTTCCCTACATGGGTGCTGTTTATAAGCTCTCCATTTTCCACATATCTTTTCTCAAGCTTGTCTTGGGTTTTGACTTCTGCCAAGATTTCAGCTAACATTTTTCCTCGACCAAACGTATGAAATGTAGCCACATTTTCTCTTTTCACATTCTCTTTACAATCCATCAAGTTGTTACCTTCTGTATTTCACTAAAGTCAGCACAGCTGTTTAGTTTCCAACAAAATATGTTATACTGCATACGTTCTTTCCATGGAGGTTATTCTGGTGTGTTCTACAATAGAGAATACCCTCCCTTTTTGTTTTATCTTCCTCAAGTTCCTTCAAGCAAATGCCTTGATGTGTCCTTTCTTTATTGGTGTCCTTTGTGTGGGTTTCCTTAGATCTTTACATCTTTTGCATTGTTCAGATACGTCCTGAAGCACCACTTATCGACCAATCACTGTTGTTTCCTTCATTGTTAAGTCTACAAATGGAATCTGTTGTATTCCATTGTATGCTTGAAAATAAAACATTGCCATTGTACGTATCCCTATGCCCAATTCAATCTCTTTTCTTACTTTGTATGTTTACATCTATACTCTGTTTAACATGCCATCTTAAACCAATAGGGATGTTAGAAATATACAAACTGGGAGCTGGAGGGGACCACAAGACCATCCATGATCTATTCCAACCTGCAGCCATGCAAGAATACACAAACAGATGTACTAGGCTTGAGCGATCCACGAAAAAAATTGATTCTAAACTCGTTTCAAAAGTAGGGGGGGCTAGCGTTTTGTTTCTGATGTCATTTCCGAATTTTGCCCTCAAAATTTTTTGAAATTTAATGAAAATTTGTTAGTTTCAAAAGTAATTCGCTAATGGCGGACGCGCATGTGCAGTGGCCCAAAACAGCCGGGGGGGGGGGCTTTTACGGGGCTCTCCTGCACTCATTGAAAGGAAAGAGGGAAAAAAATACAGCCTCCCTTTTCCCCAAGTTGTATTTCGATGGATTATGGGAGTTGCAACGTTTGCCAGACTTTGCTAGCGTTGATAGGAGAAAGAGAGCCACTGCCAGCCCAATGAGCAGCGCACTGAAAGGAAAGGGGGAAAAAGAATACAGCCTACCTTTTCCACAAGTTGTATTTCGGTGGATTGTGGGAGTTGCACTGTTTGCCAGACTTTGCAAAATGAAAATTGGAAAATTTGATTTCTTCTATTTGCAACTCACTTTAACGCCTTGGTATATGCAAAGAAAAGTTTCCCAATAAAACCCCCCAAAAGCTGCTGAACTCCTTTTATTCTTTGTCCGAAAGAAAAAAGCCCACCCAACCACAGACAATATGGTGCAGCAGAAAAGTTGCAGGGCTGGTGGGCTAATGGCAAACGCCAAGCTGGTGGGGAAAAAATGCCCACAGGCTTTTTGAAAAAACACCCTCCTCCCCAAACACCCACCCCTTTTTCCCTCCTCACCCACCCTTTCTCCCGGTCTTCTTTGGATCAAGCTCAGCCAAGGAAGCTGTGACGCAGCACTAAAATCTTGCCTGCCTGCCTGGAATCTCACTCAAAGCTAGCCATTTAGCCAACCCAACCACCCTCTCCAGATCCCTGGTGCAAATGAGCCACGAGGCTCCCTGCAGGCTCTTTTCATTCATGACGTACAAGCCCCTCCCCTGAGTTAAACGTGCTCTCTGATTGGCCACAAGGTGGAAACAACATGCTAGGTTGCCCCAGTGCACTGAAACAAGTTTGGGTGATTTGCAAATGTTTGCTTTCCTAACGAAAAAAAAACGACGACATCAGAAAAAGGGCCTATTGCGGTTCGAAACCGCGGGATCCACATGACGGGACAATCCAGGTCGAATATCGCTTCAGAAGTGACAAAACTATCGAATTACTAACGACAAACGGGGAAATCAAATATTTTGAGCAAGCCTAGTACGTACAGTAGAGTCTCACTTATCCAACATAAACAGGCCGGCAGAACGTTGGATAAGCGAATAAGGAGGGATTAAGGAAAAGCCTATTAAACCTCAAATTAGGTTATGATTTTACCAATTAAGCACCAAAACATCATGTTATACAATAAATTTGACAGAAAAAGTAGTTCAGTACATGGTAATGCTATGTAGTAATTACTGTATTTACAAATTTAATACCAAAATATCATGATGTATTGAAAACATTGACTACAAAAATGCGTTGGATAATCCAGAACGTTGGATAAGCGAGTGTTGGATAAGTGAGACTCTACTGTATTTGCAGTTGTTGTTAACTGCCATCAAGTCAACATGGATTTATGGTAACCTGATGAATGACAGACATCCAAATTATTTCATTATCAGCTCTGCTCAGGTCTTGTAGATGCATGGTCTTCTTCCTTAATCTTATCCATTTGGAGGGACATGGGAGAAGCCTCCCATAGGATGATAAAACATCCGGCCATCCCTTGGACAACGTCCTTGCAGATGGCCAATTCTCTCACACCAAAAGCAACTTGCGGTTTCTCAAGTTGCTCCTGACATGAAAAAAATCAATTTGGAATGTGATCTTCTGCTTTTCTTATCCCATGACAGGTTCATCTTAGATTTACCATAAAGTGGGAACAACTTGAAAGCAAACAACAGAAACTTACATATGTCTGTTTAACTAGTGGAATGTGGTGGTTTGAGTATTGGATTAGGACTGTGGGCGAACAGGGTTAGAATCCCTTCTCAGTCATGGATACCTACTGCATGCCTCAGTCAAGTCATGCTGTTTCAGTCTAAGAAAAAGATTTGTCTTAGGGTTGCCATAAGTCAGAAATTAATTAAAGGCATACAGTAGTAACAACCTAAATTTTTGTAGATGGGAAAGATCTCTTAATTCCATGGACCTCTCCATTCTAAGCACTTGGTCACAATCTGTATCTTACCATCTTGCCAAATATACCCCATATTTATGATTATATGTGGTGGTGTGGGTAAAGGTAAAAGTTTCCGCTGACATTAAGTCTAGTTGTGTCCGACTCTGGCGGTTGGTGCTCATCTCCATTTCTAAGCCAAAGAACTGGCATTGTCTGTAGATGCCTCCTAGGCCATTACCTTCCTGTGGAAGTGGTACCTATTGATCTACTCACATTTGCATGTTTTCAAACTGCTAGTTTGGTAGAAGCTAGGGCTAACAGCTGGAGCTCACCCCATTCCCCAAATTCAAACCACTACCCTTTCAGTCAGCAAGTTTAGCAGCTCAGCGGTTTAACTCACTGCACCACTGGGGGCTCTGGCAAGATATCCTTTAACATATAAAAGTGAGTTGATAACGTTCCGTCTCCATAATTGTCAGGCATACATCTCTCATCATCAAATGACATGTTCTTAAAATGTAGTCGCTAGAGGAACTTTATCGCTTCCTTTGTACAAGTTATACTGAGTCGGGAGGCACCACTTTGTAGAAACATACTCACTCACTTTCAAAGTAAAACAGTGATGAATGCGGATAACTTGATTCTGTCATTGTCTACAGCTTGGTAGCATCAAAGGTGGAACATCCCAAATCAATATGACTAATAGATTCTGTCTCTCTGTGATGGAGCTTGCAAACAGGATAAATTATCACATCCTCTCTAGCTCACTTAACATAATCCCTTCCTTCTTTTTGATTGTAATAGCAATGGTGTTACATTCCGTTTGATTGTAATAGCCATGGTGAGAAACCAGTCAGGAACCAAGAGAGGGGAAGTCCTTGACTTGGTCAGGTTTTGAATAATTTTCATGTTTGTGTCCCCTTATTGTTTCTTTGCCAGTTTGATGTACATGCAAAAATGCATTCACTCAGCTTGATGAGTTGAGCATCGGGCAGGTTAGAGCTTTCATGTTAATTTTCTGCAGTGGGTGTGATTTCCTGCAATGGGCCTTGCTCTGGGAAATGAAAGGGAAAATTAAAAGGGTGGCTACACACGTCCCACTCCCAGAAGCAACACTGCTGTATTTTGTTGAAACGGTTAAGATCACCATGAAGAGTGTCAGCACCTCTTCACATGCCCCTTTCAGACCAAGCCGTTGCGCCAAAGATCACTGGTGAAAGAGTAGGCGTGTGGGGTGGCTCGTAACACCCTGCACACTCTCCATCCCTCCCTCCTCCTCCCCTCATCGCATGGAGGGGACAGGAGAAGGTACTTTGGCACCCTTCCCCCCTCCTCCCTATCAGATGGCAACGTGTGGCAACATGCATTGGCCCCACTGCCCTTTCTGCTGCAACACAGCAAAAAGGGGAGGAAAGTGCGGATAGTTCAGTTGTAGCTAGCCAAATTACACTTTCCTCCCCGTAGTGGAGGAGAAAGTGTCATAGAATCATAGAATAGTAGAATTGGAAGAGACCTCATGGGCCATCCAATCCAACCCCCTGCCAAGAAGCAGGAAATCGCATTCAAAGCACCTCGACAGATGGCCACCCAGCCTCTGTTTAAAAGCCTCCAAAGAAGGAGCCTCCACCACAGTCCGGGGGAGAGAGTTCCACTGCCGAACAGCTCTCACTGTGAGGAAGTTCTTCCTGATGTTCAGGTGGAATCTCCTTTCCTGTAGTTTGAAGCCATTGTTCCACGTCCTAGTCTGCAGGGCAGCAGAAAACAAGCTTGATCCCTCCTCCCTACGACTTCCCTTCATGTATTTGTACATGGCTATCATGTCTCCTCTCAGCCTCCTCTTCTGCAGGCTAAACATGCCCAGCTCTTTAAGCCGCTCCTCATAGGGCTTGTTCTCCAGACCCTTGATCATTTTTGTCACCCTCCTCTGGATGCTTTCCAGCTTGTCAACATCTCCCTTCAACTGCGGTGCCCAGAATTGGACACAGTGTGATTCCAGATGTGGTCTGACCAAGGCAGAATAGAGGGGGAGCATGACTTCCCTGGATCTAGACGCTATTCCCCTATTGATGCAGGCCAGAATCCCGTTGGCTTTTTTAGCTGCCGCATCACATTGTAGGCTCATGTTTAACTTGTTGTCCACAAGGATTCCAAGGTCTTTTTCGCACACACAGCTCTCAAGCCAGGCGTCCCCCATTCTGTATCTTTGATTTCCATTTTTTCTGCGGAAGTGGAGTATCTTGCATTTGTCCCTGTTAAACTTCATTTTGTTAGTTTCGGTCCATCTCTCTAGTCTGTCAAGATCGTTTTGAATTCTGCTCCTGTCTTCTGGAGTGTTAGCTATCCCTCCCAGTTTGGTGTCATCTGCAAACTTGATGATCGTGCCTTCTAACCCTTCGTCTAAGTCGTTCCTAAAGATGTTGAACAGAACTGGGCCCAGGATGGAGCCCTGTGGCACTCCACTCGTCACTTCTTTCCAAGATGAAAAAGATGCATTGGTGAGCACCCTTTGGGTTCGTCCGCTTAGCCAATCTACCTAACCGTAGTTTTGTCTAGCCCGCATTTTACTAGTTTGTTTGCCAGAAGGTCGTGGGGGACTTTGTTGAAGGCCTTACTGAAATCCAGGTGTGCTCCAGGTGTCTTCCTCTTTGGGAGGAAAGTGGGCGGGGCTTGCCATGCATCGTGTGATGGCGCACAGCTTTTTGCTGCACATAAAAGCATCAAAATGGGGCAAAAATGCCTAGTGTGAATAGGCCCTTAGATTCAGGGATTTCAGGGCCAAAATCTGTACCCGTAAGGATGGCCCCCTAATGACATCACCATGGGGAATCCCTAGTGATGTCATTAGGCGTGAAATATTAATAATAAACTTTTCAACTAGAAAATCAACTATATCTTCTAAAAGGCTAAGATGAGTTTTAAAGCTTTTAGGAAATAGCTGGGCTTAGCTGGTTTCTGCTTGCCCAGAATGCAACAAATGTAAATGCAAATGTATCCTCCAACAATGCACACATCAGAACTGTGACCTGTGTGGCCAAGCAATGTTTTGAGTGTAGAAGCTATTAATGAGGGAGAACACATAGGCTAGGTGGAGCTGCAGCAGTTTGCCTTTGCCTGAATTTACTGGGAAAGGACAGATTTGTCTCCTCATTTCTTCTTGCTGAGTTTTTGGCTGGAACTTCTTTGCACTTTGAAGTTGGCTTGCACCAACTAAAGCAAACTGAGGAGAGAAGGGGAAGATGGGAGGAAAAGAAAGAAATTGGGACATTTAGAAGGCTTCTGGAAAAAAACTGCTGAGAAGTGCATTGAACAGGGTTGTCCTTACTAAAATAAAAACAGTTGGAAGACATTTTTGAAGAGGCCACATTCTGTTCATTGGTTTCTTCAACAAAGTGATTTCACTCAACTTTTCTTTACCGGTTTCTTATTTTATTCTATTACAAGATGTCATTGTAGAAATAGTCCTGTAAAATAACAGTCATTTAATTTTTTTTCTAAAAAAAACTCTTGGACACGTTGTATAAGAATTGCCTTTTTAAACATTCATCGCTGCTTTTGGTAACTTAATGGACTGTTTCAGGCAGTAAGAACCCAGCTAAACTCTGTTTGTTTATTTAATGCCATTGTTTTGAATGGAAATGCAAAACAATCTTTCTTCAAGGCAGTCCACAGTCCTATTGAAAACACATCAACAAAATAAGAACAAAACTACTGAAAATTGAAAGTGTTGCCAGCATTGTAAAAACAATGTGTTGTTCCGATATCTGGGAGACTGGTGTATTTATAGTTTTTGCACACAACGGTGAGACGTGTAATCTAGCAGGATAAGTATATTGCAATAAAGTACTGTGGTTCTTGCAAAAATAGCTTGTGAATTATGGTCATCACCAGACTGTGTTCCCAGCTATAGAAAACACAGTATGATTACTTAATACGTATAACATGCATTTTATGTTTTTCTGTATAGATTGCATGACTGGAATATCAATACCTCTTTTACTGTGAACGTTCTGTGCGTGCAAATATAATCATGTGTTCTCTCCCCAAATATTTTAAGTCCTCCCCTTTTAATAATCATTAATAGCAGGGTGTAGTTATAATGAAAGGCTATTCAAAATGATTACTTGTTTAAATTACTTCCAGTATTCCTACAATACCAAATTCCTCCCTTCAATTGATTGAGGTATTGCAATTGCTATTATGGCCTTGTTTCTAGAGAAAAGATTTCTGTCTATAACATCGTTGTAAAGGAGGTAGGTGTCAGCGGCAGAGTACATAGGCATAAGTCTAGAAATCCATGGAGAGTCAAGGTACTTGTTTATAAACCTATTGTCCTCCCAACCCTGTTATATGCCTACAATACAGACATCGCACCCAACTCCCGTAATGATTCCATCAGTGTTGCCTCCAAAAACTCCTGCAAATCTCTTGGGAAGACAGGTGGACAAATATCAGTGCGCTGGAAAAAGCAAAATCCACCAGCATTGCAGTGATGATCCTATGCCATCAACTCCGCTGGACTGGCCACGTTGTCCAAATGCCCGATCACCATCTCCCAAAGCAGTTACTGTACTTCCAACTCAAGAATGGAAAATGGAATGTTGGTGGATTGGAAAAGAGATTCAAAAATGTGCTTAAAGCTAACCTTAAAAACTGTGGCATAGACACCAACAACTGGGAAGCCCTTGAGCACTCTAACTGGAGGTCAGCTGTGACCAGCAGTGCTATGGAATTTAAAGAGACATGAATGGAGGACAAAAGGAAGAAATGTGCCAAGAGGAAGTTGTTTCAAGCCAACCCTGACTGGGACCACCTTCCACCTGGAAACCAATGCCCTCATTGTGGAAGAACATGTGGGTCAAGAATAGGGCTCCACAGTCACCTACATATCCACTGCCAAGACACTAGACTTGGAAGGCTACCATACTTGGACAACAAGGGATTGCCTAAATAAGTAAAGTATGTAAGGGTTCCACATGGCTAGTAAGCTACATTTTGCTTTCTCCTGATTTACAGGGAGGAATGGACAAGGTGGAATAGCTTGTCTGTTGTCCTGGCATACCAACTCTTTTTTAAAAAATATATTTTTATTGAAGGTTTACAAATATTCACAGTAATAACAATAAACACAAACACATTTACATTTGGGAAGGGGAGGAGGGGTAAGAATTGATGTAAGGGGAGGGGATAGGGGGGAAAAGGAGGTGTAGTGGGTCAAAGGTTGTGAGGAAAAAACACATAAGGGAGGGGTTGGCATACCAACTCTCATTCAGTGAAAAGTCACTTAATCTTCAGTAGGCCTTTATTGCTAATATACAGAAGTGATGTCATTACCAAATATTATTTTTGTCAAAATTGAAATACAGATATGATTATCTATAAAAGGCTGCTTTTGGTTGTGAAAGAATCAGCCGTCTACAAAAACGTTGCCCAGGGGATGTCCGGATGTGTCACAATCCTGTGGTGAGGCTTCTCTCATATCCCCCTGTTCGAGTATTAGCCTTCACACCAATGTCTTAAATCAAGAAATAGTTTTCTAAGATCTACAAAGGTACTCTCAGGAACACCTCAGCAAGCGAGAGTCCAAAAGTGGCAGGCTAAAACCCAGAATCTCAATCAGAGACTCCCTCCTGGGCACACAGAAGACTGGGTGATTTGGAAGGTGCTGAACAGACTGCGTTCTGGCACCACGAGATGCAGAGCCAACTTTAAGAAATGAGACTACAAAGTGGAGTCCACAACATGCAAGTGTGGAGAAGAGCAAACCACAGACCACCTATTACAATATAACCTGAGCCCTGCCACATGCACTATGGAGGACCTTCTTACAGCAACACCAGAGGAACTCCAAGTGACCAGCTATTGGTCAAAGGACATTTAGTATAATGCCAAGTTGTTGATTTTTTTTTAAAAAAAGGTTTGTGTTTTCAAACACATTACAACTTGTACCCTCGGTTGACTTCTGATACAATAAATAAAATCTATAAAAGGCTTATATGTACAATTGTTCCCAGGAATCACACTCATGTCCTAGTACCACAGTGAGAAAACGGGCTTTCTTCCCTTCTTAAGATCTTGGGGCAATTGCCGTTTCATGGTTTCCTGATGATCCCTTTAGGGTTCTTGCTGGTGCCCCCCTCACATTCACTACAAACACATCCCCATTGATCCTTCCAGAGACATGACTACAAACAGATATATACACTACAAACACATATCCCCATTGTTCTCCCCAATGACATGGCCACAAGGACTCTTCTTTTGATAGATAACTCAGTTTGCAGCTGCTCATCTGAACCACGGTTGAGAAATATTGTTGCTGTGCAGCAAGAATTTTTAAAAACGTGACTTTGCCGATTCACCCATGTGTGCTTCTCTGCCGTAGAAGTCCACTGGGTAATGTTAAAGCGCATGAACTTTTTGGCTGATTATCATTCCTTCTGAGTGAGCTGTCAAAAGCCTGTGCTTTTGTTTTATTTGATATCTCACAAAATAACATATCTTTAGGGGGAAGAAGCTCTGTTGGTAACAACGCTACATTCAAGCTGAGTGGCAGCTATTGATTAGATCAAGGAAGTCTGTGGCTGTCCCTGGGTAGATCCAGCACAAAGGCTGCTTCCATTAATGCATTGCCACGGAAGCTTCCTTGTGCTTCTAGCAAAGGATCCACGAAAATTCAAAACCTTTTTGCTGCGTGTGTGAACTTTGCAGTACATCTGCTGTCCAACAAAGAAGCTCACAGATAGATTTATCTCTCTGTGTAAGCGTGGTGACATGGAGATTTTAATGAAGACTTCAGGGATTTTTGGGAATGCGAGCCCACCATTTGCTCTTTTGGTAGGCAATCCTTCCTATCAAAAATAATAATAATAATAATAATAATAATAATAATAATAATAATAATAATAATAATAAATTGGCTCAAATATCTGATTAGTTTACATGGAAAAATGGCCCAACAATTCAATGAGATGCTGCAGAAAGGAAGTATGGCTAACAACTGGAAGAACATACCTGATACAAAAGGAGCCAGCAAAAGAAGCAGCACCAGGAAACTACAGGCCAATAACGTGTCTGCCCACTATGTTTAAACTACTGGCTGGCATCATAGCTGACAGAATTCAAGACTATCTTGAAGAAAAAAATATCTTGCCAGATGAACAGAAAGTCAACAAACGGAAAAGCAGGGGCACAAAGACCAGTTATTGATTGACAAAATGATTCTGGAGAACTGTAAAAGCTGAAAAGCTAATCTTTACATGACGTGGATTGACTACAAAAAGGCCTTTGACTCACTCCCACACAGTTGGATCATCAAGTGCCTGGACGCCATTGGGATTTGTAAAAATGTTGGCACCTTTATTGAAAACATGATGGAGCACTGGAAAACTGAACTGTTTGTTGGAAATGAAGGCTATGAACTTGTCAACATCAGAAGAGGAATTTTCCAGGGAGACTCATTGTCCCCTCTGTTTTTCGTTATTGCCATGATCCCTCTGTCAACAATCTTACAAAAAACAAATCTCGGCTATCAAACATCTAAGAAATCTCGCAAAATTTTGCATCTGATGTACATGGATCACCTGAAGCTGTATGGGAAAAGGGAAACTGAAATCCAGTCTCTGACTATCACTGTCCAAATTTTTAGCACTGATATCATCATGGAGTTTGGTCTGGACAAATGTTCGACAGTGGCATTGAAGAAGGGAAAAATAATTGAAAGTGAGGGCATAAATATGCCTAATGGCCAAACAATAAAATGTCACCAGCCAGAGGCCTATAAATATCTGGGCATATTACAGCTGAACAACATCAAGCATGGACATGTGAAAACTGTGGTCAGTAAAGAATACACACGAAGGGTCAGAAAAATTCTCAAAAGCAAGCTCAATTGAGGCAACACCATCAAAGCCATAAACACCTGGGCCATACCTGCCATAAGATATACTGCTGACATCATAAACTGGACACAGGCAGAACTGGACAATTTGGACAGAAAAACAAGAAAACTCATGACCATTCATCATTCACTGCATCCTCGCAGTGATGTTGACCGGCTATATCTGCCTAGAAGATCAGGGGGCAGAGGACTCTTACAAGTAAAACAAACAGTCAAAGAAGAAGAACATGCCCTGGCAGAATATGTAAAGCAAAGTGAAGAACCTGCTTTGATTGAAGTAAAAAATCAGAAACTCCTCAAAGCACAGCAGACAAAAAACCAGTACAAGAAAGCCACACTACAAACTAGAGCTGACAGCTGGCACAACAAAACATTGCATGGGAAGTTCCTTGACAAAATGGAAGGAAAAGCTGATAAGGAGAAGACCTGGCTATGGCTCACGAATGGGACCCTGAAAAAGGAGACAGAAGGCCTGATCCTTGCAGCTCAGGAGGAAGCCATCAGAACAAATGCAATTAAGGCCAAGATCGAAAAATCAGCTGATGACCCAAAATGCAGACTGTGCAAGGAAACCGACAAAACCATTGATCATATCCTTAGCTGCTGTAAGAAAATTGCACAGACAGATTACAAACAGAGGCACAACTATGTGTCCCAAATGATTCATTGGAACTTATGCCTCAAGTACCACCTCCCAGCAGTGACACACAAATGAAAGTTTTCCCATGAAATCAACTTTCCCCATGTTTTTATGATAAAAATATCACCCTGTTACTCCATGACACAAGTTCACTGCAAAACTTGTTCGCACAGCCTCTAAAACAGTGGTTCTCAACCTGTGGGTCCCCAGGTGTTTTGGCCTACAACTACCAGAAGTCCCAGCCAGCCAAAATTTCCTGTGGTGGCCATCCTGGGGGCTGCAAAAATCCCAGGACAAAGCAGTAAGTGTGGACAACAGAGGCAGAAATCCCGTGACCAACGGGTCTGTATGTGGACTCCTCTCAGGTACCGGGATTTTTTGCCCCTGACTGAAACCCGCAGTTTGGTTCTGTCTCAAAGCACACTAAGAAAACCCTCTGAAATTCATGGGGTCTTATGGACCAAAAGGTCGCAGGTTTGAATGCGGGGAGAGGAATGAGTGCCTGCTGTTAGCCCCTGCTTCTGCCAACCTAGCAGTTTGAAAACATGCAAATGTGAGTAGAGCAATAGGTACCGCTCCGGTGGGAAGGTAATGCTGGCCACATGACCTTGGAGGTGTCTATGGACAACACCGGCTCTTTGGCTTAGAAATGGAGATGAGCACCAACCCCCAGAGTCGGTCACGACTGGACTTAACGTCAGGGGAAAACCTTTACCTTTTTTTAAAAAACAAAACAAAACAAAACAAACAGCAGTGCTACAGAAGTATTTTTCAGTGCCCAAAAACATCTACTCTCCCATAAAGCAACTTGTTTTATATCATGCACTCAGGAGACAAAAATAGACTTTGATAAAAATAACATATTTGGTTTACTCACAACCTTCATGTGTTCAGCATACACAGGTACAAAACTTACCAGTCCAGTTTCAGATATGTTTAAGATAATTTTCTGTGCCATCTGGCCAGAACATCTCTCTTAGAACAAGACAGCAAGCAAGTGTGTGATCTGAGGTCTGAAGTAATCTGTAGTCTGTAGTCTGTTTGTAGTCTGTCATAGTCTGCTGTAGTCTAAAGTGATCATATGGTCTGCAGCCCCTTTTATAATTTCTCAGAAACCATAAAGGAGGCTGCATACCAGAACATACATACAAACAGTAACTAACAGGATCATAGATCAACATTACTAGAGAAGACTCGAAGAACGTTGTCATTTCCAACATGCCCTTTTCCCCATGCAACTGATTTTGCAAAATATTTTGGATGGGGAGTTGCGATCATAACAATATCGCCAAAGTTATAACTAAGCAGCAAAAGTGATTATTGAGGAGCCAGCATGCTTTTTCTCCATTGCTACAAAGACATAGGTAATAGAGTAACAGAGTCAAATGATAGTAAGAGAAATCAGAATAAATGGAATTATGCATTTTTAGTTGGGTTGGGTTATTATATCCCAATCAGTAGTTTACAATCATTTGTAATGCTGCTTCTGTGATGCTAATCTATAATTCAGAGTTGGACAAAGGTAATTTGCCATTTCAGAACCTGAACATGTATACCACTCAGATACATCTTAGGAGGGTTACAATGGTATTATTTTTACAAAATCATCTATCATGACAATGTATGTTTCAAACTGGTTGTAAACCTATGTGCTTAGTTTCGAACAATTGACTTGGAATATCCATATCATGTTAGAAGGCTAACTGTTAGACAAACGTGTGTATCAAGGGGAGATGGGGGCAGTATGAGAAATCAAAAAATGAATGTTCTCCAAGCCATTCCCTGACACCATGCTGTTCCTTTCAGTTTCTTTGTCTGCAAATAGTGTGCAAAGTTTTGAAGCTGTTTTCACATGGCCTAGCTAAAATGTGACCCTTTACAAGTGGACTGCCATAAGCTCTTCCCATAGGCCAGGGGTCCCCAAACTTTTAAAACAGGGGGCCAGTTCACGATCCTTCAGACCGTTGGAGGGCCAGACTATAGTTGGCCACCAAGCAATAATAATTAATAATAATTAACAACAACAACAACAACAACAACAAAGAGGGTTGGAAGAGACCCCTTGGGCCATTTAGTCCAACCCTCTTCTGCCGCTGTGCACCAAAAGCATAAGCAAAGCACCCCTGACAGATGGCCACCCAGCCTCAATGTTAATAATAATGATAATGATGATGATAATAATAATAATAATAATAATAAGGGTTGTAAGAGAAGAAGAGACCCCTTGGGTCATTTAGCCCAACCCACTTCTGCCCTTGTGCTGTGGGGGCCAGATAAATAGCTTCGATGGGCCGCACCCAGCCCCCGGGCCTTAGTTTGGGGACCCCTGCCATAGGCTATGCTGGTTCTCAAGCTCATGTGGGTTGCAGTCAAACAGCATCTGGAGCGTGTTGTCCTTGTACTCTACAATCCTGAAGGATTTATCCATCCACCCATCTATCCATGGATGCCGAATCACTGCTGATGAGGAAACCTGGACATGAATGTTAATACACATTTAAATGTGTATTTAAAATCAATTGAAATTGCTACTGCTTGAAAGGAGAGAAGACCAAGCAAGCATAGCTCTATTGTGCTTATGCCCAGCAGCTGAATAGAGGTCCTCCCTTTGACCCTGCTTCCATTGTGGCCTTTTTTTGTATCACGTCAGAAGCAACATGAGAACATACTGCAAGTCGCTTCTGGTGTGAGAGAATTGGCCGTCCACAGAGACGTTGCCCGGGGGATGCCTGGATGTGATAGCTGGGAGGGTTCTCTCATGTCCCTGCAAGCTAGAGTTGACAGACGGGAGCTCAATCCATCTTGCAAATTTGAACCAGCAACCATAAGGTCAGCAACCCAGCCTTTAGGTCAAGCAGTTCAGTTGGCACAAGGATTTTGCGCCACTGTGTTTCCTTATTGTGGCCTTTTAAGGATAGGAAGGAGTAGTATCTGCTAGACTTAATCCCCCAATGTAATCCCCCTTTCCTTATGTTCCTTACTGGTAAACCATCCCAGGAACGGAAAGGTGGCTTATAAATAAAAAAATAAATATCAGATTGAGTCAAATTTAGAGAAAAGACCCTCTGCAATGATGGCTCAGTGAATCAGTCCAAATTATTTTGGTTCTTTCCCATTTTGCTATGCCCTTTCCTTTCTCACTTAATCACAATTATAAATAAAAACATTGACCCCCTATCGATTAAGAAGGTTTATGGCATCCATTTGCCATTGTTACCTACAAAAGCAATATACTTAAAGAATTTATTCATATGTTTTCCCCATACACACACATTGTGCTCCTGGAACATAACACAATCGTAGGCATGAAATGAGGGTCCTCTTTTGCCTCCATTTAACAAATATTTGTAGAGAAAAGAGACTTTGGGATTTTGTGAAGTCTGATATTATGCCTCTGTTTGTTCTGTTTTCATAAACTCGAGGATGCATTTTTACCCTTGACAGTTAGAGGAGGAAAAACACCCTGTTTGAGGCACTCTCTTTTGCTCGACGTTGTTACTGTTGTTCTTTAGTTGTTTCATCTTTACTACCTTGAGCATATTTTTGTTGGCCGCAGAGGCGGTCCAACCATAAGGCGAAATAGGCATTTGCCTGTGGCGCCATCGTCCCGGGGGCACCATCATCCTGGGAGGAGGGCACCACTCTCCACCTCCTTCTCTTTCGGGCCTTCCAGCGGCCGCGCTGGGCCTTCCAGCCAGCGCAGACCCACCTTCGCACCACGCAAGCCCACCTTTGGGGCCTTCAGAGATTGTGAGGTCTGTAGGAACTTGGAAGCTAGGTATGTGGGGTTTATATATCTGTAGAAGGTCCAGGGTGGGAGAAAGAACTTTTCTTTGAAGCAGGTGTGAATGTTGTAATTAATCACCTTGATTAGCATTTAATGGCCCTGTGGCTTCAAGGCCTGGCTTCTTCTTGCCTGGGAGAATCTTTTTTTGGGAGGAGTTAGCTGTCCCTGATTGTTTACTGTCTGGATTTCTTCTGTTTTCAGAGTGTTGTTCTTTATTTATTGTCCTGATTTTAGAGGTTTTTTTTTTTAATACTGAGGGCTATCTGGGTTATCTAAGTCCACACTGCCCTATATCCCTGTTCAATGTTTAGTGCTAAATTTGCAAATATAGTAATCCCTACATAACATTACCATGTATTGAACTGCTTTTTCTATTGATTTGTTGTAAAACATGATGTTTTGGTGCTTAATTTTTAAAATCATAATGTAATTTGATGTTTTATAGGCTTTTCCTTTATACTTCCTTATTATCCAACATTTTCGCTTATCCAACGCTTTTATTTTTCAGTGATTGGTTTGGGGGGGGGCGCCAAAATTCTGTTCACCTACACTTGAAAAATACCTAGGGCCGGCTCTGGTTGGCCGTGTATCTCTGATGAAGTATTAGAACAGCAGGCACAACTGGAGAGCCTAGAGTAATACTCTGCAGAGGTTCAGACAAAGAACAGGTTTCAAAGGCAAAAAGCTTCTGATCACTAGCACTTTTAAAATCTGTTTTATGCTATGTTTCAATATGATAAAATAAAAAGGATATATTTCATTGTGATGTTGGATAATTGAGCATAGTCTGAAACAAAGAGTGTTTCATTTTTCTATTTTCCATTGAACAGTGATTTGAAACTCAAGTGCCTTATTTTAATTCATGTTGCAGCACTGTGCATGCTTATTTGGACATTGTTGTTTCATTTTCACTTCCATTTTGACACTTCCATTCCAATAAATTAGATTTGCCTCTGAGTAAACTTGCATAGGATTAATTTGTATGCATATAAGCCATAGTTTC
This sequence comes from Anolis carolinensis, assembly GCF_035594765.1. Classification (NCBI taxonomy): domain Eukaryota; kingdom Metazoa; phylum Chordata; class Lepidosauria; order Squamata; family Anolidae; genus Anolis; species Anolis carolinensis. The sequence continues at coordinate 13,609,229 of NW_026943819.1, read as the reverse complement.
ATGAGAGAACCACAGGGAGACTTGGACTTGCATGATTCCTTGTTTTTCTGATGCAGCAACTAAAGCCCCTTCTACACTGCTACACTCTGATAATTCAGGTTATCAGAGCAGAAAATCCACATTATCTGTTTTGAACTGGATTATCTGAGTCCACACTGTCATACTTGGGTTGAATGAAAAGTAATGCCTCCACCTTCGTAACTCCTCAACAGATGGCAGTACTCTTTTTTTTCGTGTTAGGAGCAACCGGAGTTGTTTCTGAAGTGAGAGAATTGGCCGTCTGCAAGGACGTTGCCCAGGGGATGCCCTGATGTTTGGGTTTTTTTAAAATGTTTTTACCAGCCTTGTGGGAGGCTTCTCTCATGTTCCCTCATGGAGCTGGAGCTGATAGAGGGAGCTCATCCACGCTCTCCCCGGGTGGGATTCGAACCTGGCAGCCTTCAGGTCAGCAAACCAACCTTCAAGTCATGAGGCTTTTATCCCCTAGGCCACTGGAGGCTCCTAATACTGGTATGCGGCAGGTACCATTGGGGAGATGGTGGCGGGGTATAAATAAAGTTTTATTATTATTATTATTACTGGCTTGTTCAGTAGAGTTATGAAGGTGGAGGCATTACTTTTCATTCAACCCCCGTATAATCCAGTTCAATGTGAATTTTTTACAGCTGTGTGGAAGGGGCCTAAGACGCAATTGGTTCCACTTTGCAGAAACCATATATTATATTATGCTGGATCACTAATGTGGTGTGGATTTCTTATCCCTAAAATGATATTATTTGGACATAAAGTTTTAGCGGAGCTATGGTCAAACCTTCAGCTTAATAAAGGGAGACATTTCAGTTCATCCATGAAGCATTTAGCTCATCACCTAGTGATTGGAAGTAATGAATTAGAAGTAATTATTCAGAGCAGGCATATTGACAGTATGAAGAAGACATATTTCAACAATAACATAAAATATGAACATTGCTGCTTTACTGGTATAATGAGTAGTGATGACTAGTTTCTTTCTAAAGCACTTTTTGAGAGACATACCTTGAGAAGAATGGCTACTCTTTTTGCCATTCTCTGTTTTTCCTTAAAAAGGTAATAGAACTAACTCAAAATATTGATCAGCTCAGTTAATAATATAACGTGTTAACATGTTATTGTCACCGTATGAAAAAACAAAGAAACAGCAGACTGTATTTGAAAAACTCTGTAGCAGAACAAATTACTTGTTCTATCCCATGTTTTAGGGATTACTAGCTAACCTTTAATAACAATACTCAATTGTATATGCTATACTTTTTGGAAACCCATATCATAGTTATGATCAATTTGCATCATGCAGAGCCAAGAAAAACACTTTACATTTGCTTTTGGAGACACTGAATAAAAATATCGCACAATCTGTTTTCATCTCTAACTTGGCTGTTTCTGTTTTGACAAATGAAAAACAAAATAGAGACAATCCAAATGACTGTAGTAATAATGTCATCCTTTATTTATTTATTTTCAGCATTTATACCCCGCCCTTCTCACCCGGGGGGAGAATATGGGCTGATAATACAGCCCATATTATCAGTTTGTAGGGTTTAGGAGAGAGCTGTGCTTATTAAGTAGCCTATTTGAAAGCCAAGTTCTGATAGCTTCTCATTGTGTACAACCTAAATGATAAGCCAGGAGTTTTAAAGATTTATATGAATACATTCTACATTTGATCAGAGTACTCAAAGCTGGCCAAAAACATTCTGCTGCCTGAGATGAAAGACAAAAGCACTCATTCCACATATAATAGCCAACCATGTTGGCAGCCAAAAATTGTTTCAGTACTAGAGATGGGACAATCTTTTCCATTTTACCTAAGGATAGTGGGTTTGCTGGCTAGTTTAACAGGCCCAAGGACATGTATGGTAGCTCTTGCCTGTTTGCAATTTTTCTGGATCTCTTGCCTGAAGCAGCCATATTATCTAATGAACTGGCATTGGTTTATTTTTCCTGTCCACCATTCATTCCATGTAGTGATGTCATTTGGACTGACAGGTGAATGTTATTTTTGTATCAAGCATAAAACAACACCATTAACTGAATTTGAAGATGGCAAGTCTGAACATAACCCTTTATTTTCTATAGTAAAAGGTAAAGGTTTCCCCTGACATTAAGTCCAGTCTGGGGGTTGGTGCTCATCTCCATTTCTAAGTCGAAGAGCCGGCATTGTCCATAGACACCTCCAAGGTCGTGTGACTGGCATGACTGCATGGAGCACCATTACCTTCCCTCCGGAGCAGTACTTGTTGATCTACTCACATTTGCATGTTTTTGAACTGCTAGGTTGGCAGAAGCTGGAGCTAACAGCAGGCACTCACTCTGCTCCCCGGATTCAAACCTGCAACCTTTCGGTCTGCAAGTTCATCAGCTCAGCACTTTAACACACTGCGCCACTGGGGGACTAGTGTTCTGTTATGAGAAATGTTAGAGAGTCAGAATGATTTAGCAGTTTTACTATTGGACTTGGGCTCTGGGAGGCCAAGGTCCAAGTCCAGTCAACAGTCGATGGCCATGGAGATCCACAGGGTGACCTTGGATGAATCACACTCTCTCGGTCAAAAAGGAAATCAATGGCAATCCCCCTCTGAATAAATTTTTGCCAAGACTATCCCATGATAGGTTCACTTAGTGTCAACTGCAGTCACAAACAACTTGAAGACCCTTAATAACAACAAATCGATGTCAAAGGGGTGAAATACAAATTCGGTACTGAGGTAATTCAGACTTTCCTAGCATAATAAAGTCTCCCTGTGTGTTTGCAGTATTTATGATAAAAAATAAGAAATCAAAGTATAAAGCAAGGGAATAGCTGAGGACAAAATAACTAGGAAAAAAAAACAGGAAGCAAAAGCAAAAGTCTTTACTGTTAAGTCTTGTGCTCAGATACATGACAGCTAATATCCAGTAACCTTGGTTTCCAGGACAGTAGACCTTAAATAATGATGCTGCTAATGTTTAAGGGTCTTGTTTTCTTGGAAGTAGATGATTACCATGTCAAACCACTCTGTTGCAACAAAACAGGGCAAGTGGTGTGAAATGCCGTACCGTCTACTTACATCTCACATCAGCCAGGAATAAGTAGCTCTTTTATTTTGGGTTTGTACAAGGAACATTGTCATTTGCTTGTCTCTTGCTACAAATCACTGTACAGTGAAGATAAGGTCCAGACATATTACTGCTTACTATTTATGGTACTGTTCCATTCTCTGGGTGGAGGCCACTAGGAGGCACTAGAGATAGAAGGATAGTCAATTTTATGTGAGTAGAGGGTGGATTGAAGAAGTGATACTATTTCCCCCTGTTTTCCAGTTTTTCCCCCCCACCCATGTCACCGTCCTTGTTTATGATAAGGGAAGTAGGGAGGGGGAATAAACAGCAAAAATAGGGGAAATGGTTTTCCTTTTTCAACTCCATAGAATCATAGAATCATAGAATCATAGAGTTGGAAGAGACCTCACAGGCCATCCAGTCCAACCCCCTGCAAGAAGCAGAAAAATCTCATTCAAAGCATCCCCAACAGATGGCCATCCAGCCTCTGCTTAAAAGCCTCTGTACAATGAACTATCCTTCTCTCTCTAGTACCCCCTAATGGCCTCCACCCAGATAATAAAACAGTACCCTATTTATTGATTATGTTGTTGTACCCTTCCCTGTAAGATGCTTAATTATGCAGATATAGTTTTTCCACATCCTCCATGCCACCATGTTGTATGTTAGATCAAGAAATGGTAAGCAGTGTCAATGTCATGACTGGAGATTTGATGGTGGTTCTGGTTTGCAAGGAACTAATGTTGCTTTTTTCTGGGGTTCAAAGGTTCCCTAACCAGAACAGCCAGTGGGGAAGAATGCTGGGAGCTGTAGTCTGTAAACACCTGTAGAGCCATAATGTAACCATAGCAGGAGTATTTTATTTATGCTTAAACCATAAGAAGTTTGTGCACTAAATAAATAAATTTGATCCATAAAAACCATAATATCAAATAATTGGCATATAAATGTATGTAAGTATTAACCCACCAGTGGGCCTACTCAGATTGGAGTTTCATTAATTCTCCAAATTTTATATGAGTCACTTATTTATTTATTTATTTATTTATTTACAGCATTTATATTCCGCCCTTCTCACCCCAAAGGGGACTCAGGGCGGATCACATTACACATATAGGCAAACATTCAATGCCTTTTAACATAGGACAAAGACAAACATAGGCTCCGAACGGGCCTCGAACTCATGACCTCCTGGTCAGAGTGATTCATTGCAGTTAATTGCAGCTGGCTTGCTCTCCCGCCTGCGCCACAGCCCGGGCCTGTAGCGCATCCTATGATTTATCCATCCTATGATTTTCTTTTTTTTAAAGGACAAAATAACAGGAAAAAACAGAAACTTTTTTTTTACATTATAAGTAGTAGCAATAATAATGAAGTGAGAACAAATGGAATTGCCAGTCAATGTCTGCAAAGGAGAAACTTCTCTTTTGATGGAAATGCCCACAGAATTTATTAATTCTAGTAGATTATGTGCAAAATCTTATCAAAAGTTCCCAATGGGATAGTCTCAGGCCCATAGCCCTCCATTCCCATGTTCTAGTTCTTGTGCTGACATCCATTGTGTTCACTGTAATTTCTTTATCTGGTTTCTTTGCCTTTCAACTTAGTTGTGTATCTGAGCTAGACTTAGGAAAAGATAAGCCAATATTATCTTACCATTAGTCTATAGCATCTGAACGTAAGATTGGGGGAAATGCCAAAAGATGAGAACCTCAAGAGTGAGCTGTACACTGGTCTTACTAAAACAAGACTAAACAGCAACTTATTCTGAGTAAATGGAAAAAATATACCCTACACAAACTTGAATTTATCATCTTTTTGCATGGATGAATACCTGCATAGAAACATGTATTGCCTTCCAATCTCTTTAAGTAGGCTGTAAATGAGTATTCAGGAACATTATTTTTTTCAAATACAGTATGAGAACATGATTTCCATTCTAAACTCTAAGCATCCAACCAAGCCAGCCTTTTTGTGGAAAGAAACAAAATGGTTTTGTTTCATTTTGATGCAAATGTCTTATTACATACCCTTATCTAAGCAAAATCTGTAAACATTCTCTTGAAAAAGGAAGAACATATAACTCAGTAATATGGAAACAATCTTAAAGAAGATGAATAACAGAATATCAAAACGAATATGAAAATAATGCATAAAGCTTTGAATACTTGATATGCAATGTCAGTGGCTCTGAAAATTTGTAATTCCACTTTAACGGAAAATACTTTGGTGTAGAGATCAGTTTATTTTTTCAAGGATCCCTGTGGGCATAGTAAATCCTCTTCTTTCATCTTCTTGGTTCCTTGAAGAAGTTACTTTACATGCTGGGTTGTCCATCTTTAACAGATCCACCTTTTCTGTCACTATGATGCCACTTTAATTGCCAATGTGAAATATTATGGATTTCTGGGATTTGTAGGTTAATGAGACACCAGTAGTCTTTGGCAGGGAAGGCCAAAGGCCTTGCAGAACTACAACTTATATGATTCCATAGAATTGAGCCATGGCAGTAGTCATACCCCCCAGAAGTCCAGCCCCGGAAACTCCTCCCAGGCTGAAACCCCTCCTTCTGCCGGAAGTCCTGCTCAGGCATGTCTGTCATTTAGGGGTCTGAAATCCCCACCCATTGGTCCACAGAACCTCCACAATGTATTCCTCAGAGAGAGCACATGACCCCCGGGCCACACTTCCTCTGTGCACAGGATGCCCGGTTCATCTGGAGGAGGGGTTAAAGTGGGATTTCTGGAAGAAGGAGGAGTTTCAGCCTGGAAGGAGCTTCCAGGGGTGGACTTCAGGTCCAGGAGATGGGAATGGGACTACATATTAGGGTGGGACTTCTGGCAGAAGGAGGGGTTTCAGCCTTGAAGGGCCTTCTGGGGGTGGACTTCATGTTCAGGCAGGACTTCCAGGAGATGGGGACAGGACTTCATATTAGGGTGGGACTTCTGGCAGAAGGAGAGGTTTCAGCTTGGAAGGACCTTCTGGGGATGGACTTCATGTTCAGGCAGGACTTCCAGGAGATGGGGATGGGACTTCATATTAGGGTGGGACTTCTGGCAGAAGGAGGGGTTTCAGCCTGGAAGGACCTTCTGGAGGTGAACTTCATGTTCAGGCGGGACTTCCAGGAGATGGGGACGGGATTTCATATTAGGGTGGGACTTCTGGAAGAAGGATTGGTTTCAGCCTGGAAGGACCTTCTGGGGGTGAACTTCATGTTCAGGCGGGACTTCCAGGAGATGGGGATGGGACTTCATATTAGGGTGGGACTTCTGGAAGAAGGAGTGATTTCAGCCTGGAAGGACCTTCTGGGGGTGAACTTCATGTTCAGGCGGGACTTCCAGGAGATGGGGACGGGATTTCATATTAGGGTGGGACTTCTGGAAGACGGAGTGGTTTCAGCCTGGAAGGACCTTCTGGGGATGGACTTCATGTTCAGGCGGGACTTCCAGGAGATGGGGATGGGACTTCATATTAGGGTGGGACTTCTGGCAGAAGGAGGGGTTTCAGCCTGGAAGGACCTCCTGGGGATGGACTTCCTGTTCAGGTGGGACTTCCAGGAGATGGGGGTGGGACTTCATATTAGGGTGGGACGTCTGGCAGAAGGAGGGGTTTCAGCCTGGAAGGACCTTCTGGGGATGGACTTCCTGTTCAGGTGGGACTTCCAGGAGATGGGGTAACTGTCAAAATGAGTTTGACATGGGGTGCCACCTGTAACTACCCATAATATTAATTCTCCAGTAAAAATCCACCCCTAGTGGAGCATACTTCACAAATCAGTTGATACAGAATTTTGCATCAAAATATTAGTAGTTGTTTTTGTTCTGTCACTTTGCCCTCTGCTTATATTCTTATATTGTCAACTTCTAATGTTAGATTTAGATGATATAATAGCAGATAGAATTGAAAAAAATCATCATTTCTCTAATCATCATTTCTCATGGTCTTGTCTGAATATATTCAACTGATAGTAAGGCCCACTTTGCAATCTTATAATGACTTATTTGATAGAATTGTCCAGTGTGACATAGGTCAGGAGCAGCAGCAGAAATAAATACTTTGCATGGAAATTTCAGGGAGAATTCAATAGAATATTCAAAACTGAAAACATACAGATACAGTATTTAATTTGATTCATTTTCCAGTAAGAACTTAACCATTTTGTATATGTCTTCATAAATGGGTCAGAAAGAGAGAGAGAGAGAGAGAGAGAGAGAGAGAGAGAGAGAGAGAGAGAGAGAGAGAGAGAGAGAGAGAGAGAGAGAAATGTAAGAAAAGCAGAGCTGACACATTTAACTATTCTGGCAGAAGACCCTGAGTTACAAATCTGGGATTCAATCCCTGCATATTTAAACATGTTTGTGGAACTGATTTTGCCTCACAGCTTCTTCATCTTCAAACTCCATGGTAGGCCTGTACAATGTGTACAATCTGTGCTGAGAACAACTATTGAATTTAGCCAGTGAAATGGCAGGCAATTTTGTTCAGTTTGCTTTTGGATAAGAACTGATCAAATTTATGAAATAAGACTCAATTCGGATATTTTAAAAACTGGAGTAAGTGAGACAACAACACTGTTATGATATTACCAGCATGATTGAGCAAACTGTGGGAGGAATCCTTTATGACCTCTTACATACCATATAGCAGAGGCACTAAGAAATCCAATTACTGGATTGTAAAGGTGTATAAAAATACTGCTATGTTACAGCACCCCTTTACTGGATATAGATGCTATGCAACTACGCAGTTCTAATTCCTGCAAATGTAAGTCCATTTATGAAGATATAATGCCCCAACTGGATTCTGATCGTCATCTTTAGCCTCAGTTGGCTATGTAAGAGGTTCCTGTGCCACCTTTTAATTGTCCATTTTGTGTTTTTTCTGTCTTTATTGCTCAGTGTATCTTGAAAATGTGCACATCTTTAAAAGACAGATCGATTCAGCCTACCATTTCACCCATTATATATCTCTACATCTGGTGTGGGAAAGCAAAACTAGAGCAAATTGGCAAACACCTTTTGTTTGGAGACAGGATAACAGGTTCCCCTCCCTCCAAGCTGCTTCAGCTTGTTTCTATGGTCAACACATTTGTCATCCAATGGTCCAGTTGCATTTCTTTTTAGTGCATGCCTTCTGTTAGCATCTAAAATAAAATAAGGGGAGGGGGTTTCTGCTCGCACCGGGTAGATGCAATACGCCTAGCTGTGACTTTTTAACAATCTGGGGGAAGTGCCATAAAACACAAGCTCAAACTGCAACAGTTTTACTATTAAAGAACTTGGTTTATTTCTTCTGACATAAATCCAAGCCTATTTAAATTATGGAGGGGCTGTTGGGAAAGAGAAAGTGCCTGAATACTCGGGTTTTTGCAAGAAACCTGGTATTTAGGTACATTTAGTATGCATGTTGTAGCACTGCTTAAATGGAACACATTTGTTAGCCAATAACTCTGCTTCTTAGTTGTAGCTATTGTATGCGAGAAGAAAAACATCTTAACACTTCTAACATTAAGAACTTTTTTGTATTATCCTATGCCAAAACACCATGATAATGAAATATGTAGATAATATTGCAGTGTTTACAAAATATTGCTGTGTTGTATCTGATGTAACATCGGTTTGTTACTATTTTTTAAACACTCACACATACACAGAAATGGGCTACAGTCTTGAGTGGCTCAGCACAGTGTAGCATGGATCGAGAACACTGTATCCAAAATGCTTTGGAAAAAGAAGTGCAGTAGAGTCTCGCTTATCCAACCTTCGCTTATCCAACGTTCTGTATTATCCAATTCAGTTTGCCTTTAATAGTCAATGTTTTTGTAGTCAATGTTTTCAATACATCGCAATGTTTTGGTGCTAAATTTGTAAATACAGTAATTACTACATAACGTTACCGTGTATTGAACTTTTTTTCTGCTGATTTGTTGCAAAACATGATGTTTTTGATGCTTAATTTGTAAAATCATAACGTAATTAGATATTTAATATGTTTTTCCTTACTCCCTCCTTATTATCCAACATTTTCGCTTATCCAGCATTCTGCTGGCCCGTTTATATTGGATAAGTGAGACTCCGCTGTATTTTGTATTTAGTTTTTTCCCTTCATATTTAGAAATACAGTAGAGTCTCACTTATCCAACACTCGGTTATCCAACATTCTGGATTATCCAACACATTTTTGTAGTCAATGTTTTCAATACATCGTGATATTTTGGTGCTAAATTCGTAAATACAGTAATTACTACATAGCATTACTGCGTATTGACCTGTCAAATTTGTTGTTAAACATGATGTTTTGGTTCCTAATTTGTAAAATCATAACCTAATTTGATGTGTAATAGGCTTTTCCTTAATCCCTCCTTATTATTTATTTATTTATTTATTTATTTATTTATTTATTACAACATTTATATCCCGCCCCTCTCACCCGAGAGGGGACTCAGGGCAGCTTACAATAAACACACATATAAAAATTATACAGTACACTTATTATCCAACATATTCGCTTATCCAACGTTCTGCCGGCCCGTTTATGTTGGATAAGTGAGACTCTACTGTACTTGGATATTTGAAATGTGTTAGAGATGGGAACCAAGTCTAACCACAAAATTCATTTATGTTTCTTATGATGGTGATTTTATACATAGTATTTGTACACAAAGCAAAACTGTGACCTCATGACATTGGTTTTTTGATGGCCCTTTTCCCCCCCCTCTTCTATATGGGGCCTGTCGAGGGCCATCAAACAATGCTGGCTTAGCCTAGCTCCCATTCCTCCCAAAGCGGATGGGAAGTGTCGCAAGGGGAAAGTGTGTTTTGGGTTGCTCCAGTGAAGCTACCCACTTTTTTTGTTCTTTCCATCAACTGATAAGGGAAAGGGCAATGAAGGAATGTTCTTTCACCCATCGGATGGGAACAGGGACAGAGCGTCAGTACACTTTGTCCCGTCCTCACCATGTGATGGGGAAAAGAGGGAGGGCGTATGGGGAGCCACAAGATGCCCCACACACCTGCTATTTCACTGGCGATTGCCAGCGAAATGGCATGGTCCCAGGAGTCATGTGAATAAGTCTTTGGTGTCTGCTGAACCATCAGAAAGCAAATGTGTCTTAGCCAGCCACACAGGCAATTTTGAATTTTGGAATAATGTGAATTTTGGAATTTTACATACCGTATATACTTGAGTATAAGCTGACCCGAATATAAGCCGAGGCACCTAATTTTACCACAAAAAACTGGGAAAACATTAACAAGTATAAGCCGAGATACCAACAAAATTACATTAATTGAGGCATCAGTAGTTTAAATGTTTCTGAATCTTTACATCAAACTGTACTTTAAGATATCATCATCATCATCATCATCATCATTTAATTACTTATTAATCGCCCTCCATCCAAGATGCTCTAGGCGATTTACAAGATAAAATAGTAAAGGATAAAAATACATACATACAAATATTGATAAAATTAACATAGATTAAAAGCTCTGGTAAAGAGCCAGGTCTTAAGTGCTAGGGTAAAAGGCCCTAACTCACGCATGGCTCTCATATAGGGCGACAAGGCATTTCATAAGGCAGGGGCAGAAATAGAAAAAGCTCTGTGTCTGTTCCTTTCCAAGTGCACTTCCCTAGGACCCGGTATGTAAAGTAAGTCGCGTTGAGATGGTTGTTGCGACCTCCGATGATGGGAGAAGGAGAGACGGTCCCTAAGGTACAATGGGCCATGGCCATAAAGAATTTTAAAGGTCAGAACTAACATCTTATATAGACCACGGTAATCAGTTGGAAGCCAATGCAGATGCTGCAGCACTGGTGTTATGTGGCATTTCATGGGTGTTCTTGTGAGTAGCCTGGCTGCCGCATTCTGAACAATACGGAGCTTTCGGGTCGTGGACATCGGAAGGCCAACATACAGGGCGTTGCAATAATCCAGCCTAGATGTGACCGTGGCATGGATGACTGTTGCCAGAGCCTCATCAGATAGATAGGGTGCCAGTTGCCTCACTTGTCTTAGGTGGAAAAAGGCCTGTTTGCTGGCAGCAGCGACCTGAGCTTCCATTGTCAGCTGCGAATGCAAGACGACACCCAGGCTCTTAACGCAGCACCATCGAAGGTGGGTAGCAAATGGGTCAGACCAGTCGAGCGGCCATGCCAGAGAATCTCAGTCTTCGCCGGGTTCACCTTCAGTCTACTAGCACGTAGCCAGTTCGACAGAGCCTCGAGACATAAGGTGAAATTGTCTGGTATTGACGTTGCTCCAGGCTCCAAGCGCAGAAGGAGTTGGGTGTCGTCCGCATATTGATAGCAATCTAGGCCGAAAATCCGAGCCAAACTAGCAAGGGGTCTAACGTAGATGTTGAAGAGAAGAGGGGAGAGAATTGCACCTTGGGGTACCCCACATAGGAGGGGAGATCTGTCAGAGACTAGATCCATATACTCCACACATTGGCTCCGGTTTCGGAGAAATGAGTTGAACCAATTGAGGGCCTGACCGCGAACTCTGGACATGGCAAGACGGTGAATCATTAGATCGTAGTCAACGGTGTCAAACGCTGCGGTAAGGTCGAGAAGTACCAGTAGCGCTGATCCGCCGCTATCAGACTGGCAATGGAGTTCATCTGTGATGGCAACCAGGACTGTCTCCGTCCCATGGCCAGGGCGGAAGCCTGACTGGAAAGGGTCCAGGCCAGCTGTATCATCCAAAAATTGTTGCAATTGTCCCAGTACAGCCCACTCTATCATCTTACCTAAGAATGGAAGGTTAGAGACTGGACGATAATTGGCAATGGTCATGGGATCCAAGCTAGGCTTCTTTAGCAAGGGACAAACCCTTGCCTCTTTTAGGTTGTCTGGGAAGACCCCTTGTTCAAGAGAGCCATTGATTATATTACTCAACGGATCGAGTAGACCTTCCAGGCAGCTCTTCACCAACCAAGAGGGGCACGGACCAAGGGAACAGGTGGTTGGTTTTGCAACAGCCAGGATTCTAGCAACATCTTCCCTGTCAAGTGGAGGAAATCGATCAAAGATAGGCCCACTAAGTGGCCACAAAGTCTCGAGCTCTCTCAAGGTATCAACTGTAGGGGGCAGTTCTTGCCGAAGCACATTGATTTTATCAGTGAAAAACTTCTGGAATGCCACTGCTGTGAGAGCTGTGGTTGCTGGGTTTTGGACTAAGGGAGCCGGAGTGGTCAGAGCACGAACAATTTTGAATACTTGCGCTGGGTGCGATCTAGCCGAGGCTATTAAGGAGGAATTGTAAGATTTTTTAGCGTCCTTGACGGCTGATTCGTAGGATCTGCGAAAAGCCTTGAAAGCGGACAGTGACACCTCGTCGCTGAGTGTCCAACTCTGATTAAATCATTATTTTCAACTTCTTCAATGTAAATGTGCTTAGGTATCCTTTTAATAATAATAGAGTGAAATAATAAATGTAATAATAATAATAAATGCAGTAAAATAATGTAATAATAATAAAAATAGAGTAAAATAAATGTAAAAATAAAAACAATAATAGAGTAAAATAATAAATGTAATAATAATAATTAATAGAGTAAAATAATAAATGTAATAATAATAAAAATAGAGTAAAATAAATGTAAAAGTAAAAACAATAATAGAGTAAAATAGTAAATGTAATAATAATAATTAATAGAGTAAAATAATAAATGTAACAATAATACCAATAATAGAGAAAAATAATAAATATACCATATATACTTGAGTATGAGCTGACCTCAATATAAGCCCACCAGGACCCTCACCCGAGTATAAGCTGAGGAGGTTTTTTTTTTTCCAGTCCTAATAAAGGGCTGAAAAACTAGGCTTATACTCGAGTATATACAGTAAATATCCTCAGCTTGCAGTTCCTTGTGTCAATCTAAGATAGCCTGAACCAAGCCCCACCCAGATATTATGTGTCTCTCAGAGAAGGGGCAAAATAACCAATAATCTCCCAAAAATAACATATGCACACAAAAGGGAAATTAGTATGTGTGTATTAATAATTTTGAGTGCAGATTTATTTTGGGAATCACTTCCAGATGCACCCCACCCCAAATTCCTGTTTGACACCATAGAAAGACTGAAATGATAAATGTATACATCTGATAATTTTCCTTAATGAATAGGTATTTGAAAATGTTGAGTCAATGCAATCAAGTAACATCACTATAAAATGTCAGCTCACCACAGCCGCTCCTGAATGAACACACGAGACTCTCTGTGATATCACCAGAAACTTTTACTGTAGGAAACATGAACATCAAAAAAGCCAAGAATGGGAGGCTCCGGCCAACCATCCTTTATATACCCTCCCCCTCATTTGAAAAGTCTCTTCCCGCTCAGTAAAACCCCGCGCAAATTCCCCGCCAAGTCCAGCAGCCGTTTCTTCTCCGAGTCCTGAGCCGCAGGTGTCTTATCAATGTCAGTGACCCTGAAACTCAGAGCCACATCCAGGCTCTAGTAGCAGGGTTCTGACATGGCGTCCTCCTCCCCTTCGTCCTGGAAGGAAAAGATTAAACACAACTATTGTTCTCCGCTGTCCAGAGTTCCTTTATACTTTTTTAACAGGCTGCAATGGAATACCGGGTGTACCTTTCCTAGGTCCTTGGGTAGCCTCAGCTCATAGGTCACTTCGTTTATTCTTTTTGCTACCCTGAACGGCCCTATATAGCGTGGAGCCAATTTTTTAGATGGGAACCCCAATTTCAGGTTTTTTGTGCTCAGCCAAACCAGATCCCCTTCGCCCAATTTGTCCCCCTCTCGGCGCCTACGATCTGCAAAGAGCTTGTACTTCTTTTGTGTTTCCCGCAATGCCTCCACCACGTTCTGCCACCCTTGCTTAATTTTGGCCGGCCATTCCTTGTCGGTCTGGCCCTCTCCTTCCTTCCACTCGGGTAGCCTGGGGAAAGGTGCCACCTCCTGTCCGTATACTATTTCGAATGGGGCACGACCTGTGGCCGAATGTACGGCCCCGTTAAAAGCCATCTCAGCAAACGGTAGAAGGTCCGCCCAATCATCCTGTCTATAATTGGTGTACATCCTCAAGAATTGGCACAGTGTTTGTTGGGTGCGTTCGACTCCCCCGTTGGTTGCGGGATGAAAAGCCGAGCTCAGGTTCCTTTCTGCTCCTAACAGCTGTAAGAATTTTCCCCAAAATTTTGCAGTAAATTGGACTCCCCGGTCGCTAATTATTTTGTCGGGACACCCATGTAGGCGATATACATGCTTCACATACAAATCAGCAAGTTTTTCAGCTGAGGGGAGTTTTGGCAGGGCCACAAAGTGTGCCTGTTTTGAGAATAGGTCCAATATTGTCCAAATGTATCTGTGGCCTCTGCTGGGGGGTAGTTCGCCTACAAAATCCATGGCCACGCATTCCCATGGCCTCATGGGCTCCACCACCTTCTGCAATAGCCCCTGGGGCTTCCCCGGTGGTGTTTTTCCCTCTGCACATAATTCACACTGCGTGACGTACCCCCTGGCGTCTTTCCTCATTCCGGGCCACCAGCATTGTTTGGCCAACAGTTTAATAGTCCTGGTGGGGCCTAGATGACCCGCACCCTTGTTATCGTGGCACTTCCTTAACATTTCTCGTCTTAAACATTCAGGAATATACAATTTCTTATTTACAAACACCAAATCCCCACACAATTCTCCCTTTTCTTTGTTAGTTTGTAACCATTTGTCCATTCCATACGCTCGCTTCAACTCTTCCTCCCATATTTCTCCTCCCCCCGTGGAAATGGCAGTACGTTTGTTTTCTTTGGCCGCTTGTGCTCGAGTTAGTACTGCCAGGCCCCACTGCTTATCTAGGAACAGGCTCCCTTCAGATTCCTGAATTCCTCCCCCGTGCTGAGGCATCCGAGAGAGAGCGTCAGCGAGTATGTTATGTTTCCCCTGGAAGAATCTGAGTCTGAAATCAAAACGGCTGAAATATTGGGCCCATCTAATTTGCTTCGCTGATAGTTTACGAGGGGATCTTAGATACTGTAAATTTCTATGATCAGTCCACACCTCAAACGGTGTTCCACTTCCTTCCAGAAAGTGTCTCCAGCACTCTAGTGCTTTTAGAATCGCTAAGGCTTCTCTCTCCCAAATCGGCCAGTTTTTTTCTGTATCGCTAAACTTTTTCGACAGATAGCCACATGGCTTCAGGTTCCCCCCCTCATCTTTCTGCAGCAGAACTGCCCCATATGCCCGGTCTGACGCATCGCAATGTAATACAAAGGCCTTAGACATATCAGGGTGCTGTAGGACAGGTTCCTCAGTAAAACGCTTTTTAAGGGCTTCGAAAGCTTCCTGGCATTCTATTGTCCATGTCAGTTTGGCCCCTGGGGCCTTCACTTTGGCTGTTTCTCCCCTGCCTTTAGTTTTTAACAAATCCGTTAATGGCAAAGTGAGGCGCGCAGTGGGCCCCGCTGCTGCTTCTCTTGGCCCTGTGCCACGCCCGGCATTCGCCAGGGGCACCAGGGTCTCAGCTGGGAGCGTAGCTGGGATTCTCGGAGGTTTTTCCCCTTCGTCGTCACTCTCCTCCACCCGCGTCAGGCTTGTTTGGGTCTTGGGCCGGGCGCCGGGCTCCTTTCGCATTTCCCTTCCCTTCGGTGCTGGGAGGTCTGCAAAGCCCTGGCTGCTTCCCACGCTCACGTCCCACATTGAGCCAGCCCGAAGCTCCCTTCCTCTCTCTGGCTCCGCCAAAAACGCCAGGCGCTCCATCGCCCTCGACATCACTGCCAGGGTGGTCTCCATCGCCGACATCCTCTCCTCCAGAAACACCATCCTTTGTGGGCCTGGGGAAGGTGAACCTTCCTCTCCTCCGGTGCTGTCTCCCCGCACCACTCCACGCCTCTGGGTTACCCCATTTGGCTGGGCATAAGCGGTGGATGACGCCAGGGCCGCCAGCTGGTGGAACTCAGCGTCCGGCTCGGGAGTGGCCCTTTCCGACCTTCCTCCTCCTGCGCCCAAGAGCTCTTCATCCTCCACTTGCATGTTACACCTCACCGCTACAGCGGGATGGTGTCCGTATTCTTGGCTTAGTGTCAGCTCACCACAGCCGCTCCTGAATGAACACACGAGACTCTCTGTGATATCACCAGAAACTTTTACTGTAGGAAACATGAACATCAAAAAAGCCAAGAATGGGAGGCTCCGGCCAACCATCCTTTATATACCCTCCCCCTCATTTGAAAAGTCTCTTCCCGCTCAGTAAAACCCCGCGCAAATTCCCCGCCAAGTCCAGCAGCCGTTTCTTCTCCGAGTCCTGAGCCGCAGGTGTCTTATCAATGTCAGTGACCCTGAAACTCAGAGCCACATCCAGGCTCTAGTAGCAGGGTTCTGACAATAAAAGGTAAAGGTTTCCCCCTGGCGTTAAGTATAGTCATGTCCAACTCTGGGGGTTGATGCTCATTTCCATTTCTAAGCCAAAGAGCCGGCATTGTCCATAGACACCTCCAAGGTCATGTGCCCGGCATGACTGCACGGAGCACCATTACCTTCCCACTGGAGTGGTACATATTGATCTACTCACATTTGAATGTTTTTGAACTGCTAGGTTGGCAGAAGCTGGGGCTAACAGCGGGAGCTCAGCCCGCTCCCCAGATCTGAACTGCTGACCTTTCGGTTAGCAAGTTCAGCAGCTCAGTGGTTTAACATCACTGTAAATGTGCCAAGATGTGTCCATTTTAAAAATATGAGTAAGTATGCAAGTGTACAACTTATTGCCTTAAATCTAATGATGTAATAAACTGAATAAACTAAATAAACTAAATCAGTGTTCACTCATTCTCTGCAGTGAGTCATGGTGAGGATGATAACTTGAATGAGAGCAGTTAAATGGGTTTGCTGAAATTATTTCTGTGATTCCTGTCTGTAAGGAATATATGTGATCCCCTTCCCTGACTTATAGTTTCATTTGAAAAGGGAAAACAAAGGCCTGCGTGACATTAGTCTAGAGCAGGGGTCCCCAAACTTTTAAAGCAGAGGGCCGGTCCATAATCCTTCAGAGTGTTGAGGGGCCAAATTATCATTTGAAAAAAATACAAACAAATTCCTATGCATAATGCACATGTCTTCTTTGTAGTGCAACAACAACAACAACGAAAAAATACAATATTTAAAAATGAAAACAATTTTAACCAACATAAACCTATTAGGATTTCAATGAAAAGTGTGGGCCTGCTACTGGCCAATGAGATAGTCAAGTTAAGTAGGATTGTTATTGTTGTTGTTGTGTGCCTTCAAGTCATGTCAGACTTTGGCCGAGCCTAAGTCTAAAATTAATTAATTATTTACTGCATTTATTTACTACATTTATATCCCACCCTTCTCACCCTGAAGGGGACTCAGAGCAGCTATATGTACATACAATATATTATATTATTAGCATAGCACAATATTAGCATTATATAATTCTATATTGAACTATACCACTAGACTGTAATATTATACGTAATATATAACATATAATTAATATTATTATATGGTATTATTATTAGTATTATATTGTATAACATAATATTATTATCAATATCATATGTATATACAATATATTATATTATTAAAACTGATATAAAATATTATATTATAAAACTGAGGGCAGGGACCAGGTAAATGACCTTGGAGGGCCGCATCTGGCCCCCGGGCCTTAGTTTGGGGACCCCTGGTCTAGAGAGTATATTTGGTTGAAGCACATAAAACATTAACAAGATTTGGTGATGTGTGTTCCAGAGCTGTCCCTAAACCTTTTCTGCTTAACCTCCTCTTTGAAGTATCGGAGGGGAAGCGGGATGAGCTGCTATAGTTACATTTTGAAAAACTATCAAAGGAAAGCAGCTCCTTTCCCGTCCTTTTGATACTCACCATTTTTTTTAGCACAACACAAAGAGTGGACTCCCATTAGTAGCAGCTGGTGGCTTCCATGGGAATGCAGTGGTGAATCCTCTCTGTTTCGTCCTGAATTTTAAAGGATCTGTTCAAGGTGCTGAACATAGTCTCCAAAATAGCTTAGATAATGCCTTTAGAGTATAGGGAAAAGGGCTAGTTCTGTGAATAATCCCTTACATAGATTTTAGGAGTCCATATGTGTTAATAGTGTCTCATCTATTAACATTCTAGTCTAGTCTCCTCTTTAACCAAAGACTGTGTCCTCTAGGAAACAAATATATTTCTTTCGTTCATTTCTACCAAATCTTCCTCAAATAACTCAGGTGGTTTTCCTCATTTCAACACCCATCCATCTTAAGTCTCTGTCCATCATTTTGTTCTTATTGGATGTTGTCTTTGACGTGTCTTATGACTTATGGAAGAATTCAGACTTGATTTGACCACAGAGCCATTCAATTGTTCTTTTGATGATTCATGGTACTTTCTCTAGTACTACATTTCATATGTGTTGATTCTCTTCCTGTCAGTTTTGTTCAGCTTTCACAGCCATTCATGGAAACTAGAAATATTAGATCATTAATGATCATGATTGTGATATTTAGTGCTATGTTTTTACACTTAAAGACTCCGTCTAGTTCCTTCAAGGCTGTTCTTCCACGTCTTAGCCTTCTTCTGACCATACTGTCCATACTGACTTTTGATTAAACCAAAGTATAAAAGATCTTCAACTATTTTTATGTTTTCATCACCCACTTTAAAGTTACATAAATCACTGCTTTGCGTTTTCCTTTGCGTTCCCGCTTACGGTACTTCCTTTTGCACTCTTTAACTTTCCTTCATCAGTAATTGTATCAAATCCTTGTTATTTTCTGTTAGTAATATGGTGTCATTTTCATGTCTAAAACTGATGTTCCTTTCCCAGTTTTTATGCCCGCTTTCTCTGAGTCTAATCCCACTTTGTTCATGATATGTTCTGCTTATAATTTAAATGGATAAAGAGATAAAATGTTGCCTTGACTGATTCCATTGCCATTTGGAAATCATTATGCTTCTCTATATATTGTTCATACAATAGCCCCTTCCAGAATATTAGGACAATCAGATGTTGTGGCCTATCCATGTCTTATAAAGCAAACCATAATTTCCCAAGATCTGTAGAATTAAAGGCTTTGATTTACTCTATAAATCACAGGGTAATTTTCTACTGAAATTCTTAAATGCACCCCATTATCCAATATACGTTTTACAACGCCATCTCTTTTCTGAACCCTGTTTGGATGTCTAACATTTCTCTCTCTGTATGCATGATAAAAAGCTTTATTGTAAAAATTTGAGCTTCAATTTGCTTGAATTGGAAGTCAGCATAATAGTCAAATGTCTACTGAAATCCATGATGTCCCCTCTCTTGGAGACTGTAATGTATATTGAGCATTTTTTTGTCTTTAGGTCATTATGTCATTTTCTACATTTGTTGGCAAATTTTTGTTATAATTTGAATAGATGTCACCTCTGTAGCTTGAAGCAGCTTGATTTGTCTGCTATCTGCTCCTCCTGATTTCTTCTCAAAATGCATTGAGTGTTGCTTCTACATTGGTTTCTAAAATTGTGAATCAAAAGAAGAAAAAGAAGTGTACACAAATAGCAAGTATAGTTGGGTTGAGCCAGGCCGGCCATCTGCATGCAGTCTAATTTGACCTGCAGCAGAGAGTTCCACCAATCGGAAAGAACCATGCTGGGACCAATCTGACCATGTGTGTGTAGTAGCTTAAGATATATCTTTTGCTTCTTTCCTATCCCTTTCTCACCTTTAACTATGTAACAAATCCCTAATTAAAAGGGATTTTCGCTCCAACTTCTTCCCAAACGGCTATTTTGTTCCTGTCCTTGGCTATAGCCTGAATCTCCCTCCGATCTCAGGAACTCTGTCTCTCTCACTCTCTCTCGCTCCAAAGCCAAGCAAACTACCGGAGAGAGAGGCTTTTTCTCCCTTCCGAATCACAGGCTAACCCCCCCAGCCTCTATTTACAGTCATATCTTTCTAATTTCGACCCCAAGCATGCCCATCTTCCTAACCAATAACTTCTAAGACCTCCCCGTCACGAGGAGACCACCCATTCTCAAATTAATAAAGTTTAAAAGAGCAAAACAGCTGATTGTCAAAATTGGGATTCCCTCTTGCTGTGCCATGTTTTTCTCAATGAAAGCAAGCTCCTAGAAGATCGGACTGTATGCGGGCACAGAAGGGGTCATCCAGGAGTCCTATTGTGCCTTGGTGGCCATCTGCCCCCACCTTCAGAGACCCTGAAGAGAGTTGGAAACCAGCATAGAAGCAAGAACGTTATCTTTGGTGACAATTTTATTCATATAACGTTGTGTGATACCTATTATTACACTGCCCCCTCCTTGCAATAAATCCATCCTTGATAGGCATGACTTCATTGCAAACATGCAAAGATTGCCATTAGCTTCTCCATAATCCTAGGGTTTACATGGAGCAGTGAGGTCCAGGTGCTTCTGTGGTTGCATGCTGGTGTCATCATTGGGTTGCACTGTCCTTTCTCCGCACTGAAAAAAGTAGGATTTAAAAAAATACTGGCAGAATGGAAGAGCAGAGTTCCGTCACTCACTTGAAAGTGTGTCCTCACACAGCTGATATGTCACAATCATGCAATGCCAATAGCAATGCGAAGAAGAATAAGGTGACAATGCTGGTAAGTAGCCACAATGCCAGATCATAGGATCATGGCAGGATAGCATGATCATGACAGATAGCTTCATTTGGTAATGTTCTAAGATTGCAAAAAATCCAAAATTCAGTATGAACTAAAGAGTAGACTGAAAAGAAAGATAGTGAAAGAAAACAAAATTGACAGACTTAACCATCCCAATCTTGTTGATTCATCTGGTCTCTTGTTTGTTGATGCATCAACTGGGATCCTGCTATTTCTGGATTATGGAAAATTCATGATGCCAATCTTTAATGAACAAATTATGATGTAAAAACCACAGAGAAAACAAAAGACCCTTACGAAATCTGATTAAATTCTTCCTGGTTCAAATGCCAATCCTTTTCGCACTTTTTAAGCTCGATATTATAAAGATGCAAGATACTGCCACAATGTGTAACTGTAGTACAATCATAGCATATCTTCAGAATGTGTGCAGATGCATACTGCAGTGTGTGTATGTTTTTAACGGCTTACGGTGTAATTGGTTTGTAGAAAGAGCTTTGTTGCAAGAAATGCACAAATACTGAGCAGTCTGAGCTAGGATGATAACCCTTCAAACATCATAAAATCTTTGTGACTTTGTTTCCTTGATGATCTCCCCTGCCTGCTTCCTTTTGATATTACTGTGTTTTATGTTGCAAAGCATTGCTGGCGTTTAGCTTTCCCACATGTAGATATGTTGAAAAAGGAAGCCCATTAAAGCATCTATCTCCTGCTGAGCAACCTGTGGGGTTGTTTTGGTCCTATTTATAACAGATGTTTATAAGGCTGAGCACTTCAATGAATGCAAAGTTGTAGGCACTGCAAGAGTTACAGTAATGGCCTTTTTGTACTTTCAATTTCATGTGATTTTCATAAAAGCCAAAACAGAATGAGAAAAAGAAGGGAAGTGGTATTGAACATCTCAGACTAAAGTGGAGGTCCTGAGGATTGGATGAGTCAGGAAGCTATTGTTGCAGCACAAAGGTGGGTAGATGTTTTCAATGACTTTAAAAGATAGCAAGTTGACTCATTCTTATCTTCTCATCAAGCACTAATGTGTAAAACAGCAATCATGGATGAAATATATTTCATAGTTTCAAATTCAGTAGTTCTCTATGTATGTAAGCTATCAGATTCAGATGAAACTCTCTTCTGAGATGACAGATAATACCTGCTAGGATGAGGAAGCCAAAGTACCTTGCATCAATCCCCCTAAAAACGACTAACAAAGAGACTCAGCATAACTCAGTAGGACTGGGGTTTACGTTGGAGTTATACTAGTAATGTCTGAAGGACATCCTCTTATCTTGTTAATGCCCATACACTCAGGGAACATCTCAAAATCCAAGTAGTTGTGTTATTGTATACCAACAAACCAGTACTGGCAATTTCTGTCTATATCTGAAGCAGGACCTTTAAAAAACACATGGTCTTGTAAAACGTGCTGCTGCTCAGTCGCATAGTCGTTTCCAACCCTTCGTGACCTCATGGACCAGTCCAGGCCAGAGCTCCCTGTCGGCCGTCGCCACCCCCAGTTCCTTCAAGGTTAAACCAGACACTTCAAGGATACCGTCCATCCATCTCATCCTTGGTTGGCCTCTCTTCCTTTTTCCTTCCATTTCCCCCAGCATCATGATCTTTTCCAAACTTTCCTGTCTTCTCATGATGTGGCCAAAATACTTCAGCTTTGCCTCTAATATCCATCCCTCCAGTGAGCAGCCATTGGGCATTATTTCCTGGAGGATGGACTGGTTGGATCTTCTTGCCAAGGTCCAAGGCACTCTCAGGATTTCCTCCCGCACCAAAGTTCAAAAGCGTCTATCTTCCTTCGCTCAGCCTTCCTTATGTTCCAGCTCTCGCATCCATAGGTTACTATAGGGAATACCATTACTTTGACTATGCAGACCTTTGTTGCCAGTGTGATGTCTCTGCTCTTCACTATTTTGTCAAGGTTGGCCATTGCTCTCCTCCCAAGAAGTAAACGTCTTCTGATTTCCTGGCTGCAGTCTGCATCTGCAGTGATCTTCGCATCTAGAAATATAAAGTCTGTCACTGCCTCCACGTTTTCTCCTTCTATTTGCCAGTTATCAATCGGTCTGATTGCCATGATCTTAGTTTTCTTGATGTTTAACTGCAACCCAGCTTTTGCACTTTCTTCTTTCACTTTGGTGATAAGGCTCCTCAGCTCTTCCTCACTTTCGGCCATCAGAGTGGTATCATCTGCATACCTAAGGTTGTTAATATTTCTTCCAGAAATTTTAACTCCAGCCTTGGAATCGTCAAGCCCCGCACGTCGCATGATGTGTTCTGCATACAAGTTGAATAGATAGGGCGATAGTATACAGCCCTGCCGTACTCCTTTCCCAATCTTGAACCAGTCTGTTGTTCCGTGGTCTGTTCTTACTGTGGCTACTTGGTCTTTATACAGATTTCTCAGGAAACAGACAAGGTGACTTGGTATCCCCATACCACCAAAGAACATGCCACAGTTTATTATGATCCATGCAGTCGAAGGCTTTAGAATAGTCAATAAAGCAGAAGTAGATGTTTTTCTGGAACTCCCTGGCTTCCTCTATTATCCAACGGATATTGGCAATTTGGTCTCTCGTTTCTCTGCCTTTTCTGAACCCAGCTTGGACATCTGGCAACTTGTAAAACCGGTGTGACATAACTGCCCAACTGAAACGAAGTTCAGCCTTGTACTACCACAGGGATACTTCAAAATATTAGATGAGAGACCTGTCCAGAGTTCAAAAAAATGTTTAGGATTATAACTGCTATAATCCTGGCCAACCTAGCAAAATAGTTTTCAAAAGGGATTTCTGTGATGATTTTAGCTAAACTCTGAGGAAAGAGGGAAGCTGGAGGTTTCTATCAACCTAATGATACTGCCCTGTTGTAAGCAGAGTCCTGTGTAGAAGCAAAATCTAAACAAACTCACTGAAATAGCCAAAGTTAACAGTCCAGGGTCAGAAAGGCCAATTACAGAAGCCCTTGAAAAGCAGTAGAATATCCAAACGCCTGATCCAAAGTCAGAAACATTCAGTTCAAACAAAAAAAGATGCCAGATCCAGAAGTGAGATTACCAAAACTCCTTTAGTATGTTGTCAAAGACTTTCATAGCCGGGATCACAGGGTTGTTGTATGTTTTCCGGGCTGTATGGCCATGCTCCAGAAGTATTCTCTCCTGACGTTTCGCCTACATCTATGGCAAGCATCCTCAGAGGTTGTGAGGATGCCTCTGAGGACGACTGCCATAGATGTGGGCGAAACGTCAGGAGAGAATACTTCTGGAACATGGCCATACAGCCCGGAAAACATACAACAACCCAGTCCTTTAGTAGTTTAAGGTAAAGGTAAAGGTTTCCCCTGACATTAAGTCCAGTCATGTCTGACTCTAGGGGTTGGTGCTCATCTCCATTTCTAAACCGAAGAGCCGGCGTTGTCCATAGACACCTCCAAGGTCATGTGGCCGGCCTGACTGCATGGAGCGCCGTTACTTTCCCGCCGGAGCGGTACCTATTGATCTACTCACATTAGCATGTTTTCGAACTGCTAGGTTGGCAGGAGCTGGAGTTAACAGTGGCCGCTCACACCACTCCCTGGGTTTGAACCTGGGATCTTTCAGTCTCCAGCTCAGTGCTTTAATGCACTTCGCCACCGGGGCTCCTTTTTTAGTAGTTTACCAGGATTGAAAAAGCCTAATGTACATGCATATACATGACTGCAGGCCCTGTTTTTTAGAACCATCAGTGTTAGAAGCAGAAACTTTTGACTTTTATAAACATACTCCATGAAGATAGATATCAGAGCTGCTTATTGGAGCATCATCCTAAGAGTGACTTATAATCTGCTTCCTTGCTAGCCATGACTACCCATGTTGGCCATTGGGCACATCACATGATTTTGCCTAAACAATGTCTTTCTTGCTCTTGCAAGTTTCAGTGTGTTCCTTCATAGTGACTATCTGATAAGTACCCATTTTTCTTGCCATCTCTGTCAGTTTCTTAAAGTACTGAATATTATAAAGAAAGACAAGGCAAATGTCCATCTTGGACATTTGCCTTGGTAGTTTCCTCTCTCTTTTTTGGTTTCCCCTTTTCCTTGCCTAATCAATGATTCTAATCTTTCCAGTTCTTATTTGTTTAACATCCCACTTGAACTTTGCCTGTGGCTTGTGTCATGTAATATTACATTATGAGCCAAATATCTGGTCAGAAAATGATTCGGTGTTTATTGGCTATTGTTTCCCCAAAGCCATTCATATCCTGGCTAAAGGCATCATTTCAGCGTTCTCACGACTTTTTACCTTCATAAAGTTGCAGTTGAGAATTACTGTGGTTCAGTGTTTGGTTGAACCTTAGTGATAGGACCTTAAATATTTGCTTGGCCTTGCATAGATCCCTGGGTCCATCTTCAAATTGTCAAATGAGAATGAGAATGACAGAGCCTCAAAGCTGAAAGAAGCTGGAAATTATACAGACAATTGCAGGGTGAGCAAAAGTTGATTCAAACATTCAAAATGTCTGAAAAATGTCTGAATGATTCCCATAAACTAATTCCAGGAGAGGACACTATGACCTGAAGTGAAGTAATTTCAAAGACAGAATAAACTCAGAAATTCAGCAGTGTCTCCTGTATTCTGAATAGGCACAGTCTTTTTTGCTACACTTGTTTCTAAATAGTTTTTGTAGTTTTGACTGAAGTAGACTCATCAAATCATTGAGATTTCACTGCCAGTGGAACCCATGGCCATTGAGTCAGAGTCGTGGGGAGCATCTACACTGTAGAGTGAATGCTGTTTGACACCACTTTAATTGCTATGATCTATGGAATCTATCAAAGTTGTAGTTTTGTAAGGTCTACCAGTATCCGGCCAGCAGAAATGCATCGAGGTTCAGCCAGAATGCACAAACCTACCCAGGATTCCATAGCATTTTTGTGTTGTTGTGAGAGAAATAGATGGTTAACAATAGTTGATCTGGTGTATCAGGGGGCAATATACAAATAACCAAAATAGGTAAATAGAATCTATTCTCTGGTGAAACTGAAAAAAGACAGAAAACATCTCTTCACCTCCTTTTGCAATAAGTAAGAAAATATTGCTTGCAGTTTTCCTAATAATATAGACAGAGGTTGTGATTCCTCATGAATCTCTTCCTCCAATGTAACATTGCTGATCGGATAGAAAATTATGTTTACTAGACTACTATAATAGTATCCCCATTATTCCAATGTTGAAATGGATCAGAACAGCCATCATCCCTCATTTTGTCTCCGTCTTCTACTAGTTATGAGGTATAACAGAACTTGCCCATGTTTTAAGGCAGTATTGCCAAATATTCAGTTCCCAGATCTGTGAAATTATTCCCATTGACATATTTTTCAAGTTTTCACCCAAAGTTGGTGTTACTGGCTGGAGTTGATTGCTGTTGTAGCCCAACAGTATATTCAAAGTCAAATTTAGTAAAGGCTCCCTGTTGAGCAAATGGCATCTATTTCCTCACTCAAGATTATTCTATTGTAGCAGATGCTGCAATTGGGCCACCATGCAATATACAATCATACTCACACAAAAGTGCAGATGAAATAATTACCATGCCTGAATGTATTGTAATCAGTTTTAATTGTGTATTGTTGCTGCATAAGTGAGCTCTGTTTCTGTTTTGTAAATTTAGGAAGGCTTCTTTGAAATAAGTAATTTGTGATGCTAAAAATTGGTGCAGATGTTGACCTTTTTGTGTCTTTTAACTAACAAAACATTTTTTCTCGTATTGGAAAGCTAACTCATTTTCTTTTCAAGGGGAGCTGGTAATCTAGTTCTCTTATCTATATGTGCATCCTGGATATTGACTGAGCAAGAAGGTCAGATTTCTCTAAAGGTCAAGATGGCTTAATCCAATATCTTGGATACTCAGTGTTGTTGTATTGTGACCTATAACAAAATTAGGTAAGTCCAGAATTGCTCAGGTGTTTTCTCTTATTGTTGATCAAGGGAAGCTTTTAGTTTCTTATATTGCTCCCAAGTGAACCAAAGTGCATGCCAAAATATAAAACAGTTAGGCTAACAAATGGCTGCTAGATTTCTCTCCTGCGAAGACTGGAGTATTACATCCTGTCCCTGATGCCTCCTGTATCTTCTCGTGGCCCTGATATCTCCTGTATTGTCTAGATATGTGTACTAGTTAATGTCTCATTAAGGCTTGGAGATTATGGAAGGTTAGAAAATGTTTATTTGCAAGTTTGTTCTCATAGTTTTCAAGGGTAGATACAAAGCAGATGGTAAAAGGCAGAATTTGGCATCAAACATAATTTATATTTAGAATGCATATGGAGTGGCATCACAGAAGGAAGATCCAGCCTATTCAAAGGTCTTAAGAAATCAGTCAAGATGCCTTTAGCATTTTAATATTTTGTTCTTCAAAAACCTTTCTTGAACACTCTGTCTCTGCTTCACTCTTCTACACAGCAGTAACTGGGCAGCAATCTATTACTCTTACAGGTTATTACATTTTTTTAATTTGATCAAGAGGAGAAAAAACAGCAATGCAAAAATATTTAATTTATCTTGATTTATACACACCTACATTTTCGGTTAGTAAAAAAAATGGTGGGAGATAGTGGCGGGATATAAAAATAAAGTTATTATTTATTATTATCTTAAAAAATCAGATACAGGACCTTGATTCTCTGGATACATTTAAACTTCGTTGTTGTTGTTGTTGTTTATCTTTTTTTCAGTGTGTATTATTTTTTATTTTATAAAGAAAACATAATACATCAAAAGTGGTGGAACAATATAATGATAGGAAATTGAGTGGCGAGATTGGGGGGTGAAGGAGTTCTGAAGATAGGTGAGGAAAGAAAACAAAAGAAAAGAAAAAAGAAAAAAAGTTTTAAAAAAGGGGAAAAAATTGGTTGGCTTCCCATCTTGACCTCGGAGTTTTCTCTTTCGTTGATTAAAGGTAAAGCTTTCCCCTGACATTAAGTCCAGTCATTTCTGACTCTGGGGGTTGGTGCTCATCTCCATTTCTAAGCTGTAGAGCCGGCGTTGTCTGTAGACACCTCCAAGGTCATGTGGCCAGCATGACTGCATGGAGCGCTATACATATTTGTATTTTTCCTTAGTCTCTTTTCGTTTAAACCATTTTATATTATAGATAAGTCTATTGTGAAATCCATTCTTCTTTTTATTAAGAATTTTGTGAATTTTGTCCAGTTTGTTTTATTTTTGCTCTCTCTTATTTTTTATGTTAGCTTATCCATTTGTATCATGTCCAAAATTCTGATTAACAATTCCTCGGGAGTAGGAAGTTTTTTCCCTTTCCAGACTTTCGCTATTGTTAGTCTGGTCGCTGTGCTTATGTAGAAAAATATTCTGTCTTCATTTTTTTAAAATTTTGAGTTCGTAAAACTTAGTAAATACATTTCAGGTTCTAATTTAAATTTGATTTCTACCATTTCCTGTGTTATTTGATGTATTGTATTCCAAATTCTTTTAATTTCTCACAGGTCCATCATTGATGAAAGAATGTCCCAATTTTTCCCCCACATTTCCAACACATATTAGATTTCTTTTTATTAAATTTTGATAATTTTTCTGGTGTGTAATACCATCTATATTGCATCTTGTACCAGTTTTTTTTAAAAAAAAAATATCGGTTGCAGCTGTGTATTTTAGTTTCTCTCTCCAAATTTTTTCCCATTGTTCCAAATTCAAACTATGGCCAATGTCTTTTGCCCATTTTATCATCCATTATTTTATGTATTCCTCTTCTGTTGCCCATTTTAGTAGTTGTTGATGCAGTATTTTTTATTAACTTTTGATCTTTTTTCATTATGATTTCCCATGTTCCCTGTTCTTGGTTGAATCTCTTTTTTGCATTTTCTTTAAAACTTATTTGTAATTGGTAATATTGAAACCATGAAATTTGTTTGTTTATTTGTGTGATTTCTGTATGTGTTTTTATTTTATACTCATTATTGTTGTTTATCTTAAATGCATTTCTGATGTATGGTGGTGCTAGGGTGAACCTATCCCAGGGTTGTCTTGGCAAGATTTCTTTGGCATTGTCTTCCTCTGAGACTGAGCCTCATTTCATGCAGCCTGGGTTCTGCTTCCATGTGCTTGGGAAACGGAGTCCCATGGAGACATCACAAGACATAAGGGCACTTCCGGTGGGACTCTGTGGGACTCTGTTTCCACGGGGCATGGAAATGGAGCTCACAATGCCTTTTCAAGAGTCAGCTAGCTCTCAAAATGGCAAAGAAGAGGAAAGAACATGGGGTGGGTGGCCATCCCAGAAGGCAGACCTGGATAGTAGGGAATGGGCCTGTGCAATAAAGGAAAAAAAGTTTCAATACTCATTACAAAATTAGATGGTGGGGGAAAAATTGTTTCTAAAGTTTTTCTGAAATTGAACGTGGTCCGTATTGCAACAAGTTACTTTTCATTAAATAATTCAGAAACTTCAGGGGCTTCTTTCTCCCTTATTGTTAGAGCTATTTGCATGAAACTTGCTATGATTATAGAATACATTTACCACTGTTAGCCCATCAAGTTTCAGAGTGTTTCACTAATCAACAGATTTTTGGGCAATTTTCAAAGTTTTTACAAACAATATTCTTTTAAAAAAACTGCAAGAGCTATCTCTTTGAATTCCCAAACTACATTTCCCAGAATTCTGTGCTCTCTTAGTCTCTTTCCCAGCTCACTCAAGTCATCCCGCCCTGTTGCTTTCCTCTCCTCATGGCGAGAGGCAGCCTATATCTTCATAATTTAAAGAGAAGTGGCAGCCTTTTTGGGTTTGCTTCTCTTGCACTGAAAATGGAACTGACTTCTGAGCATTACAAATGTATTAGGTAAGTTTTGATTCTTAAGTTTTTACATGCTCGGGTGGGGGGGGGGCACATACACCTGGTGTTTCTTAATATCTGTTTGTATATTGTATAATATACATGGTTCGGGCCCTACCTATCTCCGTGATCGCATCTCCTCCTATGAACCAGTGCGGATCTTGAGATCATCCGGGGAGGCTCTTCTCGCGCTCCCACCACCGTCTCAAGTGCGGCTGGTGGGGACGAGGGAACGAGCCTTCTCGGCAGTGGCCCCTCGGTTCTGGAATGCATTGCCAAAAGAGATCAGGCAATCCCCTACATTATCCACTTTCCGTAAGGAACTGAAGACCTGGTGGTGTCGGCAGGTTTTTGAGTAATTACATTGGACTGCCGCCGATTTCTGGGCCTGAATATATTGCACAAGATTTCCCTAGCCTAAAATGATACATTTTAATATATTGGTTTTATGGTTTCCGTCCCCTTGATCTGGTCATGTAAGTGTGATTTATTGTTATAATTGTATTGTTTTACTTTTTTTAATAATGTGTATTATGTTGTTATGTAATGTTTGTGTTTGCTTTTATGATTGTAAACCACCCTGAGTCCCATCCGGGAGATAGGGCGGTATATAAATAAAGTTTTATTATTATTATTATTATTATTATTATTATTATTATTATTATTTATATACAAAACTTATGAATTAGATATGACTTGCGATTTAAAAATGAAGATTGTCTCCTCCTCTTTTCCCTGCTTTTTCCCACTTTCCCCCATCTCATGGGATACGTTCTATGAAAGTGTGACCTGCCCAAAGGTTTTCATGAGCAAACATGAATTACAACTCTAGTCTCCCAGAGCCTTAATTCAACATTCAGCTTTCTCACCAACATCACAAGGGAAGATGCAGGGGAGAGACTTCTCAGTGGCTGTTTCCTCTCTGTAGAATTCTCTTCCAGAGGAGGATAGGCTGACTCCTTTCTTGGTTTCTTTTAATCAGCAGGCAAAGGTGCAGGTATTGACCTATAAAGCCTATACGGCTCGGGCCCTGCCTATCTCTGTGATCGCATCTCCCCCTATGAACCAGATCGGCCGGGGAGGCCCTTCTCTCGCTCCCACCGCCAACCCAAGTGCAGTTGGTGGGGACGTGGGGACGAGCCTTCTCGGCAGTGGCCCCCCAGCTCTGAAATGCACTCCCAAAGGAGATCAGGCAATCCCCTACCTTGTCCACCTTCTGTAAGGAACTGAAGACCTGGTGGTTCTGGCAGGTTTTTGAGTAATCTACTCTGGAATACCACCATCCTTTGGCCCTGAAATATACTGTATAAGACTCACTTATCCCTAAACGGACTATGTTAATATATTTGGTCTAATGATCCCCGTCCCCTCGATCAAGGTTTATTGTAACTGCTATTTAATAATAATAATAATAATTTTATTTTTGTACCCCGCCACCATCTCCCCATGGAAACAGAGTGCCACAGAGTCCCACCAGAAATAAACATCTATTTTTTTTTTAATCGTATAGTCATTATCTTGTTTTAATAATGTGTTTTATTATTCTGGCTATGTAGTGTATGTTGTTGTTTTATGATTGGAAACTACCCTGAGTCCCTTCGGGGAGATAGAGCGGTATATAAATAAAGTTTTACTTACTTACCGTATAAGCCAAGTTTTTTAGCCCTTTTTTAGGACTGAAAAAGCCCCCCTCGGTTTATACTCAGGTGAGGGTCCTGGTTGTCTTATATTTGAGTTGGCCTATACTCGAGTATATATGGTACATTTATTATTTTTCTCTATTATTATTGGTATTATTACATTTATTATTTTACTCTATTATTATTATTATATTTATTATTTTACTCTATTTATTATCATTATTACATTTATTGGTTTACTCTTTTAACATTGTTACTATTACATTTATTTTACTCTATTTTTATTATTATTAATACATTTATTATTTCACTCCGATATGATTATTGTTACATTTATTATTTCACTCTATTTATTTTACATTTATTATTTTACTGTATTTATTAGTATTATTACCTTTATTATTTTACTCTATTATTATTAAAAGGATACATAAGCACATTTACATTGATTTAACCAGAGTTGGACAATCTTATCTTAAATTACAGTTTTATGTAAATATTAAAAAATATTTAACCTGCTGAGGCCTCAATTAATGTAATTTTATTAGTATCTATTTTTATTTCTGAAATTTACCACTTTTGGCTTATACTTGAGTCAATGTTTTCCCAGTTTTTTGCGGTAAAATTAGGTGCCTCGGCTTATATTCGGGTTGGCTTATACTCAAGTATATACAGTACTTTTTACAGACAAAGGTTAAGAAACGTTTTAACGTGGTGCTTGGTTTTGTACCACAACATCCATATCCCTTCCCTTTGTCCATCCTGAATGGAGCTAATGGTTGGTGTATATCAAAATACTTGAAGACTGAAATGTGCTCTGAGTGCAACCAGTCTATGAGATCGTCATTTCCATGTATGCTAAGATTGCTTCTTCTCTGCCCATGTTTTTTTCAGAATCAGTGAAGAAGAGTGCTTATTCTCTTTCCCTCTGCTTGGGATCTGAGTTTCTTAACCATTTTCATTTTGATAATACTGTAAGCTGCTCTTTCCAAATGATGCATCATTAGTGCAAATACATGCTTATACTAATTTATTTGCTGCCGTGCTATATGTAGAGTCAATCCAGACTGCCCCTGAATTACGTTCATAGCTCATTTTGTGCTTGGTAGATGCTTGATTTGTGCATTTCAATTCTGAGCATGCTTGCTCTCAAGAGGGGAGGGGATGATAAATTTTGAGTGTGCTTTAGACCATTATTCTGACATTTTATACTTCATGATTAAGGCATTAACATTTTCTCACTGACTAATCCAGTACAGGAGATGTCTGAATATTCAGCCCATTACAATTGCACAATAGATATCCCTGATAAGGCAGAAGGAGTTCAGTACAAATTAATCTCTAATCTTCTTTCTTTGCTGCCTGATTTTTGTTTTCTTTAAAGGGCAGTACCTGTTTCAATTCAGATATGGAAATTTTGCACATTTCCATGCTTCCTTCTTTGTGTATCCTGCAGAGACATTCTAGATGTTTCTTCTCCCAGAGAAACCTCAAACCACCGGAAAGAATAAGATAAAGAAAACGGCAGTGTCTCATTCTTGAAAGAAGCATCTTTAAAGTCCTATTGCTTTGGAGGCACTCAACGGCTGTGGAGAGAACACAGTATGAGATTCAAACCAGTTCTTTTCTAGGCGGGCCAGATTTTTTAAGGAGCTGACGAGAATTCAAACAGAATCTTAAGCAATATCTAATAAGCAAATGGAAGGTGTTTCATGTACTGTGCCTTCCTTTACAAATCATCTTCTGGCCACATTAAATTGTCAGGTTTTTTCTTTTTATGGCCCTTCTGCTTAATGTTCTCCTTTTGCACAGATCATCATTTTTCTTAAATGAACTTCATTAAATAAACATTTTTCTTTCACCTTATCTCACCAAATTTCAGCAAAACAATGGCTCTCCTATGTATTTATTTATTTACTTATTTATTCATTTTTGTGCCACCTTTCTCTCAGAGCACGACCCGAGACGGCTTCCAAGAACAGTAAATTCAAAACATTTATAATAAAATCTAAGAATATATATGAGATGGTGTCAGGGTACAAATGAAAACATAAAACTTTATTTGTACCCAGCCACCATCTCCCCGAAGGGACTTAGAGCGGCTCACAAAAAACACACAATAGTGTAGAACATGTAAAATAGTCTCCAGTGTTAATATTGTATGTTTTATGTTGATTTTAACGACTGTTTTTACTGTAATTGATGTTTTTATTGGATAACTGTTTTATTGCTGTGTTTTGATATTTCATTGTTTTATCGGGCAAGGCCCCATGTAAGCCGCCCCGAGTCCCTTCGGGGAGATGGGGCGGGGTATAAAAATAAAGTTGTTGTTGTTGTTGTTATTATTATTATTATTATTATTATTATTATTATTATTATTATTATTATTATTATTATAAAATACATAACAAAAATATCAAAACAATCCCTTATAACCCAAATACAGTATATCCCAATGCAATGTGTCATTGTTTCTGGGTTTCCTCTTCTCTTCCCACTTCTTCTTTTTTTGCAACTTCTCTTCCCAGCTAAGCAACTTGATGGATAGTTGGGGGGTGGGAGAGAAGACACTCAATGCTTGGCATCGATTCTAATTGGTTGTGATGGCTTGTGGCTGAAGATTTGTTTATAAACTAGGAAATCTATAAATTGCCAACCATCTGCACAGAATAGCTTGCTAATGAATGCCTGTAGCCTGCAGATCCACAAGCTGATTACCTACAGAGGACAAGACCTTCTTCCACTGGTTCCCAGCTGAAGTTGTCTGCCTGAGCTGGAAATGGGGAAATAAATAGTGACTTAATAGCCACTTGCTAATGCCTATAGATCTGGAGGATCTGCCTCTCAGAGTGGAGCCTGGGTTTTTACATGTTTTGATGGAAACTGCTGGTTCTGCCTTTAATTTACCTGCTCTGCAGTGCCAATTAGCTTGGTGCTATTTAGTTTAAGCTGGTTTGTGCCAGCTCTCCACAGTCGAGTGATATCTTACATAGAGTGCCTGGGGATGTGGATGTGTATAAGATCCACACCTTGTGGTTCTTTGAAAAAAAGTGTGAAAATAATAATAATAATTATTATTTATAGACTGCCCTCTGTCCCCAAGGGAACTCAGAGAAAAGAAAATCTTAATAATCTCAAGATACTGTTGTGTATTAGATTGACCAAATGGTGCAGAATATGGGTCTGAGGAATGTACTGTATATACTCGAGTATAAGCCTAGTTTTTCAGCCCTTTTTTAAGACTGAAAAAGCCTTATACTTGGGTGAGGGTCCTGGTTGGCTTATATTTGTCAGCTTATACTCGAGAATTTATGGTATATTTATTATTTTTCTCTGTTACTGTTGCTACTATTACATTTATTTTACTCTATTTTTATTATTATTATTATTAATACATTTATTATTTCACTCTGATCTTATTATTATTATATTTATTATTTTACTCTATTACTACATATATTATTTTCCTGTATTATTTATTATTATTTTATTATGACACAGCAAACAAGATAGATATGCTGGATTTCGTTTCACAAAAATCACAAGTCGAACACTTCCCAAGTGTCTAGGACTGTGTGATGTATTGTCGGATGATGCGTGCAGATCCCAGTCGGGTGGCCTTTTGCAGTTGGCAGATCGTAATTTTGTCAATGTCTATTGTTTCCAATGCCGGCTTAGATCTTTTGGCACGACACCCAGTGTGCCGATCACCACCGGGACCACCTGCACTGGTTTCTGCCAGAGTCTTTGAAGTTCAATCTTGAGGTCCTGATAGCGGCTGAGTTTTTCCTGTTGTTTTTCGTCAATGCGACTGTCACCTGGGATGGCAACATCAATGATCCAAACCTTTTTCTTTTCCACAACTGTGATGTCTGGTGTGTTGTGTTCCAGAACTTTGTCAGTTTGGATAGTTTATTATTTATTATTATTACATGTATTATTTTACTCTATTATTATTAAAAGGATACATAAGCACATTTACATTGAAGACGATGAGAATAATGATTTAATCAGAGTTGGACAATCTTATCTTAAATTAGAGCTTTATGTAAATATTCAAAAACATTTAACCTAATGATACTTCAATTAATGTAATTTTATTGGTATCTGTTTTTATTTCTGAAATTTACCACTCTCGGCTTATACTGGAGTCAATGTTTTCCCAGGGTTTTCTGTGGTAAAATTAGGTGCCTCAGTTTATATTTAGGCCGGCTTATACTCGAGTATATATGGTATCTTAGCTTGATCCCAAAATGGGGATCCAAAGAGGCTTACAACACTTCTTAAAGTCTTAATGAAACAAAGTCAGTACTAAATGCTGAAATCCAATTAGGTAAGTATTCAAAGACTTTTAAAGTGGCATTATGGTTGTTGCTATTGTTAAGAAGGTCAATACATTTAAACTCTTGCCAATAGAAGACTAGTAGGTGCCTTCAAACAAACAAACAACTGGTGGAAGTTCAGCCTGGTCTCCTTTGGAAGGGATTCCTGGTCTAAGGTGGCCCTTTGTTGCATCATGAGCAGATGTGCCAATGAAGATGACAAGAGTCCCTTTCAGGTGGACCTCATAGGCCACACAGAGAAAATATTGTATTGGAGTATACTGAAGTGTACTGTGATGTGTCTTCAAAACCTATGGTGATCCTACAGTAGGACCTTCATATCAAGACATTTTCAGAAACATTTGGCCATTGCCTTCTTCTGAGGCTGAGAGTGTGACATGCCCAAGGTCATACATTGGCTTTCCATAGCGGTAGTCCTAGTCCAGCATTACTACACCATGCTGGCTTTCTCAATAGCCTGCAATAAAATTATGTGATAACAAACACTCCAAATTGTGGCCAGACCAGTAGCCAAGAGGTCTGTTTTAACTAGTGACTGACCTTGATCAAAAGTCCTGCTGCATCCTTTTGGACCCGCTGAAGATGGTGAATACTTTTTATAGTCTCATGTAGAACAAGTTAATACTGTACATTTCAAATACATAGAATCATAGAATCATAGAATCATAGAATAGTAGAGTTGGAAGAGACCTCAAGGGCCATCTAGTCCAACCGCCCGCTAAGAAGCAGGAAATCGCATTCAAAGCACCCCCAACAGATGGCCATCCAGCCTCTGCTTAAAAGCCTCCAAAGAAGGAGCCTCCACCACGGCCCGGGGGAGAGAGTTCCACTG
Organism: Anolis carolinensis; assembly: GCF_035594765.1. Lineage (NCBI taxonomy): Eukaryota > Metazoa > Chordata > Lepidosauria > Squamata > Anolidae > Anolis > Anolis carolinensis. The sequence continues at coordinate 13,572,883 of NW_026943819.1, read as the reverse complement.
CCGAACAGCCCTCACAGTGAGGAAGTTCTTCCTGATGTTCAGGTGGAATCTCCTTTCCTGTAGTTTGAAGCCATTGTTCCGTGTCCTAGTCTGCAGGGCAGCAGAAAATAAGCTTGCTCCCTCCTCCCTATGACTTCCCCTCACATATTTGTACATGGCTATCATGTCTCCTCTCAGCCTTCTCTTCTGCAGGCTAAACATGCCCAGCTCTTTAAGCCTCTCCTCATAGGGCTTGTTCTCCAGACCCTTAATCATTTTAGTTGCCCTCCTCTGGACGCTTTCCAGCTTGTCAGCATCTCCCTTCATCTGCGGTGCCCAAAACTGGACACAGTATTCCAGGTGTGGTCTGACCAAGGCAGAATAGAGGGGGAGCATGACTTCCCTGGATCTAGACGTTATTCCCCTATTGATGCAGGCCAAAATCCCATTGGCTTTTTTAGCTGCCGCATCACATTGTAGGCTCATGTTTAACTTGTTGTCCACGAGGACTCCAAGATCTTTTTCGCACACACTGCTGTCAAGCCAGGCGTCCCCCATTCTGTATCTTTGATTTCCATTTTTTCTGCCGAAGTGAAGTATCTTGCATTTGTCCCTGTTGAACTTCATTTTGTTAGTTTCGGCCCATCTCTCTAGTCTGTCAAGATCATTTTGAATTCTGCTCCTGTCTTCTGGAGTGTTAGCTATCCCTCCGAGTTTGGTGTCATCTGCAAACTTGATGATCGTGCCTTCTAACCCTTCGTCTAAGTCGTTAATAAAGATGTTGAACAGAACCGGGCCCAGGACGGAGCCCTGCGGCACTCCACTTGTCACTTCTTTCCATGATGAAGACGACGCATTGGTGAGCACCCTTTGGGTTCGTTCGCTTAGCCAATTACAGATCCACCTCACCGTAGTTTTGTCTAGCCCACATTTTACTAGTTTGTTTGCCAGAAGGTCGTGGGGGACTTTGTCGAAGGCCTTACTGAAATCTAGATATGCTACATCCACGGCATTCCCTGTATCGACCCAACTCGTAACTCTATCGAAAAAAGAGATCAGATTAGTCTGGCATGACTTGTTTTTGGTAAATCCGTGTTGACTATTAGCAATGACCGCATTTGTTTCTAAGTGTTTGCAGACCACTTCCTTAATGATCTTTTCCAGAATCTTGCCTGGTATTGATGTGAGGCTGACCGGACGGTAATTGTTTGGGTCGTTCTTTTTTCCCTTCTTGAAGATAGGGACCACATTCGCCCTCCTCCAATCTGCTGGGACTTCTCCTGTTCTCCAAGAACTCTCGAAGATGATTGCCAGTGGTTCTGAAATAACTTCCGCTAGTTCCTTCAATACTCTTGGATGTAGCTGATCTGGCCCTGGGGACTTGAATTCGTTTAGAGTGGCCAGGTGTTCCTGGACAACTTGTTTCCCTATTTGGGGTTGGATTTCCCCCAATCCTTCGTCCATTCCATGTTGCTGAGGTTGAAGATGGCTTTCTTTTTGTGAGAAGACCGAGGCAAAGAAGGCATTAAGCAGTTCTGCCTTTTCCCTATCCCCTGTCACCATCACCCCATCTTCTCCTTGCAATGGCCCTATCGCCTCCTTGTTCTTCCTTTTTCTACCAACATAAGCAAAAAAACCTTTTTTGTTGTTTTTTATGTCCCTGGCAAGCCTGAGCTCATTTTGCGCTTTAGCCTTGCGAACCTTTTCCCTACAGGAGTTGGCTATACGTTTGAATTCTTCTTTGGTGATTTCTCCCCTTTTCCACTTCTTGTGCATGTCACTTTTGAGCTTTAGCTCAGTTAGAAGTTCTTTGGACATCCATTCTGGCTTCTTTGCACTTGTCTTATTTTTCTTCTTTGTTGGCACTGTTTGCATTTGCGCCTTGAGTATTTCACTTTTGAAAAACTCCCATCCATCCTTAACTCCCTTGTTTTTTAATATCGGCGTCCATGGAATGCCGCTCAGTAATTCCTTCATTTTTTGGAAGTCAGCTCTCTTAAAGTCCAGAATGCGTGTTTGACTTGTCTTAGTTTCAGCATTCCTTTGTATTGCAAACTGCAGGAGCACATGGTCACTTGCCCCTAAGGATCCAACCACTTCAACTGTATTGATCAGGTCTTCCACATTTGTTAAGATTAGATCAAGAGTTGCTGATCCCCTTGTTGCCTCTTCTACCTTCTGGACCATAAAATTATCTGCAAGGCAAGTGAGGAATTTGTTGGACTTTGTACTCTTGGCTGAGTTTGTTTTCCAGCAGATATCGGGATAATTGAAATCGCCCATGACTACTATATCTCTTCTTTGTGCCTGTTTGGTCAGCTGTTGACAGAAGGCTTCATCAAGTCCTTCATCCTGACTCGGAGGTCTGTAGTAGACACCCACGACAAGATCTTTTTGAGTCCCGGTTCCCTTGATTCTTATCCAGATGCTTTCAAGCTGGTTTCCCGGATTACAGTCTTGCATTTCTTCTGCAACGTAACTGTTTTTGACATATAAAGCTACTCCCCCTCCTCTCCCCTTTGTTCTATTTCTGTGAAAGAGGTTATAGCCCTCAATGGTTAAATTCCAGTGGTGGGAGTCATCCCACCAGGTTTCAGTGATGCCTATGACATCGTATGTGTGGTGCTGTGCTAGGAGTTGGAGTTCGTCTTGCTTATTTCCCATGCTCTGAGCATTAGTGTAAAGACATGTAAGCCCCTGTGACCTCCCCTCGAACTGTTTATTTGGGATTATTGTGCTCTCTGTACTTGGTCCTTGCTGTGTTTGTGCAGCCCTCCGTTTAGCCTTACGGCGGTTCCCTGTGGTCGTGGGTAATATAGTGTTCGCCAGGCTGTTGTTCCCCTCCCCCAGTGGATTTAGTTTAAAGTGCGCCTGATGAGGTTTGTGAGTCTGTGTGCAAAAAGATGTTTTCCTACTTGTGTGAGATGCACCCCATCGCTTGCCAGTAGTCCATCCTCTTGGAAGAGTAGACCATGGTCAAGGAAGCCAAAATGCTCCTCTTGACACCATTTTCTGAGCCAGTTATTGACCTGTACTATTTTTCCGGCCCTTGTAGAGCCATGTCCTACAACGGGGAGGAGGGATGAAAAGATCACATGTACATTATACAGTTTTAGCTTTGTTCCCAGAGCTCGAAAATCATTTGTGATCTTTTGAAAAGTATGCCTAGCGGTGTCATTGGTACCTACATGAATCAACATAAGGTGGGGAGGGTGATGGGGCTTTAGGAGCCTGCTGAGCCTCTGAGTGATATGGTGTATTTTTGCCCCCGGGAGGCAGCATGTTTCTCGAGCCATCCCATCCGGTCTGGAAATGATGGCTTCCGTTCCTCTAAGGAGGGAGTCACCTACTACCAAGACCTGTTTCCTTTGAGGATTGACAGGGTCCCTTTTGTGCAAGACAGTGTGTATGTCCCCTGAAGAGTGTTCCTGTTGAAGTGAATCATGTAGGTGTAAAGTGTTGTCCTCCTCCTCAACATCCCCAGTGCATTCATCAATGACAATCCATTGAGATACATCCGAGAGCCCATTACTCTCCCAAAGATGTTCCTGTTGCTCCTGGTCTATGATTGGGGATGGAGCATTTGCATGATTACATAAGTGTGACTGTGGTGATGCACTGTCCCTGTCAGGGCTATCCCCTGCGCATTGATCCAGGATGGTCCACTGAGTGGTATCTAAGAAACTGTGGTCCTCCACAAGATGTGTTTCCTGATTGTATGTTAATGATGTAAGAATTTCAAATCTGTTGTGTAAATGCAGCTGAGCAGAGGAGTTCTGTGGAGGCTGCCTGGTCCTGCGTCTCCTTCTATGGGTGACATCCTTCCAAGCCTGAGGGTTGTCTACCTTTGAGTTGATCTCCCCATAAGGTTCCTGATCATGGTCTTGGTGGTGTTGGTGTGATGCAGGCTGCTGATCTACAGCAGCGTGTTGTGCAGTGTCCAAGAAGAGCTCGAGTGCCTGAATGTCCTTAAGGGTCTTAATACGGTGCTCGAGCTGTTGGATCCTCTGCTCCATCAGAGTCATCTGTTTGCATTTGGAGCAGATGTAGTTGTCTAGTTTTTGTGTGAAAAAGCGGAACATGCCACAGCTGGTGCATGTGATGGGAATGTTTTGCTTTTGTTGCATCTCTTGGTGAGCGTGGTGGCCAAGTGGGATCTTTGTACAGTTAAGTAATATGCACGCACTTTATGTGCAGACTGCAACAAACCACGTCTTTGTGTATTTGTTTATGTTGCTTTGTTTCCTGTATGTACTGCAAAGGATAGTTAGTAAAGGTGCCTTTTCAACACAACAGTCACACAACAGTTAGACTTTGACCACAGGAGCCAAGCCCAAACTCAGTTTAAAATCTTAGCCAAATCTTAGCCAAATCCTACCTGAAGCCAGGGAGCAAAAATGTCCTCCTGCTTCCTCTGCTTCTGCGAGAACCAACTGCCCTTCTGGGATCAGGCTCTGGCAGAAACTCACACTGGCAAATAAAGCTTTCCCAGAAACTCAATTAACAGGGGACAATGCCTGCTGTCAATCAACTTAAGTACCTGGCTCTCTTTCAACACAACAGTCACACAACAGTTAGACTTTGACCACAGGAGCCAAGCCCAAACTCAGTTTAAAATCTTAGCCAAATCTTAGCCAAATCCTACCTGAAGCCAGGGAGCAAAAATGTCCTCCTGCTTCCTCTGCTTCTGCGAGAACCAACTGCCCTTCTGGGATCAGGCTCTGGCAGAAACTCACACTGGCAAATAAAGCTTTCCCAGAAACTCAATTAACAGGGGACAATGCCTGCTGTCAATCAACTTAAGTACCTGGCTCTCTTTCAACACAACAGTCACACAACAGTTAGACTTTGACCACAGGAGCCAAGCCCAAACTCAGTTTAAAATCTTAGCCAAATCTTAGCCAAATCCTACCTGAAGCCAGGGAGCAAAAAAGGCCTCCTGCTTCCTCTGCTTCTGCGAGAACCAACTGCCCTTCTGGGATCAGGCTTTGGCAGAAACTCACACTGGCAAATAAAGCTTTCCCAGAAACTCAATTAACAGGGGACAATGCCTGCTGTCAATCAACTTAAGTACCTGGCTCTCTTTCAACACAACAGTCACACAACAGTTAGACTTTGACCACAGGAGCCAAGCCCAAACTCAGTTTAAAATCTTAGCCAAATCTTAGCCAAATCCTACCTGAAGCCAGGGAGCAAAAATGTCCTCCTGCTGCCTCTGCTTCTGTGAGAACCAACTGCCCTTCTGGGATCAGGCTCTGGCAGAAACTCACACTGGCAAATAAAGCTTTCCCAGAAACTCAATTAACAGGGGACAATGCCTGCTGTCAATCAACTTAAGTACCTGGCTCTCTTTCAACACAACAGTCACACAACAGTTAGACTTTGACCACAGGAGCCAAGCCCAAACTCAGTTTAAAATCTTAGCCAAATCTTAGCCAAATCCTACCTGAAGCCAGGGAGCAAAAATGTCCTCCTGCTTCCTCTGCTTCTGCGAGAACCAACCAATGTGATAAAGATATAGTAATCTGTAACAAGATCAGATGTCTTAACATCCAAATGCAAATCACAATTAGAAGCGTTTCATTAAATCAATTGGATTTATATACATGTTGATTTACATATGTGTTGATTTTGGAAGCAAACTCAATACCTTGTCGTATAGTATGAAATTGTACTTTCTCATAATTCCATTGGCAACCAACTTCATTGTGTGACAAATAATATAAGCCATCCCTAGTACTGGAAAGTTAGTGTATGAATATTGTAAGTCAATGAATTAATCCTCCCTTCCTGCTTGTTATGTCCTCCTTGTCTTCAGGTGGAATGGCTGAAGAATGAAGAAATCATTGTTGCTGCAGAGGATGAGAATATTGACACCAGGGCAGATCACAACCTGATCATCCGCCAAGCCCGCCTGTCTGATTCGGGGAACTACACCTGTATGGCAAACAACATAGTTGCCAAGCGAAGAAGTCTGTCAGCCACTGTTGTGGTGTATGGTCAGTGATGTGAAGTGCTATAACCTTTTGCCCCGCAAACATGGGTCTATTTTATTTGATACAGTTAAGCAGTAAGCTCATTTAGTTTAAGATGTGTCAAAACTTCTTATAGAGATTTGGGTTAGAGGTTAATCTTTTATTGGCCTTCCAACAGAAAAGTGGGTAAAATCTGTCACCAAGCTCTTTCCTTATCTCTAACATCAGTTTTGTTTACAAGTGTACAATGTTTGATTAGAATGGGATATCAGCAATGCATTTATTCAAACATACCACATACATATAGGCAAACCTTTGTGCAATTGGGAACGTAGCATTTAGATACCCAGTTATATAAAGAAAACCTACAAACATACAAGCTATGCATGTGCAACTTCTGTGTATAGATAACACTGGTGTATGGCCAGTGTTCCGGGCTGTTTGGCCATGTTCCAGAAGCATTCTCTCCTGTCATTTGGACCACATCTATGGCAGGCATGCTCAGTGAGGGGAAATCATAGGGAGGAGGCAGCAAGATTGTTTTCTGCTGCCCTAGAGACTAGGAACAATGGCTTCAAACTACAGGAAAGGAGATTCCACCTAAACATTAGGAAGAACTTCCTAACTGGGAGAGCTGTTCAGCAGTTGAACTCTCTGCCCCGGAGTGTGGTGGAGGCTCCTTCGGGTGAGAAGGGCAGGATAGAAAAGGGAGAAATAAATAAATAAATTCTTTGGGGGCTTTTAAGAATGGATGGCCAACTGTCATGGGTGCTTTGAATGTCATTTTTCTTCTTCTTGGCAGGGGGTTGGACTGGGTAGTCTGTGAGGTCTCTTCCAACTCTATCATTCTATGATTCTATGAGATTGTGAGGTCTGTTGTAAACTAGGGAAGTAGGGTTTATATATCTGTGGAATATCCAGGGTGGAAGAAAGAACTCTTGTCTGTTTGGGGCAAGTGTAAATGTTGCAATTGGCCACCATGATTAGCATTGAATACCCTTGCAGCTTCAAAGCCCGTCTGCTTCCTGCCTGGGGGAATCCTTTGTTGGGAGGTATTAGCTAGCCCTGATTGTTTCCTGTCTGGAATTCCCCTGTTTTCTGAATGTTGTTATTTATTTACTATCCTGATTTTAGAGGGGTTTTTTTTGTAATGAAAGCCTTCAACAACATGTTCAGAGAAGGTTTTTTTTTCTTTATGAGAGTCTCCAAATCACACTTCCCAGACCAAATTGTAGTCAGTGTATTATGTACTTTTCTAAAATATCATGAACACACTTTAATGCAAGCATTATTTGTGAGAAGGGTGGGATGAAAGGATGAGGCACAGCACATACAAGCACTTGAACTATGTGATTTGCCCTCCCTTTAGTGAGATTAGACACAATACCCCTGCAGTTACCCAAAAATAGTGACACCATCTTTTTCACTTGGAGCAATGAAATCATTATGAATAACTCATTATGTGTAACTGATGACTTCTAGACTGTGGCTTGAAGCCCTGGCACAGGTTTTTCCCTGCAGTGATTGTGAATAGGGTGATTTTCTGGAATGGAGCAGGTTGCTGCGTATATTTGTTGAATAAAGCTATTTCCTTTCCTTCCCCAAACAATAAATGTTGTGTCTGTGATAAATGCATAATGGAGTGTTCCAAAGGTGTCAGATTAAGATATTGCATTGTACATCCCAATCAGTGAACAGAACAAACAGTTAACACCAAGAGCATTAATTAGCTGGTAAAGCCTGTTGATTGACAGTCCTAACATGCCTCCTTGATAACTTAACACCAAACAGCTATTACAAAATGACATGCTTTGCCACAAGTTATTAAAACGTAGCTAGGCAACCATGGTGCAAGCAAACAATCAGAAATAGCTAACCCATCCCAAGGGTCAATAACGGGGAGAAATAAAATGTGTGTTGGATTGTGTAAAAGCAAACCGCGGGCTATGCCACCAATACTTAATGCTTTTATTATTGCTGCCAAACTTACATTTTGCAACAGTGTGTTGGGTATGGATGAATAATGCAATCTCTAGCCAGACAGTTCCCACTCTATGTGCTTAAAGATGAGGGAGGTGGTCACCAGCCGATTTTGAAGCAACATATAACTAAGGAGGAGATTAGATTGTGCAAAAATGAGGTCACGGTGACTCACGGAAATTTTTATTGAAGAAGTATCTCTTAGATATTTAAGATATCAGAAGCTGCCTAAATTCAACTCATCATATTAATTCATCAAGCCATTTATGATTGGAAGTTGGTCTCCAAGATTTGTTGTTTAATGAAATTTACACAACAGTTTCATATAATAATGAAGGGCCATTTATGTCTCCTTCACATGAAGAGGTAGTTTCATAGGAACCTAGGGGACATCGAGCTGTGCTGTTAGCATTGGTTGATTCATTGGTCTGCTGCTGTCATTTCTTTTCAGAAAATACACTGTTTTGTTTGCTCACATGTGTGCCTGAGTGTGGGTGTGTAATGTGTTTCATTTCATTCCTCCTCCTCACCTAGTGCGAGTTTATTGCCTGCTTGCACAAAAGCATTGTGGCAAAAGATGTTTGGTGAAAGACTACACCAGTGGTTCTCAACCTGTGGGTCCCCAGATGTTTTGGCCTTCAACTCCCAGAAATCCTAACCACTGGTAAACTGGCTGAGATTTCTGGAAGTTATAGACCAAAATACCTGGGGACCCACAAGCTGAGAACCACTGGACTACACATTAAAGCCATGATCCTATATGGCTCAACATTATGTAGTAGTTATTGAATCCCCACCACGAAATAAAGAGACCAGACACAAGATGTGGAGAAATAAATGAGCCATTTATTGACCTAATTATAAAACTGGTAATTGAGATAATTGACTAGTTGTGGGGGAGAGCACTGCAACATGGGTAATGGTGAAGCCAGGTATCTTTTGGGACCACCTGCCAAGCAACCACTGGGCAAAACACCTGACCTCGGGGGCACTCCACATTGATGGTTTGCTGTCCCGGCCGGTCATTACTGGAAAGCCATCCCTGGGCACCTCTCCCCCGGACCATAAAGCCCCCTAGGAGAAAGGCAAACCCCCCAAGGTAAGCCTTAAGGGAGATATTTTGGGGAACCCCCCTAAGCCATAGAGCCTACAGAGATAACCCAAATCCCCCCTTCACCCCAGTATGGAAGGGTGCCAAGGTGTACACCGATCCAAGTTCTCCCCCTCTTCCTGCCAGTGACACATATTTATACAGCCCCCACCCGTTTAAATTCCTTACTCCCAGCAGATTCAATATGGGGTAGGTGAAAAACCCTCCTCTCTAAGGAGGGGGAAAATTCCTATCTGGCCCTAGTGCAACCAGCTTATATTGAACTGCGGGCGGGAGGGTGGGTTGTGCTGCAGGGAAGTGAATGCAGAGAGGAGGGGACCACCTGCAGCAAGGTTTCTTTAGCCCCTCCCCTTTTGCCAACTGGCGGGAATGCCAGCCAGAACCAACTGGTCTTTCGCTGGGGGATTCAATTTCTCCCCTCTGGCCCTCCGGTTGGCTCCTTCTGTCCGGAGGTGCATGTTGAAACAGAACATGCAATAGACTGAACCATTTACCACATCCTAGGGCATATCTACTCTGAACACTTAGATCAATGTGGAATGCCATGCTGGCTAAACACTACCTGATCTGGCTTAACTCAGGAAATGCCACTTAATGTAGCTTTCACCTTGGATTAAGCAAATCTGGGGTAAAACAATACCCCCTGTGTTTTAGGATCTGTCTTGACAGCCATCCTACACTTTCTGGGCACAGACAAGCAGGAAATGTGGGATGGCTGTCCCTTTCTCCCATGCTATGGGGGTCCAGCAACATTCTGACTGGCTTTGTGACTTGTGAAAGAGGCTAAGAGGAGGGAGAGGGGGAATTGGGGGGAGCTCAAGTCCCAAAATGTCTGGAGGGTCATTCTCTACCTATAGCTTAAATCAGTGGTTCTCAACCTGTGGGTCCCCAGGTGTCTTGGCCTACAGCTCCCAGAAATCCCAACCAGTTTACCATCTGTTAGGATTTCAGGTAGTTGAACGCCAAAACATCCAGGGACCCACAGGTTAAGAACAACTGGCTTAAATGGTCAGTGAGAGAATACTGTATACATATGACTCTACAACATGTTGATAAAATTTAGGTCCTCATGGGGCCGATGCACTTTAGTAGCTTCTCAGATACCTTTATCTGACTCCTAAGGAAAAGTTTCCTGTCTCTTTTTTTCCTTATTGTGTCTCTTCCCTTCTCATTAATGCTCAGAATGACATTTTATTGATTAAGATAGAAGGATGTTTCAACAACATCTCTTCATCTTTTTTTCTTTTTGTCTTCTAAGGTGTGTGTTTATCCCTTAAGTGAAGTACATTTGGAGAGAAGGAATATGGTTCCTTCTCCCTTTTTCTCCAACAGCTTAGCATCATGCCTGGCATAGCAGTCTGTTTTGCATTTGTTGACACCAAGTCCCTTTATGGAATTGCATCTCAGCATTATTTATATACAGTAGAGTCTCACTTATCCAACACAATTTATAAAATCTTAACCTATTTTGATGTTTAATAGGCTTTTTCTTAATCTCTCCTTATTATCAAACATATTCGCTTATCCAACGTTCTGCCGGCCCGTTTATGTTGGATAAGTGAGACTCTACTGTAGTAATATTATTTATTTAGTAATATTTTCAACTGAACTTGAAATTTAACAAACAGAATGTTTTGTATTTTTAGAAAAAGCTTGAAAATTGAAGGATTTGAAATGAAGGTTTACTCTGTAAAAACTATAACGTGCTATCTGTGTTTCTCCTTTCAAATATGCTGGTTTCAGTGAATGGGGGCTGGTCGTCATGGACAGAATGGTCTAACTGCAACGTACGCTGCGGCAGAGGATGGCAGAAGAGATCCAGGACCTGTACGAACCCTGCTCCTCTCAATGGAGGTGCTTTCTGCGAGGGAATGTCTGTGCAGAAAATTACCTGCACTTCCTTGTGTCCTGGTGAGAAAGAGAGAAATAAAGCTGTTACTTCAATCTGAACCCTTAGCAATATGAAAAGTCACTTCATTGTGTGTCTTTCTTCAGCATGATATTCTAGCAGTTTTTCCAATTAACCTCTACAGTCACATTGACATCCAGCATCAGGTGCTAGGTCTGCTCTTCATGATGCACCCTTATATTGGTTGATATGATAGATTTCAGCTGTCTCGAAATATTTATGACAATGAATTGACATAATGGTTTGAGGCTTTTGTCGAGGGATGGAAATAATATTCAGAAAAATATTATTTCAGTATCATGAAATACTGATTAGATGATTTCTGGACTGTCAAGAATCTTCACAATTTGGCCCTTATTTTGTGCAAATTTGCATGTGGATGTTTTGTACAAGAAATGGCATTTTCTGCACAAGCAACAGAATTTTCTTTGCAGAAAATATTTCTACACAGAAATATTTCCTATCAAAAAAATAGTTTTCTGCACAGAAAATGTTATAATTGCACTTATTTCCATCTAACTTCAAAAGTGGTTGATTTGAATGGAAACGGAGAAGATGTTGTTTCTTGCATAGGATGGGTTGTCCTCTATGCCATATTACTGAATGATAATTTTTCATAGACTAAGTTATGTAGGCAGGTTTGGTTTTCATTAACTTTAATGCAACAGGAAGAATATTGCTAAAATTACTTATTGCTTCCTTCAAGAAGAAAATTATTGAGGACTTACATCTCCACTATTGCCCCAGTCAAAGCCATTAGGATCCCTTCTTTGCACATATTATCAATTCCTGCCAAGCTCTTTGGAGACTACGAGGAATAACTACTTCTCACTCACTCAAATTTTGTAAAAACCTCATGTGACCTTAATGACAGACAAAAACACTGGCCATCTCTCTCCATCCTTCAATTTTTTTCCCTTTTATTCAAGAGTGTTCCAGTTCTTTCATTAGCTAGGGACATGTAGAAAAGCTAGTAGTTTTCATCCCATTCCCAATTCATCATATAACATTTATTTATTTATTTACTTCACTTATATACCACTTTTCTCACCCCAGGTGGGGGATGCAAAGTGGTTTCCAAACATATTATGGCAAAATTCAATGCCTACATAAAACAATAATTACATACAACTATCAATTAAATCATAATCATAATTAAATCATAATTGTCTCTTGACCCCCAGAATGTCCATAAAATAATGCTTGTTAGCATGTATGAATGCTTTTTCAGTTTTACACTCACAAATCAACACCATTTCCTTGACAACACCTTAAAAAGCTTCAATTTACCACTTTCTTCAAAGCAATCCTCAACCTACAGACTATAGCACAAATGAGCATGAAGAGCAGAACCGCCAATAGTCTACTGTATTCTTCTGAATATATGAGGGTTTTTCACCTTCTTGTTGCAAATGAAGCTGGACTGTGCATGGGAGTAAATGTTAAGCTCATTCTCTTTGCTTTTATTATTCATAGTCCTTTGAACACCATAGGTGTCTATTCCTGTCTGCAGGGTTTAAATTGGAATTTATTGAATCTGGGATTTCTTTTTCCCCATTCCTTTCTTTCGATCTGCTTTTGTTCATTTAAATATTGCGCACACAAACACTATCAGGTAAAGCTGGGCAGAAAGGAAACTGTTGTAACAAAAAATATTTATCCTTGGGATATTTTTGGTAGTCATTAACAAACGTCCTACAAACCCAGCTGTGATATTTCTTGTCCACATCAGAATTATCTATACCTCTAGACTTGACTGGACCTTGATTTTACACACCAAGATTTCTTTTATTCAGGAGTAACATCAGTTGTTACTGCAAACATGATGATTCATAGGAAAACCATCTGATGCAGGGCATTCAGATCCCAAATGAGATGAGCAATGGTGAATCTACCACTCAAAAAGAGTTGTGTGGGATTTGGAGACATATCAGCAAAACAATCCATTAGCAGAAGACACATGTTTACTTCATGTATGCCTCCATGAACAGTGAAAGGAAATTAAAAGAAGTACTAATTGCCTCACTATGAAGAGGCACAGCAGGTTAAACCACTGATCTGCTGAACTTACTGCTCCCAGATTTGAACTCAGTGGTTCAAATCTGGGAGCAGGGTGAGCTCCCACTCTTAGACCCAGCTTCTGCCAACCTAGCAGTTCAAAAACATGCAAATGAAGTAGATCAGTAGGTACCGCTCTGGTGGGAAGGTAATGGTGCTCCATGCAGTCATGCCAGCCACATGACCTTGGAGATGTCTACAGACAATGCCGGCTCTTCGGCTTAGAAATGGAGATGAGCACTAGCCCCCAGAGTTGGACATGACTAGACTTAATTTCAAGGGAAGACCTTTTATAGAGAGGAGGGAGAATTTCAATTAACATTTGAATAATAATTTTCATGAATATTCTATTTCTAAAACAAATATACAAAAGAAAGTGATTTTTTGATATCCACCCACCCAGGATTTTGTGATAAACAAAAATGTGTACAAAAATGCGCACATTTTGCAAAAGTATATATATTACAAAACTGTGTGCACCAAAATGTGTATATTAGTGGAAAATTGCACAGTACAGCATAATACTATGGAAGCACCATTCCCTTGAGATTTTGCAATCGTGTTCAGAAAAGGCATAAGGAGAAAGAGGATGAGCTAGAAGGAGGAAGTGAAGGAGGGCGAAAGGTAATAATCTGTTCAGTCTCACATATTATATTCAAATACATAGCCATGTTAGTCTCATAAGTATACAAAAGGATCTTTTAGCATTTTTGAGAGTAACTTTCATAGACTTCATCTGCAAATGTCTGCCTCTGATGAACTAACTTATGGAAACATGTGCTACAAACCTCTTTGAATTAGTATCATTGTACTGCAAGATATATTTTTTTCGGGTCAGGATGTGATGCCTCATGGGCCTTGTAGTCCTGCTCCTAGTGCCATCGTGACAGATGAAGACGAAAACATGGGGTTTTCACCGGTTCAACAAGAGCCGGAATCTTTCCAGCTGCCGGATGTTTTCGCCCAAGAACCCAGTAAAACAGACCTTGGGCATTCCTCACCCCCGTTCCCTAGGAGACAGTCCTATTCTGCAGACAGGGGAGTGAGAGAACAGACTCGCAGGAGCTTACGGATTGCAGCTAAACAACAGGCTGATTAGCCATGCTTTCCTTGGGAAATTCTAAGGAGTTTCACATCTGGACAAAGTTGGGTTTCGTTTCCCGTTCTCTAGGGAAAGAGGTCGTTGGCGGGAAAACGAGACCCCAATATAGGTGCCTGGCACGTTAGAATTGTTGCGGAGTCAACAGAGCAGCTCCAGAAGCAACTTCGTGTTTCCAGCCTTGTGTGGACTTCGCAAAGTCCGTAACCCCAGTTCCTTGTCTTCCGGATCAAGTATTTAAGATTTGTCTAGCTTCGTTTTAACCACGGACCTTGTTCTTAGAATCTCTGTTTCGCCTTGTTCCTAGTCACGGACCTTGTTTAATGATCCAAGTTTGTTTCCAGCCTTGTTCTCAAGCTACCTTGGACTTCAAAGACTCTGGGCATTTTCCCCACACTATTGCTTGGCAATAGTGTGTGTTTCGGTTGTTGGATTAAAAACTTTGAACTCTAATATCATTTATTGGACAATACATTTTTGGACTTTATTTGACCTCATTTGATAGGTCAGCTTCTGAACTATATTCGTCACTTGTTTTTATTACTTTTATATATTTACTTAATAAAGATATTAGATAGATATTGGCCTCTGCGTCTGGTTCTTGGTGCTCCGTTGCCTCGGGCGTGACACAGGAGCACCTTGAGTTGCTTCTGGAGTGAGAGAATTGGTCGTCTGCAAGGACGTTGCCCAGGGGACGCCCAGATGTTTTTGGTTTTTTTTATGTTTTTACTATCCTTGTGGGAGGCTTCTCTCATGTTCCCACATGGAGCTAGAGCTGATAGAGGGAGCTCATCCGCGCTCTCCCCGGGTGGGATTCGAACCTGGCTGCTTCAAGTCACGAGGCTTTAGTCCACTACACCATCGAGGGCTCCTACTGCAAGATGCTTAGATTTAATTCTACTGAAGTTGAGATACTTCATCTCCCATTATCCTTCACCATTGGCTATGCTGGTTAGCAGTTCAAAAACACTTAGAAAACCTCAAGTGCCCACCTTTAGGTCTTGTGAATTGAGAATAAGGACTTTAGGTATGCAAAAGAGTAGGTTTGCAGAAAGTTTGAAAGTGCCATACAACTTTTATGGGGGAAATGGTTAAAAACCTGACTGTTAAAAAAATGGAGTAATGGACATCAGGTCAAAAGAAACGGGGAAAGAAACATTGTGCCATGTTTTGAATCTCGAGAATCCAGTCTCCAGAATCGACTTGAGAATGGCTAGAAAGAACCAGGAAAGTTGGTTTTAATAGTTCACCTATATTTCTGAACTGTCCAAAATAAGTTGCCATCTAAAGCATATAATTTATTTCCTACTGTTTAGTGGACGGTGCTTGGGAAGCATGGAGTGAATGGTCTGTATGCAGCCCTGAGTGTGAACATTTGAGGGTCCGTGAATGCACCGCTCCTCCTCCACGTAATGGTGGGAAATTCTGTGAAGGACCAAATCAAGAGTCGGAGAACTGCACGGAAGGTCTTTGCATTCATGGTGAGTAGCTTTGGTAGAAATGTTTGTGTTAAATTACCCAAACATGCAACTATCTGTCTAGATAGGTAGGTAGGAAAGTATTCAAATTTGCTCCCTTCAGTGAAGACTCATAAACAATTCTATGAATCATACTAGGGGCTCGTAAGACTTGTACATAGTAAAATATTTCCACAAGTATTTTTGTGTAAGAAAGAGATAGCAGCTTTGAAATTCATTTTGCTGAAATCTTTTGCTTGGAGCTCATATCCTTTGAAGTTTGTGGAAAGAGTTACAGTGGCTGGAAGGGAAGTTTTCAACCTGTGGTGAATAATATATCAGGCATTACCTTGGATGCTGTGTTATCGGTTCAGAAATGGATCATGTTAATGGGTGGGCTCAGGCTCTCTGTTTGTCTAGATGAGTAGCAAACCTTACAAGTATTTCTTTTGACTCTTCAATAAAGATCTTGAGGGACTTGACTTTTTCATGTTCCTATAATATACCTCCAAAATATATTTTCTACATAAGAAAACAATGTATATTTTGGTGCAAATGAATCTTTACAACAAAATCCTCAAGTACAGAGAAAACTGCTAAAATTATTTATTCTTGCCTGGTGGAATGGAATAAACCATTTACACCCCTAGTGTGTGTATATGTGTTTGTGTATGTCTATATCCATATATATATTTTGTCAAAAGGTACAATACTAAATTTATTTCAAAATGTATTTCACATTAGTATGAATTTTCTCAAGCATACTTAATCAGAATAGCAACTAGAGACTTGTTCATGGGTCTCATAGGTATGTAGAAAACTATTACTCCCTATTTGAGTCGGTCAATTTACTGGACAGGAAATGATTTTAAAATACTTTACAAGTAAAAATGCACTTGTTCATGTAGAACTAAAAGTATCAGCAGTGGTGTACAGGAATGCCTACAACTATTGGGGTCTGTGCCTGTGAATCTGTCGTGCTGGTTTCTGCTTGATCATCCTGCTGTGCATGAAATGAACTCTTCACCATAGGCAATCATTAAGTAAACCTCTGCATTTATTTCTGTGTTGGTCTCTGTTCCTGGCATGGCTACAACACAGCATAGAATCATAGCTGAAAATGCTTCCAAGTATATCAAGGCTAACCCACCTGCTCATATAGGAAATAATTCCTAAAGCATCCCAATCACATTCTCCTTAAAATTATTACATTAAGGAGAGTCTATCTTTTGATGTATCCTGTTTCATTATTGTAGTAGTCTATACTATCAGGAGATTCTTAATGTTTATTTAGACTTCCACTTTTTGTAATATGAAACTGCAGACGCAAGTCCTTCCTCTTGGACAGCCCCATACATTAAAAACAACAACAACTCCATTGTATATATGAGAATCCATTAGGCATTTGAAGATGGCTATCCCTTTGCCTTTTTCCCAGGTTAAACATGCCAATTCCATTCAATGTGTTCTCCTAGCATTTGTCAATATCTTTGTCAATATTTTCTGGACATATTCCTATTTGGTAGCATTTCCTTCAAACTGTAGGGTTTTGTTTTTGCTTTTTTATGTCAAAAGCAACTTGGGAAACTGCAAGTCACTTCTGGTATGAGATAATTGGCCGTCTGTAAAGATGTTGCCCAGGGGATGCCCAAATGTTTTGATGTTTTACTATCCTTGTAGGAGGCTTTTCTCATGTCCCTTCATAGAGCTGGAGCTGACAGAGGTAGCTCATCTGTGCTCTTCCTGGGTTGGATTTGAACTGGCAACCTTCAGGTCAGCAACCCAACCTTCAAGTCAGTAGTCCTGCCAGCACAAGGGTTTAACCTATTGCTCCAATGGGGGCTAGGTAAAATCTGCAGGGTAAAATCTACTAAGTGGGATGTAAGAAGATGATGACCACCATCCATGTATTTGTTGTTAGTGGGATGAAAGACAAGGATGGACTGACCTACATGTAGAATCATAGAATCGTAGAGTTGGAAGAGACCTCATAGGCCATCCAGTCCAACCCCTTGCAAGAAGCAGGAAATCACATTCAAAGCAACCCTGACAGATGGCCTTCCAGCCTCTGCTTAAAAGCCTCCAAAGAAGGAGTCTCCACCACACTCTGGTACGGAGAAGTCCACTGCTGAACAGCCCTTCTCACAGTGAGGAAGTTCTTCCTGATGTTCAGGTGGAATCTCCTTTCCTGTAGTTTGAAGCTATTGTTCCACGTCCTAGTCTCCAGGGCAGCAGATAACAAGTTTGCTCTCTCCTCCCTATGACTTCCCCTCACATATTTATACATAGCTATCATGTCTCTTCTCAGCCTTCTCTTCTGCAGACTCTCCTGTTCTCCAGACTCTTGATCATTTTAGTCGCCCTCCTCTGGACGCTTTCCAGCTTGTCAACATCTCCCTTCAACTGTGGTGCCCAAAATTGGACACAGTATTCCAGGTGTGGCCTGACCAAGGCAGAATAGAGGGGGAGCATGACTTCCCTGGATCTAGACACTATACC
The DNA here is from genome assembly GCF_035594765.1 of Anolis carolinensis. Classification (NCBI taxonomy): domain Eukaryota; kingdom Metazoa; phylum Chordata; class Lepidosauria; order Squamata; family Anolidae; genus Anolis; species Anolis carolinensis. The sequence continues at coordinate 13,554,816 of NW_026943819.1, read as the reverse complement.
CCTATTTATGCAAGCCAATATCCCATTGGCTTTTTTTGCTGCCGCATCACATTGTAGGATCATGTTTAACTTGTTGTCCACGAGGACTCCAAGGTCTTTTTCACACATACTGCTGTCGAGCCAGGCATCGTCCCCCATTCTTTATATTTGCATTTCATTTTTTTCTGCCGAAGTGAAGTATCTTGCATTTGTCCCTGTTGAACTTCATTTTGTTAGTTTCAGCCCATTTGTCTAATCTCTAATGTATTTGCTAAGTTGCTGTATAAGCATGTATTAGTCTATAAATGTTAGTCAAAATATTAACATAGAAAACTTGGGCTGATTTACCTGCAGGTCACTGTGAGTACTGTGCCTTCACTCTTTTCAAAAACTGACAAGATTTTTTTAATGACAAGAGCAAGGGAGAGGGCCTTCTCTGCTGTGGCCCCCCGATTGTGGAACTCACTGCCCGGTGAGATTAGGCAAGCCCCCACATTAGCAGCCTTTAAGAAAGATTTGAAAACATGGCTCTTCCGTTGTGCTTTTGGAGAGTAATTACTGCATACATCCCTTTTGTTACTCTCCTCAAATATCTGTCCTCTAGATTGCACCACTACTTTATGACCCTGTTTTCTGTGGTTTATTCCTATTCCCTTTCTCACCCCGAGTTTTTAACCTAGTGTTCATGTGGCCCGCCCTTGGTTTTACTGTTCTTTTGATTTTGCTTAATGTAGTGTATATTATCTTTTATTGTATTGTTTAATGTGTTATGATTTGTTGTTCTATTTATATTCTGTGATATTGTATTGTTCTGGGCATGGCCCCATGTAAGCCGACCGAGTCCCTGTTGGGGAGATGGTGGTGGGGTATAAATAAAGTTTATTATTATTATTATTATTATTATTATTATTATTATTATTATTATTATTATTATTATTATTATTATTCCATCCCAGAACTTAAAATAAACTGCCTCGACCCTGTGATGAGGTCTCAAATTATGCTAAACAAAGCCTAGGAAACTCCCTTTTCAAAAAAGACTTTTTTGTTGAGCTGTTCCAAGGATCCCGTTACATTTAGTGAGATATTGTGATGTAGTAGTTTCATCACTGGAGTACAAAGCTGGAGGCCAGAGTTCAAAGCCCCCCTTGGCCATGGAAAACCAGTGTGTGTGTCCTTGGGCACGTCATGCTTTATCAGCCTCAAAGGAACAGGTCTTGCCAAGAAAACCTCCTAGTAGGTTCACCTTAGGTCACCATAGGTCAGAAGGCATACAACAACAAGGTTTTTTTTTCTTTTCATTCTATTTTGAATTTTCTTTGTCTAGTTCTTTAACACATGCAGCAAAGAGAAATGGAAGTTGATATGCCTTTTTGCTTAATCTGAATGTTCTGGTCTTTTGAATTTCATTTTGAATGAGCTACTGCCATCTCTTAGAGATGGGTCAATCCTTTGCACATGTGTATGCAAGTTACAAGAAATAGTGCTGCGCCAAAGGTTTTGTCCTATTTTTTTTCAACTGTCTTCAGTCAGTTCAACAGAAAAGAAATGGTTCAAAAAGAACTGAAAAGAGAGAAAAAACAAACCAGATCAATGATCATGAATTGGAGTCTTGATTCTTGTGTTTACTGTGGTTATAAAGTGGCTGAGAAATGTGTGTGGATGTCCTATTTTTCATTGTACAAGTATTTCTGTGGCAGCCAACATTCTTCACCACTTCCTAAGTATCGCTTATTGCCCAAAGGAAGACATCAGAGTGCAACTCCTGCCATAGGGCTTTTTCAGATCAGGAAGTATGTGTAGCTAGAGAGGCTGCTGAAAGTAATGAAGAGAGATGTAGTAGAAAAGCAAATCCAAACAAACAGAAAGGACAGCAAAAGAAAAACAAGTGCTGCTGCCTTGAGCACCTTGCAGTATTGTGGCACTTTCAAAAATAGCACCTAAAGAAATTCTGGTGAGGGAAAGAACCAGAAGTTTTCATGAGAAAATAAATCTGCTGGAATATTGGAAGACAAATGATGGAGATGGACACAGCCCTGATTTCCTATATATCTGAGACTGAAACTGTATGTAAGCAACTCTCTCCCAAAGTGCAACATTTGGGAGACCATGGATTGCTAAACAGAATCCATATGTTTTAAACTTCTAACTGGGACAAAACTGTCACCCTTCCATTTCAAAAGCAGTCTGATGCAATCTGACACATTGACTAACCTGCCTTTGCATCAGCTTGGTCCCACGTTGGATATTATTTACTAACTTCAGAGCCCCTTCAGATACATCTAAAAAAGATGCTTATGGTTGAGTGTTGGTGGAAAGAGAACAAGAATGAAACTATTGTCAACACCGTCTCCTTACATTTTTTTTCATACATTTTCATAAGATTATGCATTTTATCAGGAGCCCAAATTTACATTTTTGTTGGTGCAGTCACTTGAAGTACTAAAGCAATTTCTCTCCCACTTTCTCAGTGGTGCTTTTACTCCTCTGTGGATCACACAATGTGTTTACAGCAGTGCATTCTGTTCATTCTTATTTTTGCTTCCTCAGCTAGTAGCAATTATCCTGACTAGGCTGCTTTTCTCCCCAACATCATCTTGCAATATGTTCCATTCCAGCTCCAATCCCCTCCCCTTAGGGAGTTATGAGGGAAGCAGAGTGTAATGCTTCAGCAAAGTAATTTCAGAGTGTTTTTCCCCATTTTGTGTTTGCTTGCAGACACAGCTTGTTATTGTCTCTCTTTTCATCAGGACCAAATGGATTTGAACCAATTCTGTCATTAACTAGCATTTTATTTTCCTAACATGCTTGGTCAAATCCGGTTTTGACACTACATTTTTTTTCCATTATTTTGACTTACTCGGGGAATGCTCAAATACTACCTAACTAGTTGGGCTGTGCACAGATCCGTTTTTCAAAACGGGCTCCGGCTGTTTCGGCATGGGCACTCCTACCACTTTTTCCCCATAGGCAACAGACCACGCGGCTGCCGAAAATGGCTGCTTTCTGTTTCTTTTGGCTACACATGGAGAGCAGAGAGACAGCCGCTTACCCGCATGGCTTTCCCTGTGAGGCGGTGAGCCCTGCTGCCTGGCTGAGCCAATCAGAAAGAGAAAGCCATTCACATACTAGCTAGCTCCGTATTCTATCTCAGTGTCTTTGCTGCTCTTAGGATTGCTTCGCTTGATTTTGGATTCAATTCCAATATTTTCCTTTGACAATTTCATATATTTTTCTTAGTTCAATATCTTTCATTCCTTCTTTATTTTGCTATTTTGCTAGGGAAGTGAGGGTGGGCGTGCATTGGGGGGTATTGTGAACGAGCATTTGGGGAGTGTTTGTTTAAATATTGGGGTGGTTTACTGAATGGAGGGGACAGCCAGACTCCCTTGAGTCCCCACAGGGAGAATTTATTTCATCCCCAAGTCTAGTTGAAGGATATTAGAGGAAAGGACCCCAGAAAAAGTGGTTTCTTAAGTCTTATGCCTTAACCCAGGGCTGGTGGAAGGATATTAGAGGAAAGGACCCCAGAAAAAGTGGTTTCATAGGTTTGATGCCTTAACCCAAATCTAGTTGAAGGATATTAGGGGAAACAACACCAGAAAAATAATGGAAAGGGGAGCCTCAGAAGTTCCCCCATTGCAGCCAATGGGCTGGATCTTCCTGGAGCAAAAACTGATTTGTGTTGTCGAAGGCTTTCATGGCCGGGATCACAGGGTTGTTGTATGTCTTTTGGGCTGTGTGGCCATGTTCCAGAAGTATTCTCTCCTGACGTTTCGCCCACATCTATGGCAGGCATCCTCAGAGGTTATGAGGTATGAAAAACTGGAATTTCGTCCCCCCAAATTTGGGTGGCTCCCAAAAAACGAATCAGGGGAGCCACCAAAATCCAGACGCCAAAAATGACACAGTTTTAATTGAATTTCACACCCCTACTAGCTAGACTGGAGTTTGGCAAAATATAGTCCACAAGTGTCATGTAGCCTCAAAACCACTTGAGGGCCTTACAAGGATTCTGTGTCTCTTCTTCAGACAAAAATGTGGTATGCAGCCTGAAATTTTGTACATACCATTATGTGTGTGTGTGTGTGTGTGTGTTATTTTATATTTTCATGAATAAACATAACAATTTCCTTCCTAATATTTCAGTCTAGAAGGATATATACATTTTCACTTAATTTCTTCCTAGATGCCTTGGCATACTTCAAGATTGTGTTTGCTTGTGAAATGCAAATTTGTGTCTACAACATGCACCAACTGTCAATTCCATTCCTTAGTATTCAAATTATAAATTACATGATGAAGCCTTTTGGATATTTTCAGGCACAAGAAACACTCCATGCACGCTTGTCTTCTCCTTGTACTGATATAATTCTCATTGTATTGATTTAATTGTGTGCTTTTAAAATTTAGCTTGCAATAAGTGAAATAAACGGAGAACAGAGAAGGAAAGCGGGAAAAACTGGAGCATGTTAAAAGCAGTTTGAAAGGTGGGAAGCCAGATTTCAGGTTTAACCCTGCCAAATTGGGAGAGATTGAGGGTATGCTGCTAAAGGTTTGGGAACTTTGGTTTAGGAAGTTGCTTTTGGGACTAATAATATTACCTGTTTGGCCCATGCTATCTTAACTTCTTGGAAGGTGAACTGGCTGCACAAGGAACAGATCAGAGACTATGTATTTGAATAAAAATAATTCATTAACTGACAAAAAATTTAGACTTTCTCTGCTCCTGTGTCTCACTACAAAGTCTTTATAAGGAGATGTAAAGTCTTTGAGAGATAGACATAGTTCTGGCCGAACTGAGGCTCTTGAATCTTTATTTCTTCTTATTGTCTTGTTCTTGTTTGGTGTTCAACTGTCCCTAAGATGGTTTCAAAATTTAACTCCAACTGGACTTGAATAGAGCTTCAATTGGACTTGAATACAGCTCCGACTGGACTTGAATACAGTTCAGACTGGACTTGAATACAGCTTAGACTGAATGTGCTATTTTGTAGACCTTCCAGCCCTCATCTCTCTTCACCTTCCAGTCACAAAAAGACAGACTCTTCCAACAACCAGAAGTGCCTTGCCTGAGGATCTGCCCCGAGGAGATTTTTAAAGGAGCAGGGCAATGGAGGCTGTCTAGACTGACCCCCCAGAAACTGTACATAAAATATTAATCCCTCTGATTAAAAAGGGCTTAACTAGGGGTGAACAGTGAAGGTCTTCATGAGGCACAACATTACCAGTTGACTCCAAACTCAAAAAAACCTAGTGTCCATTCAAATTATGCTCCTTCTATTCCATGCTTCTTATATCTGAGAATACAGAGAATGTGCATTCTGTTGGAATTACATTGGCATTATGTAAACCAAACAAAAGGAAATCAAACTCTGGTATTTTATTTCTTAATGTGGAAGAAACTAGAGTATATCCGTATAAAGGGAAGAGGGAGAAATTACCAAAAATAGATTTTGTCAGCAGCATATGAGAAAATGTTTCTTTCATAAAGCTGGACAGAAAGTGATCTCGGAAATAGATACATTCCTTATGTGTTTATTAAGTGCATCTTTCTCTCTCTCTCTTTTTCTCTTTTCCATGCTTCCATTTCCTCTTCCCCCTTTTAGATAGAAAGCCTCTTCATGAAATAAAACCCCAAAGTAAGTTTTTTTCTTGTATTTTCTAAAAACACTATATTTTAGCTAAATATAATATAACTAAAATAGATTGTTCAGTAGACAGCAAATGCAAGCCCTTTCATAGACGTGCCATCCATGTGTTCACTGTTTGTGCAAAGACAGAAGCTGGACTGGGTTTGCTAGCTCCATCTTCAGCTTCAATGTATTTCATTGTCTTTATTCCACTTTCTCCATTGCCTGAAATTCTGGACATAAACATGTGCAGACTTTTCACTGAATGCACAAAGTCAAGAGATTGAATTTGTAGCTAAATTGTTGTCTGAAGTTAAACTAGAGGGTGCTATCCTATCCTCTCCATTTGAGTGAGTGTGTAAAAGGGGATATTAAGTAAAGAAGGATAAGATTTCTTTTCATTTATTGATTCAAATTTTATTAACTCACACTTGGAGGATCAATGTGTGTGCATGTGGCTTCAAGTCATTCATGGACAAAGATTGCATGTATCTTTCTTAGGCAAGGGATACTCCAAGATAGTTATGCCAATTCACCTGAACATTTGGGATGCCTTCCCCTTGGCATTTGTTGACAGTCTTTCAACCACGTACTAGCCAGAGCTGACCCTGCTTTTTTCCAAGATCACAGGAGATTTTAGACAATATATGGTAATAACAGATGGATGCAATCCCAGGCTAGATATCTCACAACAGATTAGTTGTTTGTTTTTATTGGGGAGAGGGAGGAATGAGCAAGTGCAGCCTATGGGATAAATAGTGCCTACCTAGCTATGGCCCCACACTAGTGACCTCATCACACTAGAGTTTGGATCCACTTTAAATCCACTTTAGGCCTTTAAACAGCTCAGCCAGACAGGCCTTGGGCCTCACCAAACTACAAACCATAGAATTCTGCAGGAAGCAGAAACTGTATTAAAAGTGGATAAATACTCAAGTGTGATGACTTTAGAATAACCCTTTGGTTGCTAAGCTTTCTTTCTTAAAAATTTTCACTTCTATGTTAGGGGGTTAGAACTTTAAATGGCTAGTTATGCTTTTGTTGAAATAGCTAGACATTCTGACACTAGTGTTTGCTTTGTTTTGCTATGAGGGGTGTTAGGGCCTTGGACAGATGTGGCTTGGAGAGGTCCCAGTGGAGGATGGAAATGTCCCCCAGACATGACCAAGTTGTCATGCCTTGATAAACATAACAAAATAGTATGCATATGTGATGTAAATTTGGTGACAAAGTGAAGCTCCCAGAAATGTTTCATGCCCCCCAAATAACCACAGAGATCCTCTTAGACAGTGGTTTGCAACCTGTGAGTCCCCAGATGTTTTGCCCTTCAACTCTCAGAAATCCTAACAGCTGGTAAATTGGCTGGGATTTCGGGGAGTTGTAGGCCAAAACACCTGAGGACCCACAGGTTGAGAACCACTACTCTAAGAGCTTGTACAGCGGAATCAGCAGCGTCCAGTTAACACCATGTGCAAAAGACTCAGACCAGGCAGAGGAATTGAAAGAACAAAAGGAAACTTTACTTGTTGAGCTGAAGTCAAATAAACAGTTCAGCAATCGTACAATGTCCTTGTAGTTGCATAGGATCAATAACTAATCAATCAGCATTCAAAATATATCCAGCATAGCATATCTAAACTGCTACTTGACCGTAGCTATTAGAGAGCCTGTCTTTTTCTGTGCTCTCCCAGCAAGCCCAAATTCCAACTGACAAAAACCAGCCATCTGCCAGCAAACAGATACATTGTTTTAGGCGTGGCTTTGCCTCTGCAAAGCTGAGCTCTTTTGCAGAGATCTCCTGCAAACAACCTTGCAATGATTTCTTTACACACACACACACATAGCAATTTGACGCAATAGTTCGCAACCTGTAAGTCCCCAGATGTTTTGCCCTTCAACTCTCAGAAATCCTAACAGCTGGTAAACTGGCTGGGATTTCGGGGAGTTGTAGGCTAAAACACCTGAGGACCCACAGGTGGAGAACCACTACTCTAAGAGCTTGGAGGTGTTTTCATAATTTTTTCAGGCCCTTTGGGCTAATTTGGGCCGAGGAGAGGACTTTGGTTTGGAACAGGAATGAGCAGGAAATGATTTTATTTAACTTTCTGTTGTTTAATATGGAAACTCCTGGATTGTAAATATTCTGGGACTGGGTTGGGGGGGAGGGGATATGGCAAAAATGCTTCCTGAACCATTAAAGGGATTTTTAACGCACTGGGGAGCAATTGGGGGGGGGGGGAGAGAAGGAGAATACAATTCTCTGGGTTCTTCTATACCCCCTACTTAACTTCCATAATTTCCCACCTAGGCAGGAGCAATTCCAATATATAACATTTGTCTCATGGGTAACCAGTCAGAGTAATTGCACTGAAATGCTCACGATTCCAGAGAATGCTTAAATATTTCTTTATTAACTTTGTTGTTTAGAAACATTTCCATTTGCTCAACAGTAATGTACTTGGTAAGCTAGAAGCACCCACAATTGTTTGAGCAAGTGTTGCGCTTTGTTTATCTCCTCATCTCCAGCATAATGATGGCTGCATCCTTAAAGAGAGTCAGCCAAACCACTCCGGTCGATATTCGTACTTTTAGTTCTTTAGAGAATTAAACTATTTATTTGGAGCTGTGAGATCAAAGACAAGTTATATAAATACAGCTTGTTGCTTACTATTGAGTGAAATGGGCACTAAGTTTAAGAGCACATGCATCATCATTGATGTAAAATCAAAGGCAATTATTAAGATAATTGAGAAACAACCGATTGTACTAAATAGACTTATATATAATTCGCTTAAGTTTGGAATTGTGTTTCTTGGATGTAGGTCTTGGTCACAGTCGGGGTGGATAAATTCTTGATGGAGCAGTAAATTTCAGTTTACGGCTTACAGGTTTAAAAGGGATGGGGTGGGAGGAACTGGAACAGAGATTGGGAAACATGTTTGTGAAGCTGAAATAATGTTTGCCCTGCAAAAATGGTGAAAAAAACTTTGTTTTAATTCAATCACTTCAAATTCCTTATGCTTTTCTTTTAAAAAACTTTATTTTGTGTTTCAACACATTTTAAATTACCTTCCTATGCTTCTATAAACATTAATCATAGTTAACAGTGACTTCATTACCATAAAAATACGCTTCCAATCAATGTCTTTTATAGCACCAGGAAGTGCATTTAAATGTAACATAACCCCAAATAATAGTCTTGAGCAGCTTGGAAAGATTATCTAAAATAATTTACATGTTAGGGTCTATCAGGTGTTGCAATCGTTTTGACAATTACATGCATCAGTATCAGAATTTGTGCCACTGTCAGTGTCACACTTTACTGCCAATATTTTGAAATAGAATTAGATCAGTATTGTCTGGTCTGCTTACTTCCCATCACTGCTCTAAAATAATACGGAGACATAGGATCACAATTAAGGGTGTAATTTTTCATTAATTTTGTTTCTTGAAACTTTGTGTGACAAAATCTTCCAAAACAATAATTTTGAATGCCTAGTTGCAATTTGGACATAGATGTTTTGCACAGAAATATTATTTGCTTTGTAGAAAATTCTGTTTTCTGTGCTAACACAGTAGATGGCTGAAATTATGTGTGAAGTATGATTTTTATGTTGAAATCTTTGTTTTTGTTATATTGTTTTTTTGTTTTTTTAAAATAATATATTAATTTTATTTACATTCATTAATAACTTACAGTGAAACAAAACACAAAACAGTGAACATTTTACAAACAACAACCCCACCACCAAGGCCTGAACAAGTATCATTTCATTTACCATAAAATTTATAATTCAACCATTAAACCAATGTCATATCCAAAATTCCTGATCAACAGCATTATAATGTTTTCCTTTTTTACTTTCTAGAACATATTTAATGAAAACTGACCAGTATAAATCAAAATCAGGTCTATTAATTTTCCCCCTGAACACCCTCATTTCCATGGATAATTTATCATTTAGAGCTACGTTCCATACCTCGCCATACCATACTTCCAATGTGAGATTGGTTACTACCGTCCAATTCCTTGCAATTATAAGTCTCGCCACTGTGAGTAAAATAATCACCAATTCTTTCTTTTCCATTTCTAAATTCAACTTAGTGGCGTCCATAAATAATGCTAACCTAGCATCCGGAGTGATGTTTAAACCTATAATGTTACTAATTTCTATAAATATGTTATTCCAAAAACCCTTCACCTGTTATATTGTTGAAATATTTGTATTGATTAATCTTTGCTGTATAGCAGCGTTTCTCAACCTAGGGGTCAGGACCCCTTGGGGGTTATGAGGAGGGTGTCAGAGGGGTTGCCGAAGACCATCAGAAACACCCATATTTCTGATGGTCTTAAGAACAAACCCCTTTGGCAGAGAAGGCTGAAGATCTCTCCACCTCTCATGAGGGTTTTGTGTGGGAAGTTTGCCCCAAATATCTGCATATCAGATATTTAAATTACAATTCATAACAGTAGCAAAATTACAGTTATAACCATAAATATTTTTATGGTTAGGGGTCACCACAACAAGATAAACTATATTAAAGAGTTGCGGCATTAGGAAGGTTAAGAACCACTGCTGCATAGAATTTTTTTAAAATGTCAATTGACTGATTTTATTGGTGGTACCAGTAAACATACATTTATTTTATCGATAATTTACATTTTTATTTCTGTGAGTGGTTGTGTAGGAAGGGTCTATAATGGTGCTAAGACATCCCTGAATCAGTCACTTGCTGTTTGTTGAGGATAGTGCTGTGTGTTGTACAAAAATGTAAATATCTGTGCAGACATGAATATTTTGATTTATCCTAGAAAAGGAAGCAAGGTCAGCACCATTTAACACCAACCTTTTAGGGGGGCATTGCAGAGTGTGGATGCCATAGCCTGCCTTGTCTTTTGTTCTGGCCTAATGCCCTTCACTCTACTGGTGGGACTTGGGGAAATATCTCCTGTGAAGAATATGGAAGGAGGTGCCTTGAGCTATGTATGCAAAGAATATATGCATGAAGACAAAAGCATGTTATTTACTGAAATGTTTCTGTTTCCTGACATATATGAATAGTTTCATATCTCAGTTTTAAACTATGAGGGAAAATGGTTAAGGAGAAACCTGTTTGTGGAATCCCTGCAGATTTGCTGAAGTAACATTGTCTTGGAAATGATGCAACAAGCCTTCACTGTTCCATTACCTAATTGGTCCTACTGACAAAGATTAATGCCTCTTTTCTGTCTGGAGAGTTTTAAATGAACAAACGAAATTGCATGGCCCCAGTGATATCAGGGATGGGTTCTTTTTTGTGTCATTGCACCATTTCCTATCTAAATATGATGGTTTCTAAGATTAGCCTCTAACATTTTTGATAGAGTATAATTACTCTTTTGCAAAAAAATATTATATTTTATGCATTATGTCACTTTTTTGTTTGTTAATTTGTTTTTCTAAGATTAGATGTACAGTGTTCCCTCACTTATCGGGGGGGGGGGGCTAGGTTTGCAGGACCACCCGCAATAAGTAAAAATCCGTGAAGTAGGGACGCTATATTTATTTTAATATTTATACATTATTTTAGTAGTTATACACTATTTTAAGTCTTTATCAACCAATTGTGTGTTGATAAATCGCCTCCTTCTCCTCCTGCTGCCGCTTGGGCTCCTTTTCTCTCCCTTTGGCTTCTCCTTCCTCTTCCTTAGGCTGTAAATTGTATTTTTTATGATTTATAATAGTCTTTTAGAGTTTATTGAAAAACCGCAAAACGGCAAATCCACAAAAAGTGAACTGCGAAGTAGTGAGGGAACACTGTATTCATTATTACATACTTTCTTGCAATGGGGCAATTGTGAGCACATTTTTGGATTGCACCTAGCCTTGAACATTTCTCTCTGTTAATGTTATCAGCTCTTTGCCAATTTGAAATGGGTGTCTTTCTGTGCATACTCCAAATATGTGCAGTTTTCCCATGTCTGTCTCTACGTGTCACTGTGTGGATTATGGAGTGCAAATAGTGACCAGCCCAATGTTTGCACAGGATGTGTTGCCCAGGTTAAGCTTGCCAAAAAACAAAACCTTGAGAAGGAATTTCTGTGTTTGGATGTAAAGCTGGACCTTCTGAAGTCCATGTATGCTTTAGTTTTATTAATATGCACTTTACTATTGAGAAGGAAACTTGCTTAGTTGGTGCCACACTTTCAATCTTTTCAGACATTGAGAACGCAACAGACATTGCCTTGTACTCAGGCCTGGGTGCCGCAGTCATCACCGTAGCGGTCATTGTCATTGGTGTGACTCTCTACAGACGGAGCCAGAGCGAGTATGGTGTGGATGTGATTGACTCATCAGCTCTCACAGGAGGCTTCCAGACATTTAACTTCAAAACTGCCAGACAAGGTTGGTAACTCCAATTGCTGCTTATTGATGGGATATTGTTGGGATATTTGTGTCCTTCACTAGACATGTAACATCACTATGGCCCCCAAAAACGCACCACCTTTTCTATCAGTGTGAAGACACAGAGAAAATATGGACCGAGTCATTCTAAACATAAAAATATTGCTATATGTCCCTTTGTGATGTATTACTATGCTTCCTTTTGTGGACTGAGTGCTCTGTTGTGATTTTTTAACAATTGCTATGTGATGAGAGAAAGAAAATAGGAGCTACTATCACACAACTCTTGAGAACCATGAATATTTATTCCAGCAAACTGAGGTCCCCTTCTATTGCCATGCCTTTATTAAAAACTATGGTGGAATAGTGATGCTGTGGTTTGAGTGTTGGACTAAGACACCAGAAGACCAGGGTTCAAATTCCTGCTTGTCCATCATACACCACTGGATGACTTTGGATAAGTCACCCTCCCTCATCCTCCAAGGAAGGCAAGGACAAACCCACTCTGAATCTTCTTCTTTCTAAGCCAGTGTTTCTCAACCTGTGGATCCCCAGATGTTTTGGCTTTCAACTCCCAGAAATCCTAACAGCTGGTATTTCTGCGAGTTGTAGGCCAAAACACCTGGGGACCCACAGGTCAAGAACCACCGTTCTAAGTTATTTTCCCAATGGAAGGGTTAGCATTGTGACTGTAACTTCCACAGGGCTTTGTTTTGGGCATTCTCAGGTCTCAGGTTGGCAGCACGTATCTCTTCGTTGATGATGTTCATCCATCTTTTCTTTTGCCATCCATGTTGTCGCTATCCTGCAATCTCCAAATGTAGTGCTGTTTGTTCTATTGATGTTAGTTCTTTTCTCATGACAAACCAACTCTGAATGATTTGTGCTATTGAAACCTCATGATAGGTTCACCTTACTTGAGAAGCTAATGCAAATTCAAACTGTCAAATATTCAGATTGCATATGCCTCCGGGTTTTATCCTACATATCAAGTATTGTTTGTACTCCTTGGCTGCTGATTGTATGATTAAATTAATATTTTATTTGCCATTAGACCCTGATTTGGTTCTCTTTTGTGATGTGCCTATATGTCGTACTGTGAATTACCTGAAAAGTGCTTGCAAATCAAAGAACAGAAATTCAGCACATACTGATCAATGGTCTCTTCTGTGAAGATCCCTCTATTATTAAGGCAATGAAATATGAAAACACTGGCAGAAGAAGAAATCAATAGCCCTCTTGAAAATAGGGTCATCAATTTGCTTAGTATTCACTAGGCCAGAGGTTTTCCATAATAAGATTTCTCAACACTTTCCTCTGCGTATGTATTATTTTTAGAAAATAAAGTTCAGGAGTGAAATGGGGGAAAAAGGGACTGTAAACTCATAGAATTCAAAATGAGCTATAAATGAAAAGTGAAAAACAAAGGAGACCAAAAAAAGTCTCCTTTCCCTTAAAAAAGTCTCATATGAAGAAACTCTGATGTGTGCTGATGTTATTATGCGTGCCCTGGTCCATATCTGCTGGTGGCTAGGCAAGAACATATCTTTGACAACTGATTTTCTGAATGAAGGAATGTGTTTTTATGAGTTTACTACTGCATATGAAGTTATACTCAGTTCAGTAAGCTCTTATTTCCACTCTAAAATATTGTTATCCAAACATGTTACAGCCTCACAAGGACCTAGTTAATTCTGTCACTGTGCTACTGTATGTGCATACTTTATGCTGTACATAAAACTGACTGCTTAATTGATTTGCTTCCATTAGGTAACTCCCTTCTTTTGAACTCATCCATGCAGCCTGACCTGACTGTGAGTAGGACCTACAGTGGACCCATTTGCCTTCAAGACCCCATTGACAAGGAACTCATGACAGAATCCTCCCTTTTCAACCCTTTGTCTGACATCAAAGTCAAAGTTCAGAGCTCCTTCATGGTTTCGTTGGGTGTGACAGACAGATCTGAATATCAGAGAAAAACACATTCTGGGACATTTCCACATGACAGCAACAGAACCTTCAACTCTATACATACAAAGAACAAAGCGGCATATATCCAAAATTTGTCAACACTCTGCAAACAAAACGAGATGAGGACCACTGGAGTATTTGGCCACCTGGGAGGACGTTTGGGTATCCCCAACACAGGTGGGTTGCTGGAAATATGCAAATGGTTTAAAACGTGTGTAAGATGTTTATGTAAACCTAAGCCATGATAATGTCTTAGGATGTCCTATTTCTCACTTGCTCCCACTTTCACATTCTCTCATGCACTTTAAAATGCAAGCAAAGGTGATCTCCTTCTCTGATTCCTAGTGACTTGTCAGCAAAACAAGTGATCAGAGTAATTCTGTGGATCATGCGAATGTTTTTGAAATAGTGTATCTTGATTTCAGTAGAGCTATCCACACTGTGCCCCATGATACTGTAGCACAAAAAGTGGTAAGAAGTAGGCTAAATGATGCTGCTGTTGGGTAGATTTATATTAACTCAGAGGCCAGACCTAGAGAGCTAATGCCAAGCTTTGTCATCATCCTACAGAGAAGCGACAGGTGAGGTGCTCTATCCTTCTACTTTTGCTGAGAGATGTTGTTGATGAAAATGATGATGAGGATTATTATTATTATTATTATTGACACAACGATGTTGTATGACACAGCAAACAAGATAGACATGCTGGATTTCGTTTCACAAAACCACAAGTCGAACACTTCCCAAGTGTCTAGGACTGTGTGATGTATTTTCGGATGATGCGTGCAGATCCCAGCAGGGTGGCCTTTTGCAGTTGGCAGATCGTAATTTTGTCAATGTCTATTGTTTCCAAATGCCGGCTGAGATCTTTTGGCACGGCATCCAATGTGCCGATCACCACCGGGACCACCTGTACTGGTTTCTGCCAGAGTCTTTGCAGTTCAATCTTGAGGTCCTGATAGCGGCTGAGTTTTTCCTGTTGTTTTTCATCAATCCGACTGTCACCTGGTATGGCGGCATCAATGATCCAAACCTTTTTCTTTTCCACAACTGTGAGGTCTGGTGTGTTGTGTTCCAGAACTTTGTCAGTCTGGATTCGGAAGTCCCACAGTATCTTTGCATGTTCATTTTCCATTATCTTTGCTGGTTTGTGATCCCACCAGTTCTTTACTGCTGGGAAGTAGTACTTGAGGCATAAGTTCCAATGAATAATTTAGGCCACATAGTTGTGCCTCTGTTTGTAGTCTGTCTGTGCGATTTTCTTACAGCAGCTGAGGATATATCCCATTTTATATGTAGATTTTTATAAATGATTTGGATGATGGTATAGAGGGCATGCTCATCAGACTCATAGATGGCATTAAACTGGGTATGGTATCTAATATCAGAAGCCAGAATCATGATCCAAGATAACCTTAAAAATAATACACAGTAGGCCAAAACTAGCACAATGAATAGTAATAGAAATAAGTATAGGTGTTTTTATAGACAGGAAATATCAGATGTGTAAATACTTCATGGATAACAGTTTGTCACCTATGGAAGCGGAATTTAGGACTCTCTATGTTAGTACCCATCAGCAGAATGAGTGTCCAGATTAAGGGGAATAATGGTGCAATTTCTTTCTGTTTTGCTCATATGTTGCCTGGAGCATTGTGTTTACTTCTGGACATTAAAGTTTAAAAAGTAACAAGCTACAGGAAAAAGACTAAGATGTTAAAGATCTGGAAATGAAGCATTATGAGGAATGGTTGAGGGAGATTTGTAGATTTGGTCTGGAGAAGAAATAAATGAAATAAATGAGAAGTCATAATGATGACGGATCTGCTTATGATAATCCCCATAGCTATTTTTAATATTTAATATTTAAAGACCTAGTAGATGGAGAGACCTTGTTTTCTGCTTAACCCAATGGATTCAAATCACAAGAAAGGATATTTGGACTGAACAATGGGACCTTTTCAGCTATTCAACAGTGGAACAATCTACCTGTGAATTTGTCTTCATTGAATAGGTTTTTTAAAAAAATAGTTGAATGTCTTGCTATCAGTTATGCTTTAGCAGGCGATTTCTGCATTGACAGTGGGCTGGGCTGGGCTGAGTAAATCTCTTCCCACTGTGATTTCTTTGTGAATATGTCTCATTTAGATGTGGATATTTGTTACAGTTTTGAAAGTGTTGCAAAATACATCTTACCTTGCTAGGCTACAGCCATACTTTGTAAGCCACTCTGTGTCTCCTTCGGGGTGAGAAGGGCAGGGTATAAATATAGTAAATAAATAAATAAAATGCACATTTCTTGTTGATATTTAATAAAAAATTTCTTTAAAAACATGACCATACCATTTGTGTTACGAACAGTTTATAATGAGACATTTATATAAAAATAGATGATTAAAACTGGTTCTTTACTTGCAGTCTCAAAATAAGACATCAAACATTTTCCGCAACCTCACTCCTCATTATTTTTCAATATTTCTGAGTACCTAATAACTAACATTTCACTGGAAGATTTACATTTCAGGCAGATGCTGCATTTTATTAGGATATATTACTACCAAGCGATGAACTCATTGATTCAGAAAACAATCTGTAGCAGTAGTCATAATGAGAATGAGCATATGATGATGGACAGCACATAATAACACAAGATACATGAACTGTTTGATACAGAGACTTGAAGGTAGCCATCAAAATGCATGCTGCACCAATCCTTTGTTATGCAGGAAAAGAAGTATGATCACCAATCTATTCAGGACAGATGTTACTCTGACAGGGTTGTAATTTTGTGGCTATCTTTTCAGAAAGTGTTGTGCCAGCAGCCTTCATAACTAATGCTAGCATTTCCACAATATGGCATAGTTTTAGCCAGAGGTCAATGGTTTATCTTTTTTTTTAAAAAGGTAACCACATTTAGCATGTGCTCTTGATTCTGTTCCTGAGCATTCATTCTCCTGTCCTAAGTGTGTTTTTGATTACAAGGGGTATTTATTTATTTATTATCTCAGAAGCAAATTGAGAATTCAGTTATAACATATTTTTTTAAGAAAACACAAAAAAGTTAAAAACTTGACGTTATACTAGATTTTCCTTGACCTAAAGCTAGTCACTTGGAGTGCCTCTGGTGTCACTGTGAGAAGGTCCTCCATTGTGCATATGGCAGGGCTCAGACTGCATTGTAGTAAGTGATCTGTGGTTTGCTTGTTTCCACACTCACATGTCATGGACTCCACTTTGTAGCCCCATTCTTAAGATTGGCTTTGCATCTTGTGGTGCCAGAGCGCAGTCTGTTCCGCACCTTCCAAGTCACCTAGTCTTCTGTGTGCCCAGGAGGGAGTCTCTCATCCTGTGTCAGCCATGGATTGAGGTTCCAGGTTTTAACCTGCCACTTTTGGACTCTCACTTGCTGAGGTGTTCCTGCAAGTATTTCTATAGATCATAGAAAGCTGTTTCTTGATTTAAGGTGTTGGCATGCTAGCTGATATCCGAACAGAGGATGGGCCGGAGATGTCAATGCCTTGGTTCTTTCATTATTGGCTGCTACTTCCCGATGAATATCAGGTGGTGCAATAACAGCTAAACAGTATCATTTCTCCATTGGTGTAGTGTGTAGACATCCTGTGATAGTGTGGCATGTCTCATTAAGAGCCACATCCATTGTTTTAATGTGGTGAGATGTATAGAATTAGTGCTACCTTAACTTTCATGGCTCAATGCTATTGGAATTGTAGGAGTTGTCATTTTACAAGCTGTAGTTATTGTTTTTGTTTTTATAAGGTGAACCTGCCTTTGCACTTACTTCCTTGACTTTCTTCAATAGTCATTCCATGTATTTGCTTTTTCTACTACTGATAGGTAATCTGCATATCTTGAACTGTTTGCTGATGTTCCTTCTTCCAGTTTTGACAACTCTTTCATTCAAGTTCAGTCCAAAAAAAATGCAGCCTTGTCTGATTGGTAACCATTCAGTTTTTCCATTCAGGTACCTCTTGTCCTGAATACAGGGCAATCAAATATTGTGGCACATCTGTTTCTTCAGGAGTAATCCATGAATACATATTAGATACCTTATTTATTTCATATCCTGCTTATCTAGATCATGAACAAATCCTCAACATGAAGAATGTCTTCTCAGTATTTAGAGAAGACCTGTCCTCAAGTCTGTTTAGTCCTATGAAATTATTTTCTAGCCATGCCAACATGGACTCCCCTCCCCGTGCTTCCCTCGCCCACATATCTATAATTGCATGAGAGGTGTTGCTTGGAAAGGGCTGCAGCTGTGAATTTTTTTTGCATTTTCAATATGCAAAATCATATTAATTTCAAAAGAGGCTGTTCTCTTGTCACATGAAATAAAAAGGATGTCAAGGTAGCAGGTGTTTCTTTCTTTCTTTCTTTCTTAATCAAAGCTAACTACTGGAGTGGCATGTCAAAAATGGAAAGCTGGCCCTTGAGCATCCAAACAGTTAGATGAGATACTTGCTTTGCTTTGTGAATAAAAGCAGTTTTTCTCTTTGATGACATAGGGTTTTTGTAGTGTTCAGTCATTATTTTTTGACTCATTTGCCTTTTTTTTATGAGTAAAAGAAAAAAATGGGGCCAATGTTGTTGCTTGATTGTGCCACAAGCAGTTAAGATGCTGCTAACTCAGGATACTGTGATAAAGTTATGAACTATACTTAAAGTGCAAGATTATTTTTAAAATTCAATATCCTTCCATAATATTTCATTTTTCTTTACCTTACAGAACTATTAGTTATTCATGAATTGTTGAGTATTGTGGTCTCTTCCAGCTCTATGATTCCATGACATTTCTTGCACTTTTAATTAACTTAAGTATAATATTATTCCACAATAATGTCACAGAGTGTAAACAAGGAAAGGGAAGCATGAAAATGCACAGTTGTAGGACAGAAGAATTGACTCAACATGGATCTTAGCTTTTCAGACAACTGATTTTAACAAGTTCGGGAATTACTGAGGGAAAACAATCCAGCATGGGATTGGATTATTGAAGAAGAAGCTGAAAAAGCATGATTGCAAACAATCCCATGGAAGAAGAAAATTGGGAAACATCTGAAAAAAACCAATGTGACTACACAATGTGACTATTGAAAGGAAGGAGGGATAAATCACTAAGGACAATTACAAATTGGGAGCCCAAACTTGCAAGAATAGGATAAGAAAAGTTAAAACTCAGAATGAGCTGAGATTAGCTAGACAAGAGGCAAAGCAAAATAATGATCAAGGTGGCAATGAGGCCATTGGATGGCAATAAGGATGGCAAAATGCTTCCTATTTTCTTTTAGTGCTTTCATGTAGCAGCAGAGATCTTCCAAACTGAAATTGACAGGAAGATAGAGCAATTCTCCAAAAGCCAAATAATGCAATTCGAAGTCGTCTTGAGAGTGAGCTGTGTGCAAAATATACACTAGTCCCAAGGAATGTTGCAGCATGCATTAAGCCTGAAATGGTGTGGTTTTTAAAAAACTCACCAGAGAGTCTAGAATAAGCCAAAAACATACCACAACCAATCAGAATACATCCCATGCAGGATGGGAAAATGCGGAGCGCTTCTTAGGATACTGCTAGTTCTGAAGCACTTTAAGAATGTCAAAGTGAAGCTGACCAAAAAGGAAATAATTACTCCCCTGGGAAGGAAACTACATTATTCCCATGAGGACTCTATCTTTCTGTTTGCCCTCCATGGTCTGGGTAAAGAAAAAATCCTCAGTTTAGTTCTGATTCACAATTGAGTTATTGTGACCACTGTCTTGGCCTTGAACCCTGTCTTGGGGTGTTTGTGTAGGCACTCCGCAGTGGAACTGGTTCCTTCTAATCCACTTCCTAACTCAAGTCAAGTGTCAGTGTAGAACTGCCCTTAGCCAATAATTGCTTTTCTAACCAAAACAAGTTCAAATTTGTAGATCCAGGTAAACTGCATCCCTCAATACTTTACTGGATTTTAAAAGATTTTATAGGATTTGTAATGGTTTTTAGTCACATATAGTAAATTAATAACTGACTGACATTAAAGTCCGATCTCTCCCATAGGCCTAACCAGCTGACTTTTAAATTATGCATTTTTAATTTATGAATTTTAAAGTATAGCTTGATTTTTAATATGTATTGGTTTTAGATTTTTTTTAAACAGATGTGATGTGTTTTTAATTGATGTATGTGTTTTAACTGATGCCATTTGTTGTATTTAAATTTGTTGTTGTTCCCCTTCTCAATCCATAGGGAAACCCAGGAAAGAAATGCATTGCTGACTAGTTAGAGTGTTTAATTGGAGTAAGATGTATTGCCTTTTTTCTGTATAAAGTGACTTGTGGAACTTAGATTAACAATATGGTCCTTCTTCGTATATCAAAATACAAATTCTAAAAACAAACCTTGCTTTTTCCATTTTATATAAGGGACACTGTTTTACTGTGCTATTGTACAAAATAGAACTTCAGCAACCACAGCTTTGGGTATCCATGGAGATCCCGGACCCAAACCTCAGTGGATACCAAGGATTCACTGTACTGTTCTGTTGCTATTGCAAGTGTCATAATAATTGTCTCTCCACATGATCATTGTGGCTTTCAGATGGTCTAGTAAAGAGAGATTATATAAGGGCAAGACCCTCAGCGGGGTTTAATTGCAACAAAGCAATGTAAAGCTCTTTGTGCTTCAAATAAGTGAAGCCAAACTAGCACTGTTATTGATACAGGTCAAAAAGTCACCTTTGTTTAAACAAACAGCCATATCCGGATTTAGCAAACAGACCAATTTAACTGTCAATAGAATTGGTACTCGGTACAGTGAATTATCCCAGATATAGAAACATTATACAGAAAGTAATGGGGGCAATTGTTTCATTTTTGGCTTTGTGTACTTATCTAGATCTTCCCAAGCTATATGAAGTGAGATCCAAATCAAACTGATTTATTTGTGTAGGCACAAATGTGAGTGTGTGTATGCAAAAACAAAAAAAGGAGATCTGGAGTCCATATTCAGATATGTAAAATCTAACATATTTGTAATATTCATTGAGTGCTTGTTTCTGCATCTCAGTATGTGCTACTTGGATCTGAAAAATTTTTTGTGGATGCATGTATACATCAGTCCGTGCATATTTAGCCAATGTTATGGGGATTATAGAATTCCCTTGAACTCATAGCTGTATTCAAATGATGGATGAAAAATTGAGCTGTCAATGAGTTCCCCATAGCTGTCTTAGGGTATTGACATCGACTGTGATTCTGCAGTGTTCTGTACAAGTCCCCGTGATATATGTCCTTCATCAGAGAACTTCATGCAATAGGAGGAATAGCAGTCTACAAAATTATTTCTTATCCTATTCCTCTTTCCCACCTGCCCTACATTTTGCTTCCGACCTTTTTTTGTACAAAAACATACTCATGTTGTCTCTTCAGGCCACATAATTGTAAGAATCCCATTGTTGCTTACTAAGAGCCACACATGTTTTGACTAATATAAGTAAAATTGTACACAGAACACATCATGCGACGTGCGGGGCTTGACGATTCCAAGGCTGGAGTTAAAATTTCTGGAAGAAACATTAACAACCTTAGGTATGCAGATGATACCACTCTGATGGCCGAAAGTGAGGAAGAGCTGAGGAGCCTTATCACCAAGGTGAAAGAAGAAAGTGCAAAAGCTGGGTTGCAGTTAAATGTCAGGAAAACCAAGATCATGGCAACTACACCTATTGATAACTGGCAAATAGAGGGAGAAAACGTGGAGGCAGTGACAGACTTTATATTTCTAGGCGCGAAGATCACTGCAGATGCAGACTGCAGCCAGGAAATCAGAAGACGTTTACTTCTTGGGAGGAGAGCAATGGCCAATCTCGATAAAATAGTGAAGAGCAGAGAAATCACACTGGCAACAAAGGTTCGCATAGTCAAAGCAATGGTATTCCCCATAGTAACCTATGGATGGGAGAGCTGGACCATAAGGAAGGCTGAACGAAGGAAGATAGATGCTTTTGAACTTTGGTGCTGGAGGAAAATCCTGAGAGTGCCTTGGACCGCAAGAAGATCCAACCAGTCCATCCTCCAGGAAATAATGCCCGGCTACTCACTGGAGGGAAGGATATTAGAGGCAAAGTTGAAATATTTTGGCCACATCATGAGACGACAGGAAAGTTTGGAAAAGATCACGATGCTGGGGAAAATGGGAAAAAAAGGGAAGAGAGGCCAACCAAGGGCGAGATGGATGGACGGTATCTTTGAAGTGACTGGCTTGACCTTGAAGGAACTGGAGGCAGTGACGGCCGACAGGGAGCTCAGGCATGGAGTGGTCCATGAGGTCATGAAGAGTCGGAAACGACTATGCGACAGAGAGAGAGAGAAGTAAAATAGTCTTTGAGAGCCCTTGACATATGGTGCAGGGATTGTATGAGTTGAAATGGAGCCAGGTATGGAGAAACAAGTCTAACCTTAAATTTTTCTGCCATTTCAGAGTGGCCACATTCTGAGACCTTCTCAAGGCTGCCATTTGGAACATTTATTAGATTCCAATTAGGGAGCTGGAATGGGAATGAACCCCTCATGGTTTTGTATTTGGTGCTATCTGAATCCAAATAGAACGAAGGCTAGATTTGAGGAGGACAAGTTCAAATTCATTCAAAGTTTGAATTCCATGGCAAGTGCAAACATTTAAGGGATTGTGTTTAAAAACCTATTATTTCTGTATCTTACAATGTAGTATTGAAATTGGCTCTGGCAGTTCTCCAAACTTTCCTATTGCAGGCTAAGAGCATTTTCCTCTCTTGTGCTTTCTGAATGCTCCATACAACAGAAAACCCATCTTATCTGAGACCTTGAAGAGAGATTGCAATACAAATACTGTAGAATACATAATGTTGATAAACTGGAATGGGATCTGTGCCATGCCATTCACATGATGATGATAGAGTTTCATCCGTTACAAGGCCACAGTGAAGCCTATTAGGCTGACAATATGCTGAAACCATGATTCACTTTCCTTCCAGCAGAGATTTAGAATATTTCCTGGTAACGTTTCTTCTTGTTTTGTTACAGGGGTGAGCCTTCTGATTCCGCATGGGGCTATTCCTGAAGAAATCTCTTGGGAGATCTATCTTTCCATCAACCAAGGCGAGTCCAGGTAAAACAGGAACAACCATTATGTGCATATGTTGTACTCATTTGTTGAGAAGCAATGTGTAGAAGACAACTAGGGAAACAAACTTCTAATACAGTGGAGGGTGAAATGTAGTTGGTTGTCTACATATAGCTTCCAGGGTAATTTTTACCCTTGGAATTCTATGGTAAGAATAGGGTGATTTCAAAAAATCCCTTCCCATGAAAGAACATGCATCTGTGGTGCACCAGCCATAGAGGACATTGTGCATATTCTGTTTGCACAATATGAGATCCCAATATTTACAACCACTTTTGGTCAGAACAACCAACTGGGACCCAATTATCAAACTGTAGGAGGAGCCCCCCCCCCCCTTAATTCTAGAGGCCATTATGGCAGTAACACCCTGTTTTTCAACACTTTAATGGGCATAATACTTTTTTTTTAACGTAATGCTTCTAGGTATTCTGAAATGTCAATTTTGCCCTACAGTTTTTTGTAATTTAAAAATGATTTTTTTTTCTTTTCCTTGTTATGAAAAAAAACCAACCGGAATCAGATGAAATGATTTTTTTGATAGCCATTGTTAACTCTTGAAAAGAAAAGAACAGGAAAATGGGTTCCTGGCACCTTTCTTCTTTTTTTCATTTCATCGGCATTTAAAAAATCAAACCAACCTGCCACGGGTTTGTTTTGTTTGCTTTTGTTTGGAGCCCCAGGGGAGCTGTCAATGTGCTGCATTTGGCAAAGGCTGTTTAGTTCAGAGCAGGCCTGCATACAACATAGAGTTAGAGGGCAAATGTGGCCCCGTCTGCAAGTCTTCGCAGCCCATTGGGTTGACCTCCGCCTCATTATGTATGGCCTGCCAAGTTCAAGGTGGCCAAGAAATGTGAGTCCAGAGATTCAGCTTGGCATTTGTACTCATCTAACGTTGCCTGGAGCAGCATGTGAGCTGAGCGGAGTATCTCCAATATTCTAGACGAGGCATGAGCTATTCTAAATGGCTCTCTGGTGGCCAAGTTTGGAGATAAGATATTAAGAGAACAAGTTATGAAGTAGACATTCCCAGCTGAACTCTATGTACTGGCAGTTTTCCTGTTGCTGTGTATTGCATGTATATTTACAGTGCGCTTTTAAATACAGACTTTATTATGTAGCCATACAGAAACATCTGTGACAGCTATCAATCAATCAGTGATGCCTTTATTACAGTCAACAAACCATAAGACAATGCAATAGTTATACTGGATACACCTTACACACATATGGAAAGAAGTATTGGAAACATGGGAAACATAAACAGGCCACGTTGGGATAGTACAAAAGGATATAATTAAAAGCATGGAAAGACATTGTAAAAATGGCTTATTAAATATGTTTAAAATTTAGTGCATAACTGATGCAATGTAAACCTAATTTATACACACACACACACACACACACACATATATATATATATATATATTGTTTGCTGTGTCATACAATGTCATTGTGTCAATAATAATAATAATAATAATAATAATAATAATAATAATAATAAACATTTATATCCCCATACCAAAAAAGGGAAATGCTAAAGAATGCTCAAACTTTCATACAATGGCACTTATTTCACATGCCAGTAAAGTAATGCTCAAGATCCTGCAAGGCAGACTCCAGCAATACGTGGAGCGAGAGTTGCCAAGATGTACAAGCTGGGTTTAGAAAAGGCAGAGGAACCAGAGACCAAATTGCCAATATCATGTTCAGCTTTTAGAATTTATTCCCATTAGATTTGGAGTTGTGGAGTAGTTTAAATAGATGCCTATCTTTAAAGGAGATAGATTTATTCAGCAATGCTTATCATATTAATGAATGTTGTGCTTTCTCTTTTGTCTTGCTTTTGGGCTTCCCAGAAGAAAAGAGTTCTATCTGAAGAGAATGCTTGCTGATCAGCTTTTGGTCTGCTCCAGCAAGTTTTTAATGTCAATGGCTACTATTTATGATAGCTAATCAGAATCTCTGTGTAGAGAAGTTTCAAGTTTCTGTAGGCCAGAAAGTTGCAAAAAGCAAGGATTGGCCATATTTTTCCATGCTGTGCAGGTACATGCTTAGCTGCTATTTGAAGAAAATGCAGGAATGTTCACAAGTGTTGGCTTCAATGACATCGTTAGGTAAGCTTTGAGTCACAAAAACGCTGATTTTGCAAGGTTGGAGCCGTCTTCATAAAGTGCTTAGAATTATTTTACATAGCTTCAAAATATGAGTGATCAGCCAGTTCTGCTGCATGGTGATGGGAAGGGGGTATCCTTTGTACCTCAAAGATCTATATCAGTGGCATCTCAGGCTTGGCTTGATCTTGCAAGACAGTTCCCTGATCAATCACATTCAAACTGTAATGCAAAACCATTCATCTCATGTTTAAAGTGCACAGAATCCTATTTCCATTTGATTTAAGTTTGCTCCAACTTGTCTCCCACTTCCCACCTTCCTTTGACTGAACCCCTGTAGTTCCCTCAGTCAGTTGTGCTTCCTAATGTATTTTCTCTGCTTTTTAAAAATGTTTTCAGCCCAAGTTCAGATACAGTAGTCTGTAATGCTGGAAACTACTGTTGATCTTTCTCTCCTCTTGTTGCCGGAGGGCTGGTGCAGATTTCCTTGTTACTGCACAGTGTGAGGATTGGGAGATACTTAGCAACATCTATCTGATGAAATTAAATAAGCTACAACTATGTACAAGTGATGTTTGCAAGTGTCCCTTAGCTGTACATTCCTGGTATTTGTTTTAAGCTGATAGAAGTGATTCATTTACAAGGGGTAACTGAAGCTGAAGTTTTTCTTTGGTCGCAGTATACATTTCTCATTGGAGATCAGTTCTAGATCTTGTTACCAGCTTATCAACTCTTCTTTTGGACATGGAGTAATGGTCCTCCTTGGATAAGCTTCCTTCTGTTTTAAAGGATCCAAAAAACCCTTCAGTGTCCAGGAGAATGCAAACATTTAACTATTCTAACCCTTCCACTTGTTAGGGAGTGTGAGTTCTAAAATGTTGATAAGTTTCACTTTTTTAAATAAGAAAAATCAAAATTTATTTATTAGAAAGAGAAGAGACATTGATAAGGTAGAATGTTGTAGTGACTTGAGTTTCAAATATGGATTAGATTTTTAGTTCCCACTAAGACTGTGGTTCTCAACCTGTGGGTCTCCCAGTCTTTTGGCCTACAACTCCCAGAAATCTCAGCCAGTTTACTAGCTGTTAAGATTTCTGGGAGTTGAAGGCCAAAACATCTGGGGACCCACAGGTTGAGGACCACTGTGCTAAGGAGTGGAAACAACTCCTTAGCTTGGGCAAATCGCACTTTCAGGCTCAGAGGAAGGCAACGACAACTCCCCTCTGAACAAATCTTGCCAAGAAAACTCCATGATGGGTTCATGGTAGAGTTGCATAAGTTGGAAATGGCTTGAAGGCACATAACAGATACTATGATCCAGTGGCTAAGAAAATTATTGGATCAATTTATGAAGGAGTAGGAGAAAAGAGAGTGATAAAAGTTCTATATAGTTGTTATTTCATGTGCTGAATCAACCCCAAAGAGTGCCCAAGTTCCACTCTGTCTTCCTACATTTAGGATCTCCTTATACGTGCTGCTACAATAGCCAAATATCACTGCAAATCATTGTGCCCCTTGCCCTGCACCTTCCCAGCTTCACCACTATCTCATCAAATTTGGGGTGGGGGGGCTCAGTAAACCGATTCAACCCAGCTTTCCCTATGGAAAGGAGGAAGCCTCTTGTCATGCGCAACTGGCTATTTTTTGGTGGTTTTTTTTTTTTTGCACTTTCACCATGGAGCTGCCTGTAAATATTTTTCCCATGTGTGATGGGAGCCTGTGGACTCTGTAGCAAAATTGCAAAAAACCTGCTGCTACTGCTGATTTGTGAAGAGGTCCATAGAGAATTATCTGTTATCTAAGAACATTTTATGTGATTCCTGAACCCTAGAAGATTGAGATTCCAGTTCACATAGGGAATATTCACAGATACCAGAGACTTTTTGTTTCAGACTCTTGTCGTCTATATATAAGAGGGTGAAGGAACCAGGAAAAGAGAGGGACAGGACTTGCATGCTGTCCCATCTTCTTTCAACATTTAAAATAATGATCTGGACTGTTCTGTTAATTTAGATTCACAGAGGTTCTTTCCTAAATTTAATCTGACACCCCTTTCAGCTCCTCACCACTACCTTAGATAGTTGAGCTCCTTTGCAAAACCTTTCATATTGCAACCCCATCTGCTGCTGCTATTTTTTTGATCATTTTCAAAAGAAGATTAAAGATGTGAAGTCAGAAAAAGGGCAAAAAAACTCCCCATAAGAATGAACCCAGCTGTTTCATCTGCAAGGGCTCAGTAGAAGTGAATTAAAATGGGTTAATTAAATAGAAGGGGCACATAGTTTGTCTGCTGTTTTGCTACATCTGTAGGTTAAAAGTGAGAAATGCAAGCCAGACAAAAAAATGTCATCAAGAGATTTGCTCTCTGAAATGTGAGTGGAAAAAATCAAAGAAAAGCAAACTTTAATTAGAGCACCACACATTCTTTCTGCTTTTCAAAGGGGTTTCTGGCACTTTGGGTATAAAATGTAACTTTTTTCAGCAGTATGGGAAGTGTAAAATCAGATTTAGTGTTGACTTCCCTAGAGCCTAGTTAACCTGGTCTAGATTTACACAGCTGAGATGTCTGTCAAAAGTAATTGATCAATTGACCAATACTTGGAACCAAAACCACACATTACTATAAAGATGTGGCTACCAACTTCAAGTTAAGGAAAATGAAAAATGGTAAATGATGGCTCCCCCCCCACACTCCTGTAGGAGATTGGGTCTATCCTTGATCAGTTGTTTTAATAGAATAATAGAGTTGGAGAAGCTACTGCTGAAGATACATGGCCCTTAAGTTGCTGCACCTTGTATTCCAAGAGGGCCAACAACTTGCATTTGCTTCAGGAATCCACATTTTCCAGCAAGCAAGCAAACAATTGTTGTAGATGATTGCAGCAGCTTTTTCACTATCCAAATTCAGTAATTTTAAGTAGGCACTGAGGCAGATCTCCAACTCTTCCTGTGTTGGTACGGCTGTACCAGAAGCTCCAACTTTATTTTCTTTCTGCTAATGTTTGCAGTCATTGGGCAGGCCGCCTGTCCATCATCATTAAGTTTGATTCAGGGCTCTGGGAGGGAAGGAGCCATTTTTAAGTCAGTCTCACTTAAGGAAGCTAAACTATAGGACGTAGACCAGCTCGTCCCGTAGAAAAGCTTCATATCTCAAGAACATCCAGGGATATAGAACATCCGAGAAAACAGAAACAGAAATTTCAGGGGAAAAGTCCCAAAAGCTCTGGCTGACAGCTCACCGCCTCTCAGCCTCGCAGCTCCTGAGGGAAACAGCCCTAAAGTTTCCAAAGAAACCTCAGAGAGAGAACCCCAGCTGAAACATCTGCAAGCCTTGGTTGGTAGGTCTACTCGATGCCCAGATGCATTTGGAATCGGTAGTAGGTCCCACATCAGCTTAGGCCCATATGATAGACAGCCTGGGAGAGGTTATAAGGGGTTTTTCTTCTTACAGAGAAAGTACAGTTATCCAAAGCCAATTGCCCATCCCCTGGGGACAAGATTGAAAAGCCAACAGTTTATTAAGGAAACCTTGAAGTGTTATTTGACTCCTTGAAGATTTATTATTTGTTCAACAATAAAGACTTTGTTATTTCATTAAAGACTCAAAAGACCATCCCTTTCAGGAAAATCCTCAAGAACCTCTCTGAGGCACCCTGGCTTCCTGCTGGGTATACGTCCTATACAAAAAACAATAATTACAGGCCCAGTGCATGACAGAACACTTCCCATCAAAACTCTCCCACTCAACGCTCATACAAAATAGCTCTGTTTGCCTCACCTGTTAGCTGAGCTAATCATGCTCCAGGGACTAAGGCTGCAACTGTCTCTGCCAATTTAACTGCTTTGTTTTTACTCATTTGGGTGGTTTTAAAAAAATATTTTCTTCAAAATAATATTTATGAATATATCAATTTTTTAATTTGTTTTGTCATTCTGAGTTGCTTCAGTATCTCTTAGTTGAAAGCTAGGACATGTGTGACCACAAAACATCAGAATGTGGTCAAGACGATAAAAGTTTTTAATGAGACATTCATTAAAAACTTCTAACTATTTTGTCCTTTGCATCATCCAGGACATATTTTGCCTATCCCTTCCTTCCAAATTAGAAATAAACCCACTGTTTTTTTCAGGTCCTTATATAATGAGAGTCATACTGATCAATGTTGAATCTCAGCTATGGACAAACAGGATAGGAATAAATAAGCAACATCTAATCAAAGCACTTTCTTTCTTGTCTGCTGGAACTGGAATATGCTACTATCTTTATGTAAGCTTTATTTGGCAGCAGCAGGTTTTATTCTATCTATATTTCCACCATGTTGGTGCTATATACTTTCATAGCAAGAGCCTTGCACTAAAGGCAGAATTGTCAACTCAACAGTCTGGTTTAGCACTGCCCTGGAATACATCAATCTCCAGGATATAGTAATCTTTAAATCTCACCATAGGGGACTGCATTGAAAAGAATTGTGCACTGTGTGAAAATGCTACAAGTCCCTTCATGAAGCTTTGCCTTGTAAAAAAAGAGAACAAAGCCCTAGAGATATTTTCAAAGACTTCGACAAGTCCAGCCCAGTGTGGTACAACAGGAAGACTTTCAAAGCAGCCAAGTCTTTCGGTTCACATCTTGAGGAAATGTGATAGAAGTTTCCTTAAAGATGTTGATGTGAAGAGATGCTGAAATCTCTAAGCTTTGTTTCGTTTGCGTTTCCCAGAATCCTGCCATTTAGGAAGGATTTCATGTAGATTTTATGAGACTTTGAGAAAGATAAATAAAAAATACTCATGCTTTCTATAATGATCTCACAGGCCACAAATTGGGTACATTTACTCAAAATCTCTAGATGAATTTATTTTCCAACCTAGTGACATGGTGCACGAACATATTTCATGCTGGCATGTTGTTATGGCCTTGACCATTGTAATTGTATATGAATTTCTCCACCTCATAGTCCATTCCTATGTTAGAAATAAAGTGTCATCCCCTTTGCCATCCCAAAATGATTCTCTCTTCTGGGTGAACTTGAATTGAGGCATTCAAATTCACCCTGCAGACTGGATGCATGAAAACATCTGTTTATTAGCATTCCAGAGTTTTATGTTACTTCTCCTTCAGGAACATTGTTCTTGGAACTGGAAAAAAAATCATTTACAGGTTCCAAACTTCATGAATTCTTCAGTCCAACTGTTTTTGATTCGGTTTCATGAAGACTACCAATCAGTGTTGCTAGACCTCTGAAATAGCAATAATAGGGAATCAACATTCATGATGTGCAGAGCTGACAACCAGTAATTGGCTAATCATATGTCTATGTTCTTCCTAAATACCAAATTGAAGTATTGATTTCAGTTAACATAGCCATATAATAAAACTACATTATCCACATGTATTAATTGATGTACAGGGTTCCCTCACTACTTTGCGGTTTACTTTTTGGGGATTTGCTGTTTTGCAGTTTTTCAATAAACTCTAAAAGAATATTATAAATCATAAAAAATTACAATTTACAGCCTAAGGAAGGGAGGAAAGAGAAGCCAAAGGGAGAGAAAGGGAGCCCAAGAGGCAATGGGAGGAGGAGGAGATTTATCAACACACGATTGGTTGATAAAGACTTAAAATAGTGTATAACTACTAAAATAATGTATAAATATTAAAATAAATATAGCATCCCTACTTTGCAGATTTTCACTTATTGCAGGTGGTCCTGGAACGTAACCCCTGCGTTAAGTGAACGAACACTGTACCCATTTCTGTCTTTATGAAAGGCCCATACCCCTAAACATGGCATTTTCAAAAATCTGTCCCAGGCCAGATATATACTGATTGGTCTTTGGGATCAATCCAGCATGTTGTACACCAAATCAGACCAAGATATGGGCCATACAGGAATTCCCTCATCTGCTGCAGAGGCAAGAGGGGGTCCACATTGCTCAGCAGTGCCAAATGCAGTTCAGCATTGTCAGACAGCCATCCTTCCTGTCCGCTCCCAATGTCCATGTCATGGTGGTCTCCAGCCTGTCAGGCATTGCATATTGTAACATCAGCTGGGGTGATGTGACATCAAAGGAGGGGAGGGGAGAGGAAGAATTCCCCTTCCCCCTCCATCCCATCCCATATCCTAGCCAACATTACTGCATGTGATTGCCAACAGGTAGAACCCTTGTAACAGAAGACCACCATGGTACTGAGGATGGGGAGAGTTGGTGACTGCCATGCTTCTTCCATGGACCACTCAAGCCTAGGAAATATGGGGTGGCAATGGGGACACTTTTATCCATTTTGGATGTGACCCATCTGTTTCCACAGGTTCAACTTTGGGAGATAGTCCAAATTCTATGCCAGAATTCAGTCTTTTTAACAACTTTGGCTACCACAAGGCAAGGCCAAGTTAAGGTAGTTTTGCCCCTCATTACCTCGGGTATGTTTTGTATAGCGTTTGGTCAGCTTTGTGCAGTGTTTGACCAGCATGGAACTAATCTGGCTCTACAGTGACCTAAGTGGTCACGTAGATGTTGCCCAAGTTTTTCGGAAAAGAAAGGTTTTTCAACTTTTAAACAAAGAGCACCCCTTAGAACAGTTGTTCTCAACCTGTGGGTTCCCAAGTGTTTTGGCCTACAACTCCCAGAAATCCCAGCTAGTTTACCGCCTGTTAGGATTTCTGGGAGTTGAAGGCCAAAACATCTGGGGACCCCATGTTGAGAACCACTGCCTTAGAATTAGGGACACCTGCGCACTACATAAGGGGCAGGGTTTCTGAGTACAAATAATGACCCTGCTAGTAATTGTGAATGAATTAAAGATTGTCTACTTCATTAGTAACTTTCACCAGGGTTGTGGAACTTTTTGCCCATAAAGGCTCTTTATAAATTGGGGCCCAAGTTCCCCATTATATGCTTGATTTAACATCTCCAAATCTGTTGATAAAGAGATTTAGACATAGAGATAGCCATGTAAAAGAGAGGAGGAGGAATCATTTGTACATTGTGTGCCAGAAGATTTTGTACAATATACTAAAAAGCTGACAGCAACTCACAGCAAGGACACCATGTTTGGGCACAGGGAAAGATATTGTGGCTCACTGTGTGCCCTTATAATGCTGCAGCTCAACAATGGAAAATGTTTGTTGTGATATCAGACTCATGGACAATAAAACCAGCACTGTGGGAAAACACTTAATGCACTAATGGTTTGTATACAACCTTGATGCCTTGGCATTCAGCCTCCATTTCTTATAGGGAACACTGAATGCTCTGAATAGAGATGGTTGGAAGCAAAGAGAAGCATGAACAATACAAGCAGAAAATAATGAATAAGCCCGTTACTCAAATCCTTTTAGAAAAGTCTTGCTAGCAATTTGTCAAGGGCAGTGCTCATTGGTGCTGGCATGTTATGGTATCCTTTAAGAGGGAAGGGAGGAACAGATGCAAAACTTCATTGAATTTTGTTAGAACTCCGCATAATTACATGGGGACTGTATGCTTTTTGTTGCTTAGGTGCTCTTTTGAAGGCATGTGAAATCTTCCTGTCTCAGTTTTGCTTCTCTAAACCCCACTTGCATTTTAATTCCATTGCTGCTTCAGACTTGTTTTCTTCCTTTTCACACGGGAATCATATACTGTGGGCTTTTTTCATTGTTTTCTTTAGCATGGATTTGCTTGCTACAA
Organism: Anolis carolinensis; assembly: GCF_035594765.1. Taxonomy (NCBI): domain Eukaryota; kingdom Metazoa; phylum Chordata; class Lepidosauria; order Squamata; family Anolidae; genus Anolis; species Anolis carolinensis. The sequence continues at coordinate 13,521,915 of NW_026943819.1, read as the reverse complement.
TTTGCAGGATTCCAGCTTTGTCAGGAAAAGAGTGTCTTCTAAACAGTGTTTAAAAATACATGATGATTCTTCAAGGAATTGTCAGGTGGCTAGCCTTCTGGAATTTCTTGAATATTTTTGCTTAGTGTTTCAGAGCATGTTTAAGACACTGGATGAGGTTGTGCTTCAAATGCAGAGCTTGGCACAGACAAATTAATTATTAATTCATTTTTAAAATTAATTAACTGTAAGACCAACAAGGTCTAAATGTCACTGCTTACTGTAAACCCCATAAAAGGCCTTTGTAAGCACACTCACAATACTAATAGAAGGCTTGTTTTCTTGGGGCTCCTAGAAGTCAAGAAGAGGAAGGAAGGATTTCGTTGATTATATGGCTTTCTTCTACTTTGTAGTTTAGAATAGCTACGGGTCTGAGCCTTATGGGAGAGAGTTACACCAAGCAGAGGCACATCTTATTAGGTTTGAAAATTAATTAACTAGTGTTAAATATTAAGAACTAAAGAATTAATTTGATGGCATTGATAGTTTTCACCTATCTGAATTGCATTTAGCTTTCTGCATTCTTTTTTTTTACCAGCCTGGCATTCAAACAGATTTTTTTTTTTGTGTCAGGAGCAACCGGAGTTGCTTCTGGAGTGAGAGAATTGGCCGTCTGCAAGGACGTTGCCCAGGGGACATGTTTTGATGTTTTAGCATCCTTGTGGGAAGCTTCTCTCATGTCCCTGCATGGAGCTGGAGCTGATAGAGGGAGCTCATCCACACTCTCCCCGGGTGGGATTCGAACCTGGCAGCTTTCAGGTCTGCAACCCAACCTTCAAGTCACAAGGCTTTTATCCCCTAGGCCACCGGAGGCTCCATTCAAACAGATGTCTAATTATATTATATTGATAATTTAATATTGATAATAATATTATGATGTAATCTATATATATAAAAGGATAAAGTTGTTTGCACAGTGACTATAACAACAAAACTAAACGTCCCAGAAATACGAAACTTGGCAACACAACGCAAAAGCCTTGCCTCCCGGTTGTAACAACACAACCACACCACAAAACCACACCGGACCCACAAAACTCACAACGCATCGTGACTATAACAACACAACTAAACACCCCAGAAATACGAAACTTGGCAACACAACACAAAAGCCTTCCCTCCCAGTTGTAACAACACAACCACACCACAAAACCACAATCCAGACCCACAAAACTTACAATAACACATTGTGACTATAACAACACAACTAAACGCCCCAGAAATACAAAACTTGGCACACAACTAAACGCTCCAGAAATACAAAACTTGACAACACAATGCAAAAGCCTTGCCTCCCTGTTGTAACAACACAACCACACCACAAAACCATAATCCGGACCCACAAAACTCACAACAATGCATCGTGACTATAACAACACAACTAAACGCCCCAGAAATACGAAACTTGGCACACAACTAAACACCCCAGAAATACAAGACTTGGCAACAAAACACAAAAGCCTTGCCTCTCGGTTGTAACAACACAACCACACCACAAAACCACACCGGACCCACAAAACTCACAACAACGTATTGTGACTATAACAACACAACTAAACGCCCCAGAAATATGAAACTTGCCAACACAACACAAAAGCCTTCCCTCCCAGTTGTAACAACACAACCACACCACAAAACCACAATCCGGACCCACAAAACTCACAACAATGCATCGTGACTATAACAACACAACTAAACGCCCCAGAAATACGAAACTTGGCACACAACTAAATGCCCCAGAAATACAAAACTTGGCAACACAACGCAAATGCCTTGCCTCCCAGTTGTAAGAACACAACCACACCACAAAACCACAATCCGGACCCACAAAACTCACAACAACGCATCGTGACTATAACAACACAACTAAACGCCCCACAAATGTGAAACATGGCACACAACTAAACGCCCCAGAAATATGAAACTTGGCAACACAACACAAAAGCCTTCCCTCCCGGTTGTAACAACACAACCACACCACAAAACCACAATCGGGACCCACAAAACTCACAACAACACATTGTGACTATAACAACACAACTAAACCGGATGGCCATCTGTCTGAGAGGTTTGGGTGGGGTCTTCCTCCATGACAAAAAGAAAGGCATTGGACTGGATGCAAGCTACAAATCCCAGCACCCCATGGCATGGAGTCCATGCATTTCAGTTAGAGGCCTCTTCCTTCTCCCTTTCCCCACCATCCAACCCACTGACCCAGTTCCATGGCTCCGCAGGCAGGAAAGACTGGGACGGATAGAACGAAGGAAGGAGGGAGGGAAGGGAAGCGGAGGAACGCCAAGGACAAGAGTCCTCCCTCTCTGCCCGGAAGGCCAAGAGCAAAAGGGAGAGAAAGACCATTGATCCGGTTATATTTACCCTCCTTTCTGACCAGTATGTTCTTATCAGCGAGCTCAGGATCAGAGCAGAGAAAGGGAACAGCATAGGAATAAGGGAAACAAGGAGAGCACCCACTCTATCCATCCATCCACTCATCTATCCATCCACTCACCCACTAAGAATAAACACCTACACAGGCAAGAATCAGCCATGCACTGAGGCTACAAGGCCATTCAGTGCTCATCCACCTCCCCAATCCCTACATTCACACTTGGCCTCCAAAAAAACAATTACAATAATAACAATGACAACAACAACAAGAATCAACACCATCACAGGCAAGAAGCAGCCAGGCACTGAGGCTGACAGGCCAGTCAGTGCTACACTGGGCCTCCAAAAAACAATACAGTAGCATCTAACTTATCTAACCTTCATGACCACCACAACAACAATAATAATAAACACCTACACAGGCAAAAAAAAAAAGACTATTGTACCACAATAAAAATATAAACCGCACTCAGCAGAATCAGACATCACAATCCACAACAAACCAAAGATAACAAGGATCTCAAGCAATTATCAATCAACACAAAAATTGAAGAAGGTAACATACTTCAAATACTACTACTAATGTGAGTATAAAGAAGGGTGGAGGTCACAGATAAATACAACCTAATGTAGACTGAACAACACCACCAAACTAAGCCACAGCAATGCGTGGCTGGGCACAGCTAGTACAATGTAATAATAATAATACACTATTATAATTGTATATTTATATTACATGTAATAGTACTAATAATATTGCAATATAGTCATATAGTACAATATCTATATATATAAAAGAGTGATGGCATCACGGCGACCCACAAAACAACAAAACTACAGGCCCCCCAACCTCGAAATTTGACAACACAACCCATCATCCACACCTCTAGGTTGATACAACAAAAAGAAAAGAAAAATAAAGTCCTAATTAGAGAGAGAGGAATAATTGCTTTTATCCAATTGCTGCCAGTTAGAAGGCTAAGCTCCTCCAACTTGGTCTCCTAGCAACCCAATAAAAAAATAATAAAAAAACACTAAAAATTAATACAATAAAATACTATAATAACAGAAAATAACTAAAAATAATACAAGAAAATAATAAAATATAATAAAAATATAACTTACAATAAAATTAATTAAAAATGCAAATAACGTCAAATAAAAATTACACAACAATTTTTAACCAAATACCACCACCACTTTGCCACAGCAACGCGTGGCCAGGCACAGCTAGTAATAATATATAATGCTTATATAGTGCTTATATTGTGCTATACTAATAATATAATATATTGTATGTATATATAACTTGTAAGCCGCCTTGAGTCCCCTTCACGGTGAAAAGGGTGGGATATAAATGTTGCTAATAAATACTGTATATACTCGAGTATAAGCCGACCCGAATATAAGCCGAGGCACCTTGTTTTACCACAAGAAAAATGGGAAAATGTTGACTCAAATATAAGCCGAGACTGGTAAATTTCAGAAATAAAAATAGATACCAATAAAATTACATTAATTGAGGCATCGGTAGGTTAAATGTTTTTGAATATTTACATAAAACTCTAATTTAAGATAAGACTCTCCAACTCTGATTAAATCATTATTCTCATCTTCTTCAATGTAAATGCCCTTATGTATCCTTTTAATAATAATAATAGGGTAAAATAATAAATGTAATAACAATAATAATATCAGGATGAAATAATAAATGTATTAATAATAATAAAAATAGAGTAAAATAATAAATGTAATAATAGCAATAATAATAGAGAAGAATAATAAATGTAATAATACCAAGAATAATAGAGAAAAATAATAAGTGTACCATATATACTCGAGTATAAGATGACCAGGACCCTCACTCGAGTATAAGCTGAGGGGGGCTTTTTCAGTCCTAAAAAAAGGGCTGAAAACCTCAGCTTATACTCGAGTATTTACTGCAATTTACAACCCCTCTAGTACATTATGCAAAAGGATCCCAGTACAACTTTATAGTCTGAGATAAAGATGAATCTGAGACTTAGGCCATGTCTGTTGTTATGCCAATATTCCAAGGTAAACTCATCTGGAGATGCCCTAATGTAGTCTGGGAGATCTCCAGAACCATTTTGGCATCCAGATGCCAAGGATACATTGGGGCTGCCACAACTGTTATATAGCCTTCCTTGAATAGCTCCCTTGTGCAAGGGCTTTCTGGTGACATTGCTTTCCTGGTCATATGGCTGGGTGCCCTTCACAGAAGTGATGTCACTAGCGTGATGGCACGAGCTTTTGTGTCCATATAATCTTTTCCTTGAACCCTAGCATTGAGGTGCATTTATGTATGAGTAGACTGCAGGAAAGAGGCAGCTTAGAGCAGCAACTTTCTCCTATTTATCCCTGTTCAAGTTCAAAGAAAGCAACGCCTTGCCTAGTACAGTAGAATCTCGCTTATCCTACATAAGTGGGCCGGCAGAACGTTGGATAAGTGTAAATGTTGGATTATAAAGAGGGATTAAGGAAACGCCCATTAAATGTCAAATTACGTTATGATTTTACAAATTAAGCACCAAAACATTATGTTTTACAACAAATCAACAGAAAAAGCAGTTCAATACATGGTAACATTATGTAGTAATTACTGTATTTACAAATTTAGCACCAAAATATCACAATGTATTGAAAACATTGACTACAAAAACACTGACTAACACTGGATAATACAGAATGTTGGATAAGTGAAAGTTGGATAAGCAAGACTTTACTGTAGTGTGATGGACTCGAGGATCTTGGCCATTGTGAGTAGTGATGAAGATGCAAATTAGATTTTTTGAAAAAAACTGAATAAATGAATATGTCTGCTGGACTTCCTTTGTGTATTATTATACAGATTGCTTCACCATGGTCATTCTGACTTTCTCCTCCTCACACTCTTATTTCTTATTCTTTTCATATCTATATATGAGATCTTAATAGATGAAAATGTAGACCATTTTGCCTCATCAACATCCATGAATTTTAGCATGTTTGTAACAGTAAGTGAGTGTAAAACCCTTTGTATATTGAAATAACTTGATGTTTTCTAAAGCTCTTAAGAGGTTTCCTGTTCATGATGAGAGCTTTTTATAAACCTTTCTTTTTTATATTTATGTGCAGTCATTTTTAAATAGAAGAAAGGCATTTCTTTTCAAGGGTAAAAATAGTGTTAAGAGCTTGACAATGTCATTTTGAGGAAATAATTGAACCATGGTGAATTCCACAATTCTTATGTTTGATAAAACACCTTCTTTGCCTTCGCCCACTCATAATTTTGAAAACTAGCAAATACTGTGTAATTAGAATGCTGGGAAAGACAGTTTTCTCTCCAGCCTTCCTCAGAAAACAAAACAAGCATCTGATTTTGATGAAGTCTAAAGGATTAGATCTGGTTTGTGATTTGTTTACTCTGCACTCCGGGGAATCTTAAATACCTGCAAATATACAATGTTTTACTCCCCTTCCTCCCTTAATAAACACTGAGCTAACCGTACACTAGTCACAGTCCTCCTGCCATGCTGGTTATTAGAGAGGAGGCTCTTGCTGTTTGCTGTGTGTGCGAATTCATCTAATTAGTTGATTTCAGTTCATTTGGCATTAAATAATTCCCAGGATTCCCATCTATTTGCTCATTATGTTCACTGGGAAAAGCATCTTCTCAGAAAGCAATTAAAATGCTCCCTGCAGAAGTTCCTATCATTGGTCACACAGCACATGGATGGTGAATCCCACTAGGACATTTGCAGGCAACACTCTTTTCAGTGAATACAGTAAACATAGAATGTTGTCTAGGAAACATTAGAAAAGTTGTGGAGCCCAATTAAGAAATTGAGGTAAGACAAATCTTTGGGATTAATTGATTGTTTTATTGATAGTGATGACGCATCTATTGTCATGTTGTATTAACCAAGAGGGAATTTCTAAATTCTTGCTATTCCATCCTATGAAGGGATAAATTGTGTTATCAAAGGCTTTCATGGCCAGAATCACAGGGTTGTTGTATGTTTTCCAGGCTGTATAGCCATGTTTCAGGAGTATTCTCTTTTGATGTTTCACCCACATCTATGGCAGGCATCCTCAGAGGTTGTGGCAGGCATTTTCACAACCTCTGAGGATGCCTGCCATAGATGTGGGTGAAACATCAGGAGAGAATACTCCTGGAACATGGCTATACAGCCTGGAAAACATACAGCAACCAAGGGATATATTACTTGAAAGTTATAAAGCAGACTAGAGTTTCATCAGTCCCAGAGATTACTAGGGATGAGACCTTAGTTGGGATGACATGCATTGTTTCATGCCACTTTCTTGCTATACGATTTCTTCATAATTGTTTTAATTTGGAGCCTCCTTGTAATGTATTCTACTTGTATTCTACTCTGAGGGCACCTTCCTTATACTAACCACTTGTGGTAGAGGGACCTGTATACTCTATCAAACTTACATGGTGTCCGTACAACAGCTTGGGGACTGGGAAGGTTCATATCTAGCCTCTGATTGTAGGTCTTGGGTGAAACTTACATGGCCATGAAAAAGTAGACTCACCTCAAATCCACTAACAGTCCCAAGACATATGCCAACTTCAGTTAAATACACAAGCTTTCTGGAAGTTCCTGTGTATCCCAGAACTTTCCAAAAGTCTGGAAAGCATGATCGAGTGGCAGGGGAAAGGGATGGATCGCCCCCATGTTGATCATGGGGATGGATCATCCCCATCCCCATGCTGCTCCTCTGCTCCTTGCTAGTCATGGAGCTCAATGTGAGCTGTCAACATTTGGTTGTCAACATATACATGTGTTTCACAAACTGAAAGGTGAATGAAGTTGCATTTGTGCCTTGCTCTGTGCAAAGTTCAGAAATATAAACACAGAGAACAGTGAAGAATTGCCAAAATCATAGAATCATAGAATAGTAGAGTTGGAAGAGACCTCATGGGCCTCAGTCCAACCTCAGTCCAACATCAGTCCAACCCCCTGCCAAGAAGCAGGAAATCACATTCAAAGCACCCCTGCCAAGAAGCATGAGACCTCAGTCCAACCCCCTGCCAAGAAGCAGGAAATCACATTCAAAGCACCCCTGGACAGGTGGCCATCCAGCCTCTGCTTAAAAGCCTCCAAAGAAGGAGCCTCCACCACACACTGAGGCAGAGAGTTCCACTGTCAAACAGCGCTCACAATGAGGAAGTTCTTCCTGATGTTCAGGTGGAATCTCCTTTCCTGTAGTTTGAATCCATTGTTCCGTGTCCTCTGCAGGGCAGCAGAAAACAAGCTTGCTCCCTCCTCCCTATGACTTCCCCTCACATATTTGTACATGGCTATCATGTCTCCTCTCAGCCTTCTCTTCTGCAGGCTAAACATGCCCAGTTCTTTAAGCCACTCCTCATAGGGCTTGTTCTCCAGACCCCTGATCATTTTAGTCGCCCTCCTCTGGACGCTTTCCAGCTTGTCAACATCTCCCTTCAATTGCGGTGCCCAAAATTGGACACAGTGTGATTCCAGGTGTGGTCTGACCAAGGCAGAATAGAGGGGGAGCATGACTTCCCTGGATCTAGACGCTATTCCCCTATTGATGCAGGCCAGAATCCCGTTGTCTTTCTTAGCAGCTGCATCACATTGTTGGCTCATGTTTAACTTGTTGTCCACAAGGACTCCAAGGTCTTTTTCGCACACACTGCTGTCAAGCCAGGCGTCCCCCATTCTATATCTTTGTATCTAAGATTAGTTTCAACTTAGAAAACAGATCCAGATTATGTAGATTGCAATGATCCAGAGGGTCTTTGCAGATATTTGGGTGGGATAAGGATAACAAGGTTATGGACCATCAGTGACTAGGGCAGTGGCATGCACACACCTCTGCCCCACAAGAGCATTCTATGCATCAGTGATATGTAAATGGAGTTATGCCATTGCTGTGCCTAAACATTGTTTTGATGTGCTGCTGACAATGAGCTTGAGTACTGAGTACTGTGTGTTTCTGCATGGCAAAATAACTGTAGCATGTGAGGAAAGGGTGAACGTCCTGTTGTGGATGATCTCCCTGTCCCAACACTCTGTTCCATCTATTTATTTAATGATAATTCTTTACGTAGATAAGGGAAAATGCATGCAACACATGTTTCATCTATGTTCGGGGTTTTTTCTGATTCCAAATGTGGTCTGAAGCAATTTAAATTTAACTGTAGGAAAAGGAATGGATTTATAATTAGCAAGTTATTTGTAATTTCATAGGTTCCACGGTGAAACTTCAGGCTCTTCACCTCACTTGTCAAAATGTACAAGTTCTTCCTCTGAGAGGGATGCCGTGTTTTGCTATTCAAACATAAAAGTGACCTCTTAACCAGGATTCTCGCTAGCAGATAGCTAAAGACATTTTCGTAATGGCTAATCATTCCTTGGAGATATTTTCTTAAGTGAGCATTAATGACTGGTGTTTACGGCTCGACTCTTGTAACCTTTTTGGCTGGAGTCTTGAAATAAACAGTTTGGCACTTGAGGCAGGGAAAAAAAACAACACTGAAGCTGGATTGCAAGGAAGAGCCTTGTTCCTTTCCAAAAGCATTTTTATGCTGATTTGAGGATGCCGGAAAGGGGGTGGGTTACCACTGCTTTAGAGACAGATACAGGTTATTTGAGTATCTAGGCTTGCCCGTGCCCAGCAAGTATAGATTACAAAAAAACTTAATGTTCTCAAGAACTTCCTCATATTTGAAAAGTGACCTTAGCCAGAAGATAGCTGCAGGAATGCTACTGCTTTCCCAGTGAAATAGAAACTCTTGTTAGATTGTTTCTGTGTTCTTGTTTTGCTTTTTGAAAATATTTTGATGTATGAAAAGACTGATTATTTTCTATTGGGAATCTTCCCTACCAGCATAAGTACAAACTCTGGAATCATAGCCCCGGGGAAGCAAACATACAGTGGTTTTAAAAATGTAACCTGTATTTTGTTCTCACAATGGGACATGAATTGTCTAACTTTTCCCCCCGCCCAATGGTAAACTTTTCCAATTGTTTGTCAGCAGCATATTTTTGATGCAGGAGACCAGGTTTGAATTTAGCTTGCATGATGTGAATAAGGGATTAAGGCTATGAATACAAACCATAGAGTAAATAATGATGTTTATCACGGTCTCAAGGTATACACAGATGCCACATGGGGTAGTCCTTGGCTGTACAATAAATAATTTGACGTTAAGACAGCGGCATGCTATTTCCCAAGGCTGAGAAAGGAACAATTTTTCTCCATTTTATAAGAATTTACCAAACTGTGTTTCTCTTCAGGATTATAAGAAATTGAATTTTTAAAAAGAGAAAATGGACGAAACTGAAATGTTTGGATACATAGTTTCAAGTCTGGGGGTTTTATCCTTTAAATTTTCAGTATGCAACCATGATCGTGCTAAATTAGCATAACCACAAATGAAGCTGGCAGGCAATACAACATTGTCTTGTCTTGTCTTGTGATTAAATCTGTGTATACAAAACCTGTGGATACAGAGTACGTGACCATATTTGGTTTCCCCTTCCAGCCATGCTGAATGGGGAGGGCTATTTTCCCACCCCAATGAATTGAGACCAAGTTCTGCGGGTGGAGCACAACATATAGGTGCCTGCCCCACTCAGCTTCTAGCAGTGAAGCAACAAAGTTGGCCCACCCTCCCATCCTACAACAGTGTACCAGAGGGTTGCTTTGGGGCCAATTAGGAATCTCCCTTCCCTTTTACAGGGGTTTTTTTTTTTCACCTACCCTATACTGTTGAGGCTAATGAGTAATTGGCATTAGGGCAGTGGTTCTCAACCTGTGGGTCCCTAGATGTTTTGGCCTTCAACAGTTTAAATAAGTAACAATTTAATAAAAGTTTTCCATATGTATCCCAACACAGTTGTCTGGTCTCGTTGTTTCATTGATGGATGGGCAAATGTTCAATGTAGCTAGCCATTCCAAATTGAAGATGGAAGAGGGGAAGATTTTTTTTTTTTTTTAGAATTTAACAAATTGGCCAGTCAAATATTTCAGAGCGAGCCTAAAGTATGGGAGAAAGGGGAATGGACATACTGTATATACTTGAGTATAAGCCTAGTTTTTCAGCCCTTTTTTAGGACTGAAAAAGCCCCTCTCGGCTTATACTCAAGTGAGGGTCCTGGCTGGCTTATACTCAAATATATATGGTACATTTATTATTTTTCTCTATTTTTATTGGTATTATTACATTTATTATTTTACTCTATTATTATTGTTAGTATTACATTTATTTTACTCATTTTTATTATTATTAATAATATATTTATTATTTCACTCTGATATTACTGTTATTACATTTATTATTTTACTCTGTTATTATGAAAAGGATACATAAGGACTTTTACATTGAAGAAGATGAGAATAATGATTTAATCAGAGTTGGAGAGTCTTATATTAAATTAGAGTTTTATGTAAATATTCAAAAACATTTAACCTACTGATGCCTCGATTAATGTAATTTTATTGGTTTCTATTTTTATTTCTGAAATTTACCACTCTCAGCTTATATTTGAGTCAATGTTTTCCCAGTTTTCTTGTGGTAAAATTAGGTGCCTCAACTTATATTCAGGTCAGCTTATATTCGCATATACAGTATTTGTAGCAACATATTTATAAAAAGCATATTTGTAGAAAGTTTACTTTTATTTCTCTGTTAAGATGTATGAATAGACCAAGGACATTTATGTTAATTACATACACACACACACCATACATGAACACATCCACAGAGAGAAAGAGAGAGAGAGAGATCGATTATATTTTATATAGTACAAAGAAGAAATAAACTGGGAATATATAACTAACATCAGTGTCAGTAACAAAAGCTATAAAATTAATGAAGTAGATCATTGAAAGATCATCTTTGTTCTTGCTGAAATTATTGTCCCTGAGTAACAGGGGCTTGTGTTTGTGCAACTCCATTACAGTAAATTAAGAAAACAATTAAGTAATAAAACACTTGCAATAGAGGATCATGCCAGTTTAACTGACCTGTACTAAGTACTTGTTGTTTTGTGATTCAGGTTTGTTTATTCATTATTATTGCTCCTGTTGTTGATGTTGAAAAACCCACACTGTGATAAGTTTCATTTCTCTTCCTTCTTCTCAGACTCGTCCTGTCATTTTCTGTGTGTAGTTTTTCCATGCTGTTACTCTATTGAAAAAAAATGTATTGATTCCTATTGCGGCCATCAAAGCATTGGCTTCTGCTTCCATGCTTGCTGAGAGGGATTTGTCCTCCTGGGAAAGCAAACACTTGAAATGGAAAACCCACATATGTTTGGCAGGAGCTTTTCACTATTTACTTGTGTATGGTTTTAGGCGACCATCAAATCTGAAATTGTGTTTATTCTCTGGCGTGCAGCAGTCCACGTTTCGCAGGCGTAGAGCAGGGTTGGGAGGACAATGGCTTTATAAACAAGCACCTTGGTATCTCTACGGATGTCCCGGTCATCAAACACTCTCTGCTTCATACGGAAAAATGCTGCACTCGCAGAGCTCAGGCGGTGTTGTATTTCAGTGTCGATGTTGACTTTTGTGGAGAGGTGGCTGCCAAGGTAGCGGAAATGGTCAACGTTTTCTAATGTTACAGCGTTAAGCTGTATTCCTGGCATTGCAGAGGGATTAGCTGGTGCCTGTTGGAAGAGCACTATGGTTTTCTCGATGTTCAGTGAGAGGCCGAACTTCTCGTATGCTTCTGCGAAGGTGTTGAGAGTGGCTTGTAGGTCTTCTTCTGAATGCGCACAGACTACGTTGTCATCAGCATATTGGAGTTCTATAACAGATGTTGTGGTGACCTTGGTTTTGGCTTTCAGTCTGCTGAGGTTAAATAGCTTGCCATCTGTCCGATAGATGATTTCCACTCCGGTGGGAAGCTTCCCATCAACAAGGTGAAGTATCATAGCGATGAAGATGGAAAATAAGGTGGGGGGAATAACACATCCCTGTTAGACACCTGATTCCACCTTAAATGGGTCACTTTGGGAGCCGTTGCTGTCCAAGACTGTTGCCATCATGTCATCATGGAGGAGCCGCAGGATGTTCACAAATTTGTCAGGGCACCCGATTTTTTGGAGGATGGTCCAGAGAGCGCTGCGATTCACTGTGTCGAATGCCTTTGCAAGGTCAATGAATGCCATGTACAGAGGTTGGTTTTGTTCCCTGCATTTTTCTTGGAGCTGTCGTGCAGTGAAGATCATGTCCACTGTTCCTCTGGAGGGGCGGAAGCCATTCTGGGATTCTGGGAGGGTGTCTTCTGAAACAGGGAGAAGGCGGTTTGCAAGGATTCTTGCGAGGATTTTCCCGGCGGAGGTTAGAAGGGAGATACCACGATAGTTCCCGCAGTCTGTTCTGTCCCCTTTCTTGAAAAGGGTGATGATGGTGGCATCCTTGAAGTCTGCTGGGATTTTCTCGGTCATCCACACCTTTTCAATGAGCTGGTGAAGTTGTTGTATCAGCTCAGGTCCACCCTCTTTGAAGATTTCAGCAGGAATCCCATCAGGTCCACTGGCTTTGTTGTTTTTTTGTTGGCTGATGGCATTGCTGACTTCTTCCAAACTAGGCAGTGCTGCAAGCTCATCCCTGGTTTGTTGTTGCGGGATTTGTGAGAGGGTCTCTTCGGCCACATTGGAGCTGCGATTCAGCAGGTTCTGGTAGTGCTCTTTCCAACGTAGTGCAATTGATGTTTTGTCCTTCAGAATTTTGGTTCCATCTGATGAGCGTAGAGGCTGTATGCCATGGTTTCTTGGTCCATAGATGATCTTTGTGGCTTTGAAAAATCCCTGAGCGTCATGGGTATCTGCAAGGTGTTGGATTTCTTCAGCCTTCTTTGTCCACCAGATGTTCTTGAGTTCTCTGGTCCTTCTTTGGACCTCAGCTTTTGCACTGGCATAGATCTTTTTCTTGGCAGCACAGTTGGTGTCTCTCTGCCATGTTTGGAAGGCTTTCCTTTTCTTATCAATTAGCTGTTGGATCTCTTTGCCGTTATCATCAAACCAGTCTTGATGTTTCTTAGTTTGGTATCCAATGGTTTCTTCGCAGGCTGTGATGATGGAGGTCTTCAGTTTGTTCCAATGTTCCTCAACATTTTCGGGGTGTTCTGTGGGTAGATGATCCTTGAGTGTTGTTTGGAGAAGGGCTCATTTGGAAGGCTCCTGAAGGGCTTGGGTGTTCATTTTGCGCCTTTTTTTTCTTCCTTGGAGTCTGCGTTTGGGGACGATCTTGATAACCATCATGGATCGGATTAACCTGTGGTCCGTCCAGCAGTCATCAGCACCTGTCATGGCTCTTGTGAGAAGCACATTGTGGCGGTCTCTGGCACGTGTGATAACATAGTCCAAGAGGTGCCAATGCTTTGACCGAGGGTGCTTCCATGATATCTTGAGCTTGTTTTTCTGGCGGAAGAGCGTGTTGGTGATTACAAGGTTGTGCTCTCCGCATTTGGTGAGAAGCAAGATGCTGTTTCCGACCCCGTCTTTTCCTATGATCCCTGGCCACAGGTCGGAGTCCCTTCCGACTCTGGCATTAAAGTCCCCCAGGAGGATGATTTTGTCCTCCTTAGGTCTTTATTTTTTTATTTATTATTTATTACATCACTTCTACCCCGCCCTTCTCACCCATCAGGGGACTCAGGGCGGCTTACAATATAAACATACACATTAAAAACAGTTGTCATCAAATTTAAAAATCCATCAAGATTAAAAATTACAATAAAATTAAGAATATCCATTAAAATATACATAATTATACATTTAAATATACATTTAAGGCGCTTTCCATGTTCATGTGGGGTCTGTCAGTAGGTCATATATTCTTATCTCATTTTTGCTGTTACTCATGCTCAAATGCCTGGTCCCATAACTATGTTTTTGTCCTCTTTCGGAAAGACAGGAGGGAGGGAGCCTGCCTGACTTCAATGGGGAGGGCGTTCCATAGGCGGGGAGCCACTACTGAAAAGGCCCTGTCTCTCGTCCCCGCCAGCTGCACCTGTGAGGCTGACGGGACCGCGAGCAGGGCCTCATCTGACGATCTTAAGCTTCGAGGTGGGTCGTAGCGGGAGATACGTTCGGACAGATAAGCTGGGCCGGAACCATTTAGAGCTTTATAGGCTAAAGCCAGCACCTTGAATTGTGCCCGGTAGCTAATTGGCAGCCAGTGGAGCTGGCGTAACAGAGGAGTAGTACTCTCCCTGAACACCGCTCCAGTTATTAACCTGGCAGGCTCCCGTTGGACTAATTGAAGCTTCCGAACAGTCTTCAAAGGCAGCCCCACGTAGAGTGCGTTGCAGTAGTCTAAACGGGATGTAACAAGGGTGTGGACCCCAACTGTTGTCAACGGTTGTGGGGCCGAGCAGGCTTCCCCCAATGACACCATCTGGGACCGACCCTCCAGGAATGAGTGGAGCCACTGCAAAACAGTACCTCCAAGTCCCATTCCCGTGAGGCGTCCCAGAAGGATACCGTGATCGACGGTATCGAAGGCCACTGAGAGGTCCAGCAGAACCAGCAGGGACACACTCCCCATGTCCAGTTCCCGGCGAAGATCATCGACTAAGGCGACCAAGGCTGTCTCAGTACCATGCCCCGGCCTAAAGCCAGACTGTGCCGGATCCAGAAAATCAGTGTCAACCAAGAATCCCTGGAGCTGCGAAGCAACCACATGTTCCAAGACCTTGCCCAAATAGGGGAGATTGGAAATAGGCCGAAAGTTTCCGAATTGAGTGGGATCCAATGATGGCTTTTTCAACAGTGGCTTGATCACAGCCATTTTTAGGCTCGCTGGAAACTTGCCCTCCCGAAGGGAGGCATTCACCACCACCTTCACCCACTCGGCCAAACCTCCTCTGGCTTCTCTCACCAGCCAGGATGGGCAGGGGTCCAGGATGCATGTGGTCGGTCTCACCTCTCCAAGGATCTTGTCCACATCCTCAAGCTCAACCAATTGAAATGAATCCAACAAAACTGGACAAGCAGGTGCACTCGTTACATCCTCAGAGACTGCCGTTAATATGGTGTCAAAGTCGGAACGGATCAGAGCGACTTTGTCCGCAAAGAACCGAGCAAATGCTTCACAGCGGGCTGCCGAGTTATCAGGGCTCCCACCTTGATTGGTGGGAGTTAACAACCCTCTGATGACACGGAACAGCGCGGTCGGACGGTTCTGTGCGGACGCAATGTTGGCCGCAAGGTGGACTCTCCTTGCAGCTTTGATTGCCGCGGCATATGCCCTAAGATAGGAGCCTAGCCGTGTTCGGTCTGACTCGTTATACTCTGATCGCCACACGCACTCTAGTTCCCTCCTCTTTCGCTTCATCGCTGCCAGCTCCTCAGTAAACCAAGGAGCTGGTTTAGCTCGGTTACTCGAGAGGGGACGCTCCGGAGCGATCGTGTCTATTGCCCTAGTCATCTCTCCATTCCAGAGATCAACAGGATCACCTGCCGAGGAGGCGGGAAATTCCCCAAGAGCCGTCAGGAATCCTTCTGGATCCATAAGTCTCCTGGGGCGGACCATTTTAGGTCCACCACCCCTGCAGAGGTTGGGGGGCGCAGTAAGTCTAAACCTGATCAGGTGATGGTCGGTCCATGGCAACGGAGCGATGGTGAGCTCCTCCACACCGCCACCTTCCTCCCATCTCTGACAGAAGACCAAGTCCAGTGTGTGTCCCGCACTGTGGGTGGGGCCTGTTACTAATTGGGACAGCCCCATGGTTGCCATGAAGTCCTGAGCTGCACCTGAGAGGTTGGTCTCGGCATGGACATTGAAGTCCCCCAGCACTATGAGCCACCGGGACTCCAATGCCAGGCCCGAGACCACCTCAGCTAGCTCAGGCAGGGAGACTGTAGTGCAGCGGGGTGGTCGGTACACTAACAGAATCCCTAATCTGTCCTTAGGTATCTCCGATAGGATGGTGTCCAGCTGACAGTAAATTTTTTCCTTGATGTCTTCGTCAGCATCTAGAGTTGGTGCGTAGGCGCATATGATGGTTGCCTGTTGGTTTTTGGCAAGGTTAATTCGGAGGGTTGAAAGTCGTTCATTGATGCCAGTGGGTGCTTCAGTCAGGTGCTTCACCAGGTCGTTTCTGATAGCAAAGCCAACTCCGTGTATTCTTCGCTCTTCTTCAGGCAGTCCCTTCCAGAAGAAGGTGTAGCCTCCCTTTTCTTCCTTCAGCTGTCCCTCTCCTGCTCTCCAGGTCTCCTGAAGGGCTGCTATGTCGATCTTAAAGCGTCCCAGCTCCCTTGCAATGATAGCAGTCCTGCGTTCGGGGCGTTCGCTGTCAGTGTTATCCAACAGTGTCCGTACGTTCCATGTTCCAAAGTTCATTTTCCTTTTTTGGCCGCAGAGTGGTGACCCCTCTGGATGCGGCAGTCCAGTCAGAGTAGGAGAGGCAGACTATGTTTAGGGCACCTTTTCTAGCCCCTTCCCCATGTGGGGTGAGCAGAGCGGATCCTAAAAAGGGCAGCTCAGTCATGGATACAGCTGCCGGACTACTCAACTGCCTCGGTCCTTGAGGTAGAACGACTGAGCCCATATCCACTGCCCATGTGCCAGTCTGTGACTAGGGGCTTCCAGATTTCACAGTCCTGCCCCCGTCGCCACTCACTGATCGCCATGGGACTTTTGTAGGTTTGTTTTTATTTTTGTTGGAAGACGCCTGTGCGTGATTTTTTTTAATGTGTGGAGGTCGGTGCACGGCCGGTCAACACACAGTCTTCACAGAGTGAGGTTCCAGCAGTGGTGTGGTTGACACAACGACAGTGGCTTCTCAGTCTGTTGCAGCCTTCTTCCGCCTTCACAGCCGTTGTAACATGTACCATGTTATCCTCCGCCTGCTCCGCCGTTGAGGTCTTTGGGTCTTCGGATTGTGCTTGGTCTCGAACCTCCCCTGCGGCCACTCCTGGGAGTGCATCACTCCAGTGGTTGTGCCCACAGATTCATCGGAACACACAAGCCCCCTCACCATGGCAAGGTGACAATCCATCGAAGGGGAACGCTGTTTAAAAAGTCTCCAAAGAAGAATCCTCCACCACACTCTGAGGCAGAGAGTTCCACTGCTGAACAGCCCTCACAGTTAGAAAGTTCTTCCTGATGTTCAGGTGGAATCTCCTTTCCTGTAGTTTGAAGCCATTGTTCCACGTCCTAGTCTCCAAGGCAGCAGAAAACAAGTTTTCTCCCTCCTCCCTATGACTTCCCCTCACATATTGATACATGAACCTCATCATGTCTCCTCTCAGCTTTCTCTTCTGCAGGCAAAACATGCCCAGTTCTTTAAGCCGCTCCTCATAGGGCTTGTTCTCCAGACCCTTGATCATTTTAATCGTCCTACTCTGGACACATTCCAGCTTGTCAACATCTCCCTTAAGTTGTGGTGACTAGAATTGGACACAGCGTAATTCCAGGTGTGGTCTGACCAAGGCAGAATAGAGGGCTAGCATGAGTTCCCTGGATCTAGACACTAGACTCCTATTTATGCAGGCCAAAATCCCATTGGCTTTTTGAGTTGTTGCATCACGGCTAAAAAAAGGGCTGAGTATCCCTTATCCGGAATGCTCGGGACCAGAAGTGTTCTGTATTTTGGACTAACTGTAGTTGCATGTACTTAATACGCAGAAACATGTGCCAGCCTACATATGTGACATTTCATTACACTTTGTGGTCATCCTCCAGCCTTGCATCTAAATTGTTCACTACTTGTGTATGAGACATGGACACTGTATTATGTGAATCTACACTGACCATATAATAAAGTTTTCTCAATTTTATTGGATTATTTCCTTACTTTGCTGATGACTTTTACCAAAGCTCTGTATGATCTGAAGCCCCATTTTAAAATGAAGATCCTGCAGGAGAAAGAGTACATCTCCAGAAAGATATTTGAAACATCTCTTGCATCACCGAAATTCAGTCGTGAAGCTTTGATCTACCCACCATGGCTTCACTCAATGTGATTTTCAAAATCATCAGTCAAAAAAAATGGCTGAAAATGGGGAAATTTCCAGAAAATAGCAGATCTAAAGGCATCCAATAGTTCTTTGCATACTGCAATCTGCAAAAAGTCCACTTTATTGAAGAATCTGCCTTGTACACTGATTTTCCATTACTTGTTTCTGCTCAATGACCCCTACTATTTTAGCTTATGGAGATCCCTTGTTATGGAGATTTCCCATGCTACTCCAGATCTGTCTCCTCGCCGCAATTCTCTAAGTCAGTGTTGGCAGGAGAGACCTCTTTTTCTTTAACACATGTGCATGCATATGGACGTTCTTGAGCTTTAATGTGATTCCTCCTTCTCACACAATAACAACGCTCATGTTGAAACGTGGATAACAGATGGCAAGGCAATCCATTTTTTTCCACTTGTCATATTTTCTAACCAAAAGTACAAGCATCAAATTGGTTTTTAAAACAGGACAGGACAGCTTGTTGCTGAGTAAATTAATATTACATAATAGACAGAGAAAAGCCTTTTGCGATGCATAAAAGTAGAGAAGGAAGCATATATACAGCATACCAAATTATATCCACCAAAGATTTTCAGAAGAAAATCAGCTTTTGCTTTTATTGATTATAGCAAAGCCCTTGATGATAAAGATCATGAAAAAAAAACCTTATGGGTTTTCTGCAACATTTGATTATCCTAATGTGTGGCCTGTAGTCAGGACAAGAGATGGACAGAATATTAGGACAGAATACAGAGAATTGGAATAGTTTCTATTGACAGAAGGGTCAGGCAAGGCTGCATTTTATTTCTTTAACTACTGAATATGATATAAATAAAGCAGGATTAGACACAGAGGAGGATGGCATGAAAATCGGAGGAAGAAATCTCAACAGTTTAAAATATGCACATAGAATCGTATTATAAGCTGGAAACAATTGGAACAATTACTGAAGAATGTCAAGGAAGAAAGTGTCATTCACACACACATATTATTAACTGCCATCAACTCAGCTTTGACCCCATGATTCTCAGTTCAAGCCTTCACATCCTGGTTATGTTGACTGCAGATTCCTTCCCTAGGCACCCTGTGTCTGGTTGTCTATAAAGAATCCTCCAAAGTTGGGATGGAGGGAGGTGTGAAGTAGGCCTAAATTTGAATCTGAAAAATGGTATTTTCAGTATTGCTCATAGTCATTTCGGGAAATAAAAGGAAGCAATGGGAATTAAATTGCCTCAAGCTATAACATTTTATTTGCATTTATCCTGAAAATGAGAAGCAAGATACAGGAGTTGATTTGATTATAACACCTGCAAAGTTTGATCTATAGTCATTTGAGTTTCTTTTAAAAAATATTTAGTCGTCAGCACTAAACAGACACAAATGCTATTCGAGCAAGAAACGAGATGAACTAACTTAGCTTTTCCTTTCTCTCTCGAAATAAAATGTCATGTTCCAGTTTGGCTTTTCCTTTGTAACCGCTCTTCTCTTTTTATTTGAAGCTTACAGCCAGAAGGCAGTGAAGTCCTCCTTGGCCCAGAAGTAACTTGTGGTCCTCCAGAAGTGACAGTTTCTACCCCATTTGCCTTGACAATACCACACTGTGCAGAAGTGAACTCTGAGCACTGGAACATCCATGTGAAAAAGAAAAAGCATCAGGGCAAATGGGAGGTGAGTGAAACTCAGTCCAGAGAGGAAGAGATAGATGGATTAAAAAAAAAATGGATCTAACAAAGTGAAACCTGAGAGCTAAATGAGTTGTATATTTGATCCATAACAGGAAAATAGATCTAAGAATGGATGCAAACGCCAGCAATGGAGATACTTATGTATTTATTAAGTTCTCATATGCACAACAATTTTAAAAAATTATTTGTTCTAACTAACCATGACTTAAATTGTGTGACATATTCCTTAGGGGAGGACGAGAGACAATTAGGCAGCCACCTGACCCTATTCCCGTAGCTACCCAAAGGAAAGCAAAAGGCATCTACCTGAATCTACAGGGGGTTTCAAAGGTCCAAAAAACGATGTCTTCTTCCTGCTGGAAGCTCCTGAAACAGATCTAGCTGGCTACTTTATTGTCCCTCATCATTCAACCCCCGCTCCTCCTCTGTCTACTGAAACACCATAGTAGAAAATGCCCTGCCAGAAAACAGATAGAGTGTGTTGATAAAGGGGAAAGGTGCATAACTACACCTGGAGCAATTTAAATACTTTATACCTCTACTAGCATATATACCTGGACTTGCAACTCCTTTATGGCTCTTTTCTCCCCCCCCCCCCCTTTCCCTCATACACCTTTTTCCTGTCTTCTTTCTTTCTTTCTTTCTTTCTTTCTTTCTTTCTTTCTTTCTTTCTTTCTTTCTTTCTTTCTTTCTTTCTTTCTTTCTTTCTTTCTTTCTTTGCTTGCTTGCTTGCTTGCTTGCTTGCTTGCTTGCTTGCTTGCTTGCTTGCTTGCTTGCTTGCTTGCTTGCTTGCTCTTATATGTCCTTTCCCTCCTCTTCGGGTTCAGCACAGTGGTTTCTCCTACTTCTCCTTTGTAAGTATCATAGAATCATAGAATCATAGAATAGTAGAGTTGGAAGAGACCACATGGGCCATCCAGTCCAACCCCCTGGTAAGAAGCAGGAAATCGCATTCAAAGCACCCCCGACAGATGGCCATCCAGCCTCTGCTTAAAAGCCTCCAAAGAGGGAGCCTCCACCACGGCCCTGGGGAGAGAGTTCCACTGTCGAACAGCTCTCACAGTGAGGAAGTTCTTCCTGATGTTCAGGTGGAATCTCCTTTCCTGTAGTTTGAAGCCATTCTTCCGTGTCCTAGTCTGCAGGGCAGCAGAAAACAAGCTTGCTCCCTCCTCCCTATGACTTCCCCTCACGTATTTGTACATGGCTATCATGTCTCCTCTCAGCCTTCTCTTCTGCAGGCTAAACATGCCCAGCTCTTTAAGCCACTCCTCATAGGGCTTGTTCTCCAGACCCTTAATTATTTTAGTCGCCCTCCTCTGGACGCTTTCCAGCTTGTCAACATCTCCCTTCAACTGCGGTGCCCAAAATTGGACGCAGTATTCCAGGTGTGGTCTGACCAGGGCAGAATAGAGGGGGAGCATAACTTCCCTGGATCTAGACGCTATTCCCCTATTGATGCAGGCCAGAATCCCATTGGCTTTTTTAGCTGCCGCATCACATTGTTGGCTCATGTTTAACTTGTTGTCCACAAGGACTCCAAGGTCTTTTTCGCACACACTGCTGTCAAGCCAGGCGTCCCCCATTCTGTATCTTTGATTTCCATTTTTTCTGCTGAAGTGAAATATCTTGCATTTGTCCCTGTTGAACTTCATTTTGTTAGTTTTGGCCCATCTCTCTAGTCTGTCAAGATCGTTTTGAATTCTGCTCCTGTCTTCTGGAGTGTTAGCTATCCCTCCCAGTTTTGTGTCGTCTGCAAACTTGATGATCGTGCCTTCTAACCCTTCGTCTAAGTCGTTAATAAAGATGTTGAACAGAACCGGGCCCAGGACGGAGCCCTGCGGCACTCCACTTGTCACTTCTTTCCATGGTGAGCACCCTTTGGGTTCGTTCGCTTAGCCAATTACAGATCCACCTAACCGTAGTTTTGTCTAGCCCACATTTTACTAGTTTGTTTGCCAGAAGGTCGTGGGGGACTTTGTCGAAGGCCTTACTGAAATCCAGGTACGCTACATCCACAGCATTCCCTGTATCGACCCAACTCGTAACTCTATCGAAAAAAGAGATCAGATTAGTCTGGCATGACTTGTTTTTGGTAAATCCGTGTTGACTATTAGCAATGACCTCATTTGTTTCTAAGTGTTCGCAGACCACTTCCTTAATGATCTTTTCCAGAATTTTGCCTGGTATTGATGTGAGGCTGACCGGACGGTAATTGTTTGGGTCGTTCTTTTTTCCCTTCTTGAAGATAGGGACCACATTCGCCCTCCTCCAATCTGCTGGGACTTCTCCTGTTCTCCAAGAACTCTCGAAGATAATTGCCAGTGGTTCTGAAATAACTTCCGCTAGTTCCTTCAGTACTCTTGGATGTAGCTGATCTGGCCCTGGGAACTTGAATTCGTTTAGAGAGGCCAGGTGTTCCTGGACAACTTGTTTCCCTATTTGGGGTTGGATTTCCCCCAATCCTTCGTCCATTCCATGTTGCTGAGGTTGAAGATGGCTTTCTTTTTGTGAGAAGACCGAGGCAAAGAAGGCATTAAGTAGTTCTGCCTTTTCCCTGTCCCCTGTCGCCATCACCCCATCTTCTCCTTGCAATGGCCCTATCGCCTCCTTTTTCTTCCTTTTTCTACCAACGTAAGCAAAAAAGCCTTTTTTGTTGTTTTTTATGTCCCTGGCAAGTCTGAGCTCATTTTGCGCTTTAGCCTTGCGAACCTTTTCCCTACAGGTGTTGGCTATACGTTTGAATTCTTCTTTGGTGATTTCTCCCCTTTTCCACTTCTTGTGCATGTCACTTTTGAGCTTTAGCTCAGTTAGAAGTTCTTTGGACATCCATTCTGGCTTCTTTGCACTTGTCTTATTTTTCTTCTTTGTTGGCACTGTTTGCATTTGCGCCTTGAGTATTTCACTTTTGAAAAACTCCCATCCATCCTTAACTCCCTTGTTTTTTAATATCGGCGTCCATGGAATGCCGCTCAGTAGTTCCTTCATTTTTTGGAAGTCAGCTCTCTTAAAGTCCAGAATGCGTGTTTGACTTGTCTTAGTTTCAGCATTCCTTTGTATTGCAAACTGCAGGAGCACATGGTCACTTGCCCCTAAGGATCCAACCACTTCAACTGTATTGATCAGGTCTTCCACATTTGTTAAGATTAGATCAAGAGTTGCTGATCCCCTTGTTGCCTCTTCTACCTTCTGGACCATAAAATTATCTGCAAGGCAAGTGAGGAATTTGTTGGACTTTGTACTCTTGGCTGAGTTTGTTTTCCAGCAGATATCGGGATAATTGAAATCGCCCATGACTACTATATCTCTTCTTTGTGCCTGTTTGGTCAGCTGTTGACAGAAGGCTTCATCAAGTCCTTCATCCTGACTCGGAGGTCTGTAGTAGACACCCACGACAAGATCTTTTTGAGTCCCGGTTCCCTTGATTCTTATCCAGATGCTTTCAAGCTGGTTTCCCGGATTACAGTCTTGCATTTCTTCTGCAACGTAACTGTTTTTGACATATAAAGCTACTCCCCCTCCTCTCCCCTTTGTTCTATTTCTGTGAAAGAGGTTATAGCCCTCAATGGTTAAATTCCAGTGATGGGAGTCATCCCACCAGGTTTCAGTGATGCCTATGACATCGTATGTGTGGTGCTGTGCTAGGAGTTGGAGTTCGTCTTGCTTATTTCCCATGCTCTGAGCATTAGTGTAAAGACATGTAAGCCCCTGTGACCTCCCCTCGAACTGTTTATTTGGGATTATTGTGCTCTCTGTACTTGGTCCTTGCTGTGTTTGTGCAGCCCTCCATTTAGCCTTTCGGCGGTTCCCTGTGGTCGTGGGTAATATACTGTTCGCCAGGCAAGTATGTTGTACAAACTTCTTTTTCTGCTAGACAATGTGCAGACAGGTGGACATGGGTTTGGTGAATGTTCAGCTTCTGCCTTGCCCGTTTGATTACTTTGCTTGAGAGATGCCTTGCTATCTTTTACATTTCCCAACACCTACACCATATGGTCTTCTTCCTCTTCTTTTTCTTCTTCTTATTCTGTCTATCTTTCGGGAACATTGGAAATGTCTTTTGTGCAGACCAATAGTGCATCCTGTTCACTATCTTTTTTACTGAGATTCTCCAGAATAATAATACTTTATTTATAACCCACCCTCTTTCCCCAAAAGGGCACAGGGCAGAATTTCAGATAGGAGATTTCCCTAGCCTTACCTATAAGTGTTAAGTATTTAATGTGGGATTTTCTAGATGCCAAGAAATGTTCCACAACTTTGTACTTTGCTATTTAACCATTGCTTTTCTACTTACCCTTCTTTTGTCTTGAGCTTACAGGAACTATTTCTCCTTGAAAATTCTCCATCCCCTCTTTTCATATTTAATCCAAACTGAAAGAAATCTGAAACAATGTAATGCTACCATACGTACTCTAAACTATGACATTCCTTTCCCCCCTCTTTGACTGTAATGTTCTTTTGCATACAGGAGGTTATGTCTGTGGAAGAGGAGACTACTTCCTGCTACTGTCTCTGGGACCCTTATGCCTGTCACATTCTTTTGGACTCATTTGGGACTTATGCCATTATGGGGGAATCCCTCTCTGATTGCTCTGTTAAAGAGCTAAAAGTAGCTGTCTTTGGAAGTATGTCTTGCAACTCATTGGATTACAGTCTGCGAGTGTACTGCGTGGATAACACCCCCTGTGCATTTCAGGTAAACTAGTGAAATTGTGACATTTCTGTTTTGGGGTTGTTGTGTGTTTTCTGGGCTGTATGGCCATGTTCCAGAAGTATTCTCTCCTGACGTTTCCCCCACATCTATGGCCATACAGTATTGTGCTATGCTAATAATATAATATTGTATGTAAATTTAATTTGTAAGCTGCTCTGAGTCCCCATCAGGGTGAGAAGGGCGGGATATAAATGTATTAAATAAATAAATAAATAAATACAGCCCAGAAAACACACAACAACCCTGTGATCCTGGCCATGAAAGCCTTTGACAACACATTTCTGTTTTAGATGTTGGTTTATTCTGCTTCCCGGGCAAAGCTGGGGTACTGGAGAAGGCAAAACAAAGAAAAGCAACAATAATCCCTGTAACATAAGGAGAGATAGGCTAATAAAGATATTGGTTTTGTGGCCAAAGTGAAGCCATGCGATCCTCAGCTTCCTCTTTTTCTGTAGAGGCATTTAAAAAGAAAGAAGTGAAGAGATATGGCTTCAGGCAATATTCCTTTTATGCCATTCTCACAACAGTAGAAGTCCCTGCCACCTTACTACCAATTCAAGTTCAGTATCACCATCTCAAAGGCCCGGGCTGTGGCGCAGGCAGGAGAGCAAGCCAGTGCAATTAACTGCAATGAATCACTCTGACCAGGAGGTCATGAGTTCGAGCCCCGCTCGGAGCCTATGTTTGCTGGCCTTTGTTCTATGTTAAAGGCATTGAATATTTGCCTATATGTGTAATGTGATCCGCCCTGAGTCCCCTTCGGGGTGAGAAGGGCGGAATATAAATGCTGTAAATAAATAAATAAATAAATTCATTTCTTTCCTCAGAACAGCATAACATTCATATAAAAAAATCACCGACATACAAGGAGACGAGATTCAAAAGTGCATTTGGAAATCATGCAAAACTCCATTTGAAATCTTCTTTAATAATTAAGCACATATTTAAATAGAGAACTGTCATGAAACATGGATTTTAATAGCTAAAGATAGCAATTTAAAGATAGGTAGTCTTTAAAATTTAACTAAAAATTTATTGGTTTCTATCATCGTGTTTTTCCGAAAGAATAATAGCTGTAGCGTGTGTTGGGATGTGTGAGCAAACTTCTGCCTGGAATGAAAGAGGAATGTCATGTCCCTGCTCCCAACCCTATATACTGCTTTGCTTGTATCAGCTTAAAGTCAGTCTTTTCTATTCTATACCATTTTGGCTGTTGTTCTTTTTAAAGTGTCTTTAAAGCCATGCTACTTGGAGCACCAGATAATGGTGACAGTAATGGCAGTAACAGTGTAGTAGTGCTAATATTATTAGTGCTGGATCCAATGGGTTGGCCATTTTCAGAACTCGCTACTCAACCTTGTTTCTCAGTTAATCAAGTCATTTTGAGCAATTGCATGCAGGAGCTATTTTTGCTGTGAACTGCTTCTCACTGTAACTTCCAGAATTGTCACTCAAAGCTGTAGGATAGATGCTGTTTTGCACAACACATGCAAATGAGTGGATTATGGCTGTTTTGGGGATTTGGTGCTGAGGTTGTGATGATATGGATGTATTGATTTCATCTACAGTTTTGTGCTCATCATCTTGAACTCACTTGACAGTAGACTGCTAGAGAGAAAGAAACAGTGAGGATTCTTACTGTCTTTTTGTTTTCTCTGTCTTTTCCTTCTCCATTGCAGGAAGTGATTTCAGAGGAGAGGCAACAAGGGGGACAGTTGCTGGAAGAACCAAAGCTGTTGCATTTCAAAGGGAATACCTTCAGTCTTCAGATCTCTGTCCTTGATATTCCACCTTTCCTCTGGAGAATTAAACCATTCACTGCATGTCAGGTATTTGGGTAACAAGACTGGTGTTTTTGTGCATAATTTTCAGATAAAACTCAGTGCATTACTCAGTGATATTCAGTTGTATCCCTAATGTGCATACATGTTTTATGAATAAATAATATAGTTTGTGATTAGTCTCCTTGCTCTGTGTTGATAAGACATTTTCCTAGGAATGGGTCCCACTGCAATCCAAATCACTAATGACCTACTATATTTTTACCTCCATCTTTATATGTGGTATTAATGCTAAATAGCCTAGCATGCTTATTAATTAAATCCCTGTGCTACAAATTACAACTAAAAGTTTGGAGAGCATCATGGAAATCAATCATCGGTTCATGTTAATTTAACAAGATGTGAAGTTTTTGAGTTTGAGGAATATGTAATATTGAGGCCGGGCTTTGGCGCAGGCTGGAAAGCAAGCCAGCTGCAACAAATCACTCTGACCAAGAGGTCATGATTTCGAGGCCAGCCCGTGCCTGTGTCTTTTCTCTGTCTCTGTTCTATGTTATGGCATTGAATATTTGCCTTTATGTGTGCAATGCGATCCGCCCTGAGTCCCCTTCGGGGTGAGAAGGGCAGAATATAAATACTGTAAATAAATAAATTAATAAATAAATATGTGCTATGAAGATTACATGGACATTAATTGGGAGGGAAATAATGCAGTTAACTTTGATAATACTTGACTGGAACTTTTAATCATGTTAGGTAAGATTCCTAATGACTGGGAATGATTAACTGAAAAGTTCTTCTCTTTCAGTCTGTATCCTGGAACAGCAAGAGCGACCCATGCTGCTTCTTGTTCTTGTTCATTGTTAATTTCCATCAAGTTGACCTATAATAAACTTATGAATGAGAGACTTTCAGTTCAAGCTGCCATCTATAGCCCTGCTCAGTTCTTTCAAACTCAGTGGCTTCCTTGATTTATTATTTATTTATTTATTTATTTATTTATTTACAGTATTTATATTCCGCCCTTCTCACCCCGAAGGGGACTCAGGGCGGATCACATTGTATACATATAAGGCAAACATTCAATGCCATATACACATAGAACAAAGACAGAGACAGATGCAGAGGCAATTTAACCTTCTCCTGAGGGGATGTTTGATTCTGGCCACAGGGGGGAGTAGCTGCTTCATCATCCACTGTGACAGCACTTCCTCATTCCAACATCGTAAATTAGTTAAATTTGCCTCCCCACTTTATAAGTGGTACCTTATTTCCTACTTGATAGATGCAACTATCTTTCGGGTTGCTAGGTCAGCAACGAGCAGGGACTGTTTTTTTATTTTTTAATTGACAGGTGCTCACCCCGCTACAGGCTGGCCTCGAACTCATGACCTCATGGTCAGAGTGATTTATTGCAGCAGGCTGCTCACCAGCCTGCGCCACAGCCCGGGAGATTGAATCTATCTACCTGTAATGAAGGCTTCCTTTATTCCTGTTGCTTTCTATCTTGCTGAGCATTATTGTCTTTTCTGCTGAGTCATATCCTCTCATGACATGTCTTAGCGTAGTCATCTTGGGCTAGAGACTGTTTAAATTTGATTTACTAACATCATTTATTTGTCTTTTTGGCAGTACATGATTATCTACAGAACCATAGTTATAAATGTTCACAAGTCTAATTACAAAGCATAGTAAAGGGAGATTCAAAGAAAAGTAGGCAGAAACACTAAGAATATACAGAAAATTGTATTATTTTGGAGTCAACACAACTGCTCGGAGGACGGAACATCAGCAGATGAAACCATACTATTGGTAGAGAATAGTAAAAACTTGGAATGATTACTGAAAAAAGCCAAGGAAGAAAGTGAAAAGGCAGATTTACAGCTGAGCATCAAGAATACCAAAATAATGGTCACATATTATTTTATGTCACTTTAAAGTAGATCATTGAAGACAGTGAGATTATGAAGACACTGAAGCTGTGGAAGAACTAGAAAAGATCGCAAACTGTTAAAAAAAACTCTATAATAGTAAAATTAGGATTATCCATGCTATGAGTATGCATATCTTTCAATGGGCAGAGTTATCACACAACCACAATGCATTTCTAAACCATGAAAGGATGCAGTGCCAGTTCCTCCTCATTCCTTTCCATCCATATGCTTCACCAGAATGTTTTGTTCACAGTAGTTCATTACTGGGAACAATACTTCAGTTTTGTAGCACAATGCATGCAAACATAGACTATTACCATAACTAGGATCAATGAGATGCCAGCTCTGCCCACATGTCTGATCTGGAAATGTCATCACAGGACCTAATCACATCACCGACAATATCAGAGGTGCCCTCACTTGCTCACCCTCTGATGAGATATGTGCTATCCTGTGTCAACAATGTCCTTCAGCACTCTGTCTCGAGCTGTTAAAGCAGTGACATTTTTATAGCAGCTGAAAAAATGGGACAACAATGGATTAATCTGAACTGTCCCTGCCAGAGTATACCATTGGAAGGTGCAATGATGTTCGGCACATATGCATTTGTATTATTATTGTTATTGTTGTTGTTGTTGTTGTTGTTGTTGTTGTTGTTGTTGTTGTTATTAATAATAATAATAATAATAATAATAATAATAATAATAATAATAATAATAAAACTTTATTTATACCCCGCCACCATCTCCCCAATGGGGACTCGGGCGGCTTACATGGGGCCATGCCCAAGACAATACAATAAACCATAACATAATACAATTAAATAATACATTACATAAAATAAACAGTACAACATAAGATCAAAACAGCAATATAACAAGAGCGGGCCGCATGAACACTACATTTAAAAACTAGATTAAAAATTAAAAATTAAAACTCTGGGTGAGAAAGGGATCAGAATAAAACCTCGAGGGACGGGACATCAGATAGTGAACCAGTCTAGAGGATAAATATTGGGGGGGAGTAGCATAGAACATTTACTCTCCGAAAGCACACCGGAAGAGCCATGTTTTTAAATCTTTCCTGAAGGCTATTGCTCCCCTTGCCTTCCTCACTCCTCTTTCCTTCTTTTTTTCTAGGAAGTTCCTTTCTCTCGGGTGTGGCGCAACAATCAGCAGCCACTGCACTGTGCCTTTTCACTGGAGCGCTACACTCCTGCCACCACGCAGCTTTCTTGCAAAATCTGTGTCAGACAAGTCAAGGGCCATGAACAAATCTTACAGATTCAGACATCTATTCTTGAGGCAAGTCTCTCCCCTGCCCTCCCACTGCCAATGCAATATCCATTCTCCCTTGCTAATATTCCTCAGTTAAGTTTTATTTTCTGAACAAAAATATATGTCACGTTGTTTTATTTTGAGTATGTGTCACTTTTAAACATTTGAACATCTGCTGCTAATATTGCTTAAATGCTATGCAATTTTGAAAGCCGTAATTGAAGAAGAGAATTGTCTGAAATGATGCCAGTAAAAAAATAATAAACACCATGGGGTTGTTGTATGTCTTTTGGGCTGTGTGGCCATGTTCCAGAAGTATTCTCTCCTGACGTTTCGTCCACATCTATGGCAGGCATCCTCAGAGGTTGTGAGGTATGGAATAATAAACACCATATTTCAAGATAGGATGCAAATATCCAACTGATTTGTCTTTACATGTGAGGACAAATAATTTTTGTGGTTTTCTTCCCAAATCGAGAAGAGATGAACACAGTTTTTTTCCTGGTGCAGTTCTTGTGAATGCATATCTTAGAGTACTTCCGGGAATTAATGTGTGCAAAAATACATGAGAAGAAGGAGGCTGTATAAAAATTATGGATTTTGTGAAAACTAAACCAACATTTTCCAAAAGGTGTAAATTGTAAAAGGTGCTGGTTTTGCCCACAAGCTCTTTTTATGTAAAATAACATAATTTGTTATTTGAAATATGTCCCCGAGTTACGAACATCTGACTTACAAACGACTCATAGGACCTCATCACACGTATCAATTTAAACATTCTCGGATGCTTGCCAGCCAGTTGAGCATACAGCCCTTCACACAACCTGCATGGAAGTGTCCTAGAACACTTCTTTGTTAACACAGGAAGGCTTCCGTGTTGTGCTGGCTCCAATGGGGCCAGGACACTTCTGTGTTGGTTGGGTGACGCTTCCCGCGTGTGATAGGGAAAGTGTCACTGCGCTGGAGCTTGCTGGCAAAATGGTGGGGGTGGCCTATGATAAGGTCCTTAGTTTAGAACAGGGCTGAGACAAGAGGCAGTGAGAGGAATCTACCCCTAGGAATGGAAATCCATTCTTGAAAGAGTTGTTATCATGGGGAAAAAGTGTCTCCACTGAAGCTTTATCACCAATCCTTGTTTCCACAATAAACCAATTTTTTCAAAATCCTATTCTCACAGGGACAGAAAGTGAGGTGAAATCTTCTGAACAGGAGCACAGACAGCAAAGCAAACATCACAGGGGTGTTAACCCTTCCCAGTGCTATCCAAAGTGTGTGTGTGTGTGTGTATGTATATGTATGTGTGTGTGTGTGTGTGTGTGTATATAT
Source organism: Anolis carolinensis (assembly GCF_035594765.1). Classification (NCBI taxonomy): domain Eukaryota; kingdom Metazoa; phylum Chordata; class Lepidosauria; order Squamata; family Anolidae; genus Anolis; species Anolis carolinensis. Next base: position 13,490,797 of record NW_026943819.1, on the reverse strand, counting down.
ATATTAGGCTTGTCCGATCGATGGAAAAAATGTTTCAATTCTCGTTTCTAAAGTAGGGGGTGCCGGCTCTTCGATGTAGAAATTATTTCTAAACGTTTCACCCAAAATTTTCGGATATTTCCGAAAATTCGTAATGTTTCTAAAATGTTTCTAAAATGGCGGACGCGCATGCGCAATCGCCAGAAAAACAGGAAACCGGGGGGGGGACTTTTCTGGGGGTCTCCCGCCCTCATTTCTTGAGCTATTCGCATCAAATTTGGTACAGTGGGAGAACACATTCCACACTCTTTGCTCAACAAATTGCAGAATGTTACCTGTCTCCTATGATTTTTGGCGAATTTTTATAACTTTTTATAATACACTATTTTTCAATATTTGAAGAAACCTGTTCCTGGTTTGAAAGTCTTATTTCCTGTTCAATTGGGTTCTTATCACTGTAAAAGTCCCTCTTCTACTTGTGTAGACTTTGGATTAGAAATGCAGCACACGCCAAGCAATGCCTTGACAGGATTGGCAACGTCCTTTGGAAACTATAAATTGCTGTGGACCCTCTATTGAATCAAATCAATGTCTGACTTTGTGATTGCAGAAATAAAACTCAGCCCAAGGCTTGGGAATAGAAATGTAGCATGAGGGAAGCAATGCCTTGGCGGGTGCCCCACGTCCTTTGGAAACTATTTCTTCCAATGTACCCTTTAGGTTTGAAAACAATGTGTGTCTTTGTGATTGCTGCAATAACACTCAGCCCGGGGGCTTGGGATTACAAATGGAGCGGGAGGGAAGCAATGCACTTGCAGGAACGCAGACGTCCTTTGGGAAAAAAAAGTTCCCTAAAGCCAGCCACAGCAAGGACTCTGCCCCAAGCCCCCAGCCAATTTCCCCCCCAAAAAACACAATATCGAACCAGCAACAACAGAAACACTCTACCCCCAGTTAGCCCTCTCTCCCCCAAACAAGCAAGCAGCAGCTTCCCAGCGCGCGCCAAACACCCTCTCTCCTCAGTATCCCAACCCAGAATGGCTTGGGTCGGCTGCGGTTGGGGATTTTCATAGAGATCCTCCACGTGGACACGGAGGACGCTAGCCCCCACCTTTGGCAGCCATCGTGGAAGACTCTGATTGGCCAGGGAGCGGCCATGTTAGGCTGCGCTAGGCTCCCATTCATGTTAGGTTGCAGAAACAAAAAATAAATAAAAAATAATTTAAAAAAAATATTTAAAAAAAAATTTTGGAAGGAAAAAAATTAACGAAAATTTTAAGAAACAATTAGAGAATGGGCCAATGATGGTTCGAATTACATTGCCAGTTGCGCCCAGGGAAAACGTTTCAATACTCGTTTCAAAAAACGAGAACAATCCGAAATAATTACGAAACGAGAAACATAACGAATATTTGGACAACCCTAATATATATCCAGCCATATATATATGTACTGTATATACTCGAGTATAAGCCTTGTTTTTCAGCCTTTTTTTAGGCCTGAAAAAAAATCTCCTCGGCTTATACTCAAGTGAGGGTCCCGGTGGGCTTATATTCAGGTCGGCTCATACTCAAGTATATATGGTATATTTATTATTTTTATTATTTTTCTCTATTATTATTGGTATTGTTACATTTATTATTTTACTCTATTAATTATTATTACATATATTATTTTATTATTGTTGTTACTTTTCCATTTATTTTACTCTATTTTATTAATACATTTATTATTTTACTTCATTTATTATTATTATTACATTTATTATTTCACTCTATTATTATTAAAAGGATACATAAGCACGTTTACATTGAAGAAGATGAAAATAATGATTTAATCAGAGTTGAACAGTCATATCTTAAATTACAGTTTGATGTAAAGATTCAAAAACACTACTGATGCCTCAATTAATGTAATTTTATTGGTATCTTGGCTTATACTGGAGTCAATGTTTTCCCAGTTTTTTGTGATAAAATTAGGTGCCTTGGCTTATATTCGGATCAGCTTATACTCGAGTATAGACAGTAACTCCAGCCATACACACACACACACACACACACATATATGGCTGGAGTTACACTTTGAAAATGCACCTGTTCTAACTTACAAACAAATTCAGCTTTAGAACAAAAATATGGAACCTGTCTTGTTCTTAATTTGGAGACTGCCTGTATGTGGATCTGTGTCCATATAAGAAAAATATGAAATCTGTTTCATTGGAAAAATCTACTCCCTGGATCTATCAAGCAGTTCCTCTCAAAGACCCATGTGCCTTCCCCATGTTGTTGGGGTGTGACTCCCATCACACACACAACCTCCCACAATTTGCTACACTGATAGAACTGCAGATAGAATAGCACCTGGATATCCATGTGTTCCTCTTTCATGGGCACATTAGTTTGAAACCTGGTTTGTTTTCCTTATTCCTGAATTATGGCACATGTTTGTTTTTCCCACTAGAACTCAATCTATTGAATGCTATGTGCTGCCTCTTAATGATTTCCTCTTCAACCAGATTCATTTGATATGGCAAATACCGCTTAATCCTGCTTAAAAAGATGATAGCAAGGCATGGTTAATTCAACATCCACGCACATGCCCCTGCATACACACACACACACACACACACACACAATCTCAGTGCTTTGAGTTATCATTGTATGTGTTGTTGTTCTTTTTCCCAGACAGGTAGCAACAGCTTATCTTCAAAGTGCAGAGAACCCAATCTGCTGCATATTTAATTGAAAACAATGAGCAAATGCGATGTATCTGCAATGTTCCTATTACTTTGCATGCATAGCTTTCAAGATGTGCCATAAATGTTATATGAAAAAGGCTTATGGTGCCACTTCTATTAAATATTTACATTGCCTGGAAACCCCCAAAATCTCAAACATAGGGCATATCCTGATGTGCTAAACCGTGAGAAAAACATATATGAGGAAAAATAATTAAAAATGGGAAAAGGAAGGATATTCTTGATTGCTGTAGCTTTACAGTGTCAGGGACACTGTAATAACAAGACAAGTTGAGAAATGTGTGACAGAAATGGGCAAAGTAAGAAAGAGGCTACATGCAGCAAAGACACAGTCCTTCCTATTTCTTTATGAGTGCACTCCCCATGTTTATCCTGCTGCCACTGCCACTGTACCGTTTCTGAGAAATCTCAACCCATTTTCATGATTTTCCATGCAGACTGAAAGAGAAACAATCCCTTTCTTTGCACACGAGGACAGCAACTTCCCTGTTCAGATGGGACCGCAAGCCTTCAAGATACCATATTCTATCCGGCAAAGGATATGTGCAACGTTTGACACGCCCAACGCCAAAGGCAAAGACTGGCAGATGTTAGCACAGAAAAACAGCTTCAACAGGTGATCATCTATGACAGCATTTAAATATTAGCAGAATAGTAGCAACGCATCATGTAAATAGGATATTCTCCAGCCTTGGCTTAGTGTCTTAAGTGTTTCAAAAGTTATTATATTTGCACATATCTTGAAGAGTGAACAAGTCAAACTCCTTCAATGGTCAAATTGTGCTTATTTGTTTGATTTTCATTCTTATGCCCTCCCTCTATGCTTTGAGATTTATCACAGGAAATTCACGCATGGAACTATATTTGCAGAAGGCAATATTACCATCCATTAGGGACAGAGTTTTGGGACTGACTTGCCCTGGTTCAATACCTACGACCAGGAGTTAATCCTGCTAAATTGCATTTGAATGTTACAGGAATGTAGGGTTATCTTTAAAAGAAATCTTCCTCAGTGGTTGTATTTTGGCTCAATTTATCTCAAGACTTTTCACCTGAATTTGCTCAGGCAGAGGCAGTGATGTTTTCCTGAAGGCAACATTTAAAAGGCATCCCTTTGTTTTACTGTCATTTTTCTTTTTAATCAGCAGAGATGGAATGGAAAAACAAGTCACTACAGAATCAATCTTGATAGTCTGAACCTAATACTTAAAAACATAAGGGAAAAGATAGATCAAGACCTTATGTTCCTCTTCACTCCCACACCCAAATTTGAACTAAGATATTGGCCAAAATCTCTATATTTTAAAATAGTGGATGTCTTTTCAAGCTTTTAATCTATGTGCATTTGGTTGTTTGGTAGATACATGTGGTACATTGTAGAGCTCAAGTATGTGTTTTGACTATATTATTTACACTTTGAAAAAGCAAATGAGACACCAGAGGTGATTGGAACTCAATGGTTTTGGTATGTGTTGAATAGGAGTTCTATTGTTTTCAGCAAGTAAGTATAGGTAGATTATTTTCATCCAATTTATTCTTGTCATTGTTGCCATCACTGTTGAGTTCCACATGCTGCCTTAACTTTGTTCAGATTTCTATTATTCATGAAGAGACCAGAAACAGACAATTGTTGGTGGACAATCTGACATGTTGTCTACTATGATCATAGATTCAGTGGCACTACTGAGAAACCCCCAGGTACACTGTAGACTTTGGCTGAAATCCTACATCAAAGACATAGTCGTGATATTGTAGCTAAGCCTTTATTCCCACTCTGACCTGGAAGTCAGCCATGCAGCACAATGACAGTCTGCGCTGCTGCTGAGTTTGATGCTTCAGGATGATGTGACCAGTCCCCTCCTGCCAGCAAACAATGCTAAGATAAACAAGTCTCCACGGGGGTCCCTGCTTCTCCTCCTCGTAGTATTGCTTACTGTAGGATCACATCTTCCTACAGTGCTCTGCTTACCAGCAAAACAAGTTTACAATTACCAGAGTGGCTGACTGGCTTTCAAGATGGTCTACAGGGTCGTTTGCAGTCATGACAATAGTGCTTCAATCACAAATGAGAATACAGAATTTCAGACTTTTTTTTCCTTTCTTCTCATATTTAAAGTCTTCATAATAGAAAGACAAAAGATTCTTACTTTCCATGTTTGGTGTCGTCAAACCAATAATTATGCTAGAATGATGGTCCCCAGCCTTTAGACCACTTTGTGTTTTGAAATCCTACTCCCAGATGTTTCAAACTGCCTGCTCAGTGGCAAGAAATTTGGAGGCCAAAGACTGAGAAACATTGTGCTCTAGCAAGGAACTATAGAAATAATCCCAAAAAATGGTGTCTAGGAGATTAATTAAACTTTGTAGCTCAAATGTTGTCCCACTGAACATGACCTAGAACATTCACTCGGCTTCCCTTTTCTCTGTGATCTGTTTTGTTTTGATCTGTTTTTCATGTGCATCTTTCTATAATGGTAGAGGTTATTAAGCTGCAGAAGGCATCTAGGATCTAAATTGTAAACAACTGTTCATCTCTGCCCAAAGATTTTTCTTCCTGTTGTGCAAGGTTAGACATTCTTTGAGAATCAAAACATATATAGACAGAGAAATCATGATGGATATTTTGCTGGCAAAATAACCACAAGGGCAGAGCCAGTACCTTAACAGAAGAATGCTTTGTTTTAGTACTCTATCAGTGCATCTGAAGAAGCTTAAAATCCATGAAAAATATGCAGAAATAAATCAGTTAGCCTGACATTCTTTCTTTTTCAGAGCAGGTATCATTTTTGGGTGCTGCAAAATCTGATATTCTCTTGTTTTCTTTCTTGCAGAACCAAGCCCCTTCCCCTGGACTTACTAAAAGTCTCTATAGCCCTCTATAGCATATAGTGCTATTTCATGCTTTATGGTCAGCAAGTAGGATTCCAGAATTATCTGGCTTATGTTCCCATAGACAGATGTGAAATGACATCAGTGTTGGTATTTTTGTAATCAGTTGGCATCTAACTATGGGGATGTAGCCAGATGTTGTGCCATCATGTCCATGCTCCACAAATCAGAGAATGGCCACCTGGAGATAGGGCTTTGGAGGCTTTCAGAAGGTTAATCAGTGGCTAAGCATAGCATAAGTATACATGTGGACCCATATTCACTCTCATGAGATTGTCATGGGATGAGTTGGAGACACATCTAGATCTCTTCCTGTAACCAGAGAATGGCTACCTGGAGATAGGGGTTTGGTGGCTTTCAGAAGGTTGGTCAGTAGCTAAACCTAGCATAGGTACACATGTGGACCCATACTTAGTCTTATGGGATTGCCATGGGATGAGCTGGACACACATCTAGATCTCTTCCTGTAACTGGATTCTTTACATCAGGCTTCTCCAGAAATCTCAGAAAAGAGACGACAGATTTCCACTCTTCCCCCAAAATCCTGGAAATGGCCATGTTGTGGGCAGGATTGTACTGCCCTCAGGATCTCAACCCTTGTTTTAAAAAAGGTCTCCCCTTGGCCCTGGGATAGGGGTGGTTGTAGTCTCTACTTTCCCCAGCCCTAGACTGAAAGATTCTATCAGAAGAAATGGGGCATTTTAGCTAACACTCAACAACCCATCACAGACTTACCACACTATTTTCAGCCCTATGGCAGGTGGTTAAAGGTGCTACAATAGGAAGGGGGTCTCTCTTCTGCTGGCAATATACTTCCATGAGATGGCAAATCAGCTAATGATCTCATTCTATATAACATAAAGTGCAACACTTCGCTGACCTGATCAGAAAGCAAACACTGTCATTCTTATTTTAGAGGGGCAAAGTTGCTCTGCTAGAAAGTCTTGGTCGAAGACAACCTTCTATGCTTTTTGTGCAATATTGACTTATTGATTTACTCAACCCTGCTGTCAGGAAGCGAATATCTGATATTTTGACAGGAATTGTGTGCTAACAGCTCTCAGAAACAGCTTTGGTCTTCCTGTAAAGCATTCAAAGCACCATAACCATCCAGAGTTCTGTGCTGCAACTGAGAAGGGATGTCTCTTCACCTGCAAAAAGAAACAATCAACTGAGCGGCCATGTTAATCAATCTGGTTCTGCTCTGTGCCGCTGCTTACGTGAAGCAAACACCTTCAAATTCTTGGGATATGCATCCATGAATTGCCATATCAAACAAAAGGATGGGATTGCGCAATGCCTTTATTCAGAAACATTACTCTAGATGTGACAGGGGAAAAAACAATTCCCATAAACAAAACAGGTCTCTTCAATTCCCAAGGATGCATCTGCACTGTAGAATTGATGCAGTTTGAGATCACATTAACTACAGTGGTTCAATGTTATGGAGTCATGGGAGCTGCAGTTTTACAAGGTCTTTAGCATTTCCTTCCAAAGAGCGCTAATGCCTAACCAAACTACAAATTCCAGTGTTCCATAATATCGAGCCATGGCAGGTGAATGTGATCTCAGACTGCACTAATTCTAGAGCCAGCCTTAGATGTAGTTTTCTTGAAGACTAAAATATACAACTTCGGTGCTCTGATGTCCACAGTTCCTAAACTTTACCAGAAACATTATTTTTTTACTCTGGCTCTACTCGTATTGAAATTGTCATCATCATCTTTAAAGATGATTTCATCCATGTTTGGATGTCTAGTGAAGGTAGTATTGACATGCTTGGTATGAAGAAATGGAAGCAGAAACATAGTTCAATCTCAAGCTGCTATCTGATCCAAGCTGTGGGCATTTGCTTCCATAAATTAGCAGAAGCTGTTCATTGCACAGTGGCATTTATATTGACTCGGCTTCACAATATTTATAAAGCAGTGGAATTTCCCCTGGATGAGTTCATGGGTTTAACCTCCCAATGCCTTGGAGTAGGTTGCTTGTAAATATTACTACATTTGCAATGTGGTGTCAATTCAATAGCCTTATTTGAGTAATTGTCCCCAAAAGAAATAATGCAGTCAGAATGCATAAGAATAATGTGCATTGGAAAAACAAAAATGAAATAAAGCTGTCTGGACTACATGATCCATGGTGGGTAACTATAATCCATAGTGGGGGTTTTAAGGGAGGGGCAACAGTTATCAAAACACCCCAAAGATCTAGACTTATTTATTACTGTACAAAGCACTGAATATTTGGGCGTTTATCTCTGTGAAGCGCCTTAAATCCCCACGGGGAGGTGGGGCAGGACATAAATAAAGTTTTGTTGTTGTTGCGAGGACCTCATACTTACCCACTAAAAACCTCCACTGAAATTCATTATGTTTGAGATGGTGCCCTGTTTGAAAACTCAGTCCTTAGACAAATTTTATACACAGTTGGTATGAGTTGGAAAAGTTATTTTCTTAATTACAACTCCCAAAATCCACCAGCCACTGTGCCCTGAATCTGGAAAAAGATTATTTGAATAGTCCTTTTTCCAGAAAGTGTGCAAACGGTTAATCTCAAGCAATCTTATGTGCATGTATTATGTAAGTTGGGGCTGTATATAAGTATAACTATGCAGATACTGTCTGCTTCATTAGCCTGACTCAGATTATTATGCCCACAGGAAGTAACACCAGTCAATTTATCAAGATGCACAATCTCTTAATGATAGAGTCTGAGAATAATGTGCATTTAAATAACAGTTTGTTCCACCAGGTCTCTTGCAAATAAATGTCCTGAACATTTTCATAAATCATGCAGATAACATTATAGCATAATCAAAACTAGATAGTGGAGAAAGACATCTAAAACACCAAAGTCCCATTATAAAGCCAAAGCAGTACAAAACCCCATATAAAGGCAAATTTGTGTCTTTGCGGTATTTACAATATTTGGTAATCATGATTTGTTACTAAAATGGCCTTCATTTTCCAACCCTTTGATCTTTATAAACTGTGTTACAAATACATAAGAAAATAAGAAAATGTAACAATTCCCTTGCTGGATCATACTGAAGATCTATCCCAAATTCTCTTCTCACAGTGGGAAGTCCACAAGTAGTTCACAAAGATTATTTTAGTAAAAAAAAAAAAAGAAAAAGAAAAAGAAAAGAGTATCAAATATTGTAAATCCATTCACAAGATGAGAGACACACACACATTTTCCTTTATGCGAGGATTTTTACCACTCTTGTGCTTTTGCTCCTTTGCAGAGTGTATCCAGAATTACATTTCTTTCAGTACTAAAGCAAATATAAGCAGTCTTGTGTTGGCTTGAAGTGCTACATTGGGACTTGGGTTTATGTTCAACCCCCCACTGAATCCTGAGTTATTGAATGACCATGGACCAGTCATTCTTTCCCTTGGTCTGAAACAACAGTATTGCTCCCAAAGATGTGCTAGGTCTTATTTTCAGGGGATGTCTTATTTTTCTATGAAGAAGAATTCACATTTATTGTTGAACAGAAAAATGAACATTTATTATATACTATACAGTAGTTATCATCACAAACCAGCATAACTAGACAAACTGTGAATCCTATCAAGAATTTCTTGTTACCATTATTTCTATGTACAACAATCTATGTTACATACATTTACCTCCATGCTCTGGTGTTCTGTTCAGCAGACATGCTTCCAAACAAAAACTTTGCTAGGTCTTACTTTTGGGGGAGGCCTTATATTTAGCAATTCAGCAAAACCTATACTAGGTATTATTTTCAGAGGATGTCTTATTTTCGGGGAAACGGGGTAGTTCCAACTTCAAGATACCCATGGAGACATAACAGACATTCTGTTGCTTGTTAATAAAGCTAACCTGCGATTGGGATTGCAACATGTTTTCATTCCCTCTAAAAATGTGGTTTACAGCTTGGGATGCTGTTGAAGCCAATATTTGTCCAGTAAAGCTGGGTTCATACAGAAGTGGGGTTCATACAGTTGGGTTCATACTGAAGTGAGGAAGCAATAAGTCAGCTTTGCTCTTTTGCTTTAGGTAAGCCCTGTCTAAGACTGCATTAAAAGCTGAGTGTGTGCTTGACTCTTTTCTTAGATTGCATTAGGAAGCTGAATGTGGGCTTGGCTCCTGTAATTAAGGATAGCTGATCTGCTATTGTTTTGAAGGTGAGGCGAGGCTAGGTGACTGATTGTTGGCTTCCTGTTAAAGCTTTCTGAACCATGTGTGGGATGGGAGTCTCCTTTACTGAATTTCTCTTCCTGCCAAACTTCATCAGCAACCTACCTACTTACATGACCTCTAGTCATCACCACTGCCACACTCAATGTACTATTGACAGTAGAAAATACTGTGTCCTAACTGTTTTCTTTCTCTCTCTCTCCTTGTTTAGGAATTTGTCTTACTTTGCTACCCAGAACAGCCCATCTGCTGTCATTTTGGACTTATGGGAAGCCAGGCATCAGCACGATGGTGACTTAGACTCTCTAGCTTGTGCTTTGGAAGAGATAGGAAGGACACAGCCCCAAATATCGGACCTCACAGAAACTCAGATTGAAGAATCCAACTTCAGCTACAGCAGACAAAATGGACTTTAGTTGTCGCTTTTCTTTTGAAGAACTGAGGCCTGGGTCCGACTCTGTACTCGATGAAATTCCTGTTGGCGGAGAAGAAACTACAAACCATGCTATGATTTCATGCTCATACATGCACACAAGAAAAACACACAAGCTTAACTTTCCTGCAATGGTTTACTCCTTCATGCCACCAAACCAATTTCCAGTCAGAGGAAGATAATAATCTGCTAAACTCCAAGGAAAACATATGCCTCTCTATGAGAGGAGGAAAATATTGTCTCCTGATGCTGAAGGTTTAATTTGATATTAGGGTTCATCTTTATGGCACAAAATGTTAAGGGATACATTCTACGGTATCCAGGAGCGGGAAATGAGTGAATGTGCCAAGATGCCTAAAATTATCTAAAATCTAGATATTTCTTTGTATTAGACTGTTCACGTGATTTTTTCCTGCCATTCTGTTATTTATGGTTTAATATGTAACTTAAACTTAAGACATGGCCCTGCAGAGGGAACAGGTAAGTGCAGATATTTTGGTAGGGAAAGGAGGGAGACAAAATATAATTTCCTGATGATGAACATCCCAAGACGGAAGAATCTGAAATTGAGACAATTTTCTCAGAAGTACTATGTCCTAAAATAATTCCTAGATTTTTTTTTAATTGCCCCCTTAAGAAAAATGGCACTCTGCAGAATTTTTTCCAGTGTTTTGGATATGTGCAAAACTCTAAAAGAAGCTATGGTGATGAAAATAATTTTATTCTCAAAAATCAAATATGATTGAAGGAATGGGAGGACAAGTATATCAACCACAGTGTTAGCATTATTATAACAGCTGTCAAAATATCTAGATAAATTAACATTCTCTTTAAGACACATATGGAATGTTAGACAGGGAAAAACATGCTTTTTTGTAGTTCATATTGATTGAAAGATTCCTACATTGAAAATAGGCTGTACTTTGTTTTTCCCCCAATACAAATTCCTAACTAAATAGACAAAGAAAATTACACAAAGATAGATGAAACATTAATCTGATTCCCTCATTTTATGTCGCAAATTTAAGACCACAAAATGCTCTCATCTCAAAAGCACATTTGCTGAGTGTTCTGAGGCTTTAAAGGAGAGAGAAGCTATGATGCCATCTGAAGTATTTAAGGATCCTTATCTTAAAAGAGATGCCAGTTATGGGTAATAACCTCTTTATCGTCTTTTAAACTCACAAAGTACTAGGGTAGCTGGACTACTCACATGCGCTGGTCTATACAATGTGTTGCATTATATCACTTTAACTGTACTGCATATACTCATGTATAAATTGACCTCATTGATTTAGTTGGGGGAAGCTTTAGAGTCAAAAGTATGGATTTTGATGTGACCCATGAATAAGTCAAGGGTTGTTCCATGGAGAGGAGAATGGGACATTGCCATTTAAAAAGGCCAAAAATAGCACTGTGGTGGAGAAGGTGCTTCTTTTGAGGACATCTAGGACAGACTAAGTTCTTGCCTTTTGTCACAGTACTCAGAGAAGGGAATGTTTCCTTTTCTTATATTGATCTGTGGAAAGTTTGACCCAGGATTTGGGGCCAATTTGTTGATTAAAATGTCTTGATGTATATATGAGTATATGCCTAGCTATATAGCAGAGATGCTAAAAAGCTTGACTGTATTGTGAAGATGTGTAGTGGGAAACCAGCAAGAGTACCCAATGCATATTGTCACCTTTTGCACATCGGTTCTCAGTGGGCACCTGTCTCATTGTGCATTGATCCTGTTGTGCATTGGTCACTTTGCTAGCTCTCCTGAATAGTAATGTAACAGCAGCCTTCGACTAGATATGAACATTACACAATTGCATTTTGAATTTTTACATATGTAAATCTACTTACGAAGATGTAAGACCCAACAGGATTCCAGCTGTTATTTTTAAGCACAAACATGATTCTCCCAGCTTTAATGAGTACTGTGTTAATCTGTTTTTCTCTTACAAACCGTCCAATGCCAGTGTTGCAGTAGTACAATCAAATACAAGCTTTATGGGGCTTCTGCTGCTGCTAAATGAAATCTGCATTGAAGTCTATCAAGTAGGCCATGTTTCCTTTTTGTTTACAGGATTTGAAGCTAGATAAGACTTTAAAAGCATTGTCGAAACCTTGGAATTAAATTTTACAATTCCAGAGTCTGACAAAACTGCCATGCAAATCCCTTTGGAGGCAATGCATTATATTTTTTGTCATCTTATTGAGAAATACGTTTCAGATTTGGGAGGAAATGGATTCAAGAAGAGGAGAAAAATATGTCTGTACATATTTAATAATCACATTTTACATTCTGGGAATAAAACATGTCTGAGATTAACTTTCTGAATTTGATGGGCATACAGGGCAGAATGAAACCCAACATACTCATTGTATGTGAGTGTGGTATTTTCTTTCTTCTCCTCTGCTGGTGCCCAAAGTAGCTGAGATAAATAGCGTAGGAGTGCGGTGCTGTATAGACAAATGGTGTTACCAAGCTAACACGCTTGAAGCCTGACCTACAGCTATTTACTCTAAACTCAGTGTTACCAATGCCAAAGCATGTCTACACAGAAGTAAATCCTTTCAAGTTCAGTGGGATTTACTCTCTGGTAAATTTGTCTAGGATTGTAGCTTTTATTCGGAGGACTTAATCCCCAACCAGTATGGGAAGCATTACTGCCAGGGAAGGATACAAAAGTGTCAATAGGAGATCAAGGCATAATCCTCACTTCCATTTCTAATCAGAGTTCCTAATCCACTTTTTTTTCTGCATTGCAATACACAGCAAAAAGTAAAGAAGACCACATCAGAAGAGTATTCTTACGCAATGCTAGAATCACAGCTAAAACAGTATGTAATCCAGAGGTGGACAACAGTTGGAGGTTGGAGGAGGGACACATTAGTCCTCGAGGAGATCTTGAGGGGCCATGTCCCCAACTACAGAATACATAAGGGGTGAGGAAAGCCGATCTTGGAGAAGAACCAGCCTTAGTTATCCTTAGCATATCCTTTTAGATGTAATTGAATTTTGTATCCAATTTTAAACCTAATGGCACAACTGCCCTGTTAAGTACTGATTTACTTACCTCCCTAACATTTGGAGATCTGGTGTAGGTAGCAATATAAATGGGGAGCTTGTGAGAGATTATGGATTCCTAACCATACCACCACCAATTCTCACCATTCCTGAAGTTAGCATAACTTTACTCAGATCAACACAACTTTCCCCAAGATTGGGAAACCAGGCCTCTTCTTTCCATATATCAGTAACAAAAGTGTCAGAATGACAGGGCTTAAAAGATATTGTAGAATCCCAATATAATGTATGGGGCAACTGCCCTGCTAAGTTAGATTTCTCTTTGCAATTTCAGAAATAATGGCTGGCATTCTCAACAGTATGTACAAGATGGTAAGATAGACCTTTCATCTCATAGATTCACATTTATAATCATGGCACTATGGTCATATTTGGGCCCCTGGTAGCACAGTGTGTTAAAGCGCTGAGCTGCTGAACTTGTGGACCAAAAGGTCCCAGGTTCAAATCCCAGGAGCAGAATGAGCAGCCGCTGTTAGCCCCAGCTCCTGCCAACCTAGCAGTTTGAAAACATGCAAATATGAGTAGATCAATAGGTACCGCTCCGGCGGGAAGGTAACAGCACTCCATGCAGTCATTCCGGCCACATGAGCTTGGAGGTGTCTATGGACAACACCTGCTCTTCGGTCTAGAAATTGAGATGAGCACCAACCCCCAGAGTCAGTCACGACTGGACTTAACGCCAGGGGAAACCTTTACCTACCTTTATGGTCATATTTGCAAATGTTCACTAAAATCCCCTTAGAAACCAAATAGCTGCACCAACTGACGGAGTTCTATTAAGCAGGCAAACAAGGCACTGAAGGATGCTGCAGACAGCCAAGAGAAAGGCATGTCAAGCAAATATTTATCATGAGCATTTTCCACCTGGAAATCTATATCCCCCATGTGAAAGACCATGTGAATCCAGAATAGGTTTTCACAGTCATTTATGGCTTCACTGTCAAGTCTCTACATCTGAGAGACAATCCTACTTGGCCACAAAGATTGCCCATGACAGTCCCTTCCTACCAGCAACACATAGAGACCTATCATAACTGCCTGGTGCATTGCAGCTGAAGGAGGTTGGATGTGTTGTTCATCATTACCCCACTTTCTAGCATCAGAAACTCCATTAGTTGATGCTTATGCCTGCCTTTTAAGATGGGTTTCAGTGGGTTGAATTTGAGAGCAAATTATAGCTACAATGTTGTAGTTATGTCTCCCACACAGAAGAAAATAACATTTTTATTATCTAAATATCTTCAGAGAAAAATACACACATAGTAGTGTGAACTGGTCATGGCAAGGTGATAATGAGTGTATCGTGTATGCATTCAATATAGTGAAGCAATTCTATGGCTGAGCCTAAATTCTCAAAAACAAGAGGAAATATTGCCAGGCTAACCATTTATGCTGTTTACATTTTATACCAGACAAAATTAGCTTCCAGAACCATTATAGTAGGGGCATCTACTGCATGTATTGGTACATTAACTGAACAAGAGCTGTAAACAACTTCCTTTAATGCCATGACGAGTAACGGTCCTAAATAGGAAATTTGTATTCAAAAGCAAGTTGCAGACTTATCCTAGCTTCATCATACCTCTTATTACCCAAACCACTGATGCCTGGAATTAGCTTGCTGCTGATTCTTAGCAAAGAGTGAGGAGAGGAAAACATTCATTACATTTTTCAGGGGATGCTGTGAAGTAACTGATAATAAAATAATTTAATCTGGATTTGCAGACCCAGTTATTGAGAGCCAAACTGCAGATGACATGAGACATGTGTGAATTAGGGATGGTTGAATGTTCTCTCGCTTCTTCTCAATGACCCTTAAGGGGGTTGTTTTGAGTACACCCATTCCTGTACTCAAAATAACCCCCTGAAATACCTTCTACCTATGTGTTACCTGTCTCCAAGGCAAAATGAAAATATCCATCCTGGGAAGAGACGTTGGATTTGGAAGTAGAGGTTGGAGGTTCTATTGACACATGGAGTGCCAAATTTGTCTACTGGAAATATAGGTTTTAACTACAAATTCTAGGAAGCTGAAGGAAAATGGATGAGTTAGGAAAGAGCAGCAGGTTATTAGTTATTTTAATTGTAATAAACTGCAGAGATGAGTTCGGTTAGGGATACTTATGTATCTTGAATCAATCAATCTCTCTCTTCATCCATCTAGTTATATTAATAGCTAGCTACTAATTGTGGAAACATTATTGTTCCCACGTATAGTATTAATTTGGATGATGAAACATTCAACCACCTTTCTTGTACTATTGATAAAAGGTTTTTAAAATGCCAAAGTAGAAATTGTAACGAGCCCATGACAAAAACATACGCACATGCACACACCTATTTTGTTTGTTTCTGTAGCATTTGTCATCTTAAAGCTACATTTCTTTTCTCCCAGATTAATCAAATGTCGAATTCTCCTCTCTGCCAGTATGGATTTAAACCACAACACTCTTTTCTTAATTCCTTTGAAAGGTTGTCTTTTTCATGACATTGTAAATTTCCCTTTTTGAGAACTCTCGGATACCCACATCAGCTTTAGGACCATGGTGAACACCTTAAAAGAAGGAAAATAACATAGTAACATCCTTGTGCTTTGTTCTTTTTTGTTAAAAAAAAGTCTGTTAGAATTATGTTGGCATATCTTGCCTTTTTAAAAAAAAATGGGTTGGGACAAGGAGAATCATGTTGTGCTCTGCAGGGTATTTCTAAAGTTGTTCATATGGTTCATTTTGTGGTATTTAACCTCTTGGATTAGAACTGCTTTTATAAGGATCTGTATGTGAGCTAATATGTTCTAATGAGGGAAATTATCTATGCCTTATGGTCTTGGCGAAATTAGACATAATATCACTTGTGAAACTTTTGCTCGCTGGTGAAGTTAGAACAATAAGGTCTACTTAACCCTGTTGAGCAGTGTAGTATTCTGAAATAAGGCTTTATACTTGCTTAATCTAGTCTTGTGTTTTTCTTAGAAGCTACATAGTATGCACTCAGTGTGAAGAACAATCAGTGAAATGCCATCAAAATGCAGGTCAAGAACAGTGTTAGGCAGGTGGCAGGGATTATGTTTTGCTGGAATCAAAGAAACAAAAGCTGCCTTCCAACAATTCATCTGCTGCTGATACTGCCAGTCCAACTCTCATACAATTATTTTCTTTCTTGACATTTCACTCCACCCCACTATCCATTGCAAGGCATCCTTTCTGCATCATCTGACGTCATTTTTTTTCTTACTGAAGCCCCTTCTACATTGCCATATAATCCAGATTATCAAAGCTTTGGAACCAAACCGCTGTATGCAAAGCCCCTTAAAAGCAACAGTATAAACATCTAAATGTTATTTTGCAGAATGATATGCTGGCTTTATTGAAACTGGATAGTTTATGCTCATGCTTCACCGGTTGCTGCAGAACAATACTTCATGGCCTTTTCTGTGGAGGCAACTCTAAAGCACCTTGGTTGGAGAAAAAAAAGTATGTTAAACTATATTAGAGTGGATAATCAAAGATATTGTGAAAGTGTAGCTAACAATATTGAGAGATCATGAGTCCAAAAAAATCTGGAAAGCCTCAGTTCCATATCTGATCCTG
The DNA here is from genome assembly GCF_035594765.1 of Anolis carolinensis. Taxonomy (NCBI): domain Eukaryota; kingdom Metazoa; phylum Chordata; class Lepidosauria; order Squamata; family Anolidae; genus Anolis; species Anolis carolinensis. The sequence continues at coordinate 13,473,896 of NW_026943819.1, read as the reverse complement.
CAGAGCTGTTTTCTTATATAGAAATCAATTGCATAAATAATCCAGTTTTGTGTGACAAGAACAATTTACCCATTCTAGTAATGCTGCTTTTATATTTGAGATTTTCTACTTTTGCTTGACACCCTCATGAATATATTCCAGTAAGGTATCTTTCTTTGCAATACATGATTTTTTAAAATCAGATCAGAAGTGACTTGAGAACATACTGCAAGTTACTTCTGGTGTGAGAGAATTGGCCATCCACAGAAATGTTGCCCAGGGGATGCCCGGATGTGTTCCTGGATAGTTTCTCTCATGTTCCTGCAAGCTAGAGCTGATAAATGGGAGCTCACCCCATTTCTCAGATTCGAACCTGAAACCTTCAGGTCAGCAGTTCACAAGGGTTTAACCCATTGCACCACTGCGGCTCCCTGTAATACATGATGTGATCATAGAAACTGACTTTCTAAATATTTGGCTGCCAGAGAAAAACAGATACAGGAAGAAGATGAAATTCTTTGATTTCACCACTGCTTTGTGAGCTAAAGCAAGTCAACAAAGTATGAACACTTATTTTCCAAGCAGATATACAAGGTGAGCTAATGTTGTGCCTGTTATTATTATTTATTTTTATCATGCTTTTCTGAGGATATTCATTAAAACAGTTATACTAGAATCCTAAATACTCTGTTTCCTTTAGGGCATGTCAAGCATTGCCAGGTCCAAAATAACATTTAAAAAATGCCCATTACTCATAACTGTCTGGTCATTGCTTATAATTGATCTTCAAGAAAGGTGTGGTTCTACAAAAAGATTTTAAGTTGTGAATGAAAGGCCAGCAAAGAGCAGGCTGGTCGCACCTCCAGAGTTGTGGTGCCACCACCAAGAAGGCCCTCTTTATTGTTCCCACCAACCACACTTGTTTTGATGATGGGACCAAGAGAAGGAACCAAGAGAAGGACCTCTCCTGATGATCCTGAGGCTCATGTGTGCTTTAGGAGGTGATGTGGTCCCTCAAGTAGGCTGGGCCCAAATCGTTTAGGTTGTTGAGTTCTTAACACTCAGAAGATCTCTTTTTTGTACACCTGTTACTCTGCCCGTACACATGACTTCTCTACTAGCCTCTCCTGTCCTTCTCATCAATGCATTAACATATTGAATCAATTGAGTTGTTTAGCTCCATTCCTTCGTTATCTTCCCACCAGTTTTACATCATTCAACATAAAATCTCTGACTCTGAAAGATAGCTTTAAGTTTCCAGCTTTTTTGGACTATCAGCTCTCTTTGGTCCCATTGTGAGTGTGTATTTTAGTCGTAAGTGTGTAAGTAGATGAATGTTAGAAGTACAATCAAATTTTAAGAGCCAAGTCATTTTTACCAGCATGACAAAACATCAGAAATACATACAGTTGTATTTTAAGCCCCATTTCTCTCTCTCTGGAATAAACAAAAACAAACGTGTGCAAAATAATTAAGAAATTTATGTGAATATTCTTTCCTCGTTCATTTATCAGATCTTTGAATATGGATGATATTCAGATTTGATCATAATTAGAATAGATCAACTGAATTTAGTTGAGTTTAAGTAAGTCCCACTAATAACATTCCTTTTCATTTTTATGGATCAAATTAAATGGATATTTTGCTGAGTCTTTAACCTTTTGCTTCCTTTTTCATGTATCTTTTAAATTAATTGAATTATAGAACCAAAGTCCTTTAACATTACAAAATTAATTCCTAACATTTTGAAAAAGTTTATTGGCATAACATTTTGGTTACATCTTAAGAAAGCCAACACGCAAACATTTGATGCCTCCTTGAAGATAAGAAAGTATATGGCCTTGGCTTCGTACCACACTTTCTGTGCCTTGTATTATCAATGTAAATTCTGAATGTTGTACAGTAAAGGCTGTTTGGAAAAGTCGCAATGGCTTCTTTTTCAGAACGTGTACATTTTGTATAAATCGGTATATACATCATATATGTATCTATGTATATGTATGCAAATATGTTTGTGTGTATAGATATATGCACACACACATATAGTAATGCCAAACATGCTATCTTAGTTGGAGGAAGGAAATAAGAGAATCTGGATGTTTTATGTAGAGTTTGCCAACATTGTATGGCTGCAAAAGCCTTTGAAGATGTACAGAATTACAGCAGATCAGTTATTTATTAATAAAAAAAATCCTTTTATTGACAGACTGTAAAGGATGTGTCATTTTTGTAATGAACTACACATGTCTGGGTAAGCATTGAGTAGTATTCATATTTCAAATTGTATATAGACCACATGAATGCATATACAGTTTGTTAGAATGTGTATAGATCAAAGTAGATGTGTTATCTTTATTGCATCGGTTTCACAGCAGTTTTCTTCTAATTATTTTTTAAAATGTCTGATCTCTGCACAAAGATAATGAATATCTCGAAAAACTGAAATACCCTACAGCATTAGCATTAGCTGTAACCCTTTCAAAATAGTAACACAATATGGAGCTATTCCAATTGGAACTGTTGCTATGGTTTCTAAAGAGGAAATTTACACTATCAGTCCAGCTCTTGTCTGCAGCGATTGCCATTTGCCCTATGTTCACTCCTAGCTATTTTTTTTAGAACAATTTCCTTTGCATTCATTAAAATGTTGTTGGTTCATTAAAGCCTCCATTTATTTCAGTTGCTAGAGAGCCACGCCTTTCTATGTTTGCACTGAAATATACCAAGCATTGCTTTATGAGTATTGCTTTACATTGAGAGTGTAACAAAAAAAAAAAAAAAAAGGGGGGGGGGAGAAGACCTAAGTTAACATATAGGTGACATGCTCACATCTATTTTGCAGCTAGCAAACAACTCAGCATCCCAAACTACTAGGTCAAGAATTATTGACTGGAATCTTCTGTTGTGGTCTATGTTACACAACTTGATGTATACTTAAATATATAAGAAACCTTATCAGTGGATTGCCAAAATAAATAACATGACATTGGCAAGGGTATCCCAATGTACAAAGGTTAAAATCCATTTAGTCAGGAAGATTGAGGACAGCAATTCAATCTCCTTCTTAAATCCTGAGACTAAACAGGAATATGCCTTTCAGGGTGCTCAATAGACTTGTGCATGAATTTCATTTCCTCTGTTTCCTTTGGTACCTTCAGTACTTCGGGAACCCGTAATGGTAAAGCCCCTTGCTGTATGAAAACCCGCCTGACGCAAAAGAAAGTGGGGGCCAATCTCGGCTTCTCCTCCCCTATTTGGCATCACAGTTTACTTTTTTTTTTTGATTTTCCTTTATTTTCCTGATTCTTTTTATTTAGTGGGACTGGCTGGGAGAGTTGGGATCCTGAGGGAGGGTGGGTGGTGTGTGCACGAATTTGGGGGATTTCACCCTTTTAGCTTCTTTTTCTTCTTCCTTTCATCTCCTTCAGAAAATACTTCTAAAAGATTATTGTTAATAATAGTAATCCCAGAAAACAAAAAGAGAAGGATACTTCTCCTCTAGAACTTTAAGGAAGCAGAGCCCCCAAGCAGAAAGGAGATTTCAGCCTTGCAGACAAGTGATGGGATTTTTAAGGTAGTCCAGGGAGGATAGCTTGACTGAGCTCCAGGTCATCACTCTTCCTTCCCTGGGCCTCCTTAAAATGCCTTGGAAAGCTACTGGTGCTGGGAGGAAAGAAAGTGGGCTCACCTGCCTCTCTTCTAGAGTATAACAGCTTTAAGAAGGAGTAAACCCAGTTCTCTTCCTCTACAAACAGAAGGGAAAGGATCCAGAAACTTAAGAATGGTAACTCTGATGCTTTTTTAATCCAGGTTTTCCCTGCCCCATAATGGGCTGAATAGGATGCTTTCTTAACCCCATTGCTGGCACCCAAGGCTCCCTTGAAGGGAAGAAAGGAAAGGCTCCCAGGGCACCAGTGGGCTGAAAAGAGCCTTGTTTTTTCAGATGCTGAATCAAAATGTTAATTCAATAGCTCGGCCGTTTTTGGGAGGTGCTGGAAAATGGATATGGGGGGCTTGCGGTATCAGTCAAACAGAAATGGATAATGATTCACCTGAAAGGCACAAGCCTAGTGATCAAGTGTCATGTAGCAGTGCAACAAACAGAAAGGCCCTTATTCTATTTCCATTCCATCAAGTAAAACAGTTCAAATTTCAAAATTCAAGTTTAACAAACACACATCACTTTTCACAAATGGATTTCTGAATGTAGCAACAGCTTTTAAGTAAGCATTCATGATTTACTGCATTATACATTGAAGCAAAACAAAGAACTTGTAACCTATTCATTGGTGCTTTTTATTATATGTATTTATAGCCAGAGCATCATACATCGTGGAACATAATGGTGGCACTTTTTAATACATAGGACATAATCATTACTGCTTTTGAAAAGTCATTGTGGTATTAATAATGATTAATTATGTTTATATGGCAGAAAACATGAAATACTGTGTCAAAGCCTACTGTGATTTAATGAGCAGTCACTTTAAAATAAGACTGCATATAAAAGACTGTCAGAAAAAATTCCACTAGAAAAATATAATTTTTCACTTGTGAGCTATTATTATTATTATTATTATTATTATTATTATTATTATTATTATTATTATTATTATTCCCCACTGTATTTTCCCAAAGGGCACAAACTGGCTTGACCTAAAAGCATTAGTATACGATTTAAAAATATGCAAACATTAAAATAGAATTAAACACATACTGCACTAAAAATGAACAGTTAAAATCTATCAAAACATATTCAAAGTTAAAAACCACAAATCAGAGAGAGGTGCTATATTTGTGTTGTATTCGTTCGGAAATGCGTAATGTTAATATTTTGTGTTCTAGAACAATTGGGGAGAAACCAACTGCAAAGGGTTGCTTTTTTGTTAAATGAAAATTAACCCTAAATCTTTATCTTATTAATTGGTTAGATTGTACTTTCAGTCATGACACTTATAGCTATATGTGATCCCAAAAAATAACCTATCCCTATGAAGACCAGATCTAGACCTAAGTAGAAAATATAAGGCTTTTTGCATCTTTGTTTTAGTGCCGGCGTATAACATGAATTTAAATAGGCAATTAACATAATAGTTTAATGTTCTCCTTTCTAACATACTAATTTAGATTTATGATTAGAACATTTGCTGTTTTCTGCTAACATTGCTATATGTGCTCTTCTTTTATAGTCAGTTCATAAATAACCTTTCAGTTAGTTTGTTTTCAAAGTTTGTATGCTCAGTCCAATATGCCGGGAAGTTGGAGTTAGTAAGAACCAACACACATTGCCAATGATGCAGCTGGAATAGAGTATGCATCCTATACAGTGGTTAGTTCCAGTTTAACCATTACCTTGGGCTGAATGGTTGACAGGAGCAAGTGGAGACCCTAAGTCCCAGACTTGACTGTTCATTCAAATGAGCGCATCAAATCTACATACATTATAGTTACCTAAGATCACCAACATAGTGATCAATCTTCCCCCATCTTCCTGCCTTCTCCTACAGAAGACTCACTGAAATGACAATAATTGGCCAACTGAAAAAATAATTTATGAAACAGTCCAGATAATAATGTTTTCAAAACAACTACAAGCTTACTTACTTAGGCGATCCCTCGTAGGCTGAGGATGATAGTCCTCCGTTTCTGGTGTCTCGGGGGTGGGTTCGTAGATGGCTGAAGAGACCTATTCTTGATTTACATTTTCTCCTGCAATGAGAACATCGGTTTCCAGGTGGAAGGCGGTCCTGGTCAGGGTTGGCTTGATGCTCCTGCCTCTTGGCACGTTTCTCCCTTAAGCCCTCCATTCGTGCCTCTTCAAACTCCGCAGCACTGCTGTTCACAGCTGACCTCCAATTGGAGCGCTCAAGGGCCAGGGCTTCCCAGTTCTCAGTGTCTATGCCACAGTTTTTAAGGTTGGTTTTAAGCCCATCTTTAAATCTCTTTTCCTGCCCACCACCATTCTGTTTTCCGTTCTTGAGTTGGGAGTAGAGTAGCTGCTTTGGGAGACGGTGATCGGGCATTCGGACAACGTGGCCAGTCCAGCAGAGTTGATGGCATAGGAGCATCGCTTCAATGCTGGTGGTCTCTGCTTCCTCAAGCACGCTGACATTTGACCGCCTGTCTTCCCAAGAGATTTGCAGGATTTTTCTGAGGCAATGCTGATGGAAACACTCCAGGAGTTGAGTGTGACGTCTGTAGACCGTCCACGTTTCGCAGGCGTAGAGCAGGGTTGGGAGGACAATGGCTTTGTAAACAAGCACCTTGTTCTCTCTACGGATGTCCCAATTGTCAAACACTTTCTGCTTCATTCTGAAAAATGCTGCACTCGCAGAGCTCAGGCGATGTTGTATTTCAGTGTCGATGTTGACTTTTGTGGAGAGGTGGCTGCCAAGGTAGCGGAAATGGTCAATGTTTTCTAATGTTACACCGTTAAGCTGTATTCCTGGCATTGCAGAGGGATTAGCTGGTGCCTGTTGGAAGCGCACTTTGGTTTTCTCGATGTTCAATGAGAGGCCGAGCTTCTCGTATGCTTCTGCAAAGGTGTTTAGAGTGGCTTGTAGGTCTTCTTCTGAATGCACACAGACTACGTTGTCATCGGCATACATTGTCATTGCCATACAAGCAGCATATAGTAGCTAAATGCAGCAATTGAGAAGTATAATGTCAGCTCACCACAGCCGCTCCTGAATGAACACACGAGACTCTCTGTGATATCACCAGAAACTTTTACTGTAGGAAACATGAACATCAAAAAAGCCAAGAATGGGAGGCTCCGGCCAACCATCCTTTATATACCCTCCCCCTCATTTGAAAAGTCTCTTCCCGCTCAGTAAAACCCCGCGCAAATTCCCCGCCAAGTCCAGCAGCCGTTTCTTCTCCGAGTCCTGAGCCGCAGGTGTCTTATCAATGTCAGTGACCCTGAAACTCAGAGCCACATCCAGGCTCTAGTAGCAGGGTTCTGACATGGCGTCCTCCTCCCCTTCGTCCTGGAAGGAAAAGATTAAACACAACTATTGTTCTCCGCTGTCCAGAGTTCCTTTATACTTTTTTAACAGGCTGCAATGGAATACCGGGTGTACCTTTCCTAGGTCCTTGGGTAGCCTCAGCTCATAGGTCACTTCGTTTATTCTTTTTGCTACCCTGAACGGCCCTATATAGCGTGGAGCCAATTTTTTAGATGGGAACCCCAATTTCAGGTTTTTTGTGCTCAGCCAAACCAGATCCCCTTCGCCCAATTTGTCCCCCTCTCGGCGCCTACGATCTGCAAAGAGCTTGTACTTCTTTTGTGTTTCCCGCAATGCCTCCACCACGTTCTGCCACCCTTGCTTAATTTTGGCCGGCCATTCCTTGTCGGTCTGGCCCTCTCCTTCCTTCCACTCGGGTAGCCTGGGGAAAGGTGCCACCTCCTGTCCGTATACTATTTCGAATGGGGCACGACCTGTGGCCGAATGTACGGCCCCGTTAAAAGCCATCTCAGCAAACGGTAGAAGGTCCGCCCAATCATCCTGTCTATAATTGGTGTACATCCTCAAGAATTGGCACAGTGTTTGTTGGGTGCGTTCGACTCCCCCGTTGGTTGCGGGATGAAAAGCCGAGCTCAGGTTCCTTTCTGCTCCTAACAGCTGTAAGAATTTTCCCCAAAATTTTGCAGTAAATTGGACTCCCCGGTCGCTAATTATTTTGTCGGGACACCCATGTAGGCGATATACATGCTTCACATACAAATCAGCAAGTTTTTCAGCTGAGGGGAGTTTTGGCAGGGCCACAAAGTGTGCCTGTTTTGAGAATAGGTCCAATATTGTCCAAATGTATCTGTGGCCTCTGCTGGGGGGTAGTTCGCCTACAAAATCCATGGCCACGCATTCCCATGGCCTCATGGGCTCCACCACCTTCTGCAATAGCCCCTGGGGCTTCCCCGGTGGTGTTTTTCCCTCTGCACATAATTCACACTGCGTGACGTACCCCCTGGCGTCTTTCCTCATTCCGGGCCACCAGCATTGTTTGGCCAACAGTTTAATAGTCCTGGTGGGGCCTAGATGACCCGCACCCTTGTTATCGTGGCACTTCCTTAACATTTCTCGTCTTAAACATTCAGGAATATACAATTTCTTATTTACAAACACCAAATCCCCACACAATTCTCCCTTTTCTTTGTTAGTTTGTAACCATTTGTCCATTCCATACGCTCGCTTCAACTCTTCCTCCCATATTTCTCCTCCCCCCGTGGAAATGGCAGTACGTTTGTTTTCTTTGGCCGCTTGTGCTCGAGTTAGTACTGCCAGGCCCCACTGCTTATCTAGGAACAGGCTCCCTTCAGATTCCTGAATTCCTCCCCCGTGCTGAGGCATCCGAGAGAGAGCGTCAGCGAGTATGTTATGTTTCCCCTGGAAGAATCTGAGTCTGAAATCAAAACGGCTGAAATATTGGGCCCATCTAATTTGCTTCGCTGATAGTTTACGAGGGGATCTTAGATACTGTAAATTTCTATGATCAGTCCACACCTCAAACGGTGTTCCACTTCCTTCCAGAAAGTGTCTCCAGCACTCTAGTGCTTTTAGAATCGCTAAGGCTTCTCTCTCCCAAATCGGCCAGTTTTTTTCTGTATCGCTAAACTTTTTCGACAGATAGCCACATGGCTTCAGGTTCCCCCCCTCGTCTTTCTGCAGCAGAACTGCCCCATATGCCCGGTCTGACGCATCGCAATGTAATACAAAGGCCTTAGACATATCAGGGTGCTGTAGGACAGGTTCCTCAGTAAAACGCTTTTTAAGGGCTTCGAAAGCTTCCTGGCATTCTATTGTCCATGTCAGTTTGGCCCCTGGGGCCTTCACTTTGGCTGTTTCTCCCCTGCCTTTAGTTTTTAACAAATCCGTTAATGGCAAAGTGAGGCGCGCAAAGTCCTTGATAAATGTTCTATAGAAGTTTGCGAACCCTAGGAAGGATTGCAGCTGCTTCCGTGTTTTGGGGGCTTCCCACCCCCTCACGTCTTCCACCTTCGCAGGGTCCATCGCCACTCCCTGGGAGGAAATCCTATACCCCAGAAAGTCTATCTGGTCTTTATTGAACTCGCACTTGGCAAGCTTCGCATACAGTTTCGCTTCCCTCAACTTTTGTAGGACTTCCCTGACTAGTTCTACGTGTTGCTCCTTAGTCCGAGACATTATCAATATGTCATCTAAAAAAATAAAGACTCCCTTGTACAACAATGGATGCAATACTTCGTTGATTAATTGCATGAACGCGGCCCCTCCCCCGCACAAACCGAAGGGGAGCACACGATAATTGAATAATCCGAATGCGCAGGAGAAGGCCGTCTTCCACCTGTCCTCTGGTTTGATCTGCAATTTATGGTAGGCCTCAATTAAGTCCAATTTAGTGAATATCTGTCCTTCCGATAACTGGGCGATCAAGTCCTTCACTAAGGGTAGGGGGTATTTATTTACAGTACTGATTGCATTTAGGCCCCTGTAGTCAATGCAGAGCCTCAGCGTTTGGTCCTTTTTCCGCCTGAACAACACAGGCGCCCCTAGAGGGGAATTTGAAGGCTCTATGAAACCCCTCGCTAGGTTTTTATCAATGTATTTTCTCAGTTCCTCCTTTTCCCTAGCTGACATCGGGTATATTTTTGCCTTGGGAAGCTCTGCTCCTGGGACTAGCTCTATTTTCACTTCAACTCTCCGCTTCGGTGGGAAATTGTCTGCTTCCTTCTCATCAAACACGTCCACAAAATCCCGATACTCTGGGGGTAATTTATCTGCCAGTTCTGCTATTCTGATAGAGTCTTCCTCCCCCCTTTTCCCTGGCTCCCTCTCCCCTTCCTGGCTCCCTTCTTCCAAATTCATCCTGAAGATCATGCTCTTATCCTCCCAGTTGATTTGCGGGTTGGCCTGCCCCAGCCACGGCATGCCTAGTATAACATTATAGCTGGCTATTTGTGATATCACAAATGACACCTTTCCTTCCCAACTCCCTATCTTACACTTTACATCTTCGGCACTGTACTTAGCTAACGATCCCGATGCTGTGGATCCGTCCAACTGCGAAAAAGCTATTGGGGATTCTAGGTTCGTTCTTTCGCATCCCAATCCCTCGGCTAATTCAGGGGAGATGATGTTCCTGGAACATCCACAATCTACAAATGCTTTGCAGGTTGCTCGTTTGCTGCCATTTTCAAGCTGAATGGGGACCACTATCATAGCTTTGTCCTGACTTACCAACCCCCCCGAGTGGTGCCTCATCGGTGGTTCTTCCTCGGCGCGTTTCCCTGCCACGGCTCTTGGTTTGGGCTGGCCTCCGCTTTCCCCTTTTCTCTGCCAGCACTCGGCAGCCCTGTGGCCCAACCGGCCGCACACGAAGCAGCCACTCCTGCTGGCGCTCACGTTCCCTGTCGGCTCCGCTCTCCTCCCGGCTGGGGTTGATCCCTCCTTCCGGCTCCCCTCTTTCATCTGCGGCCGCTGCTGTAGCCCTCCTCGGTGCCTCCTCGCCTGGGCCAGCGATGTCTCGACGCGCCCCGCCAGCTGAATCCATCCGCGCAGTGTGTCAGGCTCATCACGATGCACCGCCCAGGAGAGGATCTCCCGCCTGAGACCCTCTTTGAAGAGTTCTATCTTTGTTACTGCAGACCATTCCGGCACCTTTTCGGCGAGGCATTGGAACTCCTCCGCATACTCAGATACCGACCTCTGCCCCTGGGAGACGGTCTTCAACTTCTCCCTCGCCCGGATCTGCTCCAGTGGATCTCGGAAACGGGTCTCCAGGGCCCCCATAAAGCGTCGGAGTGACCCCAGACATGGGTCGCGCCGCGCGTGCAGCTGAACGTACCAGCTAGCCGCTCCCCTCTTCAACACTGCACCAATGGCCCGTATCCGGCTGGATTCCGTTCTAAAAGTGTGAGCATTGTCCTCCATATAGCCCCTCACCGTGGTCAGGAAAAAATCCAGTTCAGAGGACTCTCCCCCAAACTCGATCCTTAGTTCCTCTCGTCTTGGTAGGGGTCCCTGTGGTGGCAATCCCCAATTCTCCGCCCGTCGCAAGCCCCCTTGCGGACCAGTGGGCCCCGCTGCTGCTTCTCTTGGCCCTGTGCCACGCCCGGCATTCGCCAGGGGCACCAGGGTCTCAACTGGGAGCGTAGCTGGGATTCTCGGAGGTTTTTCCCCTTCGTCGTCACTCTCCTCCACCCGCGTCAGGCTTGTTTGGGTCTTGGGCCGGGCGCCGGGCTCCTTTCGCATTTCCCTTCCCTTCGGTGCTGGGAGGTCTGCAAAGCCCTGGCTGCTTCCCATGCTCACGTCCCACATTGAGCCAGCCCGAAGCTCCCTTCCTCTCTCTGGCTCCGCCAAAAACGCCAGGCGCTCCATCGCCCTCGACATCACTGCCAGGGTGGTCTCCATCGCCGACATCCTCTCCTCCAGAAACACCATCCTTTGTGGGCCTGGGGAAGGTGAACCTTCCTCTCCTCCGGTGCTGTCTCCCCGCACCACTCCACGCCTCTGGGGTACCCCATTTGGCTGGGCATAAGCGGTGGATGACGCCAGGGCCGCCAGCTGGTGGAACTCAGCGTCCGGCTCGGGAGTGGCCCTTTCCGACCTTCCTCCTCCTGCGCCCAAGAGCTCTTCATCCTCCACTTGCATGTTACACCTCACCGCTACAGCGGGATGGTGTCCGTATTCTTGGCTTAGTGTCAGCTCACCACAGCCGCTCCTGAATGAACACACGAGACTCTCTGTGATATCACCAGAAACTTTTACTGTAGGAAACATGAACATCAAAAAAGCCAAGAATGGGAGGCTCCGGCCAACCATCCTTTATATACCCTCCCCCTCATTTGAAAAGTCTCTTCCCGCTCAGTAAAACCCCGCGCAAATTCCCCGCCAAGTCCAGCAGCCGTTTCTTCTCCGAGTCCTGAGCCGCAGGTGTCTTATCAATGTCAGTGACCCTGAAACTCAGAGCCACATCCAGGCTCTAGTAGCAGGGTTCTGACAATAATATATTCAAAAGGAACAGAACAAATATTGGGTATATGTAATATAATAGGTTAAATGTAACAAAAAATGCATATAGCTTTTGATATGGTTGGCTAGATATCTCCAAGAAGCCCACAAACAGGTCTTCTGTCTTGTGTTCTCCAGACGTTGGTATTCAGAGGCTTAATAACCTGATACTGCAAGGTTTATCTGCTTCTCCCTCTTTTGCATTTGGATAAAATGTCTTTGCTGCTTTGAAATTATATCAAAATTTTCATTGTCACATAGGAATTGTTATACAGAAAGATTCCATGCTCTCCAAGTATTACCACTGAATATAAAGTAGCCTTTCTGAAGCACTCTGCATTATGTGTAGCCATATGCACTTTCTGTAATCTTGCTCATTATTCTATTAGGCTTTAATGGTGCTCACAGGTTGTTCAGGACTAATGAGGCAAATGTCTTCAATCAAGAAAGCTGATTGCTAAGAACTGATTGCTAATTCTAATTTTATAATTTACTAGGAGCTGATCTTTACCCTACCAGCACCAGCACCAAAAATAAAAAAGCAAGGTGTTGAAAATTAGCAGCTCTATTTACTCTTAAACAGTGGAAACTTGGCTGGGTGGTTTGACTGAGTGTCTCATAATGGGATATCATCCAAATTGAACCCTGAGTAAGGAAGCGTGTGCTTTGTGCCACCTTCTCCTTTCTGTAGCATTCTGGAAGCACCATAGCCATCACTGGACACATACTAAGAGCACTGGGTTCAGGAGAATCAAATCCCAACTACACTGAGACTCCATTAGTGAGACTTTATCCACACCACCACATAATGTAATTTGAGGAAGGTCTAAATGTTGCAATTGACCACCTTGATTAGCATTTAATGGCCTTGCAGTTTCAAAGCATGACTGCTTCCTGCCTGAGGGAATCCTTTGTTGGGAGGTGTTAGCTGGCCCTGATGGTTTCTTGTCTGGAATTCTCATTTTCTGGTACATGTTTTCAATTTCTATACAATCTCTATAATAATAATAATAATAATAATAATAATAATAATAATAATTTATATACTACCTTATCTCCCGAAAGGGACTCAGGGCGGTTTACAGTCATAAAAGCAACACAAACATTACATAACAACATAATAACACATTACTAAACAAAGTAAAATAATACAATATAACAATAAATAACACTTACATGACCAGATCAAGGGGACGGGAACCATAAACACAAATATATTAAAATGCATCATTTTAGGCTAGGGAAATCTTGTGCAGTATATTCAGGCCCAGAAATCGGCGGTAGTCCAATGTAATTACTCAAAAACCTGCCGACACCACCAGGTCTTCAGTTCCTTATGGAAATTGGATAATGTAGGGGATTGCCTGGTCTCTTTTGGCAGTGCATTCCATATAGTTACATTATATCTTCCCATTCTCCAGTGAACCCAAGGATGCTTCCATGATTTGCTTGCCTATTTCATTTTCAATTTATGACTTAAGGAATCTCTTGGATCGATGCATTGCCTACGCCCAAGTTTGTGATTTTCATCACGTTGGCAGAGCAATTGAGTTTAAACTAGTAAATTAGTGCCAGCATTATGGGATGATATTGCTGATCACCTCCCGTTGCCTGCATCCCAGCAGACGAATAGCCATTGATCACCAAAACAATGGTGACATCAATATGCCCTGCCCTCTCCTTCTCTGTGGCAGCACAAATTGGTCCCATCAGAAAATGTAAATTGGGCAAGAACGACAGTGGCAGGAGATAAGCCAACTCAGGTATGTGACCCATAAATTGTATGTTGTACAAGGCTGTCACCCGAGGAAAAAGATAGACCCAATTTTGATCCTGGTTCTTGTTTGACTGATTGATCTTAGTGTGACGTGAAGCTTGAAAACCTTTGTCAGCCACTCAGCCTGTTTCCAACATATCTCTCTGTTGCCAAGACAATTTCTGTAATCAATAGACCTAACATGTAGAACGAAATCAATGCCAAGCCTTTTCCAAAGAGCTCCTAAAGATGACATCCTGCTGTTATAGTGCGATGTTGAGGATGACAAGAATCTTTAAGGAAGCACTAATATCCCAGCATAATAGCAGAACTAGTTGTCAGCTCATGAGGCAGAAGGAGGATAGGAGACAGTATTTTTCAGAATAGGGATGTTGTTTTTTTGTTATATGTGTAAAGACTTTATATGAAAACATACACACAAACACAGTGATTACCAACATCACTAGCAACACGTCTATCTCACACTTTATCACAGGATCTTGATCACATTGGAATTACACTTTGCTCATCCTACCAAATATCATTAGAGACATGTTTTGATTGGATGGGACTTTGCTTGTCATTATTTTGCGGCTCCTTCGTCAGATTCTTCAAATAGCGTTTTTTGACTTTAACTTCTTATTCTACTCAGTTATGCTGGTTTCTTGTTCATTTCAGGTTTGTGTAATAAACTGGACACATCTCTATTCATTCCCCATTTATCCTTTAATTATACACAGGCTCTTATGAAACCTTGTCATGTTGTCATAAGAGGCCTTTGAGCTGAACTTTGTCATGTCAGGACAGTTTTATCATTCATAAATATTTCAGTGTGCACTAAAGACGTCTTATGAATGATTGATTTTTTTCACACTTTGCTGACCTTTCTTATGAGGATTTCTATTAAAAATGAGAGAAAAGCCATCCTTAAAAACTTGACCATCAATGGTTAATACTATATGCTCCCCCAAAGGCAAAAATGATTAGAAATGGCACATCTGCCATTTAAAATTATATACATTCACTTAAAAAATTTAAAGCAAGAAGTGATTTCACATTCTGGCTCAAGAGAGTGATATGCTCTAGAGCAGAGGTTCTAAAACTTTTAAAGCTGCAGAGCCCTTTTTGAAGGAAAGGATTGTCCAAACCTGTCCGAATGCATCTCCTCCTATGAGCCTACGAGAACTTTAAGATCATCTGGGGAGGCCCTGCTCTTGATCCCATCTGCCTCACAAGCAAGGCTGCTGGGGACACGAGACAGGGCCTTCTCAGTGGTGGCTATTCAGATGAGGAACTCCCTCCCCAGCGACATCCAGCAGGCTCCATCCGTTCAGGGGTTCAGAAAGAAACTAAAGACCTGGCTATGTGTGCAAGCGTTTAAAGAATAAGTTTTTGTCGGCTTCGACTCGGTCTGGATTAAGGTTTTTGTACAAGGTTTGGTGGATGAATGGCACAAGCACTTTGCATTGTTTTAAATTCTGTATATTGTATATTATTATGTTATTTAACTCATTTAACTGTTTTATTGTCTTATTTTATTGTATTATGGTGTATTGGCATTAATTGCCAGTTTTGTAAGCCGCCCTGAGTCCCCTTGGGTGAGAAAGGTGGGGTAGAAATGATGGAAATAAATAAATAAAATCATGAAGCCCCAATAAACTTTTGGACACATGGGGCGCATTACATTTAAAAATTTGACAGATGGACTGGGCCAGTAGCAGATAGATGAAAAAAGTTTGCGTGAACTAATTGAAAAAAACCATGAAGAAAAATTCCTATGCATACTGAACCTATCTTGTACGTAGTGCAAAAAAGGAAAGGAGGAATGCAATAGTTAAAATGAAAAACAATTTTAACTGACATAAACTTAACAGTATTTCAGTGTAAGACCCCGGGGATCATCTAGTTTTTTCAATAGTAATAGTAGTAGTAACCTATGGTTGCGAGAACTGGACCATAAGGAAGGCTGAGCAAAGGAAGATAGACACTTTTGAACTATAGTGCTGGAGCAAAATCCTGAGAGTGCCTTGGACCGCAAGAAGGTCCAACCAGTCCATCCTCCAGGAAATAATGCCCGGCTGCTCACTGGAAGGAAGGATATTAGAGGCAAAGTTGAAGTATTTTGGCCACATCATGAGGAGACAGGAAAGCTTGGAGAAGAGAATGATGCTGGGGAAAATGGAAGGAAAAAGCAAGAGAGGCCGACCAAGGGCAAGATGGATGGATGGGTGGGATCCTTGAAGTGACTGGCTTGACTTTGAAGGAACTGGGGGTGGCGACAGCCGACAGGGAGCTCTGGCGTGGACTGGTCCATGAGGTCATGAAGGGTCGGAAACGACTATGCAACTGAGCAGCAGCAGTAGTAGTAATGGTAGCAGCAACCCAGGGGTCACCCAGTCCGACCTGTTTCTGTCATGCAGGAAAAGCAGTCAAAGCGGCTGCAGGGAAGCCCCGTAGGCCAAGGTAGTGGAGAGGGAGTGGAGAGGTAGGCTACAGTGGTGGCAGCAGGGCTTCACAGACCATGTGCATCCTAGGCAGAGGGGGCGGAGGGCATGGGAGCCCAGAGAAGCCCCTGACTGTGCTTCATGGAGCCCTAAGGGCTCCGCAGAGCACAGTTTGAGAACTGCTGCTCTAGAGAAAGAGTTCTGGCTAAATGTGATTTCAGAATGGAATTAAGATCCTCACAATAGATTTTTGTAGCACAGTAGCTAAGAAATGAAGCTGCAAATGAAAAGGTCTTTGATTCAAGTCATATCTCTCCCATGAACTGACATTAGATTAGTGGTTCCCAACCTTTTTTTGACCAGGTATCACTTTGACCAGAGACCTCTCTCCAACATTAGTACCAAAAGGGTTACAAATCAGTTTTTGGTCAATTTTAGATTTGACTTGGTCAGCTCTGCAGAAAGGAGTGGAAATAAAATTAGTAAAATTAAATAAATAAATAAATAAATAAAGCGGAAGGAGGTTCGCTGATTGGATTTTCATTCTCATGGCCCATTGCTGATCCACAGCCAACAAGTTGGGAACCACTGCACTAGATAGTCTCTCCAAAAAAAACCCAAAATAGACAGCAAAACCAGAAATATTAGATGATGACTAGGCAATGATATAGACACAGACATTCTCAGAAAGGCTCACCTGCAAAATGTCTAATCTGTATTGTTGCTCCAAGAGAAGCCGAATGGGCAGAAAGGAGTGAGAACATCCTGAGGCCACTATCTGACTTTTCTGCAATGTGTTTTTCACTGAAAAATGTCTGCTGTAGTGTCTACTGTAACTTCATCAAAGAAATTGTCTGGCTTCACTATGCACTGCTTGGGTGAAAAACACAACAACCCAACAACTATTGCCCTTAATGCCTTTTTGAAGGAGAGGTACCGAAATGGTTTCTCAAATTTCTTCACCCAGTTTTTGTGCAGAAATATTTAATATCACCAAGAAACAGGATCTCAGGAATGGAGTTCACCACAAAAAGTTGATTGGTGGCATTTCTGACTCATGATGAACCTAAGGAACCATCCACGCTGCCATATAATACAGTTTGAAACTGCATTACATGATCAGTGTAGACTCATACAGTGCAGTTCATGGCATCAACTGCTGGACTGACTTTCAGTTTCACATTTAAAATAGTAAGACAAAAGCAACTGCACTGTTTTAGGTTGCCATGAAGTTAAAATACACAGCCTAATTTCACTTTTGGAAGATGGTTGCATTTCTAATTGTGTTGTTCAATCAAAACGGAGAAAAACCATGAGCAATTAACCATAGAAGCTGACGATATGTAGAACTCATAAACCCCCAAGGCTTTGTTTGCAATACTGCTCCTGAAGTTGGTAGTAAAAACAATCAATCTGTATTCACCGGATTGATTGCTGTGTACTAATTTCATCAATACAAGCCCCAAGGTCTACGGAAAGATGCTAAGCCAAATCGTGCATAGGTCTTGTCGCTTTTGACATGCAAAACATTGCACTGAATGCAAACCAATCTGATGGTTGGGCTCTTGCCTCGCACTTATGATTTCCCCCCTTCCTTCAAAAATAACAGGCTGTACCTTTTCACCTAGGATCAGAATTATTTATTTTCAGGTGAATAAATAAACAGACACACATTCCATCCCTTGCTCACCCATGCATACAATTTCATTTACAGAAGAGTTGCTGGGCCTGGGTGCATGCACAATGAAAAACAAATTGATGCTTGCTAAAGCCTTGATTGTGATGATAGACGAATTTCACTTAGACAATATAAATAAATGGCAGCCAATCCTACATTATTTAGATTTATCTCATTTCATTGTAAGGAAAGAAAGCAATTGCCCCAGAAAGCTAATTTTCTGTCTCTTCTTTGGCATGCACATGTTTTTACATCGAAAGAGCATCTGTATGAGGCAGGTAGTCTGAGAATGAAACATGAAGCAACTAAGCAAGTAGGAAGTGCAGAGAGGAGAGTATTTCAAGTGGATGTTTGTCCTGAGCAAATCTTTATACCAACTGTATCAGAGTGTTCTTTCTGAGGAAGTCATTGTATGTTTAAAAACAGGGATGTGATTAACACCTTCTGCTTTCTGTGGCAAAATACAAATTTGCCTTTTGTGACACTTTGCTTTGCTTGTTATGTGTTTTATTTGGAAGTTCTGCAATAACTGTTAGTGAAGGCTGTTAAGGGACTCACCATTTATACAATGACCCTTTGTAGACAAGCTCCAAGGTTAAAGTTCCTCCATTTCCACAGAAGTGCTGTTCCTGGAGGTAAAATAACTTTGTAATTCCATCAGTAGAAAATACTCAGGGTTTTATTAAAATAAAGTAGGAGGAAACTGAATGGGCACCACACCTTTGTCAGATACTGCCTCATTATTTAAACTTCCAGATCTCCGTACTCTGTAATATCGCAATTAATACAACTGAGTGAACTTCAAAATGTGCATTGTGGCAATATCTTGGGTCATTAGTTTTAACAATGTCAGTGCTCTATTTGATTTACCATAATTGGTGTACTTATTATTATTTAGCATGCTTCACCTGTAGACAGCTCCCTTGACTCTTAGTAGGTGGAGAGCAGAGAGTACTTCCCACTATTATTGCCATATCAATCTAATCAAAAATTATCCCAAATAATTAAGATCTTGATTCATATGTAAGGATTAAGTTTAAGTGAGTGTGTGAGAGAGAAAGCGAGAAATGACTTAACATTCAGGCCAAGCTACTTATTAACCTTACCCATATGGAAAGTTTACTTTCGAAAAGCGGTTGGAGGGTCAGAGATTGTTCAAGATGTGTTGTTACCCAAAGCAAAGCTCAAGGAGGTGTCCTATGTATAAACAAATGTAATAGCAATTGTACTTCTCAGCTGAATTTAGAACTCCCTCAATTCTTGAAGGAACACTTTTCCCTGCATGCCACTCCCTAACGTTTGAACTATGTTGAGAAAGTTCTCCTCTGCATCCCATCACTGTGAGAATATATGGGAGTAGACCCTCCCTTCTATGGAACCCTAGTTGTGGAAAAGCCTCCCTCACTGATGCCGGATCTACATTCCATTTAGTGCAGTTCATAATGCAGTTACATTATGAAAATTCATTATATGGCACTGTAAATAGTCCTGATCTTCAGCAATCAAAGAGCACTCTGAACCTCACCAACGATTGACCTGGACCTAATCTGGTACCCCATGACCAAAACAAAAACAAAACTGGAATGCTTTGGAGGGAATTCACCTTGATTTAGGAGGAGTTGAAGTTCACCTATATACGGAGAGCACTGTGAACCTGAATGATGATTAATCTGGAGCAAACCTGGTACTTATACCTGATACACTCAAATTTGAATACTGGGGTGGGGGGGGGGGGAGGGATTGACATTTATTTTTGAGAGTTGTAGTTCACCTACATCCAGAAAAGTGTGACCCCCCACCAACAATGGACCTAGACCAAACTCGGCACACAGAACCCCCATGACCAACTGAACATAATGGAGGAGTTTGGAAGGGGAAACTGTCCTTTATTTCTGGGAGTTGTAATTCACCTACATCCAAAGAAACTTTGGCAATGGACCTGGACCACACTTGGCACACAGAACCCCCATGAACATACTAGAGTGGTTTCGGGAGAACTGACCTTGATTTCTGGGAGTTGTAGTTCTATTTCCAGAGACACTGTGATCCTCACTAACAATAAACCAGGACCAACTTGGCATGCAGAATCCCCATGGCCAACTGAATCTACTGGAGGGTTTTGAGTGGACTGACCCACCATGATGGGAGTTGTAGTTCATCCTGCTGCCAGAAAGCACACTGAACCCCACCAATGACACATCTGGAGCAAACTTGCCACACATGCCCAACATGCCCAACTTTAAATAGTGATACAAAATATACTTTTTCAAATAACCCGGGCAACGCTGGTAAAGCTAGTAACGAATAAAAAACAACATACATACTGTTGTGCTTCCATAAAGACTCTCACTGTTTACCTCTGCATGTGTAAGATGTAGGGAAATGTAATAGCCAACTTAGCTTTTCAATATGAGGATCTGGAGAACAATTTATAGATTCTGCATGAGAATTCATCTCAGTTCAGCAAATCAGCCCATTCCCTGAAGACGTGGAGCTGTTGGCAGGAACAATGAGCTCTTTGCTATTTGTGCTGCCTGTAGCATCCCGTGGCAATCCTGTCAGTGGCACAAGTGTAACAAATTGCATCTGTTTATTTCTGCTATTGTCTCAAAGGCAAAAGCATGCAGCTTTTCAATCTGAGTTCTTCCCACACATTTACGATGCGATCAGATTTGTAATCGTGAGGAAGTTGGACTGAAGCTGAAAGATATATAGTATGGATGCCAGCATTGCTCAAGCAAAGATTTCTCAAACATTTTGAAAAATCTGAACAAGTAATAATGCTGGGGTGGAGGAGGGGGCTCGGCCATCTTAGTGGAAGCAGATGGCAGTTTCTTAATTGCTTGTAAGACTGGATTTGTGCTAAAAGGGTCTGGTTGACTGCCATAACTACCTCCAACATTTTGACTCAACCTTGGTAACAGATTTCTTCTTGGAATCAACTTGTGGGAAATTTCAAACACAACAGCTGCCTAATTCCTAAATATATCAAGCTATAGTTTTTATTATTTCACCACTGAACAGACTGTAATATTCTGGGGGAAAAAAATCTGTCTAGTGACATACACTAGCAAGTATGTCAAGTTTAACAGAAGACTCTGAAAACAATGTAAAGGTAAGGTAAATCTTATCTGGTATAATGCCCTCCTTGCATGTTCCCTACAACTACATTACAGAATGCATCAACAGGACATTATTACATAGACTCTCAATTAACCACCACCCATGAGGATGCTCGGTAAATAAATATAGTTTCTGACTGCTTGAAAGTTACTATTAAAATTAGTCCTAATATTATACTCCATACTTAAACATTAAAAGTATCATTTCTTCCATTTTTGCCAGTTGCTTGTGAGTTCCAGTTCCCTGAGTCCCATTTAACAGATAATCTACCGTCTGTAGTCATAATGGCATTTACATTAGTGGGACCTCATTAGTTTTTATATGTAAGATTGTTTCATTCAAGGAAGGAAAAAGATAACAGCAAATTTTGGGGACATATAACACTAAAAATCTCACAGCTAATTCTACCTACTAATACAAAACTACAACTCAATATCTATTAAAAATAACTAGACATGAACACAAAAATGAAACACGCATGTACATAGACACAAACACAAACTTAACAAACAATTAAAAAGATAAATCTACTAACTTCAGACTCCTGATGGTATAGATCATTTATTAGTCTGATGTGAATTGTGTGTTTATGCTAAGCCAAAGTGTGTGGGATGTTGAAGTGTTGAAATTCAATAAAATGGCTCTTTTCTTTATGGTGGCTTGAACAACTTGGCTCTGTTGACATTTTCAAACATTTAATAACTCCTATCCTCAATTTTTAGTTCCAGCCCAATAGTGAATGAATATAATAAATGATAACATTGGCTGGAATTGCTCATGGTTCTTATCTTTGTAAGTGGGAAATAGAACTGAGCCGTTTTGATACATCTGTATGCACATAGGTGTTGCTGTGGCATTAAAATGTACAAGTGTCCATTGCACATCTGTCACCAATGGAGTGACTGATGCACCATGGCACTCATGAGCAACAGGCATCAATGTGCATCAGGACATTCCACATGCTCATCTGGAATCAGCTCGGAAGCATTGGAGCACAACAGGAGTGCCAATGAGCATCACACACATCCTATAAGCATTACAAGTTTCCAATGTGCATCAGGAGCACAGTATACACTGGGACATTTCTGCCAATTGCTGGACACACATCTTTGAATTTCACATTTGGTTTCATTTCATTTCTGTAACATACTACAGATTTGTAAGGTTACAAAATGTAGACTGTGTTGAAGAATCTCTGCTATTTTCCACCTCCCCCCCCCTCCCCAAATAAATAAAACCACACAACAACAACAGAGTTCAGAAGCTGACATTCAGGGATCATTTTACTTTGTCAAGCAATGCAAGAGAAGTAATGGAAGGGAACTTCCTAGTGGCAAATCTTTAAGAAAAAAGTGGCCAATTCGAAAGTGATCAATTCCAGCTTGGTTAATTGCTGCAGCATCTGCTCTGTACACACAATAATCAGAAAGAAAATGAGCACAATATTGTATCATGTCCATGCGTTTGAAATATTTATCACCTCCAGATTCAGCAACTGCATGTGTTATTCCTACACAAAGCTGACATCTGGCAACAAGGTTGGATGAGGAGTGAGCAGTGGGGAGAACCTTTAGAGAGGTTGCCAAGAAGATGTAATAATTCATTCCTCTGACATAGGACTGAGCATATCATAAATGTCAAGCACAAGACTAACAGCTGGAGACAAATGAAGGGAAATGAAGCTTTAATGCAACCTCTAGGCTTGTTATCACAATATGATGTGACCTTGTGGCCTTTTCCCCCACCCTCCCCCACCACCTCTTTCTTTTAGCAACAACATCTAAAACTTGGTCTCATGGCTGCACCACTTAAATTCTGCAAAGCAGATGCTTAAGGAAGATGGAGCAACTCATCTGTGAAAGGAAGTTACTTTTAATGCATCATGATAAGAATCAGCAAGATCGCCGTAAATCAAAGGCAGGGTGCAGCTCTGTCGGGTGTTGCTTTCAGTTTGTGCCAGACTTCCTAACACCTCAGCCAAGAAATGTGATCTTGTTCTATGACACTTCCTTCTGGGAGAACAAAGTTGCTATGAATGCTTTGCTTACCGGACAAAATTATTGCATTTTGTTCAAGAAATAATTCATATTAATGCGGGCTGTGCATTGATCAGTTTTTCAAAATGGGCTCTGACTGTTTTGGTCAGCCATAACGGCATGGATCTTCCTGGATCTTTTGGTTGCTGGATCAAAATAAATTCCTGATCAAATTTGAGAGGCTCCCAAAAAATGGATCTGGGATCCACCAAAATCCAGATACCGAAAACAAAACAGAGTTTAACTGAATTGCACATCCCTAAGTTTAACTGAATTGCACATCCCTAATTAACACCTGCTTATTCTCCTCTCAGAGGCAATTGAATAGATTGGAGTATGACATTGTGCTATATCTTTATTATGTCACATCCACAGCATTCTCTTCATCTATCAATGTATAACTCTTATAAAAATAGAGGTATGATCTGAAGTGTTTAAAAAGATGAATATATGATAATATAATATAGTAAATTCTCATGTATATAATATTAATTTACTAACAAAGGGAATTGATTTCCATGGATTTATAGGGCAACAATTAAAATTAGAAAATATATCCAAATAACTGGAAAATACTGAAAGAGTACCAGATATGAGAAGATATGACAAGTCATGACATCAGATGGCAGAATGTAACTGCTTTGCTATAGAGGACATCTGAAACTTTTAAAATTTTAGATGATGTGCATACTTGTGTAGCTAGCTATTCCTGTACTACCAAGTTTGCAGACGACACAAAACTGGGAGGGATAGCTAACACTCCAGAAGACAGGAGCAGAATTCAAAACGATCTTGACAGACTAGAGAGATGGGCCGAAACTAACAAAATGAAGTTCAACAGGGACAAATGCAAGATACTTCACTTCGGCAGAAAAAATGGAAATCAAAGATACAGAATGGGGGACGCCTGGCTTGACAGCAGTGTGTGCGAAAAAGACCTTGGAGTCCTCGTGGACAACAAGTTAAACATGAGCCAACAATGTGATGCGGCTGCTAAAAAAGCCAATGGGATTCTGGCCTGCATCAATAGGGGAATAGCGTCTAGATCCAGGGAAGTTATGCTCCCCCTCTATTCTGCCTTGGTCAGACCACACCTGGAATACTGTGTCCAATTTTGGGCACCACAGTTGAAGGGAGATGTTGACAAGCTGGAAAGCGTCCAGAGGAGGGCGACTAAAATGATTAAGGGTCTGGAGAACAAGCCCTATGAGGAGCGGCTTAAAGAGCTGGGCATGTTTAGCCTGCAAAAGAGAAGGCAGAGAGGAGACATGATAGCCATGTACAAATACGTGAGGGGAAGTCATAGGGAGGAGGGAGCAAGCTTGTTTTCTGCTGCCCTGCAGACTAGGACACGGAACAATGGCTTCAAACTACAGGAAAGGAGATTCCACCTGAACATCAGGAAGAACTTCCTCACTGTGAGAGCTGTTCGACAGTGGAACTCTCTCCCCGGGGCCGTGGTGGAGGCTCCTTCTTTGGAGGCTTTTAAGCAGAGGCTGGATGGCCATCTGTCGGGGGTGTTTTGAATGCGATTTCCTGCTTCTTGGCAGGGGGTTGGACTGGATGGCCCATGTGGTCTCTTCCAACTCTACTATTCTATGATTCTATGATTCTATACCTTTCCCCTATTTTGTGCTATATTTCTCCTTTTACATCTTCTGCTCAATTTTCCACATATTGATTTCTGTGTCTTCATGGGAAAACTCAGAGGCAATGAAGATGTTGAGTAGATCTGTCTTTTTTCTGTCTCCTGTTAGCATTTTTCTATTTTCCATGCAGTGACGAGAAAGAAAGTGAGTCCACCACTTTCTGCATAACTCCATTTCCATATGGAATTGTTCTTCCTCATGTTTAGCTTCTTGTAATTTGAATCCATAGGGTTACACTGGACTGTGCTTTACCTGTTCTAGGCCTTCATGACTTATCTGAACCCTCTTGTTTCTGTATTTATTCTCTTGGTGATTGAAATGAGTAAACAATAGAAGAAATTGTCCAACTTTCCCAAATTTATTTTCCACTTGCTACTTCAGATACTAGGCTAGCCTGAGGCTATTTTTCTAAACATGTAGCAAATGCCAGGAAAATTAGTAGCAGGTTATTTCCCCCCATCAAAACAAAATACACAGCTGAAATCGTGTTGATATTTTTTGAAGGTGAATGACCTTTAAGTAACATTTATTGGGGACATGTGCCTTAGCAAATTCTTCCACACCTTAATAATTAGGTAAAGGTAAAAAGTATCAAGTTGTGATAGGAAATTGTTGGAAATAACATATTTTTTTAACTTCAGTTTTGGAAAGCACCAAACTACATGCTATATTGAACAGACACTTTAAGAAAAATATGGTGAAACTGGCTGTTTCTAATTTTTAATAAAAATACCTGTATCGAGTTCTATCTCATTTCCCCATAAAATATCTGACACATGCACACCAACAAAAGCATGCTTCCGACCCTCAACTTAAAAAACCCTGTTGATTTATCTGATCCATGTGCACCATAAGTCCTTCACATTTACTTGGTTTAGAGATGCATGGTCCTGGCAAAATAGGGGAAAACACAACTAAAAACACAATTTACTGTATATACTCGAGTATAAGCCGAGCTGAATATAAGCCGAGTCATCTAATTTTATCACAAAAAACTGGGATAATTTACTGACTTGAGTATAAGCCAAGAGTGGGAAATGCAGCAGCTACAGGTAAATTTCAAAATAAAAATAGATACCAATAAAATTTCATTAATTGAGGCATCAGTAGGTTAAATGCTTTTGAATATTTACTGTATTTCAAAGAAAAGCAATAAACTAGCTCTATAACTGGAAAAGTAGGGGCAACAAAAACAATATGGTATCAACAATAACCTAATAATAATAATAATAATAATAATAATAATAATAATAATAATAATGAAACTTCATTTGTACCCTGCCCTATCTCCCCATGGGGACTCAGGCCAGCTTCCAACATAGTAACAGGCAAACATTCAATGAAACAATGCAGAGCTAGATATAGATCTATAATTATATATACTAATTTCACATATGCATTTCCCCCCGAAATGTTTGCAAATCCTCTCTATATATGTTCATTTCCCTCCAGCAATATTTGCAAGCCATATATATATATATATATATATATATATATATATATATATATATATGTTCATATCTATCTAGACATGTCTATATATATTTGTGTGTTCATTTCCCCCTGTAATATTTCCAAGCCCTATATATAGGTAGGTAAAAATATATTCATATCTATGCAGACATCTCTCTTTATATAGATATTTGCAGAGACTTGCAAACATATGAGGGTAAATTCATATATTAAAATAATGTATATGTATGGCTACAGATACACAGGTACATGGATCTATATGTGTAAAGGATTTGCAAAGACCTGCAAACATATGAGGGGAAATTCATACATAAAATTAATGCATATAGATAGATACACATATAAAGGTACATAGAGATGGAAAAAGCTTGCTAGGGGTTAATGCCTATATATCTGTAGGAGTATTTAACAACTATTTCAAGGGAAAATGCTTTCATAAGATTAATGAATATATATTTTTCTTCTTCCTGACTTGCAAGGGTGTCTCTCTTTTCAAAACATTCCCTTGATTAAGAGCAATGGAGGCTTTGCAAAAGTAAACACACTGATAAGGGAGAAGAGAGAAATAGATCACATATTGCAAGCAATAGCCTGCAGGCTCCATTGCCGGCCTTGACTTTGACCTGATTATAAGCCGGGGGAGGCTTTTTCAGCTCTTAAATAAGGGCTGAAAAACTCACCTTATCTTTGAGTATATACGGTATTTATTTATTACCTGATAGAACAGCTATCTAAGAAAATTAGTAGCAGGTTTCAGTGTATCTTCCAGTATAACTTTCTGCTGGAAGCTAACTATAGAGTTGTGTTGAGGATTTCTAGGTCCACCAGCACAACTCTTTGGCCAACTTTGGCAGAGACCACAGTGACAAAATTCTGTAAAAATCAAATCTGTAAAAGTCAAACATATAAATGTATTTGTATTTGCACCTAGTTTGTTTCAACATACTTTTGCACCTAGTTTGCTTCAACATATTGCAAACATCATGTTGAAGTAAAAATACTAGTGGATAAACTGTAGTCAGGAAATGTGCATGATATGATCTGGGACACCAGGTGGATGGTTTTCCTTTAGAAGAGAAGTGGCCAGTTTAAGCATATTTGAAATGAGGACCATCTAGGCAACAGGACTAGTAGGCTTGAACTCAAATGACCTCATACTTCTTACTTATGAATGCAAGGAAGTAAAGTCAAAGCAAAGAACAGCTGCTGTGGCATTTGCTTCTCAAATATTCCTCACACAAGAATTCCCCCATAAAAGGGAACTACAGCATAAGGAACACAAATTGCCTTAGCAAATCTCAAGAAACCCTGACTCTCCTATCGTTTATTCCTCCATTTTGCTTCATTGTGTATTTTTATCTACAAAACAGTATGAAGACAAGAAATTGGTGAACTTATGGTCTCATTCTCACTGAAGGCCAAATTAAATGAGCTGTTAGGAGAAGACTGCAATTGAATTTCCTGCTTTCTTTGTGTATCAAAGCAATTGCAGGAAAAAGAATCAGATTCAGCACATTACCTAAGGGTTAAGTTAGTGTAATTTCCCAATCTAAATTGTCCTACAAGGTGCTATTTGTACCATAGTTGGACAAGATATCCATAATGGTATTTATGCTGTCTCTAGAACACAGAGAATATAGTAGTTTCAGTTTAGTACCCCTGATGGCACAGTGTGTTAAAGCACTGAGCTGCTGAACTTGCGGACCAAAAGGTCCCAGGTTCCAATCCCGGTAGTGGAATGAGCGCCCGTTGTTAGCCCCATCTCCTGCCAACCTAGCAGTTCGAAAACATACAAATGTGAGTAGATCAATAGATACCACTCCGGCGGGAAGGTAACAGCAGTCCATGCAGTCATGCCAGCCACATGACCTGGAGGTGTCTATGGACAACGCTGGCTCTTCAGCTTAGAAATGGAGATGAGCACCAACCCCCAGAGCTGGTCATGACTGCACTTAATGTCAGGGGAAACCTTTACCTTTACCTTTAGTGGCTTAAGTGCTTGTTGGACTATTGACCTCTTAACATGGAGCTAAATTCATGTGCCGATTTAGTCCCGGACACCCACCAAACTGGCCGGCTCCCATCACACGATGCTGGTGTGACTCCATGGGCGAAGGAGGGCGGAGCCGTTGCATGCCGCTGCTAGGACAACATGGGAAGGCTCCCGTGTTGCCATTGGAGTGCATGGGGGGAAGCCGCATGCGCCATGTGCACTCATGCTTCTCCCATCTGATTGCTCATGACTGGAGCCGGGCAATGTGGGGGTGTGAGGCATCTCCGATGAATGTCTGATGAAACTAGGGTTCAAATCCCTGTTTGATATGGAAACCTAGTGATTCAATTCCTCTTTGGTCAATAGTATCTTCAGACATAATTTATTATAGAATATTTATGCATTGGGTTAGATACTTAGGGGGAAGCTTTGGCTTATCTAAGAAAACAGATCTTGGATGACCATCTGTGAGGAGTGCTTTGGATGTGATTTTCTGCTTCTCAGCAGGGGGTTGGACTGGATGGCCCATGAGGTCTCTTCCAAATCTATGATTCTATGATTCAAAGGACAATTGATCAAGCAAAGGATGGCTCCATCAAATCATTAAGACTGACCATGTTAATAGTTGGCTATCACTGGTTGAACCAATAAGGGGTTAAGCCATATGCCATTTCTTCTGGTGCATTTCTTGCAGTCATAGCAACCAGAAGAAAGAGTGAAGTGATAACAGCTTATCTTCCTCCATTCTGTAACTGCATGGGCAGTAAGTAAGATAAGTAAACTATGGTAGATAGGTTCTGAAGTGTTGTGAGGTGAATACTGAATCCACTTGAATATGGAGGGGTGTAGTATGAGCAATCATGTTTTCACAGCATATACGTCTTCCCAACTACACCTATTGATAGAACCATGAGCAAAGTCTCACCTCTAGTAACAAATAATATCTAACAAATTATCCTGAGAATGTATTCTCTTTAAACAGGGAAGTATATCTATGGTAAGTATGTACACTGAAGGAGGTTTTGTAATTGAGTGATCACCTTATAATATATTGCAGAACTAGAGAGGTGACTGAAAGAGCAATAATTTCATACATTGCCTAAGAATGTATATAAAAGAGAAGATTACTATAAAGGAAATAATTATTGTAATGGGAAATTGTGTTCAATGTTCAGCACATAAATTTAAATACGGCTACTGGGGTTAAATCACTGTGAAGATTTCTCATTTTCTATAAATATCTATTTTCAGGAGCACATTAGCATAACCGATGGAACAGGTTGGCATGTTACCATATTGTGAATATATTATCTCCCAGATTGAGAAATGATTAAAAATTAATTGGTCCAGATGTGTCCATCCTGGTAGTGGACAGATGTTCATTTTACACCTTATTTAAGAATTCCCACCACAACGAACTGTGGAGTGGTAAATAAAGAAATCTAAGTGGTAAACATAGAACAAATGTGGTTGTCCAGTATGAAATCCACTTCATGGCTTCTCAGTACCAAAGTGAACAAAGAAGGTCACCTTTCACATACACCTTCCAGTCAAGAGTTGCTTCTGCACCTTGAAATGTTCTGGGTTGTTACTATAAAACATGCTACAAAGAGGGAAAAATTACTGCCTCTGAATATTATTTCCACAACAGAGACGTGTTGTTGTTGTTTATTCATGCAGTAGCTTCCGACTCTTGGTGATCTCATGGACCATCCCATGCAAGAGCTTTCTGTCGGCCATCACCACCCCCAGCTCCTTGAAGGTCAAGCTAGTCACTTCAAGGATACCATCCATCCATCTTGACCTTGGCTGTCCTCTCTTCCTTTTTCCTTCCTTTTCCCCCAGCATCATTGTCTTCTCCAAGCTTTCCTGTCTCCTTATGATGTGGCCAAATATTTTTGCCTCTAATATCCTTCCCTCCAGCGAGCAGTCAGGAGATGTGCTATTGACAAACTCAAAATATCTAAATGAACATGTCATTTCTATAACATGTTCTAAAATCAAGGTTTATCATATGTAGGACAATATCTTCCAAAAATAATCTTGGGGATACTTTGATTGTGTATTTCTTCATGGCGGGGGTTGGACTGGATGGTCCTTGTAGTCTTTTCCAGCTTTATGATTATATGATTTCTTTCTGTTATTTAATGCAACATGGTATTTAATAAGCCTATGCAATCAATGAAAAAAAAATCATTTCAATACTCATTACAAAATTAGGAGGTGGGGGAAAAATCATTTCTAAAATGTTTCCAAAATTGGACAGTATCTGCATCAAAAAGAGTTAATGACTTTTTCGTTACGTTTTGTTAAGCAATTAATTGTGCCAATGGGGAAACTTCAGGTGCGTCTTTCTCCCTCATTATAGAGTTATTGGCATGAACATTGCTACAATTATAGAATACATTTGCCACTGTTAGCCCATGAAGTTTCAGAATGTTTCACTCATCCACAGATTTTTGGGGAATTTTCAATTAAAAAAAGACCAACAACGACAAGAGCTATTGATACAATGACACAAGATAACAGGGGATCGTTCCTCTAAGTTTTAGAAATATTTATACATCTGCTGATTTTGGTGAATTTTTAAAGTTTTGGCAAAAACGTTTTTAAAAAGAAGCCACACACCTATCTCATTGTGTCTGTCTTTCATATTAACCAATAGAACTGCCTTCTGTCTCTCATATAACCAAAAGAACTTCCATTTAGGGATTGCTTCCCAACCGAGCACTGATTACTTACTTGCACTGAAGTATCAGTCAGTCCGCCTCTTTGCAGATTCAACAATTTATTGGAAGTCTAGTTGGCTGTCCCCTCTTCCTTTTTCCTTTTTTTTATGGAACTCACTGCCCATCGAAATTAGGCAAGCCCCCACTCTTTTAGCCTTCAGGAAAGATTTAAAAACCTGGCTTTTCCGATGTGCTTTCGGAGAGTAACTATTACACACTTCTTTTGTTACTCCCCCAACATCTATCCTCTAGATTGTTTTTTATCTTATGTCCCTGTTCTCCGTGATTGTATTCTTATCCTTTTCTCACCCCAAGTTTTAACTAAGTGTTTCATGCGGCCCGCCCTGTATGTGTGTGTGTGTGTGTGTGTGTGTGTGTGTGTGTGTGTGTATATATATATATATATATATATATATATATATATATATATATATTGTGTTGCATTGTACATGATTTTATTGTATTGTTTAATTGTATTATGATATGTTGTTTTATATTTTGCTATATTGTACTGTTCTGGGCATGGCCCCATGTAAGCCGCCCCGAGTCCCCGTTGTGGAGATGGTGGCGGGGTATAAATAAAATTTTATTATTATTATTATTATTATTATTATTATTATTATTATTATTATTATTATTATTGGCTGCTGCTATGGAGAGACAAACCTCTCTCCTATCCTGATTGGAGCTTTCCAATGCTGAGCAGAATTCTGGGAAATGTAGTTTAGGGCAGGGCCTTTTGAATTCTCTGGCATAGGGCTCATTGCCTTCCCAAACTACATTTCCCAGATTTCTGTGCTCTCTCAGTCTTTTCCCCAGCTTGCTCAGTTTGTCCCACCCTCCTGCTTTCCTATCCTCATGGTGAGAGGCCATTAATTTAAAGAGGAATGGCAGACTGTTTGGCTTTGTCTTGCACTGAAAATGATGCTGACTTCGATAGGCTTCCGAGCATTACAGAATTCAAAAGAAAAAGTACTGGGTGAGTTTAGATTCTTAAGTTTTTGCATGGGTACCCTCCCCCCATGTTTCCTAATATATGTTCGTATATACAAAACTTGCAAATTAGATATGACTTGCTAATTTAAAACAAAACTATGCACTCCCCTAGTACTTAATGCTTTATGATCTCATGGATAAAATTGTCTCTGTCAGTCCACGCTTGCTGGAGAAGGTTTTACTGCCAGACAAAACCATGTAATGTCCCAGTGTTTAAAAAAGATCTATCACTCCATGAACTGATCTTTATAGTCTCTGCATATGTTCCCTTGAAAAGCAACAGCGGCTGCTAGAGCTGGGAAGTGAAAGAGATGGATGGAACAATGACTGCAAATGAACGTCACCCAACTGGGGTCTGTTTATATTCTGACATTATATAGTACCAAAGGAAGATTACTCAAGTCTTTCCACATAACATTTTCCATACAAATTTAAGGGCTATCTGTATCACAAATTGTCAGGCTTCCTAGAGCAAATCTGGGGCTGTGACATTTGACTGGTTTGTTTTTGCAGTGTAAAAGTTTGAACAATCCCCATGTGGTTACTTATTTCCACCAAGATCTGAAATCTTCCTATGTTTGTTGGGAATTACTTTTAATTTCCAGAGTTATCTGTTGTTGCTAATGAAGATGAGATTGGAGGATAGAAAACTAACTTTCTATTGGAAATATAGTATGTTACATAAATGTAAAATTATTAACTTTCCCGGATCACTGTCAGTTTCATGAGTTGTAGATGACACATGGGAAATGCAATGGCATTTTTAAAAAATCTCGTTCAGAAAGTTTCTAAGTGTCAAGTGATTCCCATATGGATATGATGGGCTCTTGCGAGCATCAAGTGAGATTTCATTCTACTTTAAATGTGATGATTTGTATTAAAAAGTTATACTTGTCTTCATATTCATGAACACTGTGGGACCTAAGAGAAAAATAGACGGGATACACTGGTCCAGGGAGAAAGAAGGAACTATGTGGATGGTTGTGTTTGGGAATATAAGCCAATCGACTAGCTACATGTTTGTAAAAGAGATTGTGTCTCAGGATGTATATAAAAAAAGATTTATTTCAGAAAATAGCCCAATGAGCATGCTTATTGATTGAAAGGTTTGAAAACACCTATGAGGTGACTCCAAATGTATCATAATTCTGATTAAAGTGTAAGTGCTAATAAATTAAATCCTCCAGACATCGCTGTCATAAGAAAAACAACATTGGAAAGAACTAGGCATAGTCAAGGAAGGTGCTAGATTGGAAACCTGAATAGTGAAACTCACATATAGGTTTATAGAAATCTTTCCACCCTTTCCTCATGGCACAATTTCTTATTTATCTTCCAGAAAATTTAGCAGTCATTAAGTGCTGGGAATTATTTAGCAAGTTTTTGGAGAATCGCAAAGATTTATCAACACCGAAGGGAGGAGATGCCCCAATTTCTCAGAGAATGGAGGGGAGAGGGGACTCCTTTGAGCATAAACAGATTGCACTATTTATACATGAGATGTTTTTTGCATCTATAAACTTACTACATCCAAGTATTTTAATTAATCACAGTTGTTACTATGGAAACACTCATAAATCCGTTACCTACCTACAAGGCAAAGCTAAGTATTTATGGCCATGTGAAAGCATGTAAGAGCAGTTAAATTGTAGTCTAAGAAAAGTCTGACATTAATGCATTGGGCAATTGACAATTTGATTCCCAAGCCAGTGTGGCTGGTTCAGGGAAGCCTTTTTGCCACCCTCAGCAATGTTGGAAAATATTTATGTTGGAAGTATTTTCAAAGACGTGAGTGCCTAAGTGAACAGCTCTCATTTCACGATTCTATCAGCGCTGCCTCTGAAAAATCCTGCAAATCTCTTGGGAAGACAGGCAGACAAACATCAGTTTGTTGGAAGAAGCAAATACCACCAGCACTAAAGCAATGCTCCTATGCCATCAACTCCGCTGGACTGGCCACATTGTCTAAATTCCCGATCACCATCTCCCAAAGCAGTTACTCTACTCCCAACTCAAAAACAAAAAAATGGAATGTTGGTGGACAGGAAAAGAGATTTAAAGATGGGCTTAAAGCTAACCTTAAAAAGTGTGGCATAGACACCAAGAACTGGGAAGCTCTGGCCCTTGAGCACTCTAACTGGAGGTCAGCTGTGACCAGCAGTGCTGTGGAATTTGAAGAGGCACGAATGGAAGGCTGTGGTGCAGGCTGGTTAGTAGCCAGCTGCAATAAATCACTATGACCAAGAGATCATGAGTTCGAGGCCAGCCCATGTCGGAGTGAGCAGCCGACCATTAAAATAAAAAAATAGCCCTGCTTGTTGTTGACCTAAGCAACCTGAAAGATAGTTGCATCTATCAAGTAGGAAATTTAAACACCACTTATGTGGGGAGGCTAATTTAACTAATTTACGACACCATAAAAATCATCCAGCAGCGTTTGGAATGAAGAAGTATTCAAGGACTCGGTGTCACAGTGGATGATGAAGCAGCTGCTCCCCCTGTGACTGGAATCGAGCATAGTCTCAGGAAGCTAGAAGCTGGAGAAGGTTAAATTGCCTCTGTGTCTCTGTCTCTGACTCTATGTTCAAATGGCATTGAATGTTTGCCATGTATGTGTACATTGTGATCCACCCTGAGTCCCCTTCGGGGTGAGAAAGGCAGAATATAAATACTGTAAACACATAAGGCCGGGCTGTGGCACAGACTGGTTAGCAGCCAGCTGCAACAAATCACTCTGACCAAGAGGTCATGAGTTCGAGGCCAGCACGTGCCTGTATCTGTCTCTGTCTCTGTTCTATGTTATGGCAATGAATGTTTGAGTCCCGTTCGGGGTGAGAAGGGCAGAATATAAATACTGCAAATAAATAAATAAATAAATAAATAAATAAATAAATAAATGGGAGAAACATGCCAAGAGGAAGTCGTATCAAGCCAACCCTGACTGGGACCGCCTTCCACCTGGAAACTGCCCTCACTGTGGAAGAACATGCGGGTCAAGAATAGGGCCCCACAGTCACCTACGTACCCACCGTGAAGACACTACTCTTAGAAGGCCATCATATTCAGATAGTGAAGGATCACCTAAGTAGTTGCATCAAGGTTAGATAGTTCTTTGGTATGATAAAGCATGGTTCTTCTCTCCTTACATGCTTAGACAGAAAATCACCTATATCGGTATTACTATCAAGGGTAAAAATGTGTTTGAGATGAAGAGAAACTGGCAGCATGTTTGTTGTGGGAAATAAAGTCGTTATGGCTATTTTCTGCCCTTTCAGTTATTCACTGAGTTTTCCCATTTCCCTCATAATGGTTTTGTATTGTCTCTAGGTTGTTGGTTAGTGTTTTTCTCTCCAGTCGAGCTCTTCAGAGATCAACCTGCTCTTTTCGAATGTAGCTTTAACCTTTAAATATATATACTAAAGGCCCCCTGGGTCACCTTGAAGAAGGACGAAAAGGGAACAAAAATACCAGCGTGACTTGCTAATGACACTTCTGAGAAATACCTAACAAGACATCCTATCCAGCAGAAAAGAGAAAAGGGCAAATCATAGAAGCACCTGGATCTTTTGGCATGTGTAAAAAGAGTGAAGAGGGAAATAGCATATGTACAACCATGACTCCAAACAGCACCTGTGACATATGGCAATGGATGCTTGGGGAGAGGAAGAAATAAATGTCAAAGAGGACTCCTGCTTCTGCAGATGCTACTTGTGAACTGTGGCAGATAAAATAATGGCACTTAAAATATGAATGGAGCAGGCCAAGATAAAGAGTGTCCCTCCAATCATAACAATAACCCAGCTTTGAATAAGTGCTGTTGAAGTCAGGAGGATATCTTTCTGAGTAGATATGCTTTAGGATCACATGCCATCAATGTTTTCAACAGCTTCCTTTTGTGTGACAGATGTGTAGCCCTGGAAGAAGAAAAAAAGAAAACTTTCTAAATGTTACTCTTCTGCTTGTAACATCCATCCTGCCATGTTCTTTTTTGTTCAGACTCAGCACCATGGCTTGTCATAGATTTCTGTCCTCTTTCAAACACATGACTCACCTTGTCCCTATGATGATCTATTTAAATCTCAACACCTGCATAATTATATTGAAAGATAATGAGAAAGCAGGGGGTGTCATTACAATGGATGGGTATGTTAGAACAGAGAGATGGTAAATATCTAGCCATTGCATCCTTGTTGGTCTTTTAAGAGCAATTTATAAATGAAGTTATCCTTATGTATAATAACTAGCTGTGCCCAGCCACGCGTTGCTGTGGCAAGTATGGTGGTATGGGAAATAAAGTATCTTATATTATCTTCTTAGAACTGGATTATATGAGGCCCTTTCTACACAGCTGTATAAAATGCACACTGAAGTGGATTATATGGCAGTGTGGACTCAAGATAATCCAGTTCAAAGCAAATAATATAAGATTATAAATGGGTTATATAGCAGTGTAGAAGGGTCTTTAGTCTGCACTGCCATATAATCCAGTTAAAATCAGATAATTTGTATTTTATAGGCAGTGTGGAAGAGGCCTAAGTGAGGCCTAACTCTGTCTGTGCCCTGGGCTGAGTGGGTTGCTAGGAGACCAAGTGAGCAGTGCTTAGCCTTCTAACTGGCAGCTAATGGGTAAAAACAATTATTCTTCTCCCTCTAATTAGGACTTTATTTTTCTTTTCTTTTTGTTGTATGAACATAGAGGCATGGATGAGGGGTTGTGCTGCCAAGTTTAGTGTTTCTGGGATGTGTAGTTTTGTTGTTTTGTCCTGGGCCGAAATTTCATTACCCTTTTATATATATAGATAATAACAACTTTGTGTTGTTGAAGGTTTTCATGGCCGGAATCACTGGGTTGTTGTCAGTTTAAAATAAACTCTAAAATCAGTAAATAAAGAACAACACTCAGAAGACAGGGGAATTCCAGACAGTTAACACCTCCCAACAAAGGATTCCCCTAGGCAGGAAGCAGCCAGGCTTTGAAGCTGCAAGGGTATACAGTGTTCCCTCACTTAACGGAGGGGTTACGTTCCAGGATTACCCGCAATAAGTGAAAATCCAGGAAGTAGGGACACTATATTTATTTTAATATTTATACATTATTTTAGTAGTTATACACAGATATACACAGATAAGTCTTTATCAACCAATTGTGTGTTGATAAATCTCCTCCTTCTCCTCCCGTTGCCACTTGGGCTCCTTTTCTCTTCCTTCAGCTTCTCCTTCCTCCCTTCTTTAGGCTGTAAATTGTACATTTTTATGATTTATAATATTCTTTTAGAGTTTATTGAAAAACCGCGAAACAGCAAATCCGCGAAATGTCAGGAGAGCATGCTTCTGGAACATGGCCATACAGCCCGGAAAACTCACAGCAATCCAATAATAACTTTAATTTTATCCTGCCTATCTCCCTGAAATCATGCTGTCTCAATGAGATTCTGAGACAGAAATACTGTATAAAGGGGAGCTATAAGAGCAGAAAGCATACGACTGGAAAATGTTCCATTTATAAATTCAGGTAGCCCATTCATATTGAACAGTAAAATGTAACTGTATTAAATATTAATACAATATGATTTAATAATGTGACATTTCAAAACAGGTCTCTGATACTCATCAGTTCCAATGGCTTTGCACTTATTGGCCACAATAATGAAAGTCCAGTGTCACATGCTTGAACTGATGCTAGGTTAATTGCCTCTATCGCAGGAGAAAGCAATATATTTCTAGTCTATGTCAGTTGTGCATGGCATTGAATCATAAGCTATTTAATTTTCTGCAATTAAACACATGTGCACACACGTTCAGACACACCGGCATTTGATTTGTATGTATTTCCTGCTAATATGCATTTTTCAACACACATTTCCTCTAAAAGCCCCCTTTATAACTAGCTCTTGAAATATGCATTTTTAAAGCCAAGAACAAAATCACAAAATTCAGACAGGTATGCAGACTCAAGGATAATTTATTTTTATTTATTTACAGTATTTATATTCCACCCTTCTCACTGTCACGACCCAGGCTACAGAGCACCAATAACCATACGCAGAGGCCAGATTCTATCTAATATCTTTATTAAGGAAATATATAAGATTAATAAAAATAAATGTAAAAGTTAGTTCAGAAGCAGACCTTTCAGGAAAGGTCAAAATTAGTCCAAAAAAGCAATGTCCAATATGAAATATTATGATCCAAAGTTGTAATCCAATAACCGAAACACTCACTTTGCCAGGCAAAGTGAGGGGAGATGACAAGGTCCTTTAGTCCATAACTTGAGCAAGGCTAGGAAATAACTTGATACTTGAAGCAAGGCTTAAAACGTGGAACAAGGTAACAAGGAACAAGAACAAGGTCCGTGGAATAACTTGGTAAAATCCGTGATACAAGGCAAGGTATAGTCCTGGAAAACAAGCAAGGTCCGTAGGTAAACAAAGGCTGGAAACTGGAGCGAAGGCTGGAAAGCAGGGCAAGGCTTGAGCAGGAACGAGGCTTGAAACGGAGCGCGCTGTCCAGACACAACTCGCTCCGGAGGCTGACGAATTGACTCCGCGAAGTTACTACGCGGGTAAAACACCTATATAGAGTCTAACTTTCTCACCGAAGCAGTTCTCTGGGAACCAGAAACGAAAGCTAAACTCTGGGACCAGATGTTTGACTCCCTAAAGATTCTCACGGAAAGCAGTCTTAATTGGCTACATTCTTAGCTGCAATTCTAGCACTCCTGCGCGAAGCTGCTTCCAAACCCCTCTGTTGTTTACAAAACTCACGGCGCAAGAACACGGGAGATGTGGGCTCTGGGTTTGTTTGACATACTTCTGGGACACAACTTTCTTGCAGGTGCAAGGTTCCCAGATCTGCCTGGGAAAGATCTGGCTGAGAAGATTCCAGTTCTGACTGGGAAGGTAAAAAACCCAAGTTTTCTTCTTCATCAGGGATTACAATGTCCTGAGCAGGACTACAAGGCCCATGGGTCATCACACTATCCCCCTCCTCAAGGCCCCTCCCAAACTGGGGCCCTCTCCCCGAGGCGCGAGGTCGCGGCTTGGCGGGATAGGTCTGATGAAAGCGACGGGTTAGATCAGGAGCATGGACTGTGGAGGCGTCTTCCCAAGAGCGTTCCTCAGGGCCAAAACCCACCCAGTCAATGAGATATTGTAGGCGGCGGCGGTGAAAGCGAGAATCCAAAATGTCCTCAACCTCGAACTCCTCCTCCCCATTCATCAAAACAGGAGGGGGGGCCGGTTGGTCTGTATCAGGACGCACACCATCCGCCGGAAGGAGCAGGGAACGGTGAAACACTGGGTGGATGCGCATTGAACGCGGAAGTTGGAGTTTGAAAGTCACGGGGTTTAATTGCGCCACCACTGGATAGGGGCCAATGAAACGGGCATCTAACTTCCGGCAAGGGCGGTGGGAGGGCAGAAAGCGAGTGGACAGAAAAACCCGATCTCCTACCTTGATTTCGGGGCCCGGCTGGCGATGTTTGTCAGCGTGGCGTTTATAGTCCTCCTTGGCTTGGTCTAGTTGCTGGAGCAAAAGTTGTTGTACCGCTGTGAGTTCCTGCAGCCAATCCTCTGCTGCGGGAACTTCTGAAGTTTCAATGACAGGGGGAAAGAAACGTGGATGGAAGCCGTAGTTTGCAAAGAACGGCGTTTCTTTTGTAGAAGCTTGAACTCCATTGTTATAGGCAAACTCTGACAGTGGTAACAGAGAAGCCCAATTGTCCTGTTGGTAGTTTACATAACAGCGAAGATACTGCTCCAAAGTGGCATTGGTGCGCTCCGTTTGCCCATCTGTTTGGGGATGATGAGCTGAAGATAAGCGAGAGTCTATGCCCAATAGTTTTTGTAGTGCCTTCCAAAAACGAGAGGTGAATTGAGATCCACGGTCTGTGACTAAACTCTTGGGCAATCCATGTAGTCTGAAAACATGTTGAAGGAATAGATCTGCAGTCTCTTTGGCCGTGGGAAGACCTTCACAGGGAATGAAATGGGCTAACTTGGTGAAAAGGTCCACCACCACTAGGATCGTGGTGAATCCACAGGAAGGTGGTAGGTCAGTGATGAAATCCGCAGAAATTATTTCCCATGGCCGAGATGGGGTAGGAAGGGGATGCAGAAGCCCTGAGGGCTTCTCCCTTCTTATCTTGGAGCGCTGGCATACTGGGCAGGTGTTGACATATTTTTCCACATCTTTGCGGATCTTGGGCCACCAAAAATCCCTTAGGATCAGATGCATGGTTTTAAATAGTCCGAAATGCCCTGCTGGTTTGCAGTCATGACACAGACGAAGCGCTTTCTCCCTGCCCGGTCCGGGTGGGATATAAACATGATTTCTATAGCATAGCAGTCCATCTTTAAGCGAAAAGGGAAAATGCAGACCTTGACGAAGTTGGTCCTGCGCCCAGGCATCTGCTTGCTGACTAGCCCTGATTTCTTGAGCACAGATGGGTCCTGGAGTAGAGGAAGTTGAACCAATGGGAGTGGATTTGGTGTTCCCCACTGTGAGCGTGGCAAAGTTCTCGGGTTGTAGTAATTGGGATTCAAAGGTCTCCTTGCGTCCTGCAGCGTATTCCGGTTTACGTGACAGGGCGTCTGCTTGCTTGGTTTGGGCTGGGGTCACATAATGAATCTGGAAGTTAAAACGTTCAAAGAACAAAGCCCAACGTTGCTGCCTCTGATTTAGTTTGCGGGCAGTTCTTAGATGTTCTAGATTTCGATGATCAGTGTGGACTTCAATGGGAAATTTGGCCCCTTCTAGCCAATGTCTCCAAGTTTCAAAGGCTGCCTTTATGGCCAGTAGTTCCTTTTCCCAAATGGTGTAATTTCTCTCTGGTGTGGTTAGTTGACGGGAGTAAAAGGCACAGGGATGAAGGTGATCTCCCACCGGTTGTAAGAGTACAGCCCCAATTGCCACATCAGAGGCGTCCGCTTGCACAACAAAAGGGGTTCCAGGATCTGGGTGCTGTAGAATTGGCTGGGACGTGAATAATTTCTTTAGTTGCTGGAACCCTTTCTCTGCTTGATCAGTCCAGCGGAAGGGCTGTTTTCCACGGATGCAGCTAGTGATTGGGTCAGACCAGCGGGCAAAATCTGGAATGAACTTGCGGTAATAGTTCGCGAACCCCAAGAAACGCTGCACCTCTTTCTTGTTAGTTGGCGCCCGCCATTCCAATACTGCTGAAACCTTGGCTGGATCCATGGAGAGCCCTAGAGGCGAGATACGGTAACCAAGGAAATCTACCTCTTGTAGATCAAAAGCGCATTTTTCCAACTTGGCATAAAGTCCATGATCCCGCAATCGTTGTAACACCATTTTGACGTGGTTCTCATGTTCTGATTGTGATCTAGAAAACACCAAAAAATCGTCCAGGTAGATTATCAAGAACCTATCTAGATAGTCCTGAAAAATGTCATTGACAAAATGCTGGAACGTTGCGGGAGCTCCGCATAATCCATAATTCATAACTCGGGACTCGAATAATCCGAATTTGGTCTGGAAGGCGGTCTTCCACTCGTCCCCTTCTCTGATGTGAACTAAGTTGTAAGCCCCCCGAAGATCCAGCTTGGTGTAAACCTTGGCTCCTCGAAGCCGATCCAGTAGATCCGAGATTAAGGGCAGGGGATAGCTGTTCCGCTTGGTGATATTGTTCAATGCTCTGTAGTCCACCACCAAGCGTAGTTCCCCTGACTTCTTCTTCACAAACATCACTGGGGAGGCGGCTGGGGATTGAGAGGGTCTAATGAATCCCTTACGAAGGTTTGTCTCTATGAATTCCCTGAGAGCTTCTTGCTCTGGTTCAGTCAGGGAGTATAGGTGCCCTCGCGGGATCGGGGCCCCCTCCACCAGGTCAATGGCACAGTCATAAGGTCTATGTGGGGGTAATTTCTCGGCTTCTTTTTCATTGAATACATCCCAATACTCGGAGTACTTCTTGGGCAGGGTGATGATGGGCTCGGTGTCTGTGGCATGGCAGACCTTGGCTACGAGGCAATGGTTTTGGCAGTACGGTGAAGCAAACTGCAGTTCTCTGTTGGACCAGGAGATGCTTGGGTCGTGGAGAGTCAGCCATGGAATTCCCAAAATCACAGGGAAATGGGGAACCTCGGTAACAAAGAAGGAAATCTCTTCCATATGTTCCCTTATCCACATCCTGGTGGGTTCCGACCACTGACTTACGGGGCCCGTCTTGAGGGGGCGGCCGTCTATGGCTTGCACCACACGGGCATTCTTGAAATCATGATATTGTAATCCCAGAGAGTCGGCATACTCTCTATCAATGAAATTGTTGGTGGCTCCGGAGTCTATCATGGCGTGGATCATGACGGGTCCCCTTTTTGCTGACCATAAGGTGACCACGAGAAGGAACAGGACCCCGGTTGGCGGCTCTTGAACGGGTTTTTTGACCGGGTTGGCGAGCCTCTCTACGCCCGGTCGTTGGCTTCCCCCGCCGGCTGTGTGCCAGCCGGCTCAGACGCCTTCGTCTCCGTGGAGGACGCCGCCGCAAGACGGGCGGCGGGCTTCCCTTTGGCTGGGCACTCTCTGGCGAAGTGGCCCCCGTTCCCGCAGTACCAACAGAGGTTTAAGCATTGACGACGGGCCTTCTCGGCGGCAT
The DNA here is from genome assembly GCF_035594765.1 of Anolis carolinensis. Classification (NCBI taxonomy): domain Eukaryota; kingdom Metazoa; phylum Chordata; class Lepidosauria; order Squamata; family Anolidae; genus Anolis; species Anolis carolinensis. The sequence continues at coordinate 13,431,438 of NW_026943819.1, read as the reverse complement.
CTAATCTGGGACGCACGTTGCCCAACTGCATCGGCACCTCCTCGCTTCCTCTGGGGTATGGGGTTGGTGGTGGGGGTCTCCACACTGGACGTGGCTGAACGCTGGCGGGAGCGGGGGGTTTTGCCCCAGCTCTACCGCTCTGGCCTCGAACCCACTGTTTCCTGTTGGCAATCATGACTTCAGCCCGTAAACATTGATCAATGAGTGCTTCGAGGGTCTGGGGAGGATCCACCTTGGAGATTTCCTCCAGCATTTCGATGTTGAGACCCTCCCGGAATTGTCCTCTGAGGGCTACATCATTCCAGCCGGTGTTGTGGGCCAGCACTCGGAACTCGGCTATGTACTGAGACATAGGTCTGTCTCCTTGGAAGAGGCGACGGAGTTTGTGACCGGCTGCCTCCAAATTGTCCTCGATTCCCCAAGTCTCTTTAAGGTGGTCCAAGAAGCGTTGCGCGGATCTTAGGTGTGGAGAGGCTTGGTCGAACAGTGCCGTCGCCCAGTTGGCCGCTGGCCCGTCTAGAAGACTGTAAACCCATGCCACCTTGATGTCTTCTTGGGGAAATTCGGCAGCACGGGCCTCTAGATAAGCTTGGCATTGGCGACGGAAAACATGAACCTTAGAAGCTTCTCCAGTAAACTTGGTTGGCAACGCCATGGCCGGTAGACGGATTCCGCGTTCCTTCAAACCTTTTATTTCTCCATCCTGGGCATTGAGCTTATCACGGATTCGATCCACCTCATCCTTGTCGATGGTGTAGGTAATCGGCTGGCCGCTCGGCCCAGGTACGGTTCCGGTAGACATTCTGGCCGAGGTTAATTGGTGCTTAGGGGGGCGGAGTCAAACTGTCACGACCCAGGCTACAGAGCACCAATAACCATACGCAGAGGCCAGATTCTATCTAATATCTTTATTAAGGAAATATATAAGATTAATAAAAATAAATGTAAAAGTTAGTTCAGAAGCAGACCTTTCAGGAAAGGTCAAAATTAGTCCAAAAAAGCAATGTCCAATATGAAATATTATGATCCAAAGTTGTAATCCAATAACCGAAACACTCACTTTGCCAGGCAAAGTGAGGGGAGATGACAAGGTCCTTTAGTCCATAACTTGAGCAAGGCTAGGAAATAACTTGATACTTGAAGCAAGGCTTAAAACGTGGAACAAGGTAACAAGGAACAAGAACAAGGTCCGTGGAATAACTTGGTAAAATCCGTGATACAAGGCAAGGTATAGTCCTGGAAAACAAGCAAGGTCCGTAGGTAAACAAAGGCTGGAAACTGGAGCGAAGGCTGGAAAGCAGGGCAAGGCTTGAGCAGGAACGAGGCTTGAAACGGAGCGCGCTGTCCAGACACAACTCGCTCCGGAGGCTGACGAATTGACTCCGCGAAGTTACTACGCGGGTAAAACACCTATATAGAGTCTAACTTTCTCGCCGAAGCAGTTCTCTGGGAACCAGAAACGAAAGCTAAACTCTGGGACCAGATGTTTGACTCCCTAAAGATTCTCACGGAAAGCAGTCTTAATTGGCTACATTCTTAGCTGCAATTCTAGCACTCCTGCGCGAAGCTGCTTCCAAACCCCTCTGTTGTTTACAAAACTCACGGCGCAAGAACACGGGAGATGTGGGCTCTGGGTTTGTTTGACATACTTCTGGGACACAACTTTCTTGCAGGTGCAAGGTTCCCAGATCTGCCTGGGAAAGATCTGGCTGAGAAGATTCCAGTTCTGACTGGGAAGGTAAAAAACCCAAGTTTTCTTCTTCATCAGGGATTACAATGTCCTGAGCAGGACTACAAGGCCCATGGGTCATCACACTCACCCCGAAGGGGACTCAGGGCGGATTACAATGAACACATATATGGCAAACATTCAATGCCAACAGACAAACAACATACATTAGACAGACTCAGAGGCATTTTTAACATTTTTCCAGCTTCACAATTCTGGCCACAGGGGGAGCTGTTGCTTCACCGTCCAGTAGTGGCTGTATTTCCTCATTCCTTTCCTCGTGTTTTGCTGGCAGTTTTTTATGGTGTTGTAAATTAGCCTCCCGCATAAAGCGTCCCTAAATTTCCCTAATTGACAGATGCAACTGTCTTTCGGGGCTGCATAGGTCAACAGCAAGCCGGGGCTATTAATGGTCGGAGGCTTAACCCGACCCGGGCTTCGAACTCATGACCTTTCGGTCAGTAGTGATTTATAGCAGCTGGCCCCCAAAGAGGGTTTAAAATGGGTTATGATTTACATGTTAGCCCCAAAGAGCAGTTTAAAATGAATGCCAAACAAAAATTCCACAGCATCTCCTTGTTCCTTGTATTCCTACTGATTTTAATGGGTTAAAGGTTCAATTAAAAGTTTGGATCCAACCAAATATTCCCAGAAGAAAAAAAAAAGAAAAGTAAACAAAACCATAGCGAGCCCATCCAGATGGACTGGAAAAATAGAAAGTCTCAGGTTTTATTTCTGTGCTTTTTAAACTTTTGTGAGGGAGCAAGGTGATCTACATGTTTGTACCCATTTTGAAAGGGCAAAAGAAAAAGACGAATCTGGCAGAACCTGTTTTTAAAAATGGATTGGTGCACAACCCTAGTGTACAGAAGTGTGATTGCAGAGCCATGCATTGGAAAATCAGAGCAACTGTGACATTGGACGTTTTCAATCCATCATGTATTTACCATCAATGATATAACATAACTGAAGTGTAATAGTGGGTTCATGAAATAAAGACTGATAACTCCTAAATTAAAAAGGGGTTTGTGGAAAATGCTGAAAGTCAGATCTGGATACATTGCCTGAGTCATGGTGTGGGGGTGGGAGGAGGTGGAACACAAGAAAGAGAAATATGAGCTATTTCAAGAACTATATCGAGAGAGATCTAGAAATAAATCAAATAATAAAGAATGGGAAATCTCAATACTTACAAAGATTCCCCCGTCTTCTGTACAAGCTGAAAAATAAAACCCATTCAGCCATTATATAAGTATGGTAAACCAATGCTCAGAAATGCTATGGACATAAAGAATATGGACAACTTAACTTACCACTTGAAGGCTCACCATGGTAAACCAAAAAAAAAAAAGGAACAGACTGGACTCTACTGTCGAACTTTATCAAACAAGAAGCCTTTTTTACAACGATTTAGAGATGGAAAGGCAAAGAACAATATGATACAACTAGCAGATTTTATTACCCAGAAGAAAAGACAGGAAGTACAACCAACAACTCCATTTTTATTGTATTATTATTATTATATGACACAGCAAACAAGATAGATATGCTGGATTTCATATCACAAAATCACAAGTCGAACACTTCCCAAGCATTTAGGACTGTATGATGTATTTTCGGATGATGCATGCAGATCCCAGTAAGGTGGTCTTTTGCAGTTGACAGATCATAATTTTGTCAATGTCTATTGTTTCCAAATGCCGGCTGAGATCTTTTGGCATGGCACCCAGTGTGCCGATCACCACCGGGACCACCTGTACTGGTTTCTGCCAGAGTCTTTGAAGTTCGATCTTGAGGTCCTGATAGCGGCTGAGTTTTTCCTGTTGTGTTTCGTCAATTCGGCTGTCACCTGGGATGGCAACATCAATGATCCAAACCTTTTTCTTTTCCACAACTGTGATGTCTTGTGTTGTGTTCCAGAACTTTGTCAGTCTGGATTTGGAAGTCCCACAGTATCTTTGCATGCTCATTTTCCAATACTTTTGCTGGTTTGTGATCCCACCAGTTCTTTGCTGCTGGGTGGTGGTACTTGAGGCATAAGTTCCAATGAATCATTTGGGCCACATAGTTGTGCCTCTGTTTGTAGTCTGTGCGATTTTCTTACAGCAGCTGAGGATATGATCAATGGTTTTGTCGGTTTTCTTGCACAGTCTGCATTTTGGGTCATCAGCTGATTTTTCGATCTTGGTCTTAATTGTGCCAGCTGTCAGCTCTAGTTTGTAGTGCGGTTTTCTTGTACTGATTTTTTTGTCTGCTGTGCTTTGAGGAGTTTCTGATTTTTGACTTCAATCAAAGCAGGTTCTTCACTTTGCTTTACATACTCTGCCAGGGCATGTTCTTCTTCTCTGACTGCTTGTTTTATTATTATTATTATTATTATTATTATTATTATTATTATTATTATTCACTATTACTACTATTTTTACTTTCATTTTCACAATCCATTTTATTCAATACCTTTTTTCTTTTTTCTTTTCTTTTCTTTCTTTTTCTTTTATTATCTTATTTCATTTTCATACCTTTCCTATACCCAACATTGTTCTCACTCTTTTTATGTATAACCATGTTCAAAAAAATTATTTAAAAAAATAAAATGCTAGCCTTTTCTCCTTCATCTCTAATTATTTATTACTTATTTAATTCATATTCCACCTTTCTCCTTGTAGCATAGGTTATAATACAAAACACAGCCAAGACAACACATTCTTCAAATACTAAAAGAACAATTACATAAGCAATAACATGGGAAACACAATTTTAGAACAGTTTTTAAAAGTATTTAAAATACATTAGTGAGCATAACAGTGCAAAATAAAAATGGGTCATCTGGTTTAGCCCATTAACAGCTAAAGACCTGTCTAAAGAAAAAGGTCTTTATCTGCTGATAGAGTATGAATAGGATAGTTTCTCCTATAACATATATACTATCAAGAGACAAATAAAAGGAATGAGATTCTTAATCACAAGGAGATTATTCATGCATAGAGTAAACTCTCTTATTCAGATTTCTCACTCTCTACATGAGGATACCAATGGAATTAGAATTGTTGGGATTAGTACACTTCCTTCTTTGTATGTTGTTTTTACTTTGTTCTTGTTATTGATTTATATTTTGCTTTCCTCCCAAATGAGCACCTTCCAATATACCTTAAAATAGAACATCTAAAACAATACAGAATACTAAAATTATTTACAGTACCCTGGGATTTTTGGACAGCTTCTGTCCGCATAACACTACCATGATGGCAAGAAGAAGTCTTTCCTTCTTGTATTCTTAGTACATGTATTTACATTGGAGAAGCCAAGATTTGCACCTGGAAACTTGTTTAAATTGCCCAACTTAACTTTTGTGCAGAATAGGATACAGGAAACAGTGACAAACAGCCAAAGAAGCAACATGAAATATGGAAAAAACTGAATAGAGGATGAAATTTAAATCAAACTGGTTCAAATACTCATTTTGTACCACATGAGTAGGAGCAAGCATTGACAAAACTCTTTGAACAGTTGCGTAATAGAATGGATTGTCCAAAAAAGTGCTCTATCAGCAGTGATGGAGCCCTTCTTGCTTGCCCAATGGAAGGCACCTCAACCAGTTCTTACTAGGCCACTTCTCGAGGCAACTGGAAGCTATCAGAAGCCCATCCTTAATTTAAAAACATCACTGTTGTGGTGATGTTATGCTTTTGCAGTCTTTAGAAGCTGCCAGTAATTAAATGTGTTTTTTACCTCAGCAGCATTTGTGAAAACAGAACCTGAATGGGAATTAGTCTGTGCATCACTGGCTTGGATGAAGTCTCTAAGGGCCCAGATTATCAGGGTTAGTTTAGCTTCAAGTTCTGTTACAGCACATTATACATGACTAGGGGTCTCTGAGGGCCTTCTCTGAGCTGCTGAAGAATTCCAAAGCCATCCTCCAGGAAGACATACTGAAAGAAAATGATTCTATTTTTTTCATCACATTATGGCTCAAATAATGAAAAAGGACTGAGTGAATTCTTTGCAGGAATTACTTGGTTGTTTCCATCTTGTATCTCGTGGGGTAAGGAATGGCTGGAGAGGTCTTCTGCTCCACTTGGTTACTTGTTTGCATTAGTTCATTTATTTGTTTATAACAATTCTCCTTTGAAGGGTGATCTTTCTTAATAAAAAAAATGGCACTCACTTTCAGGGCACAATTTTATCTTCCAAGTGCAAATAATGTCAGTTCAGTGATACAAATCCACCCATTTTCCAGGGTGGATTTGGGTCTCAGGTTGGAGGAAATTTGTCATGGCAGTTCCTTGCCAAATTGGAACAATTGGGTGGTATGCTTTTATGAATTTAAGCTTTCCTTTACTGGGCTAAGCAGCATGGTTGATTTTCATCTGTATGTTTTGGCAGCTTTTCCTAGCTAACCCAAATAGCTTGGGCAACCTCCACTTGGTTGGAAAACTAAGCAACCAAGGTCACCTCTCTTATATAGATTCAGTCTGGCTCTCTTTGCAGCACCAGAAGATGGTGGAGGAATACCATTTTACTAGAAGGTTCTGGGATTTATACCCTTGGATTGGTTGACTGTCCCATTATGGTCATCCCAGGCCAAAGGGGATTAAAGGCTCCTTTTATTCAATGTTTTTCATAGTTGTGAGTATGCATGTATCATGTGTAATGCAACCAGGTACAGTTGTCTTTATGCATAAAGTGTTGTATTTTGTATAAATTTTAATATCTTATCTATTTAATGGGATCACGAATGCTTTCTAATGAGCATTTTAGATATGCTGTAGAAACTGTTTTCATTCAAATAACTGCAGTGAAGTTTGACTGGAAAGTAATAACAGGTGCAGTAGGCTGTATTTTCAGAGGAAGGAACTGGTTAAACTATCTCTGAGTATTTCTTGCCTAAGATAACATCATAAAAACTCTGGGCTCACCATAAGTTGAAAGGCAACTAGATTGTGCATCCACCATCATCACCACCTGATAGTAGAGCCCACTCTTACCAAAATGCCACAACTGCTGGTTTCGGCACCTCAACTAGTAAGACTAGCATTTTTTCTTAAAGAGGTTCAGAAGGGTAGAGAAATTGAGATGGTAGTGCTTTTACTGACATGGAAATAAGTCATTCAGAATCTACCACTATATCTTGAAAGTCAAGTACCATTCAATTTCTTTTCAGAATTCATATTAATCTTTTTCAGTTTTTAGCTAAATGTTAATTCATCTCCCCCCCCTCCCCTGCACAAGCCTTGTGCTCTGACAACTCATAGAATTCATATAATTCTATTACCTATCCATTCCATTGGCTCCACTATCAATTGATGAGCCCTATTAAAAATTCTCCAAACGTTCTCTAGAAATAGTGCTTGGCATTTTGACCAAATCATTCAGACCACTTTGTAATAGCTGTGTATTGGAAAAGATTGGTTCTATTTAGTCCCAGAACAGAACACCATAGTTCAAAAATCTTTGTTCTGAACTGGAAATCTAACATTAAAAAAAGCAGAAATGGACAGGCAAAATGCTTCTGGCATGACCGTGGAAGTCAAGCACTAAGGCAGAAGGCAAACAAGTTTTGCTCATGGACAATGTTAATCTGGCGTAAGAATCTCAGCACCACTTACAATGAGAGATTATATGAGATCATTGAAGTTTTATAAATATTTTTTCCCTCCATTTTATGATAAATTTACTCCTCCTGGCATTTCTGCTTTGTTAGTCAGACTGAAAGAGCTATGGTGAGAGGTGGACAGTTATCGATTCTCATTTAAGCTGATCTTTCTGTGTCTTTTGTTACCTTGTTTTGTATTCTTGAATACTCTAGATTAATATTCTGTTTGCCTTTCTTGTTGATTTGTCTGTTTAATGATTCTCTGAATGTTTTAGATAGTGAAACAAATGCCTCCATGCACCAAAGGTTGTTCCTTTTATTATTTGCATGTTATATAAAAACCAGGTGCTCTGAATTAGCACAGAAAAGTTACAGCATCATCTGGGATAACTCAGAGGTGGGAGGCTATCCAAGCTTTTTCATCTTTCCTCACTGGAAGAAGCAAAAGAGCCTATGTTATCAAAGAAACACCATAGATCAACAGCAATTTGCTACTGAAGAAGCAGTATCAAGTGGTCTGAGGCAGGAAAAAAAATTGAAAAGCCAGACAGCAGGGGTAAGAATATTGAATATGGCTTTATTCTATGTAGGGTTGGTATGCCATAAAGATACCTTTTCTAACAGACAGTGGACCACAATGGGAACTAGTCTTAAGATTACATGAGCCAAATTTTGGCGATGTAAAGTCAGGACCCTGAACTGAACCAAAGATCAAAATTGTGCCAGAACACAAGTGCCAATGTTTCAGGACCTTGGACAGTGATCTAGCTCCTGGTCGCAGATTGAAGTAAAGTTAACCTTGTTTATATATTAACTAACTGAGGTATCCTTGCACATGGAATTTTATACTAGAGTAGCTTAGGTACCTGGCAATGCCTGAGTTATTTGAAAAAGTCATTTTTATGTTATGAATCGTTCCATTAAGAAAATGCATAAGGTTATGGGTGGACTACAACTCACATCATGCCTGGTTAACCCCCACAGACTCCATCTGTACTTAAAGTTGGGGATGTTTGGTATGTGTGCCAAGTTTGACCCAGGTCCATCGTTGGTGGGGGTCACAGTTTCTCTGTTTGTAGATGAAATACAACTCACAAAAATCAAGGTCAATCCCTCCCAAACCCCTCCAATATTCAAATTTGGGCATAGAAGGTAATGAGTGCCAAGTTTGGTCTACATCCATCTTAATTGAGTCCAAAGTGCTTTCTAGATGTAGGTGAACTACTACTCCCCCAAATCAAGGTGAATTCTCCCCAAAGATGCCCAGTATTTTTTGTTGGTCATGGGAGTTCTGTATGCGAAGTTAGGTCCAGGTCGATCGCTGGTGGTGTTCAGAGTGCTCTCTGAATGTAGGTAAACGACAACTCTCCAAAATCAAGGTCAAACCCCCATCCAACCCCCCCCCCCCAGTATTTTCTGTTGGTCATGGGGGTTCAGTGTGTCATGTTTGGACTAGGTCTATCATTGGTGGGATTCAAAATGCTGTTTGATTGTAGGTGAACTATAAATCCCAGCACCTACAATTCCCAAATGTCAAGGTCAGTTCCCCCAAATCCCACCACTATTCAAATTTTGGACATATTGAGAATGTGTGCCAAGTTTATTCTAGATCCATTGTCGTATGGGTTGAGGAGGTTCCCCCCAAATCTTTCAGATATTTTTCGTTGGTCACGGAGGTTCTGTGTGCAAATGTGGTCCAGGTCACAGTGCTCTATCTTGATACAGGGTTAACTACATCTTCCATCATGCTGAGTCAGTCCCGCAAACCTTTCCAGTATGTTCAGTTGCTGATCAATTCTGCTCTGTTTGCTGTGTGCCATAAAAAAGAGTAGGAAAAGGTTATGGGAGAGACAGTGGGTGGGATCATGCAAATTCCACACCAATGGGGAGAGTAAGAAACACTGAGATGTCTGTGGTGGAGGAAATACATAAAATCTAGGATTAAATTGTCCCCGTATGAAAATCTTCACATGGGTGGTGGGCAGTATTGCATTTGTGGAGAACATTGGCAGGGGTTGGCGGCTTTTGTACATGTTCACAGCACTCTCTATAACCTGCAATGTCATTGGAGGGATGGCTTTTGGTGGTTCCTGATTGGTGGGGATCATAGTGGTTTGTGAAAGTGGGAGCCTATCTGTGGAAGTGGGAGGCCCAGCTGCATCCATACATTCATACATACTTTCACTTTTATTATGGAGATAGAAGATATAGATATAAGCTTAAGTGTATCTTTACCTGCTCAAAAAATTGATGAAATCAGGAATTGATATCAAGATGACATCTAGTGGCCTGCACATATATTAAACCACTTGCTTTGAAATATTTCAGAATCTTCTCCCAAATGATTCCCATGGTACCTTCCTGGCAGACCTCAGGCTGCTAAGAGGCACAGCCCTTATGCTTGCTAGTTGTGTAAACAAAATGATTAATAAGATCAGAAGGAGGTCCAGTGTCAGCACCAAAAAGACTGTGTTCAACATCACTTTCCACTGCTTGAGTCTCATGTTCATTCTGAGCTCTGTGGCATTGGCAGCAGCACCATTCGGATTTGTACAACTATGTGTATTTTTGGATTAAAAAGAGATCTCAAAGCAATTTTCTGTTCCCAGAGAATTGTCAATATTTTCAAGAGAAATGCATTCTAAATGGTCTGCTTTATTCATTACATCCCTTGTATGGAACACTGTTTTAATAAACCTTTGATTATACTTGACATCTGAAAGTAGTTTTGAGTCTGGATACTTGAGTCAACCAAATTAAATATGGATTATAGGCTGTGTAATTAGGGCTGACCAACATCATCATATACAAGAACACCATGAACTCCTAGGTAACCAGGACTACTAGAATTTACAATGGCAGTTATTTAGTGTAGTTCATAAAAGGGTAGTAACACAATTGTGGATATTCTCCTTCTGTTGTAAGTCCTAAGGCATATTTAAAGCAGAGCAGATTTTATCCCCTTTTCCCAAAGGATTTTTCTCCAAATAAAACTGATGCTGCTGTCAGATAGCGTGAGCTTGAAAAGTGGGAATAAAGGAGTGATGTCTGTAGTTAGTCCGTAGTAAATAAGGAAGATAGAGAGAAATACACTACCGTCAGTTTTCCACATTTGCTTGGGTTAGGGCACTGGTTCCCAACCAGGGATCACTTGACCAGGGACCATCTTGACCAGGGACTGCTCTCCAACATTAGTACCTAAAGGGTTATTAATGAGTTTTTGGTTTGGTTATTTGAAGTGCTGATCCAGAAAATTGCATTGGATAGACCATATCAGGTCTAGTTTCTGATACAGAACATATGCCACCAAGTAGCCACCATCTGCTTGTCCACAGAAAACCATATTTAATAATCTAGAGCTGATGTGGTCTATCTAATTCAATTTTCTGAATCAGCACCCCAAAAAACTCTAGGCGCCCCTGCTTCCAGGCACCACATGAAACAACTCCGCTCAGGAGGAGGGAGGAGGAGGAGAAGCAGCAGTCAGGAGGCTTGTGAACCACTGGTGGTCCATAGACCACAGGGTGAGAACCAAAAAGCTATTGCTTTACCTGTGAAAACACTTAATTGGGAATCTCTCGGTCCAGCAACACAGTTCTCTGGTCAGTTTGCTGGAAGTTGACCACAGAATCGCATGGGAAGACCTTGAACCAAGTAGATACTGTAATACAGGGTTTACAAAGATGGCATGGTGTATTCCTAAACTGAGGAAAGATACCCCTTTTCTACATTTTCACAATCTACAACTTAAAGCAAAAAGGAGATATAATTTTCCTTATCAACAGAGACAAAAGAAGCATGATACCCAATAAGCTATAAAGGGTATTAAAAGCTATAGAAGGTGCTGAAAGTGTGACCAAAATATGCATATATGATATGTGGTATGAATGGAAGAGTGAAAGAGAGCTAGAAATTTGAAAAAACAGTCTGTTGACTAAGGCCTGCAAACCATTAACTACCTGCTCAGGAATTGTAATTAAAACCTGCTAATGAGACCTGAAATAGTTGACCTGCCCGGCAAACTGTGATAAGAACTGTGACTGATAAGAGAAATGTTTACATCTGTTAACATCTGTCAACATTTGCTAACTTGATGAACTTTTGGGGCAGAGCTGCTTGTGTTTGCTAACACCAATCAAGAGGAATCAACATCTGGTCCAGGAAACTGAGGATATTCCAGTATGGAAGACGTCTATCATTCATTTCGGACAACATCATCAGCAAAATATTGCTATATAAGTGACCTTATGACAGTCCAGAAGGTGTGACAGACAGCAACGCTGTTCACCCGCCATGCTCAGTGGAGATGGTGTACTTGGGAGTGGCAGATCTGCTATGGGAAAGCAGGATTCTGTTCACTTTTTGGGGCCTCTTTTTCTCATGGGAAGAGAAAAGAGTGCGATTTGAAGTCATGGTCTTTTTGAAGTTTTGGCGTTTTGGCATTTTGAAACTATGTCTTGGCAGGCAGCAGTGGAAGCTGGGTCTGGCCTAAGCAGGTGCTTCTCCAAGGAGGGAGAAAGAATATGGTAATATTTGTGTGCATGAAGATGGATGCATGTTGTGTGTGAATGATGAATCAAAATGTAAACCCCCCCTTGTTTGTTTCTTAGCCAATGTAACTGTAGGTTGTTTGTGAATCCAATGTAGTTGCATAGAATCTGTATGTTTGTATGTCTAAATGTTGTTCTTTGTTGTTCAGTAAAAGTTCTGCTATACCTCTCAGACTGAAATTGCAATAAAAAGAACCTATGCTTTAAAGTTATTGAAAAGTTATTCATAACAAAAGCTATTCTCATTTCTGTATCTTAATGCTTGTCCATGTTTCAGAGCACCAGGAAACCTGCTGAACAATTTGTGAATTCTGATGAAATCAGTATCTGCCAGTACAAACTGGAAGATATTCACTTCCTCAGCTGCTCCTAATTCTCTTACATACATACAGCTCAAACCCAACTACCCACTCTTCATATAATAATATATTTTGAGATGTATACTTTGAGAAATGTATTTAGAAATGTGGATATAGATGTTTATACATAATGCATGAACTTTCACTCTTTTTAAAATTATGCAAAATGAATTAAGAAACATTGTGGCATGCATTACGAGTGAACACATGCAAGGGGAAACTGACAATTTCAGGTGACAATAATATTTCCCCATAATCAGGAGAATAGAAAAAGAAATGATTTCTTTGGGAGCTAAAACTCAATTGCTATTGATTCGATTACACTTTGGTCAATAGTATCCTCAGATTTAATTTCCTACTGGGAATCCTCTATGCATTGGATCAGATCTTTATGAGAAGCATTGGCTAATTCAACCAAACAGGTCTGGCATCCAAAGGACAATTCATTAAGCAAAGGAGGCTCCATATAAACAATAAAACATATGGGCCATCACTGGATTTAAATCCAGATTTTAACAATTTTTAAAACAAAGCACTTAAAACTCTGGATATTAGTGAATCCTATCCATAAAGCTGTGTCCCTATCTACCCTGCCATACAATGCAGTTTAACTGCACTGAACCACATTATATGAGCCTACACTTACTATAAAGTCTTCGATATAACCTCCCCAGGGTGTTGACATATCCTTTCCTGACCACTTTAAATAAACTGAAATGTGCTCTTAACTTAAACAAACCAGCATGATGATGGGCATATTCAATCCCTTTGGTATGATTATTTTATAAGCTGGGAGGCCTCAGTCTTGTTTGTGTGATAACCAGAGGTGTCAAAGTAATGCTTACCCTCCAGCTTTCATCAAATTTTTAGAGCCACTATTATTTTTAACCCATTGCCACAGGCAAATATTTCAGCAGACACTATTGCAAATGGTACTGGGAGAGGTCAGACGATTTCCCCTAGCAGGCAGACTATGGATGGGAGAAATAATATATGAGATAATATCACGGCAAAGTTGCATCTATTTTGAGATGTGGATGAATTTCTTTTCTTTTTCATTTGATACTATGAGCATTTTAAGGGCATGATGGCATGGACCTGGTTATTATTTGGATGAATGTCCAAAAACACTAGGGATCTCCTGATAAGTCTAGGAAAGAATCCTACCTGAAATCCCAGAGAGTTATTGCTGCTGGTCAGAGTTGATAAATCCTAGATCAATGGGCCAATGGTGATTTAATATTAATATTATTGAAAAATCATAGATAATGATCACTCATGAAGAATAAGGATAAGCATATCTAGTAGTTTTGGTTTTTCCTGCATTCAGATTTTGCTCAGAAATTAACTGAAGTGAAATCCTCACCAGTATGAGGAAGCTGATAGACCTTTTGAGTTCAAGCTACCTTAGATACATTCTATAACATTTAGAGCTAGTTTACATCCCAACCCCCGAGCTAGATGGCCCAATGATCTAACTTGAAAAAATACTGCTGCATAGATATTAGGGGTGTGCAATCCGGAAAAAGCCCATGCCTTCTTGGTGTCTGGTTTTCTGATGTCTCCGCCCCACCCCCACCTCCCCGACCCCCTTCCATTTTTAGGGAACTTCCCAAATTCAGGAGGAGTTTCTGTTTTCATGCTTGAAAGATTCACTCCATTGATGCAAATGGGGAAACTTTAGAGGCTACTTTCTCTGTCATTTTTAGGCTTATCAGCATGAAACTCACCTCATTTATAGGCCACATCTTCTACTGCAATCCACTAAGTTTTTGGAAATTTAAAAAGTTTTTACTATAATAAAAAAAAAACAAGAGAGGAGAGAAACACACACAGAGACATACCTCAACTACCATCATGCCCGGGGAGGGAGCACAAGGCTCCTTCAATGCTTGTGCCACACAAAAGTGCTGCTGGGAAAGCAAGTACTCATTTGCCTCAAGTGGGTGGAGGGGGTTCTTCGGGAAGGGATGGAGGACCCATAGCTTTCTTGATTTGCAAAGCTGCCCTGCCCACACGCCACTGGCTCCATCTCAGGTAGTGTGCCGCTTGGCCCTATTGGTCCCCATTATTAGCCCCCGTTAGCTGAAAAGATTTAGGCTACTCTGATCTGTTCCAGATAAGGCTTCAGCTGCCCCACACCAGACTTGCTTTCATGCATTCGGCAACCAAATCCTTCGAATCCTTCAAATTTGGTACACAAAAATGAAATCGTGCACACCCCTATTAGATAAGGCATTGCGGAATGAAATTACACTGTAAACCAGTGGTTCTCAACCTATGGGTACCCAGGTGTTTTGACCTACAACCCCCAGAAATCCCAGCCAGTTTACCAGCTGTTGGGATTTCTGGAAGTTGAAGGTCAAAACATCTGGAGACCCACAAGTTGAGAACCACTGCTGTAAACTGAATGAAATCTGACTTCACTCAGTTCTATGAAATCATGAGAGCTGTAGTTACGGGGTATTGAGCCTTCTCCATTCCAATACCTTACCAAACTTAGGCTATGATTCCATATTGGCAGTTAAGATGGTGTCAAACTCCATAAATATTATGTCAAGCTGGATTAATTGAACTAACAAGTGTCCACTAAATGAAATAATAACAATGTATTAAATATCATTAAACATTGTATTATACACAATAAACAAATATAAATTTCAGATAAATGGTTACAAAAGCCAATCAAACTGTTACATTTAAACAACAGGTTGAGCCATTTAGGTTTGTACTCGCAGTAGAATAAAGCCTGAATGCAGAGTATTTTTGATTTGAAACAGAACACTTTGTAAGTACAGACATAACATCTTTTCATTATTTTATTTTTATCCATTCTGTGTTTAATGTATCAAGAGAACAACTTGTAAGCCACGGTATGTTCCCAATAGGTTCCCCGGTATCGATGAAAGACTGTATGGTTTATTGAGTACATGCTTGAATTGTTTGAACTAAATAACAAAAGTAAGTAGTATGTATTAATAGTTGTTAATTTTACTAAGCCAGAAAACACTTTGTACAATTGTATTAATGTTACCCAATACTTGCAGACCCTACCACCACACGAAGACTATAAGTAGTCGAATCCGTTTGTGGATCAGAGGTCTACTCTTTTTTGAAGAAGAAACAAGAAAATAACCAAGAGAGTTGATTACCATTCATCGTACTGTGAATGCAACAGTTTGATTGGCTTTTGTAACCATTTATCTGAAATTTACATTCATTTATTGTATATAATACAATGTTTAATGATATTTAATACATTGTTATTATTCCATTTAGTGGACACTTATTAGTTCAAGTCCTTGGGAACCCATTTTCTCTTATAGTACTTTCCAAGCTGGATTAATTGTCCAGTGAATTGTCCTGGTTGCATCAGTTCTTGGGTATTTTTTGTTGCTATCATCTTCTCACCAACTAAAGTGAGGAAACTCTTCTAGGATGACTTTTTTTCTTTCTTACAGGAGTGCTATGAAACACTAAATCACACATACACTCACTTTCTTCCCCTCGCTCTTTTGATCATATTTGCCCAGAGGGATTCAACTGAACCTTTTAAAAAACCTTGCTCTTACTTCAGAGTGTGAACCTTTCAAACTGTTCCAGGTTAATAGCTGCCAATTGTGACATATACAACCACAATCACATTCAGCATTCCATTCCAATAAGCCTGTAGGAAAGTAATTTTGTAAGCTACAACATGGGGACATTAAAATATACAAAAGATATTATCACTTGGAAAATGAATCTCTCTCGCACACATACACACACCCCACTGTCAAAAGGGGGATTTTTCTCACACAAATAAGAAAATGACAGCAGTTTCTACCTTAACCTCTTCAGTTATGGTTGCTAAGTAACAATGGCACACTTGCCTGTATTCACAGCAGAGCTTGGTCTAAGGCCTGACAGTTTGATTAATTCTCCTGAGTATCCAACCTGTGCAGTGAATATTTAAAGTAGTTCCGCATTTAGACCGAAAGCCGTTTGCTATTGTCTATGATTTATACAATGTGTTTTTATAATTACGCCTGTCAGGAAGAGCTCAAAAACTCAAACCATTTTGGAAGGTAAACCAAGCTGATGCCCCTACTTGTATTCACATCCCACCCTCTGGTTCTTGTTTCTAAACAAGCCAACCTCTATCTTCTCCATGAAGTGCATGTAGGCTTGCATAGCTAATTTTAGAATATATCAGGGGATTCAAGCCTCCAAGAGCTGAAATCTCTCTGTTTGTGGGGGATTTTTGCTGTTGCAAGACTTTGCTGAAGAATATCTCGATATAGTCCAAAAATAACCGTCTTGACAAGGAGGTGTTTTATTTAAGTGCCTTGCTAAGAGAGAATGCCTACATTACCCACAGCTGTGATAAATAGGCTATACATTACAGAAAATAGTTTTTATGGTACCGTGTGGACTACTTTTGAAGATAGTTTGGAAACGGCTATCAGTTCAGAATGTAGTGGTTACCTTACTAATTGGGTCTGGCATTACAATCATACTGTAAAGTATTATAGTATATCATACAGAATATGAAAGTATTCCCAGGACCATCTTTCCAACCTCCTGCCCTAAATAAATCCAGAGCTAAAGTACCTGAAAGAGGTGTCCATCGTACTACTGTTTAGTAGTATGCTATGAAGGAGAGTCCTCTAATTGCTAAGGCACAGTCATCCCTCCTCATTTGTGGGCTTTGACTTTTTCGGATTTGATTACCGTATATACTCGAAGATAAGCCGAGTTTTTCAGCCCTTATTTGTGTGCTGAAAAAACCTCCCCTGGCTCATAATCGGGTCAAGATCAAGCCGGCAGCGGAGCCTGAAGGCTGTTGCTTGCAATATATGCTATATTTATCTCTCATCTTACCCTCTCTTATCAGTGTTTTCTTTTCCAAAGCCTCCCTTGCTCTTAACCAAGGGAAAATTTTGAAAAGGGAATGAAGCCCTTGCAAGTCAGGAAGAATACACACACACACACACACACACACACACACACACATTAATCTTATAGAAGCATTTTCCCTAAAATATTTGTTAATCTCTATTACAGATATATAGGCATTTCCCCCTGCAAGCCTTTGCAATCCCTCTATGTACCTTTATATTTGTATCTATCTATCTATCTATCTATCTATCTATCTATATACATTAATTTTATATTTGAATTTCCCCCTCATATGTTTGCAAGTCTTTGCAAATCCTATACAGATATAATTATCTATATATATAGAGATGTCTAGATAGATATATATGAATATAGATATGTAGGGCTTGCAAATATTGCAGGGGAAATTCACACACACACATACACACACACACATATTGAGATTTCTAGATAGATATAAACATAAATATATAGGGCTTGCAAATATTGCTGGAGGGAAATGAACATATATAGAGAAGATTTGCAAACATTTCGGGGGAAATGCATATGTGATATTAGTATATATAATTATAGATCTATATCTAGCTCTGCATTGTTTATGTAGGCATTGAATGTTTGCCTGTTACTATGTTGGAAGCTGGCCTGAGTCCCCATGGGGAGATAGGGCAGGGTACAAATGAAGTTTTTTATTATTATTATTATTATTATTATTATTATTATTATTATTATTATTTTATTAATACCATATTGTTTTTGTTGCCCCTACTTTTCCACTTACAGAGCTACTTTACTGTTTTTCTTTGAAATACGGTAAATATTGAAAAACCTTTAACCTACTGATGCCTCAATATAATTTTATTGGGATCTATTTTCATTTTGAAATTTTCCAGTAGCTGCTACATTTTCCATCCTCAGCTTATATTCAAGTCAGGTGCCTCGGCTTATATTAGAGTTGGCTTATACTCGAGTATATATGGTATTCACAGATTTGATTGAAAACATAACCCCCCCCCCAACATTTCTTGATGTCTTGGTTTTTAAGACTGTTCCTGGAGTTATTTGGGGCACTGATTCAGAAAACTGCATTAATGTACCGCATCAGCTCTAGTTTCTTAGATATGGTTATCATGGTTTTCTGTAAACAAGCAGGTGGTAACTGGTAGATGGCATATGTTTGTATCTCAAAATCTAGAGCTGACAGGGGAAAATTAGTGACAATTTTGGAATCAGCAGATCAAATATACCCAGAAACAGGTCTAACATTTGAGGCACCAAAATGTGTATATTCTGTCTAGGAATCTCCAAATTGATTTCTTCTAGTTTTGCTGGAGGAACTAGAGATTTCTAAAGAGAATGCCTAGGTCTCTCATTCATCAAATTGTGCTGGAAGACCTAGAAATTCCTAAAGAGGTGTTATCTCAGGTAAAAAAAAGACACTCTGCATGAGGTTTTTAGCTTTCATGAGGATCCTGTGCCTCTAGCCCCAGTGAATGTGGGGAACTTACTCTAGCTCAGTGGTTCTCAACTTGTGGGTCCCCAGATGTTTTTGCCTTCAACTCCCAGAAATCCTAACAGCTGATAAACTGGCTGTGATTTCTAGGAGTTGTAGGCTAAACCACCTAGGGACCCACAGGTTGAGAACCACTGCTCGGTGCCAGGTAGGAGCATTGTTAAGTATGAACCTCAAAGATTCAAAACTATGCCAAAGTTATGCAAAGTCCTCAAAGTTTGTGTTGTCGAAGGCTTTCATGGCCGGGATCACAGGGTTCTTGTATGTTTTCCGGGCTGTATGGCTATGTTCTAGAGATATTCTCTCCTGACGTTTCGCCCACAGATGACGCTATTCAATGCTAATTAAAGTGATTAACTACAACATTCACACTGGCCTCCAACTGAAAAGAGTCCTCTCACCCTGGACTTTCCACAGACAGATAGATAGATAGATCTTCCTTGCTTAGTTTCTCCATACCTCAAAATCTCTGAGGATGCCTGCCATAGATGTGGGCAAAACATCAGGAGAGAATGCTTCTAGAACATGGCCATACAACCCGGAAAACATACAACAATCTTCAAAGTTTGCAGCCAATTCACCAAATTCTGTAGATTTGTTCTTAAGTTAAATTTGTATGTAAGTTGGAACAGGTACAATTTAAAGTGTAACTCCAGCCAAAAATATATACATTTTTGGCTCTGGACAGCATAGGGAAGGGTTACATCCCTATGGTGTTTGATTTGCTGTCTGTGCCCCATTCAGAAAATTTCACTTTACTTTTCGTCTGTCTGAGAATTGGACTTTATGATATTTGGCTTGTTGTGGAAACAAGAATTGATGATAAAGCTTCAGTGAAGACACCTTTACCCCATGGTAATAACTCTTTCAGGAGTGGATTTCCTTTCCTTCGAGGGGTAGATTTCTGTCACTTCTATTGTCTTAGCCCCATTCTTAACTGTTTGTTAGTCGAATGTTTGTAACTTGGGGACTGCCTGTACTCATCTACATGTACTCTTTAATCAAAGGAGAAATAACAATATTCTAAGCTGACTCCAGGGGTGGCTAAATTGCCATTGAAGTCAAATGACTGGCGGTGTCAATATGGGTACAATCACTCCTCCTTCCCCCTCTGATTGTCTTGCGCACCCCATTGGGTGCCGTGCCAAAAGATCTCAGCTGGCATTTGGAAACAATAGGCATTGACAAAATTAGGATCTGCCAACTGCAAAAGGCCACCCTACTGGGATCTGCACGCATCATCCGAAAATACATCACACAGTCCTAGACACTTGGGAAGTGTTCAACTTGTGATTTTGTGATATGAAATCCTGCATATCTATCTTTTTTGCTGTGTCATAAAATGATAATAATAATTACAACTAGTACTACTTCTGCACTATACTGCAGAATAATGAGCACTTAGAATGATATACTGTTAATATGAGAATCTATTTTCGCCCCAATTACTTTGGAGATTGCAGGTAAACTCAAAGTGAACAGGAAAAATCTGGGATGTAGTTGGCAGTGCCATGTTCCTGCCAATCAAATAGCCTTGGCATTTCACTCAATCTGCCCTAGTACACAAAGCCACTGAATGCAGTCTCTATCAATTTTAACATTTTCCAGAACACGGAAGAACTGGTGGCCATTTTCAGTGTGTGATTGTCTCCTCTATTTCTATTTAGATAGTATTAAGTCATCCTGCCTTCAATAATTTCAACCAGCCTAGCAGTGGGATTCTTCAATACACATGAACCTTCCTATCAATCATTTTACCTGTTATTTACTTTGAGTTATTTGTCTTCTTCTCCTCTCTTTATATGTGATTTTCCCCTGCTTCCATCAGCTGCAAAACTGCCTTTTGCTGCTCTCTTCCCAGCTCCAGTTCATTGCTTAGTGATTCACTTCTGCAATGCAGGGACCATTTCCAGATGAAAGCTTTGTCCCTACTCAAGTTGATTGACTCTTCCATCTCAAATAGCAGGCAATGAAACTGGAAACATTGCTGAATAAAATCTCAGAGTTTGCCCATCCACGCTGTCTCACTTTAACAAAGGCGCTACAAATTATTTTGACACAATATACAGGCGTATGCCACGGCGCCTTCATCTTGCCAGATAACACTCCAGAACAAGCAAAAAGGACAAAAATAACAAGGGATTCCAAGCATAGTGAAAGGAGAGAGAAATAGGCAGAAGAGCCAAGTCTATCTCTGCTTTGTTTGTGTTTTCCTGAAATAATATGCCCAGCTAAGAGAGAGAACAAATGGCTAGTGGCTAAGAAGCACATTCAAAATCACAGAGTTCCTTGCCAGGGTTTGAGATAATACATTAGTGCCAAATGCTTGGGGGGGGGGGGGGGAAATCTCACAATGGATGTTGGGCTGGAGCGCTGTTACTATTATCCATATCTTTACATTTCATTGTGAAAACTGGAGCTTCGATGGGAGTGGGAAATAAGAACAGCCAATCATTCATATCTTTAAATGTGTTTCTGAGCTGCCAAAAAGCCATCAAAATGTTTTTAAATTGTTGGATTGGAAAAGGAAAATGCTTAAGTGATCCACATTCCCTTCTACTCAGCTGTAAAGCATCAGTTCAGTTACAGCAATGGATACAGATAGAAAAATAGCCTGGCGGATTTGATGGGACACAATGCATTAAATGAAGAGCACTAACCATTTTTTTTTCATCATAATGTCTGATGACTTGTTGTAAGCAGTGTTAGAGGTAATGTGGATTTTAACGCAGTGGAAAACACCAGTTCCAGAAGTGGATGGTAAAGTTGTGAACTTTCATAATCCTTCTCAGGCATGGAAATCCAGTAAATTATCTTGAGTGAGGAACACTCTCTCAGCCTCAGAGGAAGACAAATCCCCCCCTTCACACACAAACAATTCTGTGATAGATTTGATTTTGGGTTGCCATAGAATCGTAGAGTTGGAAGAGACCTCGTGGGCCATCCAGTCCAACCCCCTGCCAAGAAGCAGGAAAGTACCCCCGACAGATGGCCATCCAGCCTCTGTTGAAAAGCCTCCAAAGAAGGAGACTCCACCACACTCCAGAGAGTTCCACTGCTGAACAGCTCTGACAGTGAGGAAGTTCTTCCTAATGTTCAGGTGGAATCTCCTTTCCTGTAGTTTAAAGCCGTTATTCTGCATCCTAGTCTCCAGGGCAGCAGAAAACAAGCTTGCTGCCTCCTCTCTATGACTTCTACTAATATATTTATACATACATTGAAAAGAATTTGAAGGCACATAACAGCAGCAACAACAACAGCAAAAACAACAACATGAAATGTTGACATCTGACATCACTTGAACTGACATGATTAAGTGCTATGGAATCCTGAGTATTGTAGTTTGATGAGTCACTAGCAGAATTAGATAGAGAAGGCTAAAGATCTTGTAAAACTATGCTGTCCATAGCTTTGGGTCATGACAGTTGAAGTGGTGTCAAATTGCCTTCATTTTACCGTGTCTTTGCACCGTAGTGCTATGAGTCTTTTCCTGATCTTCATCATTGCAGTCCATTCACAGTATTATGGATCATATCAAAACTATGACTCCAGCATCATAAAGTCACCTTTTGTAGCCTCCAAAGCAGAATCTCGCCCTGTTTTTTAAAATAAAGTCTAATTCACCATACATTTTGGAGCCCCCCGGGGGTGCAATGGGTTAAACCCTTGTGCCCACAGGACTGATGACCAGAAGGTCTGCAGATCAAATCCGGGGAGCGGGGTGAGCTCCAGTCTGTCAGCTCTAGCTCCCCATGTGGGGACACGAGAGAAGCCTCCCACAGGATGGTAAAACAACAAACACCTGGGCAATGTCCTTGCAGATGGCCAATTCTCAGTGACGTGCAGTTTCTCAAGGCACTCTTGATATGAAAAAAATATATTTGTGAAGACTATTCCAATAGGAGGAGAGTATAGCAGAATATATTAACATTGACAATTATTACTATTTAAAATGATGCAAAGAGCAATGCACACCCATTTTGAAAATGTAGGTTCTGTCATTTAGTTATTTTCGACCCACACATGAAAGGCACTGGCCAACCACAAAGATGTTTCATAAAAAACAAAAACAAATCAATGAATCTCAATTTTCTGTATTCTGTATTTGCCGTGAAGTCAATAGCTGAAGTGTGAAGGAGTGTGAAACTGCTTAGTAAAGCTAGTGGAGATGAAAACTGCAGTGCTGTTCAAATTTCAAGCTGATAGCAAAACAGGGGACGAAGGCAGTGCTATGGAACAGTTCCCCCAAGCCTCAAGAGGAAAAGGGATGATAAGAGGTAAGATGTTTGCTTTTTCAGCAGCACAGTTGCTTATTAACATTTATTTTCTACAGATGTCTTTGGCACAACATAGTTTATTCTTTTTAAGAAGGAAAAGAAAGAGTTATCTAGATGTACAAAACCATTAGTGGGCAATTAGTTCTACTGTGGCAATAACAAGTAAAAAACAGTTAACATTTTACAGTTTGTCCTGTCTAAATATTTTTTTTCAAGTGCTTTTCTCCCATGTAAGGCCATTATTGTGAAGAAGGCATCCTTTGTGGTGAACATCATCAAACATTTTTTCTGTGAAAGAACATAAAGCTGAACCCCATGGGTCTCTGGAAAAAGAAAATAAATAGCCGTGCAGGCAGATTAATTTCTTGATTACCACTCTTCCATTGTTTTGAAAATAGCTTGTTGAGAAAGCAAGGAAGTAAACATTCTTCATCTTTGCTTTTGGATAGTTGAAAATATGAAACAACATGCTTAAAAGATGCCTAGGATTTTGTTTAAGGCACGGTTTCATGCACGTTAACCTGGACCATACTAACTCTTAGGTTTCATGGGGAAACTGAGCTATTTAGTCCTGTTTATTTGAAACATGCAACACTATTGTACCACAGCATCCCTATGAGAAACTGGCAATGTAGTTCATCCTCCAATCTCCCTTTACATAAAGGAAAAGGTAAAGGTTTCCCCTGACATTAGGTCTAGTCATGTCCAACTCTGGTGGTTGGTGTTCATCTCCATTTCTAAGCCCAAGAGCTGTAGACACCTCCAAGGTCATGTAGCCGACATGACTGCATGGAGTGCTGTTACCTTCCCGCTGGAGCAGTACCTATTGATCTACTCACATGTTTTCAAACTGCTAGGTTGGCAGAATCTGGGTCTAACAAGTGGGAGCTCACTCCGCTCCCCGGATTTGAACTGCTGACCTTTCGGTCAGCAAGTTCAACAGCTCAGCGGTTTAATCCGCTGCATCATCGGGGACTTTACATAGAAATTAAGAATTCTGTCACTGCCTTTTCCCTAAAGAAATCACTTGGCTAACAGAATATACTAGATGAGGGGTTTTTGTGTGCGGGGGGGGGGGGGGACTGACCCTCTCAGGTGGGAGTTGTAGTTCACTCTACATCCAGAGAGCACTCTGAAGCCCACCAATGACAGATCTGGACCAAACATGGCTCACAGAACCCTAATGACCAACAGGACATACTAGAGAGGTTTGGGGGGGGGTGACCTATGCTGCATCCAGAAAACACTATGAAGCCCACCAATGACGGCTCTGGGTCAAACTTGACACACAGACCCAACATAACCAACCTTGAATACAGGCATGGTTTGGGAGTGATTAACCTTGGAATCTCGGATTTGTAGTTCACCTGCATCCAGAGAGCACTGAATCCAGCTGACAACAGATCTGAACCAAACTTGGCACACAGAGCCAACATGGTCAACTCTGAATACTGATGAGGTTTGGGGGTGATTGACTTTGGAATCCAGGAGCTGTAGCTCATAGAATCATAGAATCATAGAATAGTAGAGTTGGAAGAGACCTCATGGGCCATCCAGTCCAACCCCCTGCTAAGAAGCAGGAAATCGCATTCAAAGCACCCCCGACAGATGGCCATCCAGCCTCTGCTTAAAAGCCTCCAAAGAAGGAGCCTCCACCACGGCCCGGGGGAGAGAGTTCCACTGCTGAACAGCTCTCACAGTGAGGAAGTTCTTCCTGATGTTCAGGTGGAATCTCCTTTCCTGTAGTTTAAAGCCATTGTTCCACGTCCTAGTCTGCAGGGCAGCAGAAAACAAGCTTGCTCCCTCCTCCCTATGACTTCCCTTCACGTATTTGTACATGGCTATCATGTCTCCTCTCAGCCTTCTCTTCTGCAGGCTAAACATGCCCAGCTCTTTAAGCCGCTCCTCATAGGGCTTGTTCTCCAGACCCTTAATCATTTTAGTCACCGTCCTCTGGGCGCTTTCCAGCTTGTCAACATCTCCCTTCAACTGCGGTGCCCAAAATTGGACACAGTATTCCAGGTGTGGTCTGACCAAGGCAGAATAGAGGGGGAGCAGGACTTCCCTGGTTCTAGACGCTATTCCCCTATTGATGCAGGCCAGAATCCCGTTGTCTTTTTTAGCTGCTGCATCACATTGTTGGCTCATGTTTAACTTGTTGTCCACGACAACATCCAAGCTCATCTTTATTCAGAAAACACTAAACCCAGCTGATGATGTTTCTGGACCAAACTTGGCACACAGACCCAACATGGCCAACGTTGAATACTAGCATGGTTTGCGGGTGATTGACCTTGGAATCTGGGACTTATAGTTCAGCTGCATCCAGAGAGCACTGTGAACTCAGCTGATGACAAATCTGGACCAAACTTGGCACACAGACCCAACATGGCCAACTTTAAATACTGGTGGGGTTTTGTGGGGACTGAACTACGATTTTTGAGAATTGTAGTTCACCCACATCCTTATGCATTTTCTAATGGGAGCATTCATAAAAAACAAAACAAAAGACTGACTTCTTTATAATAGATAGTGTTACAAATTACCAAACTGACATTACCTAACATCCAAAAACAAACAATGCCTTTTACAAATAACCTGGGCATCGCAGGGTACCCAAGCTTGTATGAAAAAACAACAGCCAGGCCAGGCCACATTGTGTACATGTAAACAAAAACATTTTGAACTTTTGAGTAGGATCAAAGTGTGTGTTTCTCACATCTTTCGCTTCTTGCATTTGTTTCATTTTTGTTCAGGAGGTCTGTTTCACTCATCCAGGAAGATTGTTTGCAGTCACAGCATGGCACAGCCCAGCATGCTGTCTGGAAGGATGGCTTCTTGGTAAACAGTGTTCATACATTGACTTTCTGACATGAAGCCCTTCTCCCTTTTTCTGAGGTTTGACCTCCAGCAGGAGGTCATTGATCAGAGCTCTAAAAGCCATTAGCAGTCAGAATCCCACTCTGATTGTGATGAGTCATAAATTAGATGTTTCTGGAGCTGCACCCAATGTTTGTTAATAACCTAATAAATATGCTAGAGAGACATCTCATGGTTATGAGCTTGATGTACTTCCCAATGTAATCAGCAGGGGGGAAGCAGAATTAAGTACAAAAAGCTAGGAATTGGACCATTTTTACAAAACTGAAAGGCAGTTAAATGAGAAAGATGATACATGTAGACCTCCAAAGACAGTGAGACCTGTATCCATGACATGACTAGGGCTGGGTGAAAATTCAGTTACAATTGGTTTTGTGGCATGGAAGCCAACTAGTGTGATAAAGTCCACAATGCAAAAAAAAAAAAAACCCACCCCGTCGCTGCCCCCAGTTCCTTCAAGGTCAGGCCAGTCACTTCAAGGATCCCACCCATCCATCCATCTTGCCCTTGGTCGGCCTCTCTTCCTTTTTCCTTCCATTTTCCCCAGCATCATTCTCTTCTCCAAGCTTTCCTGTCTTCTCATGATGTGGCCAAAATACTTCAGCTTTGCCTCTAATATCCTTTCCTCCAGTGAGCAGTTGGGCATGATTTCCTGGAGGATGGACTGGTTGGATCTTCTTGTGGTCCAAGGCACTCTCAGGATTTTCCTCCAATGCCACAGTTCAAAAGCATCTATCTTCCTTCGCTCAGCCTCCTTTATGGCCCAGCTCTCGCATCCATAGGTTACTATGTGGAATACCATTGCTTTGACTATGCGGACCTTCGTTGCCAGTGTGATGTTTCTGCTCTTCACTATTTTGTCAAGGTTGGCCATTGCTCTCCTCCCAAGAAGGGAGGCTTCCTGGCTGAAGTCTGCATCTGCAGTGATCTTCGTGCCTAGAAATATAAAGTCTGTCACTGCCTCCGCGTTTTCTCCTTCTATTTGCCAGTTATCAATAGGTGTAGTTGCCATGATCTTGGTTTTCTTGATGTTTAACTGCAACCAAGCTTTTGCACTTTCTTCTTTCACTTTGGTGATAAGGCTCCTCAGCTCTTCCTCACTTTCAGCCATCAGTTGAACCATATCAACAGGTCTTGGAAAGATCTTTGATCAAGACAGAGGGTGCATCTACACTGTAGAACAATTTCAACTTGACACCACATTAACTGTCATAGATCAATGCTATGGAATCCTGCTGCAGATGTTTTAATTTTACAAGGTCTTTAACCTTCTCTGTCAAAGAGTGCTGGGCATTACCAAACAGCATCTCTTATCATTCCATAGCATTGACCTATGGCAGTTAAGGTGGTATCAAACTATATATAATTCTATAGTGTAGGTGCATCCTACACTATATTTGTGTTATTTACGGATAACACATAATTGTTGTCACACCTATAGGAAGTCAGAAGAAAGAAAGTGGCATCAGTATGCGAACATCTTTCTCCCAGTCTGCTTTTCAATTTCTGCCTTTTAATTAAGCTTCATAAGAGAAATATCCGAGTCATCTCTAGGCTGATTAATCAAGCACATTAATGAGAAGCTGAAACCAAGCTGTAAAATAGTTTCTAATGCCCAAAGGCAGGACAAGTATTATATTGTAACACTTCTGCAAAGAATTGACAAGGATCGGGGAAATATGGTATTCTTTAGAGAAGACAGTGATAAAACGTATGTATGATTAACACAGTGACAAGCTTATACTATGAACAAGAATAATTGAGAAAATGCTTACAATTCTGCTCAGTGATGTCGATGTCAGAATGAAGTTTTCCCTCCCCACAGCCAGAGCCGGCCCTAGGTATTTTTCAAGTGTAGGCGAACAGAATTTTGGCGCCCCCCCCCCCCCCCCCCAAACCAATCACTGAAAAATAAAAGCGTTGGATAAGCGAAAATGTTGGATAATAAAGAAAAATAAAGGAAAAGCCTATTAAACATCAAATTACATTATGATTTTACAAATTAAGAACCAAAACATCATGTTTTACAACAAATCAATAGAAAAAAGCAGTTCAATACATGGTAATGTTATGTAGGAATTACTATATTTGCAAATTTAGCACTAAACATTGAACAGGGATATAGGGCAGTGTGGACTTAGATAACCCAGATAGCCCTCAGTATTAAAAAAACCCTCTAAAATCAGGACAATAAATAAAGAACAACACTCTGAAAACAGAAGTAATCCAGACAGTAAACAATCAGGGACAGCTAACTCCTCCCAAAAAAGATTCTCCCAGGCAAGAAGAAGCCAGGCCTTGAAGCCACAGGGCCATTAAATGCTAATCAAGGTAATTAATTACAACATTCACACCTACTTCAAAGAAAAGTTCTTTCTACCACCCTGGACCTTCTACAGATATATAAACCCCACATACCTAGCTTCCAAGTTCCCACAGACCTCACAATCTCTGAAGGCCCCAAAGGTGGGCTCCCATGGCGCGAAGGTGGGTCTGCGCCGGCCGGAAAGCCCAGCACGGGCACCAGGAGGCCCAGCATGGCCGCCGGAAGGCCCAAAAGAGAAGGAGGTGGAGAGTGGTGCCCTCCTCTCAGGACGATGGCGCCCCTGGGACGATGGCGCCACAGGCAAGTGCCTATTTCGCCTTATGGTTGGACCGCCTCTGCCCACAGCTCAAAAGTTCTCAGTAAGGTATTGCCCATACTGCACCTTTGGATGCCCTGTTCCTTGCAATCTAATAGAGAGACTCTGCACCAAGAATTGCATTTCTGCAAATGTTCTTGCTAGTGAGAAGAGGATGGATGGCTAATGTGATGTGTAATTGGGGCCGGGCTGTGGCGCAGCTGGCTAGTAACCAGCTGCTATAAATCACTACTGACCGAGAGGTCATGAGTTCGAAGCCTGGGTCGGGTTAAGCCTCCGACCATTAATAGCCCCGGCTTGCTGTTGACCTATGCAGCCCCGAAAGACAGTTGCACCTGTCAATTAGGAAAATTTAGGGATGCTTTATGCGGGAGGCTAATTTACAGCACCATAAAACTGCCAGCAAAACACGAGGAAAGGAATGAGGAAGTACAGCCACTACTGGACGGTGAAGCAACAGCTCCCCCTGTGGTCGGAATCGTGAAGCTGGAAAAATGTTAAAAATGCCTCTGAGTCTGTCTAATGTATGTTGTTTGTCTGTTGGCATTGAATGTTTGCCATATATGTGTTCATTGTAATCCGCCCTGAGTCCCCTTCGGGGTGAGAAGGGTGGAATATAAATACTGTAAATAATAAATAAATAAATAATGGTTAGCTGGTTTTTATGCTACTATGCTTAGTTCAAAAATGTCCAGATGCAAAGCATCCCCTTTTGAATATGAATATAGGTAAAGGTAAAGGTTTCCCCTGACGTTAAGTCCAGTCATGTCCAACTCTAGGGGTTGGTGCTCATCTCCATTTCTAAGCCGAAGAGCCGGCATTGTCCGTAGACACCTCCAAGGTCATGTGGCCGGCATGACTGCATGGAGCGCCATTACCTTCCCACCGGAGCGGTACCTATTGATCTGCTAGGTTGGCAGAAGCTGGAGCTAACAGCAAGCGCTCACTCCGCTCCCCGGATTTGAACCTGGGATTTTGCGGTCTGCAAGTTCAGCAGCTCAGTGAATTTGCCTAATACTGGTTCATGAATATGGTGTTCATGTTTCTATTTTCTTGTGCAGTTTCTTTGAGAATCATGTTAGAAGTTATAGATGAGCAGGCCTGTAGCGAGGGGGCGGTTTTAGGGGTTCAACCCGCCCCCCCCCCCCCCCGGAAATTTTTCAGGTTATAAAAAAAACCTGGTTTACTCATGAATTTTAACTGGTTAACCAAATCCCCATGCTAAGTCTATGAGACACAAAACATTAAGAGTCC
The DNA here is from genome assembly GCF_035594765.1 of Anolis carolinensis. Lineage (NCBI taxonomy): Eukaryota > Metazoa > Chordata > Lepidosauria > Squamata > Anolidae > Anolis > Anolis carolinensis. Next base: position 13,401,763 of record NW_026943819.1, on the reverse strand, counting down.
CTCCAGGCACTATCTCAAGCAGATATTGACAGGTTTGTAGCGGGGAGGGGTGTGTGCTAGGGGTTCAACCCCCCCCCCTCCCGAAATTTTTTTCTGGCTACGGCCCTGTAGATGAGTGCAATGTTTATTGTACAGCCGCCCCTACATCTTGCTTTGTTCATTAAAAACTGTCTGTAGGAATCAATTTGGAGGGAAGCATGTCCCCTTCCTAATTCCCCAAATTAACCCCATCTCACCTTAAAGTGTCAATCAGCTAAAATAGGAAAACAGATAAGTCCAGGTTTTGTTTCTTTAATGTTCATAGAACATATTACTCTACGAGCAGAAACAATTTACATTGAATTGTAATGTGTAGTTCCCCTTCAGCCACTGTTTTTATGCCTGTGTATGTGCCAATCTTTGGGCATTAATTGGTTTTTGTGCCAAGTTCACATCACATGATTGGAGTGAGATTCATACTTTATTGAACAAGGGAGGTAAACCATTGGTAAAAGTTCCTATAACACAATGCTATGTTCATCCCACTGCAGATCTGCCTTCTCCTGTGATGACTCATGGGCCATGTAGTCCCGTTCCTAGTACTATTGTGGCAGATGAAGAGGAAAACTTGGGTTTCCCACCGTTTCTGCCAGATTTGGAGCCCTTGCACCTGCAAGATGTTTGCCCACAAGAAGTCAGCCAAACAAGCCTTGAGCAGAAATCTCCCCCATTTTCTCGCCGGGATTATTATAATCAAGATAGGGGCGCTCGAGAGGCGACTCGCCGGAGCGCCAGGATAGCTGCCAGACAATTAGCTGATTAAGTCTACTTCCCTTGGGAAGATCCTATATAGGTGTTTGCCCGCAAAGGAATCCTTGCGGAGTCAATTCGTCGGCTTGAGGAGTGAAATCGTGTGTAGAGTTCGTACTCCAGTTCCCAGATCCCGGATCAAGTTTCCAGCCCAGCCTTGTACCATGGACTTCTATGGACTCAGTTTTTGATTCATGTTTGCCTTGTTTCAAGTTTGATCTTGCCAAGTTTCAAGTCTTGCCTTGCCTTGCGTTTTAAACCACGGACCTTGCTTCTCTGATTCAAGCCTTGTTTTCCAGTTTCCTTCGGATTTACCTTAAGCCTCAAAGACTATGGACAGTTCCCCACACTATAGCTTGCCAAATAGTGTGTGTTTCGGTGAAGTGGATTATAACTTTGGACCTTAATATCACATATTGGACATTGTTTTCCTGGACTATATTTGACCTTTCCTGAAAGGTCTACTTCTGAACTATATTCTACACTTATTTTTATTGACTTTATATATTTCCCTAATAAAGATATTAGATAGATTCTGGTCTCTGCGCATGGTTATTGGTGTTCTGCAGCCTGGGTCCTGACATCTCCTATGATTAACCCATCTCCTGCTATTGATGAGAAAAGCTAGTTAATAGCTATCGAACTGTGTCAAAATGTTGCTACTATTAAATTATTTTACTCTATTTTTATTATTATTAATAATACATTAATTATTTTGCTCTGATCTTATTATTATTATTACATTTATTATTTTACTCTGTTTATTATTACATGTATTATTTTCCTGTATTTATTATTATAGAATCATAGAATCATAGAATAGTAGAGTTGGAAGAGACCTCATGGGCCGTTGAGTCCAACCCCCTGCTAAGAAGCAGGAAATCGCATTCAAAGCACCCCCGACAGATGGCCATCCAGCCTCTGTTTAAAAGCCTCCAAACAAGGAGCCTCCACCACTGTCTGGGGGAGAGAGTTCCACTGCCGAACAGCCCTTCTCACAGTGAGGAAGTTCTTCCTGATGTTCAGGTGGAATCTCCTTTCCTGTAGTTTGAAGCCATTGTTCCGTGTCCTAGTCTGCAGGGCAGCAGAAAACAATCTTGCTCCCTCCTCCCTATGACTTCCCTTCACGTATTTGTACATGGCTATCATGTCTCCTCTCAGCCTTCTCTTCTGCAGGCTAAACATGCCCAGCTCTTTAAGACGCTCCTCATAGGGCTTGTTCTCCAGACCCTTAATCATTTTAGTCGCCCTCCTCTGGACGCTTTCCAGCTTGTCAACATCTCCCTTCAACTGCGGTGCCCAAAATTGGACACAGTATTCCAGGTGTGGTCTGACCAAGGCAGAATAGAGGGGGAGCATGACTTCCCTGGTTCTAGACGCTATACCCCTATTGATGCAGGCTAGAATCCCGTTGGCTTTTTTAGCTGCTGCATCACATTGTTGGCTCATGTTTAACTTGTTGTCCACGAGGACTCCAAGGTCTTTTTCGCACACACTGCTGTCAAGCCAGGCGTTCCCCATTCTGTATCTTTGCATTCCATTTTTTCTGCCGAAGTGAAGTATCTTGCATTTGTCCCTGTTGAACTTCATTTTGTTAGTTTCGGCCCATCTCTCTAGTCTGTCAAGATCGTTTTGAATTCTGCTCCTGTCTTCTGGAGTGTTAGCTATCCCTCCCAGTTTTGTGTCGTTTGCAAACTTGATGATCGTGCCTTCTAACCCTTCATCTAAGTCGTTAATAAAGATGTTGAACAGAACCGGGCCCAGGACAGAGCCCTGCGGCACTGCACTCGTGACTTCTTTCCAAGATGAAGACGACACATTGGTGAGCACCCTTTGGGTTCGTTCGCTTAGCCAATTACAGATCCACCTAACCGTAGTTTTGTCTAGTCCACATTTTACTAGTTTGTTTGCCAGAAGGTCGTGGGGGACTTTGTCGAAGGCCTTACTGAAATCCAGGTACGCTACATCCACGGCATTCCCTGTATTGACCCAACTCGTAACTCTATCGAAAAAAGAGATCAGATTAGTCTGGCATGACTTGTTTTTGGTAAATCCGTGTTGACTATTAGCAATGACCGCATTTGTTTCTAAGTGTTTGCAGACCACTTCCTTAATGATCTTTTCCAGAATCTTGCCTGGTATCGATTTGAGGCTGACCGGACGGTAACTGTTTGGGTCGTTCTTTTTTCCCTTCTTGAAGATAGGGACCACATTCGCCCTCCTCCAATCTTCTGGGACTTCTCCCGTTCTCCAAGAACTCTCGAAGATAATTGCCAGTGGTTCTGAAATAACTTCCGCTAGTTCCTTCAATACTCTTGGATGTAGCTGATCTGGCCCTGGGGATTTGAATTCGTTTAGAGAGGCCAGGTGTTCCTGGACAACTTGTTTCCCTATTTGGGGTTGGATTTCCCCCAATCCTTCATCCATTCCATGTTGCTGAGGTTGAAGATGGCTTTCTTTTTGTGAGAAGACCGAGGCAAAGAAGGCATTAAGCAGTTCTGCCTTTTCCTTGTCCCCTGTCGCCATCACCCCATCTTCTCCTTGCATTGGCCCTATCGCCTCCTTTTTCTTCCTTTTTCTACCAACATAAGCAAAAAAGCCTTTTTTGTTGTTTTTTATGTCCCTGGCAAGCCTGAGCTCATTTAACGCTTTAGCCTTGCGAACCTTTTCCCTACAGGTGTTGGCTATACGTTTGAATTCTTCTTTGGTGATTTCTCCCCTTTTCCACTTCTTGTGCATGTCACTTTTGAGCTTTAGCTCAGTTAAAAGTTCTTTGGACATCCATTCTGGCTTCTTTGCACTTGTCTTATTTTTCTTCTTTGTTGGCACTGTTTGCATTTCCGCCTTGAATATTTCACTTTTGAAAAACTCCCATCCATCCTTAACTCCCTTGTTTTTTAATATTGGCGTCCATGGAATGCCGCTCAGTAATTCCTTCATTTTTTGGAAGTCAGCTCTCTTAAAGTCCAGAATGCGTGTTTGACTTATCTTAGTTTCAGCATTCCTTTGTATTGCAAACTGCAAGAGCACATGATCACTTGCCCCTAAGGATCCAACCACTTCAACTGTATTGATCAGGTCTTCCACATTTGTTAAGATTAGATCAAGAGTTGCTGATCCCCTTGTTGCCTCTTCTACCTTCTGTACCATAAAATTGTCTGCAAGGCAAGTGAGGAATTTGTTGGACTTTGTACTCTTGGCTGAGTTTGTTTTCCAGCAGATATCAGGATAATTGAAATCACCCATGACTACTATATCTCTTCTTTGTGCCTGTTTGGTCAGCTGTTAACAGAAGGCTTCATCAAGTCCTTCATCCTGATTCGGAGGTCTGTAGTAGACACCCACGACAAGATCTTTTTGAGTCCCGGTTCCCTTGATTCTTATCCAGATGCTTTCAAGCTGGTTTCCCGGATTACAGTCTTGCATTTCTTCTGCAACGTAACTGTTTTTGACATATAAAGCTACTCCCCCTCCTCTCCCCTTTGTTCTATTTCTGTGAAAGAGGTTATAGCCGTCAATGGCTACATTCCATTATTATTACATGTATTATTTTACTCTATTATTATTAAAAGGATACATAAGCAGATTTACATTGAAGAAGATGAGAATAATGATTGGATCAGAGTTGGACAGTCTTATCTTAAATTTGAGCTTTATGTAAATATTAAAAAACATTTAACCTACTGATGCCTCAATTAATGTAATTTTATTGGTATCTATTTTTATTTCTGAAATTTACCACCCTCGGCTTATACTGGAGTCAATGTTTTCCCAGTTTTTTTGTGGTAAAATTAGGTGCCTTGGCTTATATTCGGGTCGGCTTATACTCGAGTATATACGGTAATAAATACGGTGATAAGCCTTACGGGACTTATCAGCCTTCAGCAGGGCATGTAAGACACACCTGTTTCGGCAGGCTTTTGAGTTCTGTTATTGATGATTTTAAAAGGTGCTTTTAGGATATTTTAAAGATGTTTTAAAGATGTTTTTAAATTGTTAGATTTTTGCCTGTTCTTGTAAGCCGCCCCGAGCCCTAGGGGAGTGGCGGCATATAAGTTTGAATAATAAATAAATCATAGAATCATTGAATAGTAGAGTTGGAAGAGACCTCATGGGCCATCTAGTCCAACCCCCCCGCTAAGAAGCAGGAAATCGCATTCAAAGCACCCCCGACAGATGGCCATCCAGCCTCTGCTTAAAAGCTTCCAAAGAAGCTTCCAAAGAAATAAATAAATAAGTCTTACAGATCAACTACAGATGATCTCACATTGGTTTTTTTATTGTTAGAATGTTCTCTTGCAGGGAAGAAGATCCTACACCAAGTTTTGTTGATTTTTGAGCTATGAGCTCTTTTGACTGTTCTGGAAGTTGGTTCATAATTGAACTTAGTAAACCAGAGAAATTGATCCATGGAAGAGATACTGATGGCTTGGCGAAGTTCCTCAGTCATTATCTATATTCACATAAACTGATTGTTCCCAAAGCAAATGCAGCTGGCAGTGATGGCTGTAAATTTGGAACAGGCCCTGTCCTTTGTCAAAGAATGGCAACATCCAAGTTGCAACCCTCAAGGCATGAGAGCTAATTATGTCGGCTCTCCATTGCCCCTCTGGCACTGGGCAGAAACATGAACGAAGACTGTACTTCCAGGTTTCTGCGGTGCAAGCTGGCAATTCCCTTTTATTTAATTTATTCCATAAAAATACATGTTTGAAAGGAAATTAGAGAAATCTGCAGAAATGGATAACTTTGTAATGTCAATTTTTTATATCACAAGTATAACACAGAGCTGAAGCTTTAAAAAAAACTCTTTTAAAAAAGAACAATACAGGGAAATGGAACATATTCTGCAGTCAGTGTTTGGCAGAAAACTACTGTATTTGTTACTTGAATTCTGGAATATGAAGCGCAGAAGTTAACGAACAGACTGTTTGGGGATGTTGGGTGGCTCAGCTGCCTAGGCCAACTGGATATAAGAAGCAGGAATTGGAAACTGGACTCAGTCCCAGCAATGACGCAATCCCTTTTCCAGGACTCAACAAAACTTTCTACAGCAATCCGAAGAAATGGATAATATTGTAGCGAGAGAATAATATTAGTGTGCCTCAGGAACAATTTTTATTCATGTTGGAATTGTTTTTGTTTGTTTCCAAGTGAACTTTAACTTATGGTGACCCGTTATGAGAGTCTACATTGACCATATAATGCAGCTTCAAACTGAGTAGGGTGGGGCCCTACTCAGGTCTCAGGTATTTTGTGCCATGGCTTTCTTTGTTGAATGAGTCAACCTGTAACATGGTCTTCATTAATGCTACAGTGTAGATGCCTCACTGATGTTCTAATTGGCCTCTTTCTGTCCCTCCCAGTCTCTTTTTGTGACTCTGAAGGTAACAAACCTTTTTTAAAATAAGGTTTTATGTGTAATATATACTTTAGCCACACAATGGCAGCACATTCCAGCCATTCTGGGCCAGCAGAGAGTCTCACTTATCCAAGCTTCACTTATCCAAGGTTCTGTATTATCCTAGTCTGCCTTTTAGTAGTCATTGTTTTTGTAGTAAATGTTGCAATGTTTTGGTGCTAAATTCGTAAATACAGTAATTATTACATAACATTACTGTGTATTGAACTGCTTTTTCTGTCAAATTCTTGTAAAACATGTTTTGGTGCTTAACTTGTAAAATCATAATGTAATTTTATGTTTAATAGGTTTTTTTTCTTAATCCCTCCTTATTTTCCAAGATTTTTGCTTATCCAAGGTTCTGCTGGACCATTTATCTTGGATAAGTGAGAGACTCTACTGAATTGTTGAACAACAGCCAACCACATTAAACTTTTAAAATAAAGTAGCCATGTGATTTATTTTCATATGATTTTGCTTTTTATAGACACCATTATGGTAAAGTGAATTAAGGCATTTTTAGTACACATAAATTATGCTCTTTTTATCATGTCATAACCAAATTGAGAACACACTGCAAGTCACTTCTGGTGTGAGAAAATCAGCTGTCTTCAAAGACATTGCCCAGGGAACACCCGGATGTGTTCCATCCTGCGGGGGGCTTCTCTCATGTCCTCACATGGGAAGCTAGAGATGACAGATGGGAGCTCACCCCATCTCGCATATGGCATAATCATCCTCTCAATTACTTTTTCAGAAATACAGTTTGGAGGATCTAAAATAGTCATTTTTTCCACTTCCACAGGGATCCTGCACACCTAACAATTGCAAAAGCTGAGGGTCAGCAGTGTATATGGAATGAATCAGCGATGATTTATGATAACTGGATCTAGCATCTTTCTTGAAGGATGTTTTAGTATGCTGAGTTTGTTGATGCTATATCCATCTGTATATATGTTTGTTTGTATGGATGTCTTAACATATTTAGGTCTCTTGCAGTCATCTGATGCACTTTTCACAATTTTAAGTGAATCAGACCTAGGAAATCAGATAAGAATTGTGTTGTCGAAGGCTTTCATGGCCAGAATCACAGGGTTGTTGTATGTCTTTCGGGCTGTGTGGCCATGTTCCAGAAGCATTCTCTCCTGACGTTTCGCCCACATCTATGGCAGGCATCCTCAGAGGTTGTGAGGTATGGATAAACTAAGTCAGGAAAGGAAAGAATATATATCTGTGTAGAGTCCAAGGTGTGGCAAGAGTTCTTTGTCACTGGGAGCCAGCATTAATGTTTCAGTTAATCACCCTAATTGGCACTGGAAATGTTTTGTCCCTTGCCTGGGGGCATCCTTTGTTCAGTCAAGTCCTCATTGTGTTGGTTCCCATCTACTGTTTTGATTTTGGAGTTTTGTAATACTGGTAGCCAGATTTTGTTCATTTTCATGGTTTCTTCCTTTCTGTTGAAGTTGTCCACATGCTTGTGGATTTCAATGGCTTCTCTGTGTAGTCTGACATGATAGTTGTTAGAATGGTCCAGCATTTTTGTGTTCTCAAATAGTATTCTGTGTCCAGGCTGGTTCATCAAATGCTCTGCTATGGCTGATTTCTCTGGTTGAATTAGTCTGCAGTGCCTTTCATGTTCTTTGACTCTTGTTTGGGCGCTGCGTTTGGTGGTCCCTATGTAGACTTGTCCACAGCTGCATGGTATCCGGTAGACTCCTGCAGAAGAGAGAGGATCTGGAACATGGCCACACAGCCCGAAAGACATACAACAACCCTCAGATAAGAATTGATCAAAGATTTGGAAGAAATCTGAGTAGTAACAGCAATAATAAATGAATGAACTTTGGCCATTTCTCAAGGGAATGGTGACATAAGATAATGCTCTCTTGCTCTAGCTCAGTGATTCTCAACCTGGGGTGTCTAGATGTTTTTGGCCTACAATTCCCAGAAATCCCAGCCAGTTTATGAGCTGTTGGGATTTCTGGGATGTGAAGGCCAAAAACATCTGGGGACCCCAGGTTGAGAACCATTGCCTAGCTACTTCTGAGGATAATAAGGAATGAAGTACGGCATGCTGCCATTACCTTTCCCAATTTGTGATATATTCTATTTATTTTATTTCTAATGTTTTGGAAACATAAAACACCCACTAAACTGACTTGTGGAATTTGGGGTTTTTCTTCTTCTAGTGCCCTTCTTAAGATTAAGGCTGGAAAAAATGCATGATCTCATCATAGCAATAGCTTTAAACAAATCTCACCCAATGCCAGTATTCTCAGATCTTCCAAAGCAAAAACCCAGTGACAAGTACTGTAATTATAAAATTACTTTTCCATTGTTCTGATTAAGGTTCTGAAACATAATAGAACAATTCTGAGAGTTGGGTTAAATAAGAAATGCCCATGGCAATCAAAATGATTAAAGAAATGGGAGCAACATTTTAAAACTGCACACATGAGGAAGTGGAATGATTGATGATGGTGCTGATGGTGGCTTCTAAAAACATATTTTAAAATAATAGAAATTTAAAACTGCAAAGTTTTTTTATCATGTTAGATGCGACCTGAGAACATACTGCAAGTCGCTTCTGGTGTGAGAGAATTGACCTTCTATAGAGACGTTGCCCAGGGGACTTTCAGATGCATTTGCTGGAAGGCTTCTCTCATGTCATCACAAGCTAGAGTTGACAGACGGGAGCTCACCCCATCTCATGGATTTGAACCGGTAACCTTCAGGTTAGCAACCCAACCTTCAGGTCAGCAGTTCAGCCAGCACAAGGGTGTAACCCATTGCGCCATCACAAGTAATTAATAATTATATAAATATATGAATTATGTTAAAAAGCAACTAAACAAAGTATAAACTTCAAGCATTGAAAACATACAAAGGAAATCACAAGGATAGCATACAGTCTTTTAATGAACATTCAAGTTTGTTAAAAGCCTATATAAAAATCTTAAAAACAGCATTTATATCTATTTCTTCTATTATACTGATTCCTGAAGAAATCCCCTGCTAACCCCTTCTCTCAGCCTGTTTGTGCCATGCCTGTTTCCAATCCTTAACCTAATATGAACTCTTGAAAAGTTACTTTTATGATTACATTCATATGTATCCTAACAGTATAGTTCCAAGGAGGTGCTGCCAGTAGGCAAGTAGGCAAGAAGTCAGTATCAGGCTGGGTCAGTACTCAGTCAGGTGAAGCATGATGGACCAAAGGAAGAAACAAAAGAGATAGTCAAAAGACAAGTCTATGCCAGATAATCAACCAAGGTCCTACTGGGTCAGCAATCACAGGACCAAGTAGCCAGAAGAAAGGTCAGAGGAGCGTATCGAGGTCAGGAAATGAGGATAGCTGTCAGACAGAAATCCAAGGAGGACTGGGAAACAATGCATATCAAGACAACTTGTTCTTTGTAATGACTACTGACATATAATGGGTTTTTTTTTTTGTACAGTGGCAGATTTGAAACTCTATTATGCCACCAATTGATTACTGAGACATTTTCTGCTAGAGCCATACAGCTTGGCCTGATTGGACCCCCATATTGTGTATATTATTTTCATTAAGTCATATGAGTTTAGAAGGGACTGCCTTAACACACGTCTTTGATTTCCCCCTTCCATTGCATGCTCTGGAGAACCCATGCTCAGACTTGGTTATTGGACTGCCGGCTAAGTCTTGTTAGTTAAGGTCTTAAGTTCTTCTTTTAATGCAGACACCCAACAGTTTCTTAGCTTGGTATTACATCCAGTCCTTGGCATGAGCAAAAAGCTGCCACAGCATTCAGCTGTTCAGACTAGCCCTGAGCAACACTGGCCTTGTGAAATATCTAGTTTGTGATGTTTACTGTGTGGCTTGTGGTGATTATTGTTTCAATGGAAAAACCCATAGAATGGCACAAGAATCCATTGCTGTCAATCTGAACTGAAATCCTTTTTTATTGCTGGCATAAAGATCTGCGGGTGCACTTAGGTTGGAAATCCAGAGACTGAAGGTGCACAGTTGAAGAAGACATCTGTATAAGAGCGGTCGACAGTTATGTTGCATGATTTCCAACCCCTTTCACTCCTTTTAATGATATATATGTTAATATGGTTTTAATCTTATGATTTGATGGAACTTTCAAAGTACATACTGGATTATCAAAGGTCTGGAAACTATCCATGGACTGCAAACAATCTCTGTCACTGCTTTCCACGTTTATTTTCATATATTTATCATATGTAAAGTTCATCTTTGCAAAAATAAATCATAGAACCATAGAATCATAGAATAGTAGAGTTGGAAGAGACCTCATGGGCCATCTAGTCCAACCCCCCGCTAAGAAGCAGGAAATCGCATTCAAAGCACCCCCGACAGATGGCCATCCAGCCTCTGCTTAAAAGCTTCCAAAGAAGGAGCCTCCACCACAGTCTGGGGGAGAGAGTTCCACTGCAGAACAGCCCTCACAGTGAGGAAGTTCTTCCTGATGTTCAGGTGGAATCTCCTTTCCTGTAGTTTGAAGCCATTGTTCCGTGTCCTAGTCTGCAGAGCCGCAGAAAACAAGCTTGCTCCCTCCTCCCTATGACTTCCCTTCACGTATTTGTACATGGCTATCATGTCTCCTCTCAGCCTTCTCTTCTGCAGGCTAAACATGCCCAGCTCTTTATGCCGCTCCTCATAGGGCTTGTTCTCCAGACCCTTAATCATTTTAGTTGCCCTCCTCTGGACGCTTTCCAGCTTGTCAACATCTCCCTTCATCTGCGCTGCCCAAAATTGGACACAGTATTCCAGGTGTGGTCTGACCAAGGCAGAATAGAGGGGGAGCATGACTTCCCTGGATCTAGATGCTATTCCCCTATTGATGCAGGCCAAAATCCCATTGGCTTTTTTAGCTGCTGCATCACATTGTAGGCTCTTGTTTAACTTGTTGTCCACGAGGACTCCAAGGTCTTTTTCGCACACACTGCTGTCAAGCCAGGCGTCCCCCATTCTGTATCTTTGATTTCCATTTTTTCTGCCGAAGTGAAGTATCTTGCATTTGTCCCTGTTGAACTTCATTTTGTTAGTTTCGGCCCATCTCTCTAGTCTGTCAAGATCGTTTTGAATTCTGCTCCTGTCTTCTGGGGTGTTAGCTATCCCTCCGAGTTTGGTGTCATCTGCAAACTTGATGATCGTGCCTTCTAACCCTTCGTCTAAGTCGTTAATAAAGATGTTGAACAGAACCGGGCCCAGGACGGAGCCCTGCGGCACTCCACTTGTCACTTCTTTCCATGATGAAGACGACGCATTGGTGAGCACCCTTTGGGTTCGTTCGCTTAGCCAATTACAGATCCACCTAACCGTAGTTTTGTCTAGCCCACATTTTACTAGTTTGTTTGCCAGAAGGTCGTGGGAGACTTTGTCGAAGGCCTTACTGAAATCCAGGTACGCTACATCCACGGCATTCCCTGTATCGACCCAACTCGTAACTCTATCAAAAAAAGAGATCAGATTAGTCTGGCATGACTTGTTATTGGTAAATCTGTGTTGACTATTAGCAATGACCGCATTTGTTTCTAAGTGTTTGCAGACCACTTCCTTAATGATCTTTTCCAGAATCTTGCCTGGTATTGATGTGAGGCTGACCGGACGGTAATTGTTTGGGTCGTTCTTTTTTCCCTTCTTGAAGATAGGGACCACATTCGCCCTCCTCCAATCTGCTGGGACTTCTCCCGTTCTCCAAGAACTCTCGAAGATGATTGCCAGTGGTTCTGAAATAACTTCCGCTAGTTCCTTCAATACTCTTGGATGTTACTGATCTGGCCCTGGCGACTTGAATTCGTTTAGAGTGGCCAGGTGTTCTTGGACAACTTGTTTCCCTATTTGGGGTTGGATTTCCCCCAATCCTTCGTCCATTCCATGTTGCTGAGGTTGAAGATGGCTTTCTTTTTGTGAGAAGACCGAGGCAAAGAAGGCATTAAGCAGTTCTGCCTTTTCCCTATCCCCTGTCACCATCACCCTATCTTCTCCTTGCAGTGGCCCTATCGCCTCCTTTTTCTTCCTTTTTCTACCAACGTAAGCAAAAAAGCCTTTTTTGTTGTTTTTTATGTCCCTGGCAAGCCTGAGCTCATTTTGCGCTTTAGCCTTGAGAACCTTTTCCCTACAGGTGTTGGCTATACGTTTGAATTCTTCTTTGGTGATTTCTCCCCTTTTCCACTTCTTGTGCATGTCACTTTTGAGCTTTAGCTCGGTTAGAAGTTCTTTGGACATCCATTCTGGCTTCTTTGCATTTGTCTTATTTTTCTTCTTTGTTGGCACTGTTTGCATTTCCGCCTTGAGTATTTCACTTTTGAAAAACTCCCATCCATCCTTAACTCCCTTGTTTTTTAATATTGGCGTCCATGGGATGCCGCTCAGTAATTCCTTCATTTTTTGGAAGTCAGCTCTCTTAAAGTCCAGAATGCATGTTTTACTTGTCTTAGTTTCAGCATTCCTTTGTATTGCAAACTGCAGGAGCACATGGTCACTTGCCCCTAAGGATCCAACCACTTCAACTGTATTGATCAGGTCTTCCACATTTGTTAAGATTAGATCAAGAGTTGCTGATCCCCTTGTTGCCTCTTCTACCTTCTGTACCATAAAATTGTCTGCAAGGCAAGTAAGGAATTTGTTGGACTTTGTACTCTTGGCCGAGTTTGTTTTCCAGCAGATATCGGGATAATTGAAATCGCCCATGACTACTATATCTCTTCTTTGTGCCTGTTTGGTCAGCTGTTGACAGAAAGCTTCATCAAGTCCTTCATCCTGACTCGGAGGTCTGTAGTAGACACCCACAACAAGGTCTTTTTGAGTCCCGGTTCCCTTGATTCTTATCCAGATGCTTTCAAGCTGGTTTCCCGGATTACAGTCTTGCATTTCTTCTGCAACGTAACTGTTTTTGACATATAAAGCTACTTCCCCTCCTCTCCCCTTTGTTTTATTTCTGTGAAAGAGGTTATAGCCCTCAATGGTTAAATTCCAGTGATGGGAGTCATCCCAACAGGTTTCAGTGATGCCTATGACATCGTATGTATGCTGCTGTGCTAAGAGTTGGAGTTCGTCTTGCTTATTTCCCATGCTCTGAGCATTAGTGTAAAGACATGTAAGCCCCTGTGACCTCCCCTTGAGCTGTTTATTTGGGATTATTCTGCTCTCTGTACTTGGTCCTTGCTGTGTTTGTGCAGCCCTCCGTTTAGCCTTTTGGTGGTTCCCTGTAGTCGTGGGTAATATAGTGTTCGCCAGGCTGTTGTTCCCCTCCCCCAGTGGATCTAGTTTAAAATGCGTCTGATGAGGTTTGTGAATCTGTGTGCAAAAAGATGTTTTCCTACTTGTGTGAGATGCACCCCATCACTTGCCAGTAGTCCATCCTCTTGAAAGAGTAGACAAAATCAAAATGCTCCTCTTGACACCATTTTCTGAGCCAGTTATTGACCTGTACTATTTTTCCGGCCTTTGTAGAGCCATGTCCTACAACGGGGAGGAGGGATGAAAAGATCACATGTACATTATACAGTTTTAGCTTTGTTCCCAGAGCTCGAAAATCATTTGTGATCCTTTGAAAAGTATGCCTAGCGGTGTCATTGGTACCTACATGAATCAACATAAGGTGGGGAGGGTGATGGGGCTTTAGGAGCCTGCTGAGCCTCTGAGTGATATGGTGTATTTTTGCCCCCGGGAGGCAGCATGTTTCTCGAGCCATCCCATCCAGTCTGGAAATGATGGCTTCCGTTCCTCTAAGGAGGGAGTCACCTACTACCAAGACCTGTTTCCTTTGAGGATTGACAGGGTCCCTTTTGTGCAAGACAGTGTGTATGTCCCCTGAAGAGTGTTCCTGTTGAAGTGAATCATGTAGGTGTAAAGTGTTGTCCTCCTCCTCAACATCCCCAGTGCATTCATCAATGACAATCCATTGAGATACATCCGAGAGCCCATTACTCTCCCAAGGATGTTCCTGTTGCTCCTGGTCTATGATTGGGGATGGAGCATTTGCATGATTACATAAGTGTGAATGTGGTGATGCACTGTCCCCGTCAGGGCTATCCCCTGCGCATTGATCAAGGGTGGCCCACTGAGTAGTATCTAAGAAACTGTGGTACTCCACAAGATGTGTTTCCTGATTGTATGTTGATGGTGTAAGAATATAAAATCTGTTGTGTAAATCCAGCTGAGCAGAGGAGTTCAGCGGAGGCTGCCTGGTCCTGTGTCTCCTTCTATGGGTGACCTCCTTCCAAGCCTGAGGGTTGTCTACCTTTGAGTTGATCTCCCCATAAGGTTCGTGATCATGGGCATGGTGGTGTTGGTGTGATGCAGGCTGCAAATCTACAGCAGCGTGTTGTGCAGTGTCCAAGAAGAGCTCGAGTGCCTGAATGTCCTTAAGGGTCTTAATACGGTACTCGAGCTGTTGGATCCTCTGCTCCATCAGAGTCATCTGTTTGCATTTGGAGCAGATGTAGTTGACTACTTTTTGTGTGAAAAAGCGGAACATGCCGCAGCTGGTGCATGTGATGGGAATGTTTTGCTTTTGTTGCATCTCTTGGTGAGTGTGGTGGCCAAGTGGGATCTTTGTACAGTTAAGTAATATGCACGCACTTTATGTGCAGACTGCCCCAAACCACCTCTTTGTGTATTTGTTTATGTTGTTTTGTTTCCTGTATGTACTGCAAAGGATAGTTAGTAAAGGTGTCTTTTTCGGCGTGCGCGACACTGGCACATAAAGCTTTCCCAGAAACTCAATTAACAGGGGACAATGCCTGCTGTCAATCAACTTAAGTACCTGGCTCTCTTTCAACACAACAGTCACACAACTGTTAGACTTTGACCACAGGAGCCAAGCCCAAACTCATTTTAAAATCTTAGCCAAATCTTAGCCAACTCCTACCTGAAGCCAGGGAGCAAAAATGCCCTCCTGCTGCCTCTGCTTCTGCGAGAACCAACTGCCCTTCTGAGAGCAGCCTCTGGCAAATAAAGCTTTCCCAGAAACTCAATTAACAGGGGACAATGCCTGCTGTCAATCAACTTAAGTACCTGGCTCTCTTTCAACACAACAGTCACACAACAGTTAGACTTTGACCACAGGAGCCAAGCCCAAACTCAGTTTAAAATCTTAGCCAAATCTTAGCCAACTCCTACCTGAAGCCAGGGAGCAAAAATGTCCTCCTGCTGCCTCTGCTTCTGCAAGAACCAACTGCCCTTCTGAGAGCAGCCTCTGGCAAATAAAGCTTTCCCAGAAACTCAATTAACAGGGGACAATGCCTGCTGTCAATCAACTTAAGTACCTGGCTCTCTTTCAACACAACAGTCACACAACTGTTAGACTTTGACCACAGGAGCCAAGCCCAAACTCAGTTTAAAATCTTAGCCAAATCTTAGCCAACTCCTACCTGAAGCCAGGGAGCAAAAATGTCCTCCTGCTGCCTCTGCTTCTGCAAGAACCAACTGCCCTTCTGAGAGCAGCCTCTGGCAAATAAAGCTTTCCCAGAAACTCAATTAACAGGGGACAATGCCTGCTGTCAATCAACTTAAGTACCTGGCTCTCTTTCAACACAACAGTCACACAACAGTTAGACTTTGACCACAGGAGCCAAGCCCAAACTCAGTTTAAAATCTTAGCCAAATCTTAGCCAACTCCTACCTGAAGCCAGGGAGCAAAAATGTCCTCCTGCTGTCTCTGCTTCTGCGAGAACCAGGGTCATCAACAGATATCTCAATCCAATTCAAATTGAGGGAAGAATAAGTCAGCATTATCTGCTTAAAGAAAAATAATTGTGTTTTTATAGATAGCTCTGATAAAACCTGCATGTCTGTGGTATACTGTGCCTTTAAGCTACACTCTCTGATTGTTACACCTGCAATGTATTTAAACTACTGATGGTATGGGATATAATGCTTGTGCAGCCAAAGCCTGAAGAGTAGCCTTCCTAGTGCTTGAATAAACACCTTTACTACAGGACTCTGCTGGCTGGTGAGTTTGTTATATACGAAGAATACTACTATGTCCCAATATAATATCTATTATGCATTATGTAAACAAGCAAAAGGAGCAGGAGAGAGATTTATGTGCTGTTGTTTTTTAATCACCCTAGTTGTTGGCATGTTATTGTACAACATTGTCACATACTGTCACCAGCAGTTAATTTAAGAATTAATATTGTGTTCAACTGTAAATAAAATTCAGTGTATAAGGTCCACATACAGAGGTCCCAGCTGGACACTGGAAAAGAGCAATTGAAATTATTGGCATTTATGCATTCAGGTCTTCCAGTGAAATTCGGCTTTAATCAATGTAATGCTTAGTTGTAAATTTTGCTCATCTTCTTGAGAGTTGTCAATCACCTAATCTTTAATTCAGTTCAAAAATCTATTTTTGAAAAACAAACCTGAAGGATATTATCATAATATCCTTTCCCCAGCTTAGTTTTTCCTGCTGTCTCCTTGCTGAACTCCACAGGCACAACTCTCATAAAGTTAATAGTTAATTGTTGGATTTGTAATTGTTACAGTTTTAATATTCATTTAATGTGGGGTCCAACTGA
This sequence comes from Anolis carolinensis, assembly GCF_035594765.1. NCBI lineage: Eukaryota > Metazoa > Chordata > Lepidosauria > Squamata > Anolidae > Anolis > Anolis carolinensis. Next base: position 13,385,037 of record NW_026943819.1, on the reverse strand, counting down.
TTAGAACAATCAACTGAATTTTCTTATTTAAAAAAGCAGGGAGGAAGGTGAAAGCCTAGATTACAAAAAAACAGAAAACCTTTACCTATTTTTCAGTTTTACTTCAAAAAGTAGTAGCCAACTAGTTATTTTTAAGAAACTTTCTGCATACAAGCTAAGTACAATGAATTGGTTCAAGTGACATGGATGAGATCAGATTACAAAGGATTTGCATAGATTAAATCTTTTTGGAATTGATGTATTAGTTACGAGAATAATAAAAAACAGGACCACTGCATCTCCCTTCTCCTCTCTTTTGAAGTAACATGTGAGTAACCTCAGTGAGTGCCTTTGCTTTGCTCTTTCCCTTGGGATCGTGTACAAAGGTGTTATGATGAACATTCTTTTTTTAAACAGCTTGGCAGTGAAGATTCACAAAGATATGTGCACATGCACATATCTAATACTGAATAATTAAATATTTTCCATTAATGATGCAACATATGTATGGCATTTAGAGGATGGAATGCAGAATACTTTTTGGCAATTAATTTTGGATCACTTGGGAGAATTTTATGTAGTGCCCAGAAGGCATTTTATCATCTCTGCATAAACATAGCCCACGCCCCTGCTTCTTCTGAAGGCAGGCTTGTATTTAAATGTATGCGTATTCTTTCACAATTCAGTTCAATTGTCGATTTGATCAAATATGTGGTTTTGGCTATATGACTCACTCATTGAACACTGAATGCACAACCTTTATCTCTCAAAGCTGTCATTGTGATCCACGTCCATATTTGATTGCAAGTTTTTCTTTCCTCCCTCTGCACCACAAGAAAGCATACAGAGACAAAATGGCACCACTGGAGCATGCACACAGAACATGAATGAAAAGGGCATTGGTTCCACTGTAACTACAAAAATATCATCAAAGTGCCACAAACAAAGATAGCGCCCGCTATCCTCAATTCAGACCTGCCATAAGTCACTCTGGAAACAATCCCTCTAAATAAATAAAGATAAATTCAATTGAGGAGAGGAAAATTCAAGACAAGAAGAGAGGGAAATAGTATGGTGGGGTTGTAATGGTGAACACTATGGTTGTGCATTCAGGGTAAACCTTGATCCATTTCATGTCCCAGCTTTTGATGAGGGCCCCAATCCATTTTTTGGGAGCCTCCCAAAATCAGGAGGGTAGATATATCTGTTCTCACTCTTGGGTGCTGAAAGATCCATTTTCTATCGGCCCATTATGGGGGGAGGGCTTTCCAAGTCCCCCTTCCCATGCGCTTTAAGGAGGCTTCTTTTTCCTGCTATTTCTTACTACTCTAGAGGAGGCGGTTATTGCGCCAATTTGCTAATGTGTATATATGTGTGTGTGTAAAGAAATCCTTGCAAGAGATCTCTGCAAAAGGAGATCTGAGCTCAGCTTTGCAGAGGCAAGGCCACGCCTCAAACAATGTATCTTTTTGATGCAGGTGGCTCAGATTGTCAGTTGGAGATTTGAGATTGCTAAAGGAGCACAGAAATGTAAAGGCTCCTCTTGCTATGGTCAAATAGCAGATTAGTTATGCTATGCTGGATGTATATATTGAAGCTGATTGATTAGTTATTGATCTTATGAATCTACATGGACTTTGTAAGATTGCAGAACTGTTTGTTTATATTTCAACTCTACAAGCAAGAGTAAAGTTTCCTTTGTTCATTTAAATTCCTCTGCCTGGTCTGAGTCTTTTGCACATGGTGTTATCTGGATGCTACTGATTTCCGCTGCATACTCTCACCTGGCAACAGCGGTCAGCTGTAGGCACTGGCAGGCATGCACACTTTCTGGGCCTGGACACCACACATGCACTCTCCTTAGAAAGAGTGTGTGTGTGTGGCATGCATGCAGGCCCAGAAAGTATTCATCTGCTCTGCAGCAGGCATTGGCAGGCACATGCTTTCTGGCCCTGCATGCCACATGCACGTTGCAGCTTGGTTAACTCAAATATCAAGCTGCCATGAACCCAGGACAATAGATAAAATTAATGGTGATGTAATGTGTATGAAAGGTAGACTACAATGTTGGAAAAGTCTGTACTGGAAAGAAGTTGAGAGAAAGGTAAATAAAGAAAAGCAGACACTGTATCCTAGGAAATAAAATCAAACTTAAAAAGAGGCAGTTTGCTAGAATACAGACTTTAAGGGAGATAAGCAAGGCTGGAAAGAAGACAAGAGCAAGCTTAAGAAATAAAAGGCAAATGCTGTGTCCAAGATCAGGAATGAAATACATCTGGATACTCATGAAGCAATGATCCCAGGGGGTTCAAGAGGGGACAGGCTGGCTTTAAATAATCTCTGGCTCTGCACTCTTCATGTGCAGCAACTTGAAACACAGTGGCAAGTGCAATGATCTCTTGACTCTGTTTCTGGAGGCCATCAAATCGTACTTTCCTTTACAGCATTCTTGGTGACATGGGTCTAGGCACATGTCTTGGTAGCAAGAGGAAATAAAACAGGTGTCATATAGCCTGTTGAGCAGAGAGAGAATTTCAGAGTTTATTCATAGCAACCCAAGAGTCATAAATCCATCAAGAACAAGGTGAATAGGCTAAGAGGGGAGAGTCAAGAGTGTTTTTCCTCTCAAGAAAGACCTGATATGCTTGTCTCTCTTTTATAGGCAGAGATGTCCAGCCAACACCAGCAGCACACTTCTATAAAACCATCTTCCTATATCTCTTCCTTAGCCACTAATAAATCTTAAGTTTTAGATAGGTCTGTAGGCTTAACTATATCCAACCAATCCTTGAAAGGTTTTCCAATTTTTTCAGCTTCTAGCAGGACAGCTCCCAATAATACAGAGATAAAAAGTATGCAACAGCTTTTCATAGTCACAATCAAAGATGAGAAAATAGCAGTAGTGTATTTCTCAACTGGATAGTTTAGTTAGACATTAAACTCAACCAGTGTATTATTTCCTTCCAAAAAAATATTTCACCTTCCAGCAAATCATAACCACGTATGTTTTAATGAACCTGTCTGCACCCTCTCCTGCAGCTTTTTGAATGATTCCTATTATTTCTGGGCATTTAATTGAAAGCACATGGCACCTATGAAGTACACATTCATATGAAGTACACATTCATTCATGCCACTGAAACAAATTTAAATGGGACAGAGGACCAAATTCAGTTCCAATGTTCTTCTGAAAGTATTACTACTAAATCAGATTCCCATGTTAGATTGGATGTTACTTGTTTCTTAAAATGTTCTCCTGCTGTCGTCCTTCAGCTGCACTCTTACTGAAATCTTGATTAAGGCTTCATACTGTATTTTAGGAGAAAGCATCTAGGACCAGACACTTGAGTACTCAACAGGGCAAGCATTCCTATTCTTCCTCTTGCCTTCATGAAATGAAATAAGAGCTTGGCTAGTCTTCTGATATCTGATGAGCCTCTTCTAATTCAGAATAATAGTTGGGGGCAGGAAATGACATCAGTCAACAAGATGCCAGCTTGTGAAGGCTATACTCTCTCTCTCTCTCTCTCTCTTTGCAGTGCCAATGTAGGGTATCTATTTTGGCTCAGGGATTAAGATGGCTCTGTAGAAACCAACAGTAGGAACAGCACTAGCACAAATGGGTAGGGCTAAAATGTATTTCTGGACTCCTGATGTGTTCAACCCCCATACACATGCAAGCAAACCTGTTTGTCTTTTCACATATGTATACATAGAATCATAGAAAGATCTCCAAGGGACATACAGTCAAGGGGTGGGGAATAAGCATTCAGTCTTGGGGTGGGGAAATGAGAGGTACAAAATAAACATCCCACAGGCCCTTTGAGGGACTACGGGGGCATCATCATAATCATCAGTGTGTGCATAATAATAATAATAATAATAATAATAATAATAATAATAATAATTATTATTATTATTATTATTATTAGTGGAAAATGAACATGCAAAGATACTGTGGGATTTACAAATCCAGACTGACAAAGTTCTGGAACACAACACACCAGACCTCACAGTTGTAGGGGGGGAAAGGTTTGGATTATTGATATCGCCATACCAGATCACAGTCGAATTGATGAAAAACAACAGGAAAAACTCAGCCGCTATCAAGACCTCAAGATTGAACTTCAAAGACTCTGGCTGAAACCAGTACAGATGGTCCCAGTGGTGATCGGCACACTGGGTGCCATACCAAAAGATCTCGGCCGGCATTTGGAAACAATAAACATTGACAAAATTACGATCTGCCAACTGCAAAAGGCCACCCTACTGGGATCTGCGCTTATCATCTGAAAATACATTAAATGTGTTGCTGTTTTATTGATCTGTTTGGCATTGAATTTTGCCGGTTGTTGTAAGTCCCCTCAGGTGAGAAGGGCGGGATAGAAATGTTGTAAATAAATAAATAAATAATACATTACACAGTCCTAAACACTTGGGAAGTGTTTGATTTGTGATTTTGTGATATGAAATCCAGCATAATATCTTGTTTGCTGTGTCATACTATGTCGTTGTGTCAATAATAATAATAATAACAATAATAATAATATTCTGTTCCATTATCTGGGTAGAGGCCACAAGGGGGTGCTAGAAAGAGAAGGATTTTTCAGGGAGTTGAAGGAGGAAAGCCATTTCCCCCATCTTTGCTGGTTATTCCCCTCCCCATTTCATAAATGAGGGTTGTTTCCGCTATGATGACATGGATGGGGGGAATAACAGGAAAACAAGGGGAAATGGTTTTTCTCCTTCATCCCACCCTCCACTCCTGTAAAATGGACTATCCTTCTTTCTCTAGCGCCCCTCATGGCCTCCACTCAGACAATGAAACAAAATAATAATAATAATAATAATAATAATAATAATAATAATAATAATAATAATAATGGGTGCCGTGCCAAAAGATCTCAGCCGGCATGTAGAAACAATAAACATTGACAAAATTACGATTTGCCAACTGCAAAAGGCCATCCTACTGGGATTTTACATCACACAGTTGGGGGGGGGGGGGACACTGGTGGCAGAGTGTGTTAAAGTGCTGAGCTGCTGAACTTGCGGACCGAAAGGTGCCAGGTTCAAATCCCGGGAGTGGAATGAGCACCCGCTGTTAGCCCTAGCTCCTGCCAACCTAGCAGTTCGAAAACATGCAAATGTGAGTAGATCAATAGGTACCGCTCCGGCGGGAAGGCAACGACGCTTCATGTAGTCATGCCAGCCACATGACCTGGAGGTGTCTATGGACAACGCCGGCTCTTCAGCTTAGAAATGGAGATGAGCACCAACCCACATAGTCGATCACGACTGGACTTAATGTCAGGGGAAAGTGTTTGACTTGTGATTTTGTGATACGAAATCCAGTATATCTATCTTGTTTGCTGTGTCATACAATAAATAATAATAATAATAATGGTGATGGGCTGTAACTCCCAAAGATCTCCTAAGAGGTTAGTGGATCCCCATAGCCTCCAGCAATTGCCCATCCTCGATCTAAACTACTCCTTTGTCATTGCAGGCATCCATAGCAAAACAACCCCTTAGAGATGGGCATACAGCCTCAGTTTAAACATGACAACAGGTAATAATCCAGCACCTTCCATGGTAGGCTCTTTGATTGTTGAATACAGGAACCTATTTCTCATTTTTAGAAAAATCTCCATTCTTGAATTTGAAAAATCAGGTTTTACAGTAGCAGACAACCTCAAGAAAACTAGGCACTAGACTCAACCTGTATCTTTAAAGTTTTTAATTCATGACCAATTATTCCTGTTCCCTTTCCCTGAGCTTCCCAAAGTGTTGGATGAGTTCTGACACAGCTTTGCCCATTGCTCATTACCTTCAAATTAATCCAAATTAAACAATGAAGTTTTCAAAAAAGAAGTAAAGACATCAAAGCTGACAACACAATTTAAATATACACACCAAAAATAATCAAACAAATCCAGCAACACAGCAGCTAATGAACCTATGGACACAATGATAGTAGCAGGGGAATCATCAAAAGACTTAGGATTTGAGTAATCTTTTAATCTTGCACAGACAAATCCCATTTGTACTACTATGTCTGAGAATAAGAAAAAAGCTATAATATTCCCAAGCCTTTACTGTAGTTGTCTCAGTTATCTTAGGCTTTGGTGTACCTCTCTTTAGATTTATTTGGGATAATTAAAACTTGAAAAACGAGGCTCCTTTTCATTTGTAGCAGCTGTAGATAATGGTGTTAAAGTGTCTACAAAAAATTGGAGGTATATATTCATGGCAAACATTGCTGTCTGAATCGAGGTCAAATGCTTCATGAATCTCATATTATGTTCATTAATGAGAAAACAAACATCTCAGGTGAGCAGAAAAAGCAATAGCTCACAAAAACTGTTATTCTACATTAGTTCTCTTAGGGAAGTCTTATTGTCTTTATATACTGCTTAGATCCAAACATTTCAGAGTGTTGTGCAACAATAAAAAGTGAAATGTCAGAAATATTCTGAATTCCTCACACAAAATACAAAATTAATATATATCTTTGATATGGTCATTGAAATAGATATTAGGAAAGACCCATTTTTTCACAGAATTGTTGTCATGGTTGTACTGAGGAGGGAGATAACTTATTTTTTCTCTTGTTGTTACTTGTTTACAGGTGAATTTGACACATAATGATATTATGATTGAGAAATTTCCTAGATTCTCTGTCATTAAGAGACCTGCTTAGGTATTGCAAACTCAAAGTTGTGTTTTTCTTGAATGAGCTCCAGAAGGAGGAGGAGGAGGTTGTTGTTGAAGTTGCTGTTGTTGGCACTATTTGAACTTGACTTTAAAATGCTTACAGATAAATAATTGAAATAAATGGAGTGTACAAGTACAAAGTACAAGGTGTTGGTTTTGACCTTTAAAGCCCTTACATAGTTTGGGTCCAAGTTGTCTAAAGAATTGCCTTTTCTCATATTATCTGCCCCATTTCGATCTTCTGGGGAGCGTCTGCTCCAACTAGCCAGAAACCGACTGGTAATCATCACTCAGAGGACCTTTTCATTGGCCACCCCATGACTGTGGAATGACCTGCTGGAAGAACTCCGACAGTTATATTTTATTTATTTATTTTGTGCCAAAAGCATTGCATAACAAATACATTGAAAAATGATGAAGAAAAAAAATAGAGGAAATCACAAACAACTAAATAGTTTTAGACCAGAAATGGGCAACAGCAACCGCATTGTCCGTAGCTTTAAACAACTCCTCCTCCGTGCATGAGGCAGGACATTGTGGGCAAGCATACATATGCAGAGTTGTTTGTTCTGCTCCACAGTCACACAAGGTGGAGGATTCCTCCAGGTAGTGCCACCTTGCCAAGTTGTCTTTTGATCTGCCCACTCCACTTCTGAGTCTGTTCAGAGACTTCCAAGTTGCCCATTCTTGGTTTGCCCCTGGAGGAAGACCCTCATGGGGGGCCATCCAGTTAGAATTGCCAGGTTTAGCTGCCCAGAGGGACACCCTTGCTGTTGCTGGAGGAACATCAAGAGGAGTGGTGGTTCTCATGAAGACCTTCCTTGATTTGAGTCTACTGGGAGGAGGCTGATAGTCATGCAGTGGGTGGCTTTCACAATGTTCAACCTTATTTCTCTCACCGTTAGCAGCAACTTCCCATCACACGTCAGGAGGGGCAATGCCAGCTAACTTGTAGAGTTTATCAACAGGTGTAGGTTTAAGGCATCCTGTGATTATTCTGCATGTTTCGTTTAGTGCTATGTCCACTTGCTTTGCATGGGCAGACTTTTGCCAGACAGGACAGGCGTACTCAGCAGTTGAGAAAGACAAGGCCAGGGCTGATGTTCTTATTACTTGGAAATTGCACGGAAAGAGCCTCCTCGAAGATTGAGTAAATTCAGTCGTGCGTCCCCTGGCCAACGTTTCTTGTAAGCGGCCAATCTTTCCACCCCAAAAGCATTGGACAGTTATATGAAGTGTTGGAATTTTAAAACCATGTAAAGACATATCTCTTCTGACAGGCCTACCCAGACAGTCTTTAAACATGAATTTTAAGTATCCTGATCTCTGTTTTGGTGTTTTAGTATGTATTTTGTAGAGATACATTTTGGTGTGTAACTTTTATGGAGGTACGCTTTAGTCTGCGTATTTGTAAAAATTTTTCCTGTGCTTATGTATTTTAATTGTTTTGTAACCCACCTTTTGTAATGGCACTCCATGCAGTCATGCTGGCCACATGACCTTGGAGGCATCTATAGACAACGCCAGCTCTTTGGCTTAGAAATGGAAATGAGCACCACCAACACCCAGAGTCAGACACGAATGGACTTAATGTCAGGGGAAATCCTTTACCTCTACTTTACCTGCCTTAAGCCATGAAGAAAGGCTTGCATCTACACTGTGCACTTGCAACACACACAGTGTTGCATCTACACTGTGGAATAAATGGAGTTTGACACCACTTTAACTGCCATGGTTCAATCCTATGGAATTATGAGACTTGTCATTTTACAAGGTCTTTAACCTTCTCTGGTAAAGAGTGCTGAACTACAATTCCCATGATTCCACAGCATTGAGCCATGGTGGTTAAAGTGGTGTCGAACAGCATTAATTCTACAGTGTAGATGCAGTCCAAGTATGGCTCTAACTCAACTGTATTAATGCAGATGTTTGCAGAATCACATGCATACTTGAGAACATGAATTATTCTAAGTTCATACCCCTGCCACAAGTCTTCTCATTTTTATATTATTATTGTTGTTTTTATTATTAGTAGAAGAAGAGGCAGTAGCAGGCAGAAGTAAAACTAGTCAAGTAAAACATTTTGAATACAATGTCAATAAATGTGGCAAGTAATTTCCAGTCAAGTTGGCCTTACTTTAACTCTGGTAATTGAAAAACGCAAGTACGTAATTAGATTTTGTACCCCTATTCCAGATGATGTTGTCAAAAAGAAGATAGCCTCCTATCAATGAGGTATATGTGGTTATGATAAATATAGTCTTTGGCCTTTGGCTCATATTAAAAGAGGTGTTTTTAAAAAAAAAATGAAGAGAGAGAAATTGGATGGGCTGTCAAGGCTACAGCCTATTTCGTGGTGCTCCTTGCTGTATTGATTGGCTTCACACACACACACACATACACACAAGCACACATACAGGAAACACTTTCACTCAATGCAAGAGGAGTATTGCTTTGCCTCTCCTAAATAAAGCTATGCCATTTTTGCTTCAAGGACCTCACATAAGGAATTAACTGAAACTGAAGGAAGCCAGCAGAGAACATGGAGTGATGGATGGTCAACTGAAAACATCATATACTTTATCATCTGACCTCCTTGAACTCTTTTCCCACTATGAAAAAATATTGAGTCAGATTAATCCAAGCAGAGGAATATAATGCAAAGATACTTTATTTTCATTTTTTTTCATAAGAAAGCAAAGTTGTCTATTTCACAGGTGATGTAAACAAGGGGTCAGCAGTATCTCAAACCCATATCAGGCATTTGAATAAAAAGAAGCAGTGTTTCACAATGTGTTAATAGTTTTATTGTTTTCACTGATATATCTGTGAGCTACCTCAGCTTCTAGTCAAGAGAAAGGTGGCATATAAAACACATAAACAAACTTCATATTTTCTGTAGAATTAAATATGGTCCACTTTGGAAAGTTTTCTAGAGGCTCCTTAGAATGGAAGGAAAAGACACCAAGTACATATCTTGTCAAAAAAACACTTTGAACCAAGATTTTATACTTCCATAAATATGAATACATATGGCAAAGGGGTTGGGACAACAGAAACAGATGTTTTCTATTCTTTAATTCATTCCATGCTCCTCCCAATCTCCTGCCTGGTTGGCTGAAATGCTTGAACCATTGGCACATTTGCTACCATGAGCATGGCACAGTTTGATGTTTAAGGCTCCATTTCACTGAGTGTTGTATGTTTACTGAAATAGAAAATGTCATCAGCTTTCCTGTTTACTTTGTCTTGGGGCATTTTAGGCTTTAACAAAGGGTGATCAGCATGAGGAATGAAGCAAGGAAAGTAGCACATACATCCCCGCTTTCTGCTTCATCTGAGTACTGGGGCTTGATTTCTCCAGGATTGTATCTCTGTTATTATATAACGGACTCTGCTCTAATTCTAATCTTTCAGCTGGGTAATGAATATGAGATATCAATTTCCATAAAATATGGCTTTGGGAAAACTTCATTTGCATAGTGTGCAGTTTGAGCCTCTGACAACTAATAATATATTCCTTCTGGGTTGTTTTGCAAAGCCTTTTAAAAATATCCATCAGTGGCAAAAAGCAGCACCTCCTCACTCAGTGAGGGCTTGATTATCAGTTTGATTGGTCTTTTTTAAAAAGTGAACATTTAGAATGGAAAAGGACTTCATAAATAGCACTGCAGCCTTGGAAATTGTCAGAGTCGCTCTGTATATTCAGAGCTCTTTGGCTGTTAAGGTTATCCATGAAGTGTGCAATTAGGATGGCACTTTGAGACTAGGCTCAGAGTCCACAACTTGAAATACTTGTCTTCTCTCTGTTGAGCAGAGATGGGGGAAATGTGACCCATACCAGCACCTACTAAAGCACACTTTTGCAGCCCCTGAAGCCCTTTCTTACCAGTCCTCTAGAGCCAACCGACTTCCAAAAAATCAGTGAATTGTTTGACGAAATCTTTACCAACAAACTGCATAGACATATCTGATGATAAAGCATGAACAGCCACAGTAGCAGTAGCAGTAGCAGTACAGTGTTCCCTCGCTACTTCGCAGTTCACTTTTCGCGAATTCGCTCTTTCGCGGTTTTTCTATAAACTCTAAAAGACTATTATAAATCATAAAAAATACATTTTACACCCTAAGGAAGGGAGGAAGGAGAAGCCAAAGGGAGAGAAAAGGAGCCCAAGTGGCGACAGGAGGAGAAGGAGGTGATTTATCAACACAATTGGTTGATAAAGACTTAAAATAATGTATAACTACTAGGGTTGGGCAAAAAATTTGAATCCTTCTGATGTCGTATCCAATTCGTATGTTTTGTCACTTTTGAACCGTGTTTTGAAAAAGGTTATCCTGTCGTATGTATCCCACGATATCGAACCCTTGATTGCCAATTTTTCGAATGGTGTCGAATGTTTCGGAGGGGGCAAGCATTTGCAAAGGGCTCCTGGACTACTTGACTGCTTATGGGGCTCTTAATCTGGTTTTCAGAATGAGCGGAGGGAGGTCTGGGCATCCTGGAGTGCTTGGCTGCTTGCAATGGGGCGCTTTAATCCGGTTTTCAGAACGAGCGGAGGGAGGTCTGGGCATCCTGGAGTGCTTGGCTGCTTGCTATTGGGGCGCTTTAAACCTATATCCCAGGGTCTAGTTTCAGATTATCTGATTTAAACTGGATTATATGTGTCCACTCTGCAGATAATCTGGGATAAGAAGAAAAGTGATTGATCTGGACCAAGCTTGGCACACACCAGCTGTGAATCCTAGGGGTTTTTTTGGATGGTTGACCCAAGACTTTTGGGAATTGTAGTTCACCCATACATTTTCTCATGGGGGCATTCATAAAAGAGAGAGAGAGAGAGAGAGAGAGAGAGAGAGAGAAAGAAAGAGAGAGAGAGAGAGACCATGGTGTAATGTAGTGCAGGGGTTCATAGTCCCTCAGACTGTTGAGGGGCCAGATTGTGGTGAAATAGTCCAAAATTAGGATTGTTGTTGTTGTGTGCCTTCAAGTCATTTCAGACTTAAGTCAACGCTAAGTGTAAAATTTAGGACAGGGGCCAGGTCAATGGCATTGGAGGGCCGCATCTGGCCAACGGCCCTTAGTTTGGGGACTCCTGATGTAGTGGTTTGATAGTTGTCCAATCATTGTGGCTTCATTCCCGTCAGCCATGAAAACCCACTGAGTGATCTTGGGCAAGTCACATACTCTCAGCCCCAGAAAACCCAAACACTTTCAAACCAGGAACAGATTTCCTTATTCAGAGGCTGATGGCCACCTGTCAGGAATGATTTGATGGTGTACTATGATTTCTGTTCCTGGGTGATAAATGTCATTTCCTAATTGGTTCTGTCATAGAAATATGGCAAAATCTATGACACTGCCTGAACTTTGTCTTTGTGCAAGGGACATGGAGCACATTATGGTTTCCTGAGTCCACCAATTTAACAAAGTTTCAGCCACAAAAACAAAGTTTCTGAAGTAGAACAATGACTTTCAAAGTAAAGACAACCTAATCAAACAGGAAATAAGACTTACAAACCAGGAACAGATTTCTGCAATTATTAAAAAATGGTTTATTATAAAAGCTATAAAAATTCGCCAAAAATCAAAGGATAAGGGAAACGTTCTGAATTTCGGTGAGCTATCAGTGTTAAATGTGTTCTACCACTGTACCAAGCTTGAAGAAGATAGCTCAAAAAATGAGGGCAGAAGAGTCCTGTAAAGTCTCCCTCTGGTGCTTTTTTTTTGGCCACTGCGCATGCGCGTCCGCCATTAACAAATTACTTTTGAAACTAACGAATTTTCATTAAATTTCAAAATTTTTGAGGGCAAAATTTGGAAATGACATCAGAAACGAAACGCTAGCGCCCCCTACTTTTGAAGCGAGTTTAGAATCAATTTTTTCATGGATCGCTCAAGCCTAATAACTACTAAAATAATGTATAAATATTAAAATAAATATACCGTCCCTACTTCATGGATTTTCACTTATTGTGGGTGGTCCTGGAACCTAACCCCAGCAATAAGTGAGGGAACTCTCTATATCTAAGCACCCTTCTACACATGGCTAAAACACCAGAAGTAACTGGGTTAAAAGGGGGGGGGGGGGCGCATTGGCTAAATAATGTTTAGCCAAAGTGCAAGTAGAATTGGGTTAACAAATGAAAAGCACATGTTTAAAAGGTGCATTTAAAACCCGATTCTACCTGAAAATGTGCACCTTTGCATGACTGTATAAGTGTATATCCCTGCAGTCATGCAAAACACATGCATTCCTTCCATTCCGCCTGTGTGGACTGCTCCAATGCACATGCATTTTTAAAAGCTCAAAACAGATAATTGGGATGTCAAAACATGGAGCTATAAACATACAGGTGGCTCAAGGGAAGCCGAAGGCGAAAGCAATTAGCACTCCTCCCTCCTGCCCAATCCTTCTCTTCCCCCTCCCCTTTTTCAGGTTCCCTTCCTTAGGCCCATCCCAGGCCGGCTTGGCTTCAGGCATGGGACCCGCTCCCCACCACCCCTCCACCCCCTCTTTTCCCTCCCTCCACCCAGCCACACCTATTCCTCCCCCAAAAAATCCTCCCTCCCTCTAAGATGGCCATGCAGCCACCCACCTTCTCCTTCTCCCCCCTCCTTCTCCATATACCTGGGTCGCCTTACTGAACTCACATCTGTTACCTCCACTACTCACCTTCTTTCTCTGATGGCTGTCTTTTTGGTGTCAGAGATCAGACGCAGATCATGTACCATCGGCCCATTTCACCCTCAGCCCAGCCCTCCTGGTCCCACTCACAATGCGGCCCCAAGGCAAAAAAGTTTGTTCATGCCTGTGCTAGTGGCAAGTGACTTATCATTATCATGAATTTGCAAGGGAGATCAGCTGAGATTTAGGCCACAAATAAAGTATTGTTGTGCTCATTTAATCAATAATGCTGAAGTAGCTCCACCACAGTTTGGACATAATTCATTAAAATTAATGTTACTTCAGTGTGTTAACATGTTCTGCTGTTGCTAAACAGCAGTAGGTCAATCTGTAGCTCATGAAATGTTGTTGGGCTGCCACTCCCATTACTACTCACAATTTATTATTTTGGCCAAGGTTGATGGGAGTGACTTTGCAGCCAAATCAAAAGGATCACCAATTGCTTATATTTTTAAATGTGGAGGGAATTTTGTTTTGGGGAAAATAGGAATTCAGAAACATTGCAGCCCCTGACCTAGTGTAAAGCATACAAATTCAAATTATGGGAAAAGCTTTCCGCATATCCAGTAGGTGAAATTTTGCAAAAAATGCTGACTGATATATGTCTGGGTTTTCAGCAACATAGCTTTTAATTATGTAAATAGAAACTAGAAGCTGATTTCTTGATAGCTTATTAAAATCTAGACATTGCGATACAATTTTCAGGCACAGCAGGAAGGCTAGATGGAGATGAGAACCATTTCAGATTGCAAATCAACTTGAGGGCAACTCCCATATATGCCCAAAATCGAGTCAACAAAATAGCAGACAGCCATCTCCTTGCAGGCAACTTAGAAGGATTTTGCTTACCAAGTTAGCCTAATTAAAACTAGAAACCACACTAGAAACTAATTAATTCATTGCCATCTCATCCCTAGCTCTTCTCTACCCTATGCCTTGAAATGTTCAAGGTAATCATTATAGCAAAACTTGGAACTGGGAACTTTTGGTCCTATAGTTATTGGGAGGATGAGCAACAAATTTATAATAATTTATAAATATATAATATATTGTATATACATATAATATTGATAATAATATTATAATGTAATGCAATATAGTAATAATACAATATAATAATATTAATTATATAGTATATATTAAATGTAATATTACTAATAATACTACCATATAATGATATAGTACCATATAGTAATTTAATGCTTATATTGTGCTATACTAATAATATATTGTATGTACATTTGATTTGTAAGCTGCTCTGAGTCCCCTTCGGGGTGAGAAGAGTGGGATATAAATGTGGTAAATAAATAAATAATAGCTCCTAGAATATATTCACACTGGTCACACAGTTTGGAGATCTTGGGGCCTGAAGTCCAAAACATAAGGATGACTAAAGTTTCTCCACTCACTTCCAATAACCATGTTGGTACCCAGCGGTGTCAACTAAACTCTTCCTCACTTTGTGGGTAGTGAGGTGTTTTTTGATCCAGCAGAATGGAATATCCAACTGCTTGAAGAGATATAGTTCTTAGAAAGTTCATAGAATTATGCTTACCTTATTTCAAATACAGTGATTATGTTATCTGAAACCTAATTAGTTTTCATTGCTCATGGGCCTTAATTAATAGAACATCAGGGTGGACAGCCGGCAAAATTTTATTATGCTGCATGGTAAAAGGTGCAGGGGAATGTCCCTCAAAGCCAACATGAAAGATGTATACATGTTCATAGGTAAATTAGAAAGGAAGCTCCTCACTATATCATAGCTCGTGGATCATATAACCTGTACATGTGGACAACCCATGTCACACACTATCATCTCACAGTAAGCAGTGGTGCACCTCATCCGTTAGTTTCCCCACCTTTGGCTGTCATTTTCAGTAAGGTAATGAGCATTTTAGTTGATCCTAGCACCATATGAAAGTGTTTAGATCTTATCACCAATATTCCTGTTCCATCCTTGTTCTTAGGCTGACACATTAAAAGCTCTTTGCTATGTGGTTCAGCAAACTTTTTGAAACATCTACTTTCCCATTTTGAGGCTTGATACTGTAGCTAAATAACACCACAAGTCTCTGGTCGATATGCAATGTGGTCATATATATTTTTTGTAGTTCTTTATTCTATCCTTTCCCTATAATTATTAATGCATGTGTATCATTTTGCCTCTCCTTTTCTGTTCACAGCTCTTGAAAAAGGACATAGAAATATTTCTTTACTGAATAATGTAAGAGAAATTTGAGGAGGAAAAGCTTTTTGACACATCCGGAGATCAGTCTCTCTTTTTTTACTTGGCTTGTTGAATGTTTCGAGTTCTTTCTGCTTTTGCGAAAATGGTGGCAACCACAAAGAAATGCTGGAGAATATTCCAAAAATACTTTGCAAAATGTATTTTAAAAAAATAGAAAGAAAAGCATAAGAAAGCATCTTCAATATTCTTAGAAAAATATCTTTAGAGAAACTGACTTGTTATAACATTGAATCTGGGGTAAGGAGGCAGACTAAGAGTAGAGTCCTTAAACAGCAAGTGAGTTCAAAAAGTTGATTCAAAGAATGACACACAGAAATTCAATTTTAAAACAATATAAACTGTATTGGTTAAATAAAGAGAGTAAAAGTAGACCGCCCCATATACATTACCATGTAATGCAATTTCGAACTGCATTATATAGTAGTGTAGATTGGGCCATTGTAACAATAGACTTTGAAATATAGAGAAGAAAAACATTTCCTTTTTAAGGTAAAGGTAAAGGTTTCCCCTGACATTAAGTCCAGTCGTGTCCGACTCTGGGGCTTGGTGCTCACCTCCATTTCTAAGCCGAAGAGCCAGCATTGTCCGTAGACACCTCCAAGGTCATGTGGCCGGCATGACTATATGTAGTGCTGTTACCTTCCCACTGAAGCAGTACCTCTTGGTTTGCATGTTTTCGAACTGCTAGGTTGGCAGAAGCTGAGGCTAATAGCGGGAGCTCACCCCGCACCCCGGATTTGAACCGCCGACCTTTCGGTCAGCAAGTTCAGCAGCTCAGCGGTTTAATCCACTGTGCCACCCAGGGGGTCTACATTTTCTTTATAATAAGGAAAGATAGTAAATATAATAGATATAGTTTAGCAATTGGGCATAATGAATATAAGTTAGCATACTTCAGTCAGAAAAGACTGGGAAGTCAGTTTTAATGGGGATAAGAATGATGTCTTTATCTGTTGTCTACTGTGTGTGTGTGTGTGTGTGCATATAGTCTTGTAACAATAATTTTAAAAAACACACACACAAATAAATCAACAGACAAAAGACCAGTTACCAAACTGAATTTAGGGAAAGGATTGCATAGCAAGAAAAAGAGAATGCAGCAGTCATCCAAACAATCAGTAAAGTACTTAAACTTGGAAATATTTTTTCCTAATTCATCTGGTCCCATTCTGGTTAGACCATGTGGATGCCAACATGGAGCCACATCGGGTTCAGCCAGGGTTAGTCCAGATCGGCAGATCATTTCTGCTCCCGACTGGCCACAAATTTAGCAGCCACTGTAGACTTGCCCTTGGTTGGTCGTTATATGCTGGAGGCAAATTGCTACAATAAGAAGAGACTGTGTTTTCTTTGGCTCTCTTACATAACTGATATAGTTCTTGCCTCAATAATTGCAACGCACAGCAAGCAAGAGAGTTCACAGTTGGAGAGTGTAACCTCTACCTGACAGATGAAGTTTACATTTATGCTCACTGTCTTTGGTGATTCATGTTTGTATTGATTGCTGCGATGATTAAAATATGAGCAATGCAACCAAATCAACAGAAAAGGTGTGAAACATGATGGAGTTCTCTCAAAATGCTAATTAGAGAATTAAAATTATAAATGACCTGGGCTCGGGTAACAAAAGAAAATGGATGCGAAAATAATAAATCCTCTGCACCATGATGTTGCACTCATGCACAAGAGGCACATCAGTGCAATAAAGTCACAGATGTGTTTACATGTTTCAAATTTGGAGATTAATATTGCACTGGTGGATCTTTTAAAGCAGGGAGAGGGATATAAATACATGCTAAGTCCGAACAGAAGGTACTGCTATTGACCTGAAAGCAGATTTATGTTGATCAATGGACAATTGATAGGAAAAAGCTGCTAATTGGATGCTACTCTTGCACTAGCCTACACAAATCCACCCAAAATGGGAACTCTTGCAGATGGAAACTCACTTGTTGATGATGACACCATCTCACTAACACTATGCAAATTCTGTACATCAAGACTAAAGGGAACTTGACTATTCCAAGTTTTTCTCATCTAATGGGTTAATTGAAGGTTCAGGTGATCACTTACAAAGCCCTGAACGGTTCGGGACCCACCTACCTTTGTGACCATATCTCCTCCTATGAACCTCCACAATCTCTTCGTTCATTGGGGGAGGCCCTCCTCTCGCTTCTGCCTCCATCACAAGCGTGGTTGGTGGGTACGAGGGAAAGAGCCTTCTCTGTGGTGGCCCCCTGGCTCTGGAATTCGCTCCCAGGGAGATTAGGCAAGCCCCCACAATGGCAATATTTAGGAAGAGCCTAAAAACTTGGTTCTTCCAACAGGCTTTTGGAGAGTGAATTCCCATCTCCATGATAGACTTTGTATCTACGACCATTTCCTCATCTGTTGCACTTTATCTTGCCATATTAGGTTATTATAGTCACAGGGTCCACCCCACCCCAAGTTGCTCTCCCCTTGACGATGGCACTTAATCAACTACCATGTTTACAATCACTCGTTGCACTTTACCCAGTTCATTTTATCCCCTCTACTTGGGTGCCAAATCCAAGTTTTTATTATGATTATCATTTATATTTTTACTATGTTTAGAGTGTTAACTTAATTCTGTATTTTCTGATGTTATTTTATTTTGGTTTGCTGTTTTATCCAGGCTTGGCCCCATGTAAGTCGCCCCGAGTCCCTTTGGGGAGATGGAGGCAGGGTATAAAAATAAATTATTATTATTTTATTGTATGACACAGCAAACAAGATAGACATGCTGGATTTCATATCACAAAATCACAAGTTGAACACTTCCCAAGTGTCTAGGACTGTGTGATGTATTTTTGGATGATGCGTGCAGATCTCAGTAGGGTGGCCTTTTGCAGTTGGCAGATTGTGATTTTGTCAATGTCTATTATTTCCAAATGCTGGCTGAGATCTTTTGGCATGGCACCCAGTGTGCCGAACCACCTGCACTGGTTTCTGCCAGAGTCTTTGAAGTTCAATCTTGAGGTCCTGATAGCGGCTGAGTTTTTCCTGTTGTTTTTCATCAATGCGACTGCCACCTGGGATGACAACATCAATGATCCAAACCTTTTTCTTTTCCACAACTGTGATGTCTGGTGTGTTGTGTTCCAGAACTTTGTCAGTCTGGATTCGGAAGTCCCACAGTATCTTTGCGTGCTCATTTTCCAATATTTTTGCAGGTTTGTGATCCCACCAGTTCTTTGCTGCTGGCAGGTGGTGGTATTATTATTATTATTGCCCAGGATATACAGGTATCTTATCCATAGTAACCCATGGAAATGAATTCTAACATAGAAAATAAGAGAAATGCACATTTGAAGACTTGTTCCAACACTTCTAATTAAACAACTATTTGATTCCCCTGAAAACAAAACTCCTGGAATGTCACAGAGAGGCAACATGATTGCTACCTTTAGATCTCTGAAAGAATGTCATGTAGATGTAAGAGGTGGAATGAGCTTGTTTTCTGCTGCTATAGAAACTAAAACACAATCCAATAGTTTGGTGAGCCACCAGCAATCTTTGTCAGAGAAGGCGAAAGACCTTGTCAAATGACAGCTTCCATGATCTCAGAGCACCGGGCCATGTCACTAGAGATGTATCACCTTCTTCAACGGCATGCTCAGTTACATCTTGTTATGATTACTATAATGCATCTTATGTGGAGCTGCCTTTGGAAGGTTTCATAAGCTTCAGCAAATCCAAAATTTTGCAGTAAGACAGGTAACCAGGGTCAGTTATCGGGGCAATGGAACTTTATTGTTCTGTTACCTTTTTCAGGTTTATTGAGCCCCTTCCAAACAAAGCTCAAAGGACTGGTTGTGCTCCAATAACGTTATGAGCCTATCTACATTTTAAGCTCTTCAGAGCAAGGTCAATATAACACCACTTCCTTGTAAATGGCTATATAACAGTGGAGCAAGTTTTCATATGTGGAACGACATGTAAAGATTAGTGGATTATATTAGTTTGTAATTAACTCCTGCCCCCTTTTTTCTCATTGGATTATGTAAAAATACCAAGGCTCCAGAATCAATGGGTTGGTTTATAAGTCTTTGTATTCCATAAATTACCCATATTCATTGTGAGACTACAGTTGCCTAACCTGTAGCATATATTCTACTGAGGTTTCTGGTTCTTCTTTCCAGAGACTGGAAAGAAGTAAAGAAGTAATTTAATTTGCATGAGTTCTGCTTCTTGTAACTTTCTGTTCCTTAGAGAGAAGGAACAGATTTCTGAACAGTGACTGCTTCTACTTGATCTGTAATCATTAGTGGAGGGACTCTCCTGTCTTCTGTACCCATCTTTGCTTCATGAGGATTTGTCATTTATTGAGGAACCAAATAGACGTTCTGGCCACGGACTCTAAATGCCTCTCCTTAAACTGCAAATTCTAAAGTTAATGTGGCGCCATAGTGCTATAATTGTGTAATGTGAAAGGGCTCCAGGTGTGCTAATTTCAGATGCTCAAAAAGTTTCCTCTCCTACTGTTTTGTTGCCACTTCTGATTGCTTTCTGGATCACTCAGCAGCAATGACAGCAGGGAAGGCAACCACTTTCTGATTGCAGCCACATATTTCATTATTCCCATATGCCTCCCCTCTCTCCCACATTACCTTGGAACCAGGCAAAGGAGATGAAAGACTGTAAAACCACCAAGGCTCCAGAATCAGTGGGTGGGTGGGTTGGTTTATAATCCTTTAAATTCCATACATTACACAGGCTTAATACAAGAGTCAAGTTGCATAACCCATGCTATATATTCTGCTGTGGTTTCTGGTTCTTCTCACTTGAGAGTGGAAAGTAGTAGCAGTGATTTTATTTGTATGAATTCTGTCTGTTGTAGCTTTCTGTTTCCAAGAGAGAAAAGTTTATGAAGAAAATAAAAATTGTGTATGAGTCCTTGTGTGCATGTATGTGTGTATGACAAAAGGAACCAATTTTTGAACAGTGACTGTTAGTACTCAATCTGTGATTATTAGTGGAGGGACCCTCTTTCTGTTTTATGGTTTCTATGTTATTTGTGTTTGTTCATTCACTCAGTCATTTCCGACTCTTTGTGACCTCATGGACCAGTCCACACCAGAGCTCCCTGTTGGCCATCGTCACCCCCAGTTCCTTCAAAGTCAAGCTAGTCACTTCAAGGATACCATCCATCCATCTTGCCCTTGGTCGGCCTCTCTTCCTTTTTCCTTCCATTTTTCCCAGCATCATGACCTTTTCCAAGCTTTCCTGTCTTCTCATGATGTGGCCAAAGTATTTCATCTTTGCCTCTAATATCCTTCCCTCCAGTGAGCAGCCAGGCATTATTTCCTGGAGGATGGACTGGTTGGATCTTCTTGCAGTCCAAGGCACTCTCAGGATTTTCCTTCAGCACCAAAGTTCAAAAGCATCTATCTTCCTTCACTCAGCCTTCCTCATGATCCAGCTCTCGCATCCATAGGTTGCTTATTTATTTTATTTAAGTTATTTATACAAGAAATATATTGGCTGCTCTTGTTACAATTGAGTTATCTACTATATTACTTGAACCTTTTCTGGATTTCTCAAGCAAGCAAATTTTCCTTTATTCCCTAAACTCTACAAGCACCGTTTGTGAAACTGAGTTGGATTAATAATATTGCTTTAAGATGAATGCTTATTAGGGTGCTCATGATCCACAGCCCCCTCCCCCCAAAGGTGTAGCAGAACTCCCACTTTGATATGTATGTAAGATCAGAGGTTTCTCAAGATACCTAGAGAGAGTTTGAGCCTGTTGACTCTCGAGTAGACCTTGCCTTGTTACTTCTGTTTCTTGCTACTCCTAGTGGATGTTTTCCATGCGTATTACAGTCGTTGGAATTGCTACGTCTTGTTTGGATCTCTGCAACCTCGGATTACTTGCTGTTTTTGATTCTTTGTGTGGAACTATTGAGTTCTGTCTGTGGATTATAACTTTAAAAGGCTTTGTTGGACTATAATTGCACAGTCAAGTACCTTTTATTATAGACTATATTTGCTTGCATATATATATATATATATATATATATATATATATATATATATCTTCAATAAACTGCTTTAATTTTGATACTGGCTCAAGCGTGGTTTTCAGAGTGCTCTCGCAACCCTAGGGTGCAACAGCCACTGTGGAGGGAATAGATAGGATTGGTACTTCTTGTAGATTCTCATAGAATCATAGAATCATAGAATAGTAGAGTTGGAAGAGACCACATGGGCCATCTAGTCCAACCCCCTGCTAAGAAGCAGGAAATCGCATTCAAAGCACCCCCGACAGATGGCCATCCCAAGATGTCTTAAGCTCACGCCTTTTACCACTCTGCTCAGTGAAGGACTTCTTCCTTTCTTTGATAAGAGTTAAGGTGGAGTAGTCATATTGGCCCATGGATAAGTCAACGAAAATTTTTAGACTTATATTTGAGCATATAGGGGTAATATACTTTTCAGCTTGGAATTCAAGTTGTTGAAGCAGACAGGCCACCTCTTCACTTTAGCATAACAGCTTTATTCACAGCACTGTGGATTAGCCAAAAATGGCCTACTTAATGTTCAGTGTAACTTTGGTTATAAAATTTTAAATCAGTTATAAATTTATACCCCTTTTTATTTCATGAGCACTCATAAAGAATATCCTGGGCTGTTAGTAAAACTTATAAGTAAAAATGTATAATATGCAAGCAGAGTGCTACGCACGTTTAAGTTTTACACTGAAAATATGAGTACATTAAAGGGCATAAAAACACTTTTATATTTGTGCTGCTAACTTAAGGGAGAAGGATACAAATGAGATCTGCTGGCTACTCTTGGGGATCAAAGTTTGAAGTAGTCCAAGTGACAGTAAGAAAAACACATGGTGAGATAAGTTTTATGTATTCAACCAATGATCATAAATAAATAAAAGAAGTGGAACAAGCCAGAACCAGTCAAATGGAGGACCAACTGAAATGTGGGGATGAGAAAAGGTTAATTGGGATTGTCTCTGCCAAACTGGGACAGTTCCAGGGTAGGTATGTATTAAGACTCATTTAGGAGAGGACCCCAAAATGTATTCTGAATAATAATAATAATAATAATTGTTATTATTATTATTGGCAGATGACTCTTACAAGTAAAACAAGCAGTCAAAGAAGAAGAACATGCCTTGGCAGAATATTTAAAGCAAAGTGAAAAACCTGCTTTGATTGAAGTCAAAAATCAGAAATTCCTCAAAGCACAGCAGACAAAAAACCAGTACAAGAAAACCGCACTACAAACTAGAGCTGGCACAACAAAACATTGCATGGAAAGTTCCTTGACAAAATTGAAGGAAAAGCTGACAAGGAGAAGACCTGGATATGGCTCATGAATGGGACACTGAAGAAGAAGACAGAAGGCCTGGTCCTTGCACCCAGGAGCAAGCCATCAGAACAAATGCAATTAAGGCAAAGATCGAAAAATCAGCAGATGACCCAAAATGCAGACTGTGCAAGGAAGCTGACGAAACCATTGATCATATCCTCAGCTGCTGTAAGAAAATCGCACAGACAGACTACAAACAGAGGCACAACTATGTGGCCCAAATGATTCATTGGAACTTATGCCTCAAGTACCACCTCCCAGCAGTAAAGAACTGGTGGGATCAAAACCTGCAAAGGTAATGGAAAATGAACACGCAAAGATACTGTGAGACTTCCAAATCCAGACTGACAATGTTCTGGAACACAACACACCAGACATCACAGTTGTGGAAAAGAAAAAGGTTTGTATCATTGATGTTGCCATCCCAGGTGACAGTCGCATTGACGAAAAACAACAGGAAAAACTCAGCCGCTATCAGGACCTCAAGATTGAACTTCAAAGACTCTGGCAGAAACCAGTACAGGTGGTCCCGGTGGTGATGGGCACATTGGGTGCCGTGCCAAAAGATCTCAGCCAGCATTTGGAAACAATAGACATTGACAAAATCACAATCTGCCAACTGCAAAAGGCCACCCTACTGGCATCTGCGCACATCATCCGAAAATACATCACACAGTCCTAAACACTTGGGAAGTGTTCGACTTGTGATTTTGTGATACGAAATCCAGCATATCTGTCTTGTTTGCTGTGTCATACAACATCGTTGTGTCAATAATAATAATAATCACCATCATTTTTCACCCACCTTTTCTTGAGGCTTTTGGTGGAAAAGCTAGAACATCTCTGCTCTGCAGAAACTTTCCAGGAATCTGTATTTCCTCATCTATTAGAAATTAAGGTACTGTTCCATTATCTGAGCAGAGACCACTAGGGGGCACTAGACAGAGAAGGATAGTCTATTTTATGAGGATGGAGAGTGGGTTGAAGGAAGATCCCCCCCCCCCCTTTTCCTGTTATTTCCTTCACACATGTTCCCGTTTTGGAAACAACTCTTGTTTATGATATGGGAAAGGGGGAAGGGGAATACCCAGCAAAAACACCGGAAAATGGTTTTCCTCCTTCAACTCTCCCCATGTAAAATAGAATAACCTTCTCTCTCTAGCACCCCCTAGTGGTCTCCGCCGAGATAATAGAACAGTACCAAAATTAATTAATGTCCTACTGATTAATACCAAGAGTATCATAACTGAGGTGAGCTATACATCTGCTGCATGAAAGAGATAGAAGGCTACTTGGTAGTCATCATGACACAGAAAGGACAACATATATCATGTGGAGGCAAGCTTTTTTTGTTAACAAGACCCTACATTTTTAATTCAGCCTTTACATATTTTATTTATTTATTTCTTCTAAAAGCCAATGCAGATAAAGGTTTGGTGCCTGGAATGCAGAATTTAACACATGTAAAGACAAGCTAGTTTCAGGGATTTTGTCATATTTCCATGGAACTGGGAGATATGCATCAGGCTGACAAGCAAAACCGCATGGCAGTTGACCTGAGGCTCCTTTCACAGAAGCTGGGAAAAGAGCTCACATATTGTAAAGGTCGGAAGAGGATCTGTTCAAGGTCAAGCAGCAGCTGCAGCACAGATGCACAGAATGCCCTGTGACATGTACTCTAGCTTAATATTTGGTGTTAGCTTCAGGGATTTCTCTGCTTGCCCTTGGAAGAAGTTGCAAACAAACAGAGGAAGGAAACAAATGATATCAGGATATATATGGTTCCTATTTAAAAGGATAAGATGGTCAAATTCCAGTTTCAATGGACTGAAGAACATATGTATCGATGCAGGTCAGTAAGATTCAATTTCAAGTATTCTCAATACAAGGCATGTCAAGTGAGAAAGGAAGAAAACAAAAACATATCAGGACAAGTGGAATTCCATTTTCAATGGAGTGATGAGTGTATAACATGATGCAGTCCAATAAGATCTAGATTCAAATACTCTTAGTACAGTATCTTGTATTTACAGGGCTCGTCATCCTTCCTCTTTATGATGGGATTATAGACCAAAAAACTCCCAGGATCAAGTGTGCAAGGCGGAGAATCAGAAGAAACTGACACAGAAAGAATTATGATGAAAAAATATAAAAGGAGAAAGGAGATTAGTTGTAAATGGGGAAAAACTTGTATATGTATATCAGGAAATTGGTTCACAAAACATTCCCATCCAGTTCTTTCTATTATGTTAGGATGTATAAGCTGCATTGATGGTGATGGTTTTTGGAAGACATTGTCCCAGGTACAAATGGACTTTAGACCAACATGACATAGTATAAGTTGTATAAGTAAGGACCACACAGGTAGCGCATAGTGATAGATAGTTGGGAAAAGAGAGCCCCACAACATCCCACTGTTTTCAAAACATGTGATATTGATTCAGAACTTGAAAGAATGACCCAGTCCTATCAGCTGATACCACATAGTTCACAGCCCATGATTTGAGACTATGCCAACAGCATATAGTACTGTTAAATATAATGGCCAAACATTAAACAGGGATTTGTACCTGCTGGCTACTTTACTCTGTGTGGCACATAGATCAAGTAAGTGGCCAATATGGCAACTCTGGTTCTAAAAGAATATCCCCAGAATTACCCGGTGGCATCATGCTAGATCCATCATCACTGCAACTATCTGCAATCTGATGAAGGGAGAATGGTATGCATGCATACAAGCTAAGGATTGGGGTGGCTGCTTCCACAGCTCCTGGAATTAGTTTTAATTCAATTCATGTATTGTGTTTTGAACCAATGTTATATGTTGGGTTTTTCCCCATGTGAGCCGCCCCGAGTCCCTCTGGGGAGATGGTGGTGGGATAAAAGAATAAAGCTGTTGTTGTTGTTGTTAGCAAAATCACTTTCTACTTCTGCTGCCAGGGATTTTTATTAGGATTATCACACTTTTTTTAGGTTCCACTGGATGTCATGAAACCTGGGTACTGAAGTGGTACTTCTTCTTTGCCCAAATCTAAAGCACCTCTTGAGATGTTTCTCTGTGATGCTATCAGTTTCCTTTGTCCTCTTCCTGAACCTATATGTGCTGTCTTCTTGCTTGATGCCAGTTTTATCCAAGGACCTCATCACATTGAGGCCAAGAAGCCTGGGGGAGGATGGGCAGTGGGGCAACATAAGGCCTTACCCTCTTACCATCAGTAGTTGTGGGATCCTTTCCCATGGCATTTCCCCACTGTCCCCAGCTTCTTCTATGAGGAGTCAGGTGTATACTAACTCCTCTGCACTCCACTTCTCTGCACTGCCGGCACACTGCCAGCACAGAGCCCAGTGGACCCCTGCCAGAAGTAGTCCTATCATCTAATGGGCTTTGGGGAACTCCGTGTTGGCAGCGCTGAAAAGCACCAAGAAAACATTTCTGGACCTCAATGTGATGAAGTCCCAAGACTACCCTAACTGGTCCCTGGCTTTGGGAGAAAATGGCAATCTCACTTTTGTTTGCTAATATTTTTTTCACATTTGGCACAAGTCTGCTATGCCAAATTAAAGCTCCTTAACATGAATCAGGCTAGTGCACAAGTATGAGCAAACATTATCTAGAGGAGATCTGCCCCTCATCATACACAAAGCTAATGCTTCCACTCTTGGCTCACTCTTGGGAGCTCTCCTTCCCCACTTCAGGTAGACATTAGTAGCACATTTTCAGTCAGACTTATTCTTAGTTTTGTGCAAGTATCTTTCCAATCTCTATCTTACTCATTTCCCTACTGCCGGCTCCTCAGAACACGACAGGACTGATTTAGTTCAACTCTATGAGAAGAAATGCTTTGGAGCATTCATGCCTACAGCCTGGCCAAAGATCACCTGCCAAAGCAGCAGGAAAATCCCCAAGCACCATCATGCTCATCTCATTTGGAAATTGTGAAAACCAAGAGATAATTGCATTTCAGTCCATGGATTAGTTTAATATGTTGAGATATTAGTTTGATAGATTTCAATCAGTTTGTATTAATGTGTCCTGCTCACTTCAAAGGATCAGTCTGAACGCAGATCAGAGATGGCTGCTCTCAAATCCAATCTTTATTGAAGAACACATGACTTTGGAAAAGTCAGGAATGACCCAATGTTTACATACAACTATTTTTATAACTTTTGATGCTACGTAACACCACACGTAAATATCATCATCAAGTCCCACCCCACAATATCACATTACTACTTTACTATTTTCACACACTAGACCAATTATAATTGTTTATACTTTCGGCCCCAAGTTCCCAGGCATATTCTATCTTCTTCTGCCAGGTGCTCCTGGGATTGTTTATGTTATGACTCCCAGTTACAGGGCTGAATTACCAAAGCCCTGTAACTGGGTTCCATGACATGGTGCCCTCCTTTTCTTTGTCCTCCTCTTCGGTTCTTCTTTCATCACAAGCCTGAAACAAAACAATAATTCTATGTGTCCATTTTGTCCAAAGTACCCATATATTTTTTCAGTAAGCTACGATGGAATACAGGGTGTATTTTCCCTAAACTTTTTGGCAATGTCAACTGGAAAGTCACCTCGTTGATAACACCCTGTATTCTAAATGGTCCAATATATTTAGGGCCCAATTTTTTCGAAGGTAGCCCCAGTTTGATGTTTTGGGTACTTAGCCACACTAAATCTCCTTTCTCCAATTTATCACCTTCCACCCTCTTTCTGTCTGCGAATACTTTATACTTTTTATGTGCTTCTTTTAAGGATGCAGTCACTTGACTCCAGCATTCCATCATTTGCGCTTTCCATTTCCCTGCCTCTGTTCCCTCATTCTCTGTCCATCTCGGCAGCTGGGGCAGAGGCTGTATTTCATACCCGTAAACTACCTCAAAGGGGGTTTTATTTGTTGCTGAATGTATAGTCGAATTAAAAGCTAGTTCTGCAAAAGCCAACCACCGAGACCAGTCATTTTGTCTCATGTTAGAGTACATTCGAAGGAACTGCCCAAGTGTCTGCTGAGTACGTTCTACCGCCCCATTTGTCATGGGGTGAAAAGCAGAACTTAAACTCCTTTCTGCTCCTAGCATTTCCAGGAATTTTTCCCAAAATTTTGCTGTGAATTGTACTCCTCTGTCACTGACAATTCTACTGGGACATCCATGCAGTTTGTAAATGTGGTTTATGTACAATTCAGCTAGTTTCTCGGCTGATGGTAGTTTCGTCAGTGCTATGAAGTGGGCCTGTTTAGAAAACAGGTCCAATACTGTCCAAATATAACGATGTCCTTTGCTAACCGGTAGTTCCCCCACAAAGTCCATAGCTACACATTCCCAAGGTCTGGTAGGTTCTGCTACTGTTTGTAATAATCCCATTGGCTTCCCTCCTCTCGATTTATTTCTGGCACAATCATCACATTGAACAACATAATTTTTTATGTCCTTCCTCATCCCTGGCCACCAGCAATGTTTTGCTATTGCTTTTGTTGTTTTTGTAATTCCTGTATGACCAGCGCTCTGGTTGTTGTGAAAACGATGCAAAATCTTGATCCTTAATGTTGCTGGGATATACAGTTTTTTGTTCACAAACCAAAATCCCCCCTTCTGCTCCCCCTGTTCTGCATTGGATGCGATCCACTGGTCTCCTTCATAAGACTGTTTCAGCTCGTTTCCCCAATTATCTTTTCCGTCGAGTTCAACCATAGCAGTGTTCTCTTTTTGGGTTTGTGCTCTTGTCCTGACAGCTAAGCCCCATTGTTTGTCAGAGAATATTGTTCCCTCTTTTGCTGTGGGTATTCCTTCGTGTTGAGGCATGCGTGAAAGAGCATCCGCCAAGACATTCTGCTTCCCTTGAAAAAACTTTAATTGGAAATCGAATCTGCTGAAGTATTGCGCCCATCTAATTTGTTTGGGGGACAATTTTCTAGGAGACTTTAAATACTGTAGGTTCTTATGGTCAGACCAAATTTCAAATGGGATTCCGCTTCCTTCGAGGAAGTGTCGCCAGCATTCTAAGGCTTTTAATATGGCTAGTGCCTCTTTTTCCCATATCGGCCAACATTTTTCAGTTTCGCTGAACTTCCGGGACAAATATCCACAGGGTTTTAAGTTCCCATTTTGATCCTTTTGCAATAGTACTGCCCCATACGCACAGTCTGAGGCATCGCAATGGATTATGAAAGGGCTCCTGATATCGGGGTGTTTTAGAATGGGTCCTTCTGTGAAGCATTCTTTTAGGGTTTCAAATGCCTTTTGGCATTCTGGCGTCCAACTCAGTTTGGCGCCAGGAGCTTTTACTTTTGCTGTCTCTCCTTTCCCTTTTGTTTTTAAAAGCTCAGTAAGGGGTGCAGTTATTTGCGCGAAGCCTTTTATGAAGGATCTATAAAAATTTGCAAACCCCAGAAACGATTGCAATTGCCTCCTTGTTTGAGGCACTCCCCATTCTTTTACATCTGCTACTTTAGCTGGATCCATAGCTAACCCTTCTGGAGATATCCGATACCCCAGAAAGTCAATTTGAGTTTTATTGAATTCACATTTGGACAGTTTTGCGTACAGCTTTGCTTCTCTTAGTCTCTGCAAAACTTCCCGGACCAATTTTACGTGCTTTTCCTTATCTTCAGTTACGATCAAGATATCATCAAGAAATATGAATACCCCTCTGTACAATAACGGGTGTAGTATTTCATTTATAAGCTGCATAAAGCAGCCGCCTCCGTTTTTTAACCCGAAAGGCAAAATTTCGTATTCAAAATGGCCGAATGCGCAGGAAAATGCAGTTTTCCAAGTATCCTCCGGTTTGATCCTTAATTTATGATACGCTTCAATTAAATCCAGTTTAGTAAATATGCTCCCTTTCTTCAATACGGTAATTAAATCCTTGACTAAGGGCATAGGGTATTTATTGTCCTTAGTAATTGCGTTTAAATTTCGATAATCAATGCACAATCTTAGGGAGTTGTCTTTCTTTCTCCTAAATAACACTGGGGCCCCGAGAGGAGAATTGGATGGCTTAATGAAGCCTCGCGCCAGGTTTTTATCAATGTATTTCCTCAATTCCTCCTTCTCCTGCACAGACATGGGATACACTTTTGGTTTGGGTAAGCTTGCTCCTGGGGTTATTTCAATTTCTACTTCTATATTCCTTTTAGGAGGCAATTTACTGGCCTCTTTCTGATTGAAAACATCCACAAAGTCCCTGTATTCAGGTGGCAATAGCTGTGGGTCTATTTCCCCTGCTTCATCTTCCTCGTCCTCCTCTTCTGCAATTTTGCTTATCTCCCATTGCATCTGCTGTTCTTTGAATGCTAGGCTTTTTCCTCTCCAATCTACTTCAGGATTTGCCTGTTCGAGCCATGGTATCCCTAATATTACGTGGTATGTGGCAATAGGGGCTATCACAAAGGATATTCTTCCTTCCCATTTGCCTATTTTACATGGGATTCCTCGTATTTCCTTTGTAGATACTTCCCCAGCAGCGACTGATCCATCTAGCTGCGAAAATGCAATTGGGGAGTCAAGCGCCATCTGCTGGCATTTCAGCGCTCCTGCTAACTCCGGGGTTATGATATTTCTAGAACACCCACAATCCACAAATGCCTTGCAGGTGGCCCGATTTTCTAGCCCTGAGAGGCAGATTGGCACTACTATCATGCGGTTGTCCCGACTCACCAGTTTTTCTGAAGATTCTGGGGCCTGCACCTCCTCTTCCGCGCGCCTCCCGGTTGCTGGCTTGGGCTTTGGGGCTTTTGGCGGCTCCCCCTTCCGGGCCCAGCATTCTGCTGCTCGATGGCCCGTCTTCCCACATACAAAGCATCCCGGTTTAGGTTTGTTGTCATCTCCTCTGGAGGGAATCCCCGGCCTCCCTCCGGGTCTTTCCTGCTTCCTCGTTTCTCCTCGGCCCCTCGCCACCGGTCTTTGCTGGCCGCTGCCGCTCCTGAAGCGCTTTACTTGGGCCAGGGTGGATTCGACGCGCCCCGCTAGTTGAATCCATCCCTGGAGCGTTTCGGGGTCGTCTCTGTGCGCTGCCCAGCTGAAAATCTCGGGGCGCAGTCCCTCTTTAAATAATTCCACTTTGGTCACTTCAGACCATTCTGGTACCCTTTCCGCGAGGTGAAGGAATTCCTCTGCGTACTCGGGCACTGTTTTGTCCCTCTGCTTTATTCCTTTCAGCTGGTCTCGAGCCCTCAATTGCTCTAGCCGGTCTCTGAACCGGTTTTCCAGTGCGGCGAGGAAGCGGGGCACTGACCTCAGGCATGGGTCGCGTCTGGCATGAAGCTGCACATACCAGCTGGCTGCTCCTCGCTTTAGTGTGTTGCCGATGGCTCGAACCCTGCTTGCCTCGGAGGGGAATGTGTGTGCATTGTCTTCCATGTATCCTCTGATGCTAATTAGAAAAAAGTTCAGTTCATCTGATTCCCCTCCGTATTCTAGTTTGAGGTCTTCCCTTCTAGGCATCCATTCTGCAGCTCGTTGATGCTGTCTGGGAGGCATGGGGAAGGGTTGCATCAGGTTTCCTCGGGCGGCTCCTTGGAACACGCCGCGCCCCACTCCGGTGGTCATTCTGCGCGGCTCCCGAAAGTCTGCCGCCGCTGTCGGCTCTTCCGCCCATCCGCATACTGGCCTTGCTGTAGCCCCCTCATCTCGCCTTTCCTCGTCGTACGGCACATCCTCCTCCTCTTCCTGGATCCCCCGCTCCTCTCCGCCTTCGTCTGTAAATCCACTGGACCCGATCCCTGGCCCCAGTGGCCTTTCCACCCCGACGCCCATTCGGGGGGTTGGGAGCTCTGTTGGAGATGGCGGCCTCAGAGTTCCCAGGGCTCGCTGACGCTCCACTTCTCGCGCCATTCTGTCCCGGAACTCCAGCTCCCGCCAGTATTCCTCATCTCCCTCGTCCCTTGCCGCCACGGGACTCTGCGTTGAAGCTCCCCTCTGGCTCCAATCGCCTCCTTTGCTTGGCTCTCTCTCGGCGCCATATCGGATGTGCTCTTTTTGGAGATTCTCTTCCAATATTGGCACTATTCTCCCCACGGTATCCGACAGCCTGGATAAGTGAGTTTCCAGGATGGATAACCGCAGGGCCACGGTCTCCGGCATGCTTCCTCCAGATCCCCAACTGGTTTCTGCCGCCGCCGGAACGCCTCTTTCCCCTCTGGGAATCCTCTGGGTCACGCCGTCCGGCTTGGGGTACCCCGTAGAGGAAGCTATGGCTTGCAATGTCTCTTCTGCCAACGGCAGAGCTCCCAGCGGAGGCCCCTTTGCTCCGTCATGGCTTTGATCTCCTTCCCTGCTCATTATCACTTCACTGCAAATTTGCAGGAGGGTGAGAACTGGATTCCTGACTTAATTGTCCTGCTCACTTCAAAGGATCAGTCTGAACGCAGATCAGAGATGGCTGCTCTCAAATCCAATCTTTATTGAAGAACACATGACTTTGGAAAAGTCAGGAATGACCCAATGTTTACATACAACTATTTTTATAACTTTTGATGCTACGTAACACCACACGTAAATATCATCATCAAGTCCCACCCCACAATATCACATTACTACTTTACTATTTTCACACACTAGACCAATTATAATTGTTTATACTTTCGGCCCCAAGTTCCCAGGCATATTCTATCTTCTTCTGCCAGGTGCTCCTGGGATTGTTTATGTTATGACTCCCAGTTACAGGGCTGAATTACCAAAGCCCTGTAACTGGGTTCCATGACATTAATGCACACTAATTGTGAGTTTAGGTTTCTTCACTGGTGTGGATTAGGTTGGCTTCCATCCCTACATGGGTCACAGAGATCACACAAAGAATTTGCCATCAATCCAGGACTGAGATGACTTTTGCCTTGCCATTCTTCCCATGATGAAACTAAGATGAGCCAGAAGATACGGAGCACCAGTGCTTCATTTCATCAGGTTCCCACTGACATAAATCATTGCAGAGCTGGCCAATGCATTCATGTATGCACAGCATCACTTCAGGTTTCATTTCGCCCTGTCACATCTCATTTATAAGCTGGCTCTTTAGCAGAGAGTGGGAGCCAGTGAAGACGGAAGGCCACAGATAATAAGCAAATAAAAGAACGCACATGGAAGTAGGCGATCATTAAAGATGACATCTTTTCACATATTTATTAATTATGGATTCATTTAGATAATGAGCTTTCTTTAAATTGCTGACAGACACATTATGCTTTGTTTCCGCAAGCAGTGGTTCAACTCATAGACACGTGGCTAGTAATAAGCCGAGACTGAGAATTTTCTGGAGGAAAAAAAAAAGTCATCCCTGTGGAACTCTATGGCATTGTTTGTATGGAAATGCATAGATTTCCAAAATGATGAAAGAATTGGAATGGCATGTGGTAATGACTGGATTTCAAATAAAGTCAGTTATGCCCCTAAGACTCATAACCCTGACTACAGTCATACCTATGTTAAAAAACAGAGGATGCTATTCATATTCCAAGAAACGTACTAGCTAATAGTATCCTTTGTGGAAGCATATTGGCATTGGACTGCTGTATGACTTATGCAAGCAGCACAGTCACCTGTAAGTCAACATTTTCAGTTCTAACTTGGGCCAATCATCTACCAAGACTCTAAATGACTCATCTGCATTTAGAAAATTTGCTTCCCCTCTATAATCAAGGAAGAAAGACAACAAACCTTAATTTTATTAATTCTAGGGGGAAATGATTCTAGGAAAAACTGGAAGCTGTGTCTGTTCTAATTTTCAAGTAATGCATATTGTTTCTCTCTGAAAAGGTTATGGTGAACCTGTCACTCAGAAAGCTTTCTTACATTTTTTTATACGCATACAAAGAAAACTACTCTAAATATTTGACAGAGTTCATGTCAAAATCTTATTGACTTAAAAAAATAAAAGTATCCCAATTGTTCTAGCAAAATTCTCAACAATGAGTTTTACTTTCCATGCTCTTAGTCTTTGTTCACACTCTTGGATTTAATTTATTTTAAATTTTTGGCTTACTGTTGTTTACAAGGTTAGAACTAAATTTTGAGAAAACAAGCACCATACTAATTTTAAACCTTTGCATTGCACCATACAATGTTTTGTTTGTTTTCGACCTTTTGGTACCCCGTTGTTCATGGCACGTTTAGTATCATTTTTCTTCTTACAGTCATTTTATAACTGGTGTTCATAGTAACACTGTGACCTTTGCAGAATCCATTATGTAAGTTAAGGCTGAGAAGTGAAAACAAGAGAATTGAAGAAAGATCACTGCCTTTCCTATTCCTTGGCCTGGTTTCTCATCCAATCCACCAGTGAGGAGGGGAAAATACCCTTCTCCAGTGCCACATCTAGAAACTCATATAGTCACAGAGTTTGAAAGGACTACAAGAGGTTGCTGAGAGTTTTCTGGGCTATATAGCCATGTTCCAGAAGCATTTTCTCCTGATGTTTCACCCACATCTATGGCAGGCATCCTTAAACGTTGTGAGGTCTGCTGGAAACTAGGCAAGTAGGGTTTATATATATCCAGAATGCCCAGGGTGGAAGAAAGATTTTTTTTCCTGTTTGAGACAAGTGTGAGTGTTGCAATTGAGCATCTTGATTAGCATTTAATTGCCTTGCAGCTTCAAAGCCTGACTGCTTCCTGCCTGAGGGAATCCTTTTTTGGGAGTTGTTAGCTGCCCCGATTGTTTCTTGTCTGGAATTCCGCTGTTTTCTGAATGTTGTTTTTTATTTACTGTCCTGATTTTAGAGTTTTTAAAATACTGGTAGTCAGATTTTGTTCATTTTCATGGTTTCTTACTTTCTGTTGAAATTGTCCATGTGCTTCTCTGTGTAGTCTGAAATGGTGGTTGTTAGAGTGTTCCAGCATTTCTGTGTTCTCCAATAATATTCTGTGTCCAGGTTGGTTCATCACATGCTCTGCTATGGTTGACTCCTCTGGTTGAGTTAGTCGGCAGTGCCTTTCATGTTCCTTGATGCATGTTTGGGCAATGCTGTGTTTGATGGTCCTTATGTAGACGTCCACAGCTGCATGGTATACAATAGACTCCTACAGAGTTGAGACAATCCCTCTTGTCCTTTGCTGAATTTTGCTGGATTTTCTTAGTGAGACTGTAGATAGTTTGTAAGTTGTGTTTCTTCATCAGATTCCTTTAATGTATGGTTAAAACCCTTTTCTTTTGTCTTTACTCTTGTGACTCGTTCTTGGCCTTGCAGCTCTTGTGATGTCTGTGGTGTTTGTCCATTGGGAAGAGCTATGCAGAGGTGCACATGGATGATTCAATAGAATCACAGATTTATAGGGTTTGAAGGAACCAAAAGGCCATCCAGTCCAAACCCCTGTCATGCAGGAACATACAATCAAAGCATCCCCCAATAGATGCCTCTCCAATCTCTTTTTTCAAAAACACAGATGACTCTACCACACTCCAAGGCAAGATATTTCACTGTCTAAAATATCTTATCATTAGAAAGTTCTTCCTAACATTTAGGTGGAATCTCTTTTTCCTGTACTGTAGTCTGAATCTGTTGCTCTGTGTCTTAGGGCTCATCTAAACAAACCAACTTCTGTCAATGCCGCATGGAGTTGATCCGGCTTAACCACCTTAACATGCATTCCCAGCCATCATACACCATTACCTGGTCTTCAGTGCTCTGGCTGATATTAACTAGAGTGGTTGCAGTGTCACTACTAAGGAAAGCCACAATGCTGATAGTATGTGGAGGGACCCTTCGGGTGAATGCTGAACTTTGTTGAACCATGCATCTGGGTACTTGGGACTTCCTCCCACCTCTGAAGCAATTCTTATTATCAGTGCTGTAATATGTGAATAACTAATAATGTTGGATAGATTTGCCCACTTTCTGCTCTGCTCCAAAAACATACCTCAACCGTTTTTCTGATAAAATCAGTGCCAATTTGAAAGTTTGTGTTGGGGATAAAAATGAACTGCTGGATGAAAAATGAGAGAAAATTGATTTATTAAGGAACATAAGGCAGGATCTAAGTTCAGTGATGCCTTTCTTTAGCCACATTGCACCCTAAAAGATATCCCAGCAGTTTAATTTTTATTTTAAGTTTTATTATAAGATACATTCATTAATTCCTCCAGAAGGCTGAACCTAAATAGGAGCATGGGGGAAGTAAGGCCCATCACTCTGGCACTGAATACCCAAGTGCACCATTGGAGCTTTTAAAAATGCCTATATCTTTATGTCCTTAAAGATCTTATTGACCTTCTAACTTATCTGGGAGGAGGCACTAGGAGCAGACAGGTTAGCAGCCTTCTGCCAATAAAATCAGGCAGTAAAGAGCACAGAGGCTAATTACTATCATTGAACATCTAGGACAGATCATGAAGTTAATAAGCTTAAAGTGCACCTGACCTTTATAGTGCAAACTTGTAAAAAAAAAAAGGGGGGGGGGAGAATATGGAGAGAGTTCTCTGTTTATGATCTCCAAATCACAACATTTGCTCATCTTGCAAGCTGAAAGATGTTCCTACTTTTACTTAATTAGAACCTCTTCACACGTCAGGCTGGGGGTTGTGCTGTTTCCCCAGCAGTCGTGCACAGTGCCTTATGGTGTTCCACACACCCTCCTTCCTTACCCCATTAGACGGGGACAACAGGACAAGGTGTGTTGGCACCCTGTCTCCATCAGATGTGATGTTACACCCCAAGGCTGCGGGAGCACCCTGAAAACCAAACAGGAGTCAGTATAACACACAAGCAATTTATTGAAGCAAATATATATATCAATGCACAGTTAGCGAAATAAGTCAGTATGAGGATAGTCCTTAATATGAAGTCTTTAGCAATGTAAAACAAGTTCAGCAATGTCTTTTTTGTACTCCACCAGTGAAACTCGATAGTTTCACCCAAAAGTCAAGGATAGTTCTTAAACCAGAGCCAAGAACCAAACGCTGCAAACTGCAACTGTAATCCACTTGAAGAGTCCTGTCTCTGAACAAGGAAAGCAAAGTAAACAAGGCGAAGTCAGTCTCAACTCAGGAACAAGAAAAGCAAGGTAAGGTGAGGCTTACATGGAACTGGGAACCTGGCATGGTTTCCAGACAGGAGACAAGGCTGGGAGCTGGATACTGGAATCTCTTCCGAAGAAAGGTAAAGTTGACACCACAATGAGAACACAAAGAGGAGATCCCATGGTTGCAAGATTAAGGGAGTGCAGGACCCACAAAACTTCACATGGGAAAGTCATTATCGAGTTTGAGAGCTAACCTCTTGCTTCTTTGAACCCCCTCCTTTTTGCTCCTATCTATCGTAAAACACTTCCTCTGATTAAAAAGTCCATATTTGCCCAAAACAACACCATCTGGTATAGGCAAGATTGACGAGGCATCGGAATGCTCCCCAATTAGTGGATCCTTTGGCGTTATAACATCAGGCAGCTGCAAGGCCAAGGGGCCTCATTCCGGGCCTGGAATGTCTCCTGGATCCATAGCATAATCTGTTTCCAAATCCATCTCCTGGTGAAATATAGGCCACGATGGCTGAGCCACAACATGTGACAGGCACCAAAAATGTGGGTAGCTAAATTGGAGTTACCCAAAACCCGCTTACCTCTCAGTTGTTGTTGAGGAACCATCTTACAACACTTCCACAGCACTTGGAGGGTAAATTGGGTGGGACCTGCCGAGCGTTATGTGATGGTGCTCAGCAGACCCCATCCCCAAAGGGCTTCAAAGGGGCAAAATGCCCCAGTGTGATAAAGTGTGTTGAAGTGATAGAGGAATACAGCTAGCCTGGCATTTAAGACATCTAGATTCTTTCTTTGCCGGTTTAATTTCTTTATTTCTCTCCCATTTCATTCTACTCTGCCTCAGCTTACAGAACTTGTTAAATTAATTTTAGCACATGCTAAGAGTTCATTTTGTGAGATGAAGGAAAGTTTCTGAGACCTTCAAAGGCACCGCTATATATAGTGAATTGTAGTAGACTGATTGGGAAGTGACCAGTGACTTGAATACAGTAGTGTCTCACTTATCCAACATAAATGGGCTAGCAGAATGTTGGATAAGTGAAAATGTTGGATAATAAGGAGGGATTAAGGAAAAGCCTATTAAAGATCAAATTACATTATGATTTTACAAATTAAGTACCAAAACATGTTTTACAACAAAAAAGCAGTTCAATACACGGTAACCTTATGTAATAATTACTGTATTTACGAATTTAGCACCAAATCATCGCAATGTATTGAAAACATTGACTACAAAAACATTGACTACTAAAAGGCCGATTGCATTGGATAATACAGAACGTAGGATAAGCGGATGTTGGATAAGTAAGACTCTACTGTACTTTGACTAAGGATTCTTCCCGAGGAAAGTTTGTAGCTGAAACAGCATCCCAGATGTACTAAAGGTGCATCTACACTGTAGAATTAATGCAGTCCAACACCACTTTAAGAACCATGGCCCCATGCTGTGTAATCCTGGGAACTGCAGTTGAGTGCGGGATCATCACCCTTTTGCCTCCAATGTTTCATCTCTATGAGTCAGATCTCAATAGACTAAGATAACATACCCCCTACCCTCTCTATATTCATATATTCAGTAATCCGTATTCAGGTAAGCAAAATAAAAACATGCCTATCCACAGATATACTAAAATAGGTTAAAATGGTATAGCAGCAACATTACTCGTGATGTTGCCATACTGTTAAGCACCAACGAATAAAAAAGAAGATTATGAATTAGGTGAAATTAATTCCTGACGGATTTAATACACCGCAGCACAAAATTTAGCTACTTTAAAAGAAGTAGGTGCATTTTTATCAGAGAGGAGAAGGGAGGCATAAAATGCATCTGATCATCCTGAAAATTTCAGTAAAAAGAGTTCAATAAATTTTGTAGGTGTTGCAGTAAAGGAAAATGGTACTGGAGAACACAAGTTACTAATCCTGTCTTCTCCAGAGGCACAGGGCACTTGCAGCCACAATAGGGGATTTTTTAATACTTCCCCTTGAGAAGTGTTCAAGGGGAACAATTTTAAGTAGGTCAGAAAGCTCTGAAATTTGCAACAGGCATCACATAGAAAGTTTCTGGTCCATAAAGTAGAGATTGTCCATGAGTATAATTTGACATTGAGCCTAGAGAACATTGACATTTAATATCTCTGTTATATTGCCCAAGAGTTGTCCTGGTCATTTCAAGAGGTGTCCCATGGAATAGACATATAGTTAAAGACAAACTTCAGGGATCATGTTTGCTTCTCATCTGGCTAAAACCTATCCTGGAGAATTAAAGGGTCCAAACTAAGGGTGTGCAATTTGGCTAAACCCAATGCCATTTTCAGTCCGGATTTCGGATGATCCGTTTTTTGGGAGCCTCCCAAATTTTGTTAGGCAAAATTCATTTTTTGATCAGGCAGCTGAAAGATCCAGGAAGATCTGGCCTATTGGCGGTGATGTGGGAACTTCCCAGGCTCCCATTTCCATCATTTTTCTCCTCATATCCTTCAACTAGACCTGGGTTTAGCTACATCTTCACATGAGGCTAATATCAGCAGTATGTGCCTACCAGCTCCCATCAAATGACACCAAAACAGCCAAAACAGTCAGAGTTCATTTTAAAAAATCGATCCATGCACAGCTTTAGTCTAAACTCATTGGAAAGGCGAGTTTCAGCTAGAACTTGAAAATGTTGAGTAATAATAATAATAACAACAACAACAGGAAAAACTCAGCCACTATCAAGACCTCAAGATTGAACTTCAAAGACTCTGGCAGAAACCAGTGCAGGTGGTCCCGGTGGTGATGGGCACACTGGGTGCCATGGCAAAAGATCTCAGCCGGCATTTGGAAACAATAGACATTGACAAAATTACGATCTGTCAACTGCAAAAGGCCACCCTACTGGGATCTGCGTGCATCATCCGAAAATACATCACACAGTCCTAGACACTTGGGAAGTGTTCGACTTGTGATTTTGTGATACGAAATCCAGCATATCTATCTTGTTTGCTGTGTCATAATAAAATAATAATAATAATAATAATAATAATAATAATAATAATAATAATAATAATAACTTTATTCTTCCCGAAGGGACTCAGGGCAGCTTACATGGGGACCAAGCCCAGTAATACAACAATAAAATACAACAACATAAGATACATTTAATTACAATGAATTAAAACATAAAAACATTGAGTTTAGTTTTCTATATCCCTAGTGCATCATTTCAGTGCATCATTTCAGACACTACAAAATCCACAGTCCAGCAACAGCCATCTGTCTATTCTTGATTAAATACACCAGTTTTAAGGTTCCCAGCCCACAGTTAAGGTCCAAACCATGTAACTCTATTAGACAAAGCAGATGGGAAGACTAGAAGGTGATTTAGAAAATATGGCCAAGAACATGTATTATTTCTTACTATATAATTTTACAAACTCCCTGCAACCATGAGTGTAACTCATGTCTAACTCACTTCTTCACCAGCTCTTGGCATTTGGAATCAGTGGCCTTACAGCATGAAAGAACCAACTTCTTGTCCCATTCCAGGGCATGAATGCTGGCCTTTACCAGTCTCTGCTCTGCCTCAGTCCACACAACTCGTTTGTCCATTTTCTCTAGGTATCCTTATGCCTCCTTCTCAGTCACCTCCCTCCAAATGAAAATCACTATCAGTTTGACAAGCGCTGGAGTTTTAGTATTGATTTATGCCTTTGGTGAAGAGGTTAATTAAATGTGAATTTTAAGCTGACAACATGATTAGAGGACTGAGGAAACCTGAATTCATGAATACTTCCAGAGCTGTTAAATCATTTAAAACGAACAAGGAGTGGAAGAAAAGCATCTGTTACCAGCCACTGGATTAATACAATTCTGAAGACTTTGAGACAGATAATGGATTTTTTCTCAAATGCTTCAGTCCAACCTGTTTTCTTTTTTGTTTGTTTGCATTTTTACTGGGAGTGGTGTTGCATTTGGTACATGTGTTGTTCAAGTGACCTTAAAGATTATCTTTTTCTATCTTCCACTGTGCTTTTCTCTGTCCCCCCCCCCCCCCACTAAAAATGTAGTTTTTAGTTTACACTAAACTAACAAGGCTGTTTCAAGTCAGCAGGTGATTTTGAAAAGCTCACAAACATAACTGAAGAATATAAAAAGAATATAATATTTTTGGTGAAACTGGAGCCCCCAGTGGCACAGCGTGTTAAAGCACTGAGCTGCTGAACTTGTGGATGGAAAGGTTGCAGGTCTGAATCTGGGGAGTGGAGTGAGCGCCCGCTGTTAGCCCCAGCTTCTGCCAACCTAGCAGTTCGAAAACATGCAAATGTGAGTAGATCAATAGGTACTGCTCCAGCGGGAAGGTAACAGCACTCCATGCAGTCATGTTGGCTGAACAGAAGGGAAGATCAATAGTTCGAATCTGCTGGATGGGGTGAAATCTCGTTGTTAGCCCCAGCTTCTGCCTGTCGCACCTGTCAATTGGAGTTCTTAACTTGCAATCCCTTTTCTTCGGAAGCTTTACCCTCCGGTCCTTATCTTCAGCAAGATGCCACAATCTTGTTCTTCAGACGTTGCAGCAACAATACACTTCCAGCAACTCCAACTTGGACAAATCAGCTCCAGCAACTCCAGCTCAGCATTCACCCTCAGACTCCAAACTCCAACCTCAAACCTCTTTCCAACCTTGAGTAACATAATGTACTCAGTCTCTATTAGTAGTTCTCCATCTCTAGCAGGTGGCTTGATTGTTGCTGGCTATACAGTGATTGGTCATGATCCTTAGAATCACTTACCCATTTTCACTTGAAAAATGATATAAAACTCTGACACTGCAAACCTAGCAGTTCGAAAATATGCAAATATGAGTAGATCAATAGGTATTGCTTTGGCAGGAAGGTAATGGCGCTCCATGCAGTCATGCCAGCCACATGACCTTGGAGGTGTCTACGGACAATGCCAGCTCTTCAGATTAGAAATGGAGATGAGCACCAACCCCCAGAGTCGGTCAGGACTGGACTTAACGTCAGGGGAAAACCTTTGCCTTAACTTTACTACAAATCAATCAAGTCTGTAAACATACAGATGATATTCACTTAACCAAAACTCTCAAACAACTGGCAGAAACGTCAAAGAAATAAGGTGGTCCGGGGGCGGGGGGTATGTGTGGTGAGGGAGGTGGGAGAGAAAGGGTCTGTGCTGCTGCTGTTTGGAGCTGCTGCTGTTTCCGCAGCTCCGAACTTTAATTTCCCTGAATTTCTGAGAAGGAGGAGGAGGAGGAGGAAAGAGCAGGTGGTGAGAAGCAGCATGGTGCTGCAAAGCCCCTCAGTATCACTCACAGAGCTTCAAGGGCTCAATGGAGCACAGTTTAAGAACCCCTGCATTAGAGTGTAACACTATGACCATTAGAAAATTTGTAGCACCTACTTTAAAAGACTTCAGCCATCATCTTAAATTCAAGAGTAGGTGGATGAGAGCAATGTTGGAAAGGTACCATGCTCGGGGGACGAGAGCATGGTGGCGAGGGATAGAAACATGGGAAAAAATGTGAAAGCAGCAGTGGATACAAACGGATTTATGAGAGGTATTGTATATTGCATTGTATATTCTGTGTCTGCTATATAACAAACATATTGAACTATTTTAAAATAATATTTTTCTAAAAAGGAAAGGTACCGCAGGTTTGTTGAGGGAATGGAATATAATAAAGTCAGCTCCCCAGTAAGGACTTATTGTTTAATTATTTTTCTGTTAAAATATTGCCATCTTTGACATGATTTTCTTTCAAATGCTAACAGCTAGTTCAAGTACCCTCATCCGGGATACAGATGCATGTTCACAAACAAGTAATGCTAGAATGGCCAAGAAAATTCCTTTGCAAGAGACAATCCTCTTTTTATATCCTTTGATAGGAAAACAGGCAGGAAATGCACTCATGTGATTTCCTAGGGCTTTTTTTTTTGGTAGCCCCTTGAATTTACAAAAAAAAAAAAAAAAAGCATGTCTTTCTGCTTGGTGAGTTGTGAATTGCTGAATTCCCCTGCCCAGAATAAATTTCCAATGCAGAACTGTCATGAGAGTTTCTGTTCAAGGCTAATGTAGAGACACAACTTCCATGGCATCCATATGAAATCAAGGTTATTCAGATATATTTTCTTGCTCTTGAGTTTACTATTTCTCTGTTCCAATATCAGATACAGGTAGAAGCTCCTACTGAGACAAAGGTAAGATGCTGAAGAGGCAGAGTTCCCTGTAGTGTAGGTAAAGGTTTTCCCCTGAAGTTGAGTCCGGTCGAGTCCAACTCTGGAGGTTGGTGCTCATCTCTATTTCTAAGCCA
The DNA here is from genome assembly GCF_035594765.1 of Anolis carolinensis. Classification (NCBI taxonomy): domain Eukaryota; kingdom Metazoa; phylum Chordata; class Lepidosauria; order Squamata; family Anolidae; genus Anolis; species Anolis carolinensis. The sequence continues at coordinate 13,341,765 of NW_026943819.1, read as the reverse complement.
AAGAGCTGGCATTGTCCGTAGACATTTCCAAGGTCATGTGGCCAGCATGACTGCATGGAGCTCCATTATCTTCTTGCCGGAATGGTTCCTATTGATCTACTCACATTTGCAGGTTTTCAAACTGCTAGATTGGCAGAAGCTGTGGTTAACAGCGGGAGCTCACCCCTCTCCCCGGATTCGAACAGCCAACCTTTCGGTCAGCAAGTTCAACAACTCACCAGCTAACCCACTGTGCCACCAGGGTCTCCTGGTGTAAGTAAGCAGAGTAAGTAGTCCTTCCCTTTTGGGTTTAATTATACTTTGACTTCCCATTACTTCACTGATCCAGGTAGAATCTCAGTCTATTCCATACTATGATTGTGGCTATTTCCTTACCTAGTACCAATGGGCTTTTCCAAACATAAATCAGAAAGTATGCCAATGGGGCTTTACATTAAACTTTGTCAGCTGGGTACAGATTTCCAGAGTTGCATTTCTTCGTACATAGTTTTCAAAGGCTCAGGCTGGATCTACACTACCATATAAAATCCAGATAGTCTGCTTTGAACTGGATTATATGGTGGTGCAGACTCATATAATCCAGTTATAAGATAATGTGAATTATCTGCTTTGATGGAAGAAGAAGGTTTTTAAGATTAAGTTAGGGGACCCTGTGGTTTTTAGTCTTGAATATGTTATGGATTTTAACTGATTTTTTAAATATAATTATATTTAATCCTGTTTTAATGTGTGTGTATATTTGTACATTTTAAACTGTATTGAAATGCTTTTAAATTAAGTCAGTTTAAGTCTCCTTGTGGAGGGAAAAAGTGGAGTTTTTTTAAATAATAATAGTAATAATAATAATAATAATAATAATAATAATAATAATAATAATAATAATGCAGTGTGGATCCAGCCTCAATGTTACCACCATGTCATTATAAAGTACTCAGTCAGGGGCCCATCCACAGTACAGCATTATAGCACTATTTTCCTAATGTTATTCCACTTTAAGCTCTGACTAAATATCATAAAGGCACAAGTTCCTGTCCTGCTCACTTCAAAGGATCAGTCTGAACGCAGATCAGAGATGGCTGCTCTCAAATCCAATCTTTATTGAAGAACACATGACTTTGGAAAAGTCAGGAATGACCCAATGTTTACATACAACTATTTTTATAACTTTTGATGCTACGTAACACCACACGTAAATATCATCATCACCACCCCCAATATCACATTACTACCATTTTCACACACTAGACCAATTATAATTGTTTATACTTTCGGCCCCAAGTTCCCAGGCATATTCAATCTTCTTCTGCCAGGTGCTCCTGGGATTGTTTATGTTATGACTCCCAGTTACAGGGCTGAATTACCAAAGCCCTGTAACTGGGTTCCATGACATGGTGCCCTCCTTTTCTTCGTCCTCCTCTTCGGTTCTTCTTTCATCACCAGCCTGAAACAAAACAATAATTCTATGTGTCCATTTTGTCCAAAGTACCCATATATTTTTTCAGTAAGCTACGATGGAATACAGGGTGTATTTTCCCTAAGCTTTTTGGCAATGCCAACTGGAAAGTCACCTCGTTGATAACACCCTGTATTCTAAATGGTCCAATATATTTAGGACCCAATTTTTTCGAAGGTAGCCCCAGTTTGATGTTTTGGGTACTTAGCCACACTAAATCTCCTTTTTCCAATTTATCACCTTCCACCCTCTTTCTGTCTGCGAATACTTTATACTTTTTATGTGCTTCTTTTAAGGATGCAGTCACTTGACTCCAGCATTCCATCATTTGCGCTTTCCATTTCCCTGCCTCTGTTCCCTCATTCTCTGTCCATCTCGGCAGCTGGGGCAGAGGCTGTATTTCATACCCGTAAACTACTTCAAAGGGGGTTTTATTTGTTGCTGAATGTATAGTCGAATTAAAAGCTAGTTCTGCAAAAGCCAACCACCGAGACCAGTCATTTTGTCTCATGTTAGAGTACATTCGAAGGAACTGCCCAAGTGTTTGCTGAGTACGTTCTACCGCCCCATTTGTCATGGGGTGAAAAGCAGAACTTAAACTCCTTTCTGCTCCTAGTGTCAGAACCCTGCTACTAGAGCCTGTATGTGGCTCTGAGTTTCAGGGTCACTGACATTGATAAGACACCTGCGGCTCAGGACTCGGAGAAGAAACGGCTGCTGGACTTGGCGGGGAATTTGCGCGGGGTTTTACTGAGCGGGAAGAGACTTTTCAAATGAGGGGGAGGGTATATAAAGGATGGTTGGCCGGAGCCTCCCATTCTTGGCTTTTTTGATGTTCATGTTTCCTACAGTAAAAGTTTCTGGTGATATCACAGAGAGTCTCGTGTGTTCATTCAGGAGCGGCTGTGGTGAGCTGACACTAAGCCAAGAATTCGGACACCATCCCGCTGTAGCGGTGAGGTGTAACATGCAAGTGGAGGATGAAGAGCTCTTGGGCGCAGGAGGAGGAAGGTCGGAAAGGGCCACTCCCGAGCCGGACGCTGAGTTCCACCAGCTGGCGGCCCTGGCGTCATCCACCGCTTATGCCCAGCCAAATGGGGTAACCCAGAGGCGTGGAGTGGTGCGGGGAGACAGCACCGGAGGAGAGGAAGGTTCACCTTCCCCAGGCCCACAAAGGATGGTGTTTCTGGAGGAGAGGATGTCGGCGATGGAGACCACCCTGGCAGTGATGTCGAGGGCGATGGAGCGCCTGGCGTTTTTGGCGGAGCCAGAGAGAGGAAGGGAACTTCGGGCTGGCTCAATGTGGGACGTGAGCGTGGGAAGCAGCCAGGGCTTTGCAGACCTCCCAGCACCGAAGGGAAGGGAAATGCGAAAGGAGCCCGGCGTCCGGCCCAAGACCCAACCAAGCCTGACGCGGGTGGAGGAGAGTGACGACGAAGGGGAAAAACCTCCGAGAATCCCAGCTACGCTCCCAGCTGAGACCCTGGTGCCCCTGGCGAATGCCGGGCGTGGCACAGGGCCAAGAGAAGCAGCAGCGGGGCCCACTGGTCCGCAAGGGGGCTTGCGACGGGCGGAGAATTGGGGATTGCCACCACAGGGACCCCTACCAAGACGAGAGGAACTAAGGATCGAGTTTGGGGGAGAGTCCTCTGAACTGGATTTTTTCCTGACCACGGTGAGGGGCTATATGGAGGACAATGCTCACACTTTTAGAACGGAATCCAGCCGGATACGGGCCATTGGTGCAGTGTTGAAGAGGGGAGCGGCTAGCTGGTACGTTCAGCTGCACGCGCGGCGCGACCCATGTCTGGGGTCACTCCGACGCTTTATGGGGGCCCTGGAGACCCGTTTCCGAGATCCACTGGAGCAGATCCGGGCGAGGGAGAAGTTGAAGACCGTCTCCCAGGGGCAGAGGTCGGTATCTGAGTATGCGGAGGAGTTCCAATGCCTCGCCGAAAAGGTGCCGGAATGGTCTGCAGTAACAAAGATAGAACTCTTCAAAGAGGGTCTCAGGCGGGAGATCCTCTCCTGGGCGGTGCATCGTGATGAGCCTGACACACTGCGCGGATGGATTCAGCTGGCGGGGCGCGTCGAGACATCGCTGGCCCAGGCGAGGAGGCACCGAGGAGGGCTACAGCAGCGGCCGCAGATGAAAGAGGGGAGCCGGAAGGAGGGATCAACCCCAGCCGGGAGGAGAACGGAGCCGACAGGGAACGTGAGCGCCAGCAGGAGTGGCTGCTTCGTGTGCGGCCGGTTGGGCCACAGGGCTGCCGAGTGCTGGCAGAGAAAAGGGGAAGGCGGAGGCCCGCCCAAACCAAGAGCCGTGGCAGGGAAACGCGCCGAGGAAGAACCACCGATGAGGCACCACTCGGGGGGGTTGGTAAGTCAGGACAAAGCTATGATAGTGGTCCCCATTCAGCTTGAAAATGGCAGCAAACAAGCAACCTGCAAAGCATTTGTGGATTGTGGATGTTCCAGGAACATCATCTCCCCTGAATTAGCCGAGGGATTGGGATGCGAAAGAACGAACCTAGAATCCCCAATAGCTTTTTCGCAGTTGGACGGATCCACAGCATCGGGATCGTTAGCTAAGTACAGTGCCGAAGATGTAAAGTGTAAGATAGGGAGTTGGGAAGGAAAGGTGTCATTTGTGATATCACAAATAGCCAGCTATAATGTTATACTAGGCATGCCGTGGCTGGGGCAGGCCAACCCGCAAATCAACTGGGAGGATAAGAGCATGATCTTCAGGATGAATTTGGAAGAAGGGAGCCAGGAAGGGGAGAGGGAGCCAGGGAAAAGGGGGGAGGAAGACTCTATCAGAATAGCAGATCTGGCAGATAAATTACCCCCAGAGTATCGGGATTTTGTGGACGTGTTTGATGAGAAGGAAGCAGACAATTTCCCACCGAAGCGGAGAGTTGAAGTGAAAATAGAGCTAGTCCCAGGAGCAGAGCTTCCCAAGGCAAAAATATACCCGATGTCAGCTAGGGAAAAGGAGGAACTGAGAAAATACATTGATAAAAACCTAGCGAGGGGTTTCATAGAGCCTTCAAATTCCCCTCTAGGGGCGCCTGTGTTGTTCAGGCGGAAAAAGGACCAAACGCTGAGGCTCTGCATTGACTACAGGGGCCTAAATGCAATCAGTACTGTAAATAAATACCCCCTACCCTTAGTGAAGGACTTGATCGCCCAGTTATCGGAAGGACAGATATTCACTAAATTGGACTTAATTGAGGCCTACCATAAATTGCAGATCAAACCAGAGGACAGGTGGAAGACGGCCTTCTCCTGCGCATTCGGATTATTCAATTATCGTGTGCTCCCCTTCGGTTTGTGCGGGGGAGGGGCCGCGTTCATGCAATTAATCAACGAAGTATTGCATCCATTGTTGTACAAGGGAGTCTTTATTTTTTTAGATGACATATTGATAATGTCTCGGACTAAGGAGCAACACGTAGAACTAGTCAGGGAAGTCCTACAAAAGTTGAGGGAAGCGAAACTGTATGCGAAGCTTGCCAAGTGCGAGTTCAATAAAGACCAGATAGACTTTCTGGGGTATAGGATTTCCTCCCAGGGAGTGGCGATGGACCCTGCGAAGGTGGAAGACGTGAGGGGGTGGGAAGCCCCCAAAACACGGAAGCAGCTGCAATCCTTCCTAGGGTTCGCAAACTTCTATAGAACATTTATCAAGGACTTTGCGCGCCTCACTTTGCCATTAACGGATTTGTTAAAAACTAAAGGCAGGGGAGAAACAGCCAAAGTGAAGGCCCCAGGGGCCAAACTGACATGGACAATAGAATGCCAGGAAGCTTTCGAAGCCCTTAAAAAGCGTTTTACTGAGGAACCTGTCCTACAGCACCCTGATATGTCTAAGGCCTTTGTATTACATTGCGATGCGTCAGACCGGGCATATGGGGCAGTTCTGCTGCAGAAAGACGAGGGGGGGAACCTGAAGCCATGTGGCTATCTGTCAAAAAAGTTTAGCGATACAGAAAAAAAACTGGCCGATTTGGGAGAGAGAAGCCTTAGCGATTCTAAAAGCACTAGAGTGCTGGAGACACTTTCTGGAAGGAAGTGGAACACCGTTTGAGGTGTGGACTGATCATAGAAATTTACAGTATCTAAGATCCCCTCGTAAACTATCAGCGAAGCAAATTAGATGGGCCCAATATTTCAGCCGTTTTGATTTCAGACTCAGATTCTTCCAGGGGAAACATAACATACTCGCTGACGCTCTCTCTCGGATGCCTCAGCACGGGGGAGGAATTCAGGAATCTAAAGGGAGCCTGTTCCTAGATAAGCAGTGGGGCCTGGCAGTACTAACTCGAGCACAAGCGGCCAAAGAAAACAAACGTACTGCCATTTCCACGGGGGGAGGAGAAATATGGGAGGAAGAGTTGAAGCGAGCGTATGGAATGGACAAATGGTTACAAACTAACAAAGAAAAGGGAGAATTGTGTGGGGATTTGGTGTTTGTAAATAAGAAATTGTATATTCCTGAATGTTTAAGACGAGAAATGTTAAGGAAGTGCCACGATAACAAGGGTGCGGGTCATCTAGGCCCCACCAGGACTATTAAACTGTTGGCCAAACAATGCTGGTGGCCCGGAATGAGGAAAGACGCCAGGGGGTACGTCACGCAGTGTGAATTATGTGCAGAGGGAAAAACACCACCGGGGAAGCCCCAGGGGCTATTGCAGAAGGTGGTGGAGCCCATGAGGCCATGGGAATGCGTGGCCATGGATTTTGTAGGCGAACTACCCCCCAGCAGAGGCCACAGATACATTTGGACAATATTGGACCTATTCTCAAAACAGGCACACTTTGTGGCCCTGCCAAAACTCCCCTCAGCTGAAAAACTTGCTGATTTGTATGTGAAGCATGTATATCGCCTACATGGGTGTCCCGACAAAATAATTAGCGACCGGGGAGTCCAATTTACGGCAAAATTTTGGGGAAAATTCTTACAGCTGTTAGGAGCAGAAAGGAACCTGAGCTCGGCTTTTCATCCCGCAACCAACGGGGGGGTCGAACGTACCCAACAGACACTGTGCCAATTCTTGAGGATGTACACCAATTATAGACAGGACGATTGGGCGGACCTTCTACCGTTTGCTGAGATGGCTTTTAACGGGGCCGTACATTCGGCCACAGGTCGTGCCCCATTCGAAATAGTATACGGACAGGAGGTGGCACCTTTCCCCAGGCTACCCGAGTGGAAGGAAGGAGAGGGCCAGACCGACAAGGAATGGCCGGCCAAAATTAAGCAAGGGTGGCAGACCGTGGTGGAGGCATTGCGGGAAACACAAAAGAAGTACAAGCTCTTTGCAGATCGTAGGCGCCGAGAGGGGGACAAATTGGGCGAAGGGGATCTGGTTTGGCTGAGCACAAAAAACCTGAAATTGGGGTTCCCATCTAAAAAATTGGCTCCACGCTATATAGGGCCGTTCAGGGTAGCAAAAAGAATAAACGAAGTGACCTATGAGCTGAGGCTACCTAAGGACCTAGGAAAGGTACACCCGGTATTCCATTGCAGCCTGTTAAAAAAGTATAAAGGAACTCTGGACAGCGGAGAACAATAGTTGTGTTTAATCTTTTCCTTCCAGGACGAAGGGGAGGAGGACGCCATGTCAGAACCCTGCTACTAGAGCCTGTATGTGGCTCTGAGTTTCAGGGTCACTGACATTGATAAGACACCTGCGGCTCAGGACTCGGAGAAGAAACGGCTGCTGGACTTGGCGGGGAATTTGCGCGGGGTTTTACTGAGCGGGAAGAGACTTTTCAAATGAGGGGGAGGGTATATAAAGGATGGTTGGCCGGAGCCTCCCATTCTTGGCTTTTTTGATGTTCATGTTTCCTACAGTAAAAGTTTCTGGTGATATCACAGAGAGTCTCGTGTGTTCATTCAGGAGCGGCTGTGGTGAGCTGACATCCTAGCATTTCCAGGAATTTTTCCCAAAATTTTGCTGTGAATTGTACTCCTCTGTCACTGACCACTCTACTGGGACATCCATGCAGTTTGTAAATATGGTTTATGTACAATTCAGCTAGTTTCTCGGCTGATGGTAGTTTCGTCAGTGCTATAAAGTGGGCCTGTTTAGAAAACAGGTCCAATACTGTCCAAATATAACGATGTCCTTTGCTAACCGGTAGTTCCCCCACAAAGTCCATAGCTACACATTCCCAAGGTCTGGTAGGTTCTGCTACTGTTTGTAATAATCCCATTGGCTTCCCTCCTCTCGATTTATTTCTGGCACAATCATCACATTGAACAACATAATTTTTTATGTCCTTCCTCATCCCTGGCCACCAGCAATGTTTTGCTATTGCTTTTGTTGTTTTTGTAATTCCTGTATGACCAGCGCTCTGGTTGTTGTGAAAACGATGCAAAATCTTGATCCTTAATGTTGCTGGGATATACAGTTTCTTGTTCACAAACCAAAATCCCCCCTTCTGCTCCCCCTGTTCTGCATTGGATGCGATCCACTGGTCTCCTTCATAAGACTGTTTCAGCTCGTTTCCCCAATTATCTTTTCCGTCGAGTTCAACCATAGCAGTGTTCTCCTTTTGGGTTTGTGCTCTTGTTCTGACAGCTAAGCCCCATTGTTTATCAGAGAATATTGTTCCCTCTTTTGCTGTGGGTATTCCTTCGTGTTGAGGCATGCGTGAAAGAGCATCTGCCAAGACATTCTGCTTCCCCTGAAAAAACTTTAATTGGAAATCGAACCTGCTGAAGTATTGTGCCCATCTAATCTGTTTGGGGGACAATTTTCGAGGGGACTTTAAATACTGGAGGTTCTTATGGTCAGACCAAATTTCAAATGGGATTCCGCTTCCTTCGAGAAAGTGTCGCCAGCATTCTAAGGCTTTTAATATGGCTAGTGCCTCTTTTTCCCATATCGGCCAACATTTTTCAGTTTCGCTGAACTTCCGGGACAAATATCCACAGGGTTTTAAGTTCCCATTTTGATCCTTTTGCAATAGTACTGCCCCATACGCACAGTCTGAGGCATCGCAATGGATTATGAAAGGGCTCCTGATATCGGGGTGTTTTAGAATGGGTCCTTCTGTGAAGCATTCTTTTAGGGTTTCAAATGCCTTTTGGCATTCTGGCGTCCAACTTAGTTTGGCGCCAGGAGCTTTTACTTTTGCTGTCTCTCCTTTCCCTTTTGTTTTTAAAAGTTCAGTAAGGGGTGCAGTTATTTGCGCGAAGCCTTTTATGAAGGATCTATAAAAATTTGCAAACCCCAGAAACGATTGCAATTGCCTCCTTGTTTGAGGCACTCCCCATTCTTTTACATCTGATACTTTAGCTGGATCCATAGCTAATCCTTCTGGAGATATCCGATACCCCAGAAAGTCAATTTGAGTTTTATTAAATTCACATTTGGACAGTTTTGCGTACAGCTTTGCTTCTCTTAGTCTCTGCAAAACTTCCCGGACCAATTTCACGTGGTTTTCCTTATCTTCAGTCACAATCAAGATATCATCAAGAAATATGAATACCCCTCTGTACAACAATGGGTGCAGTATTTCATTTATAAGCTGCATAAAGCACCCGCCTCCATTTTTTAAACCGAAAGGTAAAATTTTATATTCAAAATGGCCGAATGCGCAGGAAAATGCAGTTTTCCAAGTATCTTCCGGTTTGATCCTTAATTTATGATATGCTTCAATTAAATCAAGTTTAGTAAATATGCTCCCTTTTTTCAATACGGTAATTAAATCCTTTACTAAGGGCATAGGGTATTTATTGTCCTTAGTAATTGCATTCAAATTTCGATAATCAATGCACAATCTTAGGGAGTTGTCTTTCTTTCTCCTGAATAACACTGGGGCCCCGAGAGGAGAATTGGATGGCTTAATGAAGCCCCGCGCCAGGTTTTTATCAATGTATTTCCTCAATTCCTCCTTCTCCTGCACAGACATGGGATACACTTTTGGTTTTGGTAAGTTTGCTCCGGGGGTTATTTCAATTTCTACTTCTATATTCCTTTTGGGAGGTAATTTACTTGCCTCTTTCTGATTGAACACATCCACAAAGTCTCTGTATTCAGGTGGCAATAGCAGTGGGTCTATTTCACCTTCTTCATCTCCCTCGTCCTCCTCTTCTGCAATCTTGCTTATCTCCCATTGCGTCTGCTGTTCTTTAAATGCTAGGCTCTTTCCTCTCCAATCTACTTCGGGATTTGCCTGTTCGAGCCATGGTATCCCTAATATTACGTGGTATGTGGCAATAGGGGCTATCACAAAGGATATTCTTCCTTCCCATTTGCCTATTTTACATGGGACCTCCCGTATTTCCTTTGTAGATACTTCCCCAGTAGCAACTGATCCGTCTAGCTGCGAAAATGCAATTGGGGAGTCAAGCGCCATCTGCTGGCATTTCAACGCTCCTGCTAACTCTGGAGTTATAATATTCCTGGAACAACCACAATCCACAAATGCCTTGCAGGTGGCCCGATTCTCTAGCCCCGAGAGGCAGATTGGCACTACTATCATGCGTTTGTCCCGACTCACCAATTTTTCTGAAGATTCTGGGGCTTGCACCTCCTCCTCCGCACGCCTCCCGGTTGCTGGCTTGGGCTTTGAGGGTTTTGGCGGCTCCCCCTTCCGTGCCCAGCATTCTGCTGCTCGATGGCCCGTCTTCCCACATACAAAGCATCCCGGTTTAGGTTTGTTGTCGTCTCCTCTGGAGGGAATCCCCGGCCTCCCTCCAGGTCTTTCCTGCTTCCTCGTTTCTCCTCGACCTCTCGCCACCGGTCTTTGCTGGCCGCCGCTGCTCCTGAAGCGCTTTACTTGGGCCAGGGTGGATTCAACGCGCCCCGCTAGTTGAATCCATCCCTGGAGCGTTTCGGGGTCGTCTCTGTGCGCTGCCCAGCTGAAAATCTCGGGGCGTAGTCCCTCTTTAAATAACTCCACTTTGGTCACTTCAGACCACTCTGGTACCCTTTCCGCGAGGTGTAGGAATTCCTCTGCGTACTCGGGCACTGTTTTGTCCCTCTGCTTTATTCCTTTCAGCTGGTCTCGAGCCCTCAATTGCTCTAGCCGGTCTCTGAATCGGTTTTCCAGTGCGGCGAGGAAGCGGGGCACTGACCTCAGGCATGGGTCGTGTCTGGCATGGAGTTGCACGTACCAGCTGGCTGCTCCTCGCTTTAGTGTGTTGTCGATGGCTCGAACCCTGCTTGCTTCGGAGGGGAATGTGTGTGCATTGTCTTCCATGTATCCTCTGATGCTAATTAGAAAAAAGTTCAGTTCATCTGATTCCCCTCCGTATTCCAGTTTGAGATCTTCCCTTCTTGGCATCCATTCTGCGGCCCGTTGATGCTGTCTGGGAGGCATGGGGAAGGGTTGCATCAGGTTTCCTCGGGCGGCTCCTTGGAACACGCCGCGCCCCACTCCGGTGGTCATTCTGCGCGGCTCCCGAAAGTCTGCCGCCGCTGTCGGCCCTTCCGCCCATCCGCATACTGGCCTCGCTGTAGCCCCCTCATCTCGCCTTTCCTCGTCGTACGGCACATCCTCCTCCTCTTCCTGGATCCCCCGCTCCTCTCCGCCTTCGTCTGCAAATCCACTGGACCCGATCCCTGGCCCCAGTGGCCTTTCTACTCCGACGCCCATTCGGGGGTTTGGGAGCTCTGTTGGGGTTGGCGGCCTCAGAGTTCCCAGAGCTTGCTGGCGCTCCACTTCGCGCGCCATTCTGTCCCGGAACTCCAGCTCTTGCCAATATTCCTCGTCTCCCTCGTCCCTTGCCGCCGCGGGACTCTGCGTGGAAGCTCGCTGTCCCCTCTGGCTCCAATCGCCTCCTTTGCTTGGCTCTCTCTCGGCGCCATATCGGATGTGCTCTTTTTGGAGATTCTCTTCCAATATTGGCACTATTCTCCCCACGGTATCCGACAGCCTGGATAAATGAGTTTCCAGGATGGATAACCGCAGGGCCACGGTCTCCGGCATGCTTCCTCCAGATCCCCAACTGGTTTCTGCCGCCGCCAGAACGCCTCTTCCCCCTCTGGGAATCCTCTGGGTCACGCCGTCCGGCTTGGGGTACCCCGTAGAGGAAGCTATGGCTTGCAATGTCTCTTCTGCCAACGGCAGAGCTCCCAGCGGAGGCCCCTTTGCTCCGTCATGGCTTTGATCTCCTTCCCTGCTCATTATCACTTCACTGCAAATTTGCAGGAGGGTGAGAACTGGATTCCTGACTTAATTGTCCTGCTCACTTCAAAGGATCAGTCTGAACGCAGATCAGAGATGGCTGCTCTCAAATCCAATCTTTATTGAAGAACACATGACTTTGGAAAAGTCAGGAATGACCCAATGTTTACATACAACTATTTTTATAACTTTTGATGCTACGTAACACCACACGTAAATATCATCATCAAGTCCCACCCCCAATATCACATTACTACCATTTTCACACACTAGACCAATTATAATTGTTTATACTTTCGGCCCCAAGTTCCCAGGCATATTCAATCTTCTTCTGCCAGGTGCTCCTGGGATTGTTTATGTTATGACTCCCAGTTACAGGGCTGAATTACCAAAGCCCTGTAACTGGGTTCCATGACAAGTTCCCATGTGATTTTTGAAGCTAAGCAAGGTTAGTATCTGCCTACCTGGATAGGAGATGACTGTGTTTCAGAGGAAAGAACTGGGAAAACCATTTCTGAGCATTCCTTGCCTAAGAACTCCCTATGAAAAGTTAAATTGGAACCATGGGCATCAGCAAAGACAAAGATGTTGTATATTTGCCTTTCAAGCCTGAGTGGGACGTGTTGAAAGGAAAGGCAAAATGCAACACAGTTATTCAGTCTGAGGCTTTTTAAATCTACCAATGCATTTTATTTATCAGAACCACAATTAGAAAGCATATGTTACCTTGACAACAATAACAAATAGCCAGGTGCAAACATGAAATGGGACTAGAATGGCAAAGTGTTCAGGACTAATGGAAGCTGATTCTGTTGCCAACCAAAATACATGAACTTTGAAAAGATAAAAGTGGAAAATACTACAATGATCTATCTATCTATCTATCTATCTTTTTGTTTATCTATCTATCTATCTATCTATCTCTAACTAAATATCTAGTATGTCTGTATGTTTGTACCACAAAGGCTGTTGCTGGGTGAAGTGTCCCTCTGTAATGTCACTGGGAAAGAAAGATGACACTAATAACAGGAAGGAGGAAATAGCCATGTTTCCATCGAGTCATTATCAGGCAGGTTATCTAAGAGCTGGAGAAGGGAGAAAGTAGCCAAAGACAGCTAGGCATTGGCAAGTATATATACTAATCCACCAATAAAAGGGAAGGTTGTGTGTGGATTACATTTCCTCCGTTTCCTCCAGTACCTTCGGTACTTCAGGAGCACGTAATGGTAAGAGCCCTTCCAGTAAGAAAACCCACCCGTCGTGATAGCAAGCTGGAGCCAATCTCAGCTCCTCCTCCCCTATTCGGCATCACAGTTGAATCATTTAGCTTCTTTTTCTCCTTCCCTTCCTCTCCTTCAGGAAATACTTGTAAATTATTATTATTAATAATAGTAATCCCAGCAAAAAAAAAAGAGAGAGAGAGAGAGAAGCCTACCTTTTTTCTAGAGTAGAAAGAAACAGCTTTAAGGAAGCAAAACACCAAGCAGAAAAAAGATTATAGCCTTGCATGCAAACCAGGGGATTTTTAAGGTAGTTCAGGGAGGATACAGTTCCACTGAGCTCCCAGGTCATTGCTCTTCCCCTGAGCCTCCTTAAAATGCCTCTTGGAAAGCTGTGTAGTGTGCTGGTGCTGTTGAGAGAAAGAAAGCATGCATGCCTGCCTGCCTTTCCTATAGCCAAGTGCCTCTCCTCTAGAGTAGAAAAATGACTTTAAGAACAAGAAGCTTCCTTAAAGCGCATGAGCCTGTCTACAGCCCAGAGCCTCTCTTCTAGAGTAGAGAAAGGTAAGAAGCCTCCTTGAAGCATGTGTGGCCTGCCGACAGCCGAGCGCCTCTCCTCTAGAGTAGAAACAAACAGCTCAAATGCCTAAAATGATGGGGAGGCAAGCCTGGGAACCCACCCCCCCCATGAGCCAATAGAAAATTGATCTTTCGGCACCCCCATTGCGAAAAGAGATATCTGCCCTCCCATATTTAGGCAGCTCCCAAAAAATGAACCGGGGCCCTCACCAAAAGCCAAGGCATGAAATGGCAAGTGGTTTACCCAGATAGCACAACTCTAATAAAACATTTCAAATATATATATTTTTATGAGGAGGTTTCTTCATAATATCTTTAATTTAGGGAGCTTTCCCTTATTCATATTGATAGTGAGTGGAAAAGGTTTTTAGACTACATATTATCCTAAAGTTTATCATAACTCTTACCTGGAGTCTGTTTTAGCAGGTAGTAATTTGTCAGCAGCCTCAGGACAGAACACCAAGAATAATGTTAATCAGCAGAACTGTCTATTATGATATCCTTCCAATTCTTTTTTTAAATCCTCTATATCTGTTCCTTCCTCTTTCTCTTTTCCCAGAATGACCCTGAAAAAGGCTAGATTTCTGTGGAAAGACTGATGTTCTTAGTTGGATCTTTTTCTGTTAGAAAAAAACCCAGAGATTCGGGTCAGGTTATGAATCTTCTAACATGGAATGTGAGCCTATATCCCTTTTTTATTGTGAATTTCTTTTTAATGGTAAAGGATGTTTTATCTCATTACAGTATTTTACAAAAATAATTTGTGGCAAGGAATAATATAGACTGCCCTCGCTTCTCTACAAAAAGAAGGCAAGCATGCGTTTGGGTGAGTCGTAAGTGCCATCTGCTGGCTAGCTGTTGCATTGCAGGTTGCAGGATGTAAGAAATATTAATAAGTATAATCAATTAACTTATTACTTATGAGATAATGGGAGGGAATTTCCACAACATTATAGTTTCCATAGCCATGCTTCTTCTCTGAATAGGCAGAGGTGCCAATAAGAAATACAAGAGATGGTTTGGTTGCTCCAAGGCAGTTGGTCTGCCATATGATGCAGTTTTTCATCACATGATTTTTAACATTCAAGGGTGATGAAAAAGTCAGTGGTCTCTCATACACTTGTACAATGCAATTTTTTGTTTTAGTTGGTCTGATATATATATATATATATATATATATATATATATATATATATACACACACACACACACACACACACACACACACACACACACACACATACATATAAGTGTGATGTATTTTGGATTCTGTTGCATAACATTTAATGAGTATAAAATGAAAGACTAAAGGAAGCACATGAAATACAAAATTGTCATGCAAAACAATTGAAGATGGTTCCAGCCTACCTGTCTTCACTGCTACTAGGGGTGGATCTACACTGCTATTTAATGCAGTTTTAGAATGCAGTTTAACTGCATTGAACTGGATTATCTGAGGCTCCTCCTACTGTCATATAAAATCCAGATTATTTGTTTTAACTGTAGTATATGGCAGTGTAGACTCATATAATCCAGTTCAAAGAAGATGATGTGGATTATCTGCTTTGATAATCTGGATTATATGGCAGTATAGGAGGGGCCTCAGTCTATATTGCCATATAATCCAGTTCAGTACAGTTAATCTGCATTCTAATGCTATATTATGTAGCAGTGCAGATAAAATCCTGGTTCAGCAGCAACATTATGCTCCACCTCCAGAGATAACATTCTCCAGTAGTTAGATGGGAAATAGCATAGGAGAGATTATTAGATTTTTTTAAAGTTTTTTAAAAAACCAATTTATGTTTTGATGGATGTGAACTGAAGGCACAACTAGTAGTCATTTGCAATGATAAATTCATGTTTTTGCAAATTTGTGTAGTGTTCCATGAAGGAAAGAAAACTCTTGACAGCACATGCCCTTTTTAGTATGCAAAAAGAAAACTGTTTCAAATGCCAAATATTTATGTACACTAGGGGTGTGCAGCTCGGCAAAAAAAGTTTAATTTTTGGTTCCATTTTCAGCTTCCTCTCGTTCCACTTAGCAGGAAATTCCCGAAATTGGGAGGGGGGTGCCATTTTTGGTCCAGTAAGATTTGGGCCACTGATACCAGCGGGAAAATTTTAGAGGCTAATTTCTGTCATTTTTGGCCTATCAGGATGAAACTTGCCTCACTTGTGGGGCCACATTTACGAATGCAAGCCTGGCAAGTTTCAGAATGTTTCACCAATCCACTGATTTTTGGATTTAAAAAAATTACCATAATTTTTTTTATTTAAAAAAACATAAGAGGGGGTTCTGGGAAGTCCTAATCAGTACACACACATCATAAGAGGGGATGAGAATGGGCACAGTCAATCAATCCTCTGATTGGCTGAGAAAGAAACCTGAGAAACAGAGAAAGAGAGAGATAGAAACCTCAACCCCCATCATGCCCGGGGATGGAGCGCAGAGGCTCCTTCAATGCCCGTGCAGTGCAAGTGCTGCTGGGAAAGTGAGTTCTCGATGGATCCCTCTCTGGAGGACAAGCCTAGAGAAGTCTTTCCTCCCTTTCTCTTGTATTCAAATATGTGAACATTTGAAAAATTGTGGAAAATTGTTAGAGAAAAATCCACCCATATATTTTTATGAATGTAGTTCCTATTCATAATGAAATTAAGATGGATTGCATTCGGCAATGGGAAAAAGACAAAATCTCAAAACATTAGCTTTGACAAATGCATCCTTCAGTATTCGCAGCACTGTTCTATACATTCCTACACAGAAGCACAAAAAATAATTGGATTTAATCCCATGTAAATGCACATCATTCATTTGCTTCATTTAGAAGACAGTGTGCAGGAGCTTTATGAAAGATTATTTAGTATTTTTGCTAGCAGAGTGCAATGAGTTAGTATAATGTGAGCTCATGGGGGAAAATCAAGAGTAATTACTCTATATATTCTAGTAAGTATAATAGAAAAATGTATTTTCCCATTGTATCCAGAAAAATAAAAACAAACAAAATCACTCTAGAGCCAGTAAAAGGTATCTGCTATGTGGGAGTGAGTGTATCAGTAAAGGTGGCAATTTACAAGGTTTCTTTATTTAGTTATTAATTTTATTCTTATCCCGCCTATCTCCCAATATAGAGACTTCAGGAGGCAAACAGCAAACACGACACAATACAAATGAAAAACAAAGCAAATGCATACAAGTATGAAGATAAAAATGTTTTAAAAAACAATTATATTTTTGTGTCATGAAACATAAAAATTAAAACATAATTAAAATTACAGTTTGCATTATCAGACAAAGACAACAGATTATCTTCCTTGAAGAAGGAAGAAGTGTCCACATTGAGTCAGAAGGAAGCAAAAAGTCCCAAGTACTTGGATTTGAATAAGAAACACCATGGACAATCTTCTCATTGCTTCTTTGACTGATTGACCAATTGGTACATTCATTGATGTCCCTTTTCTTTGAATGTCCGTCCCTCTTAGCATTTAGAAAAAAATTAAGACCTGGTTGTTCCAGAAGGCATTTGCTGAGTGTAATAATAATAATAATAATAATAATAATAATAATAATAATAATAATAATAATAATAATAATAATAGAGTAAAATAAATGTAATAGTAGCAACAATAATAGAGAAAAATAATAAATGTAATAATACCAATAATAATAGAGAAAAATAATAAATGTACCATATATTCTCGAGTATAAGCTGACCCAAATATAAGCCTGAGTATAAGCCGAGGGGGGCTTTTTCAGTCTTAAAAAAAGGGTTGAAAAACTAGGCTTATACTCAAGTATATACAGTAATTTCTCCTGCGGTGTAGGACATAGGCATCCTGTGATAATGCGGAACGTCTCAATAAGGGCCATATCCACTGTTTTAACGTGGTAAGATGCATTCCACTCTGGACATGCATATTCATCAACAGAGTAGCAAAACACAAGGGCAGATGTCTTCATTGTGCCTGGTTGTGATCCCCAGGTTGAACCAGTCACTTATTGTATGGTATTATTTCTGGCACCCACTTTTGGCTTGATATTCAAGCAGTGCTTCTTGTAAGTCAGAGCACGGTCCAGAGTAACTCCCAGGTATTTTGGTGTGCTGCAATACTCCAGTGGGATTCCTTCTCAGGTAATCCTTAGAGCTCAAGATGCTTGTCTGTTCTTAAGATGAAAAGCACACGTCTGCATTTTAGATGGATTAGGAATATAGAAAGTGCTAACAGTACACAATGCATCTGTGTACCATTTGTGTTATTTTAGTCCACAACCCCTACTGTGATCATCTTCCTCTGGTTTCCCATGAATTCAATAAAGGGTTTCTATTCTTCTTGAGACTTCTGTGTATTAGTTTGTTGTAGTGCTAAAGTTAATTTGTCCACAGAATCACAGTATTGACAATGGACAAGTGGCCGACACTATTATTTATTTATTTATTTTCAGTATTTATATTCTGCCCTTCTCACCCCAAAGGGGACTCAGGGCAGATCACATTGTACACATATAAAGCAAGCACTCAATGCCATATAACATAGAACAGAGACAGAGACAGATGCAGAGGCAATTTAAACCTTCTCCAGCTTCCAGCTTCCTGAGGGTATGCTTGATTCCGGCCGCAGGGGGAGCAGCTGCTTCATCATCTACTGTGACAGCAACTTCCTCATTCCAACAGCAGCTGGATTATTTTTATGGTGTTGTAAATTAGCCTCCCCACATATAAGTGGTATCTAAATTTCCTACTTGATAGATGCAACTATCTTTCGGGTTGCTTAGGTCAGCAACGAGCAGGGGCTACATTTTATTTTTTTTAATAGTCGAGTGCTCACCCCGACACGGGCTGGCTTTGAACTCATGACCTCTTGGTCAGAGTGATATATTGCAGCTGGCTGCTAACCAGTCTGCCCCACAACCTGGCCCCCACTATGATTCTATGACACCCTGAACCCCAAGAAACTTCATCTTTAGCTAGCTCACAGTACTTTTTCTTTTCCTATGTTTTCCTCCTAGCTGACACCTGCCATGTTTATGATATGGCCAGCTGGCATGCTCTGTTATTGGTCAACCGCACTGCACTTAACTTCTTGTCTGCTCTGGAGTCTGGGTAGACCCTCATATGCCTGCCTGGAGTGCTACAATTGAAGGCACTTTACAGCTCATTCTGAGCCCCAATCCCAAAAAGGTTCAAATAATAACCCACTAATGCACTGGAAATAATTAGAAGAAGAACGCGTGAGAATTAAAAAAGGCTTCACATCGAGAGTGATGGAAATAATGACCAAATTAAATTAGTTCATATAGTTTCCATCTAAAGGTTGGAGGTAGGAGGGGGAGGCTTTCTAAATTGAAATTGCTTTGGTTAATTGCAGGACTTCAACCTGATGTGATTCAGTCAAGACATCAGAGATAAAGACTGAACTCTGGGAATTTGTTCGGAGTCTCTTGAGGCTCCTCTTTTATCATTCCTTTCATTCCTACGTTGACTTCCCACCCCGCTTTACCAAAAATTCACAATGATGTTGATTAGCATGTGTTTAGCTGGATTCTCAGAGTACTTATTTGAAAGGCAGCAATCATAAGCACAATGCGGTTTTGGATTTAACCAGCCTTCTTTTTATTCTTTTACATTAACAATAATTCACTTGGTTTCACCATTCACTTCCTCCTCCCTGAGCCTTTGCGGCACTTTTCACTCCAGTAATTAAAAGAAGGGAGACAAATAATTTTGAAGGCCTGTGTATGCATTAGACTTAATGAAAAGGTAACTCACAGATAAAAGAGATATTTCAATGTCTCTGTACTTGACACAAAAAAAACCAGAGGGAAGAAAATGTATGCCAACACCCCTCTTCTGTTCTCAGGTAGTACTTTTAATTACGATAAATATATTTAAAGAGAGGAAGATATTTGGGAAAGTTAACCTGTTATTAAATTGGGCAACAACTCAGTAATAGACACAATTCTGAAAGACCTTCTTGTAATATAGATTTTGTTGTCTTTCATGGCCAGAATCACTTTTTTGCTTTGAGTTTTCTGAGCTGTATGGCCATGTTCCAGAAGCCTTCTCTCCTGACGTTTCGCCCACATCTATGGCAGGCATCCTCAGAGTTTGTGAGATCTGTTGGAAACTAAGCAAGTGGGGCTTATATATCTGTGGAATGTCCAGGGTGGGAGAAAGACTCTTGTCTGTTTGAGGCAAGGCTTTAGAGTTTTTTTAATAGTGGTAACCAGATTTTTCATGGTTTCCTCTAAAATCTAAAATCAGGACAGTAAATAAAGAACAACACTCAGAAAACAGGGGAATTCCAGACAGGAAACAATCAGGGCCAGCTAACAACATTCAACAAAGGATTCCCCTGAAAGGAAGCAGCCGCGCTTTGAAGCTGAAAGTCTATTCAATGCTAATCAATAATAATAAAACTTTATTTCTATTCTGCTCTATCTCCCCAAAGGACTCAAGGCGGACTCCAACAAACAATGACATACATTCAATGCCTTCATAAAATAGATAAATATTGGCATAAAATCCCAGCAAGACCCCACATATGAAAATAGCGTTAAATACCTAATATCAAATTAAACCTAACATCAGTGAATTGAACATAACATCGATAAATTAAACCAATATAGTCAGACAGAATCAGACAAGAATTACATAGTGACATAAAATCTAAATAAAAATTCATAGTAATTTACAAAAGGCAACTTGAGTTCAACCTATGGTGGTAAATTGGGCTGATATAGACTAACAGAGCCCAGATAACAGCATAGTTCTCAATCAGGATCCGGAAGTGGTCTCTGATTAATTAAGGTGGCTAATTGCAACATTCACACTTGTCTCCAACAGACAAGAGTTCTTTCCCCCACCCTGGACATTCCACAGATACATAAATCCTGCTTGCCTAGTTTCCAACAGACCTCACAACCTCTGAAGATGCCTGCCATAGATGTGGGTGAAATGTCAGGAGAGAATGCTTCTGGAACATGTCCAGACAGCCCAGAAAACTCATAGCAACCCAACATAGATCTTGTTTTGGCGTTCTGAAAAAAATGAACAAAGATTATGGCTACATGGAATAGAATGGGACATCTGCACTGACCACAATGTGGACTGAAAAGATTTGGTTTTCAACCTGTGGGTCCCCAGGTGTTTCGGCCTACAACTCCCAGAAATCACAGCCAGTTTACCAGCTGTTAAGACTTCTGGGAGTTGAAAGCCAAAACATCTGAGGACCTACAAGTTAAGAACCACTGATTTAGAAGATGCAGTGTTTATAATGAACATGTCTGAACATGCCCAGGAATGTGAATTAGATAAGCAAGATAAAGCAGTACTCCAAAATAGGGCCCTTAATAGGTTTTAATGTCAATAGGTAATAGTATCAGGCTTTTAGAGGTGTAAATTACATGAAGTTGCTGATACTGCGGATTCTGGAATCCGATTAGAGCTAACCTCTCCAGATGTGTCCAAAATTACCAAATTGAATACTTTGAATATTTTTCAGTGACTGTGCCCAGAGGATAACTTGATGAGACTCAAAGACTACATTGTTTGCCCCTGGGCAGTGGAATACTGTTTCTGAACAGTCCAAAAAAGTCTCATGGTATTAAAAAAAATCACATGAGGTTAGCTTTGAGGAGCGAGACAATTAAGAGGCAATTGTAATGTTTTACAAAGGGGAAAATGTGACTAATTTTGTAATTCATTTTGCTTGTAAGAGACAATTCCATCTGGTACATTAATCCAAGTTGTTTTAATCACCCTATTGTACTTTCTCTGAACCCCCTTGATTTTCCATTGGTGTCTGCTATTGTGCCTTTATTTGCTGGATGTAATTCCTTGTTTATTTGGTAGGATTTAAACAGCTCTTTAAATTAATTACACTTGTGAATATATTCAGGTCACTTCCAGCCCATTGGGACGCATATAGAACGTCATTTTCACCTACAGATGGGTAGAACCTCTGTGAAGAGTTGGGCAATAGTTACAGCGTTGAATTGTTTTGTGTTTTTAAACTACATATATAGATTGTTGAATGATGAGTGGCCCCAAAATGGAAATCTAATTCCTGTAAATTGTTCAGATGGGTTAGTTAAGTAATGTTCTCTTCCATTGTGCTCATCCATGCAATGCCATCCAACTTATCTTCTTTTCTTCCACTTGTACTATGTCCAGTTGTTTCTGTTTGATACCATGCTGCTTTGAGATTCAACTTGTTTGTTTCATGATGAGAGGTTGATTTCAAGCACAGGCAAGGTGTAAACTCAACCCATGCTTGGCTGAAAGATAATATTAATAATAAAACTTTATTTATATCCCTTACATTTCATTTTTTATTTCATGTTTTGTTATGATTGTTGTTTATTGGCTCCTGGCATTGAATGTTTGCCATTTTCACTATGCACGTGAATTTTAATATGTACCAAATGTTGATAGAAAACTGATAACTGCAGGAACAGCCTTGCTTCTAAAGGAAGAATAAGGAAAGCCCCAGAAAGCATAACACTCATTGTTCTGTCATTTTTACCCATTGCCTATCTTTTAACTATTTTAATGCTTGCATAAAATGTATCTCAAGAAATCTTGCTATTTTATAATTTTCTTAATTTTGTCTGATTAAGTGAGACTAATGACCAGGGGTCCTCAAACTTTTTAAGCCGAGGGCCGGTCCACAATCCTTCAGACTGTTGAGGGGCCGGATTATCATTTGAAAAAGAAATACAAACAAATTCCGATGCACACTGCACATGTCTTATTTGTAGTGCAAAAACAACAATGACAACAACAACAACAAGAACAATACAATATTTAAAAATAAAAACAATTTTAACCAAAATACATTGATCAGGATTTCAATGGGAAGTGTGCTCCTGCTTCTGGCCAATGAGATAGTCAAGTTAATTAGGGTTGTTGTTGTTGTTGTTGTTGTTGTGTGCCTTCAAGTCATTTCAGACTTTGGGTGAGCCTAAGTCTAAAATTTATTTATTTATTTATTATTTACTGCATTTATTTACTACATTTGTATCACACCCTTCTCACCCCAAAGGGGACTCAGAGTGGCTTACAAATTATATGTACATACAATATATTATATTATTAGCATAGCACAATATTAGCATTATATATTACTATATTGAACTATACCACAATACTGTTATATTATTAGTAATATTATATGTAATATAGAATATATAATTAATATTATTATATGGTATTATTATTAGTGTTATATTGTATTACATTATAATATTATTATCAATATTATATGTATATACAATATATTATATTATAAAACTGAGGGCGGGGGCCAGGTAAATGACATCGGAGGGCTGCATCCGGCCCCCGGGCCTTAGTTTGGGGACCCCTGCTAATGACTAAAGACTAATACTGTTGGGCTTTTTAGCAGGGATGATGTGATGATCTAAGGTAACAGCCAGATTGATATACTGAATTCAACAGAGACTGAATTTACTGCATCTAATTGTGCAATTTGCAAATATAAGAGTTCTGATGTTGCTGGCACACAAACCTCAGTGGTTAAATTAAAATTATAATGACAGCCATTACATTAATTTGCTTTTTCCCCAATTTTGTTACCAGCAAAGATTTTGCATATTTCCACATGTAAAATCTCGTTCCCCACCTCCTGCAAAAGAACTATTGTAATTAAGCAGTATTTATTTATAGCTCTTTTATTCATGAATTATGCTCAGAGAAAGAGGGAAGATGCCAAGAGGAAAACAATTGAGGATAAGTCAAGATTTATGTCCCTACAGTAAGTAAGTGACATAGAACTCTAGGAAAGGTCACAAGGTTCAGAGAAATAAAACAATGGACATGAATTTTGGAAATAGCTATTGATTCCAGCAAGGAAGCATCTCAGTGACATGTTCTTACATGGGAATCGAACTGAAAGATGAGAGCTTTACAAGGATTCCCAAGATTCTAAGTCCAGCCTGTGATTATTTTTCCCCCTATTATAGGCCAGACTCTAATGGCATCCAACTTTACGGCCTGAAAATATAACTATAGAGTATTGAGTACATTGCAGTGGCGCAGTGTGTTAAACCGTTGAGCTGCTGAACTTGCAGACTGAAAGGTTGCAGATTTGAATCCAGGGAGTGGAGTGAGCGCCCACTGTTAGCTCCAGCTTCTGCCAACCTAGCAGTTCGAAAACATGTAAATGTGGGTAGATCAATAGGTACCGCTCTGGTGGGAAGGTAATGGCGCTCCATGCAGTCATGCTGGCCACATGACCTTGGAGGTGTCTACAGACAACGCTAGCTCTTCGGCTTAGAAATGGAGATGAGCACCAATCCCCAGAGTTGAACACAACTGGACTTAACGTCAGGGGAAACCTTTACCTTTACCTTAAAGAGTAGAACATATAGAAAATGACATAGAAGAGGCAGAAAGCTGTGAATGTCTCTGTATCTTACTGGGAACAGAGACAGGCTGATGCTGAGCAGAACACTGACCCAAATGTGAACAAAGAGAGTCTGAAGTTCTTTTTGTGTGTGTCAGGAGTGACTCGAGAAACTGCAAGTCGCTTCTGGTGTGAGAGAATTGGCTGTCTGCAAGGACGTTGACCAGGGGACGCCCGGATATTTTGATGTTTTTAATAATAACTAAACACAGCTGTCTATTCTAAACAATATCTAAACAAAAATATGCACCACGATAAAGGTTCAAAGCATAGAACACAATATGTATATTAGAGCATCATATACATAATAATGTTAACAACAATAATACAAATAATAATACAACTGATGACCAAATTCAGTCAGCTGTAGTGGCACACAGCTGTAACTTACAGAGTACAACAACTCTTTATTGATTAGTCAGTTTTGACCATATCAAAACATGTAAAACATACAAAACGTACACCCTTACCTATACATACAGTAAAATCATGTAAAACAGTAAAATCATGTAAAAACAAGGCATCCTGGCCTACTAGCCTACCAACCCACTCCTTGGTAGTTGTGCAAGTACAGAATAAAAAGATTAAAATTAAGATTAATTATGCCTACCTGAGACACTCAAGAACTAATGGCTCCATTTCAAACAATTTATTACCATCTACACAACCATTACAAGAGGCGTGTGTAAACACAGAGTAGTAACTTAGAGAGTATAAAGATTTATAGACTGCAATCACTCCCGGTACCAAAACTTTATAAGAGAAAGCGGAAACCCTCTTGTCCACCCCCAAAGGGAAAAATTCCAATGTGCCCCCAAGCCCCAAAACATGACAGGACAATCCCAGATATATCCCTTCGCCCCCTATATAGAGGGTGCCAAGGTGAACACCAACCCAGTTCCTGCCATAGGAAACTTAATTAATTACTTACTTAGGCGATCCCTCGTAGTTCGAGGACGATAGTCTTCCATCCTTGGTGTCTTGGGGGTGGGTTCTTAGGTGGCTGAAGAGACCGATTCTTGACCCGCATATTCTCCCGCAGTGAGGACATTGGTTTCCAGGTGGAAGGCGGTCCCGGTCGAGGTTAGCTTGACGCTCCTTCCTCTTGGCACGTTTCTCCCTTAAGCCCTCCGTTCGTGCCTCTTCAAACTCCGCAGCACTGCTGGTTACAGCTGACCTCCAATTGGAGCGCTCAAGGGCCAGGGCTTCCCAGTTCTCAGTGTCTATGCCACAGTTTTTAAGGTTGGCTTTGAGCCCATCTTTAAATCTCTTTTCCTGCCCACCAACATTCCGTTTCCCATTCTTGAGTTCGGAGTAGAGGAGCTGCTTTGGGAGACGGTGATCGGGCATTCGGACAACGTGGCCAGTCCAGCGGAGTTGATGGCGTAGGAGCATCGCTTCAATGCTGGTGGTCTTTGCTTCCTCAAGCACGCTGACATTTGTCCGCCTGTCTTCCCAAGAGATTTGCAGGATTTTCCTGAGGCAACGCTGATGGAAACGCTCCAGGAGTTTGGTGTGACGTCTGTTGACAGTTCACGTTTCGCAGGCGTAGAGCAGGGTTGGGAGGACAATGGCTTTATAAACAAGCACCTTGGTATCTCTACGGATGTCCCGGTCATCAAACACTCTCTGCTTCATAATGAAAAATGCTGCACTCGCAGAGCTCAGGCGGTGTTGTATTTCAGTGTCGATGTTAACTTTAGTGGAGAGGTGGCTGCCAAGGTAGCGGAAATGGTCAACGTTTTCTAATGTTACAGCGTTAAGCTGTATTCCTGGCATTGCAGAGGGATTAGCTGGTGCCTGTTGGAAGAACACTATGGTTTTCTCGATGTTCAGTGAGAGGCCGAGCTTCTCGTATGCTTCTGCGAAGGTGTTGAGAGTGGCTTGTAGGTCTTCTTCTGAAAGCGCACAGACGACGTTGTCATCAGCATATTGGAGTTCTATAACAGATGTTGTGGTGACCTTGGTTTTGGCTTTCAGTCTGCTGAGGTTAAATAGCTTGCCATCTGTCCGATAGATGATTTCCACTCCGGTGGGAAGCTTCCCATCAACAAGGTGAAGTATCATAGCGATGAAGATGGAAAATAAGGTGGGGGGAATAACACATCCCTGCTTGACACCTGATTCCACCTTAAATGGGTCACTTTGGGAGCCGTTGCTGTCCAAGACTGTTGCCATCATGTCATCATGGAGGAGCCGCAGGATGTTCACAAATTTGTCAGGGCACCCGATTTTTTGGAGGATGGTCCAGAGAGCGCTGTGATTCACTGTGTCGAATGCCTTTGCAAGGTCAATGAATGCCATGTACAGAGGTTGGTTTTGTTCCCTGCATTTTTCTTGGAGCTGTCGTGCAGTGAAGATCATGTCCACTGTTCCTCTGGAGGGGCGGAAGCCATTCTGGGATTCTGGGAGGGTGTCTTCTGAGACAGGGAGAAGGCGGTTTGCAAGGATTCTTGCAAGGATTTTCCTGGCGGAGGTTAGAAGGGAGATACCACGATAGTTCCCGCAGTCTGTTCTGTCCCCTTTCTTGAAAAGGGTGATGATGGTGGCATCCATGAAGTCTGCTGGGATTTTCTCGGTCATCCACACCTTTTCAATGAGCTGGTGGAGTTGTTGTATCAGCTCAGGTCCACCCTCTTTGAAGATTTCAGCAGGAATCCCATCAGGTCCGCTGGCTTTGTTGTTTTTTTGTTGGCTGATGGCATTGCTGACTTCTTCCAAACTAGGCAGTGCTGCAAGCTCATCCCTGGTTTGTTGTTGCGGGATTTGTGAGAGGGTCGCTTCGGCCACATTGGAGATGCGATTCAGCAGGTTCTGGTAGTGCTCTTTCCAACGTAGTGCAATTGATGTTTTGTCCTTCAGAATTTTGGTTCCATCTGATGAGCGTAGAGGCTGTATGCCATGGTTTCTTGGTCCATAGATGATCTTTGTGGCTTTGAAAAATCCCTGAGCGTCATGGGTATCTGCAAGGTGTTGGATTTCTTCAGCCTTCTTTGTCCACCAGATGTTCTTGAGTTCTCTGGTCCTTCTTTGGACCTCAGCTTTTGCACTGGCATAGATCTTTTTCTTGGCAGCACAGTTGGTGTCTCTCTGCCATGTTTGGAAGGCTTTCCTTTTGTTATCAATCAGCTGTTGGATCTCTTTGTCGTTATCATCAAACCAGTCTTGATGTTTCTTCGTTAGGTATCCAATGCTTTCTTCGCAGGCTGTGATGATGGAGGTCTTCAGTTTGTTCCAATGTTCCTCAACATTTTCGGGGTGTTCTGTGGGTAGATGATCTTTGAGTGTTGTTTGGAGAAGGGCTCGTTTGGAGGGCTCCTGAAGGGCTTGGGTGTTCATTTTGCGCCTTGTTTTTCTTCCTTGGAGTCTGCGTTTGGGGACAATCTTGATAGCCAACGTGAATCGGATTAACCTGTGGTCTGTCCAGCAGTCATCAGTACCTGTCATGGCTCTTGTGAGAAGCACATCGCGGTGGTCTGTGGCACGTGTAATAACATAGTCCAAGAGGTGCCAATGCTTTGACCGAGGGTGCTTCCATGATGTCTTGAGCTTGTTTTTCTGGCGGAAGAGCGTGTTGGTGATGACAAGGTTGTGCTCTCCGCATTTGGTGAGAAGCAAGATGCCATTCAAGTTGCTGTTTCCGACCCCGTCTTTTCCTATGATCCCTGGCCACAGGTCAGAGTCCCTTCCGACTCTTGCATTAAAGTCCCCCAGGAGGATGATTTTGTCCTCCTTAGGTATTTCCGATAGGATGGTATCCAGCTGACATTAAAATTTCCCTTGATGTCTTCGTCAGCATCTAGAGTTGGTGCATAGGCGCATATGATGGTTGCCTGTTGGTTTTTGGCAAGGTTAATTCGGAGGGTTGAGAGTCGTTCATTGATGCCAGTGGGTGCTTCAGTCAGGTGCTTCACCAGGTCGTTTCTGATTGCAAAGCCAACTCCGTGTATTCTTCGCTCTTCTTCAGGCAGTCCCTTCCAGAAGAAGGTGTAGCCTCCCTTTTCTTCCTTCAGCTGTCCCTCTCCTGCTCTCCGGGTCTCCTGAAGGGCTGCTATGTTGATCTTAAAGCATCCCAGCTCCCTTGCAATGATAGCAGTCCTGCGTTCGGGGCGTTCGCTGTCAGTGTTATCTAGCAATGTCCGTACATTCCATGTTCCAAAGTTCATTTTTCTTTTTTGGCCGCAGAGTGGTGACCCCTCTGGACGCGGCAGTCCAGTCAGGGTAGGAGAGGCAGACTATGTTTAGGGCACCTTTTCTAGCCCCTTCCCCATGTGGGGTGATCAGAGCGGATCCTAAAAAGGGCTGCTCAGTCATGGATACAGCTGCCGGACTACTCAACTGCCTCGGTCCTTGAGGTAGAACGACTGAGTCCATATCTACTGCCCATGTGCCAGTCTGTGACTAGGGGCTTCCAGATTTCACAGTCCTGTCCCCGTCGCCACTCGCTGATCACCCTTTTGTAGGTTTGTTTTTATTTTTGTTGGAAGACGCCTGTGCGTGATTTTTTTTAATGTGTGGAGATCGGTGCATGGCCGGTCAACACACAGTCTTCACAGAGTGAGGTTCCAGCAGTGGTGTGGTTAACACAACGAAAGTGGCTTCTCAGTCTGTTGCAGCCTTCTTCCGCCTTCACAGCCGTTGTAACATGTACCATATTATCCTCCGCCTGCTCCGCCATTGAGGTCTTTGGGTCTTCGGATTGTGCTTGGTCTGGAACCTCCCCTGCGGCCACTCCTGGGAGTGCATCACTCCAGTGGTTGTGCCCACAGGTTCATCGGAACACACAAGCCCCCTCACCACGGCAAGATGGATGGACTTAATTAATAGCACCACCCAATTAAACTCCTACCTCTGACACAATATGGGGTAGGTGAAAAAAAACAACACTCTCTTTAGGTGAGGGAAAAACTTCCTACATGGCCCACTAAGGCAACCAGAATTCACTCATATTGTGCCAAGGGTGGGTGGTCAGGTCGCTGGATGAAGACCTGAAGCAGGAGGAAGGGGCCAGTTGCTTAACCTTCTGCCCAGACCCTTCCCTCCTGCCGAGACTGGTGTAAAACACCAGTCAATACGTTAATATGGGTCTTCATGGGGTCTTCAATTGCTTACCCCCAGTCAAATCCTTTGGCTGCTGACATGGCTTATGCCGCTAATTTTCTTTAAGTTACTGTATATACTAGAGTATAAGCCTAGTTCAGCCCTTTTTTAGGATTGAAAAAAAACCTCCTCGGCTTATACTCAGGTGAGGGTCCTGGTGGCCTTATATTCAGGTCAGCTTATACTCAAGTATATATGGTATATTTATTATTTTTCTCTATTATTATTGGTATTGTCACATTTATTATTTTATTCTATTAATTATTATTATTACATTTATTATTTTTCTCTATTATTGTTGTTACTTTTACATTTATTTTACTCTATTTTTATTGTTATTAATACATTAATTATTTTACTCTATTTATTATTACATTTATTATTTTACTGCATTTATTATTATTACTATTTTTATTATTATTATTACATTTATTATTTCACTCTATTACAGCAGAGTCTCACTTATCCAACGTTCTGGATTATCCAACACATTTTTGTAGTCAATGTTTTCAATCCATCATGATATTTGGTGCTAAATTCGTCAGAGAAGATTAGCATGGCCCCTGCGCAAGGATGACACGCAAATTCATGAAGCATTCCATATTTTTAACGACAAAGACGACCCAGACTGATGTATGGGTAAAGCACAAGGATATTGGATGAATGGATTTTAACCATATGTTTTATATTTTATACTGTATTTAACTATTTGTAATAGATTTTATATGCTGTTTGTTTTAATGATGTGTCGGCATTGAATTGTTGCCAATTGTTGCCTGAGTCCCTTCGGGTGAGAAGGGCGGGATAGAAATATTGGAAATAAATAAATAAAATAAATAAATACAGTAATTACTACATAGCATTACTGCATATTGAACTACTTTTTCTGTCAAATTTGTTGTTAAGCATGATGTTTTGGTGCTTAATTTGTAAAATCATAGCCTAATTTGATGTGTAATAGGCTTTTCCTTAATCCCTCCTTATTATCCAACATATTCGCTTATCCAACGTTTTGCCGGCCCATTTATGTTGGATAAGTGAGACTCTACTGTATTATTAAAAGGATACATAAGCACATTTACATTGAAGAAGATGAAAATAATGATTTAATCAGAGTTGAACAGTCATATCTTAAATTACAGTTTGATGTGAAGATTCAAAAACATTTAAACTACTGATGCCTCAATTAATGTAATTTTATTGGTATCTCGGTTTATACTGGAGTCAATGTTTTCCCAGTTTTTTTGTGGTAAAATTAGGTGCCTCGGCTTATATTCAGGTCAACTTATACTTGAGTATATATGGTAGTTTCAAAGATGCTACACGTTCATTTTGCATGTAGGTCTTGCCCAAAGTTTGGTGCAAATGCTACTTAGGTTTTTAAAAAATCTGTTTTTTATTGCCCTATAGTGGTTTAGGATATTTTCTGAGCAGTTATGGACAAAATCTTCAATCCGTTGGGTAGAAAGCTGCTGTCCAGAAGTCATGGTATAAGTTTTGCTACTGTTTTGAAAACTTTTTAAGCAGGTGCCCACATCAGAGGCATTTTCCCCCTTACTGCGTCTGATTACTGCCATTCTGTTTCTCTCTCCTGTATGTCCCCAATCATTCTGGCATTTTATGAGAATTTTCATCCTTAGCAGTATCCCCACAGAATTATGTGGACACTCAACTGCAGAAATGAGTTCAATAGTTCTTTTTTCACTGACCAATTTTTAGATTATGTACTTAGAAATTTGGTAACTGTCCAAAGCAATCAAGGCCAACTCTTGATTTTTAATGCCCAGAGAGAACTCTGCATACACCAACGGTTAGCCCAGTGTACTCCAATAATGTATCCTTATCATCTGAAGCAAAATTTATCAGTCGGATGCACAGTACAAGCAATGTTGTGCAATTGCAAGCTTTTCAATTTAAACCAGAGATGAAATGCAACTTCAGAAAGGTTCTGGGACCACCTTCTCTCCAAAGACTCATAGAAAAAGTTAATCAGCAAAATAAATATGCTCCACCAATTGTTTAGTTTAGAGATTTAGGTTTCTTAAAATGAAAGCAAAACATTTTAAAGACTTTTTAAATTAATTAAATTGTTATACATTTTTATATAAGGGATATTTGTGTGTGTTCTAGAGCTCAATTCATGCTGTGAGTTGTGAAAATTAATATCACTGTGCTGCATCATGTCTAACTGATCTCTCTCTCTCTCTCTCTCTCTCTCTCTCTCTCTCTCTCTCTCTCTCTCTCTGTATGTATGTTGCCATCTTCATTTGTTCTCAAGAATGCAAGAACATAAAGAATACCTTGTTGAATCAGACCAAACTTATCAGCTCCAGAATCCTATTTATGCATTCCAGCATCATTTGAGGTGATTGGTAATATATCAATGTCTTGGTTAGATTTTTTTTTGGAAAATGTAAAGATTAAAAGTGGAGAAAGGGGATTTTTGAGTATCCAAAATCTACAGCTATGATAATCCAGCTGAAGCACCTTTCTTGGTGCACCCAATCCTCAAATAGACTCACTTCCCAGTGCCATGCAGTGTGTGGCTGATGAGAAAGTCGGGAAAGGATCCTGGCAGTCTACAGTCTGCTCTCCTTTTCCATTCCATTTCATTTCAAAGTACCATCTCTATGCTGCTCAGTCGTTTAGTTGTTTCCAACTCTTCGTGACCTCATGGACCAGTCCATGCCAGAGCTCCCTGTCGGCTGTCACCGCCCCCAGTTCCTTCAAGTTCAACCCAGTAACTTCAAGGATACCGTCCATCCATCTTGCCCTTGGTCGGCCTCTCTTCCTTTTTCCTTCCATTTTCCCCAGCATCATTCTCTTCTCCAAGCTTTCCTGTCTTCTCATGATGTGGCCAAAATACTTCAGCTTTGCCTCTAATATCCTTCCCTCCAGTGAGCAGCCATTGGGCATTATTTCCTGGAGGATGGACTGGTTGGATCTTCTTGCCAAGGTCCAAGACACTCTCAGGATTCTCCTCCAGCACCAGAGTTCAAAAGTGTCTCTCTTCCTTCGCTCAGCCTTCCTTATGGTCCAGATCTCACATCCATAGGTTACTATGGGGAATGCCATTGCTTTGACTATGCGGACCTTCGTTGCCAGTGTGATGTCTCTGCTCTTCACTATTTTGTCAAGGTTGGCCATTGCTCTCCTCCCAAGAAGGAAACGTCTTCTGATTTCCTGGCTTCAGTCTGCATCTGCAGTGATCTTCGCGCCTAGAAATATAAAGTCTGTCACTGCCTCCACGTCTTCTCCCTCTATTTGCCAGTTATCAATAGGTGTGGTTGCCATGATCTTGGTTTTCTTGATGTTTAACTGCAACCCAGCTTTTGCACTTTCTTCTTTCCCCTTGGTGATAAGGCTCCACAGCTCTTCCTCACTTTCGTCCATCAGAGTGGTATCATCTGCATACCTAAGGTTGTTAATGTTTCTTCCAGCAACTTTAACTCCAGCCTTGGATTCCTCAAGCCCCGCACGTCACATGATGTGTTCTGTGTACAAGTTGAAAAGGGAGGGTGAAAGTATGCATCCCTGCTGCACTCCTTTCCCAATCTTGAACCAGTCTGTTGTTCCGTGATCTGTTCTTACTGTGGCTACCATCTCTATACAGTAATTCATATATTTATTGCTTCTCATTTCCCCCATTGTGCTCCCCATCTCCAGTGTCCTTCATTTCTTTGTGGTCCCACCAGAACTTTACACAGTCTGCTCTCCATCATTTTGATGTCACAAAGCTAGGAAAGGATCCAAGAAAGCTTCCAGATGCTCAACTGTTGCTTAACATGGGGTCGCAAAGGGAACAAGGAAGAAAAGCAGCCAAAATTCTGGCAAATCTCCCTCTATCACTCCATTCTATTGTCTTCCTCCTTTTGCTCATTACGAACTGCTCTTTCCCTCCTTTGAAACTTCAACTGCCCATCCCAATTGCCTGCTGTCATTTCCTCCCATAATCTGTCCCACTAACTCTAGCAATTATTTGTCAGTTTTGTACTTGAGCAGTTATCTGTGGCATATATGTTAATTGGCTAAGTAAGTTGTGAGGATGGCTGTGACTCTCCTTGGTCTTGCCACAAAATTCAGTGCCTGCATTGTGAAACCAGACTGCTGTATTCAGGCTGAAAATTTCTGAAACCAGAAATGATCTGATGCTAATGCCATCCTTTCCTAAAGGTACATCCTAAATAGTTACTCCCAATCATAAAATGCATGTGTGTGTTGTCTTCGTAAGTAACTCTATTCTAAACATATAAGCAGAACAAATGTTAATAATGTTGAATTAATGCACACAGAACAATTTGGTACACTTTTGATCATCACAAAAGGTGACTTGAAGGTACATACATGCATGCTCACATTCATTCCCTCACTCCTTCTTTTGGAAAAAAAAGAAACTCTTGACACAACCCAAATGTCAATTAAGTTTCCACTTAAGCCATTCAAACGGACATCTGATAACAACTTCTTTAAATATTTCTCACATTCTGCATTCTTAAAAAACCCTTTAATTTTCTATAAATAGTCTTCAGACACACTTAAACACTGAGGGACTAGGGCAGGAGCAACTCCAAGCTCATTTCGGAGAACAATTAGAACCTGTCTTTCGATCAAAGAAGAAGACTGTCTCATTGGAGCTGATCTTTCCCAGCTTTTCTGTGCAGCCTGTTTTCCCTGAGCTGCATTTAAATGTTGCTTTCAGCACTTGTCGGCAACATTTTTCTCCCAGGAGATGCCAATTGCTCGCAGTCTTTGAGCACACACATATCTTCTCTTTGGTAAATACAGCTAATTAATGTGGAGAAGGTTCTCCTCGAATACTGTTGAAGTAGAGCAGGGCTTTATTCAGTCTTTCTGTTGAATCTAGCTGAGCCAACGGGTTTTGCAGAATAGTGATTACCATTTGAGAAAAAGGAGAACCAAATGTCCATCTGTTCTTCATAGCTTGGCTTTTTTGCCTGTAAAAGCTTTGTGTTGTGTCATTCCTAATGCTCTTCAGTTGAGAAGGCCAATGTTTCTATGGCCAATTGATCCCTTGCAATCCGAGGAAGCTGCAGATTCCTCTGAGTTGAAAAATGCAAGATATTTCACAGGAAGGGTTTGACAGCTACAACAGTTAGCATTTTTTTGTCCATGCTTTTTGGTAGTAGCTATTGTTTTGCTGGCTAAATGGTATTCTTCTTCCAAAATTCATTCTCTAGATAAATAGCATTTCTCCTAGGATTTTGCTATCAATGAAATAGTACTTTGATGATGCGGTCGATAAGCATATCAACAGCATCATCCATTTTAAAATGGACTGGAGAAAGTCTGGACCTAAGGACCACACCCACCATCCTGTGTGTGTGTCCCATCACACAGACGATCCCCCCCCCCCATCGTTTCACCAACCAAGTTATATGTCACTTTCCCCATCACACGGGGGGAGTGGTGCTGAATTGGCTGAATTGAAAATGGGAATCTTCCCGTGTCTGGAGTGGAATGTGTCCCACAACACTTCCACTCCAGCTGGGGATGGGGCATCAACAGAAGTTCAGTAATGTTGGGGATGAGGCATGACGTTGGGGATGGGGCATCAACAGAAGTTGAGTGATGTCGTGTGATCAGCAGCATTCTCATCCATCACTGAACTGTCCCGTTAGTATCTTAGGATGCTAAAAAAAAGGTAAGTAATGATGAGGCCCTCCAAACTGTTGAGACTGACCATCCTTAATCCCATAGGGCAGTGTTTCCCAACCTGTGAGTCCCCAGAGTTTTGGCCTACATGATGTAAGTTCCAGCTGACATTTTGACTGATGTTTCTTTTGGAGGTGTTTTGGTGGTTATTGGGAGTTCTAGTAACAAGGCTGATGCATTTCCAGTTAGTTTAAGATAAAGCTGTTCAGGTTTTAGAGAAAACTCCCCACCACAAATTAGCTTAAAACTTTGTTTAAAAATATGGTCTG
The DNA here is from genome assembly GCF_035594765.1 of Anolis carolinensis. Taxonomy (NCBI): domain Eukaryota; kingdom Metazoa; phylum Chordata; class Lepidosauria; order Squamata; family Anolidae; genus Anolis; species Anolis carolinensis. Next base: position 13,306,894 of record NW_026943819.1, on the reverse strand, counting down.
GTGACTTTGGTGAACTTCAGGACAGCCCCAAAAATCATTCTTAGGGATCCTGCATTTTTAGTGACCACACAGTTAAGGTAAATATAAAGGTAAAGGTTTTCCCCTGACATTAAGTCTAGTCATGTCAACTCTGGGGGTTGGTGCTTATCTACATTTCTAAGCCAAAGAGCCAGCAGTGTCCGTAGACACCTCCAAGGTTATGTGGCCAGCATGACTGCATGGAGCATCGTTACCTTCCCGCTGGAGCAGTACCTATTGTTCTACTCACATTTGCATGTTTTCAAACTTCTAGGTTGGCAAAAGCTGGTGCTAACTGAGGAACTACTGACTTTTCAGTCAGCAAGTTCAGCAGCTCAGAGGTTTATCCACTGTGCCATCAGGGGCCCCAACTGCACAGTTACAATGCTTAAATACTCAGAATATGGGGAGTCCAAAAATGTATGCAGAATCCCACTATATTCCCAGTAATACCACAATGAATAATATAGAAACTAGAATAATTGTCAAAAAGTGTCAGGCAGAGAAATAAGCAGACAAGGGAACCTGTGATGAGTCATGGGCCATGTAGTCCCGTTCCTGGCACTGTGGTGCTAGATGAAGAGGAAAACTTGGGTTTTTCACCGTTTCAGTCAGAATTGGAACTTTCCCAGCCAGATTTGGAAACCTTGCACCTGCAAGAGATTTGTCTTCCAGAAGTCTGTCAAACAAGCCCTGAACCTAAATCTCCTACGTTTTCTCGCCATGAGTTTTGTAAACAACAGAGGGGAGTTCAAGCGGCCTCTCGCAGGAGTGCGAGGATAGCTGCTAAGCATTCAGCTGATTAAGTCTGCTTTCCATGGGAAACTTTAAGGAGTCACACATCTGGACTCAGAGAATAGCTTTCGTTTCTGGTTCTCCAGAGAACTGCTCTTTGGCGGGAAAACGGGACCCTATTTAGGTGTTTTACCCACAAAGGGATCTTGCGGAGTCAATTCGTCAGCTACCGGAGTAGCGTGTGTGGACAGCTACTCCGTTTCCAAGCCTCGTTCCTGTTTCAAGCCTTGTTCCCGATTTCAAGCCTTCGTTTCCAGCCTTGTTTTACTCTCCGGATCTTGCCTTGTTTTCCGGACCTCGCCAAGTAATTCCACGGATCCTATTCTTGCTCCTTGTTTCCTTGTTGCCTTGAATCAAGCCTTGTGTTCCAAGAATCAAGTTATTTCCTAGCCTTGCTCAAGTTCATGGACTAAAGGACCTTGTCATCTCCCCTCACTTGCTTGGCAAGTGAGTGTTTCGGTTATTGGATTACAACTTTGGACCTTAATATTTCATATTGGACATTGTTTCCTTGGACTAATTTTGACCTTTCCTGAAAGGTCTACTCCTGGACTAATTCATACGCTTGCTTTTATTAACTTTATATATTTCCTTAATAAAGATATTAGATAGATTCTGGCTTCTGTGTATGGTTATTGGTGCTCTGCTGCCTGGGTCGTGACAGTTTGACTCCGCCACCCTAAGCACCAATTAACCTAGGCCAGAATGTCCACCGGAACCGTGCCGGGGGGCCAACCGATCAGCTACACCATCGACAAGGATGAGGTGGACCGGATCCGTGACAAGCTCAATGCGCAGGATGGGGAAATAAGGGGTTTGAAGGAGCGCGGAATCCGTCTCCCGGCCATGGCGTTGCCAACCAAGTTTTCTGGAGAAGCTTCTAAGGTTCATGTTTTCCGTCGCCAATGCCAGGCTTATCTAGAGGCCCGTGCTGCCGAGTTTCCCCAAGAAGACATCAAGGTGGCGTGGATATACAGTCTCTTGGACGGGCCAGCGGCCAACTGGGCGACGGCACTGTTCGACCAAGTCTCCCCACATCTAAGGTCAGCGCAACATTTCTTGGACCACCTTAAGGCGACCTGGGGAATCGAGGACAATTTGGAGGCAGCCGGCCACAAACTCCGGCGCCTCTCCCAAGGGGACAGACCCTTGTCCCAGTACATAGCCGAGTTCCGAGTGCTGGCCCACAACACCGGCTGGAACGATGTAGCCCTCAGAGGACAATTTCGGGAGGGTCTCAACATTGAGATGCTGGAAGAAATCTCCAAGGTGGATCCTCCCCACTCTCTTGAAGCACTCATTGATCAATGTTTACGAGCTGAAGTCATGCTTGCCAACAGAAAACAATGGGTCCGAGGCCAGAGCGGTAGAGCTGGGGTGAAACCTCCCGCTCCCACCGGCGTTCAGCCGCGTCCAGTATGGAGCCCCCCGCCACCAGCCCCATACCCCAGAGGGAGCGAGGAGGTGCCGATGCAGTTGGGCAATGTGCGTCCCAGATTAGATGCCGCCGAGAAGGCCCGCCGCCAACGCCTAAATCTCTGTTGGTACTGCGGAAACGGGGGCCACTTCGCCAGAGAGTGCCCAGCCAAAGGGAAGCCCGCCGCCCGTCTGGCGGCGGCGTCCTCCACGGAGACGAAGACGTCTGAGGCGGCTGGTGCACAGCCGCAGGGGGAAGCCAGCGACCGGGCGTAGAGAGGCTCGCCAACCCGGTCAAAAAACCCACTCAAGAGCCGCCAACCGGGGTCCTGTTTCTTCTAGTGGTCACCTTGTGGTCAGCAAAAAAAGGACCCGTCATGGTCCATGCCATGATAGACTCCGGAGCCACCAACAATTTCATTGATAGAGAGTATGCCGACTCTCTGGGATTACAATATCATGACTTCAAGAATGCCCGTGTGGTGCAAGCCATCGATGGCCGCCCCCTCAAGACGGGTCCCGTAAGCCAGTGGTCGGAACCCACCAGAATGTGGATAAGGGAACATATGGAAGAGATTTCCTTCTTTGTTACCGAGGTTCCCCATTTCCCTGTGATTTTGGGAATTCCATGGCTGACACTTCACGACCCAAGCATCTCCTGGTCCAACAGAGAACTGCAGTTTGCTTCAAAATATTGCCAAAACCATTGCCTTGTAGCCAAGGTCTGCCATGCCACAGACACTGAACCCATTATCACCTTGCCCAAGAAGTACTCAGAGTATTGGGATGTATTCAATGAAAAGGAAGCCGAGAGATTACCCCCACATAGACCTTATGACTGTGCCATTGACTTGGTGGAGGGGGCCCCGATCCCGCGAGGACATCTCTACTCCCTGACTGAACCGGAGCAAGAAGCTCTCAGGGAGTTTATAGAGACAAACCTTCGCAAGGGATTCATCAGACCCTCTCAATCCCCAGCCGCCTCCCCAGTGATGTTTGTGAAAAAGAAGTCAGGGGACTTACGCTTGGTGGTGGACTATAGAGCATTGAACAATATCACTAAGCGGAACAGCTATCCCCTGCCCTTAATCTCGGACCTACTAGACCGACTTCGAGGAGCCAAGGTCTACACCAAGCTGGATCTGCGGGGGGCTTATAATCTAGTTCGCATCAGAGAAGGGGACGAGTGGAAGACCGCCTTCCAGACTAAATTCGGATTATTCGAGTCCCGAGTTATGAATTATGGATTATGTGGAGCTCCCGCAACGTTCCAGCATTTTGTCAATGACATCTTTCAGGATTATCTAGATCGGTTCTTGATCATCTACCTGGACGATTTTTTGGTGTTTTCTAGATCACAATCAGAACATGAGAACCACGTCAGAATGGTATTACAACGATTGCGGGATCATGGACTTTATGCCAAGCTGGAAAAATGCGCTTTTGATCTACAAGAGGTAGATTTCCTGGGGTACCGCGTCTCGCCACTAGGGCTCTCCATGGACCCGGCAAAGGTTTCAGCAGTATTGGAATGGCGGGCGCCAACCAACAAAAAAGAGGTGCAACGATTCTTGGGGTTCGCGAACTATTACCGCAAGTTCATTCCAGATTTTGCCCGCTGGTCTGACCCAATCACCAGCTGCATCCGTGGGAAACAGCCCTTCCGCTGGACAGATCAAGCAGAGAAAGGGTTCCAGCAACTAAAGAAATTATTCACGTCTCAGCCAATCCTTCAGCACCCAGATCCTGAAACCCCATTTGTCGTGCAGGCGGACGCCTCCGATGTGGCAATTGGGGCTGTACTCCTACAACCAGGGGGAGATCATCTTCATCCTTGTGCCTTTTATTCCCGTCAATTGACCACACCAGAGAGAAATTACACCATTTGGGAAAAGGAACTATTGGCCATAAAGGCAGCCTTTGAAACCTGGAGGCATTGGTTAGAAGGGGCCAAATTTCCCATTGAAGTCCATACTGATCATCGGAATCTGGAGCATCTAAGAACTGCCCGCAAGCTTAATCAGAGGCAACAACGCTGGGCTTTATTCTTTGAACGTTTTAACTTCCAAATTCATTATGTAACCCCAGCCCAGACCAAACAAGCAGATGCTCTGTCGCGGAAACCGGAATACGCTGCAGGGCGCAAGGAGACCTTTGAGTCCCAGCTGCTACAACCCGAGAACTTTGCCACGCTCACGGTGGGAAACACCAAATCCACTCCCATTGAATCAACTCCCTCTACCCCAGGGCCCCTTTGTGCTCAGGAAATCAGGGCTAGTCAGCAAGCAGATGCCTGGGCACAGGATCAACTTCGCCAAGGGCTACATTTTCCCTTTTCGCTTAAGGATGGGCTACTTTGCTATAGAAATCATGTTTACATCCCCCCAGGGCCGGGCAGGGAAAAAGCACTTCGTCTGTGTCATGACTGCAAGCCAGCAGGGCATTTCGGACTATTCAAAACCATGCATTTGATCCTAAGAGATTTCTGGTGGCCCAAGATCCGCAAGGATGTGGAAAAATATGTCAACACCTGCCCAGTATGCCAGCGCTCCAAGACAAGAAGGGAAAAGCCCTCAGGGCTTCTACATCCCCTCCCTACCCCATCTCGCCCATGGGAAATAATTTCTGCGGATTTTATCACCGATCTACCACCTTCCTGTGGATTCACCACGATCCTAGTGGTGGTGGACCTTTTTACCAAGTTAGCCCATTTCATTCCCTGTGATGGCCTTCCCACGGCCAAAGAGACTGCAGATCTATTCCTCCAACATGTTTTCAGATTGCATGGATTGCCCAAGAGTTTGGTCACAGACCGTGGGTCCCAATTCACCTCTCGTTTCTGGAAAGCACTACAAAAACTATTGGGTATAGACTCTCGTTTATCTTCGGCTCATCATCCCCAAACAGATGGGCAAACTGAGCGCACCAATGCCACTTTGGAACAATACCTTCGCTGTTATGTGAACTACCAACAGGACAATTGGGCTTCCCTGTTACCGCTGTCAGAGTTTGCCTACAACAATGGGGTCCAGGCTTCAACTAAAGAAACCCCGTTCTTTGCAAACTACGGCTTCCATCCACGTTTCTTCCCCCCAGTCATTGAAACCTCAGAAGTTCCCGCAGCAGAGGACTGGCTGCAGGAACTCACAGCGGTGCAACAACTTTTCCTCCAGCAACTGGACCAAGCCAAGGAGAACTATAAACGCCACGTTGACAAACATCGCCAGCCGGGCCCCGAAATCAAGGTAGGAGACCGGGTTCTTCTGTCCACTCGTTTTTTGCCCTCCCATCGCCCTTGCCGGAAGTTAGATGCCCGTTTCATTGGCCCCTATCCAGTGGTGGCGCAACTTAACCCCGTGACTTTCAAACTCCAACTTCCGCGCTCTATGCGCATTCATCCAGTGTTTCATCGCTCCCTGCTCCTTCCGGCGGATGGTGTGCGCCCTGATGCAGACCGGCCGGCTCCCACTCCTGTTTTGATAGATGGGGAGGAGGAGTTCGAGGTTCAGGACATTTTGGATTCTCGCTTTCACCGCCGCCGCCTACAATATCTCATTGACTGGGTGGGTTTTGGCCCCGAGGAACGCTCTTGGGAAGACGCTTCCACAGTCCACGCTCCCGATTTAACCCGCCGCTTCCATCAGACCTATCCCGCCAAGCCGCGGCCTCGCGCCTCGGGGAGAGAGTCCCAGTTTGAGAGGGGGCTTGAGGAGGGGGATAGTGTGATGAGTCATGGGCCATGTAGTCCTGTTCCTGGCACTGTGGTGCTAGATGAAGAGGAAAACTTGGGTTTTTCACCGTTTCAGTCAGAATTGGAACTTTCCCAGCCAGATTTGGAAACCTTGCACCTGCAAGAGATTTGTCTTCCAGAAGTCTGTCAAACAAGCCCTGAACCTAAATCTCCTACGTTTTCTCGCCATGAGTTTTGTAAACAACAGAGGGGAGTTCAAGCGGCCTCTCGCAGGAGTGCGAGGATAGCTGCTAAGCATTCAGCTGATTAAGTCTGCTTTCCATGGGAAACTTTAAGGAGTCACACATCTGGACTCAGAGAATAGCTTTCGTTTCTGGTTCTCCAGAGAACTGCTCTTTGGCGGGAAAACGGGACCCTATTTAGGTGTTTTACCCACAAAGGGATCTTGCGGAGTCAATTCGTCAGCTACCGGAGTAGCGTGTGTGGACAGCTACTCCGTTTCCAAGCCTCGTTCCTGTTTCAAGCCTTGTTCCCGATTTCAAGCCTTCGTTTCCAGCGTTGTTTTACTCTCCGGATCTTGCCTTGTTTTCTGGACCTCGCCAAGTAATTCCACGGATCCTATTCTTGCTCCTTGTTTCCTTGTTGCCTTGAATCAAGCCTTGTGTTCCAAGAATCAAGTTATTTCCTAGCCTTGCTCAAGTTCATGGACTAAAGGACCTTGTCATCTCCCCTCACTTGCTTGGCAAGTGAGTGTTTCGGTTATTGGATTACAACTTTGGACCTTAATATTTCATATTGGACATTGTTTCCTTGGACTAATTTTGACCTTTCCTGAAAGGTCTACTCCTGGACTAATTCATACGCTTGCTTTTATTAACTTTATATATTTCCTTAATAAAGATATTAGATAGATTCTGGCTTCTGTGTATGGTTATTGGTGCTCTGCTGCCTGGGTCGTGACAGAACCTGCCTTTGCTCACACACATTTGTACTTAAGCCCAGCTTAAACTAAGCATTTTCCTTTGTCTGACAATCAGTGTCATTGCTATGAAGTTCTGTTCAATGAATGCTTAGCATTATATGGGTTTATTCTGTAAAGAGAAATTGTATCACTAAACCTTAGTCAGAAAATTATGACTTAATTCTAAGCATAATTGCTGATTCTTTCTTACTTTATATTATTGGTTGGTCAGTTATGCCAGACAAAGATATGTATGTGAAGCAAACAAAGCAAATCCCAAATCTAATAAAACCTTATGTTTCAGAAGAGGGTTAGAAATGAATTCTGTTCGAAGTTTTGTATGGATGATATTGTAAGGGAGATTTATATTGAGCTGTGGTTGGATTTGACTTTGCTGTGCCTGGTTGCCAAGGCAGACTTCTGTTCAAACCTAGCAAATCCTGTGATTTTCCCCATCCACGTGAAGACAGTCTTTGTCCTGTATTCCTCAGTCCTATTGTGAACTTCTGGGATGTCAAAATAATGCTTACTGCTCTGCTCGAGGACCAAATGTGAAGTGAAATGCTATCAAACACTGCTAGGCATAGTAAACACTGATGAAAGGTGTTATGTGTTTGTGACACTGTCTTACTTCACTGAACATATTCAGTTCCATTTATTTTTCCATTTTTCCTCCCAACATTCCAGACCCATTGAATTTATATAGTAGTGCCCTTCCCTAATTGGTCAGGGCAATGTTTGGGATTAATTTTTCCCCTTTTTCTGATCCATAATCTCTGATATCTTCTGATGTTTATCTCTTTTTTAATAGTTTATGCTGTTTTGGGTACATACTGCATTTAGTCAAATCTAGTGTGTCATTGAATGTAATGCACACCTCAATTTTCAAAATCATGAAACCAAAAATCATATTTGCTGGCAAATTTAATGTGCAGCTGCAAAAAGTGCACTCTTTGAAATTTGGCCAAAAAAGATGTGCATTACAGCTGCTATCTGCTTAGAGTTGCTAATTTAAAAATCAAAGTGTTAGGACACCAAATCTTACAGCAATTTATTTATTTATTTACAGTATTTATATTCCGCCCTTCTCACCCCGAAGGGGACTCAGGGCGGATCACATTATACACACATAGGGCAAACATTCAATGCCCATAAACACATCAAACAGAGACCGAGACAGACAGACGCAGAGGCAATTTAACCTTCTGCTGAGGGGATGTTCGATTCTGGCCACAGGGGGGACCAGCTGCTTCATCATCCACTCTGATGGCACTTCCTCATTCCAACGTCGTAAATTAGTTAAATTTGCCTCCCCACTTTATAAGTGGTACCTTATTTCCTACTTGATAGATGCAACTATCTTTTGGGTAGAAAAAAACCTTCCATCAAGGTGTTTCTTCAGTTTATTCTGCCTCAGCTTTTTTAGGTGAATCTATGCTATAGAATAAATGCAGCTTGACACCACTTTAATAACCCTGCATCAATGCTAAGGAATCCTGGGAGTTGTAGTTCTAAAAACTCTTCATCCTTCTCTGCCAAAGAGGGCTAGTGCCTCTCCAAACTACAAATCCCAGGATTAGATACCATAATAATAGGCTTGTGCATGGATTCAGGTTGGTCAGTTTCCTTCAGCCAATTTGGCTTGTTCAGCTTGTTTCTGGAGCCTCCCAAATTTTCTCAGGAAAAATCTGTTTTTAGATCCAGCAACCAAAAGATCCAGGAAAATTGGGTTCATTGGCGGCAATGGGGAACTTACGAGGATTCCCTTTGTGTCATTATTAAGGCATCAGTCTTAAAAAACTACCCTTCCTGGGATACCTTCTCCTTATATCCTTCAATAAAACCTGGATTAAAGGCATTGTTTCTGATATGGGAAAAGGGAAGGAAGAGTGACCAGTAAAAATGGGGAAAATTGTTTTCCCCCTTCAAATCCCCTCTCCATAAAATGAACTATCCTTCTCTGTCTAGACCCCTTTTGGAGTCCACCTGGATAATGGAACAGCAACAAAATCACTTTGTAGGGCCCTGTTAGGCAACAGTTTCTGCCTCTCCTCCCCGACCCTCCCTCTCTCCCAACTGGGGAAGAAGACTGAGCTTTGGAGGTTTCTCCAAGTCTTCCTTTGGCATCAGCTTCTGAATCTCTTCTCTCTCTCTCTCTCTCTCTCTCTCTCTTTCTCTGCTCGGCTTGGCTTCAGAAGCAGTCTAATCTTGGGGCAGAGAGGGCAGAAAATCTTTTAAAAGAAAGTAGCTTAATTATCTTGTGTCTTTTTGTCTTCTTTTCTCAATGGTTGTTGCGTGTTCACAAGCTTCATGGTGCTCTGAAGAAACATCCCCATTGACTTTGCCTCAGCACTTACAATAGATTATTGTAATACTCGATACTAATGCACACCCCAATTTTGGCCATGTATTTTAGCCAAAAAGAAGATGTGCATAGACTCAAGTACGAGGGTTATCCAGAAACTAGATTACGTTTTGGAATTAAAAATGAACAAAGAATAGGAGAAAACATTTACCATATGCAGTTGAAAGCCACACCCAAATACCACTTCTCAACATAGTCGCCATTCAAATCTAGACACTTATCATAGTGATGAATGAGCTTGGCAACTCCTTCCTCACAAAACTCTGCCACTTGTGTCCTCAACCAGCCGGTCACCTCTTCCCGCAAGTGTACATTGTCACCAAAACGCTGTGTTGAGGATGCAAGCAGCAGAGTTTTGTGGGGAAAGAGTTGCCAAGCTCATTCATCGCTATGATGCCTAGATTTGAATGGCAACTATGTTGAGAAAGTAGTATTTGGGTGTGGCTTTCAACTGCATATGGTAAATGTTTTCTCCTATACTTTGTTCATTTTTAATTCCAAAATGTAATCTACTTTCAGGATAACCCTCTTAAATACGGTAATAATTAGACCTAGAAAGATTGAGCTTACTATTAGTTTAATAGTAAGCCTTCTTTTTAAAGACCTGTCATGGTTTTGGGGAAAAAAAGTATGTGTGGGGTAGGGGTAGATTGTTTGCTTTATTGTTGTCAGTGTTGTATTTTGGGTTGAGAAGGGGTATTCTGCTTGTTTTAAGTATGTTACAGTACAATGAAGATATGTTATAAAAAACAAAGCAATAGCTGTCTTCCAGCTTTCTATTTCTGTCATCTCTAGACAGTTCCTTGCAGGCTCTTCTAATGAGCATGGAAAGTAGATTTGACAGAATCAGGCTGATATTTTAAGAACAATGTTAAAACATTTGAAAAATGTGTTCTAAGAAAAGGAAACATGGTAGATAACAGGCACATATGGCATACATTCCAACCATTCCAATTAATCCTCAATCATTCTACTGTTCCAGCCTCTTTTATAATGCCCCAGTTTCTCCTATATACTTTCACTTTCCCCCTTCGTCCCCATCATACTTCAAGCGCTGCAAACTGGGCTCAAAATTCAAAGGCCCTTGGACTCAATTAATTTAGCAGGGGTGAGAGGAGATGGGGGGCATCTTGTCCTTCCCAGAAGTCTTGGGCTGTGGCCTCATAATAATTGCCTACTTCTGAATATTTTCCAAAGCTGAACAATTTTGACGACTTTTTTTGCAGCAGGAAGACAACTGCTAAAAGTGTTCATTGATTCCTTTAAGAGTGAAATGAGCAAAGAATAGTGCTTTGACCCAACAAACCTTGGCTCCGCTACACCACTGAACTTCACTTCTTCAGATATTCTTGCCAACTGTATTTATTTTGTTCCAACATTTGGAAAGACCTCTAGACACTTGATTCATAATAATTTGCCTTTGCCTGCCTGCCTCATTTATGGTTTAGAAGATCAGGATTAATGGATTATTATTTCTAATTTTTCAATTAGTGTAAATGTAGAACAATAGCTGTGATTTTTCATTAGTGCCAATTTCTGGATTTGGAATTATATGTTGATTGGGCTTTTTGTTGAATAGAAACGTTGTACAAATGAATTCACATTCAAGTGTTTAGCAAAGTGTGCGTGCACACTCATGTACAGCACATTGACATGCACAATTGTGTTTCTGCAACCTTGTAGATGTTTTGCATTGGATCAAAATGTTGGATCCCTTCTATAGAGGAACTTAGTTCTACATGCATAAGAAACCAATGGGATTCTAGCCCTTGGGTTCTCTAAGACATATTGAACTGGTTGAATACTGACCTGGTTTTATAAATGTGTTCTGCTCGGTATAATCTGGTGCCTATTAAGGAAAGGAACATAGTTTTGAAAACTTATAAGCTCTTGAACTCTCTTTCCTTCACCTTCATTTTTTATCTTTCACATTTCTTCTCCAGTTTCAAGGACAATTTAGCATAGTATGTCTCCCTGCTAATTTATAATTACAAATCATTCTCAGATGGCAGGCAGCAGATGGTGGAAAGGACTTAGCTAATTTCCTGTCACCTTGTCAGTATCAAGGCATTCTGGGTGGACATCACCATGTTGTTTCTGTCTTGTGTCTTCTGCGTTTCAGGAAGCAGACAGAGGAACAGCCCACTGCACAAGGACCCACAATGATGTTAGGTCTTTGTCAGCAAATTTGTTCAAATGAGGAGCACAATGTTCTTGACTGACAGATCAAATTTGATGAGTTTATTAGCTGTTTTTTTCCTCATAACCCATCACATGCCAAACCTGGAAAGAAACGCCATATAGAAAGTAACTAACAACCACTCCCACCATATTAAGAAACCATAAAATAAGCCTGGCCACCAAAATCATAAGAAAGTTGTAGGCTGGTAAAAATTGAAAATCATTCCTAGATGCAGTTTAGAAGAAGTCTTCAAGTTATTATCTAGAAGAGTCAAAACGTTTTCCTTTCTAATGCAAGATTTTCCTGGTCAGGCTGTTTAATTTCACAAGTACGTAATGTTCGTTTTGAAGGAAAGATTTGCTGAAACACATTTAATGGTTCTTCTTTTTTGTGATGTATTCATTCCCTATTATTTTTGCCACTGGTACCAAATTATCTATTTAAAAAAACCCATGAACACATCCCCATTTTTAATGAATGTATACTTGTATGAGTGTGTTTCCTTTATTTTATTTCCAAGCAATAACTAATCTAGTTTTCTAAGCACATAAAAGAGAAATGGAAGAAGGCAAAGGGAAAGAAGAAATAATAGAAGGAGATACTTGTTTAAGACAAGCAAAGATGACCCGGTTAATAATTGTGCTGCTGGAAATGGTGGGTGGAAATGTACTTCAATTACATGCACCTCCAGGGATAAATCCATTTTAAATTGTTAAGGGGGTTCTAATTTGACAGCACTTTCAAGTGTTTGGAAAGGGGGAAAGGGGTGTTGATAGAAGAGTGAGAAGAATGGATGATAGCTGGCAACACACACCATTCACTTGGGAACCATTTTGAACAGCTGCTTGAGGCTGTATTCAAACAAGCCTGCCTCTGTACCCTTCGTTCTGCACCTGTTTCATCTAATGCAGATATTTTCATATCTGACTGAGGATCCATCTCATTGTCTTATTGATTTGTTTCATGATTTGTCTTCTTTCATTTAATAGTTGCTCTAGGAAACAAAGATCCCCAAATATAAAAATTTATAGAGTACTGATAACATTTGATTGTGGTCTTTTAATGAGTTACTTAAAAGCAGGAGTTAAAGAGAGGTTTACCAATGTCTGCAGCAGCTCTTTATCCTGAGGTGGGCCAGAAGTCACTCCTGGATATCCAGACAGTGTCCAAGGCTTTCTGGTCCTTACCATCATGCTAAGCAACATAGGGGACTACAATGGAGTTTTAGTGAATGTACTGGCTCCAACCCAAACCACCACCACCTTTTGCCTGCTTTCAGAAGCACATGGAAAAGGGGGTGGATCAGGCCCATGCCATTCCTGTGGCTTCTATCAGGGTTTGTGATGAGGACACATTTGTCCAGGATCTGAGTCTGAGGCAAGCAAAGAGCAGAAGCCTGACACCAAAGAATCTATCCCTGCAGAGCAGGACCAGGAGCCTCAGGGAAGTAGGGACACAGAGTTAGGGGAGGATCAAGAGCTCCAGAAAGCAGACCAGGAGTTAAGCTTTCCAGGTAGGCTGCAATTAAGGACAAATGGCATCCAACTGAGAAGATCTAATCAGTTGGCTCAAAGGAGGGCACTTAGGAAAGTGACATAAATAGCTGGAAGTTGGAGCTGGTAGTTTGCTGGAAGCAATGTTTGTGGAAATGTTGCAACCTGAATTTCTGTCAGTGAACTCTTGGATTGGTCTTTTACTTTGGTGACTGGACTATGTTTTTGGATTACAACTTGAGATGGTGAGATTGCTTGGCTTTGACCCTAGGAGAGAATTCAGGACTATTTGTATGCTTTGCCCTTGTTCGATGGCCTGCTGTGTATGACTACGGACTGCCTTTTTACTACGAGATAGTGATACGACTTACAATGATTAATGAAAAGATTGCATATTCCTAAGAAATATGCATTGAATTCCATGTGCAAACCTCTAAGAAAAAAAATTAATGCTGAAATTGTCAGGATTGCTCACATAGTCTTTATTCTATTCATAGAGGCAATATTTTAAGTACAGTAGAGTCTCACCTATCCAACATAAATGGGCTGGCAGATAGTTGAAAATATTGAATAATAAGGAGGGATTAAGGAAAAGCCTGTAAGGAGACCCAGGGGCAAAGTGTGTTAAAGCACTGAGCTGCTGAACTTGCAGACCGAAAGGTCCCAGGTTCAAACCCCGGGAGTGGCTTGAGTGCCCGCTGTTAGCTCCAGCTCCTGCCAACCTAGCAGTTCGAAAACATGCCAATGTGAGTAGGTCAATAGGTACCGCTCCGGTGGGAAGGTAACGGCGCTCCATGCAGTTATGCCGGCCACATGACCTTGGAGGTGTCTACGGACAATGCCGGCTCTTCGGCTTAGAAATGGAGATGAGCACCAACCCCCAGAGTCAGACATGACTGGACTTAACGTCAGGGGAAACCTTTACCTTTACCTTTTTAAAAGGAAAAGCCTATTAAATGTCAAATTAAGTTATGATTTTACAAAATAAGCAACAAAACATCATGTTTTACAACAAATCGACAGAAAAAGCAGTTCAATACATGGTAACGTTATATAGTAATTACTGTATTTACGAATTTAGCACCAAAACATCACAATGTATTGAAAACATTGACTACAAAAACATTGACTACTTAAAGGCAGAATGCCTTGGATAATACAGAACGTTGGATAAGCAAAGGTTGGATAAGTGAGACTCTACTGTACCATGTTTAAAATTGGGCAAATGTTTACAGTCTCCTTTCAAAGTGATATTGAGTTAGTTAGAATTCTACTTTAACTCATACCTTCTGCTTCTTATCCTTACTTGTAACTAAAATGTCCCACATTGTACTTTCTTTTCTTTTAAAACAACATTTTTAAAAAAGAAAGGAGACCTTGTTCAAATCCGAAATATATATAATTATTAACATATTCCTAGGGGAACATTGCAGCAATCTATATAAAAAGAATTTGCCTCAGAAATTTACACAGCAGGTTCCCTATTTTTCTTTGAATGAAAGGTACTCCGAATAGTGATTTAAAATAGAAGAAAGGAATGGAAACAAACAAAGTTTTCAGCTACTGCAGGGGGATTTGCAATGGTCAGGAGCAGAGAGTCCTGCTGTGTTATTTGGATAATTAGTCTCAATAGCAAGTTCGAACAAATTGTAATGTAGTGCAAAGACCTCCTTACAAGACTATTATGAGTGTGTGTGTGTTTGTGTATATTATAAAGTCTGTTCTTTTGTGTGATATTTGAGAATAATAGGATGAGGATAATATATTTCTTATATGGGAAAGTACTGTATATACTCGAGTATAAGCCTAGTTTTTCAGCCCTTTTTTAGGGCTGAAAAAGCTCCCCTCGGCTTATACTCGAGTGAGGGTCCTGGCCGGCTTCTATTCAGGTCGGCTTATACTTGAGTATATAGGCATTCAGAGTTGGAAAGTCTCATCTTATTAAAGTCTTATTATTATCTTAAATTACAGTTTTATATAAATATTCAAAAACATTTAACCTACTGATGCCTCAAATAATGCAATTTTATTAATATCTATTTTTATTTTTGAATTTGACCCGTAGCTGCTGCATTTCTCACCCTCGTCTTATACTCGAGTCAATAAGTTTTCCCAGTTTTTGTGGTAAAATTAGGTGCCTCGGCTTATATTTGGGTCGGCTTATACTCGGGTATATACGGTAAGTCCTGCACAATTAAACAGAAAATAACTAGGAACAGAATTTTTTTAAAGTTTTTTGTTACACAGTGCTATAGACAGCATAAGTGGAGCTTGTGTCTGTTGGGTACTATTACTGTTTATTTTGCCCCCTTTTCTCTCAAATATTAGTTTGTCAGAATGTATCAACTTTGTAGAGGTTAATTCTATAGGTGGAAGCAACTTTTTGTTTCTCAAGAAAAAAAGAAGAATCCAAATCTCTCTCTACTGCAGCTCTAAATGAGTAGTCCTTGATCATTTTTAGCTTTGTTTAACATTTCTACTAAAGTATGCATAAATGTATGAGTCTGGAGTTTTGAGCTGGGACAAAGATTTCTTATCAGAGTTGACAAAAATGTCTGGAAAAGCTTGATAGCCGCAATCCAATTCATGTATACATTCCAGGCATTGGAATTAGGGGAATTTACACCAAAATTCAAATGGAAGCTTTCGTTTCTCTGATCTACAAAAACCTTAAAGACAAATCTTACAATATTACAGCAAATCTAAAATATTAGTGGAGAAATGAATTGTAGATCAGATTCAAAGAGGCCCAGTGGAAGAGAATATGTTCACTTCCCACCAGGTTAATCTTGGCATTTCGTAAGGCAAACTATCGGTAAATGTGTACATACTAGTTAAATTCCCACTAAAAGTAACTTGGAAAACTTACTTTTAGGGATCAGAAGTCTCAGAATCCTTTTGAAGCTCTGATTATATGAATTATATAAAAGTAAAGGTTTCTCCTTGACATTAAGTCTAGTCGAGTCCAACTCTGAGGGGTGGTGCTCATCTCCATTTCTAAGCTGAAGAGCCTGTGTTGTCCATAGACACCTCCAAGGTCATGTATCTGGCATGACTTTATGGAGCACCATTACCTTCCTGCCAAAGCAGTACCTATTGATCTACTCACATTTGCATGTTTTTGAACTGCTAGGTTGGCAGAAGCTGGCACTGACAGCAGGCACTCACTCCGTTCCCTAGATTCGAACCTGCAACCTTTCAGTCTGCCATGTTCAGCTACTTGCAATACCTATTGATCTACTAAAATTTGCATGTTTTTGAACAGCTAGGTTGGCAGAAACTGGGGCTAACAACAGGATCTCACCCTGTCCCGTGGATTCAAACCATTGGCCTTCTGTTCAGCAAGTTATGCAGCTTAGCAGTTTAACCTGCTGCACCATCACACTGTAGTTTTGGGGGATTATATGCATTATAATCCCCCCCCAAACTACTGCATTTCTTTTTCATCATCCCAGTGACGAGAGCTTTATGGAAAACCCCTGAACTGCAACGAATAATTATATATTGAAACACTCTATCTCCTCCTTCCTCTAAGAGCCTCAGCATTTCCCATGGGCCTTTATTTAGAATTTATGTCATTAAACAATAGAACAAAGGTTACAAGGAGACAACAGGGAAAGTTAAAAGAAAGAGGTAATGCTGACGTACCCAAAGTATCCATGTGCTTTATTGGAACATAAGGGATGTAATTAACATCTAACCCAAACTAGGGGAAGAAAAAACATCCCTATTCCTAGACTTCATTAGCTGTTAAAAGAAAAGAGAGATTATGGGGGGGGGGGGGGAGAACCCATTGCCAGCAGAAGTTAATTAGGTGTGGTGCCAGATGATTTCTTCTTGTCTCAGAAGCTTGTAGGCCAGTTTAAGCATCTTTATTGCAGCTATAACCATTCTTGTGCTGGCATGCTCCTTGAGAAAAAGAAAACAAATGTCAGACTAATTGCAAGCCAGAATGCAATGAGTTTGATCCTCTTGAGTATGGGAACTTTAAATTCATGTGGCAAGACATAGCTGCTAATTGTATTAAAGTATTCTTTTTCCTGTTCAAAATACTTTCATTAAAAGTACAGAAATACACATAGTCTTATGAGAAAGTCAGCAAAAAAACCTCCCCCCAAAAGCTGGGACATTTGATAGTTGAAGGACTCTGGGATTTCTGTGTGAAGTAGAAGATGGAAATTAACTAGGAGGTTGTTATTTGTCTATCGAACATTTATATTCCCCTATTTCTGGGAAGGCGGGGAATCCCAAGGCTGCTTCGGGTAAGAATGAGGAAAGCAAAATAACATTTTGTGAAGTGCAGTGAAGGCAAGATTGTCTGTGATGTGATCTCATTGCCAAGTCTAATTGGTTTATCAGCACGATAACCATCAATTACCTACTACCAATGTGGCACCATCTCAATTAGATGGCTCAAATTGCCAAAGCTGGAAGAAAATGTCATCCAAAGTCAATTCAATGAAGAAGTAAACAAGGATAACAATAATGTACCCACTCTCCTCTCGCCACTCAGTGGCTGCATTGGAGTGAGTTGTGACTTAACAGTTGTATCAGGCTGTACAAGCTGAGTTCTCCTTGTGCTGTGTGTGGGTGAGTGTCGTTCCATAATCAGAGTACAGAATACCTTCTTCTGCAATAAACCTTTGGACTGCTATTTCAAAGCACCATCCATGAATATTTCTATGAGCTTGTCTTTCTCTGCTGATATAAATCCCAGCTAGTTCATGTACGAGGGTTATCCAGAAAGTAAATTACATTTTGGAATTTAAAATGAACACAATATAGGAGAAAACATTTACCATATGCAGTTGAAAGCCACACCTAAATACCACTTCTCAACTTATCATAGTGATGAATAAGCTTGGCAACTCCTCCCCCACAAAATTCTGCCACTTGCGTCCTCAACCAGCCCTTCCCGCAGCTGCACATCGTCACCAAAACGCTGCATTGCCAGGCAATGATGCGCAGCTGCGGGAAGGGGTGACCGGCTGGTTGAGAACGCAAGCGCAGAGTTTTGTGGGGAAGGAGTTGTCAAACTCATTCATCGCTATGATAAGTGCCTAGATTTGAATGGCGACTATGTTGAGAAGTGGTATTTTGGTGTGGCTTTCAACTGCATATGGTAAATGTTTTCCCCTATACTTTGTTCATTTTTAATTCCAAAACGTAATCTACTTTCTGGATAACCCTCATCCATCAAGTGACAATGGATCACTAGTCCATTTTTTTTGCTGACATAAAGGACAGGAAGATATTCACAATTTTTCAGATGTCATGCAATAAGTGATGTGTCCTGCTAAAAAAACTCTGGAACCAAGCAAACATGGGAGGTTTGGAAATGTCTTATAGTTTCAGTTTGATAGGAGCTGGACAAGTTTAGTCTGCAGAAGAGAAGGCTGAGAGGAGACATGATGAGGGCCATGTATAAACATGTGAGGGGAAGTCATAGGAAGGTGGCAGCAAACTTGTTTTGCTGCCATGGAGATTAGGATGCAGAACCATGGCTTCAAATAACAGGAAAGAAAGGAGATTCCACCTGAACATTAGGTAGAACTTCCTAAGTGTGAGAGTGGTTTGCTGTGAAACTCTCTGCCCCGGAGTATAGTGGAGGCTCTTTCTTTGGAAGCTTTTAAACAGAGGCTGTATGGCCATCTGTTGGGGGGGGGGGGTGCTTTGAATGGAATTTTCCTGCTTCTTGAAAGAAGGTTGGACTGGATGGTCCATGAGGTCTCTTCCAACTCTATAATTCTATGATTCTCTGCCACTGTTCCTACTTTTTCATAATTACTTTGAGATGTTATAAACTCATTGAAACTTTGGCTCATATCTACCATAACACAATGAGGTCACTTTGTCCATGCAACAACCTTCCTTACTTCCAAGGCCACTTTTCCCATCTGCTATTAGTTTGTAATGCTAATTTCACAACTGGTGCTTTGTTTGTGTTGCTTCTTGCTTTACTAGTTCCTCATCTTTCTTCTACAATCAATAATATGTTGCGGTATCTTTTTAAAGTGCAAATAGAACCAAATTAATATTTTGCAGGTATTAGAGCATTATATTAATTATTATACCTTACACTGTCAGTAGGAACCCAATCACAGCTGTCTGGTTAAAATATACATCAGACTGATATCAGATCGGATTACACAGTTTGGGGATCAAAGACCTTTTTTTCTTTCTAGTCTTCATCTTTTCGGTAGTAATCACAAGTGTTCCTTGAAAATTGCTAATTTATTCCTTTTGGGAGAAGCAGGCTTCTTCTCCATTCACCTTGGTACACTTTCAGCTAGGGAAAAAAAACCCTCCTCCTGCCTCTCCCCATAAAAGGAAGTTCTTCAAAAGCCTTTGAACAAGTTTGGTCAAATTCATCAGAGGATAATTCTGCTACTATATCCTTAATCTCTAAGGAGCTAAGCCCATGCTGATCACAGGTACATGATTTGTCTTTCTGGATGAGCAGAAGGCTCCCATTGCACAGTTTTCTAAGACGGGACTTCAGAAGTGCACTTGGAGGAGGTGGAAACAATAGCTTCAAAATGCAGCAAAATTATCATTGGTTAAAACGTTACCATTTTTATTGCTGTTAAAAACAGCAGGGCAGTGTCCCTCTGAATGTCAGCAAAAATGCAAAGTTATAGCAAATGGGTTCTCTATATGAATACAGATTTTTAACCCAGATTTTTTTTCTTTTTGAAGGAAGGAAGGGATGGAGGGAGGGAGGGAGGAAAGACGGACAGACAGGATTCATGTACTCTGATGGGACACAGGCAGTTCCCAAGTTATGAACAAGATTCTGTAGAAGGTGAATGAAAGTACTTTTTTAGGTGTAACGCCAGTAAACATATCTGTAACTGACTGATAAGTTGTGTACCTGTGTATGCTGAACACATGTAGGTTGTGAGAAAACCAAATGTGTGTGTGTTTTGTTTTGTTTTTACCAAAGTCTACTTTGTCTCTTGAGTGCATAATATAAACAAGGTGTTTTATGGGAGAGTAGATATATTTTGTTCACTGAAAAACACTTCTGAAGCACTGATATTTTGTTATCGGTCTAACAACTGAAGCCAAATTGCCTTGCATAATTATATCTGGTTGTATACCACAAGAGAAGATTCTACTCAAAGGAGTTTTTGGCTCTTCTCTGAAAAATCATGCTTTCCCAAAAAGTTATGATCTCTAAATGGTTATGAATGCCATTTTTCAAAAGCTAATGTTTTCCAAAAGTCTGGACTGGTTTAGATGAAAGGGTTGAGGCAAAAGGCATAAGTGGAAGAAAATGGACTTTGTGGGAACGGGTTCAGCTGCTGGTTCATAGGGGTTGGGGAATACTGCATTGGAAGGGAAGGGTGCTATTGCAATTCATTCTGTTATCGACCGCGTTTTAGGGGATCGGGCCCTTAAGGAGAGACCCGATCCGGTCCTGAGAGAACGGATCTTGGCGAAGCCAAAAGGAGAATTACGAGCCGCAATACAACCTGAAGCCGAAATGAAGAAGGTCCGCCAAAGTTGAAGGAAAATCCGCCAAGGAGTCTTTATTGAGCAATTCAGCTGAAGAGGACTCTAGTAGCGATCATTCGGTCTACTAGGGTACCATACAATCAAAATAAAGCCATATTTATACAAAATTTCAGTCTGACAGCCCTTTGAATTTCCCGCCCTGCTCCCCCGCCCATCTGATCGTTGATAGGCTAGAAGGTTGAACGAGGCGGGCTTTCGTTTCCCGCCTTGCTCCGTTGGCCCAATAGGAAGCTGCCTTTTGTCTCTACTCGGGCCAATCAGGAAAGAGAAGGCGGGAGTTATTGAAACAATGAGGTGACAGGACAGGAACTAGCGGATTAAGTCCTGCTAGACCGATTTCTAAAGGGTGCTTAATTTATTAATGGCAGCAATCAAGGGTGTCCGGGTTTCTGTCATGTATACAGATTTTAGATATGCCTTGGGGTGTCAGAGATGGAAGCAAAGATG
Organism: Anolis carolinensis; assembly: GCF_035594765.1. NCBI lineage: Eukaryota > Metazoa > Chordata > Lepidosauria > Squamata > Anolidae > Anolis > Anolis carolinensis. Next base: position 13,286,005 of record NW_026943819.1, on the reverse strand, counting down.
GGTGGTGATGAGCCATATTGACAGGCTCTGCAGGGTGCCTTCCTGAGGTGTCCTGTTTTTTTCCTTTGGGTGAGATATGACAATGTTTGCCATGGGGCGAATCACCTTTAGGTCAGCAAACTCCGAATTCGGCGACTCAAGCCCTATATTGTCCATGCAATTTGAATTTGATTGGATTTAGCGGTGGCAGATTATCCTTTTGTTTTTGGGAAAGGAAGCCTGGGTCATAGGAAATGGGATAAGTTCTGGGGTTCAGGTTGAGTTCAAAATATTTCCTATTTGATTTCATGACTTGACAATTATATGAAATAAAATGAAAAATAAAATAAAGTTGGAATATAAACCATGCTGGGAGAAATACATATTTCCCGGGGATCCCAAAGAGTACAAATACATATAGGCAGATAGATAGATTTCATGGAAATAAGGGAGAATCCATAAAAGTGAGTTACATTGCATAAAGGGGAATCATGAATGATATAAACAATTGGAAATATTTGATAAGAACGAAGTTCATAACATCTGGAGAACCCAGCATGGAAATTCATAAAAATGGAGTTTTAGCAGCATGATTTTACAATTCATGAAGTTAGCCCAACGATTAGAAATTCATATAACAGTGATTCATGAGGGTGTCCAGGTTCATAGAATATGAAAATTCACGGATACATTGGGAAAAGAGTTCATCTGTGGTGGAAGGAATTCATAGAAATAGCATGGGGAAGAGGTACATGTGAGTTGCAGTCTTTGGAAGTATAGGATTTCATAAGTTCAGGGGTAGGTTTGGGAAGAGTGTTCTTCTCATTCATAAAATTATGAAGGTGTGAATGAAACGCGGAGGGCGCCCGTCCAGGCACCCTCCTAGCAGCTGTAGAGAGGGTGAGGGTCCTTGGAGAACTATGTCTTCCCGGCAGGGAGAGCGATCCATCATCCACAGCTCACAGAATGGGCCGGTGATCTCTTAAACCCATCCCGCGGGTCGCGGGGAGAGAAAAGTCCGGGATAAGGCTTGGAAAGAGCAGTCGGCTTCCGTTTGACAGTCAGCTGTTCCGGAGCTTTAAACTGGACCGATTTTGGTTCCGCTGGTGGTCTTTGGGTCAGGAGCCTTAGGAAGGGTTAGAACTAAAAGAAGAGCGTGCTAGGGGTAATTTTGATAAAGATATGAGCCAATTTGTATCGTCCGCCGTATTAACCTATGGCGGAGGAGCCTCAGCCAGAGTTTAAAGGACGGACGGGTTAGTGAGAGGGAGGGGGAGGATTGCATGTAAGAAAAAGGAGTCAAGGAAAGACACAAAATAACCAGATAGAGAGTGCTACTGTTATAAAATGTATGCTACTTTTATTGGGGGGATTTGTTACATAGTTCAGGGAAGGGGAAAGTGAAGAAAAAAAGATCTTTTAATAATAGTCTGCTGCGGTCCCGCTCTGTTCCTTTTGCGATGGATCTGCGGAACTCTCTGCTGCGGGTTCAAATCAATTTGAATGCCGGTGTTTCGGACATCAATTCTGCCCTTGTTGCCTTTTTATTAGGGCAGAAACAAGGATTGGTGATCAATAGGTATCACTCCAGTGGGAAGGTAATGTCGCTCCATGTAGCCAAGCTGGCCACATGACCTTGGAAGTGTCTACAGACAACACCAGGTCTTCGGCTTAGAAATGGAGATAAGCACCAAGCCCCAGAGTTGGACATGACTAGACTTAAAGTCAGGGGAAAATTTTTATTTTTACCTTAAAACAAACCAATCTGCTGACCTGGTATAATAAGTCTCCCATTGCACTAAGAGTTTTAGAAAATATTCTGAGATAAATGAAGTGGATAATGGGAAAAATACTTTCTTACTGATCTTTATAAGTAGCTGGATGTGTTTTTATTTGACATGATTTTATTGTCAAGGAATTAGCCCTGTTCATCTGGTCAGCATAAAATGAAATGGGGGAAGGAACTTAGGAGCACCTTTCAGACTAGCTGGTTGATTTTAGCATGGGCTTTCACTGATTTCAATTCATTGTATGTATGTATACACTCCTATCAAGATGATTTTTAAATTAATGGATTTTGATATGTATTTTTCTTATATGGTCTTTTAAACTGGTATTATGTGTTTTAGCTGGTTAATACTTCTTTCCTTTCTGTTCCCATGGACAGGGAGCAACAACAGATTAAAAATACCAAAGATAACATCAGTGAGAAACATATGACATCAGAGCTATGATATTTAGAGAAAATATTGCCTCCTTTAAGCCTTTATAAGGTGAGGTTTTCCTGTGCGCCATATGCAGACCATCCCACGGAAACTATCCCTTTCCTCCAGGGTTTGTCACTTTCCTTGCTGTGACTCAATATATCAGTCACACTTGATTTGCAGAACACAAACCCAGAACATTTGCTAAATGGTGAACAAATCATCGCAGCAAGAACATCTGGTTTCTTAGCTCCATCTGAAAATAAATAAATATATTTAAAAGTCACCACCATCACTTCCTCACCCAGCAGATGTGTTATCTCTTTCTCAACCTGTCTGACAAGTGAATTATACAGCAGAGCTCTTTAAAGTTCAAACCATATTGCACGGCAGATGCTTTGATACTATTAATTCAGACACTCAATCCTGACTCCCTGTTGTCATCCCTTTCCCTGGAGACAATTTATGACCAGCTCCCATTACATGCTATCACATTAGGACAAATTAGTCATAAAGATGCCTTGACATCACTTCCTTCTCCCTGCTTCTGAAGTTTTACTCTCTGACTACTTTCTCACAGTTTGGGATGCTCTTTTTTCTATTTTCCTATTTGCTAGGAAGCAATCTCTGGTTGTTTCTTGTTTCTTTTTGCATTTGCCTTTTTTCCTGTTAAATCTGAGAGGGACATGTTGTAGAAAACTGTCCTCTCTGTCTAGTCAAGTTACCTGTGTCAAAATAGATATTATATAGTTCTTTGGAAGATATTTCCACCTTAAGAAATACACGGTAGTATCCTAGGTAAAGGTAGAGGTTTCCCCTGACGTTAAGTCCAGTCATGTCTGACTCTGGAGGTTGGTGCTCATTTCCATTTCTAAGCCGAAGAGCCGGCGTTGTCCATAGACACCATGCAGTGGCCAGCATGACTGCATGGAGCGCCGTTTTATATATGTAGCCTAAATAGGAAAAAAAAGTATCCTAGTTATGGTTTTTTTCCCCCTATTTAGGCTATATATGTGGATGAAACACTATCAACTAGACATGCACACAAAGTTATTCTGTTTGTATGCTGGTCAACAGTCTCCCTTCTTGAACTAACCAGGTGATCACAAGGATGGTGCTCGAATCTCTTCAGCTCATGAGGATGGGAAACTTCAATGCCTTCACCGACACTACCATCTAAGTAAATGGTTCCAAATTTCATGTTTCTCATGACAAATATTACTTTGTCCCAAATAGTATCCCTTCCCTTTCATGGTACATTCTAGATCTTGATTTCTGTTCTCAGTGAGATGATGGTGATCTGAAAATAAAGGAAATTTCTGTAGCCTACTTGCCATGGACAATGCGTTATCTAGTGAGGTTTAGAACTGAAGCTTTTGGAGGAGCAGGTAAGTGGTCTAACCCAAGACTTAGTGCTCATCCTATTGCCTAAACAGGTAATTCTGTAACACCTCAAGTTGATATTTTGAATGGAGAAAAATCAGGGTGGTGGACACAGTCATTTGTTAGTATTCTTTGTCATGGAGCAAAACCAAACCAGCACACTGTTCTCTAGGGATCTGAAAGCAATTAATTGAATGAGATGGCAACTAGAGTGACATTGGAAGCAAATTCAGAACAAGTCTGTCAAAACATACTCTAGAGTATATATAACTGAAGGTCTGACATGGTAGTGCTGGAAAAAAAATGCATTTTCCCACTGCTGCCACCTTTTGTGTCTGCAAAATGTAATCACACCACCCATTATGAAAAAAATGATTAGCATTTTGCAGATAAAATCACTTAGATTTGCTCTGACTTGGATACTATGGACTTAATCACATGCAGTAAAATCAGTATTTCTACACACTTAAGAAACGGCAACTGATGGTGTCCTTCACATGAAACAAGCTTCAAATGTGGAGTAAAGGTATCTTGCCATTTCTAAAGTGTGGGTTTTCCTGACAATTCCTAAGCTGGTTAGGAAGAGACTTGTTCTTCAATTCCCCATATAGAGACATGTAAAAAAGTACATTTTAACATGTGATGGAAATTTCCCCTTGCCCATTAAAGATAACGATGACGTCACCATGGAGGGAGAAGCCAAGATGGGCAGTATTGATTCCTTTCTTCCACCATTAACGTTTTGGGACCGAGGAGGAAGGAATAGTTTTTTATATCTCTTTTAAAATGTAAATAAATAGACTTGGCTTTTGAATTGTGAGCTTCTAAAGAGAAATTGTAATATCCAAAGAAAACGGGGAAGGAAACAGTGGGAGAAGTATGTCTCCTGTGCAATGAGAAGGCAAATGGATAATTAGGAAAGAAAGCAGAAAGAGGGAAACCATGAGGTGGGGGTAGGAAAATCATCCATTTAATTTCCAAATGGGGAAAAGTCTAGGGAAATGCAACAATCCCAAACACTTTACTTATCCCATGTGATGAAGTCCTATGTTGCTACAGATCCAAGTGGTATAACTAAGGCACAGCTCTCCGCATGTTTTGGACTTCAACTCCCAAAATTTCTAACAGCCAGTAAGCTGGCTGGGATTTCTGGGAGCTGAAGGGTCATAGTTTGCCCATGCCTGGTAAAACACTCTATCCTGCATGTCTAATTCTTGCAGCCTGAGGTCATTGACAAATTCCTTGGAAAATTGGGAACCACCATACATGTCCTAGATTTTTGCATTTCCTGGCTTATGGAACATAACTGAACCGATCTAGTTGAGTAAATAAAGTGAGCAGTCAATAATTCTTTAGAGAAAGGCAGCATGTGCTTGTACCCTAAAGAGGTTGATAATTTCCAAAATGTGGGCGAAACTGGAAGCAAATGTAGATATCCTGCGCACTCAGGTTATTGCTCTCTTCCTCTCAAGTGGCTAATCTTTTAGTATGCTGGAAATTTCCACAAGCAAGGAACTGACAAACCAAGTTGATTCAGTATCTTTTCTTAAAATACTTCTTGTGCTAGAGGCATTAGCCTTATGGATTGAAAGTGAGGACTATTTCTGAATTTCCATTTTCGGAGTCATTTAAATCTGCTGGGAAGAAAAAAAATCTAAGCATGCATGGCTGCCTCCGGTCCATGCAAATTTCAGGTTCAGCCCATCTTGGTATTTTCTGGTGGCTCACAGCATGAACACAGCCTTTTCCTGGAAGCTGTGAAGAGAGAGGAACAGAAATGTACAGAGGAATAAAACGGCACTGGTTGGATATTGTACTTTCTCTCCTAATGATATGGAAATTTCAGACTGTTACTAATGGAATGAAAGATCAAACAACCTGGGGGAAAGGCAGCACTTAGAACCTGGTACTGTCAGTAAGACTTAGGTTTCTAGGGGATGGGAGTCATCCAATTCTATCCCGAATATTTCAACATCACTTCATTATGTTCTGTTACCTGAAGTCAGATAGTATTTTTTAAATAAAAGATTGAAGGTAGAGTTATATGTAGTAGTATTTATATGTGTGTTTACATTGTGTGTGTCTGTGTCAGTGTGCTTTAGTGGTCTGAGCACTGAACTACAACTCTACAGACTAGAGTTTGATTCCTTCCTCAGCCACTTTATGTATAACAGTTAGTGTTTAATTCATGGGTAAATCAAACACAAACTTTCATAGACTAGAGCCCACTTTCCCAGTGGCATGATTTATAATCTTTTTCATCTAGACTCAACCATCCATATGGACATTGGATTTTGGAGTACTTAAGAATTTGGGATAAAGACTGCTTGGCCAATATATATTTGTCAGATTAGGTTTTTAGTGATGTTAGTGGTAATAATGCAAGTGTTATTTAAATTAGTGAGGAGTTCTCATCACTCTTTGCTCATTCTTTAGTGAATAAGAGGATTTCTGCTTTTTGGATTCATCAACATTCATTCTTTGTAATTGGGCATCTAACTATTCTCATTACAGTTTCCCCAAAGGGAAACTGAATATATAAATTCAGGCTGAATATACTCTTGTCTTTCCATTTGGCATTGGTCATTTCCCCCCATTGATTAGAAACACAGGTGCAGGAAGACTGGGCAAAGAGTGAAGAGCTTAACATTTAGGGGTTCCTTCAGCATGCCATCATATTTATTATTCCTAGAAACAGTTCTTCAGTTCTGAGCTTGATATTTTGTACACCGTAGCTGTTATGATTCATGGTATGCTAACAAGACCCAGTAAAATATGCTGAATGACCCAAAAGTCATGACCTAGAGAGTACAATCAAAATGCCTATGTTTACCATGGGGATGGAAGAAAATACTTTTAATTTCCTGGATAGGGAACTGTGATTTTTTTGTTTTGTTTTGAACTTAAGGTTTTGCTATAAATCTACTCACTTTTTGAATAGGATAAATAATTATTTGCCAAACATATAGCAAATCTCAGAAATCAGCTACCCTAGTTCCCTTTTAACAATTAATATTTATGGCAATGATTCAAACCCAGAGTTCCAAAATAAATGGAAAGGATGAGTCATTAAGAGTGAAGATAGTTGGTGATTAATTCAACAAGCCCCCAGTAATTACTAAAAATAATAAAACTTCACATTACATTGAAGTGCTAAATAATTTTTCTAGGAGGATTGCATTACACTGGGAGCAATGCAGTGTGCTATTTAGAAAGACAAGTTCCGTGAAATGTCAATAGTTTTGTATTTGCCTTAGAAAATTAGCTAGACATAAGAAGAAAAAAACTAATATTATTTTAAATATTGAATATCCTTTCATTAGCAAAATTAGGTGCTTGATCTTAATTGCATTGGCATCACATTAATGGTTCCTGTTTGTGGCACTTTCAGCATTAAAAAACCATCTAAAAAGATAGGAATGAGTTTCATGTTCTAAAATGGAAAATAGAAGTCATTTGAAAGATCTCTTGAAGTAGCAATGATTTTGAATCAGAGAAAAGCTACAGTGGTGTTTCGAAATTTCATCATTACCATTAAGCCTTTAGAATTTCAGGCTTCTGACATTATCTGGTCTTGCTTTTGAAATGAAATAATTTGGAATTGTCTGAGGTTTTTGTACATGAACCGTTAGTTCCATTGTGACTTTTCCTGGTCTGCATCAATGATACTTTCTACACTGACCACTTAAGTCAGTTTCAAATTACAGTAGAATCTCGCTTATCCAACCTCCACTTATCCAACGTTCTATATTATCCAATACAGTCTGCCTTTTTAATAGTAATTGTTTTTGTAGTCAATGTTTAAATACATTGAGATATTTTTGTGCTAAATTCATAAATACAGTAATTACTACATAACATTACCAAGTATTGAACTGCTTTTTCTGTCAATTTGTTGTAAAACTTGATGTTTTGGTGCTTAATTTGTAAAATCATAACATAATTTGAGGTTTACTAGGCTTTTCCTTAATGCCTCCTTATTATCCAATGTTTTTGCTTATCCAATGTTCTGCTGGCCCATTTATGTTGGATAAGCGAGACTCTACTGTAGTATTAAAGACAATGGTTTCACTGTACAGATGACTCCATAGGAAATCCTGAAACCAGTTTGAGGCTCAGGTGGTGATGACACAAACTACAGAGCGGTGATGCAGATTAAGAGCTTACTTTAATGTGTTTTCATGGCAATTTGTTGTTTGCCTTCCCATCACACTCACACGTGGAAACTTAAGAGCTGGCATTCATCTTGCATTCATCACATGGTCAGTATTAATTTGTTTTAATCAGGAGAAACAACAATATCTGAAAGCCAAGAGATCCCTTGCTCCACCCAAAGCCCCCCTTACATTAGAAAATACTGACACCAGTTTAAAATCACTTATTTCTGTGGGATAAAATTGTTCTGCCCCAAACCCCATATGATACCAGAGAAAGTGCTCCAGGTTAAAACCATTTCTTTCCATGGAATAATATTGTTTTGCACCAAACCCCATATTATATGAGAGACAATGTTTCAGGTTAAAACTATTTCTTTCCATGGGATAAAATTGTTCTGCACCAAACCCCATATTATACAAGAGACAGTGCTCCAGGTTAAAACCATTTCTTTCCATGGGATAAAATTGTTCTGCCCCAAATCCCATAGGATACAAGAGACTGCTGAAGGTTGGTCAATGAAACAGAATGGGAAACTTTGATGGTTCCCAGACCATCTGTTTTTCAGTTGGAACCATGAGAGAAAAGCATGGTAAGAGGTAGGATCTCTGAACACAATTGCTGGCCCATGTTCAGAGTTCCCTCCTTTCAGGACATTTCTGCCTCTTTTCAACCCTGGAACATGCGATGAGCTCTGTGCATGCTTGAAAGAGGCTGAAGTGTCCTACAAGAGGGACATTTCTCAATGTGATGAAGTTGATTTCCGGAGTTCCCTCCTTTCAGGACACTTCTGCCTCTTTTCAACCAAGGAGGGACTTGCATGATGGCCGGAAGTTGTTTAACTCATGTGATAAACTCACTGCCTCTCCATGCTAGAAAAAAACCCTGAAGTGTCCTACAATGGGGAAATAGCTCAGTGTGATAAGTGGCAAGTCGTACAATTCTTTTAGTAAGTTGTAACTCTATTAATTCAATAAGACATTTTCACAGAGGCCATTCCTTTCCCAGGACCAAGCCCACCAAAACGGGAGAATCTGGACCCTTCGTTCCTACCTGGAGGTGCCCATGAAAACTGGAACCAAGGCTCTGACACTCCTAATACCCAAGGAAGTTGCTCCACACCAAAGTAAATTCCCCTGGTGTGATAGGAGCAAGGGAACTGGCATTCAGAAATCAGAGAAACAAAGCACTTGCTTCTTAAAGACTTTGGAATTGTATCTTCAATTACATTTGGGTGCTGAAATGGGTGCTGAAATTATTCTATCAATTAGATTTGCATTTTTCAAAAGAAGAAGAAGAGGAGGAGGAGGAGGAAGAGGAGGAGGTGGTGGTGGTGGTGAATGTGAAGAAGAAATAGTGGGATAATAGAATACCAACACTACCAACAACAACTGGATTTAAACATAATCAAGATGACGCCAGAACAGAACGATTCTTGCATTTATTACTTAACCAGAGAATAATATTTTTTTGAAAAGAGCATGAAGCTTTTAAAATATTCAGGAGAAATGTTTATGTATATAGAGAGAGGCATGGAAGGAGACTAGGAAAAGTAAACTACAAAACACGCACACACAAATGCACATACACAAGTTGATTGAACACTTCATCTGAGTGGAATGCATTGTAGTTTCGGCTCACAGACAATAAATGTTATACGTTTACAGTTAGCAGAAACGAGGACTGTCATCCCCAAAGGACTCTGAATACATCTTTTTTGATGACAGGCCGTTAACATTATGGATAGCATCTGCTCAAGCTTTTATCGTGATTTAAATTTGTTTTGCATTCCCCACGCCAGATCACAGGGAGAGAACATTGAAATGGAAGCAAATCACCAGATACAAATGTTATTAATATCTCTGCGATCATCCTAGTGCAGAGAGTTGAAGTTTATAAGTGAATAGGAATGCAATGTACTTTGTCGACTTCAGTATTTCCTTCAATAAATGGAAGGTGTACTAATGTGGAGATTTCTCAGTTGGATGTATAACACTGAAGCTTTAGTAGTCTTGGTTTTGTTATTGACATTATCTGAATCTATTCAAATGTTTTATAGCAAAAGCCTTCTTGGCCAATTTGTTGCTGGCACTTGAAAGGATACACAATACCAGTAGTTTCCTACCAGCTGAAATTGTTAAATAGCCCAGGACACTATTTTTTTAAAAATAGATATATGAATTAGAAATGAATGGGGATACTATTTCAGGTTTTCTCAGTTTTGCCACATATTGAGTGCATTCCATGCCATGTCTCTCCTATTTAAAAAAAAAAAAAGGGGGGGGGGTGTCTCAATTTGTACATCTATATCAGTGGTTCCTAACCTTCGGGTGTTTTGGCCGTCAGCTTCCACTGGGATTTCTGGGAGCTGAAGTTCAAAACACCTGAAGGCCCAAAGGTTGGGAACCACTGATCTATATGGATACTTGCCCTAAGGCAGGACTGAATAAAGTCAATGGCATCATATGACACGTGGAACCAATTCCTCCGCGATGACTAAGAGCTCTTTAGACCTCTGTGGACACTGCAACAACATCAACAAAATGATATGTACCATCTATCCCCAGGGAAAGCAGGATGGCCATATAATAGCCATGTTTAAATACTTGAAAGGATACTATATTGAAGATGGAGCATGCTAGTTTTTTGTTTTTTTGCCACTCCAGAGACAGCTCAAAAGATAGTCCCTTTTAAACATTAGGAAGAACTTCCTGATAGTAAGAGATGTTCAGATGTAGAAGATACTGTCTTGGACTGTGGTGGAGTCTTCTTTTCTGGAAGATTTTAAATAGAGGTTGAGTGGCCACCTGACTGGTGTGTTTAGATTGTATGTTTCTGTATGAAAAGGGGTTGGGCTAGTATCTTCTAACTCTATGGTTCTGGTGTTCATATATCTGCACAGTGGTGTCATAGAGAGCAAGGATTCATTAGAAGGGATGTTCCTGTTCCCAAAAGGAATGAGTCAACCATTCTCTGTTTTAAATAGAAAAGGCTAGATTTCTGTCAAATATTTGGAGAAACTTCTTAATGGGAAAAGAAGCCTGAGAATAGAAGAAATTACCATGGACAGCACTGGTTTATCTTTGAGATTCTCAAGATGAAGCTGGGACACTCTTGGTTGGGCAGAATCTAGTATGATGATGATGATGATGATGATGAATAATGATGATGATAATAATAATAATGATGATGATGCTGATGATGATGATGTTGCAATCCCAGGTGATAGCAGGATTGAAGAAAAACAACTGGAAAAGCTGACACGATATGAGGATTTAAAGATCGAATTGCAAAGACTCTGGCACAAGCCAGTCAAGGTGGTCCTAGTGGTGATTGGCACACTGGGTGCAGTGCCTAAAGACCTTGGCCTGCACTTAAACACAATCGGCACTGACAAAATTACCATCTGCCAGCTGCAGAAGGCCGCCTTACTGGGATCTGCACTCATTATTCGCTGATACATTACATAGCCCTAGACACTTGGGAAGTGTCCGGCGTGTGATCTAGTACAGCAGCCAGTAGAGTGTCTGCTGTGGACTCATCTTATTGTGTTTCAAATGGAACTTATGCCTCAAGTACTCCCAGCAGTAAAGAACTGGTGGGATCACAAACCTGCAAAAGTATTGGAAAATGAGCACGCAAAGATACTGTGGGACTTCCAAATCCAGACTGACAAAGTTCTGGAACATAACACACCAGACATCACAGTTGTGGAAAAGAAAAAGGTTTGGATCATTGATGTTGCCATCCCAGGTGTCAGTCGCATTGACGAAAAACAACAGGAAAAACTCAGCCGCTATCAGGACCTCAAGATTGAACTTCAAAGACTGGCAGAAACCAGTGCAGGTGGTCCCGGTGGTGATGGGCACACTGGGTGCCGTGCCAAAAGATCTCAGCCGGCATTTGGAAACAATAGACATTGACAAAATTACGATCTGCCAACTGCAAAAGGCCACCCTGCTGGGATCTGCATGCATCATCCAAAAATACATCACACAGTCCTGGACACTTGGAAAGTGTTCGACTTGTGATTTTGTGATAGGAAATCCAGCATATCTATCTTGTTTGCTGTGTCATACAATAATAATAATAATAATAATAATAATAATAATAATATATCTTATATGCCGCCTCCATGACCCTATGTTTTGCAAGTCTACTATTTAAGCAATGTCCTAACATCAACAGAAGTTATGTTATTACAGAGGAAACAAAAAGAGCTCAGAGATTGCATTAACATAAGCTTTGGTAATGTATTATATTGTGGAAAGAGGCATCGAGACACTGATTCTTGGTATCAACACAATGGCATTATGAGTATGGCATCATTTTCATTTTTGAAATATTGGACTGGGTAAACAGACGTACACTCACTTTTTTGTTGCTTTCAAAGTTGTATGCTTTTAGTCAAAATATTCATTTTCAGAAACCAACAGGAGGTTGTCACAAGGCTATTTTCTTTGTAGAAAAATGGAAACAAGCAAAGATGATACAACAGAAAGAGCTGAGAAAGGTGTAAACTATTCACATTTGTTAAAGAAAATCAATATTATTGGAATTAAAGTTGAACACGAGGGACAGCTGTCAGAGACAAGGCTAACAAGAACAGAATATCTTTAGAGGAGATTAACTCCCTGTCCATTTTCTGAATAGATGTGCTGTTGAATGGAAGTGAAGGAAAGCAGGAGAAGGGATTATTTTACAAGACAGCAAAAGGATTGATGCATTGGCATATTCACATGATAGTTGCCCAAGCGTGTCTTTGGGGATTGCAAGCAAATCCCACGAGACTTTCTTTCCAAGTAATATCTGATTAGTGGCTCAGAAATACTGCCAGTCAGATTCACAGATGATCCTGATTTCTCATGTTTTAGGCAGTAGGAATTCTCACTAGCCCACTTTGCACATGCCACGCATAATTTTGTAAACTCTATAATAGATTAGAGGCTTATAAATGGTGCACTGTGTGGAAGACAGAGAGAGCCTTCCTGCCTCTCTATGGGAATTTGGGTTTATCCAATGACATATATTGGCAGTAGATCAGGGTTAGGCCAAAGGAGGTGTGATGATCACATGAATATAAGCAAAGTTACACAGTGTCAGGGTAAAAGCTTGTTTCTTTTTTGTTTTCGTCTTTTCATTATATACTCTTCAAAGATTTGCCAGTCTGTTTCTCTTGCTGGTTTTCCATGGTGTTTCTTCATTAGGAATGTCAACTTGTCCATATTTTTTTATTTCCCATATCTTCGATATCCATGAATCGATTGTGGGTGTCTGTGTTAACCTCCATATCTTAGCAAAAACTTTTCTGGCTCCTATGACTAGGTAATTTAAAAACTTTTACTCATTTGTGTCTAATTTCCAGTTTGCTATACCCAGTAGGTATAATTCTGTTCTCATTTGGAATTTCTTTTTCAATATCTTCTGGCATTCTTCGTGGATTTCTTTCCAGTAATTCTTTGATTCCGTGCAGGTCCACCACATGTGATAGAATTTGCTCTCGTGCTCTTGGCATTTCCAACACTTTGTCTGCATATTTTTGTTGTAGTGGCCTAATTTCTTCAGGGTGATATACCATCTGTATTGCATTTTGTATTAATTTTCTTTTAGGTCAGTGGCATATGTGAATTTCATTTTCTTGTTCCAGATTGATTCCCAATCCTCATAACTGATTTGTCTTCCAATATCTCTGGCCCATTGAATCATGCATTCCTTGACATGCTCTGTCTTGGTGTTCCATTCTAATAATTTCTTATATGTCTTTGTAATTGTCTTGTCCTTGGATTCCAGCAGTTTCTCCCAGTCGAATTGTTTCATCATGAATCCCTCTTGTTTGTCCTTGTTGTATTGTTCCTTTATTTGTCTTTAATGGAGCCATGATAGTTGATTGGAACCATGATAGTTAATTGCTTCTCTGCCTTTTGGCTAAGATCAAGGGTTAAAGCCTGTTTCATCCAGCATTCTCTTTGGCTACAATGGTCCATAAGATGTCCCTGAAAAGTCAGTAAAGAGGAATGGGTCAATCTTTTATTGCTGCTTTTTTGGATAGTAGGTATACTGAGGCTCAGTTGTGATGCGTTGATGTAGAGCAGGTATGGGCAAATGTTTTTTTGCCTTGAGGCTGCACAGCGGCACCAGCCGGGAGGGAGGGAGCCTGGGCATACGCTGGATGGGGAGGGCTCAGGCCCAGGAGAGGGCAAGGCCAGGAGGGGGCAGGGCAGCCCAAGTCATCCTCAGGTTGTCCTCCAGCATAAGGACCCATTCTTATGCTGGGAGGGAGGCTGGACATGCGGCAACTGTCCCGATCCTCCTCCCCATCCACCTGCCCTGATCCTTGGGCTGTCTTCTTGGCATTATGCTGGGAGGAGGGCAAGACAGGTGGTGATAGAGTGCTCCACATGCCTTCCTCGAGCCATTCTCTTCTTATAAGGATGGGACCGCTCGCACCATCTTTATGCCAGGAGGAGGACAAGACACACAGTAGCTGAGAGCACTCCAGAGGGCTCTCAGTTGCTATGTGCCTTCCTCCCCCATCTTTTTGGCCTAAGGATATGTCAGGCTGCCATGTCCTTCTGCAGGGGACAGGGAAAATTGGGAGGACCTGAGGTAAGCACCCAGGGGGTCTTAGTTTGCCCATGCCTGACATGGAGCCACCTCAGCTAGCAACTATAGCATAGAATCATAGAATCATATAATAGTAGAGTTGGAAGAGACCTCATGGGCCATCCAGTCCAACCCCCTGCCAACCAGCAGGAAATCACATTCAAAGCACCCCCGACAGATGGCCATCTAGCCTCTGCTTAAAAGCCTCCAAGGAAGGATCCTCCACTACACTCTGCAGCAGAGAGTTCCACTGCCGAACAGCTCTCACAGTGAGGAAAGTCTTCCTGATGTTCAGGTGGAATCTCCTTTCCTGTAGTTTGAAGCCATTGTTCCGTGCCCTAGTCTGCAGGGCAGCAGAAAACAAGCTTGCTCCCTCCTGCCTATGACTTCCCTTCACGTATTTGTACATGGCTATCATGTCTCCTCTCAGCCTTCTCTTCTGCAGGCTAAACATGCCCAGCAATTTAAGCCACTCCTTATAGGGCTTGTTCTTCAGACCTTTGATAATTTTAGTTGCCCTCCTCTGGACACTTTCCAGCTTGTCAACAATCTCCCTTCAATTGCGGTGCCCAGAATTGGACACAGTATTTCAGGTGTGGTCTGACCAAGGTGGTATACATGGGGAGCATGACTTTCCTGGATCTAGACACTAGACTCCTATTGATGCAGGCCAAAATCCCATTGGCTTTTTAAGCAGCCACATCACATTGTTGGCTCATGTTTAACTTGTTGTCCACAAGGACTCCAAGATCTTTTTCACATGTACTGTTGTCGAGCCAGGCATCGTCCCCCATTCTGTATCTTTGCATTCCATTTTTTCTGCCGAAGTGGAGTATCTTGCATTCTCCAGCACATCTCATTTAGTGCCAATCATTGTATTTTATGATGGCAGGCTCCTTAGTTCAAGGATAGAAAAATATATGGCCCTCCAGATATTGTTTAAGTATGATTCCGTTTGCTCTTTGAAACATTCACTATTTTCTAAGAAAGGGTTCATTCATGGGCAGGTTGTCTCATGCTGTATTTCTGCAACCTGATTCATAAAGGAAACACCATCTTCCTGTACCTAGAAGAATGATGCCCTTTACAAACAGACCTTATAATTTCTACCATGTTTCTCAGATTTGGTCCTAGATCCCTAGAGATTGGGTTCAACATGGCAGCACAAATTAAGCTACTGGGTATAAGTTTAGTCAGGTATCCCTGTAACATGGGGAGATAGGAAAAGGAGGGAGGGAGTTACAGGTGTGGTTGAGATTTCTGCCCCTTTTCTCAAGCCCTTTGTAGTTTGACCTAGAAGACAAGAAGCACCGAACCTATCATGATTCATGAGTAGCAGCTCATTCCATCTGCTTCATTCCTTTCGTACTGAGCACCTGCTAAGTTGTAAAGGGAATAAACTTCAACATAAATAGGATTTGAGGAAAATTAAATCATAGCCATCTCACCGTCATGTGTGAACTATTTTCCATCCTATCTGGGGTTCTAATTGAAAGATCAGCTCAGGGCCCAATTAAGAAACATATTTGCAATTATTAGTCAATTTATCATTTGTCATTGAGCAGCAAATGGGGGAAAGGGAAAGAAACAATGGGAGGGATAGAGAAACCCTTCAGCATCGCATCAGAAGACATTTCCAATATCTTGTTCAAAGTGTCATTAAATGCTAAGCTCCAACAATAGAGGAGACAACTCAAAGCTCTTGGCAGCATGCTGACAGACTTCTTCACATTATGGGAGAAACTCAATTTCACTGCTTTTCCAGTCTTAATACTTTTTGAGAGCTTTTGGTCTGCATTGATTTGTTCAATGTTGCTAGTTCCTCACTTTAGGGCTGTAAATACCTCCCTGCTTGCAACTTCTTATCCTTAAAGGTGGGCTTGGATCATGAGAGATTGGTGCTAACGCTATCACATAAATTAAGCTGGATAGATATTTTCAGGCTTTAGCTCAATTCCACACATAGCAGTATGACCTAGGGTGCATCTTCACTGCAGAATCAATGCAGTTAGATGCTACTTTAACTGCTATTGTTCCTTCCCCCAGAGGTTTGGTTTGCATTTTTTATAGTTGTAGGAATAGCATCTGTTTGCATTTGTTCCAGGGTTGCTGCAGATTCTGTAGCAGTCTGAGAGTTTAGCCTGTTTGCAAGTCTTTGCTGCTTGCAACCTGCAAATGTATCAGTTTGTTCTGGAGACCGCCCCTTTTCCTGGGGATAGAAGGTTCCATTTTGAGAAGCCTAGTCTGCCTTCTAGACTGAAGGAGAAACAACATAGATGTGCTTGTGTGGCCAAGCCAGGCCAACTCTGAAAAGACCATCGTAAGTACTGACCTGCCTTTAAAACCAGTGCCAAGCATAGATAGGGGAAGGACCTGTTCTTTCTAATAGCTTTGGCACTGGGGCAGAGAACATCTTTTGATTTCTTTGCCACTGGAGGAAGCCCTACCAACTTCGCCTCAAAAACTAGCTTTGAGCTTAGATAGAGATCTTTTGAAAGAAGCTCAGAGCTAGGGTGGAGGATCTCTGGACCTCTTTGCTTTTGGTGGAAGTTAACCCAGCAACCTAAAGGGGGAAAGCAAGCAAGGAACATCTGCAAGGTTTTATAAGTGGTCTGTTTTTATTTGCAACTTTAATTACATGTGCCAAGTTTGCCAAGGACTTTGTGAAAATAAAATTTTGTTTGATTGTTCTACATGAAGTGCCTTTGGTTACTGGGATTTCCAGAGCTTCTAAGTAAGGCCCCTGCAGTTCACCTGGGCAAAGGAAGAAGCACATCCTAAAGCTTAAAAAGGTGCCTGGGTGTGATGGCATAGCTATGCCTCAATGCTATGTAATCATGGGAATTGCCAGTCTGCTACTGAGCACAATTCAGAGTGCTGGCTTTAGCCTATAAAGCCCTAAATGGTTCCAGCCTAGTTTACCTGTCAGAACGTATCTTCCTCTTTAAGCCAACTAGGTGCGGTTGGTGGGGACAAGAGACAGGATCTTCTCAGTGGTGGCCCTATGGCTATGGAAGTCCCTCCCTAATGAAATTAGATCAACCCCCTCTCTCCCGACCTTCAGGAAAAGGCTAAAGACATGGATGTGAGATCAAGCGTTCAGTTAGTAACACACTCGAGAATATGTAATAGTGCAATGATGATTTAGAATGTCCAAGGATTGCGATTTTGAATAACGTGATTTTAAATAATTGTTTTATGGTTTCATGTTTTTAATGACTGTTTAATGTATATGTTTATTTTACTATGTATGTATGTTTGCAAGGCATTGAATCAGTGTCTATATATGTAAGCCACCTACATATTGTATATACTTGAGTATATGCCTAGTTTTTCAGCCCTTTTTTAGGACTGAAAAAAAAACCCACCTCGGCTTATACTCGGGTGAGGGTCCTGGTGGACTTATATTCAGGCCAGCTTATACTCAAGTATATATGGTATATTTATTATTTTTCTCTATTATTATTGGTATTGTTACATTTATTATTTTACTCTATTAATTATTATTATTACATTTATTATTTTACTCTATTGTTGTTACTTTTACATTTATTTTACTGTATTTTTATCATTATTTAATACATTTATTATTTTACTCTATTATTACATTTATTATTTCACTCTATTATTGTCAAAGACAGAACGCCACAAGATAAAAGATAACAGAGTTTATTGGAGTTACAGAACTCAAAATGCCCGTAAAAGACAAGGGCTAGGCAAACACTGGCCTTAAAAGTAAAAGGAGACAAGAAAAACATTCAAAAGATAAACCGGATTAAACCGGAGTTTAATCCGGGTAAAATCAAAACAGCTTGCTTCAGCCTGGGAATAAACAAAACAGAAGCTGGTGAACAAAGAGTTCAAAGGAATGCAACTAATTGGCAGCAGATGCTTCTCTGCTGCCAAAAGCTATGTTTGAGTAACTTTAAAGGTTACTCCTCCACACAGCAGGCAGATTCCCGATACAAACACAGCAGACGAGGGCATAAGCAGTCAGCGAGGTCCCAATCCGTTCCGAAGGTCGTAAGGTAGATGCAGACGTTTGTAGTTCACCAGTTCCAACACAGGTAGGAGAATCCGAGGCCGTAGTCAAGAAGTCCGTATGTCCAGTACAAGCAGATGGCGTCCGTCAAGAAGACGACGGAAGGTCAAAGCTATTAAGATTAAGCAGAGGTTGCACAACAAAACCCCACACAATTCCTCCCGCCGTCTGAGCCCAATGTCCAGGATAACTTACGTAGTCAGCAAACGAATCACACCCGTCTTCAGGAAAACTTCCCACACAGATCCCAAGCGTTCGTCCAGATTACCTTGCCCAACGCAATTTGCTATTGCTCCCAAACCCCATTTTATGCCAGTTACAAGTCCTCATCACTATCAGCTGCCCTCCTTAGCCCGGGCGTTTCCTCATCACTTTCCTCATCAGAACTGGAACACCTTTGACTACGCCCCACAGCATCCCCAGCTGTGGATCCCGTCCCATCCCTCCAGCTTGCCCATGGGTCTAATCCTGAAGGTCCCCAATCGCCTTCCATACTATCATTGCCAGTGGCACCCAAATCCTCCCTTACACGAGTCCATTCCATGTCATCCTCTTCCGAGCTAACCATCTCTTCTTCCATTCTCTCAGTAAACCCTTCAAAATAATCCTCGTCAGATGGTTCTGCAAAGATATCTCGCAGCCGCTTTCTTTCTCGCTCCTCGAGAGTATCTGACTCTCGAGGAGTCTTACGCCCACGTCTCCCAGTAGCAGAGCCATGAGGCTCAACCATAACAATTATTAAAAGGATACATAAGCACATTTACAATGAAGAAGATGAAAATAATGATTTAATCAGAGTTAACAGTCATATCTTAAATTACAGTTTGATGTAAAGATTCAAAAACATTTAAACTACTTGATGCCTCAATTAATGTAATTTTATTGGTATCTCGGCTTATACTGGAGTCAATGTTTTCCCAGTATTTTGTGGTAAAATTAGGTGCCTCGGCTTATATTCGGGTCAGCTTATACTGGTATATATACGGTATATATGTAACCCCTGCGAGGTTGAGAAAACCATAGTATAAATATGGTAAATAAATTAATACATTGTTGTTTGATGAAGTAAGCACCCTTTGACGGAGAAGGCTAACAGCCTTATAACACTACAACTCCCATGAATCCATAGCATCTAACCATGTGTGTCAAACTGCATTAATTCTACCATGTTGATGTAACCTCAGAGAGATTAAAATTGTAGGCCAATAAAATCTGGAGCACCATAATTTCCCATCCTTGCTCTAGATGTTGCTACTTAATTAAGTCTGCATTGTACTTCCTACAATTCATTTTAAAACCATTACAAGCTGCTGATGAAGGACTTATTGTTTTTCATCTTTCTTGTCTCTCTTCCTCGTTCTTTTAAAGTTTATTCTGCAGCTTAATGAAGAATTGATGAAATAGAAAGCTTTGTGACATTTTCATTGCTCCAAATAAAGGAACTTTCCTACTTTTAATAATAGCTTAAATTTATAGATAGAGTTTGTGAGTTATTATGAATAAAAAAACAATAACTCTAAGCCAGTGTGGATTGTACAATGGTTATTGAAATAGCAGAATTGGATTACTTCACCTAACTGTGAACTTTGTCTGCTAAGAATACAATGCTGAGATCTTGAGCTTGCCATTTCTTAAAACCAGATGTCTTCCCGAAGAACACTGGGTCAATTTTCTCTTCTCAAACCTGGCAAACATGTAAGTTCTGGTCTGGCTTGTTGGTTTTTACCTTGAAGACAGAAAATCAGCAGCAAAATATTTTCTGGATAAGGTTGCTTATGTGCATTTTAATAGTTTATTTGAAGTCATATAATGTATTCTGCTCTGATCCAGATTTAACTTCGCAATTAGCCCTTTCCTAGTTTTTATTTTAAATTGTTATATGTTAAAGCCTTATCCATGAACCCAATATTATTACATTATTCAGATAGCCTGCCAATTCAGATGTCACAGGAAGACTAATGTAAGGGCGTTTTATCAGTATTTAATTTAATGGGGTTATATGGGTCTTTCTGTGACATCTGAAAACACTGTCACTGTTTGTAACATTTCTTCCAAATGCAGTGCATGGGGGTTGGGATAAGAGAAAAAGAATGAAAGAAGCTCAACAATGTAGAATGAGAAAGGATTTTCTCCCAGCAATGGTGTTAATCGGAAAAAGCTGAAATATAGAATATCATTTCTCTTGAATAAAACTGACAGAATATAAATCACTCTTAATACCTCCAGTCCTTCACAACAATACAGAAGGAATAAGGCTGTCTCTGCCCTACACATACTTTGTATGCTTCAAAGCCTTCTGCTTTGTCTGGCAATTCTGAATAATAGAGGATCCTGAGCCATGTATGTGAAAGTTGGATTAATGTGCAAGATTTAATCTACAGTTTTCAAGGGCCGGGCAAATTCCAGGGGAAATCAAGAGTTTAAGAAATGTGCCTCCCAAACAGGAAAATGGGTCTCAAGTCCAACTTGTAATATATTGTTGATGTCAAGCATCAACACCCCCCTCCCCGGTCAAATCTATATATATAAAAGAGTGATGGAATTCGAGCACCGAGCAAAACAATAAAAGTAAAGGGCCCCCAACCTCGAAATTTGACAACACAACCCATCATCCACGCCTTAAGGTTGAAACAACACAAACTCACTTCACGCAGCTCCACATGGAGAGAACCCACAACGCACCATTGGGAGCCATGCCGGGAGGGAAACAGAAAGTATAATGGCCGCCGGCAACAGGGGAGGCAGGCAATGGGAAAAAGCTGTCCCCTGGGTCCTAGCGCCCGCCCATCATCCGAATTATTTCTCTCCATATACTCTCCCTTCTAACAATATCCAACCCATTTTAACACTCAATATTTTAAATATATGCTATCAACCATGACAATCAACACAATCTGACTCCTAATATTTTAACAAGCTTAAAATCACAACACCAAATAAAAAACAACACTCTTAAAACACAGGAATGCCAGACACTAAACAATCACGGCCAGCTAACACCTCCCACCATCTGCCATGCAGGACACAATCCAAGCACTCCCAACAGATGGCCACCCAGCCTCTCAATAAAATAACAACAACAACAACAACAACATCATCATACAATCCTAACGTTTCTAATATACCCATGATAACATACTCTATACCCATTCAGAAAACCTACAACATCTCTTACAAAACTACAATATCCCGATGATAACGTACTCTATACCCATTCACAAAAAAACCTACAACATCACTTGCACAACTGCAATATCCCTATGATAACGTACTCTATACCCATTCACAACACCTACAACATCTCTTATACAACTCTAATATACCGATGATAACGTACTCTATCCCCATTCAAAACACCAACATCTCTTATACAACTCTAATATACCGATGATAACGTACTCTATACCCATTCACAACACCGACAACATCTCTTATACAACTCTGATATACCGATGATAACGTACTCTATCCCCATTCAAAACACCAACATACAACTCTAATATACCGATGATAACATACTCTATCCCCATTCAAAACACCAACATCTCTTATACAACTCTAATATACCGATGATAACGTACTCTATACCCATTCACAACACCTACAACATCTCTTATACAACTCTAATATACCGATGATAACGTACTCTATACCCATTCACAACACCTACATCTCTTATACAACTCTAATATACTGATGATAACGTACTCTATACCCATTCACAACACCTACAACATCTCTTATACAACTCTAATATACTGATGATAACGTACTCTATACCCATTCACAACACCTACAACATCTCTTATACAACTCTAATATACCAATGATAACGTACTCTATCCCCATTCAAAACACTAACATCTCTTATACAACTTTAATATACCGATGATAACGTAGTCTATACCCATTCACAACACCTACAACATCTCTTATACAACTCTAATATACCGATGATAACGTACTCTATCCCCATTCAAAACACCAACATCTCTTATACAACTCTAATATACTGATGATAACGTAGTCTATACCCATTCCCAACACCTACAACATCTCTTCTACAACTCTAATATACCGATGATAATGTACTCTATACCCATTCACAACACCTACAACATCTCTTATACAACTCTAATATACCGATGATAACGTACTCTATACCCATTCACAACACCTACAACATCTCTTATACAACTCTAATATACCGATGATAACGTACTCTATACCCATTCACAACACCTACAACATCTCTTCTACAACTCTAATATACCGATGATAACGTACTCTATCCCCATTCAAAACACCAACATACAACTCTAATATACCGATGATAACATACTCTATCCCCATTCAAAACACCAACATCTCTTATACAACTCTAATATACCGATGATAACGTACTCTATACCCATTCACAACACCTACAACATCTCTTATACAACTCTAATATACCGATGATAACGTACTCTATACCCATTCACAACACCTACAACATCTCTTATACAACTCTAATATACCGATGATAACGTACTCTATACCCATTCACAACACCTACAACATCTCTTATACAACTCTAATATACCGATGATAACGTACTCTATACCCATTCACAACACCTACAACATCTCTTCTACAACTCTAATATACCGATGATAACGTACTCTATACCCATTCACAACACCGACAACATCTCTTATACAACTCTAATATACCGATGATAACGTACTCTATACCCATTCACAACACCTACAACATCTCTTATACAACTCTAATATACCGATGATAACGTATTCTATACCCATTCACAACACCTACAACATCTCTTCTACAACTCTAATATACCGATGATAACGTAGTCTATACCCATTCACAACACCGACAACATCTCTTATACAACTCTAATATACCAATGATAACGTACTCTATACCCATTCACAACACCTACAACATCTCTTATACAACTCTAATATACTGATGATAACGTACCCTATACCCATTCACAACACCGACAACATCTCTTAGACACCATTCATACTTACCTCCAACAGACAAAAACACCCTATAATCACAAATAATGTATATTCACAACCTTTAGGAAATAATATCCCCTAATGACGCAGCGTCTTCAACCGCTAACCTACTCAATTTCTCCAATGAAACGTCGCACGTTTGAATTCGAAAAACTGAGTCAACCCCCACTATTACCCCACCTTCTCCCAACCCAACAGTTCCAAAACATCCAAATATCACTACATCCAATATCATCCAAATAAACAACCAAATATCAGTACTCCTCTGACACAAAACTAACAGCGCTCCATACAGTCATACCACCCACATGACCTCCAAGGACTCTACAAACAATGCCACCTCTTCAACTTACAAATACACATGATCACCAACCCACACACTCACACACGACTGGACTTAATATCAGGAAAAAGCCTTTACCCTTTACCTTAACTACCTGCAATTCCTCAATACTTTATTTCCCATACCACCAGACTTTGCCACAGCAACGCGTGGCCGGGCACAGCTAGTTATAAATAAAATCATAGTTGGAACCATGGCGGAAATAGCCACGGAAAGCGAAAGCCAAATCGGTCGTGTGAACAATCAGAGATATGGAGGAGCCCAGCAGCAGCTACCAATGTCCTGGATACAATCTATCTTCCCCCTTTTATTACAACATAACCCTTAAACAAACATACACTATGGTGTGTTACCCAATATATTTGATTCTATGTATCTTCTTTGGCTTCTGTGTCTTTCTCACCCCCTTCGCCTCTTGCAGCCGGCCCCGGTAACCACATGGTCCTCATGGCTTTCACAGCCCTCGGAGTGGGACTTCCTATCTTCCTTCCCTCTTAATATCACATCCCTGTACCCCAACTACTCCCTTCGACAACCCTCACCCCCATGGATGCCCCGGTTCCCATGGCCAGGAACCCCCAGTATCCATGGGCCTTTTATTGTATGTATAATATGTCATTTTATATTTTATAAAAAAACTTCTGAGGATCAAGCCATCGATCCAGCTCAGGTAACCTTTCACCTGCACCCCTTCGACCTCAGAGTCCCCATCAACGCTTCTTAGTCATCCTCACTACAATAGGAGTCAAGCACCCATCATCACAGGGATCAATCTGTCTCTATTGGTACCCATAATCCTAACTGTGCAGATGACATCTGGATCTGTAAATCAGAATGCTCATCCTTTATCGCAGTCACCTGGACAAAAAATGAATATTCATCACCTGCCACTCCTTCAGTATGCCAGGAGGTCCTTCCCTGGTCAACCACAATACAATTTCCCCTTTCCCAGCAACAGATCACATAATCCTGTCATCAGGGGCCGAGCTGTGGCGCAAGCTGGTTAGCAGCCAGCTGCAATAAATCCCTCTGACCAAGAGATAATGAATTCAAGGCCAGCCCATGTCGGGGTGAGCACCCGACACAGAATCATAGAATAGTAGAGTTGGAAGAGACCTCATGGGCCATCCAGTCTAACCCCCTGCCAAGAAGCAGGAAATCACATTCAAAGCTCCCCCAACAGATGGCCATCCAGCCTCTGCTTAAAATCCTCCAAAGAAGGAGCCTCCACTGCCGAACAGCCCTCACAGTCAGGAAGTTCTTCCTGATGTTCCGGTGGAATCTCCTTTCCTGTATTTTGAAGCCATTGTTCTGCGTCCTAGTCTGCAGGGCAGCAGAAAACAAGCTTGCTCCTTCCTCCCCTGCTCATTGTTGACCTAAGCAACCCGAAAGATAGTTGCAGCTATCAAGTAGGAAATTTAGGTACCACTTATATGTGGGGAGGCTAATTTATGACACCATAAAAATAATCCAGCTGCCGTTGGAATGAGGAAGTTGCCGTCTCAGTGGATGATGAAGCAACTGCTCCCCCTGTGGCCGGAATCAAGCATACCCTCTGGAAGCTGGAGAAGGTTTAAATTGCCTCTGCGTCTGTCTCTGTTCTGTGTTTATATGGCATTGAATGTTTGCCTTATATGTGCACAATGTGATCCGCCCTGAGTCCCCTTCGGGGTGAGAAGGGCGGAATATAAATACTGTAAATAAATAAATAAATGGACAATATTCTGCTGTTGGACTCAATGGACACTAGCGTCAGAGGCGTTAGACCCATTCGCTGAGGACTTACGGTATAATTATCTTCACAATAGAATGCATGGGTCCTGATGGCCCCTCTTTGTTTGTCCCTAGGCTGGAACACGGCAATCCTCTCAAGACACTTTTCATTCCTTTGTCCAGCCAGTCATCCTACCCTCTGTCAGCCATGGGAGAGCAGGAATCCGCATTGGAAGCAGGGGACACTCTCTGATTGGCTGACGGCTGCCACAGTCCCACCTTCCAGAGGGAAACCTAATTTTATTTATTTATTATTTATTTATGTAAAACATTCCTATTCCACCCTTCTCACCCTGAATGGGACTCAGTGCAGAGCACAACATATATACAACAAATATTCAATGTTGGAACATAAACTATAAATATACATAATCATTAACATCTGTTATAATTTAAAAGAATTATTTTAAACCATCACAAGTCAGCCGTACCAGATTCGGTCAGCAGGGTGAAATTTCCTATTACAGCCGTTATTGCACTGTCCCAAAGGCTTGTTCCCACAGCCAAGTTTTTACCATCTTTCTAAAGGTCAGGAGGGAGGGGGCTGATCTAATCTTCAAGAAACACAGATATCTCTAACAAATAGCAAAACAAGAAGTAGTCAAATGTTATACACAATAGTGTTATACAGTACTTAAACATATGAGTCAATTTAATCTAGAAATGAATAATCCAACAAAAATATAATGGTACAATATCCAATAGTGTAGTTATACATATAATCAGAGTTTTTGTCTCCACTGATAGGTTTAGTATTTAAGTCTCGTAGGTATACTCCTTGTATACGCCTTGTGGAGGTAGTTCAATCTGTGAGAATTCACTCTTCCATATTGTCTTATGATTGTAGGATAAACGATGAGACACTAATGTGTTTTAAGAAAAGTCCTTGTAGTAATGAATAAGATACTTGAGGTGTGCTTGGGAAAGTCTCAACAAAGAACCCCGGGTTTGTGATATCTTTGTTTCAGGCAGTCCCCTTCTTCAGGATTCTATAGTATCTTCATGAGTGTTAATAGACTCAAAAAGTTTCTAAATAATAAGTGATAACAGACAACATAATAGATATGCCAGCGGCACCCGGTAACACAAAATGACAATAAATTAATTATACATATTTCAACAAACAGGGTTGCATGCATGTTATTACTTACATATCTTTAGTGGCTCTACAAATACAGTCAGCTTTCTCAGAAGTGAGCAACGTAATCACAAAAAGGAAAGAATTTATGGTCTGAGCTTGTTACAGAATACAGCTGTAATGTGATTTCTAGGTAGGAAAGGTCAAAATTAAGGGTTTATTTCAAAAAGCAGCTGAAATCTAATCTGTCATTAAGACCATTGGGAGAAACAGTATTAAACTTAAAAATCCAAAAGGCCTCTCTTTGCAAGAGGAAACTCTTTATGTGAGGCTTAGTATGAATTTTTTTCTAAAATATAAAATTTGAAACTAGAAGATGTGTGTCCTTTTTCCAAAAAAAATATGGGAATATAAAGTCTTTTCATTATGTTTGAAGTTTCATAGCCAAGGGGCAATCACTGAGAAGGCCCTGTTTCTTGTCTCCACCAATCGCGCCTGTGACGGTGGCCAGACCGAAAGCAGGGCCTCCCTGGAAGATCTTAATCTCCACTAGCTATACTTTAGAAACACTTTAGAAATGAAATGCCAGCACTCCCTAATTTTGTAATGACTTTTGAAACTTTTTTTATCGATTGCACATGCCTAAGTGTAAAGACCTTACAGCAGCAATGACTTGAATCAACCCTGGATTTCAAGGCCCATGTAGATGAGTCCTTAGTGTTGTTATGGAAGACATCTGTGTAAGCTGAACTCAATACACAATGGAGCATTTAGAGGAGTACCTGTTCCCATCCTGATTTAACTGATCCACATTTACCCTCATTTCTCTGAGTCCCTGCTTCCACTCTGAAAAATTGCAATCAGTATTACAAAAGAACTGGGACAAAGAGAGTTTGTGGTGAGCTGAAAAGTTATGTGAACACAGTAATATTTGCTGGCCTGGCCTCCCTTTGCTTACTCATTTTCTGAAATCTTGATTGTCTCATATACACACAGTCCTAGATTAAAAGCCTTCCACTGAGGTTTTGGGAGAGGCAAAGCCCTTATACAACCCAAAAGTAATTATTCTTCAAAGTTTCTTGAAAGAGGGTGTTTGAGGTATTTAGTGATTAAAAACTTGATGTCCTTGAGTAAAAGTCAGATAAAGGAATTACCATGGACCTTAAGGCGGCCAAAATGACAAATATAAAGGCAGCAATAATGAGCCTGCCTGAGGTGATTAGTTTTTCTAATTAGAAAAACACATCTCATTTGTGTGCAGTAATCTTGGCCCATCTTTGACGTCATGTGGTTTGCCCCATTTCACTTGGATTCTAAAAATGAACACCCATGCACTCCTTAAAAATCTGCATGGTGCTGTTTAACTTTTGACTTCCAAATGAAAGCATACAGCTAGAATCCTATGGTTTCTATTTAGAGTAGACCAATACAACTCAATAGGATATGTCTGTGTGTCAACTTATTATTCATCATTTTTTTTCAATGGATCTAGCCTAGTTTAGTTTAATTAATGGGATTCCAGCCCATGTCTGGGGAAATCTAAACTATCAAACTTCATGTTGCAATTATCAATACAGAAGATCAGCCAAAAAAAACCCCAAAAGCCCAAAAAACAAAAACTAGAATCTCTGATTAATTGGGAAAGAAAAATTGCTTAATGTTGTTGTGAATGGTCAAGATGGAATCTCAATAGACCACTCCCATTCTGCCTCTTTGACTCCCAGGTCTTGCTTGCTGCTGTCCAGAGAACCCAGGTGGACAAAGATGGCCTCATCCAGCCAGATAATACAAGCCAGGTCAGCCAGCTCATTCTAAGTTCAGTTTGTGGATCAGGCATACTTTTCCATTCACCGACCTGACATTGAGTGTCACACACCTAATGAGGCTATTGTAACACCCCTAGACTGCGTGAGCACTGGAAACCAACACGGAGGCCAATAAACAATCTAATATCTTTATTAATGCAATAAAAGAATAAAACAAAAGTATGCAGAGTATATAGTCAAGCAATTGTCCTTTTAGGAAAGATCAAAAATAGTCCAAATAAATGAAGTTATATGTCCAGTATTAGAGTCCAAAGTCTACAATCCAATAACCGAAACACACTCAAACTCTTTGGAAGTTCGAGTGGGGAAAGAGCAAGGATTCACCGGGAGATTCTTGAAGTAAAGTCCAGACAAGGATTCGAGGCTAGGCAAGGTAATTCGTGGTGGATCTGAAACGCAGTCTAAACTTGAACAGGAGTGAAAACGCAACTCCCGGTCTACTCGTGAGTAAGTGCACCGAAGGGCCGCTTAGGAGCTCGGAAACAAGGGACAATGTTCTTCTTTGATTAGTCACATTGACACCGCGATAGGGAGAGCTCAGTGCAGAATTTTTATGGAAGTTCAAGAGCTTCCCCCAACAGGTGTTTAACTCCCCAATTGTTCCCAGAGAAAATAGCTGTTTCAACATGCTTGCCTCCCCAAAACTTCCCAAGGGAAACGGTTTAATTACAATCGTCTCTCTCCGCTAATCTCGCACTTCGTCTCAGAAACTGCTTATGGGAGCGATGTGTTTTGAGAAAGGACTTCCTATCAAACACAACACTATCTGGGGAACCAGGCTCTGTTTCAAGGGCGTCCGTAATTGGCTTTGGCACGAAAATGTCAACAGGAGACATCTGGAATGGAACAGAATCTTGCTGAGATGGGAAAAAAACCCATATCCTTTTCAGTTTGATCTATGATGGCTGCGGGGTCATGGGCCAAAGGTTCCTGAGACATCACAGCTATTGCCATGCTATCCATGTGAAATGGGAGCGGGCAGCTTGTAGCACATTATTTCTAAGTTCCATGCTCTCAATTTTCAGTGGTAATGTTATATGTTCCTTTTTTTGGTTTAAAGATTTTTGCAAGTAGTTTTTTTTTCCGTTTCAAAAGCAACTTGAGAAACTGCAAGTCACTTCTGATGTGAGAGAATTGGCTGTCTGCAAGGATATTGCCCAGGGGATGCCCAGATGTTCTGATGTTTTTGCCATCCTTGTGGGAGGCTTCTCTCATGTTCCCGCATGGAGCTGGAGCTGATAGAAGAAGTTCATCCACACTCTCCCCAGGTTGGATTCGAACCTGGCAGCCTTCAGATCAGCAACCCAACCTTCAAGTCACAAGGCTTTAACCCACTGCGCCACCGGGGACTCCTTTTGCAAGTAGTAGAAGCAGCAAACTTGCTATTATTATTGCATTCTATATGTGTACCTACCAATATTGTTCTGTGGAACTGTGGCAAAGTGGAGTGAGGAAATAACAGCTACCTCCCCACACACATACACATGCTTTAGAACAGTGGTTCTCAACCTGTGGGACCCCAGATGTTTTGGCCTACAACTTCCAGAAATCCCAGTCAGTTTACCAGATGTTAGGATTTCTGGGAGTTGAAGGCCAAAACATCTGGGGACCCACAGGTTGAGAACCACTGCACTAGAGGATATTTAGGAAAATTCTGAAACACATACTGTATATACTTGAGTATAAGTCTAGTTTTTCAGTCCTTTTTTGGGGATAAAAAAGCTCCCCTCGGCTTATACTCGAGTGAGGGTCCTGGCCGGCTTCTATTCAGGTCGGCTTATACTTGAGTATATAGGTATTCAGAGTTGGACAGTCTTATCTTATTAAAGTCTTATTATCTTAAATTACAGTTTTTTATAAATATTCAAAAACATTTAACCTACTGATGCCTCAAATAATGCAATTTCATTATTATCTATTATTTCCCACCCTCGTCTTATACTCGAGTCAATAAGTTTTCCCAGTTTTTGTGGTAAAATTAGATGCCTCGGCTTATATTTGGGTTGGCTTATACTCGAGTATATACGGTAATTTTCTTGAGAAGGAAAAAAATCAGAAATCTCAGGATATTTTCTCAGAAAAATGACTTCTGAGAAATGTTGACCCACCTCCAATGTTCACATCTGTATCTCAGTGTATTGTCTCCCCTAGCTACTTTTAGAATTGCAAGCTAAATTTCTAGGGAACAGGGAGTGGCAGGTGGCATCTCTGTATATGCTTATCGAAATGACTTTTTGGCTTTGACTTATTGGTCCCTGGCTTTATTGCAACAATGGACAAGACTCTCATCTGATTTGCTTAAAGGTTGTGCTCTTTGCTTGCAAAGCCGTTGGTCACCTGTGATTGAGATATCACTTCTAAACACTATAAATGCTTCCATTTTGAGGCTGTAACCTTCTCCTTAATTGTTTGCTGTGGCTGCTTCTGTCCCAAAGGCATTTGCTCCCTTATTATCCCTTGCAAGGTTTTTGTACTCTCATTAGGCTTAGGAGTCTGATCAGATAAAAACACTATTTTCTGATTGAGGCAATCAAGCTGCTTGCATAAGCCTTTTAAAAATCTTTCATTAGGTTCAAGAATCTCTTTATAGCGAATGGTGGCTGCTGAGGAAACTCATTGATCACATGAAAGGCGAAGATCGGCACTAAAGAGCTGAAAAGAGGAGCAGAAAGAGTACAATGGCTGGTGCCTAGACTGAAAAGCAAACCACACTTTAAGGCGATGATGGATAGTCTTTCTGAATGTATGCAGAGCAATTTTCCCTTTTGTCACTGAATAACTATAGCCTGTTGGAATATTTCTGGTTAGAGGTGGATGAATATGTCTGCTTTACTTTCAATAGCCTTTGCGACAACAAAGAACAAACCCAAACCCCCAAAATATATTAATTTTTATGCCCATTTCAATGTGTATGCATTTATATGAGGGTTGAATGAAAAGTAATGCCTCCACCTTTGTAACTCCTCAACTGATGGCAGTACTGGTATGCGGCAGGTACTGGCTTGTTCAGTAGACTCTCCTCTACAGTTCCATTTGGCGGGAAGCCTTAGCATTGAACGGTTGTGTTGTTAAAGTGCAAAGTATGGAACCCTGCACAGATGGTCAGTCACTGAATTCTTGACAGCAGAAGGTGTCACCCCAAAGGAGAAAAGCGTCCCCTTCATTCTCGTAACACAATCCTGGCAAATTTCAAGTCTGTGCGTTTTCATTTCAGGTGTCAGCATCCTGGGTACCCACTGTGCACAGATCTTCCGATAGCCAAGCAAAGCAATAATGTGACTCACACATTCCTGTGAAATGCCGATTATGCTTGAAATTTCTCTCTGAGTTATACGATGATCGTCTCGAATCAATCTGTCAACCATTTGCTTGTGAAACTCAGTGGTTGCTGTCACAGGATAACCAACTCTTTGTTTATCACGCAAGTCAGATATTTCTGGTTAAGTCGCATTGACCGACTGTCTGCGCAGGGTTCCATACTTCGCACTTTAACAACACAACCGTTCAATGCTAAGGCTTCCCGCCAAATGGAACTGTAGAGGAGAGTCTACTGAACAAGCCAGTACCTGCCGCAGACCAGTACTGCCATATGTTGAGGAGTTATGAAGGTGGAGGCATTACTTTTCATTCAACCTTCATATTTGAAAATTTTCAGGTACTGCCACTAAAGAGAGCAAGATAACAACTACCATCCTTCCCTAGAGTACCCGTGGCCACCCATTTGTTTTTGTGGGGTCCCAATCCCCACACCCCACTATCAGAATTAATTTATGACAAATAAGTATTGGGATTCTTGGAAGACTGCAAGGATGTTGACTTATTTTTAAAGTAATATACCTCTTCCATGCCTTGTTTTGCTTCAAACAAGATTTTTTTTCCC
This sequence comes from Anolis carolinensis, assembly GCF_035594765.1. NCBI lineage: Eukaryota > Metazoa > Chordata > Lepidosauria > Squamata > Anolidae > Anolis > Anolis carolinensis. The sequence goes on along the minus strand of NW_026943819.1, from coordinate 13,253,706 downwards.
CAACCACTTACAGTTTCAGGTTATTTCTAGAGAGTATGGAGAGGTTTTGGTCTGAAGAATCCATTTCTTCTTACCAAATGTTAATTATTATTCCTCTCTGGAATTTCTGGAGAGCCATAGTTTGATGGCTGGAGCTGAAATCACTTTTGGTATCTTTGCTAGGGAGCTTAAAGCCAATCTTTGTACAAATGGCATGAGTGTAAAAAATTATTATTTTCATAAAAAGAATATGAAACACAATCTCACATTTCCGACGCCCAAGCATTTGATGTTTCCATATAATGATATGAGCTCTTGTCTGTTTTAGCCAGAGTAATGGTCTCTTGGAAATGATATTAGCAGTGAAATTTCCTCTTGAAGTGAATGCCAGTGAGATGAGATGTCCTGGCTATTAAACTGTCAATCTGTGTAATGTTTATTAGAGAAATAGATGATTTCTTTTTAAGAGAACTGACAGACGACCCATTAGATATAGCTATGTGTTTATTAAATTGGAAACTGGGAAGAACAAAGCTGACTGGGTCATTTGCTTCCACATTTCAATAAATCTATTTTATTTTTTAAAATGGAAGGTCTAGTAGCTCTTTAGGAAATGAATTGCTGGAAGAGAGTTGGCTGTACTTATTTTATTTCTGTAGAGTTCCGAAAGGGAAATTTTTAGTTTTAAAGTAAACAATAATTGTTGGAACTATGCCTCCAAAGCAGGGAAATTTGGATCACAATATGTGTCATTCAGTCACATATTACAGGACACTTTGTGCAAAACCTATATATAATGAAACAAATCTCAGGTGAGTTTTGGTATTGGAATGTCACGTTTCTATAAAACCAGAATGTATTTGCTTTTCTAAAAAAAAATGACCCTCAATTTGGCTGATTTGCGTAATGTTAAATATCTTCCAATGGACTCAGCTTACAGGGACAAAGTCATGGTTCCACAGGGATCTTATTAAAAAGGGTCCTCAAGGAAATGGAAAATTGTAAATGCCTTCCATAATGGAGCACTATTAAGGCCATTAAGGTAGCAAGAGATACATTTATTTTTCTTAAAATGATCACCTAAAAATGTTGTGCCAACCTGACAACATGATTAGCATCCTTAGCAAAAAATAATAATAATTTGCAAAACAGATAGTAGCATTCTAGCCCACTTATCTGTTTTCTTAAGGTGCCAAAAGAAAAGTTTAATATAATGGTCTCCAGGGAGGCTACACAGTTTCTTAAAGTTTTAAGTTTGCGGTGAACACTTGCATGGACTTCCAGCCTTAAATGTGCAGCAGAAGTACCCTGGGAGAAACCCAAAATGTTCCTTAAAAATAGTTTTGGACTATCTCTTTCCAATCAAACATTTTCTTGTTCCAGCCCCATATTACTGATATGCTACCGAGCCCAATGCAAAGTGCTGCTTTTGACCTATAAAGCCCTAAACGGTTTTGGCCCAATCTACTTGTCCGAACGCATCTCCTCCTATGAGCCAGGAAGATCCCTAAGGTCATCTGGTGAGGGCCTGCTCTCGGTCCCACCTGCCTCGCAGGCGCGGCTGGTGGGAACAAGGGACAGGGCCTTCTCGGTGGTGGCTCCCCGGCTGTGGAACACCCTCCCCAGAGATATACGGCAAGCCCCAACCCTTTTGAGTTTTAAAAAAGCCTTAAAAACATGGCTATGTGCCCAGGCTTTTAACGAATAAATGATAAAGACGACCCAGACTGTTATATGGATAAAGTAGGAGGATATTGGACGAACGGATTTTAAGCATATGTTTTATGTTTTATATTTTATACAGTATTTAACTGGTTGTAATACATTTTTATATGTTGTTGTTTTAATGATGTGTCGGCATCGGATTGTTGCCAATTGTCCCTTCGGGTGAGAAGGGCGGGATAGAAATATTGGAAATAAATAAATATTACAGCCCATATAAAAGTGGTGGTGAAATAACTTGGCTTAACTGCAAGGCTATTAGTTGTCTATCCTTAAGAAGTATGGGTGTCCAGATGGTGTCTCTGGATGCCTAGTCCTTAATGTAGGGTAAACTAGGCTGAGTTGGTTTAGGCCTGCTTTAAGCACAGGTGAGGAATGCTCCAGAAACTCCAGAACAGCCTTACATTTTGGACTGAACGTGGACAGCAGAACAGCTCCAAAGCAAACTGATCTACGCCCATCCAGGCCAATGCTGAACAAATAGCTTGGGGTTATGTCACTCCTGTTGTTATCATACCCAGATGGAGAACTCCAGAGATAGCAGACGGAACATATGTATGACCCCTTATAAGTTACAAGTTTCTTGTGGAAAAAAAATACATCAAAAGTTCTCGGATATTCAGCAAAACTGTTGTCTGTAAATCTGCCATCCAAATTTTCATTTTATGTGTAGTCGGTAGGTGGAATCTAGATCTATATATGGATTTGCATGTTCAGTGGAGCATAAGTGGAATGAATAAATAGTCCAAAAAAAGCACACACTTAAGGGCAAATGCCAGATAAACAGTGAAAGAAAGGGGTTATGGCTGGAATTATGTTGCAGTGACTTGTTTGCATTGAGGAATGAACAGCGGTGGTCTTGGCCTTATTGGCAGGGATTTGCTGCCATCCCATGGTAAGGCCAAAGCATGACATCAGGTAAGCTTTTTTCCAAACAAGTAGGAAGGTCATTATTGTGATTGTGTCAGTTTTGCTTGATTGGTATTTAAAATGCAAAAGAACTTGTAGCATCAGGTCAAAAAGTAAAATCTTGCAACATGAGCAATGTGAATGCACTTGCCATACGGCATATGTAGGAATGGGTGGCTCAGTCTATTTTTGCCTCTGTTTAATAATAATAATAATAATAATAAAACTTTATTTATACCCCGCCACCATCTCCCCAACGGGGACTCGGGGCGGCTCACATGGGGCCATGCCCAAGACAATACAATAAACAAAATATAAAAACAACATATCAAAATACAATTAAACAATACAAGAATAACACTACACAGTACAGAACAAAATCAAAGCAAAACGTAGCATAACATAACAAGGGCGGGCCGCATGGACACAAAGTTAAAAACTCGGGGTAAGAAGAGATAAGAATAAAACCATGGGGAACAGGGTCTACAGAACATGTATTAATTCATATATCCATTCTGTCCCTTTCCTGCCAGCTGCTATTTCCATAACAAAAGATGTACTGGTTGATTACATCCACACAATTAATTTGATGTCAATTTTCCAGCTAATTTAGTTGTTTCTTTTGATGTTGGCTGTGTGTATTTGAGAGAGAAATAGACTTGACCAGCTCTTGCCCCACCACCCGATATCTAAGTCCTTGTGTTGTTGTTGTTTATTCATTCAGTCGTTTCCAACTCTTTGTGACCTCATGGACCAGTCCACGCCAGAGCTTCCTGTCGGCCATCATCAACCCCAGTTCCTTCAAGGTCAAGCCAGCCAGTTCAAGGATACCATCCATCCTGTTTCTTCCACAAACATCCAGCATGGATCCAGATTGTCCATGACAAAGTGTGTCCTCCTTCCTAATAATATCTATCAGAAAAGGTTCCTCCTGGGATTGGTGTCACCGAAGACCCAAATCCTTGTTGATAGCGATGAATTGTCATAAACTTTGACAAAGGATGACACTATAAATGAGGCCCCTTCTGCACTATCATTATAATGAAAATAGAACTGGATTATGTAGTCATATAATCCAGTTAAATTGCATTATAAACGTCTACACTTAACATATACACTAATGTAGTTCAATCTACATTATAATGGCGGTATAGATGGGCCCTGAGAGATCAAGTTCCTTGTTGTCAGCAGGCTTGCTATGGACCAACAAATTCAGGCTAACATCTTAGTATTACATGATCCTCCTTTTGCTAAGGCTCTATAGAGGTAGAAACATGGAATCCTATTGCTCAAAGACTGTCCGTTCCTGGAAGGTGTAGGACCCAAGAAATAGGCTCACACCGCTGGTCGCAATGGAAAACTTTATTGAATCCGCCTTGCCAAGATGACTGCAAAAGCTTTTACTGACTCTCTTCCGCTTTTCCCCTCAGTATATGGGGTTGTTGCCTTCCCCCTCCTCCTTCTCCATCCACACCTCCCTTTCCTTTTGTCCTTTCCCACGTTTGAAGACCAGACCCTGTCATAAATCAGCCTATCCCGCCAAATGGTCTCCTTCCTCTGTCCTCTTGTAGTCAGGCTGCGAAAAGACCAGCTTTGATGATGCTGTTCTTTGTTGCACCCTGACATGACTCCCCCCTTCGGACGACGACCCTGCAGGGAGAGACAAAGTTCCGACAAGCTAAGGGCAACAGCAGCAGAAAAAGCCAGGAGAAGGAAAGAAGAAGGAGAGAGAGAGTCCAACCCCCCCCCCCCCCCCTTTTCGGGATCATGGTCCAGGTTTATAGGGAAACTTTGTGTGAAACTGTTTTCTCAACTTTGGGGCTTTAACATGCTCTGCTGCTACCCATTCCGGGTGTAAGGTCTGTGAAGACCATTGGACCAAGTAGTACAGTTTCCCCCGAGACTTCTTGGAGTCCAGGATATCCTTGATTTCAAAATGGGTGTGTGCCCCCACCATAATGGGGACCGGATCTGCCCCCGGTTTACTCCATCTGTGAGTGTTTGGCGCTGGTTTCAGCAGGCTAACATGAAACACTGGGTGCACCTTGCGCCATCTATGAGGCAATTGTAACCGTACTGTCACTGGGTTCACAACGGCCGAAATGGGAAAGGGACCAACATATCGTGGGCTCAGCTTCCGGGATGGTTGTGTGGATTTCAGGTGCTTTGTCGACAAGTACACCAACTCCCCCACTTTGTAGTCCGGTGGTGCTGTTCTCTTTCTATCTGCATATTTCTTGTAATCCACTTTGGCGGTGCGCAAGGCCTCCTGAACCGAAGGCCAAGCGGCAGCGATCTTCTCGCCCCAATTCCCTGGCTTCTCGTCAGAAGGCAACTCCTTTTGCAGTGCGGGGAATGGCGGAAAATCTCTGCCGTTCACAACTTTAAACGGCGAGACCCCAGTGGACGCGTGATCCGAATTATTAATGCAATATTCGGCAAGTGGTAGCATCGAGGACCATTGATCTTGCTGGTACGTGCTGTAGCAACGGAGGAACTGCTGAAGGGTCTTCTGAACCCGTTCGGTGGCTCCGTCTGTTTCTGGATGGAAGGCCGTGCTCAGGGCCCTTTCAGTTCCTAAAATACCCAGGAAAGACTTCCAAAACCTCGATGTGAACTGAGAGCCCCTGTCACTTATGATCCGCTTGGGACACCCGTGCAGGCGGAACACGTGTTGCAGAAACAATTTGGCCAACTCGGGTGCCGTTGGAAGTCTCTTAAGGGCCACGAAGTGAGCTTGTTTGGAGAACAGGTCAATTATAGTCCAGATTGTGTTGAAACCATTGCTGTTGGGCAGGTCTACCACAAAGTCCATAGCTATATCTGTCCACGGTCTCGAGGGGTCTGCTACTGATTGCAACAATCCTTCCGGTCTGCCCACCTTTTGTTTTGCCATAGCGCACACTGGGCATTCCTGCAAATAACCCTTTACATCCTTGCGTATGGTTGGCCACCAGAATTGTCTATTCAACAGTTTCAGAGTTTTTGTAAACCCAAAATGACCAGCGAGCTTGGAGTCGTGTGCTTGGGCCAGCACCCTCCCCCGAAGTTCCTCCGGTACATAGTATTTGGAACCGTGAGTCCACAATCCCCCTGCTTGAGACAGTTCATCCCTATGAGACTGGAGCCAGGGGTCTGCATCTGCAGCTAGCCTCAATTCCTGGGACAGTTCGTGTGGTTGGCCACTAGGTGGGGGCTTTTCCTTCGCTGTGGCTCTTGTCTGCACCATCAAACCCAGTTGTTCTTCCGTGAACACAGTTCCGACTTCCCCCAGGGCCGAATAGTTTGCATCGGGCATTCGAGATAGGGCATCTGCCATCCTGTTCTGGGTCCCCGGAAAGAACTTCAGCTTAAAATTGAAATGGTTAAAGAACTGTGCCCATCGCAGTTGTTTTGCATTCAGCCTTTGAGGGGTACGTAAAGCTTGCAGATTCTTGTGATCAGTCCATACCTCAAATTGGGCCTCGGTTCCCTCCAAGAAATGCCTCCAATGGGATAGGGCAGCCTTCACTGCGAAGGCCTCCTTCTCCCACACCCGCCAATTCCGTTCCGTTTCCGTGAACTTTCTTGATAAATAAGCACACGGTCTTAGAGCACCCTCATCATCGGCCTGCAACAGTATTGCTCCATAGGCCGCCTCTGATGCATCACAATGAACCACGAAAGGTTTGTCCCGTTGGGCATGAACTAATATGGGTTGACTTGTGAACCTCCTTTTTAATTCCTCAAACGCCTCTTGGCACTCAGGCGTCCAGTTCAGTTTCGCACCCGGCGTCTTAGTCTTACGAGTCTCCCCCACTCCCTTAGTCTTTAGTAATTCTGTCAAAGGCAAAGACAGCTTGGCAAAGTCTTTGATGAACTGTCTATAGAAATTTGCAAAGCCTAGGAATCCCTGCAGCTGTCTTCGAGTCCTTGGAGGCTCCCACGCCAATACATCCTGCACCTTGGCGGGGTCCATAGCTATGCCTTTTGTGGAAATGCGGAACCCCAAGTAGTCTAACTCCGTTTTGTGGAATTCACACTTGGAGAGTTTGGCATAAAGCTGATTCTCCTTTAATCTCCGCAAGACTTCTCGAGTCAGCCTAATGTGTTCAGCCAGTGATTTACTGTACAAAAGAATGTCATCGAGATATATAATAACCCCCTTATATAGCATGTCACGAAAGGTCTCATTTATGAACTGCATGAACACCTTTGGACCTCCGCACAAGCCAAAAGGTAAAACTTTAAAATGGTACTGCCCAAGGTGACAATTAAAAGCCGTCTTCCAACAGTCTTCATCTTTGATTCGAATCCTATAAAAAGCCTCCCGCAAGTCCAGTTTGGTAAAGATGCGTGCCTCGCCCAATTGCGCCAACATCTCTGACATTAGGGGAAGCGGGTATTGGTTTGTGGTGGATATTGCGTTAAGACCTCTATAATCCACGACCAATCTTAGGCCGTCTGCTTTTGGCCTGAAAAATACTGGCGCTGCCATGGGGGACTGAGATGGCTCGATGAAGCTTCTCTCTATATTTTTGTCAATAAATTCTCTGAGTGCCCTTTTCTCTGGTTCCGACATTGCATAGAGTTTTGGCTTAGGTAGTTTGGCATTGGGGTCTATTTCAATTGCACAGTCCGTCTTCCTATGAGGGGGCAACTGGTCACACTCCTTCTCACTGAACACCTCTGCGAATTCATGGTAGACTCTGGGAACGCTTTCCAGTGGTACCCCCTGTGACGTGGCTGCTATCGCCCCCTCTGGCTCCAGTACCTCTATGTCTTTCGGGGTACTCTCAAAATTGCAATTTCCATCCCAGAAAGTAAATGTCTCCCTTTTCCAGTCAATCTGAGGGTTTTGCCATCTCAGCCAAGGAACGCCCAAAATGACTGGCTGATGTGCCATTGTTGAAATCACAAATTGCAATGTCTCAGCATGAGAACCCATAGTCATTCTTAAAAACCCTGTTTTTTCTGTTACTGGGACTCCGTATGCTGGGCTTCCATCCAATTGTGCGAAGACTACTGGTGTCTTCAGTGGGTTTGGCTCCACCCCCAACCTGTTTGCTAGTTCGGGAGTAATTAGGCATCTCGTGCACCCACAGTCCAACATAGCATCTGCCTCTACCTGAATCCCTGTCTCTGGGTTCAACAGCCTCACTCTGACTCTCACAATGTCACAATTTACTCTTCTCAACTCACCCCCGTCGCCCTCTGGTGGTTCGATCTGTTTCCGGGTGTTCAAAACAGATCCCGGTCGTTTCCCGGTAACTCCAGGTCCTCCGCTTCCTCCATCTCTTCTGCCTGAAGCTGCCCTGGGGCTAAAGCCGTTTCCGTTGCCATGGCAGCTTTCCCTTTTGCTAGTTTGGAGTTCTGGTGGGGCGGCTTCTGGCTGTGAAGCCTCTCTCCTTTTGTCTCCACGCCTGTCCCTTTCGGACACTCTGCCGCTCGATGTCCCTCGCGCCCGCAAGCGAAGCAGGCCCCCCTCCCTGCTCTCCTCTCCCTGCTGGTCGACCTTCCGCGACGAGGGGAGAAGCGCCGTGTTGCTGCTGTCGGGGGTTTGATTCTGTTGCTCTCCCTTGGACGACGAGAGATTTGCTGTTGGTCCACCTCCACGCGCCCCGCTAACAAAATCCAGTCCTCCAAGTCTCTTGGATTTCCTCTGTGTAAAGCCCACTCGAGCACCTCAGAGCGTAAACCAGCCCTGAAATATTCCAGTTTGGTGGTGTCGGACCAGTCCCTAATCTTCCCCGCTGTGGCTTTAAATTCCAGGGCGTATTCTGACACTGTCCTTCCTCCCTGGTATATCCTTTTGAGTTGGGCCTTCGCCCTCTCCTCTGCCAAAGGGTCTTCGAATCTCTCACGGAGGGCTCTTAGGAAATCCTCCAGGCAGGCCAGCTCCCGGGCACCAGTATCATACATCTGCATTAGCCAGTCTGCAGCTGCTTCTTTCAAGTTTGCCCCCACCGTGTGGATTTTTGCGCTTTCTGAAGGGAATTGGTCCCCAAAATCCTCCATGAAGTGTCTTACGTTTGTAATGAAATAAGACAGCTGTTTGGGGTCCCCGTTGAACTTCACCCGAAATTCTCCCTTCCCAGGCATTTGGCTCCTTCCTGACAGGCCCGTGGGGAAAACTGATGTCCCCTGCTGAGGCATCTCATCCTCATAGTCCTGTGGACCCTCCCCGGCAAAGGGACGGGGTCCAGTGCCTCTCCCGGGCAGCCCTCTCCTCTGCTCCCTTTGCTCGACTGTCGCCCTCCAGGACTCGTTTACCTGCCGCTGCATCAGATCCATCTGTCGAGAGAAAGTTTCAAACATTTTCTCCATCGCATCTAATCTCCTCTCCATCCTTCTCATCTCCGGGGCTCCCTCTCCGTCTCGCTGCCAATCTCCTCCCATCTGGATCTTCCGTCTCACCGTCACTCCCCTGCCTGTGGGTAACTGGGTGGAGGTCAGCGGCTTCCACGACGGGTCCGAGGGGTCTGTCCCCCCTTCGCTCAACGCGGGCGATGGGTTCCTTTCCTCTCTCAACTCCTCGGCACCTCGAGGGTTCGCCTGTTCTTCTTCCAGGAAGAGGAATTCCTTCATGGTTTCTCCTCCATCAGGGTTCATGCTCTCACCGGAGAGACCTTTCCTCACGGGATGAGCCGAAAAAAAAAGGGGAGTAAAAGCTTAATGTCCGTTCCTGGAAGGTGTAGGACCCAAGAAATAGGCTCACACCGCTGGTCGCAATGGAAAACTTTATTGAATCCGCCTTGCCAAGATGACTGCAAAAGCTTTTACTGACTCTCTTCTGCTTTTCCCCTCAGTATATGGGGTTGTTGCCTTCCCCCTCCTCCTTCTCCATCCACACCTCCCTTTCCTTTTGTCCTTTCCCACGTTTGAAGACCAGACCCTGTCATAAATCAGCCTATCCCGCCAAATGGTCTCCTTCCTCTGTCCTCTTGTAGTCAGGCTGCGAAAAGACCAGCTTTGATGATGCTGTTCTTTGTTGCACCCTGACAAAGACACTCCAAGAGAGTCACCCAATCCAACTCCCTGCCATGCATGAAAAGCACAATCAAAGCATTCCCCAACAGATAGTCATCCAGCCTCCACTTAAAAGCCTCCAGAGAAGGAATTCCACCTCACTCTGAGTGTTATAGTTTATATATCTCAAGAACTAGTGTTTAAGCTTATAGCTATAAAACAGGAGTTAACTACTTTGGATGTTCATATTAAGATTTTTAACTATTGGAATATCTATTAAGCAATAGAGGAATAGAACTTTTGGAGTTTCCTATATATATCCTTTATATTTCTAGGTGCAAAGATCACTGCAGATGCAGACTCCAACCAGGAAATCAGAAGATGTCTACTTCTTGGGAGGAGAGCAATGGCCAACCTCAATAAAATTATGAAAAGCAGAGACATCACACTGGCAACGAAGGTCCACATAGTCAAAGCCATGGTATTGCCCATAGTAACCTATGGCTGCGAGAGCTGGACTATAAGGAAGGCTGAGTGAATGAAGAGAGACGCTTTTGAACTTTGGTGCTGGAAGAAAATCCGGAGAGTGCCTTGGACTGCAAGAAGATCCAACCAGTCCATCCTCCAGGAAATAATGCCCGACTGCTCACTGGAGGGAAGAATATTAGAGGCAAAGATGAAATACTTTGGCCACATCATGAGAAGACATGAAAGCTTGGAGAAGATCATGATGCTGGGGAAAATGGAAGGAAAAAGGAAGAGAGGCCGACCAAGGGCGAGATGGATGGACGGTATCCTTGAAGTGACTGGCTCGACCTTGAAGGAACTGGGGGCGGCGACAGGCGACAGGGAGCTCTGGCATGGACTGGTCTATGAGGTCACGAAGAGTCGAAAATGACTGAACGAGTAAAGAAGAAGAAGATCACAACTATCATAGGTGATCCCTCATGGCCAAGTATGATTGTCTTTCAGAAGTAATAGGTGACTAGAGACTTGTTTTGAATCCTCATGGACATACATTTCCAGATGTAAGGCAGTCCTGGCAAGGGTTGGCTTGACGTGCCTTCCTCTTGGCACATTTTCCCCTTTTGCCCTCTATTTGTACTTCCTCTAAATCAATAGCACTGTTACCCAAACAGCTGACCTTCAGTCTGAATGCTCAAGTCCCAGAGCTTCCCAGGTCTCTGTGTTTATTTCACCTTTCAAAGGTCTCCTTTAAGCCTTTCTTTAAATCCCTTTTCTTGTCCACCAATATTCCATTCCATTTTCCATTCTTGAGTTGGGAGTTGAGTATCTGTTTTGGGAGATGATGATCAGGCATTCAGACAATGTTGCCAGTCCAGCGAAGTTGGTGGTGGAGGATCATCGCCTTAATGGTGGTGGTCTTTGCTTCTTTCAAAATGCTAATGTTTTGTCACCTGTCTTCCCAAGAAACTTGTAGGAGTTATTTGGAGGCAACGCTGATGGAATCTTTCCAGAAGTTGAGCTCATAGCAAAAAAGTGCACATTTGAGAATATGCCATAAACTCAATCCTGTTTTCGCGTACATTTAGCACAACCTCCACCCAGGGCCGGTTTAACCTATGAGGCCGGTTAAGCCACGGCCTCGGGTGCACGCCGCTAGGGGGCGCTGTCGACACCTCGACAGCGCCCCGTAGCGCCGCCGCTGCCGCCACGCCGCACAGCAAAGCGCTGGGAGGGGGGGCCAGGGCACGCTGGGCGGGAGGCAGGGCACCGCCCTGACGGTGCCCCGCCTCCCGCCCAGTGCGCACAGCTCAGATCGGCCATGTCACCCTAAATGACAATAATGGCAGCAATTTCACCCTGCTGACCGGATCTGGTATGGCTGACTTTAGATGATTTTAAACAATTGACATGAAGTGGATATAACTATTTTAATGTTTATGTATTTATAGCTTATTTAGTGTTCTGGCACTGAATGTTTGCCATATATATATATATATTGTGCACTACCCTGAGTCTCTTTCGGGGTTTGAAGGGAGGAATATAAATGTTTTAAATAAATAATAAATAAATAAATACTGGGAAATATGGCAATGGCAACACCGAAGGGCGTCTGTGCTGGTGAAAAGTTAGTTTTGTGCGATTTCATTGGGAAGATTTAGTTACAACCCTGTAACAGTCTGGCCAGCTGGAAAAGGCCAGACGGGCAAGGGTGAGTAGCATGGGAAGTGGGGCCAACCCTGGCCCCACCTCCCGCGCTACTCGCCCTGACCCCGCCTCCCACGCTGCGCGGGAGGCAGGGCCAGGGGACGCTGGGTGGGAGGCAGGGCGGGAGGCGGGGCCCGCCGGCACTGCGGGAGGCAGGGCCATGTGCCTCCCACGACACATGGCCACGCCTCCCGCGGTGCTGGCGGGGGGGTGGGTGGGCGCTTTTCTCACCCCCGCTTAATATTTTAAATTTTCTCCAGCCGGCCCTGCCTCCACCTGTTCTAATTTAGCAGGGTGTCACGACCCAGGCTGCAGAGCACCAATAACCATACACAGAGGCCAGAATCTAACTAATATCTTTATTAAGGAAATATATAAGGTTAATAAAAGCAAGTGTAGGAAATAGTTCAGGAGTAGACCTTTCAGGGAAGGTCAAAATTAGTCCAAAGAAACAATGTCCAATATGAAATATTAAGGTCCAAAGTTGTAATCCAATAACCGAAACACTCACTTCGCCAAGCGAAGTGAGGGGAGATGACAAGGTCCTTTAGTCCATGAAACTTGAGCAAGGCTAGGAAATAACTTGATACTTGGAACACAAGGCTTGAACAAGGCAACAAGAAACGAGGAGCAAAACCAAGATCCGTGGAATTTACTTGGCAAGGTCCGGGAAGCAAGGCAAGATCCGTGGAAGTAAACAAGGCTGGGAACGAAGGCTTGGAAACAGGAACAAGGCTTGGAAACAGGAACAAGGCTTGGAAACGGAGTAGCTGTCCACACACGCTACTCCAGTAGCTGACGAATTGACTCCGCAAGATTCCAAAAGGGGCAAGGAACCTAAATAGGGCCTCGTTTCCCACCAGAGAACACTTCTCTGGGGAAACCAGAAACGAAAGTCAATCTCTGTGTCCAGATGTATGACTCCCTAAAATTTCTCATGGAAGCAGGCTTAATCATCAGAATGCTTTGCTGCGATTCTCAGGCTTCGGCGATTAGCCTGCTGAACTCCTTTTTGTTGTAGATAATAATTACGGCGAGAAAATGGGGGAGATTTTGACTCAGGGCTTGTTTGGCAGATTTCTGGAATACAAACCTCCTGCAGGTGCAAGGGCTCTAATTCAGGCTGGGAAAGTTCCCTTTCTGGCTGAAATGGTGGAAAACCCAAGTTTTCCTCTTCATCTGTCACAACAGCACTAGGAACGGGACTACATGGCCCATGAGTCATCACACAGGGGCAGTCCTGATCAATACTCTGTCATCTAGTTTCTATCCTCTACTTTCACATTCCCCCTTTCACTGTATGTTGCTTAAATTGCTGCATAGTCTAAAAAGTAGCTCGCATTTGATTAACTCAAAAGAGGAGAGGATAGGAGGAGGCAGAACCTTGCCCTTCCCAGTAGGTATAGACAAATGCAAACTCTAATTTTGTGAATTCTTCTCACTAGTAATTTTACCTATTTTGACCACATTCTGAAGTTGCTTGGCAGTTTGTGTCCTGGTTCTCAGCATTGAAGGGTATAATATATTCATAACTTACAAACTCAACAGATGTTGGCTTGAGCATGAGTTTGTATGTAAAGGAGGACTGATTAAAATTGCTCAGAGTTCGTCAGAAAGGACATCCATAGCGAAACACAAATAAGAAGAATTACTTGGTGAAAATTACAAAATGGCTGCCTTGGGCCCATTGTCTCCTTGCTGTTCACAGCTGAAGCTGTCCACAGCTGGGCCTCCTTTGACTTTCAGTAGAGAAAGATGGGCACTTAATAGCTATTTATTCAAAGGTCATGATATTGTGTTTTCTTTCTTGCCAGCCTTCGTGCCAGTGAATTGTTGTTTTGCTACTTAGCTTTCCAAGGCATGTGTTCCCTTTCCAGACGAAATCACCACTTTCCCACTCAGCTGTTCTGATTGCATGAAGAGGAACCTGATTGCATTATTATTCATCCATCAGTTCCGTAAAAGATGTTTGCAAAAAAAAAAAAATACCCCACCTCTCTCCAGGCACCCTAGAAGCTTTGATGAAATTATATTTTATTGGGGAGTGGGAGAGCTGGCTGGATGTGATCCCAGCAGGTGCAGAAGTGGGCTGCAATCTCAGTCATTGGGCCATTTGCAGAAGGTTGCCCCCATCCCTCTCTACTATTTATCCTTTCCTTTTTTATGAGGTCCAGCCTATGAGTGCCAAACAATACAAGTCGCAAGAGAACTGTGAACTTTCTTCGTTCTAATGACTCTGTAGCAACGTAGGAAAAACCATTCCCCTTGCCATTTTTTATTTTTCTATTTATAAGATATAGAGAACATTCCATATTAGAAGCAGTTTGGAGCAGTACGCAATACATAAAACCAACCAAATAGGAAAAAAGTTACTGAGAAACTAAAATGTATAAGGGGAGCTTCTAACATTTGCTGGAAATGTCAAGATAAAGACAAAGCAGACACTTTCCCCCATATACATTGAACTTGCAAAAAGAATTTGGATGGCTTTCATTATATAATGGAGAAAATCTTGAATGTTAAAGATGCAAACGAAAACAGGATTGTAGACACTAAGGCTACTAAATGAGTAATAGGAAAGGAAATACGGAAGAATTCTACAATGTATGATCATGGCTGCAATATTACTCTATGCCCCAAGGTGGAAAGACACAACAATTCTGCCAGTGGAAGATTTGCTGTTAAGATAGATAGTCTACCCCTCTATTCTGCCTTGGTCAGGCCACATCTGGAATACTGTGTCCAGGTCTGGGCACCAGAATTTAAGGGAGATGTTGACAAGCTGGAATGTGTCCAGAAGGTGACTAAAAGGATCAAGGGTCTGGAGAACAAGCCCTATGAGGAGCGGCTTAAAGAGCTGGCCATGTTTAGCCTGCAGAAGAAGGCTGAGAGGAGACATGATGGACAAGTATAAATATGGGAGGGGAAGTCATAGGGAGGAGGGAGCAAGCTTGTTTTCTGCTGCCCTGCAGACTAGGATGCAATGGAACAATGGATTCAAACTACAGGAAAGGAGATTCCACCTCAACATTAGGAAGAACTTCCTCACTGTGAGAACTGTTCAGCATTTTGTACTGTTTTCTTTTCCTTTTCCCACTGCCTCGGGAGCCGTTACAAAGAAGGAGGAAAGGAGCGAGCATTGTCTACCTCTGTTCTATGGTTGCCGTGTCACGTTTCCACCTTGCAGTCCATCACTCACACAAGGAATGATGTCATGCACCAAGTGTTGGCAGTGACATCACAAAGTTTCTACAAAGGAGCAGCACCTTTCAGAACCTCTAAGCTGTTGTGAAGGGAAGAAAGACAAGAAGATAAGAGCCATGTCCCATGCACACTCACATGGCGGAGATGAAGGATGGGTCGAGGAAATTGCAGCACACTGTACTGATTTTGTCCAAGTGGCCTTTATTACTGCTTGTCTGTCTATTTTTGTGGGAGGCCTGGTTTTGATCATTTTGTTCAGGATAATTGAGGCCATTTTGACCTTCATCCTCTTTCTCATGCTTCGACCGTGTAAGGTAAATAGCCTACAAACAATGTTGGGAAGGGAAGGTCTACGTGTCTGGGAAAAGTACAGTATGTTGTTGAAAGAATCACAGATATACAGTGATGGGAACAAACTAATTAAAATAAATTGAATTACCACTTAAGTTAGAAAGTTCCGCAATGAAAGGAGCAACCTACATTAATTTTGAAGTTTAGGGCCCTTCCACACAGTCATATAACCCAGAATATTGGCAGATCATCCACAATATCTGCTTTGAACTGGGTTATCTGAGTCCACATTGCTGCATAATCCAGTTCAAAGCAGATAATGTGGGATTTTATTCAGCTGTGTGAAAGGGGCCATAATTGTTTCTCCTGAACTGGACTTCTGGCATTAATTTCTTTCCAAGCAATTAAGTTATTAATTAGCTAATTGATTAAATAGCTCTTTTAAAAGTTTTCCCCTGGAATCATTGGTCAGGATCCTCTTGATGACATGTTCAGGTATACCGTATATACTCGAATATAAGTTGTCTCGAATATAAGCCGAGGCACCTAATTTTACCACAAAAATACTGGGAAAACATTGACTCCAGTATAAGCCGAGATACCAATAAAATTACATTAATTGAGGCATCCGTAGTTTAAATGTTTTTGAATCTTTACATCAAACTGTAATTTAAGATATCACTGTTCAACTCTGATTAAATCATTATTTTCATCTTCTTCAATGTAAATGTGCTTATGTATCCTTTTAATAATCATAGAGTGAAATAATAAATGTAATAATAATAATAATAATAAATGCAGTAAAATAATAAATAATAATAGAGTAAAATAATAAATGTATCAATAATAATAAAAATAGAGTAAAATAAATGTAAAAGTAACAATAATAGAATAAAGCAATACATGTAATAATAATAATAATAAATAGAGTAAAATAATAAATGTAACAATACCAATAATAATAGAGAAAAATAATAAATATACCATATATACTTGAGTATAAGCCGACCTGAATATAAGCCTACCAGGACCCTCACCCGAGTATAAGCCGAGGAAGTTTTTTATCAGTCCTAAAAAAGGGCTGAAAAACTAGGCTTATACTCAAGTATATACAGTAATTGCAAATGATGTCTACATCTGACCATTTTTTATCTCTGTTTGGAGCTATCTAGGACTTCCATTCATAGTTACTTACCTAGGTCCTCATCACATCTATGTACGTTTTCAATGGGTGGGAGGTCCAGAAAGATGGTATCATCATTATGGATCAGTGCTTTGAGTCCCATTTAGCAGAGAACAAGTAGAATATCCATCATCATCGCCATCATCCAGCTGCAGGATACACCTCCTACAACCTTAAGTCTCCTACAAGCACTAAATGTCCATAAGCCCATAGAGTAATGGGCTGCTCAGAGCCTTTCCTTTCTGCTATTGCTTTTCACATCTTTCTTTTGCTATCACTGCAAGACCTGTACAAAGGTGTTACCACTATTGCAAAGGATCACTAAGCTGTCATAATGCATAATGTATCTATAAGATTCAAATCTCTGGTCCTGGAAGGCAGCAATGTGCATGTGCATTAAAGCATGAGCATTAAATGGATTTTTCCCCTCTTTTACAGGTAAAATCTATAAAAGTGCCCCTCCTGGACCGCTGGAAAGGATATTTTCAAGACTGGGTGGTGAGAATGCTCTCAGCTCAAACATCTGTAGGACGTGTGGTGGTGAGTAATTCCATGTGTGTGTATATTTCCTTGATGCACTCAGTAAAAAACATAGATCAGTGGTTCTCAACCTGTGGATTCCCAGCTGTTTTGGCCTACAACTTCCAGAAATCCCAGCCAGTTTACCAACTGTTAGGATTTCTGGGAGTTGAAGGCCAAAACATATGGGGACTAACAGGTTGAGAACCACTGATATAGATGAAACCAATCATAGGAAGCAGCACCATATTATAATTAAGTTATCCTCTGTATTTTTGACAAAAGGGCATATTTATATCAGTGGTTCTCAGTCTTTAGTTCCCAGATCTTGTTGGTTTTGGAATCTCTTGAGCATTGCCCATCCTACTGTAGGTTTTCTGGAAGTTGAAGTCCAATTATATATAGGAATGTAAGTTTGGGAACCATCGCTTTATGAATAATAGAAGTGTACAAGGTTTACCAAAAAAACAAAACAAAAAAACAAACCCTGAAAGCAAACATCCTGACATCAGCCCAGCATAGATTACTGTATATATTTGAGTATAAGCCTAGTTTTTTAGCCCTTTTTTAAGACTGAAAAAGCCCCCCTCGGCTTATACTAGGGTGAGGGTCCTAGTTGGCATATATTTGGGTCAAGTTATACTTGAGAATATATGGTACATTTTTTCTATTATTATTGGTATTATTACATTTATTATTTTTCTCTATTACTGTTGCTACTATTACATTTATTTTACTCTATTTTTATTATTATTAATAATAAATTTATTATTTCACTCTGATCTTATTATTATTGCATTTATTATTTTACTCTATTTATTATTACTTGTATTATTTTCCTGTATTTATTATTATTATTATTATTATTATTATTACATGTATTATATTACTCTATTATTAAAAGGATACATAAGCACATTTACATTGAAGAAGATGAGAATAATGATTTGATCAGTGTCAAGAGTCAGACGCCAATTTGAGAGCAAAACATAGTTTATTCAAGAGATAGCCTCAAAAATAGACACAAACACAAAAGATGGCTTTAAACACTTAACTTTCAGTGTTTTAAAGTAGTCCAAACAAAAATATATCAAAAAGTATGCTTTAGCAAACAAACCGAATTATCCAAGCAAATAATTGTGATGACTCATGGGCCTTGTAGTCCCGTTCCTAGTACTATTGTGGCAGATGAAGAGGAAAACTTGGGTTTCCTGCCGTTTCAGCCAGAATTGGAGCCTTTGCACCTGCAAGATGTTTGTCCACAGGAAGTCAGCCAAACAAGCCTTGAACAGAAATCTCCCCCATTTTCTCGCCGGGATTATTATAATCGAGATAGAAGCGCTCGGGAGGCGACTCGCAGGAGCGCCAGGATAGCTGCCAGACAATTAGCTGATTAAGTCTGTTTCCCTTGGGAAACTTTAAGGAGTCATGCATCTGGACACAGTATGGGTTTCGTTTCTTGTTCCCCAGGGAAAGTGTTCCTTGGCGGGAAAACAAGATCCTATATAGGTGTTGCCCGCAAAGAAATCCTTGCAGAGTCAATTCGTCATCTTGTGGAGTGAGATCGTGTGTGGACTACGCTACTCCAGACCCTTGCCTCCAGGACCAAGTTCCAAGCCTTGTTCCACGGACCTCGTTCTTGCATCCAGCTTTCCTTGTTTCCACGGACCTCGCCACGGACCTTGTCCTTGTTTCTTGCCTCTTGTTGCCACGTATCAAGCCTTGTTTGCCAAGAATCTAGTTTGCTTCCAGCCTTGTTGTCAAGCTCCATTGGACTAAGGACCCTGTCTTTTCCCCACACTTTGCTTGGCAAAGTGTGTGTTTCGGTTTTGGGATTACAACTTTGGACTCTAATATCACATATTGGACATTGTTTTACTGGACTATATTTGACCTTTCCTGAAAGGTCTACTTCTGAACTATATTCTTCACTTGTTTTTATTGACTTTATATATTCCTTTAATAAAGATATTAGATAGTTTCTGGTCTCTGCGCATGGTTATTGGTGCTCTGCAGCCTGGGTCCTGACAATAATCCAGATTAAACAAAAGGTGCTTCAATTCCGCTCTAAACAAACTAAGTTGGCTTGGAAAAGCAGCCAAAACAAAACAAAGACTTGGAAACTCCCAAAAAAACTCCCAAGAGTCACAAGCTAGCAGTTTTAACACAAAGCTCTAAACAGAAACCAAAATCGGGCAAAGGAGCTTGTAAACAAACTTGGAGCCAGTGCAAAAGGGAAGGTATGGTTCCAAGCCCTTACTGCGGCAAGCAACAGGCTTTGGGGATTTAAATGGACAGTGCAAGAAGATGTCGTCAAACCGGTCCGGAGTCGAAATAGCAGGAACTGCAGCAAACCGCTTTGAGAGTGCAGGAAATGCCAGGAGCTCAAGGGACAAAGCGAAGAGACGTCGTCAGGTTGATCCAGGGTCAGGACAGGAGACAGCAGCAGGGTCAGGAGGCAAGCCAGAAGTCAAGAGCCATGGGTAGACCAATCAGAGAGTGAAGGCAGAAACAGGGTCAAATTCCAGTCCAAGGTCCAGAGGTTGTAGTCATCAATTCAAGGTCCACGAAATGTCACAAAGAGCCAAAACAACTGAGGCAACAGCAGCTAAAAATAGTAATAACAGTGCAGTCCAGGAAAACCCACACAGTTCCAGCCCTCCATTGCAGAGCAACCCAGATAAACTTACATCTGAAGCAAAGTCCCAGTTCAGTCTTCTTTAACACGTACAGGAGTCCCAATGGCGCCCAGCAACACCTTGCCACACACAAAGTGAAGTGACCAAACATTCCCAATTTATCCCAATTCTCCTGGGTGTCCAAACACCAACACTCAAAGAGCAGGTGTCCCAAATCCTTAATCTGAATCAGAACTCCACACAGCTAATGCTCGTGGATCGGGCGTGCCTAATTCTTCATCAGAATTCCAATCATCCTGCCCATGCCCAACACCATGCACACCTGAGGATCCATCCTCCCTCCTCCAAGCAGACAAAGTGGGATCTGCTTCTGAAGATACCCAAGGTTCAGCAGTATCCATGGGCCCCAATTCCCCAGGCATCTCCGGTGCCCGTGCCCAGTCAGTGCCCACTTCCTCAGCCACCACCTGTTCCCCAGCATTCATTTCTTCCACAGACTCCCCATCTGAATCTTCCATAGAAGACTCCCCATTGAGATCCCTAATTCTCTTTCTATGCAAATCCTCCAACGAGCCCTCCTCGCGAGGGTTTTTCCTTCCTCTCCTGATCCCACCACTATCATCCACAGTCCCCGAAGGTGCAGTCACAACAATCAGAGTTGGACAGTCTTATCATAAATTTGAGCTTTATGTAAATATTCAAAAACATTTAACCTACGGATGCCTCAATTAATGTAATTTTATTGGTATCTATTTTTATTTCTGAAATTTACCACCCTCGGCTTATACTGGTGCTGTGGAGCCCCTCGCTATCATTTGTGAAACCCCAAGGGCTCCACAGAGCACAGTTTGAGAACCCCTGGTATAGGGCATCATTACACCTTTTTTAAAAAGAAAAGAAAGGTCTACTCTGAAGCTTTGTGATGTAAGAGTGGCATTGCAATGTGGACATGCTCAATAGTTATCCCCTTTTGGTTGCATATATTAGAGCATGCTGATCTTGTTTTAAGATAGTGTGTTGAATGTGTCCTTTTGAGCAACAAAGCACACATCAACACAGAGTAATATAAAATAACATTCATATTAAATCCAAAATGTGTGCCTCAGTCTATAGGGAAATGTTTAAGGAAATAAAATAGGATTGACATCATGATTTTTCTTTCAGGTAATACTGGTATTCCTCTTTAGTATTGGGTCACTTATAATTTACTTTATCAACTGTTACAGGTAATTTCTATCTTTTACACTTCTAAAGTTTTGGTTTTCGTTTATCTGTTTTTTAAATAGCAAATTAATTACCATTTTCTCAAGTAGTTTGTTGTAAAGTGGAAAGGGAAAACTAAGCGAACTCAGACAGTATTCTATGCACAAGGAAAGCTGATTTCAGTAAACTTAGGGAAATACTGGGTATGATTCCTCCATCAAGAATACTAAAATGAAAGTTCATGATTGATGGGAATTTCTAAAAAGTGAGGTATTGAAAGCATAATTTCAAACAGTTTCAATGAGGAGGAAGAATTGAAGATGTCCAAAGAAACCAGGATTAATGTCATCCTATCCTTCTTTGGAAGTCACATGACATTAGTATTTAATATTTCCAGGTGAGGGGACCTAGCAAGAAAGCCACCCAATGAGAGTGTGTGTGGGCAGTAACAATGACAGGAAAACCAAAGAGGCTGCTAGTTGATAAAGATAAGCATCTTTGAAGAAGAAGACAAAAACAAACAAAGCAGACACTATGGTCATGTAACATACTCTAATCCAATTCATTTAACACATGAGCAATGGTAGAAGTGCCTTTTTGTACCAATGTGACTTTGGGTGGAAGAAATGTGAACTCAAGATTGCAATGAATTTAGTGTGACATTAATGGGATCAAACCAGGGCAGAATAAGTCACACTGGAGCTAGTTTGTTTTGCAAGTGTGGATTCAATTTTAGTTCATCCAAGCAAAGCCATATTAATATATCCTTCCCTTTCAAAGGAGAAGGAAGAGGATATTAAGGTAATAGCTTTCATAACTCCTTTATAGATCTTTGTTAAAATGCTGAACAAATAGTCTCCAAAATGTAGGCTAAATCAAGATATGTTTTACCTGAGTTTTGCCTGTTTGATGCTACCTTCTAGCTGTGTTGTCGAAGGCTTTTATGGCTGGGATCACGGGGTTGTTGTATATTTTCCGGGGCTGTATGGCCATGTTCCAGAAGTATTCTCTCCTGACATCAGAAGTCACAACCTCTGAGGATGCCTGCCATAGGTGTGGGCGAAACGTCAGAAGAGAATGCTTCTGGAACATGGCCAGACAGCCCGGAAAACTTACAACCCCCCTACCTTCTAGCTGTTCTATGGGCAATGAACACAGGAGAAGACCTCCAGGTCTGCTCTGCAGTTGTATAGGTTTTTTGTTTTTGTTTTATACATCTAAGACGTTTGTTTGTGTGTTTTATTTTGTTTCTTTTGAACATTTAAAAAAATAAAGAAATCATCTATGTAAAAATGATAATGGATTATTTTGTTTTTTCCAGTGTTAGCGAGTTTTGCCTCTCTTTTGAAGACCAGACAATTAATGTTGACTTATTCTTTAATGTATTCTTCCTTCTTTACTTTGGATTACGGGTAAGAGATCTTTGTTGTAATAACAACAAACAACAGCAATATGAAATAGAATGCACACCTTTAAGGATGTTGCTGGATTGCAGCTCCCATCGGCCAATGGTAAAGAGATGATAGGAGTTGCAGCCCAGAAACTCCTATCATTCAGTAGTTTTCCAGCCTTGATTTAGAGTGAAACATGCTGTCAGGATGAAAAGTGGCAAAGATATGTTTTTATTCTGAAATGTCCCTTTATGCAACAGATGAAGGAGTAAAATAGTAATCGAGATTTAAACGTGTGTTTACTGTATCATTTTAGCTTGTAGGAGGGTGCTCATAATGGATGCCTTGCTTTCTCTTTCTTTGTTTGCAACATAATGGAACTGTTGATGGAACAGAATGTATTATTCCATAGACTGAGAAATATGTTTATATTTGGGTGGTAGGTGAGGAAAATTTCAGTTATTTGAAGGGTTATTTGAATTACTCATGGATGTTATAGTTACAGCTATTGCTTGGTCCTATTTTATTTAATTTTATTGTATTGTTTTGGGTGTGGCCCCATGTAAGCCGCCCTGAGTCCCTGTTGGGGAGATGGTGGCGGGGTATAAATAAAGTTTTATTATTATTATTATTATTATTATTATTATTAATAATAATAATAATAATAATTTTTTATTTAAAAAAATCTCTGCTATGAAAAGGAAGCATTGTCTTTACTCTTGAATCTCATGGGTAAAACAGAAGATCTACTGTTCAGAAAAAGAAATGATTACCAGATTGTTCTCATCTATATAGTGTTAGACATATACACAGTGTATATCCCTCGTCTCTATATGTTGTGCAAAAGATTGAAGGGGAAGATGTCATCATCAGACCATATAAGTTTTTAGCGGGGAAGATTGTTCAAGGACAGACTGCAACCCCTTTAGATTTTTTTCCAAGGTGCAGAAATTGGTAGAGTGAAGTAGGAATGTATTATTAGGGAACAGGCTAGACAACATGTTTCCACCAACCTTCTATATATCATATTGTCAAATGCTTTCATGGCCAGAATCACTGGGGTTTTGTGTGGTTTCTGGACTTTATGGCTGGGTTCTGGAAGCATTTTCTCCTACTAGAACATGGTCATGCAGCCCGGAAACCACACAACACTCCACTTTATATCTTGTTCCTTCATATGACGAGACAACACATGACAGAGGTGGATGATCCTTTAATTTTGTGAGCAGATAGTTTAGAAAGAAAGGAAAATGTTTTCCAAAAAGCTACTTGATTATATGCATTTTTCTAGTTCCTGGCAGCAAATGACAAGCTGATATTTTGGCTTGAGCTTAATTCCATTGTGGACTTCTTCACTATCACTCCAGTCTGCATATCCTTTTATTTAGGAAGAAACTGGCTTGGTAAGTGCACACAGTATTCATCCTATTGTTCAATGGTGTGATGATAAATTTTAAAGGCAAGTGCTTATTTTGACAGCCCCCTTAGCTATGACCTTAAGGATCTACCAAAAATATTGGTACCAATATTAATATTTACCCAGACACTCTCAATCTGGCTTCCAGGTTTTAAGTCATGGACCTTCTCACAGATGTAAACATCCTTGATATACAATACTATTCCTCCTTTCCTTTTTTGGTCTAATTGGTCAATTAATTGGGTTTTTCCAAAAGGTTTTAACTTACCATAAAACAACTTGGTCAATGTATGTATATGTGTGTGTGTGTGTGTGTGTGTGTGTGTGTGTGTCTACACACACACACACACACACACACACACACATATACAGTAGAGTCTCACTTATCCAAGCTAAACAGGCCGGCAGAACCTTGGATAAGCGAATATCTTGGATAATAAGGAGGGATTAAGGAAAATCCTATTAAACATCAAATTAGACTATGATTTTACAAATTAAGCACCAAAACATCATGTTATACAACAAATTTGACAGAAAAAGTAGTTCAATACGCAGTAATGTTATTTTGTAATTTACGAATTTAGCACCAAAATGTCATGATATATTGAAAACATTGACTACAAAAACGGCTTGGATTATCCAGAAGCTTGGATAAGCGAGTCTTGGATAAGTGTGTCTTGGATAAGTGAGACTCTACTGTGTGTGTGTGTGTGTGTGTATGTATATATATATGTGTGTGTGTGTATATATATATATATATATATATATATATGCACCTTGTATTCAATTTGTAGAGACCCCATGAATTTAATAGGATATTTGTCGTCAAAGAATACTCAGAGGCAGTTTTGCCAGTTACTTTCTCAGAAATATCATCTATAGAGCATCTGGTATTCACTGGCATTCTCTCATTCAAACACTATCTAGGATGATCCAGCTTAGCTTTCCGTACCAGAATATAGCTGGTGCCTTTAAGGTATTTAGGCCCTAATGAGTCAATGAGTCTGCTTCAATAGGATTCACAATTGAATTTATGTCTACGATGCAACAGGATCATGTCAAATCATCAACTAGACAATTAGTATCTAGCTGAGAACATCTCCTTCCCCTGCTCCATCATAGTTGGTACTCGAGATTAAAATTCCCTCAAGAACTGAGTCAAAAACTGCTGTCATAACATTGTTCACAAGATGAGCTATTTTTCCCAGAGTTTGATGGGACTTTCTTTCACACAAGCACAGAGGCTTGCAGCCTAAACATTACCATCCCAGTAACAACATAAGTGCCCATATACGCATGGATTGGTGCAAGAGCATTCTTTCTCACACTGTTTCCCCACTTTCTTTTCTGTAGGTTTGAGGTTTTTGAGAGCACTCAGGTTGATGGAACTTCCTAAAATTTTGCAGTTCCTTCACATCACCACAAGTGGGTAAGCCAAACTTGTGTTGGGTTGGGGCTTGTTTAAACTAGTCCAAATCCAAAACCCACTCCAAGTGGGAGGCTGTCTGTCCTTCTGATGCAGAGTTACTTCCAGTGAGGATCCCAGGGATGAAGAGTTGTTTAAATTGGCTCAAAGGGTGCATACAGAGAATAGAAATGATGTCCAGCTCTGTCACTCCTTCCCACCTGTCACTAAGGAGGCTGTTCAGGTCCTGAACCGGTGTCTGGCCGCTGTGTCGGACTGGATGAGGGCGAACAAATTGAAACTTAATCCAGACAAGACAGAGGTCCTCCTGGTCAGTCGCAAGGCTGAACAGGGAATAGGGTTACAGCCTGTGCTGGACGGGGTCGCACTCCCCCTGAAGACGCAGGTTCGCAGTCTGGGGGTTCTCCTGGACTCATCGCTGAGCCTGGAACCCCAGGTCTCGGCGGTGGCCAGGGGAGCCTTCGCACAACTAAGACTTGTGCGCCAGCTGCGCCCGTTCCTTGGGAGGTCTGACTTGGCCACGGTGGTCCACGCTCTGGTTACATCCCGTTTGGACTACTGCAACGCTCTCTACGTGGGGTTGCCTCTGAAGACGGCTCGGAAGCTCGAACTAGTACAACGGGCGGCAGCCAGACTAATAACTGGGGCGGCTTACAGGGAGCGTACTACCCCCTTGTTAAGCCAGCTCCACTGGTTGCCAATATGCTACCGAGCCCAATGCAAAGTGCTGCTTTTGACCTATAAAGCCCTAAACGGTTCTGGCCCAATCTACTTGTCCGAACGTATCTCCTCCTATGAGCCAGGAAGATCCCTGAGGTCATCTGGAGAGGCCCTGCTCTCAGTCCCGCCTGCCTCACAGGCGCGGCTGGTGGGAACGAGGGACAGGGCCTTCTCGGTGGTGGCTCCCCGGCTATGGAACACCCTCCCCAGAGATATACGGCAAGCCCCAACCCTTTTGAGTTTTAGAAAAGCCTTAAAAACATGGCTTTGTGCCCAGGCTTTTAATGAATAAATGATAAAGATGACCCAGATTGTTATATGGATAAAGTTGGAGGATATTGGACGAACGGATTTTAAACACGTTTTATGTTTTATATTTTATACTGTATTTAATTGGTTGTATTTTTTATATGTTGTTGTTTTTAATGATGTATCGGCATCGAATTGTTGCCAATTGTACGCCGCCCTGAGTCCCTCCGGGTGAGAAGGGCGGGATAGAAATATTTGAAATAAATAAATAAATAAATAGAAATAATACAGCTTGACTTTGATTTGCCATCACTCAATGCTATGTAATCATGGGAATCATACTGTTACATGATCTTTAGCATTCTCTGTCAAAACCGTGATAAAGTGGTGCCAAACTGTATCAATTTAATGCAATGTAGATGCACCCTAAAATGCTGCAAAATATCGTCGAGCTATCATTGATACTTGTCACTGTGTTGTCAAAGGCTTTCATGGCCAGAATTACTGGACTGGTATGAGTTTTCCGAACTGTACGGCCATGTTCCAGAAGCATTCTCTCCTGATGTTTTGCTCACATCTATGGTAGGCATCCTCAGAGGTTGTGAGGTCTGTAGGAAACTAGACCTTCCATATATCTGTGGAAGGTCCAGGGTGGACTTGAACCTTCCACCCCTGGACATTCCACAGATATATAAATCTCACTTGCCTAGTTTCCAACAGACCTCACATCCTCTGAGGATGCCTGCCATAGATGTGAGCAAAACATCAGGAGAGAATGCTTTTGGAACATGGCAATACGGCCCAGAAAACTCACAGCAAACAGATGCTTGTCATTGTTTTATGACTCAAACCATGTCTGTCCTTTCCTATGCAGTACTGCAATCAAGCTAACCAAACTATTGGCTGTATTTGTCAGTACCTGGCTAACTGCTGCAGGATTTCTTCACTGGGTATGTGAGAATCTTTGAAATAGTATTTGAAAATGATTAAGCAAGGTTAAAAAAAACCTGATTCTCAAGTCTTAAGACATTTTTGACAAAAAAGAATACTAGATTGATGAGAATCTTTGAAGTGCTGCACATATACGGTACAAAATGTATGTGGACATTTTGCACAGTAAACAACAAACTATGTATGTTAAAAATGCTGTAGCCTATGTAAAACAATCACATTGTAATAAATGTAATAAATCCACCATGTACGCCATCCATCAGACTCTAAAGTCACAGAGGAGAGGATTGTGTGTGTTATAGCATTGCTCTGATACCATGCCACATTTACTAATGTGCAAGGTAACTAACTGCAGAATAATAAGATTGTTAAATAATCTGATCTTTCTTATTTTTATAAAACAGTTTTAAATAGATTATTAACAATGTTGAAATTGCCTCTAACAGTAATCAGTCCCATACATCATGCTTTTCTCATTATTTTTACTCTGTAGATGGAAAATTCTGGTGATCCCTGGGTAAAAGTGAAGAATTCCCAAAATTTGACTTATTTTGAGTGTTTATACCTGATCATGGTAACCATGTCTACAGTTGGTTATGGGGACGTAATTGTCAAGACCACCTTGGGACGTGGATTCATCCTTTTCTTCATCGTTGCTGGTTTGGTAGGAAAATGTTATGTTTTGGATGAGCAAATATGTTTAAATATGCTTTTAAAATTTATTTCTTCTGTTCTCTCTAGAATCCATCTCCATTTATTGTGGTTAAGAATCAATGATATTAGAAATGTGTGTGTGTGTGTGTGTGTGTGTGTGTGTGTGTGTTAATTTATTACGAAGGCATCCTCTCAAGTATTATGCTTCTCAGCCTGTGGTTCTACAGATATTTTGGACTTAAATTCTCAGATGTTTCAATCAACATGGCTATTTGTCCAAAACTGTAGGAGATAAGTCTGAATAGCAAAAACCTGAAAATTGTTGCACTCTGTTGCAATGGAAGCCAACTTGCTTGGTGTTATTGACATAGAGAAATAATTACAATTTAACCGTATTTCCGTTCAGAAATGCTTCGTTACTACATTAGTAAACTAACACCCCAGCCTCAGAGTTTCATGCTATCCTTCATATCCCAATGAAGAATCTTTACACTTTTCATACTTTGTCAATTCCAGCTTTTATTGAACTTATTTGGATGATAGTGTAATCAGTTCTTCACAAACATGTCATGGTGTTGACCACTACACCAGTTTTCTATAAGCAGTTGCTTGAAATTCAACTTGACCTGTCAAAATTATGTTTGAATCCAGGAAAATAATAGTGCTCATATCTGTATTATTACAGATCCTATTTGCTAATTTGGTTCCTGAAATGGCAGATATTGTTGGAAGCACTAAGATGTACAGAGGTTCCTATGAAGCTGTGAAAGGCCGAAAGTAAGAGATTTAAATTTCATAAAAAACAAAACTTTTGAAAGTAATTTTTTATTAGCATTGGTATCATCATTTGATTATCCCCGTTTGTCTAGAAAAAAAATGAACATACACCCCTGGTTGTGAGATGAAATGTATCCTCAGGAAGCCATCCCTATGAAACATTCAACATGGCATCATTTGCAAATTGTAGAACATCAGAGTCCTTCTCCCAATATTCCCAAAAGATCCAACAAAGATGTCTGATATTGAGCATTCGCTACTACAGTATCATTTACTACAGATTAAAAGCTGTAGAGTGACCTTTACAGAACCCTGGGCTCATCTATACTGACAATATAATACTGCTTGAAGCTGCACTCTTCAAACTGTGGCAGCTAGAAAATGCATGCTGCTGAAGGGTGCTGAAGTTTAAACCAACATAAGCTAAACCAGGGGAAGGTCCACAATTAGCTCCTGAATGCATTGCAGTATAGTTGCAATGGAAATCACATCACACAGAGAATTCAGTGCTGCACAATGTGAAGCACTTTGTGGACACGCAACACACTGATGTGTTTTGTGAACTTGAAAACTGACAGGGCTGACAAAAATGTCCAATTTATCCTCTGGGACAGGCAACTGAATACATCTCATGTTAGCTATCACCTTATTTTTTGCACCTCAATTGCCTCTGGAATGCATGTGGAAAATGCATTTCAGAATGCAGCTGGAAAATTGGGGGAAATGGAGTGTGTTATCTCCTGCAGTTTTTTTTATCATGTCAGAAGTAAAAAAAAAAAAATGACAGCAGTACGTGTGAAAAAGATCTTGGAGTCCTCATGGACAACAAGTTAAACATGAGCCTACAATGTGATGCGGGTGCTAAAAAATCCAATGGGCATGTTTAGCCTGCAGAAGAAAAGGCTGAGAGGAGACATGATAGCCATGTACAAATATGTGAGGGGAAGTCATAGGGAGGAGGGAGCAAGCTTGTTTTCTGCTGCCCTGCAGACTAGGACATGGAGCAATGGCTTCAAACTTCAGGAAAGGACATTCCACCTGAACATCAGGAAGAACTTCCTCACTGTGAGAGCTGTTTGGCACTGGAACTCTCTGCCGTGGAGTGTGGTGGAGGCTCCTTCTTTGGAGGCTTTAAAGCAGAGGCTGGATGGCCATCTGTCGGGGTTGCTTTGAATGAGATTTTCCTGCTTCTTGCAGGGGGTTGGACTGGATGGCTCATGAAGTCTTTTCCAACTCTATGATTCTATGATTCTAAGTGACTTGAGAATGTACTGCAAATTGCTTCTGGTGTGAGAGAATTAGCCATCTACAGAGACGTTGCCCAGGGGACATCCAGATGTGTCACCATCCTGCTGGGATGTGTTACTGGGAGGCTTTTCTCATGTCCCGGCAAGCTAGAGCTGACTCACCCCATCTTGCAGATTCTAACTGGCAACCTTCAGGTCAGCAACCCAACCTTTAGATCAGCAGTTCACAAGGGTTTAACCCATTGTGCCACCGCGACTCTCTTTTGCAGTCAAGATATGTACACTGTGGGTTCTGGAACTGGTTCAATACCACTTTCTGTGGTTAATGTAATTATCATGCTGGCCTTGAACCTGTTCCAGAAATAGCAATCTATTTAATCATCTGCACAGCAAAACTGGTGTCTGCCAAACTGTTTTGTAACTGACCAAGTGATTAGTGTAGAAGAATCCCCTGAGAAGATTATGTGTAGTCAAATAAGGCATCAGTTGGGAAAGACAGCTGTGTCCAAAACCTTGGTTGAGAAAATTGAGAAGAGAGATAGGATGATAATTAACCCAAAAGGAAGGATCCAGAAAAGCAAGAGTACAAAGAGTGGATATAAAAAAGATGGGAAAGAGTCATGGTTGGATATGGGGAAAGAAGACAACAAAACCATGATTCATCACTGATTCAGTAACAAGCAGGAAAGAAAACTCTGCCTGCAATGGCCGAGAATAATGGCTTTGGTAAACCAACTGATGGCATGGGAGGTGGAGATTAATCCACTGAAATTAATTAAGAATTGAGGTTACATTTTAATGCAAGAAAGTGAGCTTCAAACATTTATTTTTCATGCAGGTTTATAGTTGTCTGTGGTCATATCACTCTGAGCAGTGTAACAGCTTTCATAAAGGACTTCCTAGCACAAGCTTCATCAGATGAAGCCACTGAAATGGTTTTCCTGGGAGAGTAAGTATTAGTTCTTTTATGTGGAACATCACATTAAAAATGGAAGCTAAAGAGATACCTGATTTAATTGCAGACAGACTTGTATATGAATGGACTTTACTATTGAGGCTTCCTAGGCATGGATGCTTCCTAGAGCTCATCTACATGGACAGGAGAAGCCCCAGCAGACTGGAGGAGGGCAAATATTCCTATCGACAAGAAGGGAAAAAGAGGACCTAAACAATTACCGTCCAGTGAATTGGACAACTTTGGAAGACAATAATATACTAACGCTCGAAGGTTTCGACTTACGCCGTGGATGGCATGCTTATGTGGGTTATGACAAAAGAAAAATCGAAAAAAACTTCGGCAATCACTTTATCAGAGCGGCATTAATAAAAGTTTGGGAAAAATACAAATTATATTTTTATAAGAAGACCCCCCCTTTGGATTTCCTCCCTAGAATCAAATCAGAGACACATTTTGGGATGGACAATTTGGCCAAGCTATAAAGATGTCTTGATGAAAAAAAAATGGCAAATATGAGTTAAAGTCACAAGATGCTTTGAAGGAGCAATTCAAAAATATGTCATGGTTCCAATACGCCCAAATTAAAGAACAGTTCGTTAAAGATTCACATGATGGCTTCAGTGATCCAAATTCAATTTGGGATAAAATTAAGCAATAAAAAAAGACAATTTCAAAAATCTATGAGACATTATTAGAGTGGTCAACAGAGACCGAGGTAATTAAAAACTGTATGGTCAATTGGGCCAGAAATATTGGACACTCAATTATGTTAGAAGATTGGGAACTTATTTGAAACAAAAAACTAAAATATACATATGCGACTGAGCTGAAAGAGAACTGGCTCAAGGTATTTCATCGCTGGTATATAACCCCTAAATAACTAGGCCAGATGTATAAATCTTATAACAATAACTGCTGGAAATGCAAGACGCATGAAGGTTCCTTCTATCATATTTGGTGGACTTGTCCAAAATCTAAAAATTATTGGAAGACAATACATGAAGAGACACAAAGTATATTAAACAAGAGATTTCCAATCAAGCCAGAATACTATTTACTGGGAATAACAGACTCAGAAACACAGTTTGGAAAAGACGAAGATATTTTATTCATGTATAGCTCTACAGCAGCAAGAATAGTATTCGCCAAGCAATGGAAGTTGGACAAAAGAACTTTGGTTACAGAAATTAGTGGACATACAAGAAATGGATAATTTGACATTTTTACTCAAAGAATCAAGAGGAAAATGTATTAGAGAAACAAATTGGGAAAAACTGAATATTTATTTGTCAAAGTAATATCTGTATCACCAAAAATGACAAACTTATTCTCATTTTTTATTCTCTAAGTGTTTTTGTTAGGTATATATTTTGTTTAGCATGCTTTTGTATCTTTGATTACACAATACTGTCCGAAAGGAAAGAGAATGGAAGATCTAAACACTTCCCCCTCTCCCGTCCCCCTCCCCTAACCTTCCTTTCAGTCTCCCCTTATTTCTCTGCACTCACCCCTTTCCCTTTATTTATTTTATTTATTTACAGTATTTATATTCCGCCCTTCTCACCCCGAAGGGGACTCAGGGCGGATCACATTATAACACACATTGGGCAAACATTCAATGCCCATAAACACATCAAACAGAGACTGAGAGACACACGCAGAGGCAAGTTAACCTTCTTCTGAGGGGATGTTCGATTCTGGCCACAGGGGGGAGCAGCTGCTTCATCATCCACTCTGACGTCACTTCCTCATTCCAGGTCGTAAATTAGTTAATCTTGCCTCCCCACTTTATAAGTAGCACCTTATCTCCTACTTGATAGATGCAACTATTTTTCGGGTTGCTAGGTCAGCAACGAGCAGGGGCTATTTTTTATTTTTAATTGACGGGTGCTCACCCCGCCACGGGCTGGCCTCGAACTCATGACCTCATGGTCAGAGTGATTTAAGGCAGCTGCTCAACAGCTGCGCCACAGCCCGGCCCCCCTTTCCCTGCCTTTTCCCTTATTACCCCTTTATTTCCCCTCCCTGACCCAACTTTTATTATATGATTTGAAACCTCAATAAAAATTATTAATAAAAAAACAAAACAATTACCGTCCAGTCAACCTGAGCTGACATCAATACCAGGAAAGATTTGGAGCAGATAATTAAGGAGGAACTTTGCAATTACTAGAAAGCAATGCTGTGATTACTAAAAGTCAACATGGAGTTCTCAAAAACAAGTCATGCCAGACTAATCTTATCTCTTTTTTTGATAGAGTTACAAGCTTGGTAGATGCAGGAAATGCTGTGGATGGAGCATATCTTTATTTCTGTAAGGCCTTCAGCAAAGTCCCCCATGGCCTTCTTGCAAGCAAACTAGTCAAATGTGGGCCAAGAAATACTACTCTTAGATGGATCTGTAACTGGTTAAGCGACCGAAACCAAAAGATGCTCAACCTGGAGTGCCACAGGGTTTGGTCCTGGCCCCAGTTCTGTTCAACATCTTTATTAATGACTTGGATGAACATTTAGAGGGCGTGCTTATCAAGTTTGCAGATGACACCAAATTACGAGGGAGAGCTAATACCTCAGAAGAAAGGATCATAATTCAAAATGACTTTAACAGATTAGGGAGCTGGGCCAATACTAACAAAATGAATTTCAACAAAGAAGAGGTGTCATAAGGAAGAGGGAGCAGACTTATTTTCTGCTGCCCTTGAAACTAGGACACAGCTTTAAGTCTGAGTAGTATCTCAGGGATATTTTTCAGTGATTAACCAGATTGTAATCTCAGTTGGATCTCACTAAAGTTTCTTTCTTTCTTACTTGACACTATCAATGGTGGTGGAACATTTATTTCCAGGTTATAGACAATATGTTTCCCCTCTTAATAGTAATAATAATAGGATTTAACAAAATGACCTTCTAAGACACTGTGAAGCCTTTTTAAAAAAATCAGGTGAACCACCTTATCACATTGAGAAATTTCCCAGTCGTAGGACACTTCAGCCTCTTTTAAAGCATGGAGAGGCACTGAGCTCATCACATGAGTTAAACTACTTCTGGGTATAATGCATAGCTCTCCGTGATTGAAAAGAGGCAGAAGTCTGTTGAAAGGAGGCAGAAGTCTGTTGAATTCTGACAATCTGTCCTCATCACATTGAGAAATGTCCCCCTCATAGGACACTTCAGGCTCTTTTCAAGCATGGAGAGGCACGGAGCTCATCATATGTTCCAGGGTTGAAAAGAGGCAGAAATGTTCTGAAATGAGGGAACAATTGTGTCCAGAGCTCCTACCTCTTATCGCATTTTACTCCCATGTTTACCACTGAAAAACAGCTGGGATGAGAACCATCCAAAGTTTCCCATCCTGTTTCATTGCCCAACCATAAGCAGTCTCTTGTATCCTATGGGGTTTGATGCAGAATTAGCATCCCATAAAAAGCATATTGTCTATAACCAGGAAATGTACAAAGTATCCCTGACAGATGGCCATCCAGCCTCTGTTTAAAAGTTTCCAAGGAAGGGGCTTCCTCAGAAACATGTTATTCTCAGTCATTGCTCAGCCACTCTCCTGATACAAACAATTCCATAGCATGGGGAGAAATAGTGTGTCACCACCAGCCATTAAGGACTGGGCTTTGGGTTGTTACATTATTTCCTTTGCTTGTTTTAAACTACAGTAGAGTCTCACTTATCCAAGCTAAATGGGCCGGCAGAAGCTTGGATAAGCCGATATCTTGGATAATAAGGAGGGATTAAGGAAAAGCCTATTAAACATCAAATTAGGTTATGATTTTACAAATTAAGCACCAAAACAACATGTTTTACAACAAATTTGACAGAAAAGGCAGTTCAACATGCAGTAATGTTATGTTGTAATTACTGTATTTACGAATTTAGCACCAAAATATCATGATATATTAACATTGACTACAAAAATGGCTTGGATAATCCAGAAACTTGGATAAGCGAGGCTTGGATAAGTGAGAC
The DNA here is from genome assembly GCF_035594765.1 of Anolis carolinensis. Classification (NCBI taxonomy): domain Eukaryota; kingdom Metazoa; phylum Chordata; class Lepidosauria; order Squamata; family Anolidae; genus Anolis; species Anolis carolinensis. The sequence goes on along the minus strand of NW_026943819.1, from coordinate 13,219,172 downwards.
TCTACTGTATGTATGGTTACATATGGGATGTTTCCCTTTTGCAGGTGTTTGACTTTATTGTCTTTGAGATATCTTTCATAAATGCAGTTCCAGGGATGACCCTATCCAAATCTTGGAGAGATAAAGAAATCCTGAAAATGAAGCGCTGGATAAATAAAATACTAGAAATAATGAATATGGATAAACTAACATACCTGCTAACCAATACCCAAGGCCATCCAAGAAAGCAAACCGACTGGGAATTGGTTAAAAATTACTTAAAAGAGGAAAAAATGAGAATTTTTATATGAGATCCAAGTATGCAAAACTAAGAACTGAGCCTTACAATAAGAGAATAGGAGTGGATTGAGTTACCAGAATAAATCTGAGAAATTATGAAGAAAAAAGAACCTTAATGTCACCATGCAATAGATAGAAGTCTATTTTAGTGTGTGTGTGTGTGGGGGGGGGGGGGGGAGTTGAAGGTGATTTTTCTCTCTCTTTTTTCCCTTTCCTTTTTCTATTTTCCTTCTCTTCCTCTACTTACCTCACAGGCATTATTAATTTTCCTTTCCATCTCATTTTCTTTTTCTTGTTTTCAACCTTGCTCTCAATTTTGTACTTTACTCTATTAAATGTCCATGTCTATGTCAATACTGATTTGAAAAAGTTCTAATAAAATTTATTTTATAAAAAATTAATTCAGTTCCAGGGATCTCCTAATCTTAAACCAGCATCCCTCGAGTGATATTTTTTGAGGGGACAGGAGGCTTAGTCAACTTGAAGCAAATTGGATTCTATAGCTTATTGGCTGTATTCTGTGTTCTAGAATGAGGAAGGCATCACATTCTAAAATAATAAAATATTAACTCTTTATATGTTTGCCTTATTTAGAAATCCCCCTTCTCTGGAGCTAGAAACTGTGTTCAGATGTTATGCTGCATATTCCTGCTTCTATCAAGGTACTGTCATGAAGACTGAAGATCTTCTGAGAATTCAGGTAGGATTCCTTTGCTATCTGCAAGAGCAGGCTTTATAGCTTTGGAAATGAATGTATGTTTATGGGATGAAACAATGGGAAAGTTAGGATTCTTGACTTTTCTTCAGATTTGTCTCTAGTGCTCTAGTGATGCTATCCCACGCTATCCCCTTTCTAGACACTTTGAAAAGAGAAAAATAACAATATACGCCCAACATAAATCATTATGAAAGTGTCTCAGAAGTCCTTGAAAAAAAAGGGAGGGGAGAGAGAGGGGAGGGAAAGGGAGAGAGGGGGGGGATAAAGGACCATTTTCTGAGCCCACGAATTGGCAGCAAAATAATGTGGGATGGGAGCGGTCCATATTGAATTGCTTCAATGATGTGGAGCAAGGGTCGTTGCTGTGGGCAGTCCCCTACCAAAAGCATCAACATTTCTCTCCCAAAATCCTGCTTCACAAGTCTGACATGGTAATTTTAAAAAATTAATTTAATTATTCAAAATATCAAAGTTTCAAAATATCTTTGTTTTTCCTGTCTGTACGGCTAGCTTTTAAAATTTTGGACTTTCATCATGGAGTGGGCTGGAACTGAACTCGCTTGTGTGATAAATCTGAAAATGGATGATTTCGGGAGAAAAGGCATGAAAGCGGGAATATTCCCAAGTAGTCTACAACAGATATTTTTCTGCGCTAAAAAAATAAGCATGCTACATTTAAGAATGAAAAGGAATGGTGCTTTTGAGAATCTCCATTTCATACCTTGTAGATAATTGTGGGGAAGATAAGAATGCTGTGGGAAAAGTACGGCATTGGCAAACTCATTCTTATTTAAAATTAACATTCAATGAGAATAAATGAATATTGAACTTTAATTGCTTTGCAAAGTTATAGGATCATAGTATTAAAAAGTTGGAAAGGATTGTGGGGACCATTACTTCAAGTTGCTACCAATGCCAAATGTATAATATAAAGAATAAATAGTTCACCTCATCAGACAGGGTATTTTTTGGTGGCATGCCACGGTTCCTCTATAGTTTTAAGATGGAGCCCACTGGCTCCCATCCCACGATGTAGAACTACTTCTGGCAGGTCACCATCATAAAACTATAGAGGAACCAGTGCATGCTGCCTCCGTTGGCAACATAGGAGGTCACCCGTGTTCAATTGTAGTCAACAGGAGGAAGCTGGGTGGCGGATGGTTCCCTCCGTGGGATGAGTTAAGGAAGAAGCCTGGTGATGCGAGGTGTAGGGAAATGGGTTCCCCATGCCCCCCCGCTAGTCACCGCGTGGCAATTCCAGAGGCCCATCTGATGAGGTCAAAGATCTTTATGACACTACCTTTATGACACTGAGTTTCCAATCCATTCTACTGTCTTGGGAAACAGATGAATAGAGCTGAAGCATGTCTCATTTTGGCTGACACGTGTTCTGTCGAGCCCTATATTGAGGATACCTCCAACATCATGAGGTAAGGTAAGGCAGGTAAAGTGGCTTTTCACCCCATTCCTACATGGGGCTTTGGCTCGCATTCCTAGCCCCTTGAATTCTTCAGTATGTTGGTCTATAGCAGTTATTCCCAAAGTGGGGACTACCGCCCCCCGGTGGGTGCTGGAGCGATCCAGGGGGGCAGTGATGGCACCTATTAGGACACGGGGCGGTAGAGTGCCAGAGACAGGGCTGAGCAGAGGAGTGGGTGTGGCTTCTTCCCAAGAGCCCAAGACAGGGCTGAGAATCTATACCTCTTTTCTGAGCCCCTTGTTGGGACACAGAGGACGGAGCTAGGGAATGAGGAGGAGCCTGAGACAGGGCTGAGCCTCTATACCTCTCCTGAGAGCCCTTTTATAACTAAAGGGTGGGGGTAGGGGTGGGGGCAGGACCTCCTCCCAAGAGCATGAGACAGGCCTGAGCCTCTGTATACCTCCCCTGAGGCGCTTGTTAAAACACAGGGACGGGGTATAGAGGTTCAGCCCCGTCAGACACTTGGGAAGAGGCCCCGCCCCCTTCTCCAGCCCCGCCTCCTGTATTCTGGAAGGCGCTGCAGGACAGGGATAGAAGCTCAACCCTGCCTCAGAGCTCGTAGCTCCGCCCATCCCAGTCCTGGATGCCCATTTCATAGAATCATAGAATCATAGAATAGTAGAGTTGGAAGAGACCACATGGGCCATCCAGTCCAACCCCCTGCTAAGAAGCAGGAAATCGCATTCAAAGCACCCCCGACAGATGGCCATCCAGCCTCTGCTTAAAAGCCTCCAAAGAAGGAGCCTCTACTTTGGAGGCTTTTAAGCAGAGGCTGGATGGCCATCTGCCGGGGGTGCTTTGAATGCGATTTCCTGCTTCTTAGCAGGGGGTTGGACTGGATGGCCCATGTGGCCCCGCCCATCTCCCCCTCCCAGCCCTGCATCTTGGACTAGGGGAGAGGCTCAGCCCCGCCCTCTTGAGCCCACCCCTCTAAGCCACGCCCCCTTTCCAGGGGGCGCTGTCATATTTTTTCTGGAAAGGGGGCGGCAGGCCAAATAAGTTTGGGAACCACTGGTCTATAGCTTTCATCATCCCCAGCCATCATAGTCATTGCACTTTTCAACCAACAATGCTTCCAGAAAGCAATAGCAATTGTAGACAGTCTGTCTTTGGAAAAACCATAGGTTCTTCTTTTCGGTTCTAGGTTCTGGATAGATTCCATGTGCAGCAGCCATTGAGAGTCTCACTCAATGACCCTGTCTCATTCTCTTTCAGAACTATCTGAACCAGAAGTGTGAATTAGTCAAATTTTGACCTTCAGGGCCATTTTATGGCCCTCAGAGCCTTTGGAGTTCTGTCCCAGTTCCCTGATTGGGGTTTTCCCTTTGTAAAAAAAATCTCAAGGGGTGGGATAAATTCCATTTCCTGATGGATGTTTCAATGTTGTATTTTCCTATTACATTATTTGTGCAGCTTTAGACTTTCCTTTCACATTTAAGCATATCAGCAGCTGAACACCATGAGTCCAGGGTGTGTCATCATTCTTAGTAATCTTTGCTTTTCCTCAGCAGTTGATTGAGTAGCTTCCAATTCAGTAGCTTCAATTTGGACTATGTTGCACAAGACATTCTAAAACAGTGTAACATCCGTTCAACCTGCACAGTGTTAACAAGCATTAGCTAAAGAGTCATTGTCATGGCCTCAGAAATATCATCAGTCAGTGTCACAATCCATTATTGCTGCTGCCCAATAGCTTTTCTTCTGGAATGTCTCCATTGTCCTCATCATTATGTCAAAGTGTGGTGGACTCTCCTTCTCTGGATGTTTTTAAACAGATGATGAATGCTAATCTCTCAAGAGTACTGTGATTGTGTAATATTGCATGGCAGAATGAGGTTGGATTGGATGGCCTCTCTATTTCCTCTAATTTTATTGTCTATGATTCTGATCTGTTCATGAGACCGTTTCTTCCTAAATCAAATGGTTGTAAGGTAGTACCCCTATCTTACTAGGAATCCAGACTCTTGACAGACTCTTGATAGATCCTGTAGTCAGCCTCTTTGACACATTGAAATCCAAAAGTTGTAGTTCATTAATCTAGTATTCAGGAGAACTTCAGGAGAACTGCAGTGAGATATACAAATAAAAAGCACATAAAAAATAGGGACCACCCCAGTGTATACTTTTGGTTTCATTGAATGCCAGATGATTTAGTACAAATAATGCATTGATTTGCATTTATAAGTCATTTCAGATAAATGCAAAAACAGACTGATCAACATTTACATTTTTCATGCAGGGTGTTGTCCATTAAGAATCACTACCCAAGTACCAGAGTCATAATACAAATCATCCAGTCTTCTAACAAGGTTGGGCATTTTTAAATTCTAGCATAAATTATAGTAGAGCTCGTCTTTAAGGATTAGATATCAAATTGAACAGAAATAATTTATACTACAGTAGAGTCTCACTTATCCAAGACTCGCTTATCCAAGGTTCTGGATTATCCAAGGCATTTTTGTAGTCAATGTTTTAAATATATCATGATATTTTGGTGCTAAATTCGTAAATACGGTAATTACAACATAACATTACTGCGTATTGAACTACCTTTTCTGTCAAATTTGTTGTATAACATGATGTTTTGGTGCTTAATTTGTAAAATCATAACCTAATTTGATGTTTAATAGGCTTGTCCTTAATCCCTCCTTATTATCCAAGATATTCGCTTATCCAAAGTTCTGCCGGCCCGTTTAGATTGTATAAGTGAGACTCTACTGTATTTAATTTTCCAATTGAAATCCTACTATGCCATATTCAAGCTGCAGTGTGCATTTTGTTGGGTAGTCCGACCCCAAAGAATGATGGTTTTATGTACTTAAAAATTGGGATGGGAATGTAGTCTGTGGCAGAAAAATGGAGGTGGGAAAGTCCTATGGAGTCACATTCTTTCCTACTGTATTCTAGTGGAAAGTGCAAGGAGGAATGGAGCCAAAATCAAATCACTGAAAAAAGAGTATCCATAGAAAAAAGTTTGCAAATGGCATTTTTTAACATGCCCCATGGAGGCAAAGAACAATTCAGCGCAGTAGCCATGGGATGTGAAAAATCCCAGGTGAATAAAAAATAGAAAATAGAGAGGAGAATGGAATGGGATAGCTTTGATGAAGACAACAAAGCTGGATGGAATTCTGAACAAAAGCACTGCTGTTGCAAAGATGAAGATAACTGGGAAATTCTGTTAGATGAGCAGGTTTCGTTCAGTTTCCTTGAATTTTACACCAGTTCCATTTTGCCCTCAGTGCAGCGGCATGAATTTAGTTACATAGGAATCATGATATTAAGTGATTTATAGAGGGTATTTTTACAAATAAAAGTTGCTGCGGTGGTGTAATGGGTTAAACCCTTGTGCCAGCTGAACTGCTGACCTGAAAGTTGGGTTACTAACCTGAAGGTTGCTGGTTAGAATCCACAAGATGGGGTGAGCTCCCATCTGTCAGCTCTAGCATGCGAGTACATGAAAGAAGCCCCCCAACAGGATGGTAACACATCCAGGTGTCCCCTGGGCAACATCTCTGTAGACGGCCAATTTTCTCACACAAGACGCAACTTGCAGTATGTTCTCAAGTTGCTTCTGACATGATAAAAAACAAAATATTTAAGAATCTTGAAATACTGAACACTTTAATTGCCTCTTTCTGTCTTTTTGTCTTTCTTTCTCTTTCTTTCTTTCTTTCTTTCTTTCTTTCTTTCTTTCTTTCTTTCTTTCTTTCTTTCTTAGAATCATAGAGTTGGAAGAGACTTCGCGGGCCATCCAATTCAATCCTTCTCTACCTTCCTTCCTCCCTCCCTCCCTCCCTCCCTCCCTTCCTTCCTTCCTTCTGTCCTTTCACTTTCTTTCCTTTCCTTTCCTTTCCTTTCCTGAGAAAGATAAGGGAGATCACTGGTGTCCTGAAATGATTTTGTTTCTGCCTTTGAATGGAACTGTGCCATTTAGCGATGTTTCATTTTGTGTCTCTCATTTTCTCCCGAAATAGCTCTACTTGCCAAAGCTTCCCAACTGGGACTGGAAGAAAGGAGACAGTGTCATCTGTTTTGCTGAACTCAAGCTCGGGTTAATAGCACAGAGTTGTTTGATACCTGGTTTGACTTCTTTGTTGACCAGTCTGTTCATTAGGGAAGGTATAGAGGTAATTCCACACTTCTTTTTTATGGGGCATTGCTTTAGCCAGAAGGTAAATGGGGGAGGTCAGGCATGAAGATCAATGATCCACCATGAAATAACCAGACCAAAAAAATGTGTTAAGCAAGGACCGCATTATTTGACATAAGCCCCATTTAAATAGGTTGTGCCTGGGGAAGAGCAAAGAAATGAGGTGAACAACCTGATGTTGGTCAAACTCAGTGGTTCTTAACCTGTGGGTCCCCAGATGTTTTGACCTTCAACTCCCAGAAATCCTAACAGCTGGTAAACTGGCTGGGATTTCTGGAAGTTGTAGGCCAAAATACCTGGGGACCTACAGGTTGAGAACCACTGGTCTAACTGATGCCAACTGTTAACCCATGAGCACCTCCCCAGCCTAACCTTGGGCAAGAAAGCCCTAGGCACTTTGGCTGGTCATTTACCCTCAGCCTATACCTAAAGTCTCGGCAAAGTGCGTTAAAGCACTGAGCTGGAGACTGAAAGGTCCCAGGTTCAAACCTCGGGAGCAGCGTGAGCAGCCGCTGTTAGCTCCAGCTCCTGCCAACCTAGCAGTTCAAAAACATGCCAATGTGAGTAGATCAAGAGGTACCGCTCCAGCAGGAAGGTAACGGCGCTCCATGCAGTCATGCCGGCCACATGACCTTGGAGGTGTGTACGGACAACGCCGGCTCTTCGGCTTAGAAATGGAGATGAGCACCAACCCCCAGAGTCAGACATGACTGGACGTAACGTCAGGGGAAACCTTTACTTTACCTTTACCTTTTATACCTAAAGGCAGCCTCTTTCATCCATATCCCAGGTTTTACAACCTAAAGAGGTAATTCCAGAACCTACCTTTCAATATATGATGATGTCAAGATGTAAACTGAACTCTTATATTCCCTCATTTGTAAGCAAGGGAGTAGACCAGGGGTCCCCAAACTTTTTAAACAGGGGTTTACGGTCTCTCAGCCTATTAGAGGGCCGGATTATAATTTTTTAAAAAACTATGAACAAATTCTTCTGCACACTGCCCATATCTTATTTTGAAATAAACAAACTAAACGGGAACAAATACAGCCTCAATGTTAATAATAGTAATAATAATCATCATCATAAAAATAATAAAGAGGGTTGGAAGAGACCCCCTGGGCCATTTAGTCCAACCCCTTCTGCCTTTGTGCACCAAAAGCGCAAGCAAAGCACCCCCAACAGATGGCCACCCAGCCTCAATGTTGTTAATAATAATAATAATAATAATAATAATAATAATAATAATAATAATAATAATAATAATACATCTCACAGCCCTAAATACACTTGGGAAGTGTTTGACTTGTGATTTTGTGATACGAAATCCAACATCTATATCTTGTTTGCTGTGTTATACTGTGTTTTTGTGTCAATAATAATAATAATAATAATAATAATAATAATAATAATAATAATAATAAGGGTTGGGCCATTTAGTCCAACCCCCTTCTGCCTTTGTGCACCAAAAGCACTAGCAAAGCACCCCTTAATAATTAATTATTAATTAAATAATAATTAAAATACCATTATAAACAGGCAAAGCTTTGGAAGGTGCTGGAGGAGGCGGGAAAGGTGTGCACCTTTCCCTCCTCCCTTGTGCCGCACGTGTCTTCCTCGGCAGAGGAGGATTGAGCCGCTGCCACGGGGGCCGGATAAATGGCTTCAATGGGCCACATGTGGCTCCCGGGCCTTAGTTTGGGGGCCCCTGGAGTAGACTATCTTAAATCACCTAGGCTCTATCCCCTACATATGCTGAGCATTAACATATTGAGCTAAGATGCTTTAATCCTGGCTGCTATTTGTAGAGACCATCAAATAGTCTTCTAACCCACGATGTTCCCAGGACTCCCAAATGAGTATTTCATTCTTCCTATTGGCAAGAGAGTCACTGTGCTAACCCCACAACTCCAGAAGGTCTAGCAAAAACTGTGAAGAATAGCCCCTGAAAAGCATGTATTATATTATAATCTACAAGCAAAAGGAGAGATGAGTCTCCACATTTTTACTGATGGTCCACTTTATTCTTTAAAAGCCACAATGGGTTTTTAATACTGTAAAAAGTATAATACATTTCAGCCTATGCATTTTTTTAAAGATTGAGCCAGAGGGTGCTGTGTTTTATGTAGGTTTGACAAGCTTTTAAATGGTGTTATTGGTTTTAACTTTGAATTTTTAATAAGTCCTGTGTTTAATTCTTGGAGCCCCCGGTGACGCAGCAGATTAAATCACTGAGCTGCTGAACTTGCTGACCAAAAGGTTCAAATCCAGTGAGCGGAGTGAGCTCCCGCTGTTAGCCCCAGCTTCTGCCAAACTAGCAGTTTGAAAACATACCAACATGAATACATCAATAGCTACCACTTCAACAGGAAGGTATCAGAACTCTATGCAGTCATGCCGGCCACATGACCTTGGAGGTGTCTACAGGCAACGCCGGCTCTTTGGCTTAGAAATGGAGATGAGCACCAACCCTCAGAGTTGAATATGATGAGACTTAATGTCAGGGGAAAACCTTTCCTTTTACCTTAATTAAGTGCATCATTTTTAGTGTTAGTTCCTTTGGAAGAGAAGTGGGATATTATTATTATTATTATTATTATTATTATTATTATTAATAATAATAATAATAATAATAATAATAATAATAATAATAATTGAATGGCCTTTTAGAGTCTACACTAGAAATGAACTCAAATATCAAAAATAATTTACTTTGTAGAATTAATGCACTTTGACACTGGCTCAGTAATATGGAATATGAGTTGAAATTTTGCATATACAAGCAGTCCCCAGGTTATGAACAAGATAGGTTCTGTAGGTCTGTTGTTAAATTGAATTTGTATGTAAGTCAGAACCTCAGGGTTCCCTGTGATAATTGGATTTTGCAAAATTTGGCTTCTTGTGGAAACTAGGATTGGTGATAAAGCTTTAGTTGAGAGCTCTTTTCAACATGATAACTCTTTCAGGAGTGAATTTCCCTTCTGGGGGGTCGATTCTTCTTACTTTCTATTGTTTCACCTCCATCCTCAACTGTGAGTCATTTGTAAGTTGGATGTTTGAAACTCAGGGACTGCCTGTAAACATTGAAAAACGTTTGAAAAAAATAATTCACATATTGAGCCAATGATTCTAGGGCTGAGCATCAACCTGACACTGTTAGGTGATTTTATTTCCTTATGCATTTTTGGAAGTATCAAAAATAAAGGTGTTCTAGGATTGGGTTCTAACAAAAGCTTTCTTTCTTTTACTGTAACACATTGGTTAAAACAGCAAATGGACTTTAATATAAAGCATCAGAGTGAAATAGAAGGCCAAGAATATAAGGTGATGACTCAACTTTTCTCATCTGATTTCAATGACATGTCTTTCAAAGATGCTTGCCGGTGAGTAGCTGATTTTCTCTTCTCCTTTCTCCTGATTCCTTAGGCCTCACTCATAGTTATCTCAAACTGCTTGCCTAGATGTGCTTACAAGGTGAGCATCTCTGACCTTTCAACAGGTGATCATACCTGGCTAGTTGCTGGTTTCTCTCAGTGGAGTGGCTATTGAATTCTTTTTATTACTCACATTACTAAATACCTTCACTTTCCCCTTCTCCTCCATCATGTAACTTAACACAACATGTTTGGGATCCCCCAAAATTCTGCCGTCAAGATGATCAGGGCCAAGAAGTGATAGAAAGCCTCAGTCGGAAGATTTTGGGATTCAGAGGTGGTGCTTCCTATCTATCTCTCTGTTGGAGGTCAACTTCAACTTCCCTGCTTTTGCAAGTACGGTTGATGGCCCTTACCCTACTAGTGTTTAAATATTTTTCTGTTTTCAGTTTTGTTGGTCTCTATGCAGAGCCGGCCCTAGGTATTTTTAAAGTGTAGGTGAACAGAATCCCCCCCCCCCCCAAACCAATTACTGAAAATAAAAGCATTGGATAAGCAAAAATGTTGGATAATAAGGAGGGATCAAGGAAAAGCCTATTGAACATCAAATTACATTAAGATTTTACAAATTAAGCACCAAAACATCATGTTTTACAACAAATCAACAGAAAAAGAAGTCTTGACTGCGCCCCCGTATGTTTTGCACCCGAAGCGACCGCTTAATTCACCTCATTGTTGGGCCGGCTCTGTCTCTATGCATGGCCTGGGAAGGGAAGACCATCTTGTCCTCCATCTCAGTCAGCAATTTCTTGGGTCAGATCTGGAAAGTATGACCCAAAATTGACCCAGACTTGCACGTTGAGAAGAGTAACTTGCACCATGTCAGCATTCTGTTTCAACCATTCTGATCAGATTTTACAGCTTAGAGCAGAGGTTACCAAACTTATTATGTATACATATTTCTACCTACCTCCTACAACATGATGAAGAAAAGTGGTGCAAATATGACACCTTGAAACTTGAAATAGTAAAATTATTTTCACATTATACAAAGAAAAGTAAGATAATAAAGATAATAAAAGATAACATTAAAATAAAAATTACAAATAACATTTTTTAAAATCCTAAATGAGAAGGATGAACCTGGTGCGCTACTAACAATTTGCTAATGTTCAGCTCTATTATTATCAGCAGGATGAATTAATATTTTAAATATGTATTCCACTTGCACTGTTCACTACTTGTCATACAATTCTGAAATAATCTAAATTAGATTTTGTATATGCCACCATTTAGTATTATGTTGTAAGCAAGTCATTACATGAAACATACTGGATTTCCTGACAATGCATGACATACTGGTCTGCCAGCACTTGCTTGTTAAGACTTGCTGGTGGACTTCCACTGCCCATTTTATCTTTGTTTATTTGCACATTAACCTAAACTTTTTTTTCTTTTCTCAGGTTGTGCTTTGTGAAGCTGAACCTCATACTGCTAGCTATTGAATATCAGTCCGGTGCTCGTGCAAATAGGTGATGAAACATATTGCTGAACACCTTTAAATGTTACAGATACTTTGATTGATATGTACAATAACAATAACAATATTTTACAGCAAATTGATATATATTGTAGTGAGAGCCACTTGTGCTGAGGTTGATTAGCAATAGCCCCATCTGATACAAATGTTGATCTGATTCTGGAGAAATAGGGGAAACCCTTACGTGATTCAGGGTGGGAGTTGTGTTCTTACCTGCAACCCCTTTTTATCTCTAAAATGGCATTCCCTATCCTTATGTGCTTTCTGCCTGAAATAACTATATGAGTGATAACTTTTTTTTTCAATGAATAAGGCCAAGGATAACCTGTTTATTGTTATTCTCATACTGTTTGACAATAGCATTCTGATCAACCCAGCTTCCTCGACTAAAATAGATGGCAACACAATGGGGTTTTTCGTGGCCAAATCTGTAAAGGATCTCAAAAGGTAATTGCTTTTTATTATAGGCATTCCAGATTTGATATTAGAATTATATTTCAAATGCTGTGCTTTGGAGTGGATTATAGCACCTCATTCAAAACACGATGCATGCATGTGTAAAATGCACATAAGAGAGAGACAGTGTGGTGTAGTGGTTTCAGTGATGGACTAGGACTCTGGAAGGCCAGGGTACAAATCTGTGCTCATCTATGGAAAGCCACGGGCAAATCATCACTTCTCATCTTCAGAGGAAGTCAGTGACGAATTCCTCTGAAAAATTCCTTGGTAAGGAAGCTACTGTGAAAGATGTGCCTTTCAGAAATACAATCAGCCCCCCACATTCACTGGAGTCAAGGCACAGGACACTATGAAAGTGAGAAAGCACATTTTAAAAAAAATGTCCAGAAACATTTTTTTTCACATAACAGAATATTGTTTTCTGTGGAAATCAGTTATGTGGAAATCTTGCACAGAAGGAAAAGATTTTTCTGCACACTAAGCAATAGTTTATTTTGAGGAATGAATATTTCTATGTTGAAATATTATTTTCCATGCAGAAAATGCTGCAAAGACAATGGTATTTTCTACACAAAACAACCACATGTGCATTTTGCACAGAGTAAACATCAAGCTTACTCTTTTTAACAGTCCAAGATTCTTGACATGGGTTTCTTTGCACGCAAAAACATGTGGGTTTTTTGCCATTTTCTGAATATATTTTCTAAATATAATAATAAGCTTTATTTACATCCCACCCCCTCTCCCCAAAAGGACTCGGGGCAGCATTTAAAAAAATATTTCCAATCCTACTCCCTTTGTATTGCTTAGGGTTGCTCTACCAAATATTTTGACAGCTTTCTATGCGTTCAGTGCAATGTTCTTTTACCCATTTTTGTTATCCAGGGTTCGATATTATTGCAGCCTCTGCCACAATCATATTATGAACCCAGAGCTTATTGGAAAGTGCCGTTGCAAAGGTCGAAAAGGTTTCTCCATTATGAGTAAGTTTGCATTCATTTAAGAGTAACCAAACTACTTATGTTAAAGAAAGGCATTGAATTAGTAGGCTTCTTGGCCTCAAAACCTGCCTTCAATTTATTCATGAGTATATACAGTACTCTCTAACTGTCCCATTTTTAGCCCAGGCTGATATGTATTTTAAAATTTTTAAATGTTTGATTGTCAACCTTCAATTCTATTCTTGTAAGTCTCGATCAAATAATATATTTTTCTTTCTCTCCCATGTTATATTAACATGGTGAAGCTGAAAAAACAATATTATTTTATTTGTAACTTTTGAAACACAAAAAACGGTCAGTATTCATACCTCACATGCATTTGGGTTCTGTATTAAAAGGTAAGAATGGGCATTTGATCTCTGCTGTATAAAGTTTTCTTTGGATATCGATGAATGTGTATGGGAGGAAGTGTCCATCATGTGAGGACGACAGCTCATGAATTCAATGAGATGGGTTTTGTTCACAGATGATCTTCTACACAAATATGTTATTCTTTAGCATCACATGGCATCTTAACTGTGAATGAATTAACAGGATTTGAACTCAAAGTTGAAATAATAACTAAATGAAAATATTTTGTGTACACAAGCACCAAGGTGCATGTGATTGAGGACTAGAGGGTAAATTAGGCTAGATAACTTATGAATTAAGTCTTGGCTGAGCATTCATGGAAACCCAGATAGCAAGATATGTTTGCAGAGGCTGGGGTGATATAACTATATTTTTGGACTATAGCCCCAGTAGCACCAGCTGATGGCAATTTTAATGTATCAATATATGGATGATAATAGTTATATACCTGTCAGTCTGTTAATCTGTTCCACATCCCTTATATAAAGGTTTGTTTGGTAAGGATTATCTGGGAATTTCCACCTCACTAACCCTGGCACTGAGATACTTTGCAACTTTGCAATTCTTATTGATAATACAGCCATTTGGCAACATGATCCCAAAGGTGATCTCCCTACCTTTCTTGTCTTTTTGATATATGTTCTATTTTGATATAGACATTCTCTCCTCAGTTTGTCGCCTGAATTGTTGTGCTATACTAGACTTTTAATGCCTTAAATGATTGTTTTAATATTTTTGTTTTAATTATGTTTTATTTAAATTATGGCTTGGCTGCATGTGAGCCGCTCCACGTCCCCGTTGGGGAGATGGAGGCAGCATACAAAAATAAAGTTGTTATTATTATTACAGTAGAGTCTCACTTATCCAAGCTAAACGGGCCAGCAGAACCTTGGATAAGCGAATATCTTGGATAATAAGGAGGGATTAAGGAAAAGCCTATTAAACATCAAATTACGTTATGATTTTACAAATTAAGCACCAAAACATCATGTTATACAACTAATTTGACAGAAAAAGTAGTTCAATACGCAGTAATATTATGTTCTAATTACTGTATTTACAAATTTAGCACAAAAATATAATGATATATTGAAAACATTGACTACAAAAATGGCTTGGATAATCCAGAGGCTTGGATAAGCAAGGCTTGGATAAGTGAGACTCTACTATTATTATTATTATACGTATGACACAGCAAACAAGATAGATATGCTGAATTTCGTTTCACAAAATCACAAGTTGAACACTTCCCAAGTGTCTAGGACTGTGTGATGTATTTTCGGATGATGCGCGCAGATCCCAGTAGGGTGGCCTTTTGCAGTTGGCAGATCGTAATTTTGTCATTATCTATTGTTTCCAAATGCCGGCTGAGATCTTTTGGCATGGCACCCAGTGTGCCCATCACTACTGGGACCACCTGCACTGGTTTCTGCCAGAGTCTTTGAAGTTCAGTCTTGAGGTCCTGATAGCGGCTGAGTTTTTCCTGTTGTTTTTCATCAATGCGACTGTCACCTGGGATGGCGACATCAATGATCCAAACCTTTTTCTTTTCCACAACTGTGATGTCTGGTGTGTTGTGTTCCAGAACTTTGTCAGTCTGGATTCGGAAGTCCCACAGTATCTTTGCGTGCTCATTTTCCAATACTTTTGCTGGTTTGTGATCCCACCAGTTCTTTACTGCTGGGAGGTGGTACTTGAGGCATAAGTTCCAATGAATCATTTGGGCCACATAGTTGTGCCTCTGTTTGTAGTCTGTGCGATTTTCTTACAGCAGCTGAGGATGCGATCAATGGTTTTGTCGGTTTCCTTGCACAGTCTGCATTTTGGGTCATCAGCTGATCCAAAACGTTTTTCTTTTCCACAACTGTGATGTCTGGTGTGTTGTGTTCCAGAACTTTGTCAGTCTGGATTTGGAAGTATTATTATTATTATTATTATTATTATTATTATTATTATTATTATCTAGTTTGACTTCCTCTTGACACAGGAAATCCATTGCTAAAACATCCTTGATGGAGACCCATACAAATTCTGCTTTGAAACCTCAAGAATAGAATCATAGAATCATAGAGTTAGAAAAAACCTCATGGAGCATCCAGTCCAACCCCCTGCTGAGAAGCAGGAAATCACATTCAAAGCATCCCTGACCATCCAGCTTCTGCTTAAGAGCCTCCAAAGAAGGAGCCTCCATCACACTCCTGGGCAGAGAGTTCCACTGCCGAACAGCTCCCATAGTGAGGAAGTTCTTCCAAATGTTCAGATGAAATCTCCATTCTTTCCTGTAGTTTGAAGCCCTTGTTCCATTGTGTCCTAGTCTCCAAAAAACAAGCTTGCTCGCTCCTCCCTATGACTTAACTTCATATATTTATACATGGACTTCCCCTCATATATTTATACATGGTAAATATGTGAGGGGAAGTCCATGTATGCAAAGGAGAGCCTATTGCTTTCTGAAAGAGCCATCCCATTACTAAACAACCAAGAATGGTTACCTGAAATATTATTTTCTCTCATTTGAACCCACTGGGTTGGGTCCTACTATCTGGAACAGGAAAAAAAGGAAAAAATGGATTCATAATCTGCAGTATCTGAAGATGGCTTTCATATCACTCCTTAGATGTATGTTTTCATGACAGCAAGGAGTAGAGGTGGAATTTTTTTTTTACATTGACTAAGATTGTTCCTGGCTTGTGAAATGATTAATGAAAGCCTGCGTGTATCTTTCAGGATTCTGTCATCAAATAACCCCCTCCTCTTTCTTTTCCAAATTATATCCAAGCCCATCATGCAAACTGAAGATGTGTGCATTTGAAAAATGTACAAAGCCACACAAACCATTGAGAAAGATGTACAAAAGTGTGTGAAAAAGGAGAATAGACAGAAATCCACATAGAGGAAAATATGTTACAAGAGCGGGCATGAATATTATATAGCAAAATCTGTTAAGTCATTCCACAATTTGGACACGATTGAGCTCGATGGTGGGGAAAGGGAACAAAAATCAAAGTGACAGATTTTCACATCCCGAGTGAGAAATGTAAAAACTTTCTTCCTTGATGGGAAGGGATGGTCTTATCCCACTAATTCTGCTGTTTTATTATAAATGCTTACTATGGATCTAGTGAAAATGATTTTTTTTTTTATTTTAGCAACCTTTCTATATCATTCAGATGAGTAGCTAGTCTCAATATGAGGGGAAGGACACAATATCAGAATAGCCCTTGTTTCATGGGGTGCTTTTGAAAATCAGGCCAAGGATGTTAGAAAATTGCTAAGTGTAATAAATTTGACTTGTACTGTTAACCCTACTAGGCAGCTGTCAGTTCTCATTTCGGAGCCACTTTACCAGCGACTGTGCTGCTAGGCATGGTGCCAGTTATGTCTTGCTTTTAGCCCTTTGCTCGGGCTCATTGATGTCCTGAGCTGAAATGTTAGTATAAGGGACCTACAAAACAGAGATTTCTATCTTCAGTGCCATTATAAATTATAGCTAAGGTGAGCTGCACTAGGTAGAGAACTGTTACTCACCCCACAACACTAGCTGTGTCCTTTCCCTTTGCACCCTTCAAGAGCTTATTCGTGAACATCTGTATCTCTCATCTCAACAGCAGATGGCAGGCAAGCCCTGCTACTAACTCCGCTGCTTTGTCTCCTTTGAACATTACACAAACCAGGGAGAACGGAAACCGGCAAGAGCCTGAACAACACACTTGTCAGCCTGCCCACATTTAACAATAATGAGAGATTATTATGAAATGCTTCTGAAGGTCTTTCTCTCCAGTGCAGGGAGGAGGTGAATGTTTATGGACTGCAAAGCCCATCAATGCTACTGCATGGCCAATGGTTAGAAATACTTAAGGGCTGAAAAACTAGGCTTATACTCGAGTATATACAGTACTTAAGTATTTCTAAGAAATTCCTTATCAGAAGCGACGTGCTAGCCATTTAACAGCCATTAATCTTTTCATAATCTATCATATTATGTCCAGAGGAGGGCGACTAAAATGATTAAGGGTCTGGAGAACACGCCCTATGAGGAGAGGCTTAAAGAGCTGGACATGTTTAGCCTGCAGAAGAGAAGGCTGAGAGGAGACATGATAGCCATGTACAAATATATGAGGGGAAGTATGAGGGAGCAAGCTTGTTTTCTGCTGCCCTGCAGACTAGGACACGGAACAATGGCTTCAAATTACAGGAAAGGAGATTCCACCTCAACATTAGGAAGAACTTTCTCAGTGTGAGAGCTGTTCAGCACTGGAACTCCCTGCCCCGGAGTGTGGTGGAGGCTCCTTCTTTGGAGGCATTTAAGCAGAAGCTGGATGGCCATCTGTTGGGGGTGCTTTGAATGTGATTTTCCTGCTTTTTGGCAGGAGGTTGGACTGGATGGCCCATGAGGTCTCTTCCAACTCTATGTTTCTATGATTCTGTATCTTGGGGGGGGGGGGTCACAAATCTCTAAGCATACCAATTGTTTCTAATGCTATAGTGCTATTTCCTTATGCTTGTGTGGAGTTTTGTCATGATATCAGTCACACGAATGTGAGAAACTGTCATGGGCCATATCAGACTATTTGATGCATCTCATTCGGCAATTTCCAGGGCCACAGACAATAGTCTCAGCCTGCCCTAATTGGAAATATTTGAGACATAAGTGGTACATTTCCAAACAAAACCTGTGTTTTCCCATATAATTGATCCTTCCTGTGTGTAAAAGATCTGTCTTCCCACCACTGGCTTGACAATGATACTTGATTTGACTTGGCAGTTATCACAAGTCTGAAGGAGATTATATTTGTATACCTATTTTCCTGCATGAGGAAATGTCCAAAGTGTCTCTATCTAGACCCTGCTTTTTCTAAAGGAAATTTGGAAAATGCTGTTATTGTTGTTGTTATTGTTATATTTCAGATCAAATTAAAGCTGTGCAGGATTTTTTTGTCCGTCCAGAGCGGCCACTCCCACAAGCAGGTAGCTCTGGTTTAGAAGAGACTGTTGAAACAGAAAGGTAATAAAGCTCTCTCTCTCTCTCTCTCTCTCTCTCTCTCTCTCTCTCTCTCTCTCTCTCTCTCTCTGTCATGTGTGTCATCTAGGTTTTAGTCTTATGAGTTTTTGGAAAATGTATATGGGAATGAAACTGAAAAATGATTGTCTTCTTCCTTTAAGATCATGAGGGAAAGACATTCTTGTCTCTTGCTTCTCATGGTTTAGGCGGAGCCCCGGTGGCGCAGTGGGTAAAGCCCTATGACTTGTAGGTTGGGTTGCTGACCTGAAGGCTGCCAGGTTCAAATCCAACCCAGGGAGAGCGCAGATGAGCTCCCTCTGTCAGCTCCAGCTCCATGTGGGGACATGAGAGAAGCCTCCCACAAGGATGGTAAAAACATCAAAAACATCCGGGCGTCCCCTGGGCAATGTCCTTGCAGAAGGCCAATTCTCTCACATCAGAAGCAACTTGCAGTTTCTCAAGTTGCTCCTGACACACACACACACAAAAGGTTTAGGCGACAGATTTAATTGACAGAGGTGTATCACTAGGAAACTAATTGTAAATAGGAAAATTTCAGGCCACATTACTCCACTTCTCAGGAACCTATGTGGCCAATGTATGGTAGGTGGAAAAAGGTTAAAAAGTCTATGAAGTAGTACTGCACCCTGGGCTGGAGACAAATGTTGACCCCAGCTAGCATTCTATGAGTTGTTCTTCAGGGTTTTTTCCCCCAAACCTATGTAGATACAATTTTCATTAGGTGCAACAGCCATGGGGGATTTGTTCTCCATTAACCTTCATTGGATTCCAAATCTAATGACCTAATGACCACATTGTACAAAATTGAAAACTATTTATTTATTTATTTACAGTATTTATATTCTGCTCTTCTCACCCCCAAGGGGACTCAGGGCGGATCACAATGTACACATACAAGGCAAACATTCAATGCCATATGAACACAGAGACAGAGACGCAGAGGGAATTTAACCTTCTCCAGCTTCCAGCTTCCTGAGGGGATGCTTGATTCCGGCCACAGGGGAAGCAGCTGCTTCATCATCCACTGTGACATCTTGATGGATACTTCCTCATTCCAAACGGCTGCTGGACAATTTTTATAGTGTCATCAATTAAATTAGCCTTCCTGCAAAGCCGTACCTAAAATCCTACTTGATAGATGCAACTATCTTTCAGTTGCTTAGGTCAACAACAAGCAAGGACTATTTTTTTAATGGTTGGGTGCTCACTCCGGACATGGGCTGGCCTTGAACTCATGACCTCTTGGTCATAGTGATTTATTGCAGCTGGCTACTTAAACAGCTGCATCACAACTAGGAAAACTAAGGGTCATGATAGGTAAGATGGGAAAATATGGTTTTGAATGCAGCAATAGGGAAGGGAACACGAACAAGAATGGGATCATTGTATAGGGGGGAAATCTTCAATAATTTCCCATTGAGAGTAAGCTTCTGTTTGCCCTCAAATAATAAATCATGCTGGTATTGTATATTTCTATCTTCCTATCATCAATTAGGGCAGTGGTAGATAGTGGGGCAGCTATGGAAATGTGTTCTCCCCCAAACAAAGGAGCACATACAAACTCCCATGGCATTCTTCCAAAATAGTCAGAAGGGAAATCATAATTAACTTTATAGCACAGTCTTCCAATCCCCTTCCGTTCCCTATAATATAATTTGAAGAAGGAGGGAAAGGTCCTCTCTCTCTCAACCTGCTGAAATATCATTATTAAAATGTGCATGAAAAGTCAATTATGCCAGAGGGAGGCATTTAAGAGAAGTGAGTTTCCATACTGTGGGATTACACCTTGGGGATTACAGATACTGCTGAAATCTTTGCAGCTGTTTAACTTACAAGAGGATTTTCGCTGTTGGATGTTATACAGTCCTTGCAAGGGGAGGGCTAACACTGGAGGAACTCCTTCTCCGTTTGGACTTTGAAGTGAACTGCCATCATCATATGGTAAAGATGAAGATTAGTAAGAGATTGTTCAGTATTATTTACTGGGGGTGCCACTCATGTTGTAGAAGGCTGAAGGCTTTCAGCTTTCTATATATGAGTATATAGAGAGGGGGATCTTGTAGATGGAACCCAAATTTTAACATAACATTCATTTATGGTTTAACATTCAATTAGGGCTATCCAGAAAGTAGATTATGTTTTGGAATTAAAAATGAACAAAGTCTAGGAGAAAACATTTACCATATGCAGTTGAAAGCCACACCCAAATACCACTTTTCAACATAGTGGCATTCAAATGTAGGCACTTATCATAGCGATGAATGAGCTTGGCAACTCCTTCCCCACAAAACTCTGCCACTTGCGTCCTCAACACAGCATTTTGCCAATGATGTGCAGCTGCGGGAAGGGGTGACCGGCTGGGGTGAGGACGCAAGCGGAGAAGGAGGTGATTTATTAACACACGATTGGTTGATAAAGACTTCAAATAGTGTATAACTACTAAAATAATGTATAAATATTAAAATAAATATAGATTTTCACTTATTGCGGGTAGTCCTGGAACCTAACCCTCGCGATAAGTGAGGGAACACTGTACGCATAACCTAAAGATAATTCATATACAATATTTATAACACTTTTGCACATGAAGAAAGGTTTGTATACACTGAATTGTCAGAAAGCAAGAGCATAACTACCTCAGCCAATCATGTGGACATTTTCAGATATCATGATATTTTGAAATCCTGGATAAGGAATGCTCAATCTGTATTTGATTTTTTCCTATCTTTCCCCTAGTCTGGGATCCAGATTCTTGCATTCTTTTCATCTAGATTATAATAAGACTTTGCATTATTTCTGGTAAATTCTTATTACAAGTAAAAAAAATAGATCATTAAGCAGATGTTCTGTAAGCACCTAGAAAGTAAAGCTGCAATCACTAAAAATCAACACAGGTTTCTCAAAAGCAAGTAATGCCATGCTAATTTCCCTTCTCTTTTGGATGGTGTTACAAGTTTGGTAAATGAAGAGGATGTTGCTGATGTAGCATACATTGATTTCATTAAAGCTTTTGATAACATCGCCAATGATGTTCTTGCAAACAAGCTGATTAAATGTGAGCTAGACAATGCTACGGTTAGGTGGATTGAGAACTGGTTGACTGGCCAAACCCAAAGGGTGCTTGCCAAAGGCTCCTCATCCTGAAGAGAAGCCACAGGGCTCAGTCCTGGACCCAATGCTGTTCCATTATCAATGACTTGGATGATGAAAAAGGGAGGATACTTATCAAATTTTCAGATGAGACCAAAATAACCTGGGTGGTTTTTCAAAATGCATTTTTATAATGAACCCAGGACACCCCACATGGTGTCTGGCTTTCATTTTGTGCCTCCTTGCCATTCCCTGTTGCATCTTACTTTTGTCTGTTTGGCAACTGTTTCCTGTACATTCCACACTTTGTAAAAAATCTGCTGCTGGATGATTCAAAAGAGTTGTGATGGAAGGGTGGGACTTAGCCTTTCATCTGTGTTCTCTTTCTTCCATGATGGGGCTCAAGGGTGCTCTAAACAGACTTCCCAGTTTCCTTTCCCAACCAGACCTTGATCAAACTCAAATCTCATTATGATTTCAGAAAGCTGGATCTTCTGTCCCCTAGGCCTACACCTTCCCTTGATCATGATACGTATCTTTTGTGGTCATTGAACATTTGAATGCCGGACTGGGATATGGAAATGGTAAACCTGGAGGTTCATGTCCTCAATGGATAACCTCATGCCAGTTATTTTTGTTGAGAATCTGTGAGCTGTCAGGCTCAAAATAATCCTCTTTTGTGAGGTAGATTCCCAAGAATATAGCAGAGTGCAGAAGCACGTATCCAATACAGCAGGAAACTTACGTGAGGTGAGTTTAGGGAAAGCCTTTCTTCTTTAGAATGGCAAAGGATTGCAAAGTCAGCTTAAAAGTTCAAAAGGTATTTATTGAGGTAAAAAGAAATCCATTGTAGATAGGAAAAGGGTTTGGAGCTAACTAGCTGTCTAAGCTAGCTTCTAAGGCAGGTAGGCAGGTAAAAATAACAAAGATTTCTAGATAGCTACATTTTGCCTAAGAGATGGTGAAACAAAGGGAGGAAGAATGTAGAAGGAGTGACGACCAACCGCATGGTTTGTGCCTTCTTTTTTGGCCATAAAAATTCCAATCTATGTAGAGGGTGTAACCTCATCCCTGCAGAGATCACATTGCTAAAACAACAAGGCAAGGGGTGGATGTAACAGGATAGAAGAGAGAAAACAGCAAAGCCTGTTTGGGCATGCGTGGGATTATAGAGAGGATTCCCTTAGTCTATTCTATCCACTACCTGTCTACTAAATGAGACTTGTGTAGTCCAGGATGACATCTCCAATAACTTTAGCCTGATGTACATCAAAAGGCTTTTGTGAGGATATAATGATTAGCTGACATGTGTATGTCTCCAGAGTTCATAAGGGTAAATATCAGATAAAAACGTAATTTATGAATGGCCATGTTCCAGAAGTATTCTCTCCTGACGTTTTGCCCACATTTATGGCAGGCATCCGCAGAGTTTGTGAGGTATACCTCACAACCTCTGAGGATGCCTGCCATAGATGTGGGCAGAACGTCAGGAGAGAATACTTCTGGAACATGGCCATACAGCCCGGAAAACACACAACAACCCTGTGATCCTGGCCATGAAACATAATTTATGAATATTCGACATAATTGACAACATAATTGATGGATATTTGTTTTCTGTGTATAGTGAAACTCTTTTTGCAGTAGCCACAATGTTTTGTATGCCATTTTAATTTAGATTTTTTTCTCACACTAAGGAGATGCATTTTGTTTCCTCATGAAGGCAATGCATATTATATTTAAACCAAATATTTGGAAACACGGTTTTTTTAACCAAAGGAAAAAATGGGAAATAATAAAAGTGGGAAAAATGAGAGAGAGGGAAAAAAATAGCAGGAAAAGAAGAGTGATTTTTTTTAATATAAAAGGACCCAGAAGAAAACAAAACAAAATTGATGTTCCTTCTTAATTAAAACTTATCTAACATCTGGATAATTGCTCATAAATACCTGTATGGTTGCCAAGGTTCAATTACGGCATAGCAGTCTTTCATAAATCTCCAGGATGTAAGATCTTGCTCTTTGATGCTTCTCGTCAAATCCTGGTCCAAAGGCAGGGTGAGCCAAGGAAGGGACATCCAATAATACTAAGCACTCCTGCATTGACTTAATCTGGCAGAATGCACTGTGCGCTTCATTAATGCACAGGAAAGGCTGTGCAGGAGTCTGCAAAAAAGGTCACTGATATTTTTGTAGCGATAAATCACAGAGGGGAAAAGAGAAAGATTTGCATTTTGGCTTTATAACATTCAGGGACAGGTTAGAGAGAGAAAGAGAGAGAGGAGAATTCTTTGAAGTAATATTTCTTTACTGACTTGTTTTATTAGCTCCCTTTTAACATGTTACATTATTGCTTATAGAATTTCATTTACTTGGATTGGCAGCTTGATAAATATGTCTATTGGCGATGATTTGGATTGCTCTGGGCATTAATATTATTAAAACCTGTCACAAGGAAATGTCTGAAAGATGAGTTACTGTAAAGATTACAGCACAGAATAAATCACACAGTGGTATTTGTTACCGTTTATGGCCTCTTGGAGCCGAGTCAATCCCTTTTTATGTCGCATTATTTTTCAAGTTTTTATAGCTTTACATTATATATCGCTGTCAGAAATGAACAGATGGGGTGTCAAACATGAGCTTTCTGAATAATTCCTACCCTCGGGTTATTTGTGTGAAGGACAAGTGTAAAACTCTGTTCTCTAGAAAAAGGAGACAGGCAGGGCTGGGTGAATGTATTGCTACATTCAGAAAGGCTCTCCTTTTCTTTGTCAGCTTGGACAAAGTGGTTTTCACTTCTGGCTTTACCTGCCTTCTACCCCACAGTTTGGCACCTGAGAAATTTTGCTATTATTTTGCTTGAGGATACTCTTCCTTGCAAGCTGAACTAGCCAGAAGGCAGCACCCAGCACCTCAGAAAACATTCTTTCCCATTTCTTTTCTTTTTAGATGAATGGAAAAGCTTGACCACAAAACCATGGATGCTTTTCCATTCTAAAATCAAGCATGATTCCTTGTGCTACCTGTGCATATATCTAGTGAAAACTAGAAAAAAAATATGTACCTGTTCTCAATGATGGCTGGTAGCTTCCACATCAGTGGGGTGGCAGATCTGCTCTGAGTTTTAGTCTGTACCAGTGATTCCCAAAGTGGGTGTTACCGCCCCCTGGTGGGCGCTGCAGCAATCCAGGGGGGCGGTGATGGCCACAGGTACATATATCTTTCTGTTTAATTGCTATTAAATTTTTTAAAAATTAATTTCCAGGGCGATGAGTAATTTTTTTTTAGAAAGGGGGTGGTAGGCCAAATAAGTTTGGGAACCACTGGTCTGTACATTAAAAAAAGCTTCCCAAGGTGGTGACCCCTATGAGTAAAATGGTGTGCCACTATATTTTCTCCAAGAATAAATACTTTTATTTTCTAACTCTTTACATGTCAATGTAGGTGGCTTGTTGGCTAAGACAAAATGCATACAGGTTAACGTTGTTTGGTACTGTTCCTGTCGCACCTCAGGTTAGTTTCACCTTGCTAAAGAGACCAGGCTATACACAGAATGTAGTCTTTTGTGGTTTATTAAGAAATAGGGAAAAGATAGTTCATAAAAGGCAAAAGTTCAGTTTCAAAAGATAGCTACAAAAACAAAGTTGTAAGAAACAACTCCATAAAAACAATAGGCATGAAACAAGGTCTTTTCAAAAGAAGCCAAAGTCCCAGAAAGGAGAATACATCAAAGCTACAAGATAATACAGGAAAGCAGACTTGGTTCTTGATTCAAGCGAGGAAATTGCTTTGATGAAGATTTCCCTCTCAGCAGACTACTTTAATAGCATAACATGAAGGCATTTCTTTGCCCCTTGACCTCCATCTTATTTGCTGTTCTAAGACTTCTGCACAACCCCCGAAATTCCAAATGACTAGCCCGATCTAGAGAAGCAGCCTCATCGTCAAGGCCACAGGGCTCGTTAGTGTTATCAGGCTGAGGCTGAGAGCTGCTCTCCCTTCCTGTTTCTTGCACCTGAGAACCATCATCAGTAACAACATCATTTATTCCCATGTGAAAGCTTCCCTGCTCCTCATCTCCCACAGCAGGGACACCCTGCACCTGATTCCCATAATTCCCATCAGAGTCATCTTGAAACCTGAATCCCATCGTCTTGAATCCCATCATCTTGAACTTGCATCCCAGAATCCTCATCAGAATCACACAGAGGCTGAGTCACAACAGTTCCATTATCTGGGTGGAGGCCACTAAGGGGGTGCTAGAGAAACAAAGTCCATTTTATTGGGGGAAGGATTGGTTGAAGGAGTAAAAACAATACTCCTTGTTTTCCTGTTATTCTCCCCACCTATGTCCCTGTTGTGGAAACAACCCTCGTTTATGAAATGGGAGAGGGGGGAGTCGGAATAATCCACGAAAACGGGTTATGATTTTAAAACAAAACAAAAGCTCAGAAAGAATCCTTCAGAGGAGAAGCAGAAGGGAAACATAATGGACCTTATCACATTAGTAAATACGCTGTTTCTGAGACTGTTTGGGAATGATTTCGAACGGGTTCCATCACATGATGTTTGACCCATCAGTATTCCATCAGATCCTGTCTGCAAAGTGTTGCAGACACTGATAATTTGCAGACGGGAGTCTAATCGTGTTTTTGAAATACTATGGATTCTTCCATTGCTGAAGTGCTGCTTTTGTGTGTGATAGGAAAATCTGTATGCATCCCATCAGCAACAATACTTTTCAAAAGGTCAGAGAATAATGTTTGGAATGGATTGGGAGGAACCAGACTTCCATGGTGTAATGAGTCAAAGCCATTTCAAGTCATAAGAATCATAAGAATCAGTAGTGATAAGGAGCATATGCATGCTGTCTCAATACAGTATGCATCCAATCCTAATATATATATATATAGGATGTATGCTGATATAAATGGATTATATCCCAATGTGATAAGGCCTAAAAACTGGAAACCATTAGAAATACTATTAGAAACAAAGGCAAAATAAGGAAGAAGATTATTTGATTGTACACAGCTATATCTACCTATATTACAAGGAAACAAAATTTGTTTAAACTTATATTACCACTTATAGTCCTGGGTTTTTTTTTAATATCACAAAAAGTTGCAGGGAGTCATATTAAATGGCAAAGAATTGTGTGGTACAAATTGCTACAGTCAATACTCTGAAAAACCTCTTAGGCTAGCTGAATCAGGTTACAGGATGTGCTGAAGGACTTTGCAACATACCATCAATTTAGCCAGCTAGATCTATTTATTTATCTACTAAATAAGAGTCATTTTAATTCCTTTGTGACTGTTGAATCAATTTCTACAATGGGTCTTAATATCTAATGCCAAAGGGATGCCCACTTATCCTTTCTGAGGTCCTGCCTTTTTATTGCATCTCTTGCAATAGAAAGATGGAGAATCTGGACATCGGAAAACCCATTACTTATCTGAATGGAATCTGAGCCTACTGAAAGCAACCATGCAGCATAAAAAAACCACATATCAGAATCTTCCGTACCTTAAAAATAGTTGTCTAATTAATGTTGCCCTGTGAGGCTTGTTTAAGCAAGTCTCTTTATAACCTGGTCAGTTCTTTACTCTTGACTGAGTATGGGAGAAATGATGGAATCCCTGGCAGTACTCATTTTATATTTTAAATTCCAGCAATAATTCTAAGAGTTACACATACATCATAAATCATTTCATAATGATCCTTATTTAATTGCTGAATGGGGACTCAGATTAAAATGTTACAGAGGGGATTAATAAGGGAATCTAGGGTCTATGAAGCACATGCCTGTCATGTACTGTTTTACAAGAGCTGAAAAGGGAATTTATGTTCTCTGGAAAAAGGAAATCCTCAATGCTGTGGTTTGGATAGGATTTGCAACATGCATTTCGTTAGCATTAAGCTCACTGAAAACAGAATACACTATTTTATTCTCCCTAAAAGCAGAATAGATGCAATTATCCCTAGTAAGCAGATGACCTCAACCCCATCTACGTTACCATATAATTTAGTTTGAAACTGAATTTAAGGGTCAATGTAGAGTCATATAATGCAGTTCAAACTTCAAACTGCATTATATGACAGTGTAGATAGAGTCCTGATTGAAGAACAATGGGGAGGAGGAATAATTAAGCAAACATGGTTGGAAAAAAAACTCAGATTCAGACCATGTTAGATAATAAGGATCCATGGCTTGGGTGGATACATTTATCCATTTCATCTTTTTCAATATTCACATGTTTGCAATCTTACTTTTCAAATTTTGTGAAAATACTGCAGTTAGGATTTTGGAAAGTGATCATACCAAAATAAATAGAACAAGTTGCTCACTCATCACCAAAGCTGTGTTGAATGAAAACATAACCAGAGTTGTGAAATTTCCTGGTGAGATATTTAGCCATTGCTGTCATTGCTGAACCTCTCTGTCCATGTTTATTTCCCACTAAGCCGCTTTCCTTCTTGCTTCTCATTCCTGACGCTTCTCAGTGCAGAGTCTGAAGTCACTAGAATGATTCAGTGATCTCCCAAGAACAGTAGATTCCAGAATGGCTCACATCATTTGTGTGGAATATGGCAGATGGGAGCATTAGCTAAGGCGCTAAGAGATAGATGGGCACACACACATCCACACTTTTTTTCCTTGTTGTTTTCCCACAATGATATCTGGAGAAGGATGCCTTTGTGATGAAGTGTGTTTCAAGCAGTCTTGCCTTTTTCTTTCCCTACCCAGGGCTCTGACAGGTGTTCCCTTCAGGGCATAGATGCTTCCTATAATGTTTGAGTGAAGGGAGATATCATCTGTGACAGCTTGTGTACATAGATCATGGTTTTATGATGATGGAAAAGTGTGCGCTGATTGATTTGCTGAGCTGGGCTGAGTTAAAAGAGCTTGCAACAAGATAGCTTCCCACTTGCCAAAACACAATTTAATCAGCAGCTGACCAATCCATCATCTGGGCAGGAGGGAGGAGGTTTCAAATGCTGGGGAGGTGCCATATGACTAATGGACAGAAATGTCTTTTCTTGGCGTAGGTGTGTTGAGATATGCTGGCTTATTTATTCTCCCATATTATCCACTAATGGGAGTGATCCTCTTTAAAGAGCCCAGCCTCAAATGGCCAAGAACATGGCCCTGCATTGTGCTTTCCTTCTTGATGCAGGAACTTAATGCACATTCTATACCACTGAAAGGTGGAAGATGGTTTTGGCAAGGCTTTCCTAAGAGGTCAACTTGTGTCTCATATATAATATATGCTGGCTTCATGATGTCAGTTAATTAGTAAACCTTGTGAGGACATAAGAGAAGCCTCCCACAAGGATGGTAAAAACATCAAAATATCCGGGCATCCCCTGGGCAACGTCCTTGCAGACTGCCAATTCTCTCACACCAGAAGCGACTTGCAGTTTCTCAAGTCACTCCTGACACGAAAAAAAGTAAACCTTACAAACCATTTGATTCATGTATTTTTCTAGAAATAGACACACAGCTGTGCCAGGTTTTTGGACACAAATTCCACAAAGTTAACTGAAGCCTATTCTGAGAAACACCTAGATATAAATGAAATCTTAAACAGGCTATGTGAAGAATGGTTTCAGTTTTAAGTTGGGCAGATGGCATGTTGAATGTGCACAAAACACTACCTAAACAGATTTCAATCAACAGGAACAGAGGAATGTGATCAAGCAATGTATACAATTTAAAACATGTCCACAAAAAAGTGTTCTTTGGTTGACACCTGTCCTCAGCCAAAGTCATATCAGACTCACCTCACTTCATCCCATTTCATTAAAAAGATAAAATAAAGTGGCCCTTGGGTTACTGTGAGTTTTCCAGAGTGTATGGCCATGTTCCAGAAGCATTCTCTCCTGCTTCTGGAACATGGCCATACAGCCTGGAAAATTTACAGCAATCCAGTGATTCCAGCCATGTTTACTTTCTATGCACTTACAAAACTGCCACCGATGGCGGCTATCACACAACTCAAACTTTAAATGTGGGGTAGAGGTACCTAAAGCTGCCATAAAATGATGATATAATTTATATCTTTTTAAAAGGATGGCTAATGCTTCTTCAGGTGGTGTGGCTCCCACTGAAATAAGTGTTTTAAAAGGGAGCACTAACTCAGCTTCATTGAAAGGGTGTTGTGGGCAAATGATCCCAGAAAGGGTGGGATCTTAAGTCTGATACCTTAACCAAGGTCTTATTGAAGGATATGAGGAGAAACAATTTCAGAAAAAGTGGTTAAGACTGATGCCCTAAAAATGATGGAAAGGGGAGACTGGGAAGTTCCCCCATTGCTGTCAATAGGCCAGATCTTTGCAAAGCAAAAACAGATCTTTCAGCTGCTGGATCTAAAAATTGAATTTTGCCCAAAAAACAGATCGGGGGGGGGGGGTGTCAAAATCTGAACACCAAAAATAGCACAGTGTTTAGCTGAATTGCACACCACTTCTCAGAAGAAGAGATGTCACATGATTTTTGTTATGCCTTATGCTGTTGTATGTTGTTGTTTTTTCTTGGAGGTCATGATGCCAATGATGCAGATAGAAGGTGAATGGGCCATAGGCCAATAGCTTGTATTATTTAACAGTAATAGTAAACAATAGCTTCGAAGGCAGTTAAGTACATTTTTGGGTTGTAACTGTAACCCGTTTTATCATAAAATATCAATCCCTTGTGTCTACCAGCTTCTCCTTTCTTTTCCAGTATTTTCAGAACTACCTTCTAAAATGTAACTCTGTGGCAACCTCTTTTATATCTTTCACATTATCATTTCAAAATCATTTGGAATAATTCTACAATCTCTAAAATCTAGTGAACCAAGTCCAAGTCTTTCTGATATAGTAGTATATTCTCTACCTGTTCATATTTGCCTCTATTTATTTCCCCATTTCCCCCTGTTGTATCTAATTCTAGTCTTCTTGCCATTCATTATTTGTTTATTCAGACCAGGTGAAATGGATGGACAGCGCAGTGGAACAACACTAGACACCACTGGAATGTTTCATTGGTGTGAAGCTGTTTCCTTCGCAAAGGCTGTCTTTGTAAGTATAATCCAAAAACTGTCTGTGTAGGATATTACAATCCTTTAGTTAAAAAAAAATCCCAGTGATCTACATCTACATAGATAAATGGTTGAAAGTGTATTTCCAATCCTTGTCAGCCTTGCTATGTGTGGACAAAAGTATGACAGCTGTGGCTTTTTAGCTTTTGTTGGATACAAGTTTCCATCAACATAGCCAATATCCATTAATCATGGCAACCATCCTTCACTTTTCTCCTAAAACATTCTGTGGTTCCTCTAACAAAAATAATAAATGTTGAACTCTAAATTCATATTTTTGAAGCAACCTTTGTTCAGAGCCGTACATGTGTGTTAAAACTGCTCCCATAGCCTTTGGAGTACACATTAGTCTTCATCACAGTATACTAAATGCACATTTCTTCACAATCTCACTTCCTACCATCCAACAATTCTTATTAAAAGGTTATAGAATGGATCATTTCCATTGTTTAGCACCACTTGACAGACTAATAATTGGATTTAAGGCACATTCCGCTAAATACAGCTTGAGGTTTCATTATTCAATTTAGACTAATCCAATTAGTTAGAGATGATCATTTAATTTGCCTTTGATTCTAATCACTCATCAGCAAAGTTCCCCTGACACGAATCTATTATTTCTCACTAAAGAAAACCCTATTGTGAAGAAATTGTGTTATGAATGTACTGGCTTTGACAGCTCTTGATTGGGAATGTGAACATATACCATGTACCAATCTTGTAAGATTTTCTCAGTCACACTTAATTAGTAGTCAACTTGTCATGTCATATGCACAGGCCAAAAATGAGCACTCATAAGATGACATTGTCAGGTGCTCAAAAGTGTAAAGCACATTATAGTTTCCTTAGTAGAGAAACCACTGCTTTTTACAAGAACTACAGACTGGCTTGTGTTATATGTTGTTTTTCCCCATAGTATGCAATGACAAAGAGCTTCTAGTTGGGTTGACAACTGATTTGCACAATGCATATTGTATGTTGATATAGTGTTTTGCAATTTTCAAAACACTAATAAGAAATATTCAAAATGTATTATATACTGGGTTTATTTATTTATTTCCGATATTTCTACCCCGCCCTTCTCCCCGAAGGGCGACTCTCCTACTTCCACCAGGAAGTAGCTGTTAGAAAGCTTGTGTTCTATCTAACTATCAAATGAAAGCATTAATTTTAGTTAACTTAGTAATACATTTTCCCACATTAGTTATGCATTGCCCATATTTATAAAATATATGATGCATGTATTTCCGTCACACTTGAAATTATATAACATTTTTGTCATCTTTTTAAGTCCATATAAAAACCAAAATTTTCCAAATAAGGGACATCTCTTATAATAATGGCACTTAGCGTTCCATCAAGGGACAGGCCTTTGGACACTCAAGTAAGGATCATTGCTTAGAATAGGGAACATTTGGCAATCCTATGTGTATATCAAGAATGAACTGAAGAGTGAATTCCTGGACCTTGGGGTTTATCCACATTGGGCAGTTTAGACCAGTATAAATCTACCTCATAGCAGATTAGCAGGTTCATGCTAATCTAGGACCATTGTCATTGAGCAAATTAGGTTTCCAATACATAACCTAGGAACTAATGCAAACCAGAAATACACAAGTAGATAGAAGAAGAGGTATGTTTCCTTATCTCCTTCTGGGTCTAATTGAATGGGCTACATTCATAAAGTATTCTGTTTCATGTGATTGACTAGATATCGCATGTACCCACATTTTATATGTCAAGATTTAAAAATAAATAAATCTACAGATGGTTTTCTTTCATCCCATTTAGAAACGCAAGAAGAGATTGATCATGAACTTGCGCGATCACATTGTAGTCTGTGTTTTTGGAGATGCGACTTCATCATTGATTGGACTTCGCAACTTCGTGATGCCCCTACGAGCTAGTAACTTCACCGTAAAAGAACTGAAGGAAATTATCTTTCTTGGAAATCTTGAGTATCTACAGAAGGAATGGGAATACATCCATAATTTCCCCAAACTATATGTCGTCAGGGTATATGTTTTCCTTTTTCCTCTTATGGTTTGTTGGTTTTTTGGGTTTTTTTTAAAGAAGTTGCTAACAAGATGGTTGTCCTATAAGAGTCAACATGTATGGTAAAAATATAGTCCTAGATATACTTTATGCCACAAAATGGCCCAAACCACTGGTCTACATCTGCACCATTTATCCTACAAAATAATGTTCAGAATAGGATTACTCACACTCCTTGAAGGCTCCAAGGAAAAGCAAAATATAAGGCCTTTATTGAAAGTGCTATTTCTTGTTGTTTCATTGGAAGTTAACGTCTTATCACTGGCAGCTAAACAGATGGGGTTCCTGTGGAGTTAAGTTATATAGGAAAGGTACTAGTGGTGTGCAAAATTTCATTTCTAATTAGTAAGTCATATCTAATTTGTAAATATGGTATATAAAAACAGATATTAAGAAACACCAGGGAGGGGGAGCCCATGCAAAAAACTTAAGAATCAAAATAATAATAATAATAATAATAATAATAATAATAATAATAATAATAATAATCTTTATTTATACCCCATCACCATCTCCCCGAATGGGACTCAGAGTGGCTCACAAAAGCACTCTAGGATGCTACACATAAAATAGCAGTACATAAGCATAAAAACAATACAACATATGTTTAATCGAATACAGATAATAAAATTTAAAATTATAAAATGCAGTAAAACCTGTGGATAAACTTTGCATCTTCAATTAATGAACTAACATACTGGAGTAAACAAATAGTCCTCATATGTAGCCATTGTGGACTACTCAAGGTCAAAGGCCCATTTTAAAAGCCATGTTTTTAGGCTAGACCAAAAGGTTTGGAGAGTGAGGGCTAACCTAATCTCTCTAGGGAGAGCAATCCAGAGCCGGGGAGCCACCACGAGAAGGCCCTCTCTCTTGTCCCTATCAACTGTACCTGAGATGACTTTTGGTGGAAAAGAGTGATAGAGTTGGGTGTCATTTGCATACATAACCTTCAGCTTTTCACATGTGTGGTGAAGCAACATCAAAGAGTTATCAAGATGGAATAATTTGCAGGAGTTTGCTTTTGCCTATGTCTACAGGATGAGATTCTGCCCCCTGCTTTCCTCTCTTCACTGTTTACTTAGTTGGAGGCAAACTACTTTTCCTCTTTGAACTCAGTTTGCAGCAACTGAGGTAAGCAGAAGACAAATGAGGAAAGGTAAGGAAAAAAAAGAGAGACTGGGACATGTGTTAAAAAACAAAGTGGAACAACAAAAGATGAATCACAGTTGTCCCTGCCAATGAAGGGTGAGCTGTCCCAGCTTGTTTAGTAAAGGATAAGCAAGTGCAAGACTGAGCACACACAAACTGTTTATGCCTAATTGTTATGTCATATGCCAACTGGAGGTAAACAGTGTCTATGGAAAGTAAATACTGGATAGTTTTATTCTTAAATATCAGGTTTATCAGATATTTTTGAACCCCCTTGGAGCTTAGTTTTCATTTTGAAACTATTGCATAATTCTGATTGTTCTCCAAGGGAGAACTTGAGTCTTATAGGTGGAACTTACCAGATCATTTTTTCTTTTTTGTATAGAAAAGCAGAAATCTCCCTACTTCCAGATTTCTCACATCATCATCTGCTATGACTTTTTGTCTCTATTGTAGGAAATAAGGCAGATTACATATGAACAAACTTCCTGGTTTTGGGTTGACTTGTACATAGAGGACCTGGAAAGAAATGTTAAAGCTTCTGCATGCATGTTTTAAATGACGCTTGAATTGTTAGTGTTCCTGAAGCCTTGATTTTCATGTTTTCTTGTTCTTCCCAGGGCAGTGCTCTTTCTGGTGCAGATCTGAGGGCAGTCAACATCAAGCAGTGTGCCATGTGTGTCATTCTCTCAGCTCATGCCAAAGGAGGCGTTGGTGATCAAACATTAGTGGATACAAAATCTATCCTGGCAACAATGAACATACGTTCTATGCAGTTAAAGCTGAATCCAACAGCACGTAAGAAGGGGACAAGTCAATGCCTAAATGACACCTAATTTCTCACCTATTAGAGCTCAGGGGGAGGGCAAAAATTTATGTCAGTGTTTTTTTATTAGAATGAATCAAAATCTGCAGAGTTTTGTATATTTATGCTAGATTTAACTTGGACCTTTGAAAATCTGAATTTCTGAATATGGGAGAAAGCAAATGGACAGTTTTGTCCATCCACATCCAACATTTTGAGGAGTACTTCATAGCTGTTATGGGCAAATCCTGAAACCCAAAGAAAATTAGCCACATTTTTGTACTTGTTTGTCACATTCTCAGATCAGATTCAATTATGCCAAGTTCATTCCAGAATAGAATTGTGTGGTCAGGAGTGAAAGCTTTGAATGTTTCATGAAAAATCCTCATATGTGGAAAAAAAATCACCAGATTGAAGTTAACTCTTAGAGCTTCCTCCAGATGAAGGACTGAATATTACTTGCTGAGTAGGAAGGTGTATGGCTGGATTCCCTGCAGGCAAGCAGAGATCACAATTTAGGCCTGTTATTACAATTACCTCCAGTTTGACAGGATTTTTATTGTAGGAGCCTTTCATCCTTTGCCTTTAATTTTGCCAAAGAGTCAAGATTTGTCCTGCTCTCAGGAAAGACAAAATATTAATTAAATGAAAATGAACTGGAAATGAATGGCTCTTCTAAGTGGTCTGTACATTTCTTCATTATGATTGAGGAGATTTTATAGCACACCGGCTTTTGCCAAGACAAAGATGAGCAGGAGAGAGAGAGACATTGAAAAGAGCTTGACAGATCACTGCACAAATAGCTCCACAGTTAAGATACAAAAACCATTTTAACGATGATGGGAATCATTTGCTTTAGGTAATAAATTCCACATGCGACACTGTTTTTCCAGGGCTTACTCTATCCTCAGGCAAAACAAAGTGGCTCCAACAGCAGCGTACCTTTGGCCTGCTATGTAGCTTTCTTAACGTCTTAATGCCAATGAACTACCTCAAATGAAGCAGAGCCCAAATGGCACCTTTCCTGCTTCATCTTCACTAGAACCAACAATTCAAACCATTTTGCTGCACAGTTCATATTCTTTTATCTCCCTTCATGGTATCTAGCTGGTTGTTTCATCCTCTTGCCAAGAAGCCCAACCCTTAGTTTATCACTTAAAAATTGAAAATTAAAATGTCTTCAAATGTAAAGATGTCTGACATTAGCCTCTGGTGCAAAAAAAAAAAGTTATCATCTGCTTTGTTGGAGGAACGGACTGTGCAAATCAGTCAGTTTCATAATCCTTTATTTTCTCAGAATCCCACTGGGATATCCATCTCAATGCACTTCAGTATTTGGCTGCTAAGTTTTTGTCTTTTCTCAGGCACATTTTAATATGCATTTTCCTGAATAATAATCATAATAATAATCATAATAATCATAACAATAATCATCATAATAATAATAATAGGTTTTTATGGTTTTCTTACAGTACACATATCTTAACACACTTTCCTCCGAATACTCAAGCATATTTGTGTCATTTTTCAAATACATGGATTGTTCTGAACATTCTCCCCTTCCCATTTCTCTCAAAACTCTTTCCAATGACATCATCATAGATATATAAAATAGGTATAAAATCAGACAGAATGATTTTCCTTTTGATGAAGCACAGCTGAAGCTCTTTCTGCAAAATGTACTGTAAACATTGCACAACAGATCTGCGTAAGTGTCTAAAAGAGACATTAGGCGATGTTTAAAAAATTGAGAACCCAACATTGAGATTCCATTTAGAGTCAGGACCCATAGTTTAAGAAACAATGATCTAAAGGACAGAACAGGAATTTGTAAAAAGTACCCTATATATTGGGGAACCCCGGTGGCAAAGTGTGTTAAAGCACTGAGCTGCTGAACTTGCAGACCGAATGGTCCCAGGTTCAAATCCCGGGAGCGGAGTGAGCACCTGCTGTTGCTCCAGCTTCTGCCAACCTAGAAGTTTGAAAACATGTCAATGTGAGTAGATCAATAGGTACCACTCCGGCGGGAAGGTAACAGCGCTCCTTGCAGTCATGCCGGTCACATCACCTTGGAGGTGTCTATGGACAACGCCGGCTCATCGGCTTAGAAATGGAGATGAGCACCAACCCCCAGAGTCAGACATGACTGTACTTAACATCAGGGGAAACCTTTACCTTTACCTTACCCTATATATTTGTTTCAAAGTATAGAACATTTAGTCAAAGAGAAAACCCAAATGAATCAATGTAAGAACTGTATGAGTAAAGTGGCAAAAGGCAAGGGCTTCTTTTGTCCTGGGAGGACCTAAAAGAAGCACCAACTCCCAGTGTTTGCTCTCTCATAGTGCTGCTTCTGGCCTTTTTGAATTACTTCGATGGGGAAATGGAAGTGACAGTACCTAGGGAAAGCTGGTCCCCTGAGGTGGCACTGGTTTTCCTTCTCTGTAAAATGACCCTCAACTTATCCATATCAAAATCTATAATTTTGACCCCAAAACCTGTCCTTGACTTATACAGTACCTATTTTCCTAGGCAAAGGTCAACTAATACATAAATATATGTGATATGTGATACCTATTTTCCTAGGCAAAAAAAAAAGTTGTTTCTAGTATAGCCAACATGTGGTTCTGTGGACAATTTCCCACATTGCTAATGGAGATCTGGGGCAATTTTTTTTAAAGTTCCCACCATGCATAAATGATATGGGGAGGCTACCATAAGGTAAATAGCTCCTGTCAAAATAATTTCCATAATGTCATCCATAGAGAAGGTTAAACAGTGATATGACGAGAAAGAAATGCAGCTAATGCAATTCCTGTGTGCTGAGACTAAGATTTCGAGGAGCTAGAAACAAATTTATCTTTGTTTCTAGCTTTCCTGGGAGTAAGCCACACCTAACACAGTGGGAATTTATTTTGAGGAAACATGTATAGAATTGTGCTGCTAATATGCTTTTTAGTTAGACTGAGATGCTTCTTGACTCTTACATTTCTTTTTTGAAAAGTAAAGTCAATTAAAAACCTGCCTTTTAAATGCAATGCTCCCCAGCTACTGACAGACCAATTTTTGAGTTGTTTTGACATACTGTCACCCTGCTGTTCCCATTCGGTTGTTATTTTAAACTTTGCAGCAGTAGATAAAGTCTCTTTGTTTCATATCAAAAACTTGGCCAAAACTGAATGTTTGCCTTGAGTGTGATTCAGACTCAGAATGCAAGTATTGTGAATAATTCAGGTGGTGGTGAGATGTCAAGCGATCTTAAATTTCCCTCCTGGAAATGATGACAATGAAACAGCATCTGGATTAGATTACATGTCGACTAAAGGATTTGGATTAGATTGCCTCCCGCAGTGATCACACTTCCCTACATATAAAATCTATTTCTGGGGCCAATGGTATGAAATAGCACTACATTAGTGTCCTTAATTAAGGATGTGCTTCATTTGCATTTAAAAACTGGACCAATGTGAGTGCAGTTGTGGAAATTATCAGATGCATTTTGTTTATTCTTTCCTATGAAATATTGGAATATTTTATGGAGAATCCTTGATGTGAGAATCAATCTTGGACAGAGTCCTCGAATGGGGAAACACAATAGAAAAACTAACGTTTGTTCTAGGAATTGTACAGAGATAGGAAAGGGGATTGCCATAATGTATCCATCTCTTAGAGTCCAACTACACTGTAGAATTCACACAGTTTGACACAACTTTAACTACCATGGTTTAAAGCTATGGAATCCTGAGAGTTGCAGTTTTGCAGGTCTTAATCTTCTCTGCCAAAGAGTGCTGGTGCCTCGCCAATCTTTAAATTCCACACATGAAGCCATGATAGTCAAAATGATGCCAAACTGCATTCTTTCTATAGCACGCATAGGCAAACTTCGGCCCTCCAGGTATTTTGGACTTCAACTCCCAGAAATCCCAACCAGCTTATTGGCTGTTAGGAATTGTGGGAGTTGAAGTCCAAAATATCTGAAGGGCTGAAGTTTGCTCATGCCTGTTCTGTAGTGCAGAGGCGCTCATAGTTAAGGGCCACAATAATAACTAAGAAGCAATCACGAATATAAAACAGCCATGGATGAGTACATCTAGGTTAGGACTTCTTAAACCTTTTCTGTTTGTCACCCCTTTCCGCCTGAGAAATTTTGACATGACCCTGGATATAAAGGTCTATAAAATAGGTATAAAAACTGAATATTTCCTTATAATAAATCAGCATTTGCATACCTCACAACCTCTGAGAATGCCTGTCATAGATGTGGGAGAAACGTCAGAAGAGAATACTTCTGGAACAAGGCCATACAGCCCGGAAAACACACAACAACCCAGCATTTGCATGACTTGCTAAACAGGATGATGTTCCTTTTTTAAAAAGGACAGCTTAAGCAGCTTCTGCAGAGTAAACATTGTAAACACTGCATAGTGGGGTAAATGTGTGGCATTCAAAAAACCTTTTACTGTTGCGAATTTTTTCATGACCCCAATTTTAACTAAGAAGCAATCACGAATATAAAACAGCCATGGATGAGTACATCTAGGTTAGGACTTCTTAAACCTTTTCTGTTTGTCACCCCTTTCCGCCTGAGAAATTTTGACATGACCCTGGATATAAAGGTCTATAAAATAGGTATAAAAACTGAATATTTCCTTATAATAAATCAGCATTTGCATACCTCACAACCTCTGAGAATGCCTGTCATAGATGTGGGAGAAACGTCAGAAGAGAATACTTCTGGAACAAGGCCATACAGCCCGGAAAACACACAACAACCCAGCATTTGCATGACTTGCTAAACAGGATGATGTTCCTTTTTTAAAAAGGACAGATTAAGCAGCTTCTGCAGAGTAAACATTGTAAACACTGCATAGTGGGGTAAATGTGTGGCATTCAAAAAACCTTTTACTGTTGCGAATTTTTTCATGACCCCAATTTTAAATATTTGAAGTCAGTTTAGTTTAAGAAGCAGTAAGCTAGGTAACTTTCATATTCATGAATGCTTCTTACCACTTATGGACATATGGACTTTGAGAAGCATCTTGGATGCTGCCAGACGCTTCCTCGACAGACCCCCTAGATGCCATCATATGACCTAAGGCTACTTCTGGTGGGGCTTTGTCGAGGAAGCATCCTGGCAGCATGCTAGGATGCTTCCCAGAGAACATGGGAGGCTTCCTGTGTTCTCATTGAGACGAACGGGGAAAAGCCGGACAGTGACGCTTTCCCCCATGTAATGGGGAGAGTGGCGCAGTGGGTGATGTGGGCCAATGTTTTCCCCACATGCACACACTGTCCACCAAATTCGCTGTGCTGCATTGTGAATCTCCCAGCTGTTTCCAGGCTTCAGGAATGAAGTATCGTGAGGTCCTTAGTCACAATTATGATACTATTGCCACAATTGCAACTCCCCCTTTTCCCTAGATCTACTTTACTAGCCACCAGCTACATGTGGAGAGGGTTCCATGGATACATTATGCTTTTGTGAGGTTTGGAAAGTTCAGACAGCCCCATTCCCACGAACCTAACAAAAATTTTATTGGCTCTAATCCTGTATCAGTGATAGGGAACCATCTTTGCTCAACAGAAAGAGAAGCTTAAGTGAAGTGTGAAGAAGGAAGGAGTTACATCAACAAGACTAAATCTTGGTGACAATCAGGGTCATCTTAGATTAAACCAAAGGGGAGTCTAGGAAAGAGACCTCTCTCTCAAAATCCCCTTCCCCCATACAAATGAATATGTCGTCAGTGAGAAATGCAGGCACAAAAATTTTGCATCCTCTTTTGGTCAGTGTATCTACTTGGAGCTACTGATTTCCATGTGGTGAAAATGTAGATTTCCTGGTGCTGCTCTAATTAGTGCTCTGTCATGTAACATCGCAAACAGGTTGGCAAACTTAGGTATTGAACTAAATAATCTGGCATAATCTAACATACAACAGTAATTAAGCCTGACAATTTAATATGTGACTGCAATTCAAATATACAGTAGAAGTGTGCAATTAAGTAATCTTATGTAATAGCACCCTGCCAAGATGAGATATTTCAGGTACAGGGCTGTGTAATTTTGGAAGCAAAAATATTGACATAAGAAAAATACAGCCAAACTATGACTGGCTGCATTTTCAGATGACGCATAATTGCTTTTGAACAGGCGTGCTAATGAAATATTTTCGATCTGAATTTCTCACTGAATTTCATCATTAGACATAACTAACCATTTTTGTCTTTCTAACTCAACAGTACATATTTTTCCATTTGCGACCAATTCTCCTACATCACCACCGAAGAAGAAGAAAAAAAAAGGTATCACTTGTCAACCAATCCTTTTACTTGGGGATATTGGGGTATAAAAATTGAACTACCCTTATGAAAAGGATGTGCTGTACCATATAAGTGTGGCACATATCCAAAATAATGGGTCTCTTTCTTAGGGATTAAAAAAAATAAAAACATTTCAGATTTTGAGAATTTCATCACAAATTCAGTAGAAAGAACTTTGGATTTTAAAAAAATCAGCATGAGAGAAATTAAATATCGAAGCAAGATGCTTTGAATCCATGCACATGTTAACTTGGATTAGCTTTGTCATCTTGTTGTTTTGTCCCAGCTGATTATTATTCTTTAATAGCTATATGGTAGACAAGTTCAACACGGGCCTCTCTGTACCAGAGAGTGTATTATATTTATGAAGAAATGTGGGTATTTTGCTAAGATCTTTTTTCAAAACAACCTTACCAGATGAAACACTCACCTATTCTTATTGGTTGAAGACTTTAACATTTCCATTTCACCTTTTCCCCACCATAACATTGGATTATTTGGGCTTCCCAGGATAATGAAAGCCCGCAAAAATAGCCAAATGTGAGAAATGTGATAGAGAATTAATATCTGAAAAAGTGGCTCTCTGCCTCAAAAAAAGCATTCTCTAGTCTTGAGTAGGAGATTCTTCAAGCTTTACCAAAACACTTTCATATACTTATTCCACTTTGACACTTTGCTGAGTGATTGCTATAGGTTTCATTGACATCAAAATTGGATTAACTACTTTATTAAAGTTCCCTCTGTATCTTATAGGATTGCATTTGTCTGTGTCTTCTCCAAAACCTTTTCAAACCCCCTTTATCTTATGACATAAATATTCTAGCAACATTTTTAATACTATCCAAATTCTTGCTTATACAGCCAATTCCATTTTAATCCAATTTAGTGCCACCTTGGTAGTGACCTTGTTCTCTTCATTAGCATAGCAGAGAACTACATGCAGTCAAAGCTTTCCTGGAATTAAATTAAGATAGGGGCATTCCATTCCTGATTTGTTTTGCTTATTCACATCCATATAAACAGAGAACTGTGTATTTTATATTCAAATCAAAAGAGATCTCAAATTTTAAAAATATTATGAAAAATTAGTCAAAACTGAGGAGGCACTTTAAGTCTTGATTCAAAGAGAAAATGAGTTTGCAAATAAATATGATAATACATTTAATAATTGAGAAATGATAGAAATGGCAATCAAACAAGATTTGGAGGGTCAATATTAATTCTTCATCCCCCTAAGAGCAGGATATGAGCAATGTTAGTTTGCACATATTCAGTCACAATTTTATGGAATGTTGTTCCCTGCCATTTTAAATGATAAAAAGATTGCACAATATGTTATATTTTCCCTAAAATAAATTCTCCCCCTTTCCAATGCATTTTGGATGTGTTTATTTAGGCTGAAAACTCCCAAATCCAAAGGATAATAAGAGTTCTGATCTACATTTTTTCTCCAGAAATGCAAAGTAGGTCAGTTTACTTAAAACTGCAGACTGAACAAAAAATCTCCAAGGGATGTGATTAATATTATTGTGACATCAATAAACAGCTTCAGGAAAAGCGATCCATTTGGAATACCTAAAACCCATGATGCTAATGATGCTTGGAAGAAACAATATGGGACAAAAGGAGGTGTCTTTTTCTCTTGCATAACAATATCATCCTATAAGTTCTTTTTGACAGTTTCCAAGCCTGTTCTCTTCATCCCTGAATTTATCTTCTTTCTTTTCCGTTTTTTTGGGAAAACACGCAGGGGAGAGAGCCAGCCACGATGCAATGCCAGCACGCATTCCCTTCAAAAGGATCCCCGTCATTACTGAGCTGAGTAAGTTCTTCTCCTAGAAGCATAATTTCACCAAAGCAATGTGCCACTGCCTACTGTATTATTTATTTATTCCGAGCCTTCTTTCGAATTCAAAGACGGAAAATGACAGCATCCATGTCCAAGGAACATTAATAGGTTTGACTTAAATGTTCATTCCACAGCTTTGAAGAAATCTTGACAGCTGATCAGGAGAATAAATATAACAAAGTGTTACAAAGACTCAGCATGAAACTAAACAATTTTTTCAGCTCGAGAAGGGTTTCTTTTCCTCAGGGCTGGGCACATCCACATGGATGTTTCTAGAGGATTTGGAAATGCTTTTACATTTTTGTGCATTTGATACAATTTGGAGCACTTGAGTATGTTTTTGAAAGGTTTACTTTTTGGATTACAACTTCATCATGACCAAGAACAATTGAATATTTTAGTAACTGTAGTCCAAATACAACATTTCCAAGCTCAATTTAACATTTCATAGCATTTTCCCCCATTCTGGATTTTGGAAATTTTGGAAGACCTTACAAATTATTGACAGAGCAGGCAGTCCTTGAATATGAATTTAGATATGTCTTAGCTTTAGATGAAAGCAAATGCAACTCTGAACAAGGTTTTGCATAGAAAACTTTGTTATAGGTTTGCCTTAACTATAAGTCAGAAATAATAGCAGCAGCAGCAGCAGTAGTAGTAGTAGTAGTAGTAGTAATAACTTGTCTAATCACCCAAGGCGTAATTTGTAATTTTTTTATATTTCAAATGAGAACATTGTTTTAATTGTTGTTATGCTTATGTTGTTTTATTATTGGACTGTTGTATGTTTTATATTGGTATTGAATGTTTACCATGTGTAAACCATCCTGAGTCCCTTCTGGGAGAGAGCGGTATATAAATAAAGTGTTGTTGTTGTTGTTGTTGTTGTTGTTGTTATATTCTGCCCTATTTCCCCGGAGAGACTCAAGGCAGATTCCAAACATAAAAGGCAAACATTTAATGCCCGAACACAACAGCAATACACCCATAATAATGAAAATTGACAACCCAATATACAATAACAAATTACAACTTAACAACTAAAATTAAATTAAAAATGCAACCTGTTATAGTAGACAAAAAGCAAAACATGAAAACATCAAACAGAAGCCTTCCCAGTTCCTTGGGGGCAAATAGATTAATCATTGCTCAAGATGTCCATTGAGCTGATGGGGCAAACAGGACACGGATACAGATGGTAGCTATTAATCCCATTATCCTCATGCAGCACATGCAATCATAGAATCATAAAACTGTAAAAAAAAAAAAACCACAAGTGTTATCTGTTGCCAGGTGAGAGTATAGCAGCGGAATCAGTAGCATCCAGATAACACCATGTGCAAAGAAACTCAGACCAGGCAGAGGAATTGAACAGAACAAAGGAAACTTTACTCTTGCATGTAGAGTTG
Source organism: Anolis carolinensis (assembly GCF_035594765.1). NCBI lineage: Eukaryota > Metazoa > Chordata > Lepidosauria > Squamata > Anolidae > Anolis > Anolis carolinensis. Next base: position 13,175,026 of record NW_026943819.1, on the reverse strand, counting down.
AAATATAAACAAACAGTTCTGCAATCTTACAATGTCCATGTAGTTGCATGAAATCAATAACCTAATCCATCAGCATCAATATATACAGCATAGTAGCTAGAAAGTCTTTCTTCCCAGTGCTCTCTCTAGCAAGCTCAAATCCCAACTGTCATTCTGAGCCACCTGCTCTCAAAACGATACATTGTTTGAGGCGTGGCCTTGCCTCTGCAGAGCTGAGCTCCTCTGCAGAGTTCCCTTTGCAAACCAACTTTTGCAAAGGTTTTCTTCCAAGGGATTTCTCTTACACATACATATACACATTAGCAAGTTGGCGTAATATTATCCAGTCCAACCTCCTGCCATGTAGGAATACAGAACCAAAGCACCCCAACAGGTCACCATCCAGCCTTTTGCTTAAAAACCTCCAAAGAAGGAGACTCAATTGCACTCACAGGCAGCATATTCCACTGCCATACAGATCTTACTGTCAGGAAGCTCTTATTAATATTTATGTGAAATCTTTTTTCCTGCCATTTGAATCCATTGCTCAGTGTCCTAATCTCCAGAGGAATAGAAAATAAGCTTGCCCCTATCACAGCTATCATGTCCTCACTCAGCCTTCTCTTCTCCAAGCTAAGCATATCCAGCTCCCTCAGCTATAACTCCATAGGCTTGGCTTCCAGATCTTTGATCATTTTGGTTGGCCTTCTCAGCACACATTCCAGCAGTTCTTCTTTAAATGGTGATGCCCAGAACTGAACACAATATTCCAGGTGAAATCTGACCAATGCAGACTAGAGTAGGACTATGATTTCACTCAATCTGCACACTATACATTGGCTTTTTTAGTTGCCACATCACACTATGGAATATTGACTCATGTTCAGCTTGTGGTCTACTAAATGTTGGAAACCATTGGCTAATGTGATCTTGAAGCTGAGCTTCTGTTATTGTTTGTGTTTCATTGTCTTACAGAGATAGCTTCAAATGCACAATTCTTTGAACAGAGAGGTGGACGTGAAATCGTATATCAGACCTACACAACACTTGCATCTCGAGGGACCATATTTTCTGACAGCTTTTTGGATTCTTTACTGTGCACTGTAAGTCCTCTCCCAATTCTGATTCCTTTCCTCATCTCTGAGTAACTGCTTGCCTCCACCAAGTCTCTAATCTTTTCCAACAATTCTCATATGGCCAGAAATGTAAACTGGCCATAAGCTTTTTCTTCAGATGGAATTTATTATACAAACTGCTTTGGGTAACACCTCTAATCTGTCCATGAGAATGTAAAGCAAAGTGGACATGAGTCAAAATTTAGGGGGGGGGGGGGATTACATCAAAGACAGACATTGTTTATTTGGACTGAGGTTGACTCAGATTACATCTTGCATAACTCACTTTAAAGTTGAAGTTATATTTATTTAATTTTAAATATTGTCTAGCATCCACTATGACAGTTACAGGTGATTAATCTACTCCTTATTCAAGATCTCTAACATAGTCGTGATGGTGGTACTATTTCCTTAATGGTAGCTAATCTTCCAAACCCATTTTACTGGGCATCCGCTACACTGGGAGAAGGAGATCCGTTCTGCTAGGCCAGTGGTTCTCAATCTGTGGGTCCCCAAGTGTTTTGGCCTACAACTCCCAGAAATCCCAGGCACTTTACCAGCTGTTAGGATTTCTGGGAGTTGAAAACCAAAACATCTGGAGACCCACAGGTTAAGAACTATTGTGCTAGAGAGAGGTGGGTGACGTTTCCACAAGGCTATGACAGCCAAAAGCAGGACTTCTATCACATTCCATGTCATTCCGTTTTGAGAAGAATCTTGCTAGGTAAGATAAGCCTAGTTTGGAGCACAGGATAATTCTCAGTATCAGGCAGAAAGGGCTCCAGCAGTATCTGAGCACTAATAACTTACACGATGCATATGTTTGTAGAAAATGATAATATGTCTCATCTGCATATATTTACATGCAGTATTTCTATCCTGCCTTTCTTCTGGTGGTAGGAGCCAAGGCTGCTAAAAATATTGAAGAAAAACAAGTACAGTAGAACCAAAACTACAATGGCATCAATCCAGCATTCCCTCAGCATAGCGTAAATATTCACATAGGGTCATATGATACAACTGTACACTGCAGAATTAATACAGGTTAAGGCCACTTGACCTGTCATAGCTCAATACTATGGGATCCTGAGAGTTGTATTTTGCTGAGGCCCCAGCACTTGTTGGCAGAGAAACTTAAAGACCTTGTAAAACAGCAACTCTCAAGATTTCATAGTATTGAGCCATTCCAGTCAAAGTGATATCAAAGGGCATTAATTCTACAATGTAGCGACACCCCAAATACCGTATATACTCAAGTATAAGCCGACCCGAATATTAGCCGAGGCACCTAATTTTACTACAAAAAAAACTGGGAAAACATTGACTCCAGTATAAGCCGAGAGTGGTAAATTTCAGAAATAAAAACAGATACCAATAAAATTACATTAATTGAGGCATCAGTAGGTTAAATGTTTTTGAATATTTACATAAAGCTCTAATTTAAATTAAGATTGTCCAACTCTGATTAAATCATTATTTTCATCTTCTTCAATGTAAATGTGCTTATGTATCCTTTTAATAATAATAGAGTAATATAATACATGTAATAATAATAATAATAATAATAAATACATGTAGTAATAAATAGAGTAAAATAATAAATATAATAATAATAAGATCAGAGTGAAATAATAAATGTAATAATAATAATAATAATAATAATAATAATAATAATAATAATAATAGAGTAAAAATAAATGTAATAGTAGCAACAATAATAGAGAAAAATAATAAATGTAATAATACCAATAATAATAGAGAAAAATAATAAATGTACCATATATTCTCAAGTATAAGCTGACCCAAATATCAGCCAACCAGGACCCTCACCCGAGTATAAGCCGAGGGGGGCTTTTTCAGTCTTAAAAAAAGGGTTGAAAAACTAGGCTTATACTTGAGTATATACAGTATGTGTTTTGACCTACTCTTTCCATGAGTCCCATTCAGCATGGTCAACTGTTTTAATCATTTTAGTTTATTGTATATCAGTGTAACGGCATCAATTGCCACTTGTAAGCCGCCCTGAGTCCCCTCGGGTGAGAAGGGCGGGGTATAAATAATTGAAATAAATAAATAAATAAATAATGGCTAAAGGTGTATGAAAGAAGTAACCCATGACATCTGATGTGCTTAAAGTTCTTCATCTCTGGATGTTGAGACTCAAGAAGCCTAATAATATTCAACTATATTAATAGACTGATATAAACATGTTTCCTTTTATATTCATATGGATTCCAGAGAAGATAGCTGAGTTTACTAGATATTTTCAACACTAGATTTGGTGTTGAAAGTTTCACCTGATGAAACCACCAAGTTCCATTATTTTATTCTAGTTAAACAGGGGTTTGTGACCCATTGTTTTATCTGAGGGAAAACAGTAAGACATTTTTCTATCTTCCATATCATTCTTGGCAGACTTACCATAATCACCATGTGTTAGCATTGCTCCAGACACTAGTGACCGGAGGAACCAGTCCAGAACTGGAAGAATATTTGGCAGAGGAGGCAACACTGAGTGGCAGTGCCACTATTGTGGTGCCCCCTGAACTCAGGAACAGATGCAAAATGTCCCTTCTGCCACTCACAGGCAGTATCACTTTTTCAGAATCAACAACGGTGAGTGATGGTACATGTTTACTGATTTCTTTATTCTGTCTTATTGAACCACATTTAATAATCTAGATCTGATGTGGTCTATCCAATGCAATTTTCTGAAGCAGCACCCCAAATAACCTCAGGAACAGGCCTAAAAACCCCCACTTCCAGGTGCCACATGGAACAGTTCCACTCAGGAGGACAGAGGAGGAGGAGAAGCAGCAGTCATGAGGCTTGTTGTCACACCTTTTCTAGGTAGTCAGCCTCTCCGCTCCCGACACCCCCTCGGCACTATAAGAGGGTTTCACAAGAGCAGTTTCTCTCATTTTCAGTGGTGTACGGTGTAGTAACAGTGAGACTGGGGACCATATTTTAGTTCTTGGGGACCATTTGTGGTCCATGGACCACAGGCTGGAAACCACTGATCTAAATGATCATACAATCACACCACATGTACTGACTTCCAGGGTTTTTTTAAAAAAAATATACACTTACATAAAAGTAAAACATAGCACAAAAAGAACTTCAAATTAATTCTGTATCCTGTAACATTAAGAATGGTTTTCAGCTACCGGTTTTCAATACAATGAATGGCCCTCATGGAAGAAGGATTTTAGAAGCTATAAGCCAAATATAAGTAACTTTTTCAAGTTTTTTTTTAATTTTGAGTGAAAATGCAGACTAAAGTAAACAGAAATCCTTACAAAATTTGCTTGATCATTGCTTTGTACAAAATTCAGAATTAAAGCTGGGGCAATGAAATTTTTTAATACATCAGAAAAGCATAGCACATGTTACATTTGTAACATAATTTGGAAAGAATTCTGAATAAAACAGTATGAGCAGAGCTTCAAAAGTAGCTCTTATCAACAAAGATGATGAGCTTGGATTGTTCTTAATTTATTTAAACAGTGGTTCTTTGTGGAACATTGACATTGTTGAGGAAGGCAAATATGGAGTCAGTGTTCTCATTTTCCCCCTTTGTAGATCTTCTTTGGCGATGTGTTTACTAAAGCGCTTCATAAATTGGGAATCCTTTGCTTTGCCATCTACCGCTTGAAAGCAGAACCCAATCCATTTGATCTCAGGAAAGTATATTTCTTTTATTTATGTGTTGCATTTGTCTGCCAGGATTCTCCTATATTTCGACCCAATCGTACAACTGAAACTTATGGATATAAAGCCATTTGACTAATTCAATTTATCACAAAAAACATGGGCATCCATTTGGATCAATATTGAACTAAATTTTACAGCTTTGATTTTTTAAGAGTATCAATAATGTCAGGAAACAAAGCAGCTATGAATATGAACAAGCTTCTTTTGGTCAAATGAAGTTTGCTATTGCTTTTTAAAATGTAAAGTGAGATTCCCCCATTGTCAGAAATAACTATAGTGGTGGAGCTGTACTGTTGTAGGTACGTGTGATATGCCATTCCACCAAGGAAAGCTGCTTTTTGTGGTAGCACTCTGAGCTAAAATAACTCAAGGGGAAACCTGAATTCTACACCAGGATTTGGGCTTTCCTCTAAGATATGGCAGTGCAGACACTTGGAGCCAGTTTCTATGTGGAACTATCTGCAGTTGTCATGGCAGGGATGGCCTTTCTCATTCTTCCCAAGTTCCTTTGCTAGTTGTTATTGGAGGCTGTATTTCTTGATGGATTTTAATGTGCTTCGGCAATAGGGAATCATCAGTCACTGAAACAAGTTGGAGAAGCAAAATTGTCCCCAAATCGAGTGAGGGTACCCTATCATACTGTGAATAAGGTCCATTAGATACTCGTATTTCTGGATCAAAAATTCAATCATAACCCAATTTTCTATAACCATCATTGTTGTCCCGTCCTCAGCGCTCAATCTTTGACATACCCAAAACCCAAGCATTTAAGAAAGATCTTTGCAATGGTTAGATATTGATATTCTGATACTACTGGGTTTCTCTCAAACAGGTTTGTGATTGTTCAGCCACCCATTGATTTAGAGATGTATAATAGTGATCAGCTCTTTTGTCTGGTCCCATACAACATTGCCGCAACTGATCTGACAATTGTGCTAAAGACTGTTAAACCAGCCAAACAAAGGATGTCAAAGGTTGACGACTCAGTCATTTTGGCATAAAGAAAGCCATCATCTTACTATAAATAAAGGCTTTATTCTCTGTTTGGTGTGTGCAACCTATTTTCTTTTCATACTCTAGGTCCGGATATTGTGTAGAGATACATGTACATTATGCAAGAGCCAAGCCAAAATGGAGCAGAAGCTGGTGACAAGGGCCTGAAATTATGGTCATAGTGAGCACACAACATTCTTGTTACAACAATTACACTAGCTACTTATTTATTTCCAGGTACAAATTTAAAATGCATATGCCACCTTGAATCCTGGAACTTTATCAAACCAGGGTCTTCTCCTGTCACAATATAGTTGTTTCAAAAACTTGGTACCGTTCCATTATCAGGGCGGAGGCCACTAGAGAGAGAAGGATATTTAATTTCATGAGGGTGTACAGTGGTTTGAAGGAGTAAAACCATTTCCCCCTATTTTCCTGTTATTCCCCCCACCCATGTCCCCATTTTGTAAACAACTCCCCTTTATGATATGGGGAGGGGGAGGGAAAATAACCAGCAAAAAGGAGGGAAATTGTTTTCCTCCTTCCACTCCCCTTCCCCAAATAAAATGAAGTATCCTTCTCTATCTGGCAGCCTGTGCCAAAAATTATATTCAATCGGGATTGCTCTCTTAACTATAGCATTTTTGGCATCATTCTGGAATCAAAACATTCATTTTCAATAAAAGCTTATCCCAGATAGTATTGGGTTCTGTCAACAGACAGCATTGGGCTCTCCCAACACAGCGCCAGTCACTGTTTCTTCCAAGACATTATCCTCACCTCTTTTCCTAATTTGGCATACACACACACACACATACACGCCCCCTTGCACACACACAAATGAAATATAGTTTGGTTGGGGAGGATGTTTCCTTATTAGAATGGACCAGACTTAACAAATCACTGGCAGATGAAAATCTTCTTGATCTATTCAAATACTTTGCATGCAATTATGGTAATTAATCTGGGGCGGGGGGGCCCAGAAGAAAGCAAGAAAGAGCCAAATAGTTAATGAAATAAATACTTTTTTAAAAAAATGGCAAGTATAAAGGGCTAGGGATGATTGTATAAGTATCTGCAATGAATATTTATGTTCTGCTACTGTGATGCAAGATCATGATCAGAAACTGGCAAAATGTGGTGCAGGATCGTGGTCCAAAACTGGCAAAATGCAAACCCAATTTTGCCAGTTCTAGGACCAGGAATATTCCAGGGATATCACTGTATATCATCAAAAATTTTGGTGATACAGGGCAGGAATATCATGAGGTGGGGTTTTTTTTGGCAAGAGTTGATTAACTATTTAAAAGGACTTAGATTGAGTCATGGGTAGATGGATACTATACAAAAGGATGATAGAACAGTTAATTTAGATGTGTTTTTCAGTGCCATCCTATAGAAGATTTCTATAAATATCAGCAATCTATTATCTAAATGACCAATTTACCATAACAAGTTGAGAAATGTTACTGCTTTAAATTTATGCTTGGAGAAACATTGTAAACACACACATTAAATCTCTTAGTGCAGTTACTACAGGAACTTGGTGATTTGAAATATCTGGAGATAGCGTTAAACACGCTTTTGAGAAATTTATGGGCTTTACTGTCTATAACACTGCAACAGTTTTACTCTTCCTTTATGTGTGGCCTGAATGTGTATGCTGCACTTCTTCCTAAGAACTGAGTCAACTAAAAGATAGATTTTTCCCAAACTTCTTAGTTTGAAGAACTAAGTTGTCAAGTTGCATCTCAAGAATTATAAGCTTCTCAACCAAGGTTGATAGAATAAATTAAAAGGTCAGATGGTTTGTATTACATCAATTGATTACTATTTCATTTAATTTAATCACAGTTCCACTGACTATGGCATCCTTATTTACAATGATTATGTCACCTGGTAACACAATGACTTTTCCACAAAAAGGAAAACATTTATCAAATTGACAGATATTTGAGAATCTTATGATTCAGAGGTAATATGCTCTATTATGTATGCTCACATGTGTGTGAGAGAGAGAATGATGGGTGTTAGTCCAGAAAGGAATATTAGTAGTAGTGGTCTAGGATAGCAGTCTGCCGCAATGGAAATTTGAAAGAACCTCATGAAGATCCCTCTGTAGAATCATAGAATTATAGAATCGTAGAGTTGGAAGAGACCTCACGGGTCATCCAGTCCAACCCCCTGCCAAGAACCAGGAAATCGCATTCAAGGCACCCCCAACAGATGGCCATCCAGCCTCTGTTTAAAAGCCTCCAAAGAAGGAGCCTCCACCACAGTCCGGGGCAGAGAGTTCCAGTGCTGAACAGCCCTTTTCACAGTGAGGAAGGTCTTCCTGATGTTCAGGTGGAATCTCCTTTCCTGTAGTTTGAAGCCATTGTTCTGCGTCCTAGTCTCCAGGGCAGCAGCAAACAAGCTCCCTCCCTCCTCCCTATGACTTCCCTTCATGTATTTGTACATCTTCTTGTGATCTTCTGTGACCTTCTTGTTTTCAGTATTGCACAAATTCTTAGAGATGATTAAATATTATAAAGTATTTCCTCTCGATATATTGTGAATACATGTCAATACAATCCCTTTAGAATTGTTTAATGTATCTCCCACATGAGCAGACATTTTAGGGCTGTGCATTGCACTCATTTGTAAATACCTGTTCTTATACTTCATTATGCATCTATAAAGGAGCGTGAAAGAGTACAATGGCCTTTGAGTACAAGAAGTGTATTTATTATTGATTATTAAATAATCTCAGAAGTCATTTGCTCTGCCTCAACAATCAATGCAAGCACTCACTTCTGAGTCCACTTCAGATAATGTACTGCCATCATTACTACTGTCAAATGAAGTGATCCCAATATGAATAAAGGCCACCACAACTGTTTGTACCCAATATTTCACTGTTGCTTCCAATGATGGTCTCCATAGGTCTTCAGTCCCCACCACCAACTGGGCCCATCATCATCATCAACTCTTTTTTTTAAATAATTTTTATTCAGAGTTTTTTTTAAAGTGGAATACATAATTGAAAGAAAAAATACAATTATAAAAGCATCCATGTTGGAAAGAAAATCCAAAATAGAGTACTGGGGTAAAAATAAAAAGTCTAGTTTGAAAGAATAGACAAGACAAGAAAGAAAAAAAAGAAAAAAGAAACAACGCAGAAAATTATGAAGAAGACATTCCCCATGAAAGCGGAATACTACCTTTTAGGACTAACTGATGGAGGGACTGACTTTAACCAGAATGAAGACATTTTATTTATTTACATAGCCACTGCGGCAAGAATTACCTTTGCAAGATGCTGGAAAACTCAAGAAATCCCTACAAATGAAGAGTGGCTAGATGAAATTCATGACATGGACAGATTAACTTTCTCATTGAAGGAAAGTAATGGTAAACCACTAAAGAGAACAGACTGGAAGACATATGAAGAATATAGAAAGAAGGCAAAGGACTTAATATAGTAAAAAGGAGTCCCTGAGGATAGAAAATAAGGAGAGACCAGAAATGCAAGAAAAGATGATTCGTATTTAAAATGAAAACATGAAGAGCAAAGAATGGAAGACCAAAATCATCATCAACTCTTGATCTGCCTCACATCATAGACCAGTATGACATAGGGACAATAGGGAAGCTTACCTCGAGAGTGGCCAAACAACAGTTCAGAGATGGGGCCTTCTCACCTGTTTTGCCCTTAATATATCCAGACAATATCTATGAGGGTGTGATCAAAGGCTATCTCGATGTACTGACTGAGTACTGTAACATGCCCAAAGGGAAGGGGAAAATCATCAATCTGCCAGCAAGCAACAAGAGTAGCAAGGGTGATGTAAAGGCCAATAACCAAGAGAAGGGATAAGGAGTTTCGCTGAAAGGAACATTTCAGGAAGAAAACTGCATACAAAAGATGGCTTGAGACTCCAGGTGGGATTCAGAGAAACAAGGTCAAATCCAAACTGAGCATTTTTCACATCCTAATCCAGTCTTTGAGGAGTGAAGATCGTTCAATGAGACCAGAAGGAAGAAATCATATACTTGTCTCTTAAATACCACTCTGGCCTTGTACAAAAACTGATCAAGAGTAAAAAGAAAGGAGGGTTGCTTTCCCCTGCTTCCCCTAACATTAATTAGATTTGAAAGACTGCAGTTTGAGTCCAGCCACCACATACCGAGAAGAAAGGAACCCAAGCAGCTGAGGCAGAGTTCAGACTAAACTAACTGCAAACTCCCAGGAGATGTCCCAAGGTAAATCTGATAGTCCCTGTCATTTATAATCATTATCAGACAACGAAACTCACTGCGTTTTTACTGAGGAGCCAATTAAGTGATCCCTGAGGCTGGAGACAAAGGTCTGCACTTCCTTCGTGCTTTTAAAGGGAATTCTCTATGCTTTACTTCAAATAAATACCAGAGATCTAATCATACAACTTAATAAAGAAATTGGATATGGCAGAGGCTAAGTTGGGACAAAGGTGAGTAAGAGAAGTGCCCTTGTTCTTCAATAGGCCAATGGCTCAAATATCTAGTGTGGTTGGAAAGTGACAGATCACAACCCCATTTCTCATGGTCTCATGCAGAACCATCCCTAAGTTGGAAATGAGACTGGCTCTATGCTGTAGTATTAATGCAGTTTGACACTGATTTAACTGCCATGGTGCTATGGAATCCTGAGATTTGTAGTCTGACTTCGGCAGAAAAGGATAAAAACCTTGCAAAACCACAACTCCTTCCTGGATGGCATCAGTAAGCCATCATGAGCTGTTGTATCATTAGCAAAGCAACTGGTTCCTTTGAAAAGTGAGGTTCCTCCACACTGACTCATGATAGGCAATGTAAAGGAGGCACTGTAGTCCAAAACACCAAGAGATTTTTGACATCTAGCAAGGAAACATATACATCAAGGTGATGCTGGAGTATCTGATTGAAGACCAGTTGTCCACAGAATGAGTCTGGTTGGCATATAAAAAATATCCTATAGGTACTTGCAACTTGGTCAGATGAGACATAGATGAAGTTGCTGGTGGAACTGGTCTCTGAAATGGCTTCGACTCTGTATGTTTAGGCCTAAACCTAATTATGTTATCATACCACAGAACAAATAATCTGATCCTTATTTCCTCAACAGATCTTAATGTCAGATTTATCATCTGGTAAAAATCTGGGAGAATAATCAGGACGATGCCCTCATCAAATGTTGTAACCCTGTAAAATTATTTCAATAATTAAAAAAATTAGTGGCACGTGAACTGTATGTCATTAAAATGAAAATTTGTTTTCACTTTCTTTGCATGCAAGTGTTCAGATCTAGTGCAGAAAGCTCTTTCTTGTACCTCCAAGGGATTCTCACTACAGAGCTCTTGGTGCTTCTGCTAGTTCAAAGGAGTGACTTCCTTGTAAACCACAGAAAGCAGCCCCTTCCTGAGCAGGAGATGGGATCCCATGACCCACTGATTTTAACTTTCTGTGACCCAATAACTGATGGGAAGCTACTGAGAGCTTAACTTGCTCTTTTCCACCTCTGACTCTGCAGAGACATTCTCTCCCTTGGAAGATAAGAATACATAGATTTCAGCAAAGCCTGTGAAAAAAGGCAAGAAAGTGAAGATCTTTAAAGGAAAGCTTTTCTTCTAAGTAATCCATCTACATTTGTTAAAAGAGATGTCTCATACATACAGACACGTTCCATCAGGCATACTTAAGGCTGTCAGTGAAGTTACCAAAACCAACCTAGGTCATATTCAGCTAATGTTAAAAGGAAGTCCTATACCAAACGCTTCCCATCCTACTCAAAATACTGATGTTGTTTAAGCATGGACGTTCACATGGGAAGCTGGGCATTTATCTGATCTCAGCCAAGCTTTGTACAGTGAGACTTGCACCCCTATCCCCCCTGCTCCTCTCTCACACCTTGTGGACCCTGAAGCATAATTTATAACTTCTTACATGGAAGTATCTGGAGGATTTGGCATTCAATCTCAAGCAGGTATCTTCACTGAACAATTTTCTGATTCTCAGTGGTGGTCTTTTGCACTCGGTTCTGGTGACCCTAATAGATGTGACTTAACCTATCTTCTCATTAACACGTGGTTACCTGAAGATAAGACTATACCAGTCAGCTGTGTTGACCAGATAATGCGGGAAGCCCATTGTCACACAAGCATTCAGATCTAGTGTTGAAATCATCTTATTGTACCACAGAGGTCTTGGGGCTTATGCTATTTCTAAAGGAGAGCAGAATCCTTGTAAACAAGAGAAAGCAACCCCTCCTTACTTATATAATGGCTTTAAAAAATACAGTTGTCCCAAGTGGAGTCTTGCTTCAGACAGGTGAGAAGAGAGTGATGAAAGAAATGAGATGTAAAAGTTCTTTTGAAGAGGTGCCCAACTGTAATAGATCTAATCTCTAGCCAAGGGAAAATAACCCAATTTTACCTGTCACTCAGGGATTAGAATTTGACTGGGGGGAATTTCCAGACTGTTCAGACAAGGTGGGTGGCTTGCCTGTTTCTTTTTTTTTAGGATGTGCTTGGCTTGGTTTCTTTAGTGATCCAAACACCAAAGAGACACCAACGAAAGGCATTTCCTATCTGTCTTTAGTAGAATCCTGCTGATCCATGGAAACTGTAGGGAAAAATACAGTTAACAATCATGTTTACTATGCAATAGTTGACAATGAAACCTAATTCTTAAAATAAATTAAAGTATTGGACGTGTCATTGTTACAAGCCAAGAACGCTGACTGTCTGACTTCAGGGGTACGATGCTGCAGCAGCCTGTGTTGCCTTAGGAGCAATGGGGGAAGCCAGATGAGATGGGGGTCTAGGTAAGGCGGGCAATGGGTTCATGCCCCATGCTGGGACCCCCATGGATTTGCCACAATGCATGGTGAATCCTTAGTCTAATGTGATAAGGTCCTTATAAGGCAATGTTTGTAAAAGAAATGCTTTCCACGCCATTTTCTACCATGAGAGCAGAGGGAAAGGATCAACATCATGTAAGAAGTCCAAGACAAACTAGCTATTGTCCTGATATAATTTGATTTACCTGCTTTGTGTGATAAACTTCTTAAGCAAAACTTTAGGGGAAACTTTTTAACATAGGAAGAAAAATACTTTTTTGGTAACTAGTTCCCTATCATTTTCAAACGTTTAAGAGATGGCCAGTCACTCGTGTCTTCTGCATAGATCACACTGAATCACCAGTAAAATGTTTTCTACTAGAATTTGTGATTATTTAATGTATAGTAAGGTTAACAAAATCAAATAATATAAAGCATAGCTGAAACATGTGCCAGCAGGTAATGTGCTGTTAGTCCTGCATTCCAGATTGTCCTTCCCTAAAAGTATTTTTTCTTAATAATCATGAATGCTATTATCATTCCTTCTAACATGCATTGCCTTGGCATTTACATGTGAGTGTGTTCATAACAAGTTACATACAATACAATTCTGCAGGTAGGTGTGTATGCATTTAAAATAGTAATATACAACCCCGTATCTCTCAGTTTGTAGAAAGGGGAAGCATCACATTTTCCAATTTCCTGTTCTTTATTTGCAAATATGTTTTTACTTTAAAAGAGATGGAAAATGGAGAACATGCCTTGTGAAAGGGAAATGCATTACTGGGTCAAGTTCTTTTTTGCATAATGCTATTATTAAGTGCAGGATTCATAAATAATCATATTATGCATGTGCTATGAAGCATCAAAGCAAATGTTCTTACCTTGCTTTTTGATGTTGGAAGGGTTTAAATTCTAAATAGGGACAAAGTACTCACACACAGTTCAAGGCAGGAAGGAAATAGTGACTAGGATAAGAGGATGTATAAAAGAAAAACTGTAACCAAAGGTCCAGGTGTACTTTGCTTTAAGGTACTTTATTAATATAATGCATTTCAATTATACTGTATAGTAAAATAGTTTTACCTGACCTGTTTATGACACTTTTGCATTTTGTTTCTCAGTGTCATATTCTGGAAAAAATTTAAATTTATAATTTTACACTTAATAAATGGTATTATAAATATGTTGTTAGATGCTGCCATCCAAATAAGCCAAACAAGCCAAACAAGCCAAAGGCAAATGGCCAAAACGAATCTGTGCACAAGTCTAATATCTGTCAATTTGTTGTTGCTAGTTTACTATCAGAGCAACCCCTAAAGAAATATATGAGTACGTAATTACAGGAATAAATGGAGAGATACTTAAGAAATAGAGAATGAATTGGTAGAGGTGGAGAACAAAGAGTTTATCCATATTTTACTCCAATAGTCTGGTGCCCATTTTTCTTTTTATATACCTGCTGTCCATGGAAACCAAAAACCAGTTCTCATTTCTGGATACACTTCAAGGTGTCGTTATTTCCTTTTCAAAAAATTTCAATTTAAATATCTCAATCTAAAATCTTTTAGCTCTGTCAAATGATGTGATAGAACACTTTTCATTGTTACATTTCCAGCAAGTATTAGAAGAACTCTTGAACATTTTTGACAATCTGCTAAATATCACCTATGTATCATTTCATTTAAAAAGCCCTCTAAGATAATGAATCAAAGGAAATGTTCAGCTTTTAGACCACATGTTCCCTGTTGTTCCATTTGAATATTATATTTTTTATTTTGAGCCCATTTAACCATACAAGCCTTTACTTTACTTCAGTGAAATCCCTGTGATAGGAAGAAGAATAGCTTGAAGGTCCGGTCCATTGCAGAGATACCCCCTGGCACCAAACTGGGGGAAGTGATAACATGGGTATGCAGATGATTCTTTGATTTACTTACGTGCCCAGGTCCATAGAGACAAAGGTATAAGACCCACAGGACAAAAGGTGACAACCCCAAATAACCAGGGGCTGGGCTGCTTATTCAGAAGGCTAATGTATTCATATTTGTTTAGCCTTTTTTTCTGTGGGAATGGCAGCCTCCAGCCTTAGCCGAGGAGGAAAACATATTAAGCTCATCTTGGTGACAAAAAGGATCCGCAGTCTCACATATATACACAAAGGGCTTTATAGTATCTGACTTGGGAGATCACTATAAGGATCCTTTTAGTAATAGTACAGCAATCTCCATTCCCAGGAACTTACGCAAACAGAAAGCACGGGAACAGCAGACACCTTCAAGATAAATTTGATACAAGTTTATACATTTAGAAAATGATACAGTACACAAGCAATATAAGTTACACAAAAAGTATTATTTTTATACATATATTAAAGGATTTAGAGTTTGGGGTAAAATTGCTGCTAACCTTCTTCTGGATATTGCAAATTTGGATAAGCGGAAAATATTTAAAAATTAAGAAAAAATTATATTTCTTGCTTGAGGTCTCTTTATTGTCCATAAACCTCTAGCGAGGGAGGTGACGTGCCTTGACTACACTATCTCAGCCATCTATGTGGACAATTTTGGAATATTTCAGATTTTGGAATTGTGAGGGATGCTCTTTGTAGGACATGAAATTTACCATATTGAGTATTCATCAACCAGATGAAAATCAAAAACTCAGTTTATCAGCCCATCCATCTCTGTTGAGAGTGATTTTTCTGACAGTTGTTGGAGTTACTGAAGTGAAATAATAATGGAGTTATTAGAAGAGCAAGGGGTTATTCAGACTTCTTCCACAATTCCCCCTTTCTCCTCATTTTAATGGCCTCTTAGTTTATAGTTTTAATAACAGCAATTATAATTTGAATTGGTCACTTCTGGAGCTTTCGCTGTAGCACAAGATAAAGCACAACCAAAGGCAGTGTGTTGCCTGTTAATGAAGCCGTACCCCCTGCCAGCCGAACGCAGCAAGTGACAAGATCCTTGTAAAGGGTCAATTAGCTCATGGAGAGACCCAGCATCTAGGGAAAGGATTTAGAAAATGCAAAGATTTTAACATGCTTTCTGCAGAAAACATTTATCCAATGTCACCCAGCTACTTTTCTTTGCCCACATTTTCTTCTTAACTACTCTTTAGTAATCGCTTTAATTCTTTGTGGTTCACACATGCTAAGAAGAGAAAAACAGTTAAGTGTGTGTAGTGGCTCTGATGGACAACAAGGCTCTTCCATGGTTGGTGTTCCTTCTGAACATAATTCTGTATTACCCCAAATTTTTCATAAAAGAAAAATGTCAGGAAGAAGTGAGGAGAGAGTGTCTAAATTTGGGACCGAGCGCTGCAACATCCAAAAGGTTTTAAAAAATCCTTCACTATTTGAAGGAGGGGCTCTGAAGTAGCATGTCAGTTTAGTTTAGTATCTCAGTGCTCTTTTGCAACTTGGTTCTCCAAAGAGAACCAATGATGAGAGAGTTGTTGGTTGTGTTTTGCTTGTGTGACCTTCCTGTTCAGGCCAATCATTTCCTGAAACATAATAACCTGCGACCCAGTTCTTTTTTTAAATCTTGGTATTGGTTGTGTCTGGCTTGAGAAGTAAGAAGAAGTAGCAAAATCTGTTCTCAGTGCCTCTGTTAACTTTAAAGCCACCTGGCATGAAATCAGACTTCATTTTGTGTGTGTGTGGGGGTGGGGGGGGGGGGTATTATGCCGGCAACCTTTCATATTCTGCATATGCTAATTTGGTAACAGTCTACACTACCATATAATGCATTATATGGCAGCATAGATAGGATTACTGTTTCTAAGGCTGAGTCTACATTGCCCTATATCCCAAGATCTGATCCCAGATTATCTGCTTTTAACTGGATTATATGAGTCTACACTGCCAGATAATCTGGGATAAGGAGATAATGTCTTATCAAATCCGGGGATATAGGGTAGTGTAGTGTTGTTCCTTGTCTTGAAATAATAATAATAATAATAATAATAATAATAATAATAATAATAATAATAATAATAATAATAAACAGTCCTAGACACTTGGGAAGTGTTCGACTTGTGATTTTGTGATATGAAATCCAGCACATCTATCTAGTTTGCTGTGTCATACAATAAAATAATAATAATAACAGCAATCCAACCTCTACAAAGCTTGTGACAAATGCCTAAGGCATCCAATGTAAGGCATTTGCCTTTCCTTTCATGCTTCTCTCAGTTGGGAATCAATGAGACCATTGGGTGCATGGCACTGATATGAAGATCTTAAAACATTTTAGCTTCCCAACAGATGTATCTACCTCTGGTCAGCAGTAAGCATCCCACAAATTTACCATTCCCAGTTTCCTTGTCTGCAATAAAGTTCTCAGCAGCTGCATCCGGCGCACTCTTCCTTCCTCTGCGCATGTGTGAGTGCACACAGATACATCTCCCCATTTGCTTTGTTCTATTTACGCATAATGTCAACTAATAAAGCTTTCATCAAGCCAGCCAGGTGGGGGCAGGGAGCCCATTACTGAAAGAAGTGTTTATTCAGGTTCTGGGACTGAAAAAAAATATGGGGCCAAAAGAGGCCGTGAAAGTTCCCGAATGGTTTCAATAATAGCAGTGTGTGCTCCGAGCTGAAAAGTTGGCTTTGCTCTGCCCCGAAGGTGCTGTCGGCCCCGGAGAAGCCTGACACATCAGTCATCCTGGTGACAGGGTCTGGAATGTGCTGTGTACATAACCGAAGAGGCAGCACTTTCAGCTTAATATGTGGCGATGAAAGGAAGGTTTCAGCGCAAGAAGGCCCTGCCAGTTCAAGCACAACATTTGTACATTTATGGGAAAGCTTTGAGATTGGGAGGATAGGACTCCTCTGCCAAAGAGATGTGTTCATATTCTTTTGGCTCGTGCTAACCCGCTGACAGATCATTTTAGTTACCTGAACTGGCCTATTTCAGCAGATTCTGATAAATGGGCACAGTGTGAATAGACAGTGCAAATGGATATATATCCATGCTCTCTAATGGTTTTTATTTACCAGGTACATCTTGTCTTTATTTCCTTTCTGTAATAAATCCTTATCCCCATTTACCTGGTAGAAGATGCCTGTTTTAATGTGTTAACAACACCATTTTATAAGTCCTTGGAAAATGTTGTTGGACCATATTTTCCAGAATTGCTTACCAGTAGTTATGTTGGTGAGATCTGGAGGGGGTTAACAACTCACAAGTTGCTGAGTGTTGTACTAAAGTTAACATAAAAGGCTTCTATGAGCCATATCTACGAACATCCTTTGCTTCAGAAATAAGTATAAACAATGTCTTGTGTTGGGTCAGATTGAAATGTCAACCCTATTGACATTGTTTGTCAAGTGCAATGCAGAGCTGAAACAAGCCCTGAAACTGAGCAGGAGGGCAAACAAATGACAAACAATAACTTTGAGTAGGGTTGTTGTATGTTTTCCGGGCTGTATGGCCATGTTCCAGAAGTATTCTCTCCTGACGTTTCGCCCACATCTATGGCAGGCATCCTCAGAGGTTGTGAGGTATGGAGAAACTAAGCAAGGAAAGTTAATATATATTTGTGAAAAGTCCAGGATGTGAGAACTCTGTCAGTTGGAAAGCCAGTGTGAATGTTGCAGTTAATCACCTTAATTAGCATTGGAAAGGTTCATCTCCTGGCTATTTCTGCCTGGGGGCATCCTTTGTTCAGAGTCATTAGCTGCCCTTGGAACTCTTCTGTTTTCAGAGTGTTGCTTCTTATTTACTGTTCTGATTTTTGAGTTTTTTAATACTGGTAGCCAGATTTTGTTCATTTTCATGGTTTCCTCTTTTCTGTTGAAGTTGTCCACATGTTTGTGAATTTCAGTGGCTTCTCTGTGTAGTCTGACATGATAGTTGTTGGAGTGGTCAAGCATTTCTGTGTTCTCAAACAATATACAGTGTTCAGGTTGGTTCATCAAGTGCTCTGCTATGGCTGATTTCTCTGGTTGAGTTAGTCTGCAGTGCCTTTCATGTTATTTGACTCGTGTGTTGGGCAATACTGCGTTTAGTGGTCCCTATGTAGACTTGTCCACAGCTGCATGGTATCTGGTAGACTCCTGCAGAGGAGAGAGGATCCCTCTTGTTCTTTCGCTGACTGTAGCATTTGTTGGATTTTCTTTGTGGGTCTGTAGATGGTTTGTAGGTTGTGCTTCTTCATCAATTTGCCTATGCAGTCAGTGGTTCCCTTGATGTATAGTAAGAACACCTTTCCTCTGGGTGGATCTTTGTCTTGACTCTCGTGGCCTTGCAGCTCTTCTGATGTCTGTGGTGGAGTATCCATTGGCCTGTAAAGCCCAGTTTAGGTGGTTTAGTTCACCTTGGAGGAGGTGAGGTTCGCAGATTCTTTGTGCACGGTCTGTCAGGGCTTTGATTGTGCTTCTTTTTTGACTTGGGTGACGGTTGGAGTTTTCCTTGCTTAGTTTCTCCATACATCACAACCTCTGAGGATGCCTGCCATAGATGTGGGCGAAACGTCAGGAGAAAATACTTCTGGAACATGGCCATACAGCCCAGAAAACATACAACAACTCTGTGACCCCAGCTTTGATAGGCCTTGAAAGCCTTCGACAAAACTTTGGGTAGGTTGAACTGAAAGGTGTGCTGGACTTGGTGGATCCTTTGACCAAAGGATCCACCAAGTCCAGCCCACCTTTCAGTTCAACCTACTCAAAGCATTGGTTGAGACTGAGAAAGTTTATTCCAAACACAAGCTTTTTATTTTTTTTATTTTTTTAGAATTTCAGAGTTACATATGCAACAACAAAGTGTGCATGGGTAATTTTGGATACAGTCATGGTAGTCCTTATCTGAAATCTATGAAATCTATGAAATCTTGTATTGGATAGACCACATCAGTTCTAGTTTCTGATACAGAACATATGCCATCCAGTAGTCGCCATCTGCTTGTCCACAGAACAAAATATTTAATAATCTAGTTCTGATGTGGTCTATCCAATGCAATTGGAAGCAGCAGACAGGAGACTTGTTGTCCTTTTTGTGAGTAGTCAGCCTCTCACCTCACGACATCTCCATTGCCTCGGCATTATAAGAAGGTTTCACAAGACCAGTTACTCTTGTTGCAACAGTGTAGTAACGGTGAGATCACTGACCATATTTTAGTTCTTGGAGACCACTGGTGGTGCATGGACCACAGGTTGGGAACCACTGCTCTAAATAAATATAGTCAATGATCTTATTTTAAATTTTCAGATTGTAAATTAATAAACATGCTACAGTTTTTAAACTATAGTGAATTTTAACTCTTTTGGTATGTTGATAAATCTGTTGATATTTTGGAATAAGTGATTCAGCTTTTTAAATACATTATTATTTTATAATTTCAGCTCAATTTTATATGTTTTTTTAAAAAAATTGAAAATTTAATGAAAATATTTCTTCACCACTGCAGAATGCAATGGATATAGAGATGAAGATGTTTTTCTGACACAATGGCTGAGAAAAACGTCAAAACCTGACTAAATTACATTTTGTAGTCAGGTTGCTGACTTAATTAATACCAATCATAAACTGCAACACTAAATCAGTCTGGGATGAGGGTCAAGAAAATCAAGTTTTTTCACTCTAGATTGTGAGTGAGAACTGCATGGTTTAAATGAAATGTCAATGCATGAGAAAATCCAGAGTACTGCTTAGCTGTTTGAGAACTTTGTTTGGCATGGATAAGGTTGGAACAACCAGCCTTTTACATCAAATGTCCCCATGGACACTCTTTTGTAAAACAGCTGAGCAGAAACTGGGAAGGCAGGGGATTTGTCTGTTCTGATCATACTGAGATCATATCAACCAATGGTGGCTGATGCC
This sequence comes from Anolis carolinensis, assembly GCF_035594765.1. Classification (NCBI taxonomy): domain Eukaryota; kingdom Metazoa; phylum Chordata; class Lepidosauria; order Squamata; family Anolidae; genus Anolis; species Anolis carolinensis. The sequence continues at coordinate 13,154,558 of NW_026943819.1, read as the reverse complement.
GTCCTGAATGCAAGCCTAGCAATGTTGGAGAGATTTCCGCACAAATTAATTCAACTGCTCCATTTTTTACTCATAATGGGATAAGAATTAAGCCATCTGGCTCTTGGTTTTAGGTGTCAGAACCACTCAGAAAACCAAATGCTAATCCACAATGATGTCATCTGACTGGTTCTATTAATGTCTCCTTATCTCTCTGCCTTCCCGAAACCAAATTCAGATGTTGCCATCCCAGGGCAGGCCAGACTGTTACACAACTAGAGTGATAGCATCAATATGCGATGCAGCCCAGAACTGCCATAAAAAGTTGCCAGCGATGTTAAGCATAAATACATCCAATTCATGCTCACTCTTGGTGTAATTCGTCAGTAATGTTTAGAGAGCCAATGAGGGCTGTAGTTCACATTCAGAAAAGAGGTCATGCAAAAAAAGGGCAAAGTCTGCTCTTTGGAGTTCAATGTGCATTGACCAAAAATGTCTTTTCAGAAGTCTCTAAATGTGTTTTTCACATGGAAATCATGATGCATGGATGCTAACTATATTTTACCTTGTTCTGTGTAATGATTCTTTATCCTTTTTGTTCATACGCATGTTAGCATTTTATTCAAAAAGTTCTAATTGCTTTTTACTTTCATTACATGTAGAAACAGTGTCAATATATTCCTTACCCCATGCCATCAAAATATATCACCTCTTTTCCTCATTACAATAGGCTTGTTTCTAATTCAAAAACAAAATCTATGCATATCAACCTATTTAATTCTTTATTAATGAATCTGATTATTTTTCTTTAAATTATATCCACAAAATATAATTACATATCTGTACTAATACTGTGTTGTCAAAGGCTTTCATGGCTGGAATCACAGGGTGGTAATACCTCACAACCTCTGAGGATGCCTGCCATAGATGTGGGTGAAACATCAGGAGATAATACTTCTGGAACATGGCCATACAGCCTGGAAAACATACAACCACTCTGTACTAATACTGTTTTTTTCTTAATTATAGGAATCTTATTAGAAGCAAACTTCAATCCTTTTAATTTTTGCACTTATTATACATTGATAATTTCTTTGTTTGTGTTTCCTTAGGGCAGGAGAGAGGTAATTATTTCTCTTTGCACGCGTTCACAATTTCACTTATCACCTGAATCAAGAATAGGGAGTGATGGCTGTCCAGATGTTGGTGAACTATAGCTCCCAGTTTCTTCTCCTATGCCAATCCTGTCATCAATCACGTAAGCCTCCATTTGTGATCTGTTCTGTTTCTTAGTTGGCGTTGGAAAAAAAGTCCAAACATGCCAATGATATAGGAACAAAGCTATTAAAATCAATTAAGTTATCAGTTACATTAGTAATGTTCTAACAAAAGAAGCCGCTTAATTAAATTAATTAAAAAACTTGAATGGTGTACTTAGGGTATAGCCATGTTATGCAACTATTGCAGTTGGACCCACTAAGCCATGGTTCCATACAATGGAATTGTGGGGTTTGTAGTTTGGGGATATCCTTGACATTCTCTAGTGCAGCAGCACTGGAACCCTCAGATAGAGAATTCTAGCCTTTTTCCCCACCATGCTACGAATCTGAGGTTTCAGGAAGACGGAACCATAGTGCTAAAAGTGGGATCAAACTGCTCTCATCGTATAATGTAGGTCCTTTAAGCTTCAGCTTGATTCCAGATTTACATTGCTAATTAAATAAGGGAAAGCCATTCTGAATAATGAACAAATTCTACAATTCCCAGCTGATTCTTTGTCTACTGCTATAGCAAAGAAGAGGTAGACAGGCTGGATCCACACCTGCAAAATAATTCAGCTCCAGTTTGCTTCATTATTTTCCAGCTGGATGGTGGTAATACCACACACAACTACTATATTCCAGGCTCAAATGAGTGTTATGAAAAACCTAGGATTTGACCTGATATAAAATGCATTAGGCAGAAGTGGTGGGCATACAGTGTTTACAAAGGTTATAGAGTTAAGTTGTTATTTTGAGCATGTTCTGATTAGGTTTTGTTTCTCATTCATAACCTTGAACTTCTTCTTGACTGGATATATTCTTTGGATAAAACTCTGATGTTGCTTGATTTCATCTATGAAATCTTGGAAAGTACATCCTTCCCAGACATACTGTGATTGGAAGTAAGAAGAAGAGCCCTAATAAAATTATTCACTGGTCAGAAGTTTGAGTTATCATCAGTCTTCCAGTCATCAGTCTTTTCCCTAATATGCATTTTACTTTCATAGAGCTATCAGGAAGAAATAACTCAAGTTTTGTTATCACACAGTTTCTTTCTCTCTAAATTTTTACTTACTCCCAAAACTCCAAGACATCCAGATTCCAAAACCAGTCTATACAATTTACTGTAGTTTCACACTTTGTCTGAATCTGACACCTGATCCTCAATAGTTATAAAATGAACCATTGTTCAAAAAGAGCACCACAAATCCTACAGGCTATGTGCTAATATTTGATTGTTTGCTGATCGTTTGTGGAGCTAGTTAAATTATAAGTGGCCGAACAAAGCATGCCTAAAGGAAATGTTTTGACATTTATAAGCATGTTGAACCATTTAATCTTAAAACATGTGCTTCAAGTTTGACAGTTGCAAAATATTTTGCTCCAGAAATGATGAAAAATTCAATTGTATAACAAAACAATGGCGGTCATGTCATGTGGTGATTTATTGAAATAGTGTATTTTATGGAAAATAAAAAAATCCATTGCTCCTTCTACCATGTATCTAAGGCCAGTTTTGTCTAAAGTCTGGAAATACTTTTTTGCCCAGGAGGATGTTCCAAACGGCATATCTAGGATTTCACTAGCTGCTGCAATCATTTGTAATATGCAGAAGACTTGTATCATGATCTTTGGATAAGAAAATTGGAGTATTTCAACTGTGTCTTTGATTTTTTTGAAAAATATTGGAGACTACTACTCAAACATTTCCACAAGGTTCTGATGATGCATGTGCATAATGCACCCTGTCCAATTAACTGTCAGTTTTTGAACACAATTTTATATGAGGCTTATAGTTATACTACTAAGCCAGAGTGATAAAATTGTTTGAGTTTTGAACTATGGCTTGGGAGACCAGGTTGCAAATCCCTTCTTAGGTTTTTAAATCCATTAGATGACCTTAGACAAGTCAAGGTCTCTCAATCTCAGAGGAAGACAAAGACAAATCCTCTTTGCATATGTTTTGTGATGAAAACCCAGTGAAAGCTTCATCTTTGGATTGCTGTAAGCTAGAAATGATTTGAATGCACACAACAACCGCAAAAACAACAACCCTTCTTATCAAAAACTTTAATCTGGCATAGAATCATAGAATCATAGAATAGTAGAGTTAGAAGAGAACTCATGGGCCATCCAGTCCAACCCCCCGCTAAGAATCTGGAAATCGCATTCAAAGCACCCCCGACAGATGGCCATCCAGCCTCTGCTTAAAAGCCTCCAAAGAAGGAGCCTCCACCACAGCCCGGGGGAGAGAGTTCCACTGTCGAACAGCCCTCACAGTGAGGAAGTTCTTCCTGATGTTCAGGTGGAATCTCCTTTCCTGTAGTTTGAAGCCATTGTTCCGCGTCCTAGTCTCCAGGGCAACAGAAAACAAGCTTGTTCCCTCCTCCCTATGACTTCTCCTCACATATTTGTACATGGCTATCATGTCTCCTCTCAGCCTTCTCTTTTCCATGCTAAACATGCCCAGCTCTCTAAGCCGCTCCTCATAGGGCTTGTTCTCCAGACCCTTAATCATTTTAGTTGCCCTCCTCTGGACACATTCCAGCTTGTCAACATCTCCCTTCAACTGTGGTGCCCAGAATTGGACACAGTATTCCAGGTGTGGTCTGACTAAGGCAGAATAGAGGGGGAGCATGACTTCCCTGGATCTAGACGCTATTCCCCTATTTATACAGGCCAGAATCCCGTTGGCTTTTTTAGCTGCCGCACCACATTGTTGGCTCATGTTTAACTTGTTGTCCACAACGACTCCAAGGTCTTTTTCGCACACACTGCTGTCAAGCCAGGTGTCCCCCATTCTGTATCTTTGATTTCCATTTTTTCTGCCGAAGTGAAGTATCTTGCATTTGTTGAACTTCATTTTGTTAGTTTCGGCCCATCTCTCTAGTCTGTCAAGATCGTTTTGAATTCTGCTCCTGTCTTCTGGAGTGTTAGCTATCCCTCCCAGTTTTGTGTCGTCTGCAAACTTGATGATCGTGCCTTCTAACCCTTCGTCTAAGTCATTAATAAAGATGTTGAACAGAACCGGGCCCAGGACGGAACCCTGCGGCACTCCACTTGTCACTTCTTTCCATGATGAAGACGACGCATTGGTGAGCACCCTTTGGGTTCGTTCGCTTAGCCAATTACAGATCCACCTAACCGTAGTTTTGTCTAGCCCACATTTTACTAGTTTGTTTGCCAGAAGGTCGTGGGGGACTTTGTCGAAGGCCTTACTGAAATCCAGGTAGGCTACATCCACAGCATTCCCTGTATCGACCCAACTCGTAACTCTATCGAAAAAAGAGATCAGATTAGTCTGGCATGACTTGTTTTTGGTAAATCCGTGTTGACTATTAGCAATGACCGCATTTGTTTCTAAGTGTTCGCAGACCACTTCCTTAATGATCTTTTCTAGAATCTTTCCTGGTATCGATGTGAGGCTGACCAGACGGTAATTGTTTGGGTCGTTCTTTTTTCCCTTCTTGAAGATAGGGACCACATTCGCCCTCCTCCAATCTGCTGGGACTTCTCCCGTTCTCCACGAACTCTCGAAGATAATTGCCAGTGGTTCTGAAATAACTTCCGCTAGTTCCTTCAATGGAACTAGCGGAAGAGTAGGTGTAGACTTCCAGGTAAATATCCTCCTTGACCTGTGACTAGCTGTATGAGGGCTTATTTTTAGCAGAGCACAATTCATCTACCAAAAAATTCTGCCACATCTAGTGCTTCTATACAGATAATCTTGAACCCGAGATAGCATCAGAGTGGAATGAAGAGCATTTTCTGTGGCAATTTTACATAACCTTTAGGGCATTAGTAGGAATTGTTATGCTTGTAAATGTTCTATGCTATTGGAATTTATGTTGTTGTCTTCTGATGAAGGAAGCTTGGGAGTGCACCTGGGACAGAATGATAAAACAAGTTTGCATTAATGAAAAATAATTTGTTGACTGTCAGGATCAACTGAAGCAGATGTTTACAGTGAGAGCCAAGGCTGAGTTTGTTAAAACTGGACAAATATCTGTAATGATGGTCATGTGCATTGCTTTTATGTTGCGTGGGCCAGTGCTATTTTGTTACTTGGATCAAGATATTTCTGGGATTGGATATGTTTCCAAAGATTTGTGATTACATCACAATGCATTATTCAATAGTATCATCTTCCTCAGAGGAATAAAAAGAATTTTGCTTCTAAGACTTTTTCAACAAATTCGTATTTTGAGATTTATTGAAATCTTTTCTATGCACATGCTTTTTATGCAGTCCACTTATTTTAAACCATTGTGCAATGTAATTCCTGACACCTGTCTGACTATGAAGTAGAGCAATTTGGCCGTGAAATGGAGACACATAAGAATAACAATGCTATTGATCATTATATTTCTGATTTCCATGCAAGCAAGAACCCCATTCGCACAGTGTGTAGTTACTTATTTAGGCAATCCTCATTGTCTGAGTATGATGGCCTTCCAAGTTCTTGGAAGATGCGCGTGTGTGAGTTATTTTAATGTGTGGAGGTCAGTGCACAACCGATCAATACACAGTCTTCATAGAGTGAGGGTCCCAACCAGTGGCATGGTTAACACGACGATGGTGGCTTCTCAATCTGTTGCAGTTTTCTTCTGCCTTCACAGCTATTGTACCATGTACCATGTTATCTTTCGCCTGATCCACCTTTGAGGTCTTTGGATTGTGCTCCATCTGGAACCTCCCCTGCAGCCCCCATGGAAGTGCATGACTTCAGTGGTTACACCCTCAGGTTCATTGGAACACGTAAGCCCTCTCACCATGACAAGGTGACAATCTATTGAGGGGGACACAGTGTGTAGCGTCCTGTTAGTAAGGCAGGCAGGTACAGTTTCAAATTCCTTAAATTATCTGGTAGAAATTAGGTGACATTCTTTTAATATGACTAAACAAAGAAATAAGAAGGGGTCAACATTTGAGAAGAAATATAATATAGGCTGTGTATACCTTATCTGGAATTCTGAAATACTCTGAAATCCAAAATTATCCTGGGGGTAACTACAATAAGGAGCCCCGGTGGCAAAGTGTGTTAAAGCACTGAGCTGCTGAACTTGCAGACCGAAAGGTCCCAGGTTCAAACCCCGGGAGCAGCATGAGCGGCCGCTGTTAGCTCCAGCTCTTGCCAACCTAGCAGTTTGAAAACATGCCAATGTGAGTAGATCAATAGGTACCGCTCTGGCGGGAAGGTAACGGCGCTCCATGCAGTTATGCCGGCAACATGACCTTGTAGTTCTCTTCGGCTTAGAAATGGAGATGAGCACCAACCCCCAGAGTCAGACATGACTGGACTTAATATCAGGGGAAACCTTTACCTTTTTAACTACAATAATCACATCTTTGTTTTCAGATAGCTTAGTGTACACACACTTCAATTTATGCACAACATTATTTAAAGTATTGTGTGAAATTGCCTTCAGGCAATGTGTATAAAATGTCTATGAAACGTAAGTGAATTCTACTTTGAGATTTGGGTCTTTTCTCCATGTTATCTCATTATGTACGAATACACAAATATAGACATTCCAAAATCCAAAACACTCCTAGCATTTTGGATAAGTAATAGTCAGCCTAACATTGCACTAATGTTAGTGTTGTTTCTATAGCAATCAATCAACACAGTCACCCCGTCCTTTCCTTTCTTAGATGTTACAAATACACCCTCTGTTAAATATTCAAAGGCATGACAACCACAAAGCATATTCCTTCCTCTGGGTGGCACATTTCCCCCCCTCCAATCCCATAGGCTGTCAAGATTGTTCCCTTGATCTCTGCCCTATGTTCTTCCAAATTAAATTTCAACTTTTTAACAAATCTTCTGGAGAGTGACAAGTCAGGGCCCGAGCTGTCTTTTAATACACAAAAGCATAAATAATGCCATCCATCAACTCTGTCACTCTGAGAGATGGATTACTCATTGTCTACATCCTGGAACGACATGGAAGGAAAATTTCGGGGGAAATGCCTTTTCCCTCTCTTGTTTTGGGTTTGTGGTCTGCTCCGTTCCCTCATTTTCCCCCCTCTTCATTTCTGTTTGATTCTGATTAATGGTGCTGTCAGGGTGGAATTCCACTTGCCCGGGTAATGAGTTAGGAATATATTCCCTGTCACAAACACACCAGATGTCAGGAGCAGAAGGGCCCGGGAATGCCATAAACAATATATAGTTTCTTCCCAGTCCCTTGACAGGCCAATATGCTACATAAGGTCTAATTTATGTAGACAAAATGCAGGCAAGGGGCTGCAGTGGTGGAAAACTAGGCCAGAAAACCAGGACTGTGATGTAGAAGAAGGGGAGAGGTGACGGGAGGCAGAATGCTGGGTGGAACACTAAACAGCATGGAGCACTCAAAATGAGAATGGGCCAGGACTGCTTCAGTTTCATTAACCTGAGCTTGAAATCATCAACAGAAGCTAAATAAAGTCAATGTGATTCTAGGCTACACCAATAGGAGCTTCTGGAATATTGTGTCCAGTTCTAAGCACTACCGTTTAGGAATGATATGGGCAAGCTGGGATGTGTCCAGAAAAGGGCAAGCAAAATGGTCAAAGGTTTGGGAACCAAGAACCATGCCTTAGGAGAAATGACTCCGTTCCCTTCCACACAGCTTTATGAAATCCACATTGAACTGGATTATATGGCAGTGTGGATTCAAATAACCCAAATCAGATATTTTGGATGATTTGTCTTGATATTCTGGGTTATATGGCTGTGTGAAAGGGCTCTGAGGGAGCTGGGAATATTTAGCTTGGGGAAAAAGGCTGAAAGAGACATGATAGCCATATTGAAATGTCTGCAAAGATATCATATTGAAGATGGAGCAAGCTTCCTTTCTGCAGCTCTAGAGATTCGAACAGCAAATTGCACCCAAACAATAGGAAAAAACATCCTGATGGAAAGAGCTCCTCTACAGTGGAATATACTACTTTAGAATGTGATGGAGCCTCCTTCTCTGGAGATTTTAGAACAGGGTTTGTAGCAACCTATACACCAGGGGTGTCAAATCCATTTTTAACATGGACCACATTAGCCATATAGTTGCCTTCAAAGGGTCATTTGTAATTGTAAGATTATATAAATGTAACTATGTTGCCCTGGCACTGAAAGTCTCACGGGACACACGGTGGGCCAGATTTGACCCGTGGGATTTCCATTTGACACATGTGCCATAACCAAAAAAATAAAAAGGAAGAAAACAAAGAGCTCAAGATCCAGCACACTATAGATGGGGTTTTCAGTAAAATAACAATAAATTTGTACAATGGGATTTGTGACTTTTTCATACTACAAAATTATAGCACTTCTTTCCCATTTTAACTGCCATACTTCCATTCAATGAAAAGCTGTGGTTTGCACTGGAACTCTCTGGCTGAGAATTTGAATGATGCTTCTAAATTACATTGGATGAAAATATGGCCACTAAGGTGAATAAAAATGCTATAAATCTGTAGTGTGAATGCCTCACCTCTAGGTGTGTAGAGATATTATGGATGTAAAGAATGCTTACAAATAAATAGATACTAATTCAATTGTTATATTTACACACTGCCTTCCATCTCACCAGGGCTCCTGAGGTGGTGCACAAAAGCTAGTTTTTATCGTGTCAGAAGCAACTTGAGAACATACTGCAAGTCACTTCTGCTGTGAGAGAATTGGCCATCTACAGAGACGTTGCCCAGGGGATGCCTGGAGGCTGACAGATAGGAGCTCACCCCATCTCGCGGATTCGAACCAGCAACCTTCAGGTCAGCACTCCAGTCAGCACACTCATTGCGCCAAGGCTAAAAACATTAAAACAACACTTAGATGAAAACTTTTTAAAGCTACTAAAATAATATTTTAGAGCTTCTGCAAAAAACTATACATATTGTTACAGAACAGTTTGCTCATTCTGCAGAGAGATATTTCAGAATTGGGGAGACTTTGGTGAAAAAATTGTTCACAAGTTGGTTTTTGTGTGCAACCTCCCTCCCAAATATATATATTTGCAGAGACAATAGTATCAATCTATCTAGAGATTATGGGGGTTGAACCTGAAGCCTTCTGCATTACTAGCATGTGATTTATCACTGAGCCACAACATTTTCCCATCAATGGCATTTCAGTGAAAAACATGTTCCATTAATCCAAAAAGCAACACATTTCTCTACACTGGCAATTGTAGAGATCGCTAGGGCATCATTGTTTTTCCTGATCATACATGAAGACACCATGGGCTGAGCGTGGGATGTTGAGTATACAAAGCACATAATCTACAGAGACATGAATGCATTTACACATTAAAGATTTTACCCATCCAGACATATTTCAACCAGCCAACCCTTGAAACATACTAACGGCAAGAGAGGCCCGCTAGGTACAAGCAATATAGTGTTTTCCATAAACATCCAGCTGCTGGCGGGCTTGCATCAACAATGCCTTTTCATCTAAATCATTAGCTTTTCTTTCCCTTGACACAGAATGTTCTCATTTAAAATTGGTTCATTCCTTCTCAGAAAGCCACTAATCAGAAACAGAGCCTACAAGGCTGAAATAAAGGAAATAAAATGATATATTACTGCAGCTTTCATTGTATGAGCCTGGGGCCTAGGCAGGTAAGTGTAGGAAGGGGGCTTTGTTTCGGTAACATTAGTTTTGCTTGTATTCCATTGATCAAAGGAACACATCACTAAGTATGTACACACAGAGAAAGACACCACACACCTCAACATTATGTTACAAAAATTGGGGTAGTCTGGACCCAATCAATACCTAAATCAAGGATTTCTATGCCCTGGGCCAGTGTTTCTCATCTAGTGGTACAAATACGATAAATACTGGCATAATGTAGGTGGAAAGTAAACATTTTGGCCATTAGAAATAATACCAGTACTCATAATAGAAATTTATTGTCTCTTCTTTGTGTTTTTTTGTACATAATTACTGGGGTTAAGGGTGCAGTGATTGCAGAAAAAAATGTAAATAAAATAACTATTTTTAACCCGAGAGAACACCTTTCTAGGAATCTCAAGGTCCGCTTCCACAACTCTGTTTCACATGTGCCTTATACACATAGTCTGAAGGTAATTATATACAAAATATTTTTCATAAATCTGTGCATCCACTGAACCATAGGAAAGCTAAGGAATCACTATATCAGTCACCCAAGTGGACAACTTTTGAGAATTTCAGAATTTCAGATAAGTGATACTGTATAATTTTATGTCATTAGGTTTTAGTGGATGATGTACCAAAAAGGAGTCAAATGAGTTCCCCAGAGGCCATCAAATGTTGTAATGGCACTTCTGGTGGGACTCCGTGAGATTCTGTTTCTGAAGTGCATGGGAACAGAGCCTGAAGACCTTTATCAGGTGTTGGGTGTCAATCAACTCCTGATAGAGAAATATGTGGTAAAGTGGAGGAAAGATAGGGGAAGACTATCATGTGGGATGACTGGCCATCTCTAAAGACAGGTGGGAACATTGTAAGATAGTTTCACGCCACTTTCTCCTCTTTCTCCTGCTTTACCCCCACCCGTCTGATGAGATCCTAAGAGTGTGTTTAGAAGATCGCTTTGGAGTTTTGCTAATCGGGTTTTATAATACATCTTACCTAGAAAGGGGGGGGGTGCCATTTGCTGCGGAAGAATATCTAAGATCGTATCTGAAAAACACTAATGTTGAAATTACTATGAAAACCTTACAGGCCTTCATAAATCCACTAACAATTCATCAACAAACATTGTAAACTCTGTGATCACAGTTTAGTAAAGTTACTTTTTAAAATTACATTTCCTAGGATCCTCTCACCATACTGCTTGGGTAGATACTGTGAGTTGAGCCCAAGAAAGAGTACCTACTGATTTCTGGCTATGTGCATTACCTACTTTCTACTAGGCTATTGTTTCTGAAAGTATAATCTTGTAGGCAGGAAAGTCTGTGAATAGAATTCTTAATAATTTTGAAACTTACAATCTTCAAATAACTCGGCGTGAACATTTATTAATGACACTGCAAATCCATGCGCTGATTTGTGACGTTTTTGCAGGAAGTAGTGCTTCTGAGTTCCTGTAAGCCCAAGGGTATGCACATGTATTTAAGAGAGTGTGTAAAGCAAGACCAAACAAATGACTCATGCTAACCTGCGCATCGATGGCAGAACATATTGCAAAGATCAACCCCATTCCAGCTTGTGTTCAATTTGGAAATGCCAAGGATTGTTTCATAGTCTTCTGCGATGTTCATTATAAAAGTCCCCAGATGGCAGATGGCTATTAGCTCACCATGACCTATATAAATGTCAAATGCAGAGCTATTGCCCCAGTGAAAATCTCAAAATAAATAACAACAGGAGGGATGCTATTCTTCTGTCACTGGGATTTAAGGCTTATGAACTTATGCTAATTTATCCCAAAGTCAGCTATGGAATGAATCTTGTCCTTTCAGGGGGGTACACTTAGCACCTGTTTGACAGTGAAGTCAAATATCATGTGCTTCACCTTCCTCCTTCTTTCCTCCTCCTCTTCCTCTTCCTCCTCCTCTTCTTTCTTCTCTCCCCCTCCTCGCTCCTGAATATACTTGCCAGCTTTCCCAAGAGGAAACAGCCACATATCTGACATTGCAGAGTATATGCTAGTTGGTATTGATTAGAACAGACCCAACAATACTGGTGTCAGCTCTCCCTGATGGAACATGGCAGCCTTTGTTTGCCAGTATTATACAGCACTCGTGTTAACAATGATTTCAAATAGTTTGTTGTTGCCATTATTGATTACTTGGACTGAAAAAAAAAATCTGAGAAAGGTTTTGGATTGTTAAGGACTCTGTGAGAGTGATGTGTCTTGACAAAAATCACTTCTTCCACGTGACGGCCAATATACTGACATCATTGTTTTAGATTGCCTTGAATTATATCATATGTAAAACCTATGGTAGAACAAAACAAAGCAGTAAAAAAAAAGATGGTAGAACTTCTCCTTCTCCCATCATCGGAGGTCGCAACGACCATCCCAACGAGACTTACTTTATGTACCGGGTCCTAGAGAAGTGCACTTGGAAAGGACTAGATGCAGAGCTTTTTCTATTTCTGCCCCTGCCTTATGGAATGCCTTGCCGCCCTATATGAGAGCCATGCGTGAGTTAGGGCCTTTTACCCTAGCACTCAAGACCTGGCTCTTTACTCGAGCTTCTAATCTATGTTAATTTTATCAATATTTGTATGTATGTATTTTTATCCTTTACAATTTTATCTTGTAAATCGCCTAGAGCATCTTGGATGGAGGGCGATTAATAAGTAATTAAATGATGATGATGATGATGATATATGTGTATATTTGCAACATTCTTCAGGAAGTTCATGATTGTAAATAGGACCATCTCACTCCTCCCATTTTTATCGTCACAGAAACAAAAGGTAAGCTAGGATGAAAATACGCTACAAATATTATTATGTCTGGCAGCTGCTGGAAAATGACTTGGCAATCCTGTGTAAAAATCCAGCATACCCAGTCCTTAGGAAGGATACAAACCAGGAGGTGGCTGCTTACCAAAAAGATCTGGAGGAAAACTATCAGGAGCAGTTTTCACCATGTGGCTAAACAGCAGAAGGCCCTCCTGGACACTCTGACAGGATGTATAGCCCAGCGCTGGGCAAAGAAGAGACAACAGGAAGGTGAAGAAGCAGAAGAGCCTTCCTCCAAGCTTGCAGAGCTAGAGCCCAGTTTTGTGCTCCCTTGAGACTCAGTGATGGTCCGGCTCCCAATAGAACAGATCAACCCAGGCCAAAAAGAAGTTGTGGACTGGCATGGACCATCCAAAGACTGGCCAGACAACCAGACCACGAGGCACATTACCATATTTTCTGAAACCTCTGGGAAAGGGGCTTCTATGTCACCAGTGGGAGCAAGTTTGTGGGCAACTTCTTTATTTATCCAGGTGATCCCATGCTGTTCCATGCCCATTTCATTGCCCTCTGTGTCCCCTGAGATACCTCTCTCTCCTTGTGTGACATCATCAGCACTGGACGGCTGGGTACCGATGTCAGGAAGACCGTTTTACTCCTGAAGATGCGACTGTGATATATACATCCTTGCAATGGATGGAGATGCACTGAGAATGATCTATAGTTATATCTCCTATGACTGTGTCTTGAAGGGGTAACATGCCTCTTTTAGTGCATAGGAATAACTATGTTTTTAATGTTCATAATTTTATTATTAATTTTGTTGATTGTGTTGTACTTTGTGTTTTATATTGATTTGAGGTGTTACTGTTTGTTCTATTTTATGTATTTTATTGTATTGTACTTTTTATTGGGGCCCCTGGTGGCACAGTGTGTTAAAGCACTGAGCTGCTGAACTTGCGGACCAAAAGGTGCCAGGTTCAAATCCTGGGAGTGGAATGAGCACCCACTGTTAGTCCCAGCTCCTGCCAACCTAGCAGTTCGAAAACATGCCAATGTGAGTAGATCAATAGGTACCGCTCCAGCAGGAAGGTAACAGTGCTCCATGCAGTCATGCTGGCCACACGTCCTTGGAGGTGTCTACGGACAATGCCGGCTCTTCAGCTTAGAAATGGAGATGAGCACCAACCCCCAGAGTTGGACACAACTGGACTTAACATCAGGGGGAAACCTTTACCTTTTACTACTTTTTATTATAATTTATGTTGTAAACTTCCCCGAGCCCCTTTGGGAGAGGGGCGGGATATAAATAAACATCATCATCATCATCATCATCATCATCATCATCATCATCATCTTATTATTGATATATCCTACCATTTATTACACTTACATTCCAGAATATTTCACCAAGGAATGAAAATGTAAATGGTTGATTGGTTGCTACTTTGTCTCACTGACCAAAACTTACCTAGTGAATTTCATGGCTGAATGAAAATTTTAACTGGTTTCTCCAAATCTAGTTCAATATTTTTAAAAGGGGGTTACAGAGGTCCTATCTACACTGCCATATAATGCAGTTTTAAACTACATTATATGGACAGTGTAACTCATATAACAACTGCTTTGAAATTCATTATATAAGTCCATACTGACCATATAATACATTATTAATACATGGCAGTTACAAATGCTGTATGTTACATATTGGTAACTTTCTAACAGGATCCTGGTCACAATTTCTTTAAAAGCAATTACATTTGCTGTAGGAAAGGAAACACATATTGTATTTACTTCTAATAACGAGGCAACCGAGTAACCTGCACCTTTCGTATGCCAGAAATTATTTCATTACTGCCATATCTTCACATTTAGGGGATAGTCTTAACTGGTTTGCGTGCTGTAAAACTGCGGTACCAGTTACGGAGTCCCATTTTTCATCCATTTAAAGCTGATGCTTAAATAAAATATTGAAAGCAAACAGGTTAAGAAAAAAAATTGCAACAGCTTAAAAGTAAAAATTAGATAGAACCTGCTGTTTTATTAGATTTATATTATCCTATGACCTATTATTACAGCTATATTCCACCATTTATTGCAGTTTTATTCCAGATTATTTCACCAAGAGGCTCATGAAAGTGTATATAGTTGCCACGTTGTCTTACTTATCTTTGCATCAATCCCATGAGTTAAGCTAGGCTAAGAAATCAGTGAGCTCCTTATCTTTTCTGAAACTCTACCAGGTATTTAGCATCGCTACGATTTTTTAGGGGCCTCGGTGGCGCCTAACAGTAGTATCATTATTTTTGATACTAATGATGAAATTGACAATGAAACAGAAAAGGTCAACCTGTAAGAGCACAAACACAAGTGAAATCACAGCAATTGTCTTTCCTGTGATTGATGGTGTGTTATTTCATTTTTTTATTTTGCAATCCAGCAAAAATTTAGTTAATTTGAATTTGATGCAGATAAAAAGCAGGCTTTCCCCACTGCATCCTCTGGCATGCGTATTACTTTATTTGCAGAGCCATAACTGTGGTGCTCTGGAGAATAGAGTCAGCCAAAGCCTCCATGTGCTGCATACTATAATGTAAATTGCATACGTTGTGCAAAGTTGTTAAAGCGAGTGAGCAGCTGATAATGTGCCTAGAGTTGCTGTGAATGTCAGTTGTCATCTGCATGAAGCAAGCTTTTCCCTTCTCATCTATTTTACCTTTCTCATAAACCTACAAATATAGAAAGATCCCGAGCTAACAGATTCCTAATACATACTGGTTAAACTTTTAGAGCTAGGCCAAATGTTGGAATATGTCTGGAGTGCACATGGGCTGTGTCTGCGTATTCCTGTTTTTGTTTATTGCTTAGCAGGGATTGAAATGTGTTGGAGAAATCTGACAAAATCCAGTATTTGTGTCATCTTTCCAGGCTCTCTAGTCTCCTTTTCTTTCCCTCCTCTTCTCCGTGTGTTCTTTTAAAGGTCCCTTTAACCTTTCCTGTGAGGATATCAGTGTGGGGACTGGCTATCTATATGATCCAGTGCACAGTATAAATTTTCCTAGCAGAGAATTTGTCGTGTGCAGATGCATTTTGAAATGATATCTATCACTCCTGTCAATAGCATTCTTGTAATTTTGAGTGGGAACATTGTGAGTTTATGTGCACCCAAGGGACCGGGCAAGCATCATGGAAATGTGACCTTTAGCAAATCACAAAGAAACAGCTGTTGCAAAACAGAAAGATCTGTTTTGAATGAGAGTATCTTTCATGTAGAACTAACTACCCATTAGTTTTACTATTATCACAACCCCAGATTCTGAATCAACAGACCCACCCCTCTGAATATACCTTTGACTCCACCATCCCAGGGACCCATAACCAACAACTGTTCCCACTTGGCAGGGCCATGCCTGATTAATCCTCTGCCTTCTACTTTTTCAGCAGCTTTTTCAGCTTGTCCTCATAGTGCAAAAGTAGATTGAATTCAGAATTCCCCAATTGATCACATTGATTAGCAAAGAATAGCATTGCAGCTTCAAAACTTGGCTGCTTCCTGCCTGGGGGAATCCTTTGTTGGGAGGTGATTAGCTGGCATTGATTGTTTCTTATCTGGAATTTCCCGTTTTCTAAGTTTGTTCTTTATTTACTGTCCTGATTTTAGAATATTTTTAATACTGGTAGCCAGATATTATTCATTTTCATGGTTTCCTCATTTCTGTTGAAATAGTCCACATGTATGTGGATTTCAATGGCTTCTCTGTGTAATCTGACATGGTGGTTGTGAGAGTGGTCCAGCATTTCTGTGTTCTCAAATAATATGCTGTGTCCAGGTTGTTTCATCAAGTGCTCTGCTATGGCTGACTTCTCTGGGTTAGTCTGCAGTGCCTTTCATGTTCCTTGATTCGTGTTTGGGCAATGCTGCTGCATTTGGTGGTCCCTGTGTAGTCTTGTCCACAGTTGCATGGTACATGGTAGAGTCCTGCAGAGGTGAGAGGATCCCTCTTGTCCTTTGCTGAACTTAGCATTTGTTGGATTTTCTTAGTGGGTCTGGAGATAGTTTGTAGGTTGTGTTTCTTAGCTTCCCTACGTCGTCAGTGGTTCCCTTGATGTATCACTTTTCCTCTGGGTGGACGTCTTTCCTCTGGGTCTTTTCTCTCGTATCTTGTTCTTGACCTTGTAGCTCTTCTGATGTCTGTGGTGGAATATCCATTGGCCTGTAGAGCTCAGTTTAGGTGGTTCAGTTCACTTTGTGGGAGGTGGGGTTTACAGATTCTTTGCCAGGGCTTTAATTGTGCTTCTTTTTTCACTTGGGTGATGGTTGGAGTTTTTATGCAGGTATCTATCTGTGTGTGTAAGTTTTTTGTAAACTGTGTGGCCCATTGTGTTTGTGTTTCTTTTCTTTTTCTATGTGCTATGTTTGTTTGTGGGTGCTTTCCTGTCTGCCTTGGGTGCAAGGAAATTTGGCTCATCCCAGTACATTTGGGTATTTACGGCAAAGACCTTGCTGCATACCATGCTCAAATATACAGCTGAAATGGGAGTTGAATACTCTGCACAACTGATGATAAGAAAAGCAGAAAGGTAGAGTGGGGCAGTTGTACAAAACAGGTGATGAGACAAAACAAAATAAATGAATCCCTTTCCTCTGATATTTGCCCTATGATATCAACAAATCACTTCGTTTAATGATAGGGCTAGTCTTGGTAGCCAATAATTGATTTGCTGTGTAAAAATCAGCTCTCTCGCCTCTTTCCTTTTTTTGCACATATAATTTAAAAGAAATCTGTTACCGAAGCAAAAAAAAATATTCCAGCTCTCATCTCCTTTATTCCTTGTGAAGTGGCTTCCTCTTATCCTGTCTTGCAAGTTTCCTATGATTGAAATTTGAAAGCATGTAGTTGTTCATCTGAGAGTGATTAAAGAGCCTCATTTCTTGGAAGAGTCAGTACTCATCATCTGCCGTGATGAATGAGTGTCTAACGTCCCACGATCCCATTATATTGTGATTAATTGTGCCAGTTTAAGTCAATAATTCATTTGTTAAAAATAGGTTTGCAAAGTATCATTTGTCTCTGGGGAGCAATCAGAATATTAAAAAAATCATTTGCTACTTCTCATTAAATTAGTGTTGGGAGTTCTCCTGAAAGGTTCTGTTCATCAAACATTTATTGCATGCTTATTTGATAAGAAGTTGTATTTGTCTAAAATTATGTCTGCTAACAGACATAATGGCTTGTGTTTTCCGAACATTAATGAAAGGGCTTTAAGCCTAAATAGGTGTGTAACTGAAAGGGATAGGCTGGGGCTTAGGATGAGAATGATTTCTGCATGCTTGTTTTAGGAAATTGAAAGGAATAATGTCCTCGTTTTTCAAATAAACTGGGGACATCTCCCCTCCTCTTGGTATGACACTCCTTTAATGGCAGGTTGAGCATCTGCAGAGAGAAATATAGGGACCCCAAAGTCTCATATTTATAAATGGCTGTAAATGCTGCATTCATATTCATTGAGCCATTAAAAGATGCTCTCAGCTGCAAATGGTTCTAAGAGGAATGTATCGAGAATATCACCTAGTTTGTTACTAATGATTGTAGCCATAACCAGATAAAGCCACGTTTGCGTAGTATCATTCTCTTCCAACTTCTGTAATATTGCTACAGATATACTGATAACACAGATTAGATGGTTTCGCTCAAAGGTTCAAAAGACAGATTCCAGGCCAGGAACACTTATGTTGCAATAATTTAGTTCTCC
The DNA here is from genome assembly GCF_035594765.1 of Anolis carolinensis. Taxonomy (NCBI): domain Eukaryota; kingdom Metazoa; phylum Chordata; class Lepidosauria; order Squamata; family Anolidae; genus Anolis; species Anolis carolinensis. The sequence continues at coordinate 13,136,174 of NW_026943819.1, read as the reverse complement.
CTTGAGTTGTCAGAAGAATTTTTTGTGATTGTTCTTAAAATGAAATAAATAAAATAAAAATCTTAAATGGAAATGGCACTAGTAAACTTATTTATATTTACTGTGTCAAAAGCAAATTGAGGATACAGTTATAATGTATTTAAAAACACAAACAAAGTTAAAAACTTGGCATTATACTAGATTTCCTTTGACAAGAAGCTGGGCACTTGGAGTGCCTCTGGTGTCGCTGTGACAAGGTCCTCCACTGTGCATGTGGCAGGGCTCAGGCTGCATTGTAGTAAGTGGTCTGTGGTTTGCTCTTCTCCACACTCACATGTTGTGGACCCCAGTTTGTAGTCCCATTTCCAAAGATTGCCTCTGCATCTCGTTGTCCCAAAGCTCAATGTGTTCAACGCCTTCCAAGTCGCCCAGTCTTCTGTGTCCCCAGGAGGCAGTTTCTCATCTGGTATTAGCCATGGATTGAGTTTCTTGGTTTTAGCCTGCCACTTTTGGACTCTTGCTTGCTGAGGTGTTCCTGCGAGTATCTCTGTGAATCTTAGGAAGCTGTTTCTTGATTTAAGGCATTGGCATACTGGCTGATATCCGAACAGAGGCTGGGCTGGAGATGTCAATGCCTTGGTCCTTTCATTACAGGCTGCTACTTCCCAATGGATGTCAGGTGGTGCAATAGCGACCAAACAGTATAATTTCTCCAGCAGTATAGGGCATAGACATCCTGTGATAATGTGGCATATCTGTTGGTTGTCATCCTGGACTGCACAAGTCTCAACTAGTTATGTAGAGGATAGGATTAGACTGAGGGAACCCTCTCTGTATTCCCATGCATGCCTAGACAGGCCTTGTGATGCCTCATGGGCCCTGTAGTCCTGTTCCTAGTACTATTGTGGCAGATGAAGATGAAAACATGGGGTTTTCGCCGGTGCAACAAGAGCCGGAGTCTCTTCACCTGCCGGATGTTGACGTTTGCCCTCAAGAATTCAGCAAAACAGGCCTTGGGCAGGAACCCCCTCCGTTTCCCAGGAAAGAATCTTATTCTAGAGACAGGGGAGTTAGGGAGGCCCAACGGAGGAGTTTACGGATTGCAGCCAAACAACAGACTGATTAGGCCTGCTTCCCTTGGGAAATTCTAACGAGTCTTGCATCTGGACAGAGTTGGGTTTCGCTTCTTGTTCTCTAGGGAAAGAGATTTGTTGGCGGGAAAACGAGACCCAATATAGGTGTTTGGCGTGAGAGATTCTTTGCGGAGTCAATTGATCAGCTTCAGGAGAGAGATCGTGTGTGGACTTCGTAACCCCAGTTCCTTGCTTCCCGAATCAAGCTTCAAGCCCTTGCCTTGCCTTGCCATGTAACCACGGACCCTGCTCCACGCTTCATGTTTTGCCTTGTCTCCAGTCACGGACCTAGCCAAGTACCAAGTTTATTTCCAGCCTTGTTGTCAAGCTTCATTGGACTCTAAGACTCTGTCATTTCCCCACACTATTGCTTGGCAATAGTGTGTGTTTCGGTCAAGTGGATTAAAACTTTGAACTCTAATATCATTTATTGGACAATACATTTTTGGACTATATTTGACCTCATTTGAAAGGTCTGCTTCTGAACTATATTCTTCACTTGTTTTTATTGCTTTTATATATTTCTTTAATAAAGATATTAGATAGAGACTGGCCTCCGTGTAAGGTTATTGGTGCCCAGCAGCCAGGGTTCTGACAGGCCTTTGCTGTTTTCCCTCTCTTCCTTTCCTGTTTACATCCACTTCTTCACCTTGTTGTAGTAGTAATGTGAACCCTTTAGGGATGAGGCAACTTTATCTAATTGGAATGTTAATTGCCCCAAAGGCTTGGACCTTTTGGTCAGCCATTCCTCTTCCACCTTTGTCTTCGACCTGAGAGAGGGCAAAATGTAGCTATTTAGATATTTTGTTATTTTTACCTTCCTTAGTAGCTAGTAGGGTTGTCCAAATATTCGTTATGTTTCTCGTTTTGTAATTATTTTGGATTGTTCTCGTTTTTTGAAACGAGTATTGAAACATTTTCCCTGGGCGCAACTGGCAATGTAATTCGAACCATCGTTGGCCCATTCTCTAATTGTTTCTTAAAATTTTCGTTAAATTTTTTCCTTCCAAATTTTTTTAATTTTTTTTTAAAAAAATAATTTTTTTGTTTGTTTCTGCAACCTAACATGAATGGGAGCCTAGCGCAGCCTAACATGGTTACCGCTCCCTGGCCAATCAGAGACTTCCACGATGGCTGAAAAAGGTGGGGGCTTGCGTCCTCCGCGTCCACGTGAGCCAAGCCATTCTGGACTAGGATACCGAGGAGAGAGGGTGGTTCGCACGCGCTGGGAAGCTGCTTGCTTGCTTCGGGGAGAGAGGGCTAAGTGACTGTTCTGGCTATAGGGGGTAGAGTGTCTGTCTGTTGTTGCTGGTTCGATATTGTGGTTTTTTTTGGGAAATTGGCTTGGGGCTTGTGGCAGAGTCCTTGCTGTGGCTTTAGGGAACTTTTATTTTCCAAAGGACGTCTGCGTTCCTGCAAGTGCAGAGCTTGGGGTGCTTTACTTTTCTACTCCAGAGGGAGTCCCTTTGCCTTTCTGTTTTCTTTTTTGGAATTTAGCAATCACCACATCAGCCCTTCTTTGCAATCCTGAAAGGGGGGGGGACTTGAAAATAATAGCTTCCAAAGGATGTCTGCGTTCCTGCAAGTGCATTGCTTCCCTCCCGCTCCATTTGTAATCCCAAGCCTTGGGCTGAGTGTTATTGCAGCAATCACAAAGACACACATTGTTTTCAAACCTAAAGGGTACATTGGAAGAAATAGTTTCCAAAGGACATGGGGCACCCACCAAGGCATTGCTTCCCTCACGCTCCATTTCTATTCCCAAGCCTTGGGCTGAGTTTTATTTCTGCAATCACAAAGTCAGACATTGATTTGATTCAATAGAGGGTCCACAGCAATTTATAGTTTCCAAAGGACGTTGCCAATCCTGTCAAGGCATTGCTTGGCGTGTGCTGCATTTCTAATCCAAAGTCCTCAGCCAGAGTTTCATTTTTGCAATCACAAGGTCAGCCAGTGGCACCATTGATCAAAAGGTTCAAAGGCAATTTATAGTTTCCAAAGGACGTTGCCAATCCTGTCAAGGCATTGCTTGGCGTGTGCTGCATTTCTAATCCAAAGTCTACACAAGTAGAAGAGGGACTTTTTACAGTGATAAGAACCCAATTGAACAGGAAATGAGACTTTCAAACCAGGAACAGGTTTCTTCAAATATTGAAAAATAGTATATTATAAAAAGTTATGAAAATTCGCCAAAAATCATAGGAGACAGGAAACATTCTGCAATTTGTTGAGCAAAGAGTGTGGAATGTGTTCTCCCACTGTACCAAATTTGATGAGAATAGCTCAAGAAATGAGGGCGGGAGACCCCCAGAAAAGTCCCCCCCAGTTTCCTGTTTTTTGGCAATTGCGCATGTGCGTCCGCCATTTTAGAAACATTTTAGAAACATTACGAATTTTCAGAAATATCCGAAAATTTTGGGTGAAAAATTAAGAAATAATTTCTATATCGAAGAGCCGGCACCCCCTACTTTAGAAACGAGAATTGAAACATTTTTTCCATCAATCGGACAAGCCTAGTAGCTAGCCTAGAGAGCTAGTTAGCTCCAAGAACTTTTTCTATCTACAATGGATTTTTTTTTACCTCAATAAATGATTTTTGAACTTTCAAGGAGACTTTGCAATCCTTTGCCATCCTGAGAAACAAAGGCCTCTCCAAGCTCACTACACATAAGTTTCTGCTGCTTATGAAACGTGGTTCTGCCACTCTGCTGTATTTTTGAGGAATCACCCCAAAAGAGGGTTGTTCTTGAGTCTAACTGCTAGGCTTGAGCGATCCATGAAAAAATTGATTCTAAACTCGTTTCAAAAGTAGGGGGCGCTAGCGTTTCGTTTCTGATGTCATTTCCAAATTTTGCCCTCAAAAATTTTCGAAATTTAACGAAAATTCGTTAGTTTCAAAAGTAATTCGTTAATGGCGGACGCGCATGCACAGTAGCAAAAAAATAGCACGTGGGGAGACTTTACAGGACTCTCCCGCCCTCATTTTTCTTCAAACTTGGTACAGTGGTAGAACACATTTAACACTGATATCTCACCAAAATTCAGAACGTTCCCCTTATCCTCTGATTTTTGGCGAATTTTCATAGCTTTTATAATAAACCATTTTTTAATAATTGCAGAAATCTGTTCCTGGTTTGAAAGTCTTATTTCCTGTTTCATTGGGTTGTCTTTACTGTGAAAGTCATTGTTCTACTTGAGAAACTTTGTTTTTGTGGCTGAAACTTTGTTAAATTGGTGGACCAAACCATAATATGTTCCATCCATGTCGCTTGCACAAAGTTCAGGCAGTGTCATAGATTTTGCCATGTTTCTATGACAGAACCAATTAGGAAATGACATTTATCACCCAGGAACAGAAATCATAGTACACCATCAAATCATTCCTGACAGATGGCTATCAGCCTCTGAATAAGGAAATCAGTTCCTGGTTTGAAAGTGCTATTTCCTGAGAGTCATCTCTGGTTGTTTGAGAGTTTGTATTAATGCTATGACAGTCGACTCTCATTTAACCGGCACCCATGGAGAGCGGTCAATGTTGGATAACCGAGAGTCGTCTCTGGTTGCTTGAGAGTATGTATTAATGCTATGACAGTTGACTCTCATTTAACCGGCACCCGAGGGGAGTGATTGATGCTATGACAGTTGACTCTCGTTTAACCGGCACCCGAGGGAAGTGGTTGATGCTGAATAACGCAGAGTCATCTCTGGTTGCTTGAGAGTTTGTATTAATGCTATGACAGTTAATGCTATGACAATGTTTGACCCATCCACTGATTTTTGGGGATTTTTGAAGCAACGTTTTTTAAAAATGTTAGCAGATCGATGGCCACGCCTCCCTGTCCTTCTTCCTTCCACTTTGATTGGCTTGCTAAGGCTTCTGGGAAATGGAGTTTTTGGCTCATAATGGCGACTTGCTTCATTTCCACTTAAAAGAATGGTCAAAATTCAGAGGCTTCGTTCTCCTGCCTTTTGAAAGCTATTATGAAAGCAACATTTTTTAAAAATGCTAGCAGATCGATGGCCATGCCTCTCCCTCCCTCTCTCTTCCGCTCTGATTGGCTGAGAGGCATGCCAACATGGCTTCTCCTCTCAGAGGGGCTACAGCTACATCCGAAGACATCAGAAACAAACGAAAAAAGGTACTTTTTTGATTCAAATTCGTAATATTTGTAAGGCAGTGAGCAGATGTTTCAAATGTCAATTCAAAAGTACTTGCGGAACGAATTTTTAACGAATTTAACAAACTAACGAAAAATTTGCTCAAGCCTACTAACTGCTCAATAGATTCCCAACAATATCTCATTGAGAGCCACATCCACTGTTTTAACATGGTGAGATGTATTCCACACTGGGCATGCATATTCAGCAGCAGCAGAGTAGCAAAGCGCAAGGGCAGATGTCTTCACTTTATCTGGTTTGATCCCTTGTATGATATTATTTCTAGCTCCCACCTTTTGCTTGATATTCAAGCTATGTTTCTTGTAAGTCAGAGCACAGTCCAGAGTAACTCCCAGGTATTTTGCTGTGCTGCAATGCTCCAGTGGAATTTCTGGGAAAGAAGGGTCAGTGGCCCAAAGTCCAGAATTTGGGTGGTGATCTTTGGTTGGGTCTTTCTTCTTACTATTTCAAGCTTTTGCATTGGGGCCACCTGCATATTAATAGATGAGTACCCTATATATTCATGTATAAATCTAAAAATCAACTGAAAAACCCGGGTTGATTTATCCATGAGTCAGTGAGATAACTATATGTTAACACTTATGAAAAAGGAGAGTAGTGGTGGAAGGCAAGAGCTTTGTCAGTCTTGGGAAAACCTAAAAGAAGCAATGGCCTCCTCTTCTCGCTCTGCCATGATGCTGTTTCTGGCCACCTAAGAGAGCAATTTCCCCTGTCAATGGGATGCGATTCAACTTATTAATGGGTCATATCAAAATCCATAATGGGAATATTATTTCAACTATTTTTGCAATTCAGTTTTAAACCAATCCTCACCTTGAGGAGGGAGAGTGGGAATAATAATAGATAACCTTGTTCTGTTAAGGGAAATATCCCTTATTCCTCAGCAAATTAAAGGAGGAGGAAATAAAACAAAAAAGGGAAAAAATACTGAATCATGGTATCCATTTAGGGAAATATGTACATTAAGGATTTGAAAGGGTGCAGCCCTGAATAGGTCTGCTTTTATTTTAGAAAGATGGCATACAATTTATGAATCTATTGTTTCTCTACAAGATTGGCTTCAGCCTTGTTGCTTGTGTCTCCTTGATACCTTATAACTCCAGGTTTTCTTGGGAACCTGCCCAACAGCCAAAAGGCACTGCACAAACTCTTCATTGTTTACAAAGCTTGGGGTTTGACAGCAAGTTCCTGTAATGTGACAGCCTTGGCCAAAATATATGCCACTGCTACAGGGACACTTGGCGAGAGCTGATGAGGAAGACACTTTTTGACATTTGAATGAACAGTTACACATCTGTGTGAAGCATCTCATTGTAAGCAACTCCCTAAACAGAAGGAAACAGGAAGTGAAAGTTGGCTTAAAAGGGCCAGGACTGGCATGGCACGGTTGCGGGCTCATTACCTCAGTGGAAACTGCTTGTTCTCCTTCAAGGAAGTAGATTGCCATGTTATATTGCCTTGTTCCAAATATTTGACTGAAGTATCTGGAAATGGAGGATCATAGGTCTGGACCACTTCAGACTGTATCTCACTCAGGTGCAAAGTTATACATTTGAATGCATCCCCAATGACCTACCCTGTTTTCCCGAAAATAAGACATCCCCCAAAAATAAGACCTGGTAGAAGTTTTGCTGAATTGCTAAATATAAGGCCTCCCCCGAAAGTAAGACCTAGCAAAGTTTTTGTTTGGAAGCATGCCCAGCACCTGCCAAACAGAACACCAGAGCATGCAGGATTGGTAAATGTACATACCAGTTGTACATGGAAATGATGGTAGTAACAAGAAATTCTTGATAGGATTCAGTTTGTCTGTTTATGCTGGTTTGTGATGACAACTACTGTACAGTATATAATAAATGTTCATTTTTTAGTTCAACAATAAATGTGAATTCTTCTTCATGGAAAAATAAGACATCCCCTGAAAATAAGACCTAGCACATCTTTTGGAGCAAAAATTAATATAAGACACTGTCTTATTTTCGGGGAAACACGGTATGAGTCATGCCCACAACAAACACAATGGTCAATTTGGTATGCAGAATGAAACTGTGGCATTCACTGTCAAGGATCAATAGATCAAGTATCCAAAAAACACCAGCCAGATCTTCCAACTGTCCTGATTAATAATAATAATAATGATGATGATAATAATAATAATAATAATAATAATAATAATAATAATAATAATACTTTATATTGGGGCGGTTCACAAAACACTCAAGGTGTGACACAAAATACAACAAATGCAAAACAAAACATAGATAATAAACAGTCAACACATCATAAATTCACATTGGGAGACAATCCCAATTAATCCTTTGTTATCCCATTTTAATTGCAGAATACTACTGGTGTAAAAAAAATTTACTCACCAATTCAGTACTAAATAAAAACCCACATTTAGTTTTTTGAGCAACGTGTTGTCGAAGGCTTTCATGGCCGGGATCACAGGGTTGTTGTATGTCTTTCGGGCTGTGTGGCCATGTTCCAGAAGTATTCTCTCCTGACGTTTCGCCCACATCTATGGCAGGCATCCTCAGAGGTTGTGAGGTATGGATAAACTAAGAAAGGAAAGGAAAGAATATATATCTGTGGAGAGTCCAGGGTGTGGCAAGAGTCCTTTGTCACTGGGAGCCAGCATTAATGTTTCAGTTAATCACCCTAATTAGCATTGGAAATGTTTTGTCTCATGCCTGGGGGCATCCTTTGTTCAGTCAAGTCCTCAGAGTTTTGGTTCCCATCTATTGTTTTGATTTTGGAGTTTTGTAATACCGGTAGCCAGATTTTGTTCATTTTCATGGTTTCTTCCTTTCTGTTGAAGTCGTCCACATGCTTGTGGATTTCAATGGCTTCTCTGTGTAGTCTGACATGATAGCTGTTGGAATGGTCCAGCATTTTTGTGTTCTCAAATAATATCCTGTGTCCAGGCTGGTTCATCAAATGCTCTGCTATGGCTGATTTCTCTGGTTGAATTAGTCTGCAGTGCCTTTCATGTTCTTTGACTCTTGTTTGGGCGCTGCATTTAGTGGTCCCTATGTAGACTTGTCCACAGCTGCATGGTATCCGGTAGACTCCTGCAGAAGAGAGAGGATCCCTCTTGTCCTTCGCTGACCGTAGCATTTGTTGGATTTTCTTTGTGGGTCTGTAGATAGTTTGTAGGTTGTGCTTCTTCATCAGTTTGCCTATGCGGTCAGTGGTTCCCTTGATGTATGGTAAGAACACCTTTCCTCTGGGTGGATCTTTGTCTTGACTCTCATGGCTTGTTCTTGGCCTTGCAGCTCTTCTGATGTCTGTGGTGGAGTATCCATTGGCCTGTAGAGCCCAGTTTAGGTGGTTGAGTTCACCTTGGAGGAGGTGAGGTTCGCAGATTCTTTGTGCACGGTCTGTCAGGGCTTTGATTGTGCTCTTTTTTTGACTTGGGTGATGGTTGGAGTTTTTATGAAGGTATCTATCTGTGTGTGTAGGTTTTCTGTAAACTGTGTGGCCCAATTGTTGATTGGGTTTGCGGATGACCAGAACATCTAGAAATGGCAGTTTTCCTTCCTTTTCTTTTTCCATGGTGAATTGGATGTTTGGGTGGATGCTGTTGAGATGGTCCAGGAACTTGCTGAGTTCTTCCTCTCCATGGCTCCAAATTGTGAAGGTGTCATCTACATATCTGAACCAAACAGTTGGCTTTTTTGGTGCTGTTTCTAGGGCCTGTTTTTCAAAGTATTCCATATAGAAATTTGCTACTACTGGGCTGAGAGGGCTAAGATAAAACCAGCTGAAGGTGCATCTTTCTGAAGGTTACCTGTGGCCAATCGTGTTGTTTTGTTGCTTGCTTGAGGGATTGCAAAAGTGCTTCTAATTTTTTTTATTTTACAAAAATTACAGAACAGCAGAGGCATGGGAGGTTATATGGTTATGCAAAAAGATGACCACAGGACCATGTATTGGCAAATTGGTGCAGTTGTCTCAATGCAGAAAGCTGTGCTTATCCCCATATGTTTCTGCTCTCTGTGATCTTGCAACTGTTGTGGAACAGCAGCTTCATGTAATAAATTCCTAGGACTCTGAGATGCAATGATTCAAATCCATGCCTAATCATGGAAAGTGTGACTAAGGGCAAGTCACACCTTCTCAGCAAGAAAAGAAAGCCAAAGCAAAAAACAAACAAAAACAAAAAAAACCCTCTGAATAAATTTCGCCAAGAAAATGCCATGATAGTTTCACCTTGGGATTGCTATGACTTAGAAATGACTTCAAAGCACACAACAGCAACAACAATCTGTCTGTCCCACTAAGCAGAATAAATTCTGCCAATGAAAAAAATAGGAACATTTGCATGAGAGCATCATCAATATAGCATACCAAATTTAACTATGTGTGACACTGAATGTTGGTTTCCTTATTATTATTATTATTATTATTAAACTTTATTTGTACCCCGCTAGCATCTCCCGAAGGCCTCGATGCGGCTTACAAAGGCCAAGGCCTCAACACACAATATAACAATACAAAACAAAAAGCAAATTAAAAAGAATTAAAACAGTATAAACAACAAGCAATAACAATACGCTAAAACACAATAGAACTGGGCCGGGCCAGAGTAATGGGTACAAGATTAAAAGTGCTGATGTGACAGGTGATATATAAGGCTTATAGGGCAAGTGCAGAGTGCGATATGCGATCTTAATTCTAATAAAGTGCTTATGGGACTTGGTATTGGAGATTTCCTATTAATCTGGGAAGGCACATTGGAACAGCCAGGTCTTCAAGTTCTTTCTGAAGACTGCCAATGTAGGGGCCTGTCTGAGATCCTTGGGGAGGGTGTTCCAGAGTCGGGGGGCCACCACAGAGAAGGCCCTGTCTCGTGTCCCCACCAACCGTGCTTGCGATGCAGGCGGGATCACGAGCAGGGCCTCTCCAGATGACCGAAGTGAACGCGTGGGTTCGTAGACGGAGATGCGGTCACGGAGGTAGGATGGTCCCAAACCGTTGAGGGCTTTGTAGGTAAGCACCTGCACCTTAAATTGGGCTCGGAAAATAAATGGCAGCCAGTGGAGCTCCTTGAACAGGAGGGTTGACCTCTCTCTGTAAGGGGTCCCAGTTAACATCCTGCCTGCCGCTCGTTGGACCAGTTGGAACTTCCAAGCCGTTTTCAAGGGCAGCCCCACGTAGAGCGCATTACAGTAGTCCAGTCTGGAGGTGACCAAGGCATGGACCACCCTGGCCAGATCAGCCTTCACGAGGTACGGTCGCAGTTGGCGCACGAGTCTCAATTGTGCGAAGGCCCTCCCAGACACCGGCGACGCCTGGGCCTCGAGCGTAAGCGATGAATCCAAGAGGACTCCCAAACTGCGGACCTGTGGCTTCAGGGGGAGTGTAACCCCGTCCAGCACAGGTTGCCACCCTATACCCCGGTCAGGTTTACGATCGACCAGGAGGACCTCTGTCTTGTCGGGATTGATCTTCAGCTTGTTCCTCCTCATACAGATAGACACAGCGGCCAGGCACTCGTCCAGCACCCGAGAGGCCTCCTTGGAATTAGGTGGGAAGGAGTAGTAGAGTTGTGCGTCATCTGCATAGAGGTGACACCCAACTCCAAAACTCCGGATGACCTCTCCCAGCGGTTTCATGTAGATGTTAAAGAGCATCTTTCTTAGGAGCCCCCGTGGCCTAGGGGATAAAAGCCTCGTAACTTGAAGGTTGGGTTGCTGACCTGAAAGCTGCCAGGTTCGAATCCCACCGGGGGAGAGCGCGGATGAGCTCCCTCTATCAGCTCCAGCTCCATGCAGGGACATGAGAGAAGCCTCCCACAAGGATGGTAAAAACATCAAAACATCCGGGCGTCCCCTGGCCAACGTCCTTGCAGACGACCAATTCTTTCACTCCAGAAGCAACTCCGGTTGCTCCTGACACGAAAAAAAAAACATCTTTCTTTTTTAAAAAAAGCCAACAAATACATAGCCTTGTCTTATACAAATCATTTGACTATACTCCCTTTCACACTTGCCATCTCGTGGTTGAATTAATCAATGTTTATGAGCTCAATAATTCACATGCAGGTGCTGGTGAAGACATGCAGTAGGCTGCTGAGAAATACACTTTGGTGTGATTTATGGCACAATAACTTATGCATTGTCAGGTCTCATTGTTTAACCCCATAAAAATGCCATTAGTAAAAATAGTTTCACATTTTATCCCCTTATTTGTTCTTTGACAGAAGTCCCATTCAACCGTGTCAAAGAAAAAGATTCATGGGAGAGGGCAGAAGATGCAGCCAATACAATGGCTGGGGGAACCTAATGCTAAACCAAATGCTTAGGTCCCCACATATCTTCTCAGCAATGAACCAGATCTTCAGACTAGTATTTTACATAGAGAATGTCCCTACCCATAATTCTGACCAATATCTGCCTTTGTCTGTAACACTCACAGAGATATTTGAGGATAATTTCTCATATTGGAAAATATTACATTGTGGTTTGTCTGCCTCGTGCAATAAAGTCCTTAGAACTAGCTATTAAAATGTATATTAGAGGAACTGAATTATGTTTTATTAGGAGACTGAAAGTTTGACTATATATCCCTTTATTGCAATGCATGAGGATGCCATACACCTTGCCAGGCATTAAAGTATTTCTTAGTGTTGATGGCTGGATTTCAGTTGGTGTTGATCTACTCTCTTCACAAAGTCTAATCTCTATTGACTTTTGGCTGACCTTTTGTGAAATAGTTGTCATGCTGATCTTGCTTACCTAAGAAGTAACGTCTCTGTAAGTGCTGAGCTACTCAGGTTGTGCAAAGTCTCAACTAGCATTTTGAGTATTTCTGGCAAGTCTTAACAGACTTCCTTTGGGCTGACATAAGGTACTTACCAAGATCTACCTCTCCACAAGAAGATCAGTGACAATCCTGGGAGCCTCCTGACTCTGCTCCTCCTTTAGCTAGTGTCACTGCCAATGCACCCAATCTCTCAAAGCATACAAACAGTTAAAGGAGTGGGGAGATAAAGCACCTTTACTGTCATCAAATCTCATCTGAACTGCAATGTCCAGTTCTAAGCATCACCGTTCATGGAGAATATTGAGAAACTGGAATGTGTCTAAGCTAAAAAAAGATTATCAAAGTTGTGGAAGACCAGGCATTTCTTCTTTTTCTTCAGCATTTGTCCCACTTGATGGCAGGTCCACTTCCCTGGCAACAAATGGCATTTGTTGGTGCCATTTCACCCAGTCGTGCACCTGATCAAGGTGCATGCCAGCAGTCTTCAGATCATTATGCAATAGATAGATTTTTGATTTCAGGTGATCGGGCATCTTCTTGTCACAGAGTACACCTGCTACCGAGTGCCATTTCATCCAAGCTGCGTTAATCCATGTGGTGACTTCATCAAAAAGGTTGCCATCTGAAGTTGTCCTCAATTGGAGATACAGTAGAGTCTCACTTATCCAAGCCTCGCTGATCCAAGCCTCTGGATAATCCAAGCCATTTTTCTAATCAATGTTTCAATTTATCGTGATAATTTGGTGCTAAATTCGTAAATACAGTAATTACAACATAACATTACTGCGTATTGAACTACTTTTTCTGTCAAATTTGTTGTATAACATGATGTTTTGGTGCTTAATTTGTAAAATCATCACCTAATTTGATGTTTAATAGACTTTTCCTTAATCCCTCCTCATTATCCAAGATATTCGCTTATCCAAGCATCTGCTGGCCCGTTTAGCTTGGATAAGTGAGACTCTACTGTACATGAAGGTGTCATGGAACCCAGTTACAGGGCTGAATTACCAAGCCCTGGACTGGGAGTCATAACATAAACAATCCTAGAAGCACCTGGCAGAAGAAGATAGAATATGCCTGGGAACTTGGGGTTGAAAATATAAACAATTATAATTGGTCTAGTGTGTGAAAATGGTAGTAATGTGAGATTGGGGGTGGGGATTGATGATGATATTTACGTGTGGTGTTACGTAGCATCAGAGGTGATAAAAATGATTGTATGTAAACATTAGGTCATTCTTGACTTTTCCAAAGTCGTGTATTCTTCAATAAAGATTGGATTTGAGAGCAGCTATCTCTGATCTGCGTTCAGACTGATCCTTTGAAGTGAGCAGGACAATTAAGTCAAGAAACCCGTTCTCACCCTCCTGCGAATTCGCAGTGAAGTGATAATGAGTGGAGAAGGAGATCAAAGCCCTGACGGAGCAGAGAGGCCTTTGCTAGGGGCTCGGCCGTTGGCGGAAGAAACGTTGCAAGCCATAGCTTCCTCTACGGGGTACCCCAAGCCGGACGGCGTGACCCAGAGGATTCCCAGAGGAGGAAGAGGCGTTCCGGCGGCGGCAGAAACCAGTTGGGGATCTGGAGGAAGCATGCCGGAGACCGTGGCCCTGCGGTTATCCATCCTGGAAACGAATTTATCCAGGCTGTCGGAAACCGTGGGGAGGTTGGTGCCACTGTTGGAAGAAAATCTCCAGAAGGAACCCACCCGATATGGCACCGAGACAGAGCCACGTAAGGAAGGAGTTTGGAGCCAAAGGGGCCAACGCGCCTCAACGCAGAGCCCCATGGCGGCGAGGAGCGAGGGGGATGAAGAATACTGGCAGGAACTGGAGTTCCGGGACAGAATGGCGCGCGAGGTGGAGCACCAGCACGCTCGGGGAACTCTGAGACCACCGACTCCAATAGAACTTCCTATCCAGCTTCCAACCCCCCGAATGGGCGTCGGGGTGGAAAGACCCCTGGGGCCAGGAATTGGGTCCAGTGGATTAGCAGATGAAGGCGGAGAGGAGCCGGAGACCCAGGAAGGGGAGGAGAATATGCCGTACGGCGAGGAAAGGCGAGATGCGGGGGCTACAGCGAGGCCCGAATTCGGGTGGGTGGAAGGACCGACAGCAGCGGCAGAATTTCGGGAGCCGCGCAGGACGACCGCCGGAGTGGGGCGCGGCGTGTTAAAAGGAGCCGTCCAAGGAAACCCGATGCAACCCTTCCCCATGCCCCCCAGACAGCAGCAGCGGGCCGTAGAATGGATGCAAAGGAGGGAAGATCTCAAACTGGAATACGGAGGGGAATCATCTGAACTGAACTTTTTCCTCATTAGCGTCAGAGGATATATAGAAGACAATGCACACACATTCCCCTCCGAAGCAAGCATGGTTCGGGCCATCGGCAACACGCTAAAGAGAGGAGCGGCCAGCTGGTATGTACAACTACATGCCAGAAGCGACCCGTGCCTAAGGTCAGTGCCCCGCTTCCTCGCCGCACTGGAAAACCGGTTCCGAGACCGGCTAGAGCAATTGAGGGCTCGAGACCAGCTTAAAGGAATAAAGCAGAGGGACAAAACGGTGCCCGAGTACGCAGAGGAATTCCTCCATCTCGCAGAAAAGGTACCAGAGTGGTCTGAAGTGACCAAAGTGGAAATATTCAAGGAGGGACTACGCCCCGAGGTTTTTAGTTGGGCGGCACATAGAGACGACCCAGAAACACTACGGGGCTGGATACAACTAGCGGGGCGCGTTGAATCCACCCTAGCCCAAGTGAAGCGTTTCAGGGGCGGCGGCGGCCAGCAAAGACCGACGGCGAGAGGTCGAGGAGAAACGAGGAAGCAGGAAAGGCCCGGAGCAAGGCCGGGGATCCCCTTCAAAGGAGATGACAACAAACCCAAACCGGGATGCTTTGTATGTGGAAAGACGGGCCATCGAGCAGCGGAATGTTGGGCCCGGAAGGGGGAGCCGCCAAAACCCTCAAAGCCCAAGCCAGCAGTCGGGAGGCGAGCGGAGGAGGAGATGCGAGCCCCAGAATCTCCGGAAAGGCTGGTGAGTCGAGACAAACGCATGCTAGTAGTGCCGATCTGCCTATCGGGGCTAGAGAATCGGGCCACCTGCAGGGCATTCGTGGATTGCGGTTGTTCTAGGAACATTATAACTCCGGAACTAGCAGAAGCACTGAAATGCCAGCAGACATTTCTTGACTCCCCAATTGCATTTTCGCAGCTAGATGGATCAGTTGCTGCTGGGGAAGTATCTACAAAGGAAATGCAAGGGGTCCCATGTAAAATAGGCAAATGGGAAGGAAGAATATCCTTTGTGATAGCCCCTATTGCCACATACCACGTAATACTAGGGATACCGTGGCTTGAACAGGCAAACCCTGAAGTAGATTGGAGAGGGAAGAGCCTGGCATTTAAAGAACAACAGACGCGATGGGAGATAAGCAGATTAGCAGGAGAGGAGGACGAGGGAGATGAAGCAGGCGAAATAGACCCACAGCTATTGCCGCCGGAATACAGAGACTTTGTGGATGTTTTCAATCAGAAAGAGGCGAGTAAATTACCCCCCAAGAGGAATGTAGAAGTAGAAATTGAAATAACCCCAGGAGCAACCTTACCGAAACCAAAAGTATATCCCATGTCTGTTCAGGAGAAGGAGGAATTGAGGAAATATATTGATAAGAACCTGGCCCGAGGCTTTATTAAGCCATCCAATTCTCCTCTAGGAGCCCCAGTGTTATTTAGAAGAAAGAAAGACAACTCCCTAAGACTGTGTATCGACTATAGAAATTTAAATGCAATTACTAAGGACAATAAATACCCTATGCCATTAGTAAAGGATTTAATTACCGTATTGAAGAAGGGGAGTATATTTACTAAACTGGATTTAATTGAAGCGTATCATAAATTAAGGATTAAACCTGAGGATACTTGGAAAACTGCATTTTCCTGCGCATTCGGCCATTTTGAATATAAAATTTTGCCATTTGGATTAAAAAACGGCGGCAGTTGCTTTATGCAGCTTATAAATGAAATACTGCACCCATTATTATATCGAGGGGTATTCATATTTCTTGATGATATCTTGATTGTAACTGAAGATAAAGAAAAGCACGTGGAATTGGTGCGGGAAGTTTTACAGAGACTAAGGGAAGCAAAGCTGTATGCAAAATTATCCAAGTGTGAATTTAATAAAACTCAAATTGACTTTCTGGGATATCGGATATCTCCAGAAGGATTAGCTATGGACCCGTCTAAAGTATCAGACCTAAAAGAATGGGGAGTACCTCAAACAAGGAGGCAATTGCAATCATTTCTGGGGTTTGCAAATTTTTATAGATCCTTTATAAAAGGCTTCGCACAAATAACCGCACCCCTTACTGAACTTTTAAAAACAAAAGGAAAAGGTGAGACAGCAAAAGTGAAAGCTCCTGGCGCCAAACTGAGTTGGACGCCGGAATGCCAAAAGGCATTTGAAACCCTAAAAGGATGCTTCACAGAAGAACCCATCCTAAAACACCCCGATATCAAAAGCCCTTTCATAATCCATTGCGATGCTTCAGATTGTGCATACGGGGCAGTACTATTGCAAAAGGATCAAAATGGGAACTTAAAACCTTGTGGATATTTGTCCCGGAAGTTCAGTGAAACTGAAAAATGCTGGCCCATATGGGAAAAAGAGGCATTAGCAATATTAAAAGCCTTAGAATGCTGGCGACACTTCCTCGAAGGGAGCGGAATCCCATTTGAAATTTGGTCCGACCATAAGAATCTCCAGTATTTAAAATCTCCTCGAAAATTGTCCCCCAAACAAATTAGATGGGCGCAATACTTCAGCAGGTTCGATTTCCAATTAAAGTTTTTCCAAGGGAAGCAAAATGTCTTGGCAGATGCTCTTTCACGCATGCCTCAACACGAAGGCCTGGCCGCAGCAAAAGAGGGAACAATATTCTCTGATAAACAATGGGGTTTAGCGGTCAGGACAAGAGCGCAAACACAAAAAGAGAACACTGCTATTATTGAACTCGACGGGGAAAATAATTGGGGAAAAGAACTGAAACAGTCTTATGAGGGAGATCAGTGGATCACATCCAATTCGGAAAAGGGGGAGCAGAAGAGGGGATTTTGGTTCGTGAACAAAAAACTGTATATCCCAGCAATATTAAGGATTAAGATTTTGGAGCGTTTTCACAATAACCAGAGCGCTGGTCATACAGGAATCACAAAAACAACAAAGGCAATAGCAAAACATTGTTGGTGGCCAGGAATGAGGAAGGACATAAAGAATCATGTTGTTCAATGTGATGATTGTGCCAGAAATAAATCAAGAGGAGGGAAGCCAATGGGATTATTACAAACAGTAGTGGAACCTACCAGACCTTGGGAATGTGTAGCTATGGACTTTGTAGGGGAACTGCCGGTCAGCAAAGGACATCGTTATATTTGGACAGTATTAGATTTATTTTCTAAACAGGCCCACTTTATACCACTGACGAAATTACCATCGGCAGAGAAACTAGCTGAATTATACATAAATCATATTTACAAACTTCATGGATGTCCCAGTAGGGTGGTCAGTGACAGAGGAGTTCAATTCACAGCAAAATTTTGGGAAATTTTTTTGGAAATGCTGGGAGCAGAAAGGAGTCTAAGTTCTGCTTTTCACCCCATGACAAACGGAGCAGTGGAACGTACTCAGCAGACACTTGGGCAGTTCCTTCGAATGTATTCTAATATAAGACAAAATGACTGGTCTAAGTGGTTGGCTTTTGCAGAACTAGCTTTTAATTCGACTATACATTCAGCAACAAATAAAACTCCCTTTGAAATAGTTTACGGGTATGAAATACAACCTCTGCCCCAGTTGCCAAAATGGACAGAGAATGAGGAAACAGGGGCAGGGAAATGGAAAAATCAAATGCTAGAATGCTGGGGTCAAGTGACTGCATCCTTAAAGGAAGCACACAAAAAGTATAAAACATTCGCAGACAGAAAAAGGGTGGAAGGCGATAAATTGGAGAAAGGAGATCTAGTATGGTTAAGTACCCAAAACATCAAATTGGGGCTACCTTCAAAAAAATTGGGCCCTAAATATATTGGACCATTCAGAATACAGAGTGTTATCAACGAGGTGACTTTCCAGTTGGCGTTGCCAAAAAGTTTGGGGAAAATACCATCGAAGTATTCCATCGAAGCTTACTGAAAAAGTATAGGGGTACTTTGGACAAAATGGACACATAGAATTATTGTTTGGTTTGTTTCAGATTTGTGATGAAAGAAGAACCGAAGAGGAGGACGAAGAAAAGGAGGGCACCATGTCATGGAACCCAGTTACAGGGCTGAATTACCAAGCCCTGGACTGGGAGTCATAACATAAACAATCCTAGAAGCACCTGGCAGAAGAAGATAGAATATGCCTGGGAACTTGGGGTTGAAAATATAAACAATTATAATTGGTCTAGTGTGTGAAAATGGTAGTAATGTGAGATTGGGGGTGGGGATTGATGATGATATTTACGTGTGGTGTTACGTAGCATCAGAGGTGATAAAAATGATTGTATGTAAACATTAGGTCATTCTTGACTTTTCCAAAGTCGTGTATTCTTCAATAAAGATTGGATTTGAGAGCAGCTATCTCTGATCTGCGTTCAGACTGATCCTTTGAAGTGAGCAGGACATGAAGGTGTTGACTTTTGGGATATCTACCCCGTCTGCTCGGATGGTACCAGTCTCCTCTTCATTGGTCATCAGGTACTCCACCTTTTTAATGTTGAGGTGAGTCTGTTCCTACATGTTGATGCCACTGGAGACTTCCCAACAATGGTCAGGGTGAGCTGAATGCAGACACTCGGCGACAGGCCTATTTAAGTGACGGGTCGGCCAATGGAGGACCTTCAATGTCACGTCACATGGTTATTGCCCATGGATCCCCTATAAAGACTACAATGCCCGTGGATTTACAGGAACCAATGTCCTCTCATAAAGCCTGGTGATAGTGGAAAGTATGTGAGGGTCCCTGATTCAAGGATGGAATTAGGGGCAACGAAGCTAGCCCATGCAGTCATGCCGGCCACATGACCTTGGAGGTGTCTACGGACAACGCCGGGTCTTCGGCTTAGAAATGGAGATGAGCACCAACCCCCAGAGTCGGACATGACTGGACTTAATGTCAGGGGAAACCTTTACCTTTACCTTAAGCTAACCCAAAAATGTCACAACTGTCAAGATTCAAGTTGCGACACTGAATGTGGGCACTATGAAGGATCATTTGTTTGAGGTGGTAGCAGTACTTGAACATCATTAAATTGATCTTGTGGAAAACCAGCCAGATTAGGAAATTCTTAGGGTTTGTTTAGATTGTAAAAAGAAAGACTATGAGTTGACATGATAGCCATCTTTAGATATCTGGAAAAAAAATTGGATCTTACTTTGACATTGTGATAGTTTGGACTCTCGCTCATTCAAGATTTGCATTATTAAAGGCAAAAAAAATATAATGATCTACTAAAGTAGTGATATTTCTTAGTTTTAAATGTAAAAAATTACCCAAAATTATCAAGTGGTTGCATTATGGCAGAGCACCAGAGACTTACTGCTGATTAGACCGCCCACAGGACAACTCATTTGCCCACGTTATAAATTTGATTCATACAGGTGATTCTGACAATTCTTATCCCATGTGTTTTTGTACTTTGAAACTGAATATATTATCCCTGTTCATGAGTCCAGAAGACAATCTCAGACAGTCTTCTTCCTTTTTTGGGGGGGGGGGGGGGACTGTTTATGATGTTTGACTACTGAATTGTGATGGGTGCAGACAGGAAGTCCCCTTGTGTTGTGGGATGGGCTCTGTCACCTTTCATTGCCTCAATTGCTCAGAACTGTTTTAAAATGTGGGAGGGCCAGAGGGAAGGTGGAGACAGGATACTCAAACAGGCATTAATGGCTTCTTGGCCCAGGATCCCCAAATCTGGAGTCAGTACTTGAAAAGCAATACTTCAGTGAGAGTAACCTTGTACTTTCCATATGATTTGAGGTACACTCTCACCAGCCTTGACTGGTGACACTAGGCTGGCTGTGGCTGCTAGGAGCTGAATGTATAACAAATGGAGGTCACCACTTATTGCTGCTATTGTAAACCGAAATCTAGCTGGTGTAAGGCATTTTAAAACACAGTGATTTCCTGGAACAACATGTGTGAAAAGACAAAGTATTCCTACTGCCTTTCCACTTCCTGTAGTTTTTCTCAAGTCATAAATTGTTGCCAAAAGGAAGGAAGTAGAGGATAAAAACACTGGCCTAGTTTGCATTTCTTTCCCCACTCTTTTTCTTTGAAGAAAGAAAAGATTTTCTTCAGTTACTAATTCTGCCCAGGCTCTCCTCTGAGCAGAAACCCAACTGTATCCCTATTAAATTATATAGAGCGAGTCCAGTCCTTGGCTGTCACCGGGACCCATCAGTCCTAATTTATCGCCCCAGGAAACACAGTACAATTATGGTAATAAATAATAATAGGATTCAGTACATGACAACATGACTGATGGAGCCTCTCCGAACTCATTTACATTGCTTTGTGTTGCAATCACCCTGCCTCTAATGTGATGCCAGGCAAATGAGCCTTTTGAATATTGTGCAATCTATTGCTAGTCAACTGGCACAAAACTCACTCAATAAATCTTGTTCAAACACATGCCTTTAATGACAGGTAAATCAACAATGAAGTAATTGTATTTAATGCAGTGAAAGGCTGGACAAAAACAGTGACCTCAAAGTGACTTTTTGTAAAATGATATGATCTGCTGCACGGGGTGTATCTTGGGGTTTTTTTCCTTCCTTTTAAAGTGGGAACTCCTTGCTCAGATGCACACCACAGAACTAATGAAAGTGTTCCCTTCGTATCCTTTGATTTAGTGCTTGACCTCACTAGCAACTGGTGACCCTCGATGAGTTGGTTTAGACCACATAGCTCTTAATGTGGAGTAGACCCTGGACTGCATTTGACTTTCAACCAATTAAACCATATATTATAAAGTATGATCGAAGCATGTGTGTTCCTTAACTCTCCTCCCTCCTTCTTGCCTCCTCATCTCATCCATTTAAAGCAAAAAGGGAAGAAATTTATTTGTTTATAGAGGAAAAGACCCCTGACTGGTTTCTCCACTGATGTAATATAAATAAAGGCTGCTGGTGGGGGGCAGATCTGATCAAAGCCAGGTCACTGAGCAGGCAGGTTTTAATCCCTCTTCTCCTTCACAGTATTCCTTAAATTGTTCTTTAAACTTCAAACTAAGTGAGGGGAACAGGGATTAAATCCTACTTTGATCAGATCAGCCCTCTTCCCGCTTGCTGCATTTATTCCCTAATGTAGAAACCCATTTTTCCTACAGTAGAAAAACCACAAAGCTTTGGAAATTTTAGTTTAATGTTGTTTGATAATTCCGTATACCATGGTTACGTATACGTCAGTTTGCCTTAGATTTATTACACAGCCTTTTGTATTTCTGGCTGGATAATTCAAATTAAAGAAAAGAGATTCCACTTGAAAATTAGGAAGAACCTACTGATAGTAAGAGCTGTTTGCCAGCAGAAAAGATGCCTCTGAGGCTCTTTCTACACTGCCATATAAAATCCAGATTATCTGCTTTGAACTTGATTATATGGCAGTATAGACTTATACGGTATAATCAAGCTCAAAGCAGATAATGTGGATTATCTGATTTGATAATCTGGACTCTATGGTAGTATAGAAGGGCCCTGAGTCTTCTTTCAAAGGGATCGGAATGGATGGTCTTATGGTCTTCCAACTCTAAGGTTCTGTGGTTGGAATGGAAATTCTGATATCTGGACTTCACAAGCTTAGAAAAATAATTTATAGGAGTCTTGGGTCACCCGCTCATTCTTGGCTGTCTCTATATTCTTAAATACCAGCCCTTGTTTCTCAGCTCTATCCTTCTTTCTTTCCCAAGTATGGCATTGGTGGAAATATCTGAGAGGTCAGTGTGAAACCAGTAAGGTCTGACTATCTCCCACAGCTCTTGTAGTTGATGGCTCCCATATGATGTAAATTGATTAGTGGAATGGCTAGAGGCAGCAGAGAAGAATAATTAAGAAAGGAGGAGAATAGAACAACAACATCCTTCAATTTTCGAAAATTGTTACCAGTTGTGTGCATCACAGAGCTTGCTCATCCATGCTGACAATGTCAGACCAAGTTCACACAGTTTTCCCATTTGGACTAGGCACCAGGCCTTTGGGATTCTAATTACAAATATATCTTCAGTGTTGATTGTGGTTCTTTTTCTCTGAGTTCTGTGTTGTATCTATATCTTTCTTAGGAGCATGACAGATATTTGGCACCAGGGCATTCCCCAGCAGGAACACCAGACATCCGTCACCAGGTGCAGAATCTTATTATAGACCGCGGTGCTGCTAGTGGATTCAGTATGGGGTGGGGAACGTTTTTGGCTTAGTTTGCATGGTCGACTGCAGTTTGTTAAAGTTGGCTTGAGTGTCAAAATTTAAAACAGGCCTTGGCTTCAGAGTCACATTTGCAGCGAGAGGCTTCTTGGAGTTCTGTGCAGGGGAAGCGTTCCTCTTTGAAGGTGCCAAGCCCTGAAACCTCTGAAATGATGACAGACTGGTCTGAAATTGAACCCTGAAGGATGGTTAAGAGATGTGTGTGTCTGAATTCTTCACCCAGTCCAAAAGCCACCAAGGAGAAGGAGGCTGCAATTTGTGATCTGAGCCATTTAGAGTTGCTAAATGTCATTTGGATCATGGAAATATGATCCACAAATGGAAATAAAGTCATTGGTGACATCTAGTTAGGTTGCAAGGCCATACGCAAAAAAAATGAAGACGTTAATGGACTGGAAGTTTCAACCGCCAGGTAAAAAGTCTTGAAGCAGCAGGTGGGTTGGGTATAAAGAGAGCAAGCTCAGAAATGTATGGTTGGATGAAATTGGTTGTAGTACATATTGCTTTTGAGAAGCAGTGCAGTGACCCCAAAATGTTTACTTGGTCTTTAATAATCATGACATTTAAAAATGTGAAGGGGAGTATAGTGGGCCTATGACGATCACTCAGAGCAATAGCAGACTGAGCTTTTGAGAAAAGACTTACTTCCATGCCTACTTCATTTGAAATCTCTCATGGATTTTAGACATCCATTAAAATATTTTACTAAAAATACATTTTCTTAATGGATTTTTTTTCATGGTGTTTACTATGTTTTTTTTTGCTGCTGCTTGTAAACTTGTTTTATGCTGTTGTTATCTGTGCTTAATCTCTTTTTGTTGCTTCAATGCCTTAGGTTTATTTTTAATTTTGGTTACACTACTGTTTATATGTGTACTGTTGCTTTTATTATGTTGTTAAATCTCAGAAAAAGAAATTGAGATGCAAAACTCTTTTTTAAAAACTCTACAAACCTGTAATGTTTTAAAAGCTTACACTAGAAAAATCTTTATTTGAATGCTCATAAGCACACCTGAAAGAGCACTACTTGCTCAAAGTATTTTGCTTTCCCAAAAGACATTCCAGATCTAGAGATAACCTAACACAATTTAAGATTACCCCATGTTGAATCACTATAGGAAACTATCAGATATGCCATGTGACGACGGCAGTTCTGCAAATGTCAAAAATATAGATCTGAATTAGAACTAACCATCAACCACCAGAAAGAAAGGTTCCAGATGTTTTCCCCCATTTCTGAGCTAATTTCCAAAACTCTATGTATATGTATGTGTGATACTGTAAAAGTAATAGTCAGAAATTCAGTTTGGTTGTGAAATAGAACTATGTATATCCCATCTGTCCTTATTTAATACAGACAGGAACATATTTTCTCAGTTTTGTCCTTCCTTTTGTTCCTGATATAATGGATTCAGGACTTGGAAGGTTTAGCAAGGACTATGACACCACTTTGCACTCTCCTCAGAGTTTAACTTTGTTTGCCCAGTAGCAGAAGGGAGAAATGGACTTTTTCAGCAAAAGTTTAATTTTACAACCAACCCTGTTGTAATCCATTGTATTTTGCAGGGGTTAAGGATCGTATCCCATGGACTGAGAGCTCAGTTTTCATGTGCTCCAGAAATGGAGTCTCACGGAAGCCACCAGATGATGTGAGGGCACTTCTGGTGGGACTCCGTGGGACTCTGTTTCCACAGCCCAGAATGCTTCTTCAGGAGTCAGGTACTACCCAACTCCAAACTGAGGAAAGCAGGGGAAAGTGAGAGAAAGATGGAGCTCAATGGGGAAAGAACGTGGGATGGCTAAGCATCCCAGAAGACAGACTTTGACAGGGGAGAATGGAGTAGGACATTTTCCCCTGCTTTCCCCTGTGCCTGTGGGATGAGGTCCTTAGACTCAACTGAGCAAGATTCATTAGCTTTACCTTCCACACTACAGGGTTATAGTGTTATGACTTGCAGGATCCCACAGTTGTATCCCACAAAATCCTGGAATTTGTAGTAGAGTGAAGCACTAGAGCTCTCTGGCTGAGAATCCTATAAACATCTTCCAACTGCAAATTCCACTTTTTCATAGACACCATGAATGTTAAAGAGGAATCATTTAAAACTATATCAGATCTTTTACCCTATCACATGCCTAATCGCAATTTTTGAAATGGTTAGTAAGGAAATAATTCTCCAATCTTTATCACTTTTTTTCTGGGCAAAAAAAATGGTACTGTTCTATTATCGAGGCGGACTCCAAAAAGGGGCCTAGACAGAGAAGAATAGTGCATTTTATTTTTTTTTGGGGGGGGGGGGGGGAGAGAGAGAGTCGAAGGAGGAAAACCACTTTCCCTATTTTCACTGGTTATCCCCCCCCCCCCCCCACCTTTCCCATATATTGAACGATGGTTGTTTTGATGACAGCAACATGGGTGTGGGGAATAACAGGAAAACAGGGACAAATTATATAACTCCTTCAACCCCGTTCACCCCATAAAATGGACTATCCTTCTCTGTCTGTTGCCCCCTTATGGCTTCTGCCCAGATAGTAAAGGTAAAGGTTTCCCCTGACGTTAAGTCCAGTCATGTCTGACTCTGGGGGTTGCTGCTCATCTCCATTTCTAAGCTGAAGAGCCGGCGTTGTCCGTAGACACCTCCAAGGTCATATGGCCGGCATGATTGCATGGAGCGCCGTTACCTTCCCGCCGGAGCGGTACCTATTGATCTACTCATATTGGCACGTTTTCGAACTGCTAGGTTGGCAGAAGCTGGAGCAACAGCGGGCGCTCATTCCGCTCCCAGGATTTGAACCTCTTACCTTTCGGTCTGCAAGTTCAGCAGCTCAGTACTTTAACACACTTTGCCACCGGGGTTCCCTGCCCAGATAATGTACCCAAAAAAATAATAATGAAATGAGAGAACCTTTTTGTATAGAGTCAAATAGGTCATCTTACCTCTGTCAACAACCCCCCAATGAAGGCACACAACAATGAGAACTATGGTATGGCATGATGTCCAAATGAGGACACTGAGTCCAGGAAGGCATATTATTTGATTGATATTGTGTCTGATATTTGATTATTTGATTTTTTTCCCCAGCATCCATTTCTTTATTTCTTTCTTGTATTTGTACCTTTTCTGATATGATTTTTTTTTAAAAAAATGTGAAAAAACGTGCGTTATTAATTCTTTAACTTGTGGTAGAAACTACACCTTGCTCTGCTGAAATAGAAATCATGACCAATCATCCCATTTCCTGGCCCTTCATTCCAAGATGACAAAATCTAGAAGAGGAACAAAGCAGGGAGTAGATGGTTTAGCACTTCTAAACAAATGTTGGGGTCATGATCCAACCAGCTCAACATCAGAGGAAATTAGGTTGCTAGGATCCTGGGATTGTTTATTACTCTTCAGTTTTAATTAGCTGCAAGTAACATCACATCAGGTTCTGCCATGAACACTCAACCTGTCAGCATGGTTTTACTGACTCTGACAGATTAAATCAGAAACAAGAAAATCAACGTATCAATAATGGGACTTGACATTAAGAAAAACCTGGAAAGTTCTCAATTTCATTGTGTCTTAGATGTGCAAAACTTTGTGAGGCAGTGGACAGGCTAAAGAATTGTTTGGACTGATTATCCTGCTTGGTTCTCCATTATTTCTGCTTGCCTTTAGTTTTTATGTAGAGTTCATTTCAAAAATTTAAATGCCAAAGTTGAGAAAGACGCCTTCAGACATAGGTTGTTTTTGTCACCATACAAAGAGATGAATAACATTCTGTGGATCCATATCCCACCTGCTCCGGCAGAGAGAAATGGAGCCATATGATCAAAACTAGCTAATTCTATTTATTCGTTATATGAATTCTTTCATGTTAAAATAGAGCTAGGAAACCTAACCATAGGCAAAGAATATTGGGAATTGCAGTTTAGCAATAACTGGAGGAGCACACTTTGCCACAATTGCCTCCATTTTGAAGTGTAGTCCCAATACATTAACTAGGAGATAGGAATGGAAAAATATTCAAAAATATTTGAGTGTCAAGAAACCATGTTGAGAAGAATCAATTTGAGTTTGAGACATGCTGCTCAATCACATAGTCATTTCCAACTCTTTGTGACCGCATGGACCAGTCCACGCCAGAGCTCCCTGTCGACCGTCACTGCCCCCAGTTCCTTCAAGTTCATGCCAGTCACTTCAAGGATACCGTCCGTCCATCTCGCCCTTGGTCGGCCTCTCTTCCTTTTTCCTTCCATTATGATCTTTTCCAAGCTTTCTTGTCGTCTCATGATGTGGCCAAAATACTTCATCTTTGCCTCTTGTATCCTTCCCTCCAGTGAGCAGCCGGGCATTATTTCCTGGAGGATGGACCGGTGATCCAAGGCACTCTCAAGATTTTCCTCCAGCACCAGAGTTCAAAAGCGTCTATCTTCCTTCGCTCAGCCTTCCTTATGGTCCAGTTCTCGCATCCATAGGTTACTATGGGGAATACCATTGCTTTCAGTATGCAGACCTTCGTTGCCAGTGTGATGTCTCTGCTCTTCACTATTTTGTCAAGGTTGGCCATTGCTCTCCTCCCAAGAAGGAAATGTCTTCTGATTTCCTGGCTACAGTCTGCATCTCCGGTGATCTTTGCGCCTAGAAATATAAAGTCTGTCACTGCCTCCACGTTTTCTTCTTCTATTTGCCAGTTATCAATATGTGTGGATGCCATAATCTTGGTTTTCTTGATGGTTTAACTGCAGCCCAGCTTTTGTGCTTTCTTCTTCCACCCTGGTGATAAGGCTTCTCAGCAGTTATGTCCTCACTTTTGGACATAGGTGCTTTTTATATAAAATGGCAGTTTATGTTCAGCAAACAATACTTTCTGTTAAGAAATGCCATAAATCCAAAGCTGTGAATAATATTTCCAAGACATTCTCACAAGATAAATAAAAATTGCCAAATAACATATTGCTTCATTTGAGAAGAAATTTAATTCCTTGATCTTCTGGGTTATATGGTTGTATGGAAGGGCCCTAGAATGAAGCCAGGACAAAGACCACCGAAGCCCATCACATGATGCAGAGCTGTATTCAACAGGGCTCTGTCCTCGCTCCATCCTGGAAGTGTCCTAGGATGGAGCCAAAATAACATGGGAGGCCTCGCAGGGATCAGCAGAGGGGGAAGCAGAGCGGTGATGTTTCCCCCCATGTGATAGGAAAAGCAACAACACGGAACATGGGGTAACGGTTTTCCTCACTGCTCCACGGATTTGCCACACTGCTCGGAGAATCCCCCCATTGTCATCCATATTAGAGATCTCCATATGATGAGGTACTAAGACCAATGGTGCTTGCAGTCCAAAATGTGCCTCCATTTGCTTTTCTTTGATATATATATATATATAAATGGTCAATATTTTTATATCTTCAATGTCTGTGCAGAACAGGGAAATTCAGCAGGAGTTTAAGGTTTCTAGGCTGTATGGCCATGTTCCAGAAGTATTCTCTCCTGACGTTTTGCCCACATCTATGGCAGGCATCCTCAGAGGTTGTGAGGTGGCAGGCATCCTCACAACCTCTAAGGATGCCTGCCATAGATGTGGGCAAAACATCAGGAGAGAATACTTCTGGAACATGGCCATACAGCCTGGAAAACATACAACAACCCTGTGATCCTGGCCATGAAAGCCTTCAACAACACATTCAGCAGGAGTTGCTCTTCACACATCAAATGCTGAAATGTCTTCTTCATCCAAAAGACAAGAGGTGGTTCCAGTCAACACTCTGGCAAACATTGCTTTCTCTTGTAGAAGAAGTGGAGATACAATCCCCATCTTTCCCAAATAATCTGTGAATGTGCCACTCATGTTAACCCAAGATAAATTGGGAGCGAGGATAGGAAGTGAGCAGAGGAGTCCATGCATTCCTATGGATTTGGTGGAGCTCTTAAGATGTAGAAAGGCAATGGTGCACTTCAGACTGGGAGCCTCTTCACCTGGCGATTCATAACTGCTTCCACCTCACATGTATTCTTCTCCGCACTAGTCAATGACTGCATTTCCATCTAGGAAAGCCCTAGAAGCAAAGCTGACTGGCAGGAGGCAATTTCTGTTGCTTCCCTGCAGCCTCCAACCCTTCCCTCGCCTCCCCATGATGTTCTTTATAGGAGGAATAAACAAACAGCCATTAGCAATTTTCTCTCTCTCTCTCTTTCTCTTTGGTCTCTCTTGCTCTCAGGGCCATAAGCTGGATCCCCGAGAGGTGGCTTGTGGCATTTATTAGACCAAGTGGAAAACTGCTTGTTTCATCATAGAAAGCAGCTGGAGAGAGAATGCTTTGCAAAGGCATTCACCACTGACCTCCCGAGCATCTGCGGGATGCCAGGGCATTGCAGAGGGAGAGGATTTACCCCCTTCATTTCCTTTTCTTTCTTCTGTGCACTTCTTTCCCTCTCGCTCATTCCCTTCCTCCCCCCTTGGCTCCCCCCTCCTTTCCGCAGTGTCCTGACCTTGCAAGGCCTCAGTCTCCCCTATCCATCTCCGGGCATTCATTCTCTCCCGTGAACTCACGCTGGGAGATTAATTGCCGCCATCACCCCTAATCCATCACACTTCCCCAAGATTGTTTTGACATCTAGTTAATTTTTGGCTGATGATTTATCAAATTCTTATTACCGTGCTCTGAAAGGGGTCATTTATTGTGTTGATTCATGGTAATGATAAAAGGAGGAAGCTTTTTGAATTTTAACTACTAGCCTTTTGCCCAGCTTGGTTTAAAAACAGAGAGAGAAAGAAGAAGAGAAAACACAGAAAAGAGAATCAGTAATTCCTAAATGTTCTGGTGGGCGAATAGTCCTTCCCCCTTTTTTAAAAAACCTTCCTTATTTGTTTGAGGGAATTAATCTGAAAGAGGTTAATATATAGTAAGATGTATTTTTAGAATTCGGGTCTGGCCTGTGTTTCAATAGCATCCCCTAAGGCTCTTTAAACCTTTTATTACCCTATAATATTACCTAAATGTCTACTACTATTTTATTCATATAGAACTTAATAGGGAGTGATGTCAGTCATGTACCAGTGGAAATATGAAACACACCTCTTGGCCAAGCCATCGGGCAGTTCCAGTATTTACAAAGTACACAGAATTTTTTTAATTTTTTTTTAATTTGGTATGACTTTTATGTTATTTCCCCTGTCTCTATTCCTCCCGATTTTAATTTGTTTTTTCATTAAAAAAAAAGATAAGCCCAGATGGCTTATAGTATAGATGCATACTGTGATGCATGTTCATTTTTGTAAAAGATTTAAACATCTAATATGTTGACTTGGAAGGAGACACAATTGAATGTATTACAAGTATGAAAGTACATATACCTGAATCATCTACATTGTCTACATCAGATGGATATCAACTTACAATGAGACTGTCAATGAGAGACCTCCAAGCACACTTCTATGATCCTTATAAAGCAGTGGTTCTCAACCCGTGGGTCCCCAGATGTTTTAGCCTTCAGCTCCCAGAAATCCTAGCAGCTGGCAAACTGGCTGGGATTTCTGGGAGTTGTAGGGCAAAACACATGGGGACCCACAGGTTGAGAATCACTGTTCTAAAGCATCTGGAAGGAACAAAGTTGGGAAAGTACAGTCTGTAAG
This sequence comes from Anolis carolinensis, assembly GCF_035594765.1. NCBI lineage: Eukaryota > Metazoa > Chordata > Lepidosauria > Squamata > Anolidae > Anolis > Anolis carolinensis. Next base: position 13,106,024 of record NW_026943819.1, on the reverse strand, counting down.
ATTTCATTGGAATTGTTTTTGCATTGGGTTTGTTCTTTTGTTCTTGTTTATTTATTTATTTATTTATTTTTCGCAGTTGCTTTTTTGATTAAAACATGCCCCATGAGTGCTCAACATTTAATGCAAAACTCAATATACTCAGAACCTAGAGAAACTATTCCTTCCTCCTGTCTACCAAGAAGATCACTTTTCACTTTACTAGTTAGTGACCACTGTGCAACAGACAATGTAAGTTGTTTGATGCAAGTTTGCTCAGCTATGTATTACTTCTGGAATAACAAAGCAGTGAGTTTGTTTTGCCTTGTTGTGTTGAAACCAAAATATTCCCGAGTCATTCTTGAGAGGTGAATCAATTGTGTTTTGTTTATTCACTTGTTGAGACCATTTATCCATGCAATATCCTAAACTATCATCATCTTGCTTCAGACCTTTGTTGATTGGTAAAATTTCTTAATATATACCAATTTACATCACACTGAGCAATCTGTTACCATTATAGCAGGGTTGCCATAGTCTATACATGATGGACATGTATAAATATGCAAAAGAAAGTGATAGGGAGGAGGGAGAAAGCTTGTTTACTGTTTTTTGGACCAAATTCGGTTTTGGGACTTGCAGAGTAGATGCATTCTTATGAAAACCAAACTGGTTTTTTTTCCTCCCGAATCCCATTCGTCAGCTCTGCCCCACTTGAATCAAAGGACATTGATTCATTCGGTACCATGGGGTTCTGTTATATTTATGACATATGTTCAGATTTAGAACTGCCATCTATGCAGTGTCTTATTCTAGAACAGTGGTTTTCAAAGTGTGTGGAACCCTTGGAGCTCCACGGTTCCCCCCTCCTCCTCTTCCTCCTCCTCCTCCTCCTCCTCCTCCTCCTCCTCCTCCTCCTCCTCCTCCTCCTCCATTCTCCTCCTCCCCTTCAAGCTTTCCCTCCTCTTTCCTGCTCCTCCCCCCCCAACTTCCTTGCCCCCCCTCCAAAAAAACTTTTTTTCTTGCCTCTCTATTACTCCTATTGCTCCTATTACTTCTACTACTACTACTACTACTACTACTACTGCTACTACTACTATTATTATTCCAAAGGCTGGATGGCTATCTGTTAGGGGTGCCTTGCATCAAAAAATTTGTCAATGCCTGAGATATATACATTATATATAATATATAAACACTAGCGGTGCCCGCCACGCGTTGCTGTGGCAAAGTATGGTGGTATGGGAAATCAAGTATTGAGAAATTGGTGGTAGTTAAGGTAAAGGGTAAAGGTTTTCTCCTGACATTAAGTCCAGTTGTGTCTGAGTGTGTGGGTTGGTGATCATGTGTATTTGTAAGTTGAAGAGGTGGCATTGTTCGGAGAGTCCTTGGAGGTCATGTGGGTGGTATGACTATGGAGCGGCGTTAGTTTTGTGTCGGAGGAGTAGGTATTGATGTATTGATCTTTGGATGTTTTGGAACTGTTGGGTTGGGAGAAGGTGGGGTAATAGTGGGGGTTGACTCTGTTTTTCGAATTCAAACCTGCGACGTTTCATTGGAGAAGTTGAGTAGGTTAGTGGTTGAAGACGCTGCGTCATTAGGGGAGATTATTTCCTAAAGGTTGTGAATATACAATATTTGTGATTATTGGGGTTTTTTCTCTGTTGGAGGTAAGTATGAATGGTGTATAAGAGATGTTGTAGGTGTTGTGAATGGGTAGAGATGACGTTATTATCGGCATATTAAGTTGTATAAGAGATGTTGTTGGTGTTTTGAATGGGGATAGAGTACGTTATCATCGGTATATTAGAGTTGTATAAGAGATGTTGTAGGTTTTCTGAATGGGGATAGTACGTTATCATTGGTATATTACAGTTTTCTAATAGATGTTGTAGGTGTTGTGAATGGGTAGAGATGACATTATTATCGGTATATTAGAGTTGTATAAGAGATGTTGTAGGTGTTTTGAATGGGGATAGAGGACTTTATTATCGGGATATTGCAGTTGTGTAAGAGATGTAGGTTTTCTGAATGGGTATAGAGTACGTAATCATCGGTATATTAGAGTTGTATAAGAGATGTTGTAGGTTTTCTGAATGGGGATAGAGTACGTTATCATCGGTATATTAGAGTTGTATAAGAGATGTTGTAGGTGTTGTGAATGGGTAGAGATGACATTATTATCGGTATATTAGAGTTGTATAAGAGATGTTGTAGGTTTTCTGAATGGGGATAGAGTACGTTATCATCGGTATATTAGAGTTGTATAAGAGATGTTGTAGGTGTTGTGAATGGGTAGAGATGACATTATTATCGGTATATTAGAGTTGTATAAGAGATGTTGTAGGTGTGTTTTTGAATGTGGTGTGTTGTTAGAGTGAGTTTCCCTGGGGCATGGGTTTGAAACGGGATATGGTGTTGTTTGGGTTGGTGTCTCAGTGTAGATGGAGGGTAGAAGTTGATTCTAAGTGAAGATAATCCAGTTGAAATATGATATTGTGGATCTGGGTGGTTGTGGGTTGGAGTGGGTGGGTGCTGTTTGTATGAATGGAGGAGGAAGGAGAGAGTGGGAGGGAGGAAGTGGATGGTTGTGGTCTTGCTTTGAAAGGGTAGAGATGGGGGGGTATGGGTTGTAGTGGATGGCCCTTGTTTATAGGAATGGAGGGGTGGGTGGGAGGAAATGGATGGTTGTGGGTTGTATTGGGTGGGTTTTGTTTAGGTAAATAGAGGAAGAAGAGTGGGATGGGTTGGGTAGTGGAGTGTGTGGGATGGGCCTTGATTTTATGAGTGGAGGAGGAGGAAGAGGAGTGCAAGGGAAGAAATTGAGAGTTCGAAAGAGAAGAAGGGGGGCTAGGGAGTTGTTTTGGAGCTGAGGTCCAGGCTGTGAGGTGGGGGAGCGGCTTGCCCTTCCTTATTTCTCGGTGGAAGCGTTCTGTGGGCCCAAGGAGGCCTGGTGGTGCCTCAGGACGGAGGAGGAGGAGGAGGAGGAGGAGGGGGGTGGCGGGTAGGAGCAGCACCATGTTTCCCGGCAGTGGGAGCGGCGGCGGCGCTCTTTCCTCCTCCGGAGGGGAAGGGGAGGTGTTGGAAGAATCGGTGGCGGTGGGGAAGAGTTGGGGCGCTCAGGCGGCTTGGGGAGGGTTGGTCTGTCTCTGCCTCCTCGCTTTGTCTGGGGTTGGTTTCGCCTTCCGGCTAAGGGAACTGGCGGTGGGTTCTGTGCTGGCGCAGGCGCAGTTCGCCTGTTGCCGCTTTTTGCCTTTTTTCGGCCATGTGATTGTGTTTTTAATATAATGGTGTGGTATCATACTGGAGGCGGGGATGATGATTTCTGTGGTTAATTTGCAAGTTGGGGGGGTTTGGGGTTTAGTTGCTTTGTGCGTCGCCGCGACGCCAAAACTCTTTTATATATATAGATTTCTTGGGGTTCTGTGAGAAACTTTTGTTTCTAAAAGGGCTCAGCAGCTAAAATGGTTTAAGAACCCCTGGCTCTTGACATTTGTGCCACAAACACCTCTGTGTTTGATTGTTTTGTCAGTGATAGTCAGAATACTTTTCCTTGCCAATGCTTTTACCATAAGTAACAATGAGCAAGTTGTGTCAGCACCCAGACAGGTTGTCCCGGGGCAGGTTATATGCAAACAGCCAGTCATAAAGAGGGAGAACGATGTTGACTGTGTTAACATCCACGCAGAGACATACTTTCCACTTTCCTGAATGCTACTTACACGATTAAGCATTTAATGTGTTTGCTGAGCAGTGGAAAATCTCGACCCATAATAAAACAAGATTAGTGAAATCCTCAAGGAAACTGATCCTTCAGCGAGCTAGCAGTGTCTGAAATCTGCTGCCGGCTTCATTCCAGTCCTATCATTAGACCAAATGAAGCTGGCAGGTTAGGTGCCTGTTTTTTAGGGGCAGTGGGAATATCCTGACTATTTTTCCAGAGCCTCCTGTCATTGTTCTCTGTTGGACACCTCCATCTACCTTACTTTTTCAATTGAAGTGGGAGAATATTGCCCATCATTAGTGCTGAAGAAGAATTCAACCATTTGTTCCTTTTACTTCTATACTTAGAATGGAATGAAGAGGAGGACATCTTGTTCTTTACATCTGGCAGAAAAATAGCCTTCATCCCATGTCCAGGTCATTCTTTTCTTGATAGTTCTTCACTGGTATTTTCTAGGGGGCATGTCAAGTCATCACTATTATAAAGCGTTCTGACAACCACACACAATGACAACCACACACAAAGAGAAAGGTGAGAACAAGCATACTAAATCCACTCATTAACTACATCTTGGTTATTTTCATTATTCATGCTGTTCTGGGGATTTTCACTAAAGATGGTGACTGCCTGGCAAATGCAAAATAGTGACTTGCCAATGGAACAATCAGACTACAAGAGCAAATTTCCCTTATATCTTTGAGAAAGTGAATCAATGGCAAAGTGATTATGTAGAATATTTATTTATTTATTTATTTATTTTTCAAACTTATATGCCGCCACTCCCCTAGGGCTCGGAGCGGCTTACAAGAACCGGCTAAAATCAACAATTTAAAAAAAACATCTTAAAAACATCTTTAAAAACATCTTTAAAAACATCCTAAAAGCACCTTTTAAAACATCAACAACAGAACTCAAAAGCCTGTCGAAACAGATGTGTCTTACATGCCCTGCGGAAGGCCAACAAGTCCCGCAAGGCACGAACTTCAGGTGGCAAGGTGTTCCAGAGTGATGACGCCACTACTGAAAAGGCTCTGCGTCTAGTTGCAGTTAGATGAAAAGTCTTAAAACTGGGGACCTCCAGTAGGTCTTGGTCCTCAGAACGGAGGGATCTCTGGGGTTTGTAGAGAGTGAGGCAGTCCCTCAGGTACATCGGCCCTAGACCATGTAAGGCCTTGAAGGTAAGCACCATCACTTTGAAAGTGATCTGGTGCTCAATTGGTAACCAGTGCAGCTGCCGTAAGATTGGTGTTATGTGGCATCTTATCGGGACTCCGGCAAGGAGCCGGGCAGCTGCATTTTGCACCAATTTGAGCTTCCGGATCACCGACACAGGAAGGCCAATGTAAAGGGCGTTACAGTAATCCAGTCTCGAGATGACCGTAGCCTGGATCACCGTAGCCAGGTTGTCCCTAGACAGATAGGGGGCTAGCCGTCTAGCCTGCCGAAGATGAAAAAAGGCAGTTTTGGTAACGGCGGAGACCTGGGCCTCCATCGTCAATGAAGGGTCCAAGAGGACTCCCAGACTCTTTACCAGTAGAGACGGGCGTAGCACTTCGCCATCCAGGGTTGGCAACTGGATATCCCCACTGCCTGGTCAGCCCAGCCATAGGATCTCCATCTTTGCTGGATTCACCCTCAACCTACTGGAACGCAACCATCCAATAATGGGCTCGAGGCATTGATGAAAACTGTCGGGTACAGACTCCGGTCGACCCTCCATCTTTAACACAAGCTGAGTGTCGTCAGCATATTGATAACACTCGAGCCCGAAATCTCGGACCAGCTGAGCAAGTGGTCGCATATAGATGTTAAACAACAGAGGGGAGAGAATGGCCCCCTGAGGAACCCCACAATGTAGAGGGGACCTCTCAGAGACCAGGCCTCCCCTCTCCACTCGCTGTCCACGGTTGTGAAGAAAGGAGGCCAGCCAATTTAAAGCTGTCCCCCTAACTCCAGCAACGGCAAGGCGGTGGGTCAGAAGATTGTGATCGACTGTGTCAAATGCTGCTGTGAGATCCAATAACACAAGCAGCACCGACCCGCTCTGGTCAAGCTGGCATCGGAGATGATCCGTGATGGAAACCAATACAGTCTCTGTCCCATGCCCCGCACGGAAGCTGGACTGGAAAGGATCCAGTCCGGCTGTGTCATCTAGGAACTGCTGCAGCTGCACCGCTACTGCCCTCTCAATCACCTTGCCCAGAAATGAAAGATTCGAAACTGGGCGGTAGCTGGAGGGAACCGAACGATCTAAATCTGGTTTTTTCAGCAGAGGAGAGACCACCGCCTCTTTTAATCCCTCTGGAAAGACTCCTTGCTCAAGGGAGCTGTTTATTATCTTCAGCAGCGGGTCACGTAATCCCTCCTAGCAGGATTTAACCAACCAAGAGGGACACAGATCGAGGGAGCAAGTGGTCGGTCTAACTGCAGCTATGAGCCTATCGACAGCCTCTGCATCCAGTGGGATGAACTGGTCAAGGGTGGGCCCAGCAAGTGGCCACGGAGTCTCAAGTTCTCTCATTGTATCAATTGTGGCGGGGAGGTCCCGGCGTAGTAGTGAATATGTGATCTAAAGTCTTCAATTAAAAGCCAAGTTTTGATTTGGCATCCTTTCTATGGAACACAAGGTTGCATCTAAACTACACTGTAGAATGAATCCAGTTTGACACCACTTGAACTGCACTGGCTCAAAGCTATGGAATCTTGGGATGTGTAGTTTGGTGAGGCACCATCCTCTTTAATGGAGCAGACTGGAGCCCCTGGTGTTGTAATGAGTTAAACCCTTGTGCCAGCTGGACTGCAGACCCAAAGGTCGATGGTTTGAATCCGGAGAATGTGGTGAGCTCCCATCAGTCTGTTCCAGCTTCCAATTCAGGGAACCTCCCACAGGATGGTAAAACATCTGGGCATCCCCTGGGCAACATCCTTGCAGATGGCCAATTCTCTCACACCAGAAGCAATTTGCAGTTTCTCAAGTCGTTCTTGACACAAAAAAATGGAGAATAATAATAATAATAAAACTTTATTTATACCCCACCACCATCTCCCCACGGGGACTCTAGGGTGGCTCACATGGGGCAAGGCCCGACTAGCACAATTTACAAAAACAACAGCATAAATACATTGAACAATATTTTTAAAAAATAAAACACAGTAAGACAATAAAACAAGAGTTAATACAGCAGTAATAATATCAATCAACCACCCATGACCTTATAATAGTACAACTTCCATGTTTCTGTAACATTGAGCTGTGACAGTTAAAATGGTATCAAACTGCATTCATTCTACAGTGTAGATGCACTCACTGTCACAGTGTTATACTATTCACAACTATCATCACAACTTTTAAAAGAACACCACATTAGTTGGCCTGAGTTGTCCTCGCATGTGTCCCATGCAATTCTTGGAGACCCAGTTTAGAAACCACCCAAGATTCAGAGGAGGTGGTGAAGGAGCTTCACTTACTGAAATCATTCATTCTCCTTGTCTTTTTCTCCGTCACTTGCCCTCTATCTCTCTCTTTCTCATTCTCTCTCTCATTTTCCATCCCTTTCAATGAGGTCACCCTGACTGAAGGAAGGACAGAGGTCAGGCATTAGCACAACTATAACTGCACTGCTACTGAGGGTATGAGTGCCATCCATCACGAGCTACACTACTCCATTAGGCTGCGCATGAAATATTCCCTGCTCTGAATCACGGGGTCATACATCTCCCAGTCTAGACACCTTCCTGTTGTGTGGAGATCAATGCCGCACGGTCATGCATCATGTGTCATCCTGTAGCCCTTGCTCTAATAATCGTGTCTATTCTCTAGTCTGCTGTATAAATTATGGTGCTGGGCAAAAAGTGCTATATTATTCAGCAACCTTGGTCACTAATGGATTATTGGTTTATTGGCTGATAATGTGAGCTCCTGTTTTTTGGCTGGAACTCACATTTATTTATTTATCTTTTCTCATTATTGTGCCGTGTGAATGATGGCTGCTGGGCACCTATCCCTTTATGCCCCAGGCTCTGCAGAACAAATAAAGAGCTATGATAAGCAGCACAATAATAGGAGCGATATATAGGTTCCCCACCCCTCACAAAAATACCACCAGTCAAGCTAGAGGGTTTCAAATGGTGCTGTATCATTAACACAAATGCAAAAGCCCCAAAGCAAGAGAACAGAAAACAGAACCATTGCAACCTGCTTTGCTATGGCTATGAAATCCAATACCATGGGAGCAGTGACTATTACATTATAACCAGTTTGAATTTGTATGACTTTGGACTTTATTTCTCAAAGCTGCTATTCCATGGCAGTCACATGAGCACAGAGAACTGAAACATATCAAGATCACCCTCATTATCACACCTCTTGGCATTTGCACAACTATGTAGATTCACCAATGCATGATCCCACAACTGTCTTTCCACTTAGCTTCCATCTTGACACAGTTCTGATGCTCTGTAGCATGCCAGTTTGCTTCCTTTGTGCAATAAAACCCTTAGTGCCATACAATTGATCTGATGGAGTTCACCAAAACTCTTTGTATATGTAAAATTCAAGAAATAAAATTAAGTACAGTAGAGTCTCACTTATCCAACATAAATGGGCCGGCAGAATGTTGGATAAGCGAATATGTTGGATATTAAGGAGGGATTAAGGAAAAGCCTATTAAACATCAAATTAGGTTATGATTTTACAAATTAAGCGCCAAAATATCATGTTATACAACAAATTTGACAGAAAAAGTAGTTCAATATGCAGAAATGCTATGTAGTAATTACTGTATTTACTAATTTAGCACCAAAATATCACGATGTATTGAAAACATTGACTACAAAAATGTGTTGGATAATCCAGAACGTTGGATAAGTGAGTGTTGGATAAGTGAGACTCTACTGTACTGAAAACATGCTTGCTGTTAATCATTTTTCCCTTGAGAAACATCATTTATGTGGATGCTTTATGTAAGAGAGTGATACCATTTTAAAAACCTGCAAGAATTGTTGCCCCCTCACCACCACATATTACTAGGAATGAAGTATCTGCAAGCTCTCGTCTCAGTCCACAATGAGGCCATGGAAGGAACAGCCATCTTTCTGAAGGATCTAATCTCAGATATGAGGAGCCTTGGATATGGAGATGTGCATTGAGAACCTCATTTTCAGTCCTCATCCAGATTGTGGAAGAGTATAACATTAGGATTCCTGGGTAAAATTGTAGTGGGCTTGTTGAGAATCCATGAGCTGTTAGGCTCAAAAATAACCCTCTTTGTGGGGTAGATTCCCAAGAATATAGCTGAGTGCAGAAGCACGCCTTCCAAAACAGCAGGAAACTTACGTGAGGTGAGTTTAGGGGAAGCCTTTCTTCTTTAGGATGGCAAAGGATTGCAAAGTCAGCTTAAAAGTTCAAAAGGTATTTATTGAGGTAAAAAGAAATCCAGTGTAGATAGGAAAAGGGTTTGGAGCTAACTACCTGTGTCTAAGCTAGTTCTAAGGTAGGCAAGCAGGTAAAATAACAAAGGTATCTCAATAGCTACTAGGGTTGTCCAAAAATTCGTTATGATTCTTATTTCGGAATTGACTAGAGATCTGGAAATACTTCTACCGACTTATAGCATGCAAACTATGTTCCTTCTTTTTCGTATTTCATATTCTTACCTAATATCTGCATGTCTTTCAACTGTTCATCCATTTGCATTTACAGTTCATCCATTTGCATTTTAAATAGATTCATGGCTTTGCATGTAGAATATTCAAAATGTGTTACAAGCCTCACAATTGTGTATATAAAAGGAGCAAGGTGTGCTTTGTCTGTCAACAGTTCCCTAGAAAAGCACAATCAGGATATTCATTAAAATGGTAGGAATCCAGCTTTTCCCCCATTCCTAATCATAACCAGAAGTCATGAGTAGGCTTGTCCTTTGCATTGCTCCAGTCTCCATCCAAACTAATGTCACAGAACATCTGTTGTGCTGCTTGAAGGTTCCTATGTGTGCTGCTAATTTGCTGATGCTTGTTTGTACAAAAGTCTAATTTGTTTATCTCATTAAGACATGTCAGAGTTCCAAACCTGGTGCTTGGAAAGCATGGAGTTCCTGTCTTTGTGAACTGAGGAATAGCAAGTGATACGTCAACTTTATTATGTTAAATTAGATGTGATTCACCTGTCTTTTTATTGTTTTAATTACCGTATATACTCGAGTATAAGCCGACCTGAATATAAGCCGAGGCACCTAATTTTACCACAAAAACGTGGGAAAACATTGACTCAAGTATAACCTAAGAGTGGTAAATTTCAGAAATAAAAATAGATACCAATAAAATTACATTAATTGAGGCATCAGTAGGTTAAATGTTTTTGAATATTTACATAAAGCTCACATTTAAGATAAGACTCTCCGGCTCTGATTAAATCATTATTCTCATCTTCTTCAATGTAAATGTGCTGTATCCTTTTAATAATAATAGAGTAAAATAATACATGTAATAATAATAATAATAATAATAATAATAATAAATAGAGTAAAATCATACATATAATAATAAATAGAGTAAAATAATAAATGTAATAATAATAAGCTTGGAGTGAAATAATAAATGTATTATTATTATTATTATTATTATTATTATTATTATTATTATTATTATTATTATTAGAGTAAAATAAATGTAATAGCAGCAACAATAATAGACAAATAATAAATGTAATAATACCAATAATAATAGAGAAAAATCATAAATGTACCATATATTCTCGAGTATAAGCTGACCCAAATATAAGCCAACCAGGACCCTCACCCGAGTATAAGCTGAGGGGAACTTTTTCAGTCTTAAAAAAGGGCTGAAAAACTAGGCTTATACTCTAGTATATACAGTACTATTGGTAGCCAGAATCCTATTAGGAATCCATATTTTTGTAAGTGGATTTACATTTGTAGGAATCAGAATTAGGCCATTCCATAAAGTCTGTATGCCATAAAGTCAGGTTTTTTTTTTGGGGGGGGGGGGGAGTTACCAATGTGTATTGAGATCAAAACACAAAAAGACTTAGGTGTACTGCTCTTAATGTATATTGGTGCTGTTGGACATCATTTATTTACTATGTAGTGCAAACTGACTTGGGTAGAGCAGCTGAAATTCTAATATGAGCTGTACTCCATAGTATCTCAAAATTCATATGCTTCCTGTCCTATTGCAACACACTCAAAAGGCAGGATGCATGTATATTCCAAAAGACTCAAAATAAAATAATTTCCTGAGTTGCAGTTTGTTCTTTTGGAAACTCAACAATTCTGCCCTGTGCATTTTCTAACTTTATACCTCTTTCATTGTGTGAAGAACAAGCGCATGTATCAGCGCCATATGTAGAATGGTAATGCATGGTCACAACAGCATGAGAAAAGGCAAGTGGAAGGAAATGAAAAATCCCCAGCTTCCTTCTTGCAGCGGCCCCAGAAATTGCTTTCTTCTGAAATTACTTCTTGCTACAGTGATATAGGGTTTGTGGTGCATGTTGGGATATACTATCCATCTTCTGACGCACGTAGTCAGCAGGATGGTGGGGGGAGAGGGAAAACCAGGGAAAATGAAAAGCACACTTCTAACCCACATATCAGTATTTAATCCATAGCCAAGGTCTTCCACCTGCAGAAATCTTCAACTATCACATTTCTACTGTTCTGGCTGATAACGAAGATAATTGTTTCATCCACTTTGTCAAGCTGAAATGAAAAGAGGGCAAAAGCAAAATGATGCTGCCATAAATCACAGAGCTGAGACAGCACAAAGAGGGAGGGGGAGAGGACAAGATAGTGACTTCATTAAGGGTTATGTATTGTGTCATTAAGTTGGCAGGGGTCACCTTTCATGTCACCCCAGCATCCCATGATGCATCGCCAGCTCCCCTTTCCAATAAAATTAAACGTAGATGTAAAACTGATTAGGGTGTGTTTGCTTCAGCCCAAGGCAAGGAAATGGCTCAGGGAATAATTGATACAAGATCACGACTGATTCGTAATGGCAGCCATTTCTCTTCCTGGTCATTTCATTGCTGACCTTGCCCATTAAAATAAGCCCAGCCACCCTGAAAAAAGGCACTCTATTTGCACATACCCCCTTCAACCTTCTTTACCAGGAATTCATTTTCACATCCGACATTGGAATTCAAAATGATGGCCAATGAAATAAGAATGCAGGTATCATGGGACTGGGGGAGAGCTGGGTGTTGGTTATGACAAAGTGCCCAAGAGTTATCCTTCCCGTATCTTCTTGATGTCACTCCCGATACCAGCCTCATGTTTCAATGAAATTGCTGGCATGCAACTTTGTTGCTGGCTTGGAGCCACCTGCTCACCTCCAGCAGAACGCAGGCCAACAGAAGAAAACTTCAGTGTATTCAGCAGGATTCAGCAGAGTCAGGATGAATTTCAAGATGACTCTGATGTTGGGAATTACAGATCAAGGTGAAGAGCAGGGAGTTGTTCCCATGGGAGAAAATGATGATGTTATTTCTGATGAAGGTTTTCAGGTGCAAGAAGCAGAAAGGGAGGGTAGCTCTCCATCTTTGCCGGATAACACTAATGAGATCAGTGGCCTTGACTCTTGAGCTCGATTGGGCTAGTAGACTGGAATTTAGGGGGTTGCAGAGAAGCCTCCAAATAGCAAACAAACGAGAGGTCAGAGGGCAAAGAAATGCCTTCATGTCATGCTTTTAAAAGAGTGCTAAAAGAGAGATCTCTGTCAATGCAATTTCATCGCTTGATCGAGAAGAAGCAAGTCTGCTTTCCTGTACCAAGTTTGCTTTCCTGTATTATCGTATAGTTTGGATATATTCTGATTGCTGGGACTTTTGACTTCTTTGAAAGGGACCTTTTTTTATTCTCTATGTTCCTATGGACTCATTGCTTACAGCCTTGTTTTTGTAACTATCTTTTGGAACTGAACTTTTACCTTTTATGAACTATCTTTTGCCTTTCTTCTAAATAAACTACAAAAGACTACTTCTGTGTCCTGCCTGGTGTCTTTAGCAAGGTGAAGCTAACCTGAGGTGCGACAGTACTGTCAGTAAGGGGAATGAACACTTGTGAGATTTCTTGCCCTGGTTGCCAAAAAACCCCCAAACTTGACTGTACTTGAGAATCACCCTATGGACATGTATAAGTCTAATAATTTGGTCAATCTTATGTTGACTTATCCATGGTAAGGAAAAACAACCATCCCCTAAAGACAAGAGCCAAGTCCATCCCAGGAGAACCTAAAAGAATTACCAACACCTACCTACTCTCTCTATCATGGTGTGGCTTCTGGCCTTTTTGAGTGCTTTTGCAGGTAAATGGCAGTGGTGGCCACGGGCAGCTGGCTCTCTGAGACGGTGCCCCCCCTCCCCCGAAGAATAACATGTTTTGAAGGGCAAATCCATGGGTTCCATCCGGGGCGTGGAAAAGCCACCATTCCACACCCCACATCACCCGCATTACCTTGCCTTACATCCCAGGGGGAAAGTATCACTGCCCACTTTCCCCTATTTATTTCCATCATTTCTATCCCATCCTTCTCACCCGAAGGGACTCAGGGCAGCTTACAAAACTGGCAGAATTTGATGCCAATACACAACAATACAAAGGAATAAAACATAAGCAGTTAAAAACAGATTTAAAACAATACAAAATACTTGAGCCATTCATCCACAGAACCTTGTACATAAACCTTAGTCCAGACCGAAGCCAATGAAACTTATTCTTTGAACGCTTGCTCTCATAACCAGGTCTTCACTTTCTTTCTAAAACTCAAAAGGGATGGAGCCTGCCGTATGTCACTAGGGAGGGAGTTCCACAGCCAAGGAGCCACCACTGAGAAAGCCCTGTCTCTCATCCCCGCCAGCCGCACCTGTGAGGCTGGTGGGACTGAGAGCAGGGCCTCCCCTGAAGATCTTAAATTACGTGGTAGGTCATAGCGGGAGACACGTTTGAACAAGTAAGCTGGGCCGGAACCGTTTAGAGCTTTATAGGCTAAAGCCACCACTTTGAATTGTGCTCGGTAGCTAATCAGCAGCCAGTAGAGCTGACGTAACATAGGAGTAGTGTGCTCCATGTACGCTGCTCCAGTTAACAACCTAGCTGCCTCCCATTGGACTAATTGAAGCTTCCGAACAGAGTGTGTTGCAGTAGTCTAATCAGGATGTAACAAGAGCGTGGACCACCATGGCCAAGTCCAGCTTCTCAAAGTACGGGCACAGCTAGCACACAAGTTTTAGCTGTGCGAAGACTCCCCTAGCCACCGCCGAGACCTGGGGATCCAGGCTCAACGATGGGTCTAGGATCACCCCCAGACTGCGGACCTGCATCTATTGCAGTAGAGGCATGCATTGTTCCCTCTCCCTTTTTGGCACAGAGCCCATATGTTGTGTGAAGGGCTCTGTGCCAAAAATTGAGCAAATCAGCCCGTCTGATGAGGTAGTAAAAGAACAAAAACATTTGTAACTTACTTTATATACCCATTTGAAAAATATGTAAAATCATACATGATGTCCATATTTTTCTGTTTACCAAAATCCACCCAGAACTAGAACAGAAAGACTTGGTAAAGGAAAGAAATGAAAGTCTCTGGAAATTGACTTCAAAGATGTGCCCACCCATAGACAAATTTAGAAAATCACTCTAATTTTTTTTTCTTTACAAAGGTATTCTCTCCAAAAGTAAAATGGCTGCATCAATTTACCAGACATAGGTATCAGAAAAAACATATTTTTTATTAAACTTGAATAGATGGCACATAGGAAGTTCTAGGAACTCCAGTACAAAATCTAAAACAAATACATAATGTCACCACAAAATAAACCATTTATATCCAGAGGTATAGGCAGGAAATGAAGAAATTACCTTGGGATTACTTACTAGATTATTGCAGCAATGATCCAGGGTCATTTATATGCATACTAAAATTAAGAGTTATTCTAAATTTGAACAAGAAAGATCTGCTCAGTGTTGCAGCCCATCTTGCACTATTTTAAGCCCTGGAGGCTCAGTGCCCTTCTGAGAACCTGGGAGATTTAGACATGCAGCTCCTCTGTGCTTAGATAACAAGGTGGCCATAAATGTGTCCTCTCCGAAACTTATCTATAGCCCCTCAAATGAGATTTCGTTCTCATACAAAGAGCGAGCTGGCCTCATAACTCAATTTATTTAGTTCCTGGCTGCCCTTTCTTTCTCACTGCAGTGTCCATCCCATAATAGAGAGTGCACGATAGCATGCTACATATCAAAGCAGGCCTCCCTGGTGCTTTATATATCATTGTGCCAGAATAACCTCTGTAGATTTACGCTCCTTCTGTTTACTACACTTCTTTTTCTGGGGAAGGTTAGAGAATGTGAGTTTAAAAGCAAGCAGGAAGTATAAGGAAAGTCATCTGAATCTTGAAGTTTTTCCGTGCACTTTACTTGAGTCTTTGAAACTTAAGACCATGCTTTTTCTGAGAAAATTATTCTACATAAATATGTCATAATGGCATTGCTCTAGTTTGTAGGCTCAGAAAGAGAGGAGACATAGAATATCAATGATCAGAAAGGTCTTTTGAATTGGAAGATAATAGATAAGCACATATAAAATTGTACATGATTTTTCAAACATATTTAACTCACCTACATGGTGAGTAACACAATGACTGTTGGTCTGTGTATCTGGAGTGATAGTGAATGTATTGTCCATTAATCTGTTCACTAAATTTATTTGTCATTGTATAACAAACACTTGTCTGGTTGACTAAGGTCAAATCTACACCAGTAAAGAACGAAGGACATGCCTTGAATCCAGTACTAGCAGTCCAGATGACATACAAGTACTTGTAGAGGGACTCCACCTTTATTTCCAGTGTAGATTACTATGTTCAATGCAGTTAAACTGCATTATGAAACTGCATTATATCATGAAGCTTGACTTTCCTGAAAACACATTAGCAATGGTTGAAATATTGTGCTAGACGTCTTCCTCATCCATTAAAAGATGGACTCTTATCAATGAGCAATCTAACATTTAAACTAGAAATTCATGGATTTTTGTAACAGTAACTTTTGCAATATGTAATTTTGGAATCTTAGTGTTCATAGACATTGTCCTGGCTGTGATCTATGGGCTGCTAGCTAGACCTATAAAGAACTCATGAAAATAACTGCTTCTGTGCAGACAAATGTAATAGCATGTAATGAATAAACCACTAGTTAGATTTTTAGAGGATTTTTATTTTGATATACAAGGGTTGAATGAAAAGTAATGCCTCCACCTTCGTAACTCCTCAACACATGGTAGTACTGGTATGTGACAGGTTTATGGTGTTTGTGTTGATGTTAGTACTGTGCGTCATTGGGAGAGGAAGTTTAAAGATGTTAAGGTGGGAACATCTGGCTTGCATGACAAACAAAGAGTTGGACGTCCTGTGACAGCAACCACCGGTTTTCACAAGCAAAAGGTTGACAGATTGATTCAGGACGGCCGTAGTATCACTCAGAGAAAAATTTCAAGCATAATCGACATTTCACAAGAATGTGTGGGTCACATTGTTGCTTTGCTTGGCTATCGGAAGATCTGTGCACGATGGGTACTGTGAGACGCTGGTTGCGGAAACAGAGTGTCGACTTCTTCCATGACGGCTTCAGAAAACTTGTTCATTGTTGGCAGAAATGTATCCAATTGTCTGGTAATTATGTGGGAAAATGAATAGTGGTAGTTAAAGGGCACATTCTAAGGATCATTTCTGTGTTTGATTTATTAAAATGTTTCCATCCAAACCCAAGTAGCAAAGGTGGAGGCATTACTTTTCATTCAACCCACGTAGATATGTAAATGGAAAAATTCTCCACATATAGTTGTCAAGTGCATGAAATCTGACATCCATCAAAGGCAGAATGCCTGAAGTAAGAGGAAGGCTTTGGTCTAATGTCTAAATGTTACCGATGAGGGATGACACTGAATATACATGGACTACTAAGAGAAAGCTTTTTCTGTGATGGCCACCCATTGCATCACAAGGGCTGATAGTACTCAAAAGAGACTCGCCAAAGATACCTTTGGTACTACTGGGCAGAAATATAGGCTACCATTCAGCCTTTCTTTTAAAACTGCCAAAGAAGGAGACTCCACAGCACTCTAGGGAGTGCATTCCACTGTCAAACAGCTCTTACCATCAGGAAGTTCTCCCAAATATTTTAAAGAATCTAGCAGGTTTGAATAGGGGAATATAATCTTATAGATAGTCTAGACCTATGCTATATTTATTAACAACATGATACTGTGCAGGCTCACTTGCATTCCTCCTTATCCTCAGATGAGATACTCTTCAATTTATACTAATGAGCTAGATCACATTTCAAACTGTGCTTATACTGGAATAACTGAAGCAATGACTTACAATAATGACCCTGAAAGTCAGAATTATTGAGCATAGTTTTACCCAATTAATAACATTTAAAGAAATGGAACCGATAAAGGAACCCCATGTTGGGCTTTTTAGCATAAGGGTCAGAGAAACAACTTGAGATTCTGAATGTAGATGGCAGGAGAAAGCTAAAGCTTTAGGTGGAGAGAACATGACAATACAATCTTTTTGTTGCCTGCAAAACCAAATTGTGACAGCAAATAACAGATTGGGGTTTTCCTGCCACAAACAATAGAATGAAATATCAAAATAAAATTATATCTCTCAGCAGGCACAGATGGTCACCACATTTGCTTGACATCCCCATTCCCTATATATTTTACAGCCAAACTCAGTCATTTGTGAACAATGTGGTGATAAAAATTAGGAATATTGACTGGAAGCATCTTTGTATAATTTTAATAGGCCCAAGTGACTGTCATTATGGTGAACTCATTTAATTTCAAATACTCCAAGCAGATGCTTAAGAGGTGTAAATGTTGATGGCTTTGATGGGCAACACACATGCGGTTGAATGTGTGCATTGCATAGATCTAAATCAGTGGTTCCCAGACTTATTTGGCCTACCGCTCCCTTTCCAGAAAAAATATTACTCAGCGCCCCTTGGAAATTAATTTTTTAAAATTTAATAGCAATTAAACAGAAAGATATATCTATTAATGTTTCTACCTGTCGCCATTACCGCCCCCCTGGATTGCTGCAGCGCCCACCAGGGGGCGGTAGCGCCCACTTTGGGAATCACTGATTTAAATCCTGCCTTTAGCCTCAGACTCCTTGAAACATTGACTTTATCTACCTGTTTGTCAGACCCCTGGCTGCTGGGCACCAATAACCTTACACGGAGGCCAATCTCTATCTAATATCTTTATTAAGGAAATATATAAAAGCAATAAAAACAAGTGAAGAATATAGTTCAGAAGCAGACCTTTCAAATGAGGTCAAATATAGTCCAAAAATGTATTGTCCAATAATTGATATTAGAGTTCAAAGTTCTCAATCCAATACCGAAACACACACTTTTGCCAAGCAAAAGTGTGGGGAAATGTCAGAGTCTTAGAGTCCAAGGTAGCTTGACAACAAGGCTAGAACAAGGCTGGAATTAACTTGGTTCTTAACAAGGTTCGTGGCTAAAATACAAGGCGACCGGTGAAATCCTGGAACGAGGTCTGTGGTTAAAAGCAAGGCGAGACAAAGACTTGAAAGCTTGATCCGGGAAGCAAGGAACTGGGGTTACGAAGTCCACACACGATCTCACTCCTGAAGCTGATCTGTTGACTCCGCAAAGAATCTCCCGCGTCAAACACCTATATTGGGTCTCGTTTTCCCGCCAACAATCTCTTTCCCTAGAGAACGAGAAGCGAAACCCAACTCTGTCCAGATGCAAGACTCCTTAGAATTTCCCAAGGGAAGCAGGCCTAACCAGCCTATTGTTTGGCTGCGATCCGTAAACTCCTCCGATTTGCTTCTCTGACTCCTCTGTCTCTCAAGTAAGATTCTTTCCTGGGAAACGGAGGCGAGGAATGCCCAAGGTCTGGTTTACTGAAGTCTTGAGGACAAACATCAACATCCGGCAGGTGAAAGGACTCCGGCTCTTGTTGAACAGGCGAAAACCCCATGTTTCATCTTCATCTGCCACGATGAAGGACTACAAGGCCTTCTGCCAGGACTACAAGGCCCATGAGGCATCACAATGTTGACCTACCTTTCAACAACCAAACAGAATGGCAGTCTCATACTACACACAGGTGGAAAACTGGATCTTTGTGTATTCCAATACAAATTCATTTGACCATCACCTTACAGGCTAATACACAGATCAGAACTTATCTGTCCACCAGCTTTCAACATTTTCAAGTGTTCCGACACAGTTATAGATTCAGAACACAAAAAAATCCATATATAGGCTAAGATTCTGCATCATGAGATGGAAGGTGATGTTCTGGCTAAGTGGAGCTATGCAATGTCCCCTTTCTCCCCTCCCACAGGATTCCTGTTAGTTGTGAGTTCTTCCATATGTGCCCATGTAATGAAAAACATGACCAGTTGACATGCATCCAGCTATGTCCTTATAAACAAATGTGAAATGACAAAATCATTGTTTAGGACCTGTGGAGAACCTACAGAAGATATAAGGATATAGTCAGATGTTCTTCCTGTATCCCCAGCTCACTGCCCTTTTCATCTTCAGATCAACCCTAGAATCATAGAATAGTAGAGTTGGAAGAGACCTCATGGGCCATCCAGTCCAACCCCCTGCCAAGAAGCAAGAAATCGCATTCAAAGCACCCCTGACAGATGGCCATCCAGACTCTGCTTAAAAGCCTCCAAAGAAGGAGCCTCCACCACAGTCCAGGGCAGAGAGTTCCACCGCCAAACAGCTCTCTCTCTCAGTGAGGAAGTTCTTCCTGATGTTCAGGTGGAATCTCCTTTCCTGTAGTTTGAAGCCATTGTTCCGTGTCCTAGTGTGCAGAGCAGCAGAAAACAAGCTTGCTTCCTCCTCCCTATGACTTCCCTTCACGTATTTGTACATGACTATCATGTCTCCTCTCAGCCTTGTCTTCTGCAAGCTAAACATGCCCAGTTCTTTAAGCCGCTCCTCATAGGGCTTGTTCTCCAGACCCTTGATCATTTTAGTCGCCCTCTTCTGGACGCTTTCCAGCTTGTCAACATCTCCCTTCAACTGTGGTGCCCAGAATTGTACACAGTATTCCAGGTGTGGTCTGACCAAGGCAGAATAGAGGGGGAGCATGACTTCCCTGGATCTAGATGCTATACCCCTATTGATGCAGGCCAGAATCCCATTGGCTTTTTTAGCAGCTGCATCACATTGTTGGCTCATGTTTAACTTGTTGCCCACAAAGACTCCAAGATCTTTTTCACACGTACTGCTGTCGAGCCATTCATATGACATGCCAAAAGGAATACAGTGAGGTTCATCATGCCTGAAATAGGATTTCAACCCAAGCCTAAATAATTCTAGCTGTATCCTCTTTTTAAAAAATCTAACAGAGAGTGAAATGAGCATATTGTGTTAAGTTCTGATGCCACAAGGATGCTTGGGAATGTCTTCATAGGGGCAAGCTTCACTCTCTTATAATCTTGTGCCTCTCCCGCCCCCTCACCCCATTCCTTCTGTCTGACCTTGGCATTTTCTTTCCTTAGTTTCGCTGTCCTCCTGTGTCCGGCTTTGCCTCTCATTTGTCAATGTTGTTATTGAATTTTCAAATGCCAGGAGTGCACATAAATCAATGGCTTGGTTCTCCCCAGTGGCATATTCCTGCCACATGTGGTCATTCATTTTTTTTAATAAGTCTAACTCTGCTTTCTCCCATTTATAAAAATGCATCTTGTTCAGCCGTTGCCGTCCATCATTTGAGGAGTCTGGCTATTTGTTGTCCTCGAGTGCTTATTCATCAACATTTTCAAAAGCAAAATCACTCTTTGCCTCTTGCTCTTATTGTGCCATCAATCTTGACTGGGGATCAATAAACTGCACTGTTGCAATTTCCCTCCTCTACCCAGCCAACGACAACAACACATTCAGGCTGTCTTTCCTGGAGTAAGTGTTTTTATTTACATTTTTTAACAGATTGTCTAGTGTCATGCAGTGGCGGTGTCATTGGTAAAAGTGCTTTCATTGGTTTCCAGAGTAACAATAAGCATCAGAGCATTGGTCATTTTGTGTAGTAAGCCAAAGAAATGGATACTTACTCTGCACATTCATTTGCTGTGCTTTGACAACTGAGGGTGTGTTGGAAACAAAATAACAGAACAGCCAGATGATGGGATCTATATTGAAGAAAGTGCACTTTTTTCTGTTCTAATCAGATTGGCAGGGATACATTGGCATGAATTGTTCCAGAAACTGCAGCTGGGGTAGGGAGAATTGGCTGCCATATGAATGATGTTTGCAGTACCCTCCATGTAGAAAATGTAAAGTTCAGACTTGATCCTGAATCTAAATATTTAAGTCTATGAATGACAAAAAATTAAAACAAAGGGTTTATCTACATTGGCTGTTTAATCCATGGCTGGTCTGAAGCAGTAATACTCCAGACTGGTCCCAAAAGTGGCCACATACTCTGTGCCTGATCCACAACAGGGTAAAGTCTAGACAGGCCAGTTGTGTTGAAGCTGATGTGACCCCACTGGACTGTCACCTTATTTTCCCTGTTGCTATTTCCATTCAGCCTCAGGCTCTTGGCCATCAGGGGAACCTTGTGCCAATATCAGTGAAGATTCCCACATGACCAGGGAGAAGACGGGAGTGTTTGATACATGAAAAAAGGAAAGGTGTCATCAGCCAGCCATGGTGTCCACATTGTGTTGCACAAATTCTGGGGCAGTCCTTGACTTTCTTTAGCACAGAGCTAAACCAGTATAACCTGGTTTGCCTTGCAAATAGCAACCCAGGAGAGGTAGTGTGGAGCATCAGGATGTCATCATGTTTTTCTCAATGTACTGGCCTATCCTCAGGAGACCCCTAGGTTTTTCTTGGGAAGACCTAGGTAACTGGCTTCCTAAGTTGCCATCCTGTGATAAGTCCCTGGCATTTGGGTCAGAGAATAGGGCATATCAACTAACAGTTGAGTCATCCATTCACTGAATTTCAGTTGCATGCCAAACCTACAATATCCAGTGATAAGCTTAAAGTTGTGCCTTTTTCTGTCCAACCAAATGTTATGTGTATGTTTTCAATGTTGCTGCCTCTGATAGCACCAACGTCTTGCGGCTAGGTCTGCAAATCATAATTTAACTACAAATCTGTGTCTGAGGTGGAGGTGAAAATTTTTTAACAATGGAGGGAAAATATTGCAACTCTAAATAGAAGGGAGAAGTTAGATACATTGGGGAAAACAGAAAAATAAAGGGGGAACCAGTGAAGCTTATCAATACAGACCCCAATTGTTCCAATTCTGTGGTTTGATGCTTAATTGATTAATTTAAGGCAACAAGATTTAGTGTAGCTGTAGATTTCTGTCAGAGGGATAATCATGGCTAAGCTCTTATTTCCAGGCAGGGTTTCAGCTTCAGTTTGAGCAAGCTAAAGCCTTCTCTCTACAGCCAGTTTGAAAGGTTCTTGGAAGAGGTTCCTTTCCAGCCCTCCGCAGTGGGAATACAATGGAAAGGTCAGGCATAGACAAAATCCCTTCCTATAATGTATGTGTTTATTCTCAAATTTAATATATGAATGTATTATTTGTTCTTAAAATGTCATTCAATAGATTGTAAGCTTGGGTTTCCTGGAAGACCTTTGAAGCTTAAAGAGTAATGTAATAAGAGTATGTTAATCCATAAGCTATACAGCCATCCCTCCACAGACACCATCGCTCTCCACCTCCTGCCAAGAATTGGCTCTGAAACAGAGCATTTGCCATGCCAGCAGGCATTTGGAGGAATTCCTCTCTTAACAATAATATGCTTGTTAGATACTTATATGCATGAACGTTGCTTTGCTCCTGTCCACCTTTATATTAGAACCCTAGCCTTCAACATTTTACAGATGAAAACCAGGGCACATGTGGTCAAGCAACATCAGAGTGTGGTCACAATAGCAACAGTTATTAAAGAAGTAGAGAGCACATGCTAGAAGAGGCTGCAGCAGTTTGCTTTGGCCTGACTTTACTGGAGCCATTAAAATTATTGCTGTGGGAGCAGCACCAGCAGCCAAGAGGCCCTTCTCGCTTCCTCCCACAGCCGCCACCATTTATGCTGCTTTTTCTTCATTCCATCTGCCCTGCAACCCATGTGTTTATGTGTGTGTCTGTTGAGAAACACCTAAAGTTTCTTTTTCTACTCATGCCCACTCACCGGGCTATAAAGGGGGAAAGGGGATGAGATAGGTCAGGCACCCAACAATAGTGCAAGGAGAGTGGATTTTTTTATCATGTCAGAAATGACTTGAGAACATATTGAGTGAATTTGCTGTCTACAGAGAAATTGCGCTGGGGACTCCAGTATGTGTTAGCTGGGAGGTGTCTCTCATGTCCACACAAGCTAGAGCTGACAGACGAGAGCTCACCCTGTCTTGCAGATTCGAACTAGCAATCTTCATGTCAGCAACCCAACCTTCAGGTCAGCAGTTCAGCTGGCACAACGGTCACTGCGGCTCTAAGGTGAGTGGTAAAATTGACAGATAAACAATAAAGGCTGTTGGTTGGTAGGTTTTTATTTGCCAGGAAGAAAAGAAAAAGTATAGTCATTCTGGTTTGTGTGCCCTAAAGTATTCAGATTCAGACATGGGATGAAACACTTTTTTGTACTGATTTGAATTTGGGCAAGGGACATGTGTGGCTATCAAATACAATGTCCCTTACCCAAATTCAAATCAGTACAAAAAAGTGTTTCATCCCATGTCTGAATCCAAATACTTTAGGGCACACAAACCAGAATGACTATACTTTTTCTTTTCTTCCTGGCAAAAAATTTAAAAAAAATTCAGTTTTGAGGTAGCACGTCTAGTTTATGAAATACAACCATCCCTGGGGTTCTAGTTTGATGCCCCTGGGATGCCTCAGGCATTGTTCAGACTGCACACAATATAGGTGCCCAAATACAATAGGAGCCTCCAGTGGCCTAGGGGATAAAAGTCTTGTGACTTGAAGGTTGGGTTGCTGACCCAAAGGCTGCCAGGTTCAAATCCCACCCAGGGAGAGCGCGGATGAGCTCCCTCTATCAGCTCCAGCTCCATGCGGGGACATAAGAGAAGCCTCCCACAAGGATGGTAAAACATCAAAACATCCGGGCGTCCCCTGGGCAACGTCCTTGCAGACGGCCAATTCTCTCACTCCAGAAGCAACTCAGGTTGCTCCTGACATGAAAAAAAATCAAATACAATTGGAGTCTGGTTTATTTGGTACTGACAGGGCAAATCCATGGAAGAATACTCTGAATTGTGATTTCAGTAGTTTCAGTAGGTGTGGTTTGCTCCTTCCTTGCTGGTTGTGTTGGGAACCAATTATGGCATTAACAGATACAACAGACAACAGTTCCATGCTCAGTAGAGAGCAGTGGCAGGAATGACTGGACTACAACAAAAACAACTTTTAATACAAAATCTAGGCCTACCACTTAGCCATTATTAGTTTTCTTCTCCCAGATAATTGTTCTGCATTTTTACTTTATTTTTTTTAACTTGATGAAGTCATTGGGAAAAAGAGATTTCATGATTTATTTCTGATTGGCCAATAGAGACATCACCCTTTTGTGGATTTTGGATTTCATAATAACAGCACAGGAGACCTTTTGTCCAGTTAAGCTACATTGGTTGGGACAGAAAATGGCAAATACCTATGTAGATATATTTTGGGACATTTGTTGTCTCCGGCTTCATTTGCTTGTTTAAATAAATCTTGCACAATTCCGGTGACTGAAATTCATAGCCCTTGCTTACAACTCATGAAGTGCCGATGTCAGAAAATATCTGCTTTGTAAATCAAGATCTGTGTGAGTTTGGAAACAAAGCATGTCTGGGGAACACGATCTGCTGTCCTAGATGAAAAAGTTTAAAGGCTCCTAACAATAAGAGCAACTTCAAGGCTATATTATAAAAATGTGGTTGCATGTAAAACCTAAAAGGTAATGTTAATCAGAAATGCCAAGCAGCAATGAAGGGCCATAGGAGAGTTGAGGAATCAAGAAATATCTCTAACTGTGAGCCTTGGATCAGAAGCCATAAAGGTCACTGCAAGAACATGGCAAGACCCTTCTCCTCAGCATTTGTAATGGTATTAGCAATGACTGCTTCTTACTCAATCACACTCCCAAAGGATTTTCAATAAACTTTTTATGTGCCATAACTGTTACATTAAATAAAGCTGAAAGTATTGAGTAAACTGACGGTAAATCACTCTCGATGCCTTGGAATTACATTAAGTGTGAGAATTATAGATCTTTCATTGCTTGCAGAAACAGAGATGAGAGAGCCAAACATTTTTATGCTGACAGTATGGCTGAATTTTTTATATATTTATTTTTAAATATGTGCAACAGGTTTCCCTTCAGTAAATGGCTTGTTCGGAGCTGTAGAGGAGATGGCAACTGAGCAGCTTCATGTATACTTTGGGCCTAAATGTTTCCTTTCCTACAGGTGTGAAAATGTTTGTGGCTTCAAGGGATAATCAAGTGCCTAAATTATCAATAATTCAACTCTATATCTGAGTCTGAGCTCCTGAAAACGCTTTCCTCCCACCTTATATATAGTGTAACTGCATGACTCCTGCTGATAAACATTTAAGTGCCATAACTTTTACATTAAATAAAGCTGAAAGTATTGAGTAAACTGACGGTAAATCACTCTACAACTACTTTGTTACAAATGCATAACTACTGTATATACTCGAGTATAAGCCTTGTTTTTCAGCCCTTTTTTAGGATTGAAAAAAACCCTCCTCGGCTTATACTCGGTGAGGGTCCTGGTGGGCTTATATTCAGGTTGGCTTATACTCAAGTATATATGGTATATTTATTATTTTTCTCTATTATTATTGGTATTGTTACATTTATTAGTTTACTCTATTTATTATTATAATTACATTTATTATTTTACTCTATTATTGTTACTTTTACATTTATTTTACTCTATTTTTATTATTATTATTACATTTATTATTTTCT
This sequence comes from Anolis carolinensis, assembly GCF_035594765.1. Lineage (NCBI taxonomy): Eukaryota > Metazoa > Chordata > Lepidosauria > Squamata > Anolidae > Anolis > Anolis carolinensis. The sequence continues at coordinate 13,080,285 of NW_026943819.1, read as the reverse complement.
TCTATTTATTATTACATTTATTATTTTACAGGCATTTATTATTATTATTACATTTATTATTTCACTATTATTATTAAAAAGATACATAAGCACATTTATATTGAAGAAGATGAAAATAATGATTTAATCAGAGTTGAACAGTCATATCTTAAATTACTGTTTGATGTAAAGATTCAAAAACATTTAAACTACTGATGCCTCAATTAATGTAATTTTATTGGTATCTCGGCTTATACAGGAGTCAATGTTTTCCCAGTTTTTTGTGGTGAAATTAGGTGCCTTGGCTTATATTCGGGTCGGCTTATACTCGAGTATATACGGGTAAGTGTACTATTAACAAACATGACTATCGGCCACATAACCTGTGGCCAGTCCAGAGCAGGAATGTCCTGGAGGTGGTCACATACTCTGCCCCCAATCTGTGGTCCAGACAGTCCAGTTGGGCCAAGACCAGTTTGGCTCTGCTGGGCGTCACCTTACTGTTCTTGTTGCCATCACCACTGTGAAACAGCTGCAGAGTTCCAGTATCACTAAACTTCCCTGGTCATACAGGTCGATATTGGGCACAGGGCACCCATGATGGCCAGGAGCTTTACTGGAGATTTATGGTCATCTGCATTGGCAGGAACCATGACACAGTCCTTATCCTCTACATTGATGAGTGCAGGTAAAGAGGATGGTGGCTGCACCCTGTGTGAAAAACAGGCGAGTTCCCATCAGATCTGGTTGTATTATCCACACAGCACCCAAACTGTCTAGCTGCTCCAGTGTTTGGGGCAAACTCTGGAGACTTCTCCAACTTTCCTTAGCACAGAGCTAAACAAATTCCTGAAACAAAACCACAGAGCCACCAAGAGGGCTCTGTAATTTCAACACCAAGAATCTGCTCTCTTCCAGTCTTTTTATGGGAGATTATGATGATAGTGATTATTATTATTATTGATATTATTATTATTTTATTATGACACAGCAAACAAGATAGATATCCTGGATTTCGTATCACAAAATCACAAGTTGAACACTTCCCAAGTGTCTAGGACTGTGTGATGTATTTTTGGATGATGCGTGCAGATCCCAGTAGGGTGGCCTTTTGCAGTTGGCAGATCGTGATTTTGTCAATGTCTATTTTTTCCAAATGCCAGCTGAGATCTTTTGGCACGGCATCCAATGCACCGATCACCACTGGGACCACCTGCACTGGTTTCTGCCAGACTCTTTGAAGTTCAATCTTGAGGTCCTGATAGCGGCTGAGTTTTTCCTGTTGTTTTTCGTCAATGCGACTGTCACCTGGGATGGCAACATCAATGATCCAAACCTTTTTCTTTTCCACAACTGTGATGTCTGGTGTGTTGTGTTCCAGAACTTTGTCAGTCTGGATTCAGAAGTCCCACAGTATCTTTGAGTGCTCATTTTCCAATACTTTTGCAGGTTTGTGATACCCACCAGTTCTTTGCTGCTGGCAAGTGGTACTTGAGGCATAAGTTCTAATGAATCATTTGGGCCACATAGTTGTGCCTCTGTTTGTAGTCTGTCTGTGCAATTTTCTTACAGCAGCTGAGGATATGATCAATGGTTTCGTGGGTTTCCTTGTAGAGTCTGCATTTTGGGTCTTCAGCTGATTTTTCGATCTTGGCCTTAATTGCATTTGTTCTGATGGCTTGCTCCTGGGCTGCAAGGATCAGGCCTTCTGTCTCCTTCTTCAGGGTCCCATTCGTGAACCAGAGCCAGGTCTTCTCCTTATCAGCTTTTCCTTCAATTTTGTCAAGGAACTTTCCATGCAATTATTATTTTGGCAGTCTGTACAGGCAGTCTGTAAAGGGTCTTAGGAACAAGATTGCCCTCTGATGCAGTTCAGTTGCTCACCCTCCATTTTCAATGGCACCAGATAACAAATTTATTTATTTATTTATTTATTTACTTACAGTATTTATATTCTGCCCTTCTCACCCCGAAGGGGACTCAGGGCAGATCACATTGTACACATATAAGGCAAACATTCAATGTCATATAACATAGAACAGAGACAGAGACAGATACAGAGGCCATTTAAACCTTCTCCAGCTTCCAGCCTTCTGAGGGTATGCTTGATTCCAGCCACAGGGGGAGCAGCTGCTTCATCATCCACTGCGACAGCAACTTCCTCATTCCAACGGTGTCTGGGTAATTTTTATGGTGTCGTAAATTAGCCTCCCCACATATAAGTGGTACCTAAATTTCCTACTTGATAGATGCAGCTATCTTTTGGGTTGCTTAGGTCAACAACGAGCAGGGGCTATTTTTTTAAAAAATTAATTGTCGGGTGCTCACTCCGACATGGGCTGACCTCAAACTCATGACCTCTTCGTCAGAGTGATTTATTGCAGCCTGCGCCACAGCCTGCCACTAGCTGCTCCAGTGTTTGGGGCAAACTCTGGAGTGTTCTCCAACTTTCCTTATCACAGAGCTAAATAATAATAACAATAATAATAATAATAATAATAATAATTTTATTTTTGTACCCCGCCACCATCTCCCCAGAGGGACTCGGGGCGGCTCACAGTTCCTGAAATAAAACCCAGTAGTCACCAAGAGGGCTCTGTAATTTCAACACCAAGAATCTGCTCTCTTCCAGTGGGAGATTATGATGATGGTGATTATGATGATGATTATTATTATTATTGATATTATTATTATTATTATTATTATTATTATTATTATTATTATTATTATTATTATTTTGGCAGTCTGTATAGGCAGTCTGTAAAGGGTCTTAGGAACAAGATTGCCCTCTGATGCAATTCAGTTGCTCACCCTCCATTTTAAATGGCACCAGATAAGAAACTCCTTCATTAGAGACTTGTCTTAACTTAGAAAGGTCAGTGAGATTCGTAGATGGTATAATTGTTTGACAGCCCCCATGTACATGCTGCAAGCAGTCCACATGATCTATGGGGGCAAACTCTTTTTTTCTTCATTTTTTTCTTTCAATTTTGTGCTTTCCCCACCTGGATTCCTTTTTTCCCTAATTTTTTAAAGAATTGCCTAAAGATCAGCCCTGGGGTAAATGAAGTGTCATCTTGTTCCTGTGCAAAGCTATTTTCATCATGGAAAAAAGGAAAGTTGCCTGAAGCAGATCTACAACTGTTCTTAATTCTGAGAAAGCAACTAAGAAAAGCAAGGCAAAGAGCTTCTTGGCACAAACGACTCTTGCTAACTGAGTAAAAGCTGACAAGATTTCCCGTGGGGTCATGTTAGTGGTCCCTTAAAAGCAGCTATTGCTGTTTACACTTTGGCTGTCATGCATCTTATTGTGCGTTTCAAAATGTACGCTGTCAATCAGCTGTTTTTAAAACCCCAAGCAATTTTTTCCCCGTCTTTCTTGGAATTACACCACAGACGTTAACAGTTTTCTTCTAAGATTGCACATGCCTTTTTGGTTTTGAGTTTGTTAGCCCACATTCAGCAGAGTGGGATAATACAAGGAGAAGCTGGTGAGAGTGATTTCTCTCTAGAAATGTTTTTGTTTATTCTTCCTCTAGTTTGGATTGTTTTTCTTCTCAGGAAATAATTGCATTGAGCTCTGATCTTGCCAGATATCTTTTTGTTGAAAACTTAGCAAATGCGCCTAGAGGTTAATAAGCCTCTGTGTTAAAGAAATGTGGGCATTACTTCGTGGATCAAGAGGTCTTCTAGCAAGACTGTGAATCATATGGCATCTAGAGTTGTTTTTCCAAACCACAATCCTTCCAAACTCCTCCATTCATTCTTTTTATGACTCAAAAGGATAAACTTCCAGTTCTGAAGGCCTCTAGGTAGAGCTATTTGTCTTTTAAACAGATAACAGGGCACTCTTATGGACTTCTGTCTTTGGGCATCCTATATTGTGTGCAGTCTGAAAAATGCCTGAGGCATCCCAGGGGCATCAAACTAGAACCCGAGGAATGGTTGTATTTCATAAATCAGACGTGCTACCTCAAAACTGAATAGTTCAAAACTGAACTGTTTTAGCATGAAAAGTTGAACTATAAAAGTGTGTTTTCATGTATGTTAATAAAATAAAGTTTTCTTTTGTTGTCCTGTAACCTATGAGTCCCTAGAGAATTGCCTCAATGTTTCTATCTAATTCACAGCAAGCAACCATGTTTACTCTGTGTGCAGCATTTTTGTGCATAGCTGCACATTGCACATGGATGTGCATTCTTGTGTGTATCTGCACACTGCACATAATACATTTGCACAGATACACATTCACTCAGGTAGGTAAAGGGTAAAGGTTTCCCCTGACTTTAAGTCCAGTCGTGCCCGACTCTGGGGGTTGGTGCTCACCTCCATTTCTAAGCCGAAGAGCTGGCGTTCTCCGTAGACACTCCAAGGTCATGTGGCCGGCATAACTGCATGGAGTGCCGTTACCTTCCCACCGGAGCGGTACCTATTGATTTACTCACATTTGCATATTTTCAAACTGCAAGGTTGGCAGAAGCTTGAGTAAACAGCGGGCACTCGCTCCCCAGATGTAAACCTGCAACCTTTCGGTCTGCAAGTTCAACAGTGTGTTAAAGCTCAGCACTTTAACACGCTGCTCCACCGGGGGCTCCTCAAATGTACATTCACTCAAATGTACATTTTATTGTTTAGTATTATGAATCATTAATAAGACATGTATTCTGCATTTCCTACATAACTCTGGGGAAAAGCCAATGCTCTGTCTCCACAGTGCAGAACTCTGGCTCTTAAATTAATTATTAAATATGAAGAAGTTATGCAAAATTGGGTTGATAGCAAGGTTAAAAGATGGTGTGTAAGCTCTTTGCCTGACCTGATCATGACACGCCAATTGCATACACAGATTTCAAAATGGTTCTGATTGTCCAGGCAAATTATTTGCCTTCCACTTCAAGGACAATTTTCTGATCAGCTCCTACTCTCTGGCGCTTTAAGCGAGTAGAGAAGATGAGAGAGGGAGGGAGAGAGAGCATGAGAAACACTTAGATTTTAATGGCATCTCATTTTTGTAAAGTACCCCCGTGGCCCCTCTGGGTCCACGGAATTAAAGACTGTCCTTCAGAGAAGGAACACGGAGCCATCCAGTTTGCAGACACCTGTCATAATTAAACTAATAGCTCTGAAAATGGGCCTTGATATTAAATCTATCTTCCACAGAGGAGCTGGGCTGATTAAAACCACTGTTTGACAGTTAATGATGAACCTCTCCCTCGCAGAGCTCCGTAACTGGAATAGACCAGTTCATCCCTCTTCCTTTCACCGTCCCCTTCCTGCCCCCCTCCCTCCCTCCCTCTCTCTCCTATTGACTAAGGAAATGAGTTCTTCCTTGATCCTGGGCTTCAGGGGTGAGGAAACAAGAAGCTTTACAGGTTTAAAAGCACCAATGCTTGAAGAATTTGATCCTTCTGAGTCCTGAGATGACCTGACCTAACACTTCCCACAGTAACATGAGAATTGGAATGAAGTTCTTCACCCCATGTACTGCTTCCTGAACTTTCAGGCACAGTTCTTAGTTCATAGAGGACTATTGCATATGGAGCCCCAGGTAGCCTAGTGGGTTAAAGCCTTGTGACTTGAAGGTTGGTTTGCTGACCTGAAGGCTGCCAGGTTCGAATCCAACCCGGGGAGAGCCCGGATGAGCTCCCTCTATCAGCTCCAGCTCCATGCGGGGACATGAGAGAAGCCTCCCGCAAGGATGGTAAAAACATCAAAACATCTGGGTGTCCCCTGGGCAGTGTCCTTGCAGACGACAAATTCTCTCACACCAGAAGTGATTTGCGGTTTCTCAAGTTGCTCCTGACACGAAAAAAATATTATTGCATATAGATCAGGATGTACATCAGTGATTCCCAAAGTGGGCGCTACTGCCCCCTGGTGGGCGCTGCAGCAATTAGGAGACGGGGAGGGGCCAGGGGAGGGGCGGGGCCTCTTCCCAAGTGCCGGAGACAGGGCTGAGTCCCTGAGGTGCCTGTTAGGATGGAGCTAGAGGAGTGGGTGTGGCTTCTTTCCAAGAGCCTGAGACAAGGCTGAGAATCTATCTATACCTCTCCTGAGGTGCCTGTTAGGACACAGAGGGCAGAGCTAGGGAAGGGAGTGGAGCCTCCTTCCAAGAGCCCGAGACAGGGCTGAGCCTCTATACCTCTCCTGAGAGGCCTTTTAGGACTAAGGGGTGGGGTGGGGCCTCTTCCCAAGAGCGTGAGACAGGGCTGAGCCTCTGTATACCTCCCCTGAGGCGCTTGTTAAAACACGGGGGCGGGATATAGAGGTTCAGCCCCATCAGGCACTTGGGAAGAGGCCCCCACCCTCTAGCTCCACCCCCTGTGTCCTGGGATAGAAGCTCAGCCCTGCCTCAGAGCTTGTAACTCCACCTGTTGTCGACCGCGTTTTAGGGGATCGGGCCCTTAAGGAGAGACCCGACCCGGTCCAGAGGGAACGGACCTTGGCGAAGCCAAAAGGAGAATATAAGCCGCAATACAACCTGAAGCCTGAAATGAAGAAGGTTCGCCAAAGTTGAAGGAAAATCCGCCAAGGAGTCTTTATTGAGCAATTCAGCTGAAAAGGACGCTAATAGCGATCATTCAATCTACTAGCGTAACATATGTTTCAAATAAAGCCATATTTATACAATGTTTCGGTCTGACAGCCCTTTGAATTTCCCGCCCCGCTTCCCCGCCCATCCGATCGCGGATAGGCTGGGAGGTTGAACGAGGCGGGCTTTCGTTTCCCGCCTTGCCTTGCTGGCCCAATGGGGAGCCGCTTTTTTGTCCCCACTCGGGCCAATCAGAGAGGAGGAGGCGGGAGCTATTAAAACAATGAAGTGACCGGACAGGAAATATCAGATTAATCCTGGCCCGGCCAATTTCTAAAGGAATTAATGGCACCCATCAAGGATGTCCGGGGTCCTGTCACGTTCACAGATTTTAGATATGTCTTTGGGGTGTCAGACGGGAAGTAAAGAAGGGTGGTGATGAGCCGTCATTGACGGGCTCCACAGGGGTGCCTTCCTGAGGCGTCCTGGCCTGGGATATGACAATGTTTGCCTTGGGGGCGAATCACCTTTAGGAATTTGGTGACTCAAGCCCTATATTGTCCATGCGATCGGAATGAGATTGGATTAAACTGTGGCAGATTATCCTTTTGTTTTTGGGAAGGGAGGTCTGGGTCATAGGGCTAGAGTTCACGTTGGGGTCATAATATTTCCCATTTGATTTCATGATTTGACAATTATATGGGATAGAATGAAAATTAAAATAAAGTTGGAACATAAACCCTGCTGGGAAAAATACATATTTTCCGGGGATCCCAAAGAGTATAAATACATATAGGCAGATAGGTAGATTTCAAGGAGGAAAGGGAGAATCCATAGAAGGGGGGGTTACATTGCACAAAGGGGAACCATGGATGATATAAACAATTGAAAACATTTGATAAGAATGAGGTTTACAACATCTGGGGAACCCAATATGGAAAGTCATAGGAGTGGAGTTCAAGCAGCATGATTTCATACAACAGTGGGTCATGAGGGTGCCCAGGTACATAGAATATGCAAATTCATGGATACATGAGGAAGAAGAGTTCATCTGTGATGGGAGGAATTCGTAGAGATGGCATGGGGAAGAGGCACATGTGGGTTGCAGTCTTTGGAAGTATAGGATTTCATAAGTCCAGGGGTAGGTCTGGGGAAGAGTGTTCTTCTCCTTCATAAAATTATGAAAGTATGAATGAAACGTGGGGGGCACCCGTCCGGGCACCCCCTGGCAGCTGTAGAGAGGGTAAGGGTTCTTGGAGAACTATGTTTCCCCAGCGAGAGAGCGATCCCCCCATCCCCAGTTCACAGAAAGGGGCTAGGGATCTCTTAAAACCATTCCGCGAGTCGCGGGGAGAGGAAAGTCCGGGATAAGGCTGGAAGGAAGCGGTCGGTCCCGTTTGACAATCAGCTGTTGAGGTGCCGAAAACTGGACCGATTCCGGTTCCGCTGGTTGTCTTCGAGTCAGGAGCCTTAGAAAGGGTTAGGACTAAAAAAGGAGCGTTCTAGGAGTAATTTTGATAGAGATATGAGCCGATTTGTATCGTCCGCCATATTAATCTATGGCGGAGAAACCTCAGCCGGAGTTAAAGGGATGAGAGAGAGAGAGAAATTGCATGCAAAGGAAGGAGTCAGAGAAAGATACAAAATAACCAGATAGAGAGTGTTATTGTTAAAATAAATGCTACTTTTATTGGGGGATTTGTTACATAGTTCAGGGAAGGGGAAAGTGAAGAAAAAAGATCTTTTAATAATAGTCTGCTGCGGTCCCGTTCCGTTCCTTTGGTGAGCGATCCACGGAACTCTCCGCTGCGTTTTCAAATCAATTTGAAAGCCGGGGTGACGGTCATCACACCCATCCCAGTCCTGAACGCCCATTTGTGGCTCTGCCCACCTCCCTCTCCCCCTCCCAGTCCTGCATCTTGGACTAGGGGAGAGGCTCAGCCCCGCCCTCTTGAGCAGGAGCCATGCCCACCCCTCTAAGCCACACACCCCTTTCCAGGGGGAGCTGAATAATACTTTTTCTGGAAAAGGGGTGGTAGGCCAAATAAGTTTAGGAACCACTGATGTACATTAATGACCATTTAATAGTGCCTGATTACACTCTTTCTTTATAGAATCATAGTTGAAAGAGACCACATGGGTCATTCAGTCCAACCCCCTGCCATGGAGGAAAAACATAATCCTTGTATTCTAAGTTGCATTGTTTAGGTCAATGCCAAATAATTCAGGCAGAAATTAGGAGAAATGTTTGAGAAGTATCTCAAGTTACAAAGCATCCATTCAGGAGAAAGACTCTGAATGATAAAACATAGGAAGCCCCTTCCAGTATTCAGCTGAGCATGAGCCCTTGTATAGCACAGCGTCTGCAATGCATTAGATGTCCATCGGCTTTCTTACCCAGCAAGAATACCATCCAATGCCACAGCAGTAATTACCAGGAGATTAGGCAGCATTAAGCACTCCTTAATTTGACACAGTGCAATGATCTCTACTTCAGCCTTTCTGCCTGAATAGCTTCCCATAAATAGTTTGCAAGGCCACCAATATAACCAGAGGCTGCTGTGTTTGCACAGCTGAGGATCTCCTGGATTTCAAATATCGAAGTCACTAGGTGTGAGTTTTAAACCAGAGTCCAATGGGGCAGAAAGTGATATCCGAATACAATTACAGGACTTGATTTTTCTGTCCATATGCCATGGGTCTGATACATTAAATGGGGGAATTTTTAGGGTTGTTGTTAATATCCACAAAGTGAAAATAATCATGTGTATCATTAGTACATTATTGTAGATAATGTAATAGGGAATTGCATTTATATTTAATTAAAAAATAAAGAAATTAAGAAAATGAATACTACACGGAAGTGGGTGTACGCTTATGATAGTTTGGATATATTGTGTCATCCTGTTCTCAAATATAATGACATATGTCAGACCAATATCATTGAAGCACATTGTGGAATTCACTACCAATCATCCCACAAAATGATATGCTCCCCTCAAACCCATGTTTTATCAGTTACAAAACCCAAACTTGGTCATGTCTGGTTGTTGGAGAGCAGAAAGGCCACCAGATAAGTGGGGACATTAGAGAAGCCTCCTAGTAGGATGGTAACAAATCCGGGCATCCCCTGGACAATGTCTTTGTAGACAGCCAATTTTCTCACGCCAGAAGCAACTTGCAATATGCTCTCAATTTGCCTCTGACACAATTAAAAACCAAGATAAGTACCCACTCATTTCCTATCAATGGGGTGCAGAATTATGGCATCATCTTCAGGATTTAATGGAGGAGACCCCAGGATAATTTTCTGTAAGGAGAAGGTGTTTTAAGAACTTAAGTAGAACTTTGCTCAGTCAAACCAAAGCCTATCTAGCTGAACACTCTGCCACTCAAAGCACCTAAAGAGATGCTCACAGTCAGGGTTTAACCTGGTCCCATTAATTTTCCCCAGCAGCTTATATTCAGAGGCCTATCAATACTGATCCTGGAGGTATACTTTAGCTGTTCCGACTGATAAAGTTTGGGTTGTCATCCTTTTAAAGTTGTACAAATCCTTTTAACCCCATATAAGCTAAAGATGACTTCGATCTCCCACAGAAACAAGCTTCATACATTCATGATTCAATGTCTTCTACCCATAAGTTTAATCAGACAGCCCTGAATTCTGGTCTCTTAGAACAGTGGTTCTCCTGTGGGTCCCCAGATGTTTTGGCCTTCAACTCCCAGAAATCCTAGCAGCTGGTAAATTGGCTGGGATTTCTGGGAGTTGTAGGCCAAAATACCAGGGATGCACAGGTTGAGAACCACTGTCTTTGAAGAACTAGTGCATCTCCTCTGTAGAATTGACACCACTGCCATGGCTTAATGCCATGGGATCCTGGGGTGGGGGTATTTTGTTGAGGTTCTAGCACTGTTTTACAGAGAAGATAGAAGACCTTGTAAAACTACAGCTCCATTTATTCCATAGCTTTGAACCCTGGAAGTTAAAGTGGTGACAAACTTAATGCCATGGGATCCTGGGGTGGGGGTATTTTGTTGAGGTTCTAGCACTGTTTTACAGAGAAGATAGAAGACCTTGTAAAACTACAGCTCCATTTATTCCATAGCTTTGAACCCTGGAAGTTAAAGTGGTGACAAACTACTGTCATTCTATTGTGTAGATCAGCGGTCCCCAAACTAAGGCCCGGGGGCCGGATGCAGCCCTCCGAGGTCATTTACCTGGCCCCCGCCCTCAGTTTTATGATATAATATATTGTATATACATATAATATTGATAATAATATTATAATGTAATACAATATAACACTAATAATAATACCATATAATAATATTAATTATATATTCTATATTACATATAATATTACTAATAATATTACAGTATAGTGGTATAGTTCAATATAGTAATATATAATGCTAATATTGTGCTATGCTAATAATATAATATATTGTATGTACATATAATTTGTAAGCCACTCTGAGTCCCCTTTGGGGTGAGAAGGGTGTGATACAAATGTAGTAAATAAATGCAGTAAATAAATAATAAATAAATTTTAGACTTAGGCTCACTCAAAGTCTGAAATGACTTGAAAGCACACAACAACAACAACAACAACAACAACAACAACCCTAATTAACTTGACTATCTCATTGGCCAGAAGCAGGACCATACTTCCCATTGAAATCCCGATAAATGTATGTTGGTTAAAATTGTTTTTATTTTTAAATATTGTATTGTTCTTTCATTGTTCTTGTTGTTGTTGTTGTTTTTGCACTACAAATAAGACATATGCAGTGTGCATCAGAATTTGTTTGTATTTTTTTTCAAATGATAATCCGGCCCCTCAACAGTCTGAAGGATTGTGGACCGGCCCTTGGCTTAAAAAGTTTGAGGACCCCTGGTGTAGATGGACCCTGAGTTGAAGTCCAACAATATCATGCAGTCCATATGATTCCTTCTCATGTAGCAGGCTTTATCACATTGCTGTTTCTGTTTCACTTTCAAGATGTAAAATGTAAATGTTGTCTGACAATTCAGTCTAAAAAAAGAATTTCTGGAAATTTTGTCATAGAAACATGTGAAAATCTTAACCTCAGTACCACTTCTGAGATATTTTAAAATGGATCTGTGTTCAGTTTTATAGAGCAACTCGCTGTTCTACTTTATAATGGATGAATTGGACTTGAGTGGTATTTCTTCTTGCTAATGAAAAAACTCACCCTGAAATGAAGTGGTCAGCTTTTTGAGGTGGAAGATGTTTCTTGGTTGCTGATCTTTTTGCAACCAATTGATTCTCTCTTGGAATACATTTCTTCTTCAAGTAGAGTCTTTTTTTAACAGAAGTGAAATCTTCTCAAATGTATCTTCCTGGAGTGCTAAGTAAACTGTCTCCATTTAGGGTGTCAATAGCCAGACAACATCTTCCCTGTTTCTTGAGAAGCCCTTAGCAGATTGTGGTTGCCTTACATGCCACTGACTCCCATGCCCAATGAAAGATGTAAATAGATTTGTCAATAAGATACCGGGGTATTGATTGGCACAGACATTTGGGGTCATTGGTCGATGAGAACTCTCAGAGAGCAATGTCGGAAATGAGCACTTTCAAATACAGGCAGCAAAGTGAGACTCCCTAAGGAGGAATAATATGACTCAATTTCCCCCATTCTCTTGCTTTGTCACTTTTTCCAGTTGGAAGAGAAGAAATCAGAATGATCCCTTCTGAACATTTCTGGGCAAATAAATAATACCATATCTGAACACTTATGAAAATCCCCATTGAGATGAAAGAGGCCAAACTCACTGTCGGGCACGTTGTGATATTTCAAGAGAGATGCCCTTTTGTCCAAGGCATCCTATGTGGCATCAACACCTAGGAGTAAGAAGTCTATATGAGGTGAGTTTTGTTTGGATCCAATTACACATGTCAGATTCAAGTATCATAGACAAAGAGGAAATTGTATACAGAAGTTGGGCTTGAAGGGGAAAACAAGTAGTCTCCATTAGGAGATCTACTTAAGGCATGATCATCTGGCTACCCAATAAGGGATGAATCTGGATCAAGGAGAATGCAAGAACCCACTGGAGCTTTGCTCCATTGGATTTACTGCCACTATCAAATTTCATCACTACCACCCAATTTACCAATAGCTCCAAAATTCAGAAACAACAGTCTTAATGGTCCATGATGATAGAGGTACCTTCTGGGTCTTTAAACTCTTCAAGACCATATTGATGAACATCTGTTCTCATTCGTGAAATGAAAAGAAAGGAAAGGAAAAGAAGGGAGGTATCATTACAGTTTTGGTGGTTTGGAGTGTGATATTATGGGGTGTAAAAGCGGAGCAGGGGAACCCCCTTCCTCAAGATATCTTGAGGTGTTGGTTCATCCCTTGGTGACTCAGGGACTACTATCCTAGGTCTTATGAACTGTGAAATATTTACTCTTTAAACTGACCTGAGATGTCTTTAACCTCATCAATATTCTTCCCATGGTGGAGTTATTGGTGGGCAATCAGGTTTCACAGTATCTCAATATATGATCTATGTTCTGCCAAACTTTATGAACCAATAAAAACCCATAAACGTTATGGCAATACAACCCGTTCTCCATCTATGCATTAATCTTATGCCTGTGCCTCTATGTCACCCTAAACTGCAGACATACTGAAATGGTTAAAATGCAACAGAATTGGGTTGTTGTATGTTTTCCGGGCTGTATGGCCATGTTCTCTCCTGACGTTTTGCCCACATCTATGGCAGGCATCTTCAGAGGTTGTGAGGTATGGAGAAACTAAGCAAGGAAGTTTTATATATATCTGTGGAAAGTCCAGAGTGAGAGAAGAACTCTATCAGTTGGAGGCCTGTGTGAATGTTGTAGTTAATCACCTTAATTAGCATTGAATAGCTTTATCTCCTGGCTTCTTCCTGCCTGTGGGCGAAACGTCAGGAGAGAATACTTCTAGAACATGGCCATAAAGCCTGGAAAACATACAACAACCCTGTGATCCTGGCCATGAAAGCCTTCGACAACACATTGCAACAGAATTTCTAGGAATATAAAATAGAATAGGGGTGCAAAAATACAATCAGTTCCTAGGGGCAAGCAAATGTGATTTAAACCTATGGTTTCGCTCAGCTACCCTCACACCCACTGCTCAGATGATAAACCAGTTGGTGGTGCTATAGGAGGAGATTTCCCACTGGCAGGACTTCAGCTACACAACCAGCACAAGAAACAATTTGCAAATAAATAAAAAGGATTTGCAAATACTGTGTGAAAAACATGTTTGCATCCGCACTGCTATTAAGTCTGCTCATATCATATCAGAAAACATCATGTCAGCTTGGAGAGGTTCCTAGTTATTTTTTCATCCCCTTCTCTTCCCCTGTGAAATGTTTTTCAATGCCTGAGTGAATTAAAATGAATGTAAATGAGGTTTATTAAGTCAGCCCCACACGGCGCTGCATTGTTGGCGTTTGTAGGCTGTGACAGGTTAGTTATTGAAGTCTGAGGGAAATGTCACAAGCACAGCGGTCTACAGGAGAAACTTTTTAAAAATTATGATAATATTAATGCAGTGACACAGGGCTTCTGGCACTCTTTGAGAATCATTTACACAAACAGGGGACCTGCAGGCAGGCTGGCCTGGAAACAAAGGGAATAGAGGCCTTAAGAATTGCTTTGCCAAAATATACACTTCTTGAATTGAGGCATGGCCAGGGCTTTAGACTGGAGACATCCATGGAGGATAGAGGGCTGTTAGCTGGGGTAGCTAAACAGGACTTCACATTTTGAAGGCAATTGAGCTACCAAAATATTGGAACTACCTCACTGTATAAAAGGTACCTCGGGAAATTTTGACTTTGAGAGAAACCCATTTTGGCTTTGCATATTTATTTCTACTTTAAATCATTTCCAAATCACTAAGCCATTTTACAATGTGAAGGAAAACAGCACTTGCAATTAGACTGTGGGAGAAAAGCTTTTCAAAAATCAGCCCAGGTAGTATTGTAGTATTCTCTAAATGCTCCATAATATGACAATACCTCTGAATTTTATTCCTATTTATGTTTTGATTTGTTTCTTGAAAGGCAGGTGTAATGACTGTGACTAGTAACATACTCAGAAAAGGGCCCTGAGTCTACACTGGCATTATGATCCAGCTCAGTGCCATTAATCTGCATCCTGAAACTGTATTATATGTTAGTGAAGATCTAATCGGAGAAGGTTCTCTTCCTCATCCTCACCAAGCACAGCTATAATGGTGATGGAACAGAAAGAAAGTCTTTCCCTTAGATCAATCTTAAAAATCAGATGGACCTCATAGAAGTAGACATAGTCTCTCACATAATCTGGACGTAGACGTAGACTTCAGAGGTCATGTCCAGCGTTTTGTATTGTGCCTGGAAATGCACAAGTGATCAAGTGAAGTTGTTGCAATATGGTAGACATGTGTTCGCTGTACCCAACCAATTAATATACTGAGACCCATAGACTGGGACTGGTACCCACCCAATTAATATATGGGACCCACTGCAGTTTCTAAACAGTGTCCAACAGCAGCCCACATAGATTGTGCTGTTGTTCTATGTTTTCATTTTTGTTGTTGTTGTTTTGCTTATGGGCACTCTAAAGCAATTGTATAATGAGGTTTTCTTGTTAAGTTTGTTCACAAAATGTTTATGTTGTGCTGACTTGTTCAAAGGCACTGTCCAAATTCAACGAGTACCCCGTTTTATGTATTGAGAAATCAATTAATAATGCCTGCCCACCATATAAAGGGCCAAAAACATCTGGGGACCCCAGGATGAGAACCACTGCTCTAAAGTCTGAGCCCTATCTACATAAGCACCAAAATCTGACTTGAAGCCTGCTCACGGTCTGGGGGGCGTGGGGTCCAAAAAAAGCCCTCTTTAATCTCCAAAGCGAATCCAGCCAGAATCAGCATGATTTCAAAATCCCACCAGAAATCCTTAATCAAGAAATGAAATCCATTGAGTTACTCATGTGTATAAACAATGCACAGAAAGAAGCAAATACCAAATGCAGAGAGCTCATGTAAACAAAACAGGAATAAATAAGCAGTTGGAGTAAAATGCAGCTGCACACTGGAAAGAAAAACCCAGCTTTCTTATGGGAATGCTCAGTTTTACTGCTTAACCTTGTTCAGTTGTCAGACAAGTTCTGCTGGAAAGCTATTTATCTCTCCAAAGAGGGTTTAAAAAAAAGAAGAAGAAATAATCCTTGATTTTGTTTGAGTCAAATAATCTGGAGCACAATGTGGATTAAGGGATCTGGTAGATCTGTGTGGACTCTCTTGCACTTTCCAGCTGATTCATGTGCTGTCTATATAGACACTCCAGAGTGAACTGGATCTTTATAATCCACATTCTGCTCCAAATTATTTTTCTGTGTAGGAGCAATTTGAGTCCAATGGTCAAACTACCACACAATGACGGTTCTCATTGATGCAAGATTGTGTGGTATTCCCCAATTTGGAGTGGAATATGTTTTATGGTTTCTTTCATTCTTAAAATGTTGGATTACCATTGCCAAAAGAACAGGGCCAAGTTCTAGCTATCACGATTTCACTTCCCAATCCCTCTGTACTTGTCAGATCCTGGAAGCTTTTTTAATTAAGACATGCTCACAATGAAGATCACTGGAAACAAAGTTGTTGTTTTTTTCTTGCCAGCTTTCAAGAAAGTCCATTTTAACTATCCTCTCTACTGCCCCTGGTATATACCTAGAAATGAATCCCCCAACCCACTTATGGTTTGAGTTCTCATAGTCTACACTTTCAATTCCCAAAATACTGCCAGAAGCTCTTATCCTTGTAATATCCCCCAGCTTCTTCCCATAGTCCCCCTTCTCTCCAGCATGGCCTCTCTTCATGTATTTATGACCTGGGCAGCTTTTTCACATGGCTGCATTGGGCTTCCTGACAGTACCCTTAGAAAAGTATCATGGCAGATTTACTTTGGAAGAGCTCTTGTTGATTCAATTCCCAGGTAGTGTTGATCTGAAATCTGGGCAGCTATGACTTGACTTAATTCTGGGGGTATAAATACACATATAAAACTTATTTTTAAAAGTGGAAATTAATGTGACAACTGTACGTGTCATTTTGTCAATGTTCCTGTTTGCATTTTGTTTTGTTTTGGAGTGACCTCAGGACACAAATCAACAGAGAGCGTTGTTCAAGTTTGCGTCAGTATCTACCATGGTGCTCCATGAGCAAAGAAGCTCTCTGCCATAATTTAGGTCAAGCAAATTAAATTAGTGACTAATTGGTTAATTTGTGAGAGGCTCGGCAAAACAGATAAGAGCATGTTTAGCTCAAATGAATGGAAGTCTCATTCACAATTTGGCCAGTAACATCAGAAACTGGAATATTAACAAGCAGTCTCAAAATAGGATACAATTCTGTTTTGCTAACAATGAGTACGAAGTCATTTTTTGAGCAACCAGGATAACTGTTTCATATACTTCAACATTTCACAGATGACCAAGTAATATCAGAACATAGTCAAGAGACAAAAGAAGCTGCAACAGTTTGCTTTTGCCTATAAGGAAAGACATGAATGCATACACAATCACTAGAGATGTGATTTTTTTTTTTTTTTGCCTTTCAGGAAGACCCAGATCTAATCCAGTACCTAATTAATTTGGGAGAAAACAGGGTTTTCGTGCATTGTCCCAAATTAATTCGCTTTTACCGGAGGCATCATTTGGAGTCCTCCTGTAAAAGCACGTGAGCCTGCGTATTTTGGGCCCTGTCTGGATGGGCCCTCAGAAAATTAGATGGTTTCTGTTTGATAAAAGCAAAAGTATAGTGTTCACTTTGGGCTGTAGATAGGTCAGCCTTAGGATTTTTAGTTGACTTCTTGACTAAAATGTCTACATTTATACATGAATATATAGAATAAGTGCTCTTTGGTTTTGTTCAGAGTAATGAGCTCATCTTCCATTTCGGCAGATTCAAAAGTGACAGCATTAAAATGGAATGGCCACAGACTCAACAGCATGAACAGAAAGAAGGAAATGTCAGCGATAACATCAGGTGCCATTGCTTCAAGAATCCCATTCCTACAGTACATGGTTTTTCAGATAGTGACTTCTGGAGCTAAGGTGTTCTGGTAGAGGTGTTTGGATACTTACCTGTCATATAGCAGCTTTTCTAGTTCTCTTCGGCTCTTCCTCCCCCTCCCCTGCAAAAGCCTGGAGAAAATACAGCTATTTGTATCATTGAGCTGTTATACATGCATTGTGTATCAAAAGAAGGAATCCCAGCTTTGTAGATTTTTACTCGTCACAATAAGCCACCTCTGATTTCCTCTCTTTCCCTCAGTCTTCTTCTGCTGTCATTTCAAAGTGTCAACAGGTTTGGAAAAATTACCACTTGATAACTTCACTAAGCACAGTGCCAAAAAGCATCATGTCATGATGTCACCCAGGATTATGTGTGGTGCAGGTCTAAGCTTTAAAGCATACTTGGCAACTGGCAAGCTCTGCAATCGTTCACTCACACATGCAAGTTGCCACCTTCTGCTGCTTCCATGAAATAATGGACATAAATGTCTGAAAAGGTCCAAAGTACATTTCTTGTCGTGTGTGTCTTTGGACTGCACCTACTATCTAAAACTAAGGTTCAGAGTATGAAAGAGCATCTACACTGTAGAATTAGTGCAGTTTGACATCACTTTAACCAACAGGGTTATGAGTCCTGGGATTTGTAGTTTGGTGAGGCACACCACTCATTGCCAGAGGTTAAATACCTGGTAAATATTGGAAAGAAAAGAAAAGCATAGCAGCTGTGGTCTTGTGACTGAAAGCAATCTAAAATCATGAATACGTGGACATGCAAGAAATGTCTTTTATACCAAATTTACTTTGGAGACAGGGCTGTGTCGCTTTCAATTTGCGTTTGTATTTAAATGGTTGATTGTGACCAACTGTGGTCCAACTGGGTCAGGATAGAGATCATTAAAGCTGTGAGATATCCCTCACATGGATGCCAAAATCACACATCTGGAGAGTTGCAGATTCTCACTGTTAAAAATATACCCACCCACCCAGTATTAGTAGAGCCAATCGCTTTTGTATCAATTTTTCAAACGTTGCTGTTTGACTTAAACTGCATCTCACCATGATGTCTCCAGATGGCGCTCAAGCCAGCAAAATTCCAATGTTTCAACCATGAAAAATCATGCTGTTTCGACTGTGTTTCAAAAAGTGCCTATTAAGCAAGATCAAAACTTTTCTGCAAAAACATGGAGCTATGGAAATCTTCACTTACAAACAAAACAGCTAACAGACTACTTCCGAAGTCAAATATGCTACCCGATCAGCTAAACAAGCTCTGTATTTCACAGCTGAAGGCAAAGACTCTGTATATATTTTAGAGTGCCATGGCAATTTAAATACCAGTGAGGTACCATATTAGATTGCATGACTCTTTGTTTAATGTGACTTAAGTCAAACAGAGCCAAAGTTTATAGGGAAAGACACAGTGTTTGGAGGTCTGGTTTGCACCTGATTTGAGCTGGCAGTGGGCACATAGATATTTCTGCAAACCAGCAGATATCTCTGCTTTGCCAGCAAATCTAATTACTCCCAACAACATTGGCAAACCCATAATCTAGACAGCATTGCAAAACTAGAAATGTCATTTAGGTCAAAATGCAAAAGACATGGGGAAAGAGAGAGAAACAGGCATTTGCTTTGTTTGTCTTTTTCTGTGTAGACAGGCAGGTTTGATTATGAGGATGGACATCCACATTTGTAAACCAGATCACTTAGCTTTGAATAGATCTGGTAAAGTCTGGGCTTCAGACTGCTTCTAAAATTAAAGCCAGTTCTGACTGAATTATACCTTCCCAATATAAGGCCAATGCTGCAAATGTACATAGCATACCCTAGCGTTTACTAACCAAAACATGACCTAGAAATGGCAATGTCTTACTCTGTCCATGTTTATGATCCTTGACCCCCTTCTTGAATGGTCTCCTTGGTTCAAATCCCCTAGCAATTACTTTCTTTTAAGGGAGTAGGATGTTGAACTGGTTAGTCCTTGCCCTTTCTTCCAATTGTAACATTCCATGCGAGATTTCTTTTTCTTTAGAGCAATAGGTCTATTTTCTGTGCATTATATTTAGAGGCAGATAAGAACTTTGAAGGGGCTTCTGGGAGCTCCATTTTTGCTTGTCAATAAGGTGCGTGAGAAGTGCACACCTTTTTCTAGGGCAAAAATAATGGCTCCTATAACATGTTGCTTTTGGCATATCACAGCAGGAGAATCTGGAGATACGCAAGAGTCTGGTGTGTTCCTAGTGAATTTGAAGGACGATGCAGTAGCATCCCCAATACATTTTCCACCTCTGTTGGGTAACCGTACCTTGCATTGTCAGACATTCCAGGAAGGTCTGCTGTCACTTGAACCAATGTATTGCATTCCTTGATTTGAATTTGTCAAGAGCCTTGAGCAATATGGCAGCTGTCATGAACAGGTTAAAAATAGTTTCAACCAGTGCCATTTTTCTCTTCTTTTTTAAACACTTTTGTCGAAGGAAAAAAATGTAGGTGTGAAGTTGAGGTAATGGAGAAGAATATATTTTCCCTCGCTGTACATGTGAATCCTAATCCAAGTGTGTCCGATTCCATCTTCTATATACTTACTTTGGAGTAACTTGAAACAGGGCAACAAACTGAATTCTACAGAATTTTAATGTAATACTGTATGTGCATAGTTTGGGTTTTGTTCCACCTAGTGGCTTAACATCTACTTCTGCTTTATTGGCTTATTCTAAAGCCTTCGACTTTATAATAAACTGTGGCAAGTTCTTGGTGGTATGGGGATACCAAATCACCTTGTCTGTCTCCTGAGAAATCTGTATAAAGACCAAGTAGCCACAGTAAGAACAGACCACGGAACAACAGACTGGTTCAAGATTGGGAAAGGAGTGCGGCAGAGCTGAATACTTTCACCCTCCCTGTTCAACTTGTATGCAGAACACATCATGCGACGTGCGGGGCTTGACAATTCCAAGGCTGGAGTTAAAATTGATGCAGATGATACCACTCTGATGGCCAAAAGTGAGGAAGAGCTGAGGAGCCTTATCACCAAGGTGAAAGAAGAAAGTGCAAAAGCCGGGCTGCAGTTAAACAGTTAAGATAGATGCTTTTGAACTTTGGTGCTGGAGGAAAATCCTGAGAGTGTCTTGGACCACAAGAAGATCCAACCAGTCCATCCTCCAGGAAATCATGCCCAGTGGCTGCTCACTGGAGGGAAGGATATTAGAGGCAAATATGAAGTATTTTGGCCACATCATGAGAAGACAGGAAAGCTTGGAAAAGATCGTGATGCTGGGGGAAATGGAAGGAAAAAGGAAGAGAGGCCGACCAAGGGCAAGATGGATGGACGGTATCCTTGAACTGACTGGCAAGAACCTGAAGGAACTGGGGGCAGCGACAGCTGACAGGGAACTCTGGCGTGGACTGGTCCATGAGGTCACGAAGATTCGGAAATGACTATGTGATTGAGCAGCAGCAGTGGCTTCACCATGTAATGACATTACTCACACAGTTCACAACTACCATGTTGACATGCCCAGTGCCTGCCCACTATGTGCCGGGAATCCTGGCCCAGGATGATATTATATTGGTGCATTGATGAAAAATATAGGCTAATCTGTGTCTTCTGTTCATTTTATTGAACAGATGCATAGGCGAGAAGGGTACAATTCATTTCCTGTGAGTGGATTCCACAGTGAGAAAGAATTACAAGAATCTTACTCTTAACAGTCACACTAGGGTTTCCTCAGGGGAAAGGAATCGAAATATCAGTGCGCCACATCCCAACCATTCAGAGAACAGACTCCTATAACTCCTGGTAAATCAGAGCTGGGGGTCTTTTACAAGCCCTATGCACTGAATATGTAAGGATTATGACTATGACTCAGTTAGGAACACATAACTCTACATTACGCATTCATAACTGTGACTGTGGATTTCAGCCGTTATTAGTTTAGCTTAATCAACACTACACTGTTGTTATCTATCTCACTATTCCTTGCTACCTTGAAACCTGTATGTATGCTACACAATTGTTTCCACAAAAGATTGGGATGGGATGGGTGGAGAGGAATGAAAACATGCAAAGGGTTTGCAATGGCTGTAGCCACCATTCCTAATTCTTTTTCTCCAAGCAGAAAATCATTCTTCCACTGATCTCACTTGTGGTCAAAGCTCTGAGCCGGCCCATCCGTCAGCAGGCTGATTTGGTTCAGCAGGTGTTGGTTGTGCAATCATTCATTTGAAGCTAATCGGCTGGCGGCTGTCAAGGGTTATGGAGTATTTATTGAGTTTATGTCAGGTCCAGATGACCAATAGCTGGCAGGCACTGGATTCCCATTGACATTGATGATATTGCTGAATTAAACTGGGAGATGTTGACAGAACTTGCTCGGAGCTAGCAAAGCAGCCCTTGGAAACACAATGCAGATGACTGCGAGCACTGGGTTTTTTTTTATTATTCTCTCTCCTACTCCCTTAAATAAAATATTATTATTTTCATGGAAAAATCAGGAAAGCTGTGAATTGAAGACCCATGAAATATTTAGTGAGAGAAACTGTCAGCCAGTGGGAATGAGACTCCTTTCTCCTCAGCAGATTTACTGCCCATTTGCTAGCTGGTGATTTGAAGAATTTCCTGATGGATCTGTAGAAAGGAACCCAGGGAATGATAAATTGAGTCTTTATTGTTCTGAGGGGAAGGTCATACACACACACACACACACACTATGTGCTTCTGATCAATGCCAGGCAGAAACTACTTACAAATATGCTGCTTAGTAGCATCACCCAATATATTAACCAATTTAATCACTGTAGAGTAGATTGACCCTGCAATCCAGCCACAGAGCTTCCTTGAGTAAAACTAATGGAAATAAATTCTGGTGCTCATTGTGACTCCTGTAACCCTTGTTCTCCTTCCCTCCTGTTTTTCTTCATTCCTAATCTTTAGTCTCCTGATGATTTACGGTATTTCATATTAAATCTGTGGTAAAGTACCCAATTCCAGATCTTTTTGTTTTGATTTTACCTGCAGATTCTCAGGTGGGCATGCAAACTCTTGCTTGAAGTGTCCTGGTTTCTCTCACTTCTCTCATTGTGTGCTTCCTTCTCTCCTTCCCATCTAGAATTCCATCCAGATTCACGGGACATTTCTAAAATTGATTTTCACCAATTTCCATCATCTTCATTTTTATCATCATCATCATCATCATTCCGTTTTTCCAAGCAGAAACAGAACTGTTCTATTTTTCCAACCAGTTAAATATTAGCAGTGTTTTGTTTTGGTGCAAACACTTCTCTTTCCATTATTTACCCATTATTGAGTCAATGTTAACATTAAAAGAAAAATGTTGGTTTTTGTTATTTCACTTTGCTTAATTTGACCTACAATTTTGCCACCAGAGTGAATGTGTCATTAATTAATAACAATTTTAGAATTAAATGAATGCTGAGTTTCATCTGAAGTCAATCATTTCAGCTAAAAATAAATTTAATCAAGTTGCACCTTTACTCTAGAAAATGTCTAAGTTAATGAATAACTTTTTTTTACTAATTAGCTCTTTAGTTGGTATATGTTGCAGTTCAAAGTTTTTTCTCTAGTCTTTGTCACTGACTGGCTTTTGCTTGTCAGGGATGGAGAGAGGGGGGTCTTTATCTAATTTATAGATAATATAAGGCTGGGTGGATAGGAATAAATGTAAATAAAGTAGAAAATCTAACAGAAATTTTTTAAAATTAAAATTCCACAGAAACTAATGTAAAATGTTACACCTCAGCCACCCAAACCACAGATATAGGATGGAAGATACTTGGCTCAACAAATTATGTTGCCAAAAACAACACCCCTTCCCAATGATTTCTAGTTCTCTAAGAGGACCAAAATAAAATGAATGATTTTTCTTCCCTTCTCCACCAAACTTCCATGACTCTAGCAAAGAGCAAGACTGGAAGAAAGACCAACAACTACTATCCTCCCTTAAAGTTCTCTCATATATATATATATATATATATATATATATATATATATATACACACACACACACACACACACAGTAGAGTCTCACTTATCCAACATAAACGGGCCAGCAGAACGTTGGATAAGTGAATATATTGGATAATAAGGAGGGATTAAGGAAAAGCCTATTAAACATCAAATTAGGTTATGATTTTACAAATTAAGCACCAAAACATCATGTTATACAACAAATTTGACAGAAAAAGTAGTTCAATACGCAGTAATGCTATGTAGTAATTACTGTATTTACAAATTTAGCACCAAAATATCACGATGTATTGAAAAAATTGACTACAAAAATGCGTTGGATAATCCAGAATGTTGGATAAGTGAGTGTTGGATAAGTGAGACTCTATTGTGTGTGTGTGTGTATATATATATATATATATATATATATATATATATATATATATATATAGCACAGATATGCGCTGATATGTATTAGCACACATGCGGACTGGATCTGCAGCAGTGAATCTCACACAGAGAATCAATCCCTTCCCAACCCTTTAATAAAATGTATCTTTTCTTAGATTAAATTGGATAATAAGGAGTTGCTTAAACTAGAGGGCCATAATTTAAGATATGGATGGCATGCCCATCTATGGAATGAAAAGGACAGAGTGAATAAAGAATTTAATGGACATATAATAAGAGCCAGGCTATTAGCAATGTGGAAAAGGTACAAGAAGGGGATAGAGCAAAAACAAACAAACAAACAAACAAACAAACAAAAACGCTTATGGCTGTGTCCATTGAAGGTGGTCCTGAGACCACCTACACACACTGAATCTGGAATATACAAGGAATATCATGTTAAAGAGAAATGGCAATGGATACTCAGGGGGAGAGAAGAATCAGGGATAAAAGACTGGTTTAGCTTCTTCCAACTGCATGATAGATTTAGGAAGGATGCAAGGGTAGGATTTGTCTCTAAAAATCAGAGTTAGAATGCATATTTGAGAAGGGCAACAAAGGCATAATCTCTAGTCTTTATAAATATATTCTAGAATATAATTTAGTAGACAACTGGATAAAAACTGTTATGATTACGTGGGCCAAAGACTTAGGTAGAAATATTGATTTGGAAGACTGGGAACATCTTTGGAAAAATGGGTTTAATTCAAACCATTTATTTTAACCCATGATTGGAGTATGAACATTTAGTTAATTCCATGTTTAAAATATTCAAAACCCTCAGAACAACTTTAAGGGTAATACTCCTCTCTGCATCCGGACAATTCTCCTATATCTTCACCAGGCACTGAATATAGGCTTTTCATCTATTATAGGACATTGAACCTTGAGACCCTTAGCTCTGAGACTTTTGCTAAGGTCCACTTGATAATCAGCAAGCTAAAGAAAAGGATACAGAATAAGATTAAAAAGGAAGAAAAAATGGAAAGCAAGAAGGGATTTTTTAATGTAATGTAAAAAATGAAGTTTTTAAACATTCAGGCAGCTTTTTAATTCCTAAAGTCAAAATGGAGCTGGAGAGTGACAGGATTAAAATTGTGGGTTGCATTTTCATCTTCACTCATAAAAGGCTTTTAGTGCTATTTAAATTTAAATAGCAAAATTTAATAGTTCACCCCCTCCTCTTTTCTAACATAAATTCAGTTGAATTAGTGGGTTTTTAGAGTTAACAATTAACTAAACACAAACTCCTCTTTCTGTTTCCTATCTCTGAATTCCAAGAATGAAACGGCTATCATGGCAAGAAATTTTGGTCATTGTTGTTCAGAAAGCAAACTTTTTCCCTGCTTTGGTTAGCAATGAAGCCAAGCAGCTCCATTTGGGATGTAAAACGTGGGATTGGAGTACACCTTGCTCATCAAGTGGACCAATATAAGAATGAGATTTTTCAAATAGAAATAGAACCAGAAATAGGTAAAGCCTAGTCGCGTCTGACTCTGGCGGTTGGTGCTCATCTCCATTTCTAAGCCATAGAGCCGGTGTTGTCTATGACTATGATGATGACGATGGTGCAAATATATTGCCCCGACTTTGTGATCTCTGCATTTCTCAGCATGTTTGATGACCCATTTCAGCATTTGAAGCCCACCTGTCTCTTTAGGCATCCATGGTGTGGTAAATATCCCTGCTGGCAGTAATTGGTGGCATTTTATGTTAATTGTCATTTCCTTTCCTGTCAAAATGTTGAACTGTCGCCGTATGATTTACAAGCCTGGGTTGTCAAGTTTCCTTTGCCTTAATGACTTCTCTGTTTTATCAAAAGGCACCTGGTCACTTCTTAGCTTGTGACTAATTGTTCAAGGCCATCTGATGCTGAATTAATCTATAATAGCTTAATCTATTGGTGTCTGCACAGCCAGGCAGAAGAAGGCCAGGAGGAAAGCACTCTGCAGAGATCAATCACTTAAAATTCATCAAGCAGCACTGGATATTGGCAGCCAGGCCTCTGCTTGCTTCCCAGCTGGGAATGTGATGGAACTGAGAGACGAAGCCTCCCAGAAAGCTCTTCCGTGAGCCTATCTTGATCTGGATTCATGGGGTGAAGAGAGACATGATATTACAGCCAACACTGCAGCAGGTTTTCACCTCATAGAGTGTGGACCCAACTTCCCATTAACTTTAGAAGATAAAGGGAAAAAGAAAGTTATTGAATATAAAATTGGAGAAAGATGAATTTAGGGCAAGGTAACTATTAATTTTGATATGAGAAAGCAATATTTAAAGGGTAAGATGGGGGAACCTACTCTATATAGTAATGATGAATAAGTCTAGAAATGTTAGTCAAAAAAGTAAAAAAAAATCTAGGTTAATTTATCAATGGATCAATACAAGTACTGTATCTTAGTAAGGTAAAGGTTTTCCCCTGACATTAAATCTAGTCATGTCCGACTCTGGGGGTTGGTATTCATCTCCATTTCTAAGCCAAAGAGCTAGTGTTGTCCATAGACACTAAGATCATGTGACTGGCATGGCTGCATGGAGCACCGTGACCTTCCCGCTAGAGTGGTACCTATTGATCTATTCACATTCACATGTTTTTGAACTGCTAGGTTGGCAGAAGCTGGGGCTAACAGCTGCTTCCTGGATTCAAACTGCCAATCTTTTGGTCAGCAAGTTCAGCAGCTCAGCAGTTTAACCCGCTATACCATCGGGGCTCCAACTCTGTATTTTAACTCCCATTTTAAAAAAAAAAAGAACCATCTCTGAATAGAGTAGCAAAAAATGAGAGATAAGTCTATCCCAGGAAAACCTAAAAGAAGCACCAACCCCTTCTACTCTTTCTACCATGGTGCCACTTCTATCCTTGTTTAAATGCCTGGTAGAGGCAATGGCAACACTTTCCCCTCTCTGTGAAATAACCTTTGACTTATCCATGAGTCATAAAATCATAGAATCATAGAGTTCGAAGGGACATCATAGGCCATCCAGTCCAATCCCCTGACAAGAAGAAGGAAAATTGCATTCAAAGCACCCTCGACAGATGGCCATCTGTTTAAAAGCCTCCAAAGAAGGAGTCTCCACCCCACTCTGTGGCAGAGAGTTAGACTGCTGAACAACTCTCACAGTAAGGAAGTCTTTCCTAATGTTCAGGTGGAATCTCCTTTCCTGTAGTTTAAAGCCATTGTTCCGTGTCCTAGTCTCCAGAGCAGCAGGAAACACGTTTTCTCCCTCCTCCCTATGACTTCCCCTCACATATTTATTAAGGCTATTATGTCTCCTCTCAGCCTTCTCTTCTGCAGGCTAAACATGCCCAGCTCTTTAAGCCGCTCCTCATAGGGGCTTGTTCTCCAGACCCTTGATCATTTTAGTCACTCTCCCTTCAATTGCAGTGCCCAGAATTGGACACAGTATTCCAAGTGTGTTCTGACCAAGGCAGAATAGAGGAGTAGCATAGCTTCCCTGGATCTAGATACTAGGCTCCTATTTAAGCAGACCAAAATCCCATTGGCTTTTTAGCCATCACATCACATTGATGGCTAATGCTTAACTTGTTGTCCATGAGGACTCCAAAATCTTTTTCACACGTACTATCAAGCTAGGCATCCCCCATTCTGTATCTTTGCAAAAGAGTCATATCAAAATCTATAATTTGAGCCCAAAGGCTTATACACAAGCGTATAGGAGTTGCTCTTCAAGTATCTGTGACACATGTTAAATTATTACTTTTTGGTGAACAGTTTATTGGTATGCAGACATGGCTTTTCATCCAGAGCAGCTAGCAAAAAAAAGTGATAGCATAACTGGTGGGCAGTCTTTGGAGACTTGCTTTTTTTATTCTAATGCAAAGTACCCAGCAATTAAAATAAATATAACATTCTTATTATTCTCAGTAAAAAGAAGCAGGTACTGTGAGCAGGATAGGGTGATGCTTCTCCCGTGAATTAAATTCAGCAATTGGCAACAAAGATTAAGATGCAGAGACTGGAAAACATAACCTCTTTTGAGGTTATTCT
Source organism: Anolis carolinensis (assembly GCF_035594765.1). NCBI lineage: Eukaryota > Metazoa > Chordata > Lepidosauria > Squamata > Anolidae > Anolis > Anolis carolinensis. Next base: position 13,052,253 of record NW_026943819.1, on the reverse strand, counting down.
TCTCTTTTCTCATACAATATGTGCCATGATTGTATAAACCGTCCATATTTTTAACACACTCAAGAGTTGCTTGTCATAACAATAATGTGGTACAAACAATTGGTTTCTATATGGGCACAGTATATATTATTTTAGCATTAACAATGTGATATAGAGATGTAACAAAATTAACGTTAAATTAGAAATGTCTTGGAAAAAAAAGCAAGGGGAGTAAAATATATCCATATGAGAAGTCTTGAAATCTGTGAATTTTTTTGGAATTGGGAAAAATTACAAGCACCGCTATACCCGATATTGAATTTCTATAGATCTTACAGTTCATTGCATCATTATCAATATAGTCTCGAGTCCAACTGTTGTGCTGTCACTGAAAACTTGGCACCTCTAAGCATTAGACACTTCACTTGATTGGCCATAAGGTATCTTACTTTAAATATGCCATACAAAGGAGACAAGCCAACTAGCAAATTTGCAGTGAATTTCTTACTGCATTTCACAAAAATATCACAATACAGAATGTCCTGACATACGTTTTCTGCCTCCTTGCACTTATAAACATAAAGTTGTTTCACCAGGATGTTACAGTAATGTCCTTTTACAGAGTGGGTCATTTAATTAAAAAAAATCCCTTTAAGACCCACCCCATTTTCCATACACACAATAAATCATGGAAACAACTCTTTAGAGCACATCACCCTAAAATACTACAGAAGATGAGAATGACATTAAAATCTTGCCTGTTTTCAGCAGAAACTTATGTTCCCTCAACCTATTTTTAATATATGTCAGCACTAGTGTCCAGATTTATTTTTATTATTTTTTTACATCTTGAGGGTCAGTATTAAGATGCTGTGTTATACCTCTACATCTGTTTGTCCGCTAGGTCAATGCCTTTTTTTATAAGCCTGATCTCAGCCAAAGCACACAGCTTGAACGCAGGAAAGTGTGCATTGTTATGGATTACCATTAGTCGGAAAAGCTTGAGGACACACAAAAACACAAACAGCAGTTCAACTGGGCATGAGCATATGGATCATCTAGCATTATTCCTCCCTGTGGTCACCATTAAAGAACTTCTTTGCCATCCACTGGATTAAACGAAGGATCCAATGTCTCCGTCCATTGCCGGCATGTGATGCTGTGAGTGCCCATCTTTCTTCTCTGTGTTTCCAGAGGAGTGGAGCACCGTTCTGAATACAACGCAAGTCTTTTGATGCCAAAGTGTTCAATTTCACTGTGCCTGAGCATCAAGTGTAATCCATCGAAAGGGCACTGTCCTTCAGGCCTTTCAGCTAGGCTGACAGCTGCCCACTGATTAATTGACAGGTTAAAAAGATTGATTCCACGTGTCAGAGCTGTAACCCTGCCAGAACAATGTGGCTGTCAATTGGGCTGTAAAACAGATGCTTGCATTAACTGCCCTGACAGCAGCAGTGCACAGGAAAGCATGCACCTGCCTTTATGGAGCTGGAACATACAGGCATGTGCCAATTAATCATACTGAGAGCCTCAGCAGAGGATTCAATAAAAGAGTCCTGTGTGCCAGTCTCATTTGGCAGGTCTGTCCCTTTCCTTAAAAGGAGAAAGAAAGGATCTAAGGAGGCTGAGAAAAGGCAGGCACCCTCCCACCCACTCCCTTCTCCAGCTTATCATTCCTTATTCCAGGCCATATGTCCATCCTCCACCACCACACATATAAACATCAACACCTATTCAGGAGCTATTTCCTCTGCCTTATGTTACTGTGCCCTTTACCTGTTTACACATGAAATTGGGAATGTGAGATGTTTCATATCTATAGTTAACTATGTAGCCCACTGGGCAAATGCAACTAATCTCACGGGGAGGTTGTAAACTGGGGCAGAGGGAGGAGAACCATATATGCCCCCAGGACCGGTTCTTAATGGAGGCCCATGAAGCCACCGCTTCGGGCACAGCCCTTGCTGGGCACACTCGAAGCGGAAGCGGCTGCAGTGGCGGCAACGGCGATGGCGGCGACCATTGGCTCGCTCGCCGCGGAACAAGGAAGTACTTGGTATTCTCATGAGAATACCAAGTACTTCCTTGTTCCACGGCGAGCGACCCAATGGTCACCACTGCCGCTGCCACCGCCGTTGCCACTGCCGCTACCGCCGGTAAGTTGGGGGGGAGTAATTTCGGGGGCGCGCGCAGCCCTAGGTTTGCTTACATACTGAAAAAACCTAGGGCCGCTCCTGTATGCCCCCCTGAATTCCTTTGATGAATGATGGGATAAACCTTGGTTCATTTGCCAGGATACAGAAACAAGTTTGCGTATTACTTGTAGGGTTAAACAAGAACTATCTCTGCTATGGCAGTCTCTCTGGTTGAGCTAGTCTGCAGTGCCTTTTATGTTCCTTGATTCATGTTTGGGCAATGCTGGGTTTGGTGGTCCCTATGTAAACTTGTCCACAGCGGCATGGTTTATGGTAGACTCCTGCAGAGGTGAAAAGATCCCTCTTGTCCTTTGCTAAACATAGCATTTGTTGGATTTCCTTAGTGGGTCTGTAGATAGTTTGTAAACTCCCTTTGCCTAGTTTCCAACAGACCTCTCAACCTCTGAGGATACCTGCCATAGATGTGGGAGAAATGTCAGGAGAAAATGCTTCTGGAACATGGCCATATATCCCGGAAACTCACAGCAATCCAAACATGTTGGTTTAAACAGCTGATTTTAAAGTAGAGATAACTGATTTTAATGTTTAATGTTTTTAATGTCATAATGTTTGTGTATATTTATAATTATTTTATGTCCTGGCATGGAGTGCTTGCCAGTTATATATATCGTGCTCTGCCCTGAGTCCCCTTTGGGATGAGAAGGGCGCAATCTAAATGTTTTAAATAAATAAATAAGCATTACATTTCTATCCCCATAAGTCCTCTTAGAGGGATGGGTGCTGGCACCTCATCAAATTACAAATCCCAGGATGCCATAGCATTGAACCATGGCAGTTAAAGTGGTGTCAAACTTCATTCATTCTACAGTGGAGATGCACCTGTCGAGAGAAACAGCTTTTCAAACAGTCTAGATCCAAGCCATGTAGAGCATTTAATAGCATCACCAGAATTTTGCCCAGAAACAGATTGTCAATCAGTTTAATCTTTAAAACAAGGAATGTACTCCCGATTCTTTGTGGAGGCATATAAAACCCTTCCTTCAAAAATTAGCATTTCTTTTTGTGATGGTGCATTTCCTTCTTTTCAGCGTTGTGTTAAGTGACCAGTCTACTTCTCTCCACTCATACATTCTCACCTAGAGTCCCAGTTTACATTGGCTTCTTCCTGAAATAGAATCAGTTGCGTTCAGAAACTCCCAATGTTTGTGTTCTGTTTTGTGTTTTTACAAAATATCATGCATTCTGTTTGTTATAGTTTTCAATCAAATCACTTCATGTCTTGTTCCTGCTTCCACTTATCAAGGAACATACATACGTTGGGAGAACAATTACCAAGACAACTAATCAAGTATACTGTGAATATTTCAGGAGTTGAAAGGGCATGCATAGGAAGGAAGTGCTCAGCCTAAAATCATAATAGAGACCAGTGCTGAAAAATGATTTCAATTAAATGGGGAAAACATTATTTAGTCGAAGTCGAGATCTACTGCTGTACAACTCCTTAGTATACAGCATGAACTGAACTTTTGCAAAGGCTAACCAGTGAGTTCAACCAAGCACAAAGAGCACAGCAGCATTATAGAAGGCCATGCATTTTGGAAGTGGGAAAATTAATACAAGAAATGAAGATAACCCTTATACCAAACACCCTCCCGGCCACATATCTTGTGGTTTTTTTCAGTATTGTGGGATCTCTGTGAAATCTTTCTGGAGATAACTAAGGGTCACCTCTGAACATGGTTCTGCCAGAAGATGCCTTAAAGCTTTTATGGCTAGATTCAATATATACAGAGATCCATTATCTTAAAAGCTGTGAGGAGGTCTAACAAATATTTCCAGCCTGAAATAGGTTTATTTCCATCTGCACTTATCGGTGCTATTTAGACTCCATTGCTTGCCGTTAATCTTTTCTAATGCAGCATAAGAGGGCTTATTTACTTTCTAATGACATCAATTGGCTATAAATATTAGATATCTAAAGTTGGCTGGTGCTGGAAGGCCCATTTTCCATTCCAGCTTGGCATTTGACTATTTGCAAAGCTGCCTTTCTGTTTGCTCTCGTGTGAGTTACTTATCGGCTGTCATAGGCCAATGTTCAATTTATTTAAATTGAATGAATAAGTACATTAGGAAGAACTGTCAGGAACTGAGATGATGAGAGACACACCGGGATAAGTGAGAAGTCCACAAGCTGTAAGGGAGATTCATCGAAGGAGTGCACAAATCAAAGCACTAAAGAGAGATAGAGATACCAATGTGGTAGGAGGAGCGTGGTCATCGTGAAGCTATACATCTCAGTGTAAATAAGGTCCACCAACCATCTATTGGCCATGAAGCAACATTTGTTCTGCAAGTTTCCTGCTCAGACTAGTAATTTGGTAGTGCTTTAAAGAGACAGAGATGTATTATAGGATAAAGACCACAGGATTATTATGAAACACAGATCTAGGAGCTGTGTAAACAATCAGATACTTTATTGCTTAGGACAGCAGTTTTCAAACTTCTGATACATGTGGGAAATATATATATCCTTAAGTGCTGTCTTCAAAGTCACATTCCCCCACTACTTATTTTAGAGTCTTTAAGAAGAGGAATCACCAACAATTTTCTGCATTTTGGCCAATGTTTTGTCGATCTTTCAAATTCCTTCCATCCTCTGAGAAATGTGAAAAAGCTAGCAATTTGAGAGGTGGGAAAAATATCACTCTGAAATATTTTATCTAGCATCTTATTTTTTTGTGCTGACACTGATACATCAGCTCCCAGCATGGAGTTGTTTGTTGTGTGCCTTCACATTGTTTCTGACATATGGTGACCCTATCACAGGATTTCCATGGCAAGATTTATTCAGAGGAGGTTTTCCAATGTTTTCCTCTAAAACCAAGATAATGTGACCTGCCTAAGGTCATCCATTGGGTTTCCAAAGCTGAACTAGGATGTGAACCCTGGTCTCCAGAGTCTTAATCCAATATTCAAGCCACTGCACCAAACCGTATCTCCACCATGGAGACATTCCTGTTATATTTTATTGCTTGGGAGATATTAAAGTGGAGGGCAAAAAACCCAGAGACTGAAAGAGAGAGAGGAGGAGGAGGAGGATCAGCATTACAAACACAGTTGAACACAGTGATTCAAAATCCTCAAATATATAAGGAATGAAAAACGAAACATTGAAAACACTCAAAACAGTTACATTCAGTTACAGTTACATTCACATGTCAGTTACATTCACAATTCTCTCCGACTCATGCTTGGCATCCTTTTCAGAAATGGCATCATCATAACATGACTTACAGTCACATAAAATTAAATTGTGCTCCAGTACAATGTTCATACTTTCAGGAGGGGAGCAGAGCCGTAGCTGTGCCATTGGGAACATCGTGGGAGCAGAACCAACAGCATTGCAATCAACATGGTCCTGCATTACAATGTGTCCTGTTGTGCAAGGAGTCCTAAATATCCAATTGGTCCCAGTTGCAATGGTCTACACAGGTGCAACAGGATAACTTTTGATGCAATTCACTAGCATGGTTGTGTGTTATATCCATGACATAGCTCCGTCACCATAAAGTGATGCAAGAAAGCCTCTGGTGCACAATTATTACTATCTTGATTATGAAGACATTCACAAGTGTCTTTCCAGTAGTTAACAAAATTAAATTATTGCCCTGCACCTAGCTATAACTGCAAGCACTGCAAATGTTCATGAGGGTCCTTTCTTACATGCTCCAAACTGGATTCGGTTTAAGTGTCTAGTGTAGACAAGGTCTCAAAGGAGATTTGCTATGGTCTTCCTCTAAGAGAGTGGGAATCTCCAAGGATCATATTGCACATTTGATGACACAATATGAGAATTAGTGTACAATTTACAGATTTCCCTGTGATCACTCTTTTTTCCCTGCTAGGTCTGGATTCTAATCATTTCTGCCAGTGATACGCATTGGCTTGATGTGTTTTACCCTGCAGTGGAATTCCTGGTTATGCTTGTCATTGTTGCTTGCATTTGAAACACACACACTCCAAAGTATGTGAGTTAAAATAGCGATTAGTTCTCTGGAGAATGTTTATTCTCTTAAGCCACCTCTTCCTTGCATTTGACAGAACCATTTTCTTTTCCCAAACAGTTTATATTTCTGATTCCAGCACTATCTTCCTTGCCAAACACACCAGCGTTCTTTCACTTAAAGGCTCTTCTGCTCTAAATACAACTGTATTTATTTATAGGCATCTGCAAACAGCACTTGATATATCTCTGTCTGTTTGCTTGTCTGTCTATAGCAGTTGTGGGCGGAGTACAACACAAAAGCTGCATACAGCTCCCAAGGTTGTTTCTTTGGTTCTCAAACTCTTCCTGAATGACTTTGTTTCTAGTCATCTGAAAGAATGAAACAATTCTCCTGAAAGCACCAAGGATAGTTTTCTTTTTTAAAACAAAATGCAGAAACCCTAACCCAATGACTATTTAACTTTCCTTTTTAAAGAATGCTTGTTTTCCAAAAGCACAACTGGACTTGTACTTATTTGTCAGTTTTTCATTTGATAACACTATGTAACACAATTTTTGTTCCTGGGTTATAAATGTCATTTCCTAATAGGCTTTATCATAAAAACATAGAAAAAAATAAACTGCAAAAACTTTGTGTCAGGCTCACTTCAAAGGACCAGTCTGAACGCAGATCAAAGATAGCTGCTCTCAAATCCAATCTTTATTGAAGAATACATGACTTTGGAAAAGTCGAGAATGACCTAATGTTTACATACATCTAATTTTATCACTTCTGATGCAACGTAATACCACACGCAAATATCATCATCAAATCCCACCCCCTGGATCACATTACTACCATTCCCACACACTACATCAATTATAATTGTTTATACTTTCAACCCTGAGTTCCCAGGCTCATTTTATCTTCTCCCGCCAGGTGCTTGCAGGATTGTTTATGTTATGAAGTCAGATTCAGGGCTTGGAAATTCAGCCCTGGGATCTGGCTCCATGACATGGCGCCCTCGTTTTCTTCGTCCTCCTCTTCGGTTCTTCTTTCATCATAGTTCTGAAACAAATCAAACAATAACTCTATGTGTCCATTTTGTCCAAAGTCCCCATATACTTTTTCAGTAAGCTGCGATGGAATACTGGGTGTATTTTCCCTAAACTTTTTGGCAATGCCAACTGGAAAGTTACTTCATTGATAACACCCTGTATTCTGAATGGTCCAATATATTTGGGGCCCAGTTTTCTTGAAGGTAGCCCCAATTTGATGTTTTGGGTACTTAACCACACTAGATCTCCTTTATCTAATTTATCGCCTTCCACCCTCTTTCTGTCTGCGAACGCTTTATACTTTTTGTGTGCTTCCTTTAAAGATGCAGTCACTTGACTCCAGCATTCTAGCATTTGCGTTTTCCATTTCCCTGCCTCTGTTTCCTCATTTTCTGTCCATCTTGGCAACTGGGGTAAAGGCTGTATTTCATACCCGTAAACTACTTCAAAGGGGGTTTTATTTGTTGCTGAATGTATAGTCGAATTAAAAGCTAGTTCCGCAAAAGCCAACCACCTAGACCAGTCATTTTGTCTCATGTTAGAGTACATTCGAAGGAACTGCCCAAGCGTCTGCTGAGTACGTTCTACCGCCCCGTTTGTCATGGGGTGAAAAGCAGAACTTAGACTCCTTTCTGCTCCTAGCATTTCCAAGAATTTTTCCCAAAATTTTGCTGTGAATTGTACTCCTCTGTCACTGACCACTCTACTGGGACATCCATGCAGTTTGTAAATATGATTTATGTACAATTCAGCTAGTTTCTCGGCCGATGGTAGTTTCGTCAGCGCTATAAAGTGGGCCTGTTTAGAAAACAGGTCTAATACTGTCCAAATATAACGATGTCCTTTGCTAACCGGCAGTTCCCCCACAAAGTCCATAGCTACACATTCCCAAGGTCTGGTAGGTTCCGCTACTGTTTGTAATAATCCCATAGGCTTCCCTCCTCTCGATTTATTTCTGGCACAATCATCACATTGAACAACATGATTCTTTATGTCCTTCCTCATTCCTGGCCACCAACAATGTTTTGCTATTGCCTTTGTTGTTTTTGTAATTCCTGTATGACCAGCGCTCTGGTTGTTGTGAAAACGATGCAAAATCTTAATCCTTAATATTGCTGGGATATACAGTTTCTTGTTTACAAACCAAAATCCCTCCTTCTGCTCCCCCTTTTCTGCGTTGGATGCGATCCATTGATCTCCTTCATAAGACTGTTTCAGTTCATTTCCCCAATTATCTTCCCCGACGAGTTCAACAAAAGCCGTGTTCTCCTTTTGGGTTTGTGCTCTTGTCCTGACGGCTAAGCCCCATTGTTTGTCAGAGAATATTGTCCCCTCTTTTGCTGTGGTTATGCCTTCGTGTTGAGGCATGCGTGAAAGAGCATCTGCCAAGACATTCTGCTTCCCTTGAAAAAACTTTAATTGGAAATCGAATCTGCTGAAGTATTGCGCCCATCTAATTTGTTTGGGGGACAATTTTCTAGGAGACTTTAAATACTGGAGGTTCTTATGGTCAGACCAAATTTCAAATGGGATTCCGCTTCCTTCGAGGAAGTGTCGCCAGCATTCTAAGGCTTTTAATATGGCTAATGCCTCTTTTTCCCATATTGGCCAACTTTTTTCAGTTTCGCTGAACTTCCGGGACAAATATCCACAGGGTTTTAAGTTCCCATTTTGATCTTTTTGCAATAGTACTGCCCCGTACGCACAGTCTGAGGCATCGCAATGGATTATGAAAGGGCTCCTGATATCGGGGTGTTTTAGGATGGGTCCTTCTGTGAAGCATTCTTTTAGGGTTTCGAATGCCTTTTGGCATTCTGGCGTCCAACTCAGTTTGGCGCCAGGAGCTTTTACTTTTGCTGTCTCCCCTTTCCCTTTTGTTTTTAAAAGTTCAGTAAGGGGTGCGGTTATTTGCGCGAAGCCTTTTATGAAGGGTCTGTAAAAATTTGCAAACCTCAGAAATGATTGCAATTGCCTCCTTGTTTGAGGCACTCCCCATTCTTTCACATCTGATACTTTAGCTGGATCCATAGCTAACCCTTCTGGAGATATCCGATACCCCAGAAAGTCAATTTGAGTTTTATTAAATTCACATTTGGACAGTTTTGCGTACAGCTTTGCTTCCCTTAGTCTCTGCAAAACTTCCCGGACCAATTTTACGTGCTTTTCCTTATCTTCACTCACAATCAAGATATCATCAAGAAATATGAATACCCCTCTGTACAACAATGGGTGTAGTATTTCATTTATAAGCTGCATAAAGCAACCGCCTCCATTTTTTAACCCGAAAGGCAAAATTTTATATTCAAAATGGCCGAATGCGCAGGAAAATGCAGTTTTCCAAGTATCCTCCGGTTTGATTCTTAATTTATGATACGCTTCAATTAAATCCAGTTTAGTAAATATGCTCCCTTTCTTCAATACGGTAATTAAATCCTTTACTAAGGGCATAGGGTATTTATTGTCCTTAGTAATTGCGTTTAAATTTCGATAATCAATGCACAATCGTAGGGAGTTGTCCTTCTTTCTCCTAAATAACACTGGGGCCCCGAGAGGAGAATTGGATGGCTTAATGAAGCCTCGCGCCAGGTTTTTATCAATATATTTCCTCAATTCCTCCTTCTCCTGCACAGACATGGGATACACTTTTGGTTTTGGTAAGTTTGCTCCTGGGGTTATTTCAATTTCTACTTCTATATTCCTTTTGGGAGGCAATTTACTGGCCTCTTTCTGATTGAAAACATCCACAAAGTCTCTGTATTCAGGTGGCAATAGCTGTGGGTCTATTTCACCTGCTTCATCTTCCTCGTCCTCCTCTTCTGCAATTTTGCTTATCTCCCATTGCGTCTGCTGTTCTTTGAATGCTAGGCTCTTTCCTCTCCAATCTACTTCAGGATTTGCCTGTTCGAGCCATGGTATCCCTAATATTACGTGGTATGTGGCAATAGGGGCTATCACAAAGGATATTCTTCCTTCCCATTTGCCTATTTTACATGGGACCCCCCGTATTTCCTTTGTAGATACTTCCCCAGCAGCGACTGATCCATCTAGCTGCGAAAATGCAATTGGGGAGTCAAGCGCCATCTGCTGGCATTTCAGCGCTCCTGCTAATTCCGGGGTTATAATGTTTCTAGAACAACCACAATCCACAAATGCCTTGCAGGTGGCCCGATTTTCTAGCCCCGAGAGGCAGATTGGCACTACTATCATGCGTTTGTCCCGACTCACCAGTTTTTCTGAAGATTCTGGGGCCTGCACCTCCTCTTCCGCGCGCCTCCCGGTTGCTGGCTTGGGCTTTGGGGGTTTTGGCGGCTCCCCCTTCCGGGCCCAGCATTCTGCTGCCCGATGGCCCGTCTTCCCACATACAAAGCATCCCGGTTTAGGTTTGTTGTCGTCTCCTCTGGAGGGAATCCCCGGCCTCCCTCCGGGTCTTTCCTGCTTCCTCGTTTCTCCTCGACCTCTCACCACCGGTCTTTGCTGGCCGCTGCTGCTCCTGAAGCGCTTTACTTGGGCCAGGGTGGATTCGACGCGCCCCGCTAGTTGAATCCATCCCTGGAGCGTTTCGGGGTCATCTCTGTGCGCTGCCCAGCTGAAAATCTCGGGGCGTAGTCCCTCTTTAAATAACTCCACTTTGGTCACTTCAGACCACTCTGGTACCCTTTCCGCGAGGTGGAGGAATTCCTCTGCGTACTCGGGCACTGTTTTGTCCCTCTGCTTTATTCCTTTCAGCTGGTCTCGAGCCCTCAATTGCTCTAGCCGGTCTCTGAACCGGTTTTCCAGTGCGGCGAGGAAGCGGGGCACTGACCTCAGGCATGGGTCGCGTCTGGCATGTAGCTGCACATACCAGCTGGCTGCTCCTCGCTTTAGTGTGTTGCCGATGGCTCGAACCCTGCTTGCTTCGGAGGGGAATGTGTGTGCATTGTCTTCCATGTATCCTCTGATGCTAATTAGAAAAAAGTTCAGTTCATCTGATTCTCCTCCGTATTCTAGTTTGAGATCTTCCCTTCTTGGCATCCATTCTGCGGCCCGTTGATGCTGTCTGGGAGGCATGGGGAAGGGTTGCATCAGGTTTCCTCGGGCGGCTCCTTGGAACACGCCGCGCCCCACTCCGGTGGTCATTCTGCGCGGCTCCCGAAAGTCTGCCGCCGCTGTCGGCCCTTCCGCCCATCCGCATACTGGCCTCGCTGTAGCCCCCTCTCGCCTTTCCTCGTCGTACGGCACATCCTCCTCCTCTTCCTGGATCCCCCGCTCCTCTCCGCCTTCGTCTGCAAATCCACTGGACCCGATCCCTGGCCCCAGTGGCCTTTCCACCCCGACGCCCATTCGGGGGGTTGGGAGCTCTGTTGGAGATGGCGGCCTCAGAGTTCCCAGAGCTCGCTGGCGCTCCACTTCGCGCACCATTCTGTCTCGGAACTCCAGCTCCCGCCAGTATTCCTCATCTCCCTCGTCCCTTGCCGCCACGGGACTCTGCGTTGACGCTCGCTGGCCCCTCTGGCTCCAATCTCCTTCTTTACTTGGCTCTCTCTCGGCGCCATATCGGATGGGCTCCTTTTGGAGATTCTCTTCCAATAGTGGCACCAACCTCCCCACGGTTTCCGACAGCCTGGATAAATTAGTTTCCAGGATGGATAACCGCAGGGCCACGGTCTCCGGCATACTTCCTCCAGATCCCCAACTGGTTTCTGCAGCCGCAGAGACGCCTCTTCCTCCCCTGGGAATCCTCTGGGTCACGCCGTTCGGCCTGGGGTACCCCGTAGAGGAAGCTATGGCTTGCAGCGTCTCTTCTCTCTTCGGCCGGGCCCCTTGCAAAGGCCTCCCTGCCCCATTTGGGCTTTGATCTCCTTCTTCACTCATTATCACTTCACTGCGAATTCCGCAGGAGGGTGAGAACTGCATTCTCGACTTAAATGTCAGGCTCACTTCAAAGGACCAGTCTGAACGCAGATCAAAGATAGCTGCTCTCAAATCCAATCTTTATTGAAGAATACATGACTTTGGAAAAGTCGAGAATGACCTAATGTTTACATACATCTAATTTTATCACTTCTGATGCAACGTAATACCACACGCAAATATCATCATCAAATCCCACCCCCTGGATCACATTACTACCATTCCCACACACTACATCAATTATAATTGTTTATACTTTCAACCCTGAGTTCCCAGGCTCATTTTATCTTCTCCCGCCAGGTGCTTGCAGGATTGTTTATGTTATGAAGTCAGATTCAGGGCTTGGAAATTCAGCCCTGGGATCTGGCTCCATGACACTTTGTTTTGGTGGGACATCCTACAACACATTTTACTAGTTTTTCAGTGAATATCTCCCAGGACTCTTCACATGGGGCCAGGCTTAATATAGTGGGTTAAACCGCTAAGCTGCTGAAAATCCTGCGGATCGAAAGGTTGGCAGTTCAAGCCTGAGTCAGGGTGAGCACCCACCATCAGCCCCAGCTTCCTGTCCACCTAGCATATCGAAAACAGAAATGTGAGTAGATAAATAGGTACTACTTAAAAAGCGGGCAGGTAATAAAAGGCACCCACAAGGATATGCCGGCAATTTCATTAGGAGGATGTCTATGGATTTTGTCATCCTCACCATGGAAGATGGAGTGACAGCAGCCCCTGTGGCTGGAGCGGAGCATAGCTTCCTGATGTCGAAAATGGAAAGGATGGGAAAAGCCTTTACCTCTGTTTAAGTATTATATATTCTTAAAACACCATTAAAAAGATGCAAAGGGAAATCTGAGAGTGATGGTATTAGAGTCGTGTAGTCTGCCTGTTGTCTTCAAGATGGCATGAGAGGAAAGTCCTTCAGATTATCAAATTAGTCCCATCAGACCATCTCTTGGGTGCAAATGGGACAAGAAAAGTTGTTTTTATGTCATTCCAAAAAGACAAAGCATCTTGTGGCTCATCTCCTTGTCTTTGATGTGGTTTCTCAAATGTCATATTGAATAAATTAAAAATGAAAATATTAATCATGAGTATTCTTCAGTATCTGTATATTTCAGAGGAAACAAACAAAACATCTCTGAGTAGTCCTTGCCTAAGAAAACTTTACAGTATTCCTGAGGTCACCATAAGATAATAGTTTGTTTGTTTTTTATCATATCAGAAGTGAATTGAGAATATATGGCAAGTCGCTTCTGGTGTGAGAGAATTGGCTATCTACAGAGACGTTGATCCAGGGGACACCCAGATGTGTTACCATCCTGTGATGGATAATTTCAATTGTTGCATGGGAAGCTGGGGCTGACAGACAGGAGCTCACCCCATCTCACGGATTCAAATCGCCAACCTTCAGATCTTCAGGTCAGTAGTTCAGCTGGCACAAAGATTTAACCCATTGCTCCACCATGGCTGTAAGATGATAGGTAACCTGAAGGCACACACCAGTGAATAAAGCCAGAGCCATCCATGTCACAGCATTTCAGATTTCTATGTATGGTATGAAAACTGGGTAGGGAAGAACAATGACAGGAAGAAAATCCACTGGTTTGAAATGAGGTGCTGGAGAAAAGTTCTTAAGATATCTGCTAAAAGAGACATGAATGGATACTAGAACGAATCAAGTCTGAACTTTCCCTAGAAACTAAGCTGCTTAAAGTGAGCCATCTTGGAGTTATCATGAAAAGATGGGTCTCATTAGAAAAGGCAATCATGCTTGATAAGCTAGCAAGCAGGAGAAAAAGAGGAAGATGGCATTACAGAAGGGCACACCCAACCCATAAAGTCAGGACCCTGGGTTTGCAAGAAGGCAGCATGGCTATTGATAACAGTGACTTGGAGGTCTCCCATTCAAGGTCACCATAAGTCAAAGTTGACTTCACAGCCATTAACAGCAGGATTCCTAAGTCATTCCAATCCAAGGTAGTATACAACTCTCTTTCCTTCAAGAGTAGGATTCCACTGGTGAGCAACTAAATGTAATATATCTTTGAATATACCAAAATTCAAACTCAGACCTTTTAAGAGGTAAATACTCAAACCCATGGGTTTGGATAGATAAAGTTGCCAGTTTTTCTTTCTCCCAAACAGAAATTATCCAAATTCTTTCCGTATTGACTGTGAATAAATGTGCACATTCCTACAAAAAGTCAAGTCAAATCCTCTAGCAACAACTTAAATTATTCAACACAAGTCAAGCCAAGTGAGGCAAGAGAAAAGATGCATAACTGGATATGCAATCTTCCTCAAATGGTAACTCATGAGCAGGCCTGGTTGTGGTCTCATCCCCACAACTTGCTAAAGATTCATGAGTAAATAAATGTCTGCTCATCTGAGAGCTCAGCATCTCAGCTGTATCTTCGAGAAAATAAAGAGTCCCCTTCGCTCCACATCTGGTGGTTTGGCAGTGCTGGGAAGGGAGAGGAGGGAGAGGAGAGAAACAGGCCTGTATAGCAAGAGCAACTTGGCATTGCCTGGCCATAAATCTGAGCTCCCTTCTCCCATTTATCTGAGCTCCCTCTTTGTCAGGGCTGAAGCCAAAGGACACCAGTTTCAAACAGCACAACTTGTCAAGTTGCTCTGTGTGCCATAAATCATTCACAGCATCTTCTTTTTCATGTCTGCGGAGCTGGGAGATTCATCTGACGCTGCTTAAACACTTCCATATTTGCCAGAACACTGTTTGCTTCAGCTCAAATTGTGTGCCTTGGCTACAATGAAGAGAGGTGCTGTCCAGTGTCCACCTCAAACAATTCACTTGGTGAGTTGCAAAGAATGAAAAGGCATTCCTTGAGTTAGAGAATGTCATTTCAACCAATGTACTCTTATAATCTGTTTGCTTCTCTTTGGAGGTGGAACATTATGGGACTGCCAAACATTGTTGCTGCTGCTGCTGTTCCACCAGCAGGTAGACGGTTGGAATCAATTGACTATGTGGGCAATGGGCCTGCCCATTTTGTAATCCAAGAATTTGAGCTAATAACCATGTGTCGTGATGGCAGCATTGCAAAGGCAGTCATCTCTTCCTGCTGAAGGTGAGATCGGTTTGCTTTGTGCAATGCCAACCCTTCAGCTGCCAAGTAACATGGACATCAGTTGCTCATGTTAGACCAATGAGAGATCTTGCATAACCCAGATATATCAGCACCATTGCATTGGTGTAACTGTGCTTCCCTGAAGTGCGACAACAGTCTGCATTTTGGCTACAGTAATGCAGTAGAAGAGCCTTGAGTAAACCTCATGGCATCCTTTGGCATCTACTGAGCCATCAATAAGCAGTGACTGAAGTCCATGGCTTCCTGATGCAAGGACAAGATGGTGCCCTCTGAAAGGTAGATAGAAAGGATAGCTGAACAGTGGAAACTTACCGTATGTACTCAAGTATAAGCCAGCCTGAATATAAGCCGAGGCATCTAATTTTACCACAAAAAACTGGGAAAACATTGACTCAAGTATAAGCTGAGAGTGGTAAATTTCAGAAATAAAAATAGATACCAATAAAATTACATTAATTGAGGCATCAGTAGGTTAAATGTTTTTGAATATTTACATAAAGCTCAAATTTAAGATAAGACTGTCCAACTCTGATTAAATCATTATTCTCATCTTCTTCAATGTAAATGTGCTTATGTATCCTTTTAATAATAATAAAATAATACATGTAGTAATAAATAGAGTAAAATAATAAATGTAATAATAATAATAAGATCAGAGTGAAATAATAAATGTATTAATAATAATAAAAAGAGTAAAATAAATGTAATAGTAGCAACAATAATAGAGAAAAATAATAAAGGTAATAATACCAATAATAATAGAGAAAAATAATAAATGTACCATATATTCTCGAGTATAAGCTGACCCAAATATAAGCCAACCAGGATCCTCACCCGAGTATAAGCTGAGGGGGGCTTTTTCAGTCTTAAAAAAAGGGCTGAAAAACTAGGCTTATACTCAAGTATATATAGTATTTAACTCTTCTTAAAGTCATAGGTCAGTGTTTTGAATCTTAAGTTTTTTTGCATGGGTGCCCCTCGCGTTTCTTAATATCGAGTTATATGTCAGAATCTTACAAAATAGATACGACAAACGAGGCATAAACGAAACTTTGAACAGCCCTAAGAAATAAGCATAAGGGGGAAATGAAAGCTCAGCTGGTTGTGCTCTGAATTCCACAGTCTGAGGTTTGCCTGGAATATATTTACCACCTTTGTTGCTGGCTCTAATTCACAGCTCTGTAAAGCACTCTGCCAATAGAGCATTTGCTGATGTATAGCTACAGCCATTCCCACTGTTTCCCTTGTTCTGTCTCAGTATAGAATAATATGCAATTAATTGATTTTCTGTCGCTCTTTTAGTACAGAAAATTAATTTTGGAGCAACCTTGTTTTCTCAGGGTATGAATTCTCTACATTCTGAGTAATTTCACTGGTGCATTATTCATGAGCAAGCATAGTGATCGAGTGTATAACCGAGGCAGCCCTCGGGGCCTCAAGTTGAGAGTCTCTGCTAGTGATACAACAATATTCCACTGATGCCTCTAAATAATTCACATCTACAACTCAATTTGGCACTGGATACAGGGTCCTAGTTGTAAGTGAGGGAGGAATAGATGAAGAGAAGTGCCTTGGCAGAGAATCATCAATGACAAAGCAAGTGAGGATATATGTGCCCCTTCTTTATTTCTCTGAACATCTTGAAACATCACAGAAGCGTCCTTCAAGTAAAGCACTGTGACTGATCCATCCATATCCAAACCACCCAATTTTCTGCTATCAGGGAACATAAGTAATCACATGTAACTAGTTAGCTGTAGCCAAGAATTTCTAATCTTTAGTTGTTAGTGTGATCTGTTTGTATTACAACATAGGACACAATTTTATAATATATCATACTGCTTTTCCCCATTTAAGCCAGTTTTAGAACCGCTCTCCAAGGTCTCATCTACATCTTTTTCATCACTGACTCCCTGGTCCCTTTTAATTGGAGATGCTTGGAACAGAAGCTGTGGCCTTCTGCAAACAGAATAGATGTTCTTAAGCAGAGCTATATGGGGACGTGGTGGCACAGTGGGTTAAACCGCTGAGTTACTGAACTTGCTGATCGGAAGGTCAGCAATTTGAATCTTTGGGATGGGGTGAGCTCCCTTTGATAGCTCCAGCTTCTGCCAACCTAGCAATTAAAAAACATGCAAATGTGAGTAGATCAATAGGTACCGCTCTGGTAGGAAGGCAATGATGCTCCATGCAGTCATGCCAGCTATATGACCTTGGAAGTGTCTATGGACAATGCCGGCTCTTAGGCTTAGAAATGGAGATGAGCACCAACCCTCAGACATGACTAGTCTTAATGTCAGGGGAAAATCTTTACCTTTACCTAAGCAGAGCTATGGCCAGCCAATGAGAGTTGTAATACAGGGTGTTTGAAAAAGAACCTAGTTTTAATGTAATTTACATTAAAACTAGGGAGTTCTTTTTCAAACACCTTGTACTTTAAGATTGCGTTTTCTCCCTGGTTTCTTGTGATAGTTTGGTTAGATATTCAGTACTAGGCTGCAGATTTGTAGCCTAGAGTTATGAATCCATAACTGGTCTAGTATTCAGTAAGACTATACATTTGTACTAGAAACATACTGCATCGTATTATTTTCCCGAACTAACTTGCCAGGTATGCTGCCACTATCTCGACATCCATTTCCATCCAGGTTTTTGGAACCTTAAAATACCATTTGAGTAAAACTTACTCTGTGTTTTTTGTTGTTAGATCTGCTTCTTGTTTTTATTCCTTGTTTTGCGGCAATCCATTATTTTACCATTTTAGCAGCTGCATTTAAGTCCTAAATTTGTGAGAAAGTCAAGCTATAATGGCAATAAATAAACCTTAGCAGATGGAAAACAGCTCCCTTCCTGATCCTTCATTTGAAGGGAGCACAGGTCATTCTTTTCTGGAGGGACCAACCCTACATTTTCCAAAACATCTGCAAGCAAACACTGAAAGTGTCATATCAAGAGACAGGACTTTACATCTGCTGTGTCTCATTGAATGCTTTATGACAGAGCAGCAGCTCTGTTCCAGGGCCTCTATTGTAAAGGATGGGTACAGAATGTTTCTTACCATGATTCCTATCCAGCTCTTGAGATTCGGTCAGATCTAATCTTCTTTCTGGGGGGAAAAACACTGTTGCATTAAGTCTGTGGCCATGCTGCTGATAGATTATGAGAATAAAAAAATACAAAGCAATCTTTCTCCATCATACTAGAATGCACAATGAGTACATTCAATCAGTGAGTTCAAGTACAAAAGTTACTTACTTACTTACTTGCTTACTTTACTCTTACTTTGGTGATCCCTCATTGTCTGAGTATGATGGCCTTCCAAGTGTAGTGTCCTGGAAGTGGATACGTAGATACGTAGGTGACTGACCCGCATGTTTTCCACAGTGAGAACATCAGTTTCAAGGTGGAAGGCGGGCCCGGTCAGAGTTGGCTTGATGTGCCTTCCTCTTGGCACATTTTTCCCTTTCACCCTGTGTTTATGCCTATTCAAATTCCACAGCATTGATGGTCACAGCTGACCTCCAGTTAGAGCACTTAAGGGCTATGGCTTCCCAATTCTCAGTGTCTATGCCACAGTTTTTAAATCTCTTTAAATCTCTTTTCCGGCCCACTAACATTCTGTTTTTTATTATTGAGTTGGGAGTATAGTAACTGCTTTGGGAGACAGTGATCGGGCATTCGAATGACGTGGCCAGTCCAGTGAAGTTGATGATGTAGGAGCATTGCTTCAATGCTAGTGGTCGTCGCTTCTTCAAACATGCTGACATTTGTCCGCCTGTCTTCCCAAGAGATTTGCAGGATTTTACAGAGGCAACACAGATGGAATTGTTCCAAGAGTTGAGTGTGATGTCTGTAGACAGTACACGTTTCATAGGTGTATAACAGGGATGGGAGGACAATAGTTTTATTTAAAAAAGCACTTTGGTATCCCTATGGATGTCCCAATCCTCAAACACTCTCTGCTTCATTCGGAATAATGCTGCACTCGCAGAGCTCAGGCAGTGTAGTATTTCAGTCTCAATGTTGAGTTCTGTGGAGTTCTGCTAAGGTAGTGGAAATGGTCAACATTTTCTAATGTTACACCGTTAAGCTGTATTTCTGGCATTGCAGAGGGATTGGCTGGTGACTGCTGGAAGAGCACTTTGTTTTTCTCGATGTTCAATGAGAGGCCAAGCTTCTTGTAGGCTTCTGTTTAGAGTGGCTTGTAGGTCTTCTTCTGAATGCGCATAGATGTCTGAATGTCCTCAACTCAGCAATAGGAAAAGTAACGGAGAGAAGGAAACTTGCCCTTCCCAATTGACTCTGGCAAAAGCAAACTGCCACAGGTTCTCTTAGCTTGTGAGTTGTGCCTTGTTAATAACTTCGGCTATCTTGACAACACTTAGATGTCACAAGGTTTTTACCTTGTTTTTTTTTTTAAAAAAAGGATTATATCCGTTTAGCAAAAAACACACAAAATGATCACTTGCCCACCTATCCTCAGTGTTTTTAAACATGTGTATGCATTGGTGGCACAGTGTGTTAAAGCGCTGAGCTGCTGAACTTGCGCACCAGAAGGTCCCAGGTTCAAATTCCAGGAGTGGAGTGAGCGCCCACTGTTAGCCACAGCTCCTGCCAACCTAGCAGTTCGAAAACATGTAAATGTGAGTAGATCAATAGGTACCGCTCCAGTGGGAAGGTAACGGCGCTCCATGCAGTCATGCCAGCCACATGACCTTGGAGGTGTCTCCGGACAACGCTGGCTCTTCGGCTTAGAAATGGAGATGAGCACCAACCCCCAGAGTCGGTCATGACTGGACTTAACGTCAGGGGAAACCTTTACCTTTACGTTATGCATGCTTCAGAAAAGAAAAGATGGAAATGAGCTGAAAGAACTCCACACTGTGCATGGATTTATTCCCTAAATTAACTTCAGAGTGTCTCTTTGTTCAAGCAGAATTTGGTGGGAGTGGATCACGGGGCAGATTGAATTCACACAAAGGGCATAAAGGGATTAAATTGGAAGAGAACCATCCTTCCTGACTCAGTACGCTTTGTCACCACTCATTAATGCTATGGAATCAATCACTGAAAGCAACTGGGAAATCGGAAGTTTAAATCTGACCTCTTTTCTACTGAAAGTTGTCGGTGTCTGCGGAACATCAGCAATATAAGCCACAAGAGAGGGTCCATAAAGGGCCTTTCTCCTCTGCTTCCAAACTTTGCTGCGCGGCCACTTTGTGGAGCGCTCACCAGATGCAGCAGCCGCAGCTCAAGGCCTATAACCTTCCTCCCTCCAAATGGTAATAATTCCCCGCAGGACCCTAGCACTCTCATAATTTACGACTGCGCTAAAATGAACATTATTTCAAGCTAAGCTTATCCTCTAAGGGTCCTGTGAATTGCACCAGTTTCCTGCTGACAGCAAGAGTTTCTGTTTTTAAATGTCATGCATTCGTGTTCATTACTCCCAAATAATTGCCTAAAAGATCAGCAGCGAGACAGGCAAGAGCGCTTTATATCACTGTTAGTCAATTTCATCTCTCTGCAAAAAGAACCAGAGGGATCTGAGCTTTTGGAGGTGGTGAGCTAGCAGTTATCTCACCCAATGAAAGCAGGGAATGCATGATATGACCAGGGTGACAATTTTGTATCCTGATTCTTATCGTTTTGATCTGTTGTGTTCTTACATTGAAATATCATGCTTCCCGTTCTTTTCACAGTGCCACGGCAAGTGCACCATTATTCTCAAATGCTTTTATTTTAACTTAAAGCAGGCACACTGGCTCATTAGCTTTGTATATTTTAATGCAGTGATTTAGTATCATTTCAGGCTCCAAACACAGGGTTGCCTCAAAAAAGGAGTGAGGGAATATGTTTAGCTGTGGCATTTGTTCTTATAAGGGACACAGAGGGAGAGAGACAGAAAGACAGAGAATGAGACAGAAACAAAGACAGAGTTGAAGTGGAGTCAAGGTTGGCAAGGTCAAGCCAACAATAAGATTGTCTTATTCACAGACATCATGATGTTCTTTTTTATCCCCTCCCCCCTCTATATTTCTTGTTCTCTTTTAGTTACAATCCTCATAAACATATTTGTGATTCACCCCTACTGCAATGCAAAATACTGTTGGGGGTGTCTTGAATGGGCAATTAAAAAAATATGCCAAACTAATCTTAAAACTGTATTGTCGAAGGCTTTCATGGCCAGAATCACTGGGTTGCTGTTAGTATTCCAGGCTGTATGGCCATGTTCCAGAAGCATTCTCTCCTGACATTTTGCCCACCATCTATGGCAGGCATCCTCAGGAGTTGTGAAGTCTGTTAGAAACTAGGCAAGTGAGGGTTATATATCTGTGGAATGTCAAGGATGGGAGAAAGAACTTTTGTCTGTTTGAGACAAATGTGAATGTTGCAATTGATCACCTTGATTAGCATTGAATTGCCTTGCAGCTTCAAAGCCTGGCTGCTTCCTGCCTGGGGGAATCCTTTGTTGGGAGGTGTTAGCTGGTGCTGATTATTTCCTGTCTGGAATTCCCCTATTTTTTAGTGTTGTTCTTTATTTACTGTCCTGATTTTAGAGTTTTTTTTAATACTGGGAGCCACATTTTGTTCATTGTCATGGTTTCCTTTCTGTTGAAATTGTCCACATGCTTGTGGATTTCAGTGGCTTCTCTGTGTAGTCTGACATGGTGGTTATTAGAGTGGGCAGAGGCGGTTCAACCACCAGGCCAACTAGGCAGTTGCCTGTGGTGCCATCTTGTTGGGGGCACCATCGAGGCAACTCCTGTCTCCTGCGGCCTGCCTCCGCAAGGTATTGAACTGCTTTTTCTGTTGATTTGTTGTAAAACATGATGTTTTAGTGCTTAATTTGTAAAATCTTAATGTAATTTGACGTTTAATAGGCTTTTCCTTAATCCCTCCTTATTATTAAACATTTTCACTTATCCAACGCTTTTATTTTTCAGTGATTGGTTTCGGGGGGGGGGGGGGCAAAATTCTGTTCGCCTACACTTGAAAAATACCTAGGGCCAGCTCTGAGAGTGGGTCAGCATTTCGGTGTTCTCAAATAATATGCTGTGTCCAGGTTGGTTCAACAAGAGCACTTTCTTTCTCCTGCCCTAGACATTCCACAGATATATAAACTCCACTTGCCTAGTTTCCAACAGACCTCACAACCTCTGAGGATGCCTGTCTTAGATGTGGGTGAAAGGTCAGGAGGGAATGCTTCTGGAGCATGGCCATACATCCCGGAAAACTCACAGCAACCCAATCTTAAATCTATTTAGTAGCGCTACAAACTTGGTGGATAAAGGGGATAAAGGCCTATCTTAATATCAAAATCATAGCACGAAAACTGTGTGGTGTGAAAGAGCTGAAATACGGGAAGCAATGTATAACGATTCTGAAGTCCATAATTTTGTCTGACCCCTTGCTAAAGCATTCCAAGTTGACAGTCATCACTGAGACGTGTGGCAGTGAAACTCACTGTTTAACTATGCAGTATGTTATCAAGGTTCATCCTAAATTTTCTACCATTCAGTTTTGGCAGATGACCCCATAGTCTAGTATTATGAAAGAGAGAGAGAGGTAGAGAGAGAGAGAGAGAGAGAGAGAGAAGCTTCTTCCTGTCCATTTGACCCTCTTCATACCTGATTTTATACAGATTGATTGAGACTGGTCTTAGCACACTAAAGCATTTTTCTAGGTTGAGTGGAAGAGGTGGTACACCCGCTGCCCTATTCATCCTAGTGAACTTCATGGGTGAACAGATTTCAAACCACATTTGCCCTGTCTTGGACTGTGAGCAGATAATATTTCCTGATTCCCAATCACCTGGCTCATTTCTGCCTTGCAGTCTCTACTTGTGTGGATGGTTGGATGCTGGAGGATGGGTGATGGAGATGAAGCCTGACAGCCTGAATTCCCCCCTTCCTGTTGCCTGAGTTCCCTGATGAGTTGCCACTTTTTGTGGCAGGATTAAATATCAAGCCTTCTAAGATTTGCTACAAGCAGGATAATCAATCACTTCATCACTGCCAGTGCATATCAGGGAGGCTAAAGGCTGGAAGAGACAGAAACCACAAAGCTTCATCCATCTGATTTAATAGATCGTCAAGTGTGTGAAAGTCTGTTTCTTTTCCTTGGGTGAGAAAAAAGAAACCCTGGTTAAAAATGCAAGCAAATGAGACAACCAGCGGTGATGAGATCTAGAAATTGTGTCTAAAAATATCCCCCCTGTACAATGCAGATCAGCATTGCTTTCTTATTAAACCTGCAAGGTGGTCAGTGGAGGTCACCTGTATAATTACTGGAAATTAGTCTTGGTGGATATAGCTCTTTATATCAGTGAGGCAGCACCAGCCTATGCAACCTGTTAGTAAAGTGCACTTCTGCTGCCAGGCAGATGGGTATTATTATTATTATTATTATTATTATTATTATTATTATTATTATTATTATTATTATTTGAAACACAACAAGATGAGTTCACAGCAGACACTTTGCTAGCTGTTGTATTGAATCACACGTCAGACACTTCCCAAGTGTTCTAGGACTGTGTAATGTATTATTATTATTATTATTATTATTATTATTATTATTATTATTATTATTATTTTATTATGACACAGCAAACAAGATAGATATGCTGGATTTCATATCACAAAATCACAAGTCGAACACGTGTGTGATGTATTTTCGGATGATGCGCGCAGATCCCAGCAGGGTGGCCTTTTGCAGTTGGCAGATCGTAATTTTGTCAATGTCTATTGTTTCCAAATGTCGGCTGAGATCTTTTGGCACGGCACCCAGTGTGCCCATCACCACCGGGACTACCTGCACTGGTTTCTGCCAGAGTCTTTGAAGTTCAATCTTGAGGTCCTGATAGCGGCTGAGTTTTTCCTGTTGTTTTTCGTCAATGCGACTGTCACCTGGGATGGCAACATCAATGATCCAAACCTTTTTCTTTTCCACAACTGTGATGTCTGGTGTGTTGTGTTCCAGAACTTTGTCAGTCTGGATTCGGAAGTCCCACAGTATCTTTGCGTGCTCATTTTCCAATACTTTTGCAGGTTTGTGATCCCACCAGTTCTTTACTGTTGGCAGGTGGTACTTGAGGCATAAGTTCCAATGAATTATTATTATTATTATTATTATTATTATTATTATTATTATTATTATTATTGGTTCGAATTCCACCCAGGGAGAATGTGGATGAGCTCCCTCTGTCAGCTCCAGCTCCCCAGTGCTGGGACATGAGAGAAGCCTCCCCCAAGGATGGTAAAAACATCAAAACATCCAGGCGTCTCCTGGGCAACATCCTTGCAAATAGCCAATTCTCTCACACCAGAAGCGACTTGCAGTTTCTCAAGTCACTCCTGACACACACAAAAAATATTATTATTATATTTATTTATACCCTGTTTTATCTCTCCTGAAGGAGACCCAAGATGGCTTAACATAAAAGCATCAGCATAACAATTTAAAAATATACAAATATGTGACCATTAAAACAGGATTAAATATAAACAGTATTTTAAAATGCCCAGCTAAAAACCATTAAAAATATTCAAAGTTATAAACCTCAGCATTCCCTGAATTGATCTTTGAAACCATCATCTTTTAAAAGTCTGTCTGAATGTTTTAGCCTACCACCAGAAGGACGGCAGGGAGAGGACCATTCTGGCTTCTCTGGTCGGGGAGTTCCTTCCAAAGAGTCGTTCAATAAAGTGGAAGACTTTATTTGAATTAATAACCTTGTTGCATACTTTTTTGTATTTGCTTTGCAGTTTGAGGCTAGGAAAAGAAATGAAGGCTGAGAATCAAGGGTGAGAATCAGGAATCTGTTTGTAACCTACTTGTACAGTCTCTTCATTATCAAGGACAGATGGGTCACACTTGTGCATGTTGGCTGTACAACAAGGGGGAAAAGAAAGGAAAGATAAGGAACATAAAGGGATTTATTTATTTATTTATTTACAGTATTATATTCTTTACAGCATTTATCTCACCCCGAAGAGGACTAAGTGGATCACAGAACACATATACGCAAACATTCAAAGCCAGACAACAGGACAGATATATAAGCATTTCCCATCTTCGGCATCCTGAAGATTGTGCCCAATTCCAACCTGGGGGGGGGGGGGAGGGGTGCTATCACTTCATCCTCCATGTCAAAGAACCCTGTTCACAGACTTCCCCCTTTTTTGATCACCGGGATTTTCCTTTATGGTGCCATTAAAATATCTCCCCGCTTAAGCGGTACCTATTTATCTACTCACAGCTGTTTTAGATCTGCTAGGTGGACAGTGAGCCGGGCTGAAGGTTGGGCTTTGAACTGCCAACTTTTGGGTGGCAAGATTTATTGCAGCTGGTGGTTAACCTGCTACATTAAAACCCAGCCCTATATAGTATGTAAGTTACAGTGCCATGTTAGTTAAATAGTTTTACACGTAAGTTTATTGTATCGTCAAAGACATAGAGGGGGAGAGTATCATTATACATATTCTTCAGTAAAAGAAGGAAGTGAAGTTTAAAATGTTCCAAGTTTGACATCTTTTCTAACAGGAGTAACAAATTGTCCTTCCGAATCTGCGTTAGTTTCTTTTATCTTCTCTAATTGTCCCTTCTTCTCTTCTCTTCCAACTCTGGGTAGTATTCCTTCTCTTATTTTATCAATTGACTATTACAAACTGTATTTTTCTACTCTTAACAACAGCCAATTATAGTAAAGGTAAAAGTTTCCCCTGACGTAAAGTCCAGTTGTGACCGACTCTGGGGGTTGATGCTCATCTCAATTTCTAAGCCGAAGAGCCAGCGTTGTCCATAGACATCTCCAGGTCATGTGGCCAGCATGACTGCATGGAGCGCTGTTACCTTCCCGCTGGAGCGGTACCTATTGATCTACTCACATTTGCATGTTTTCGAACTGCTAGGTTGGCAGGAGCTGGGGCATTCATTCCGCTCCCGGGATTTGAACCTGGGACCTTTTGGTCCGCAAGTTCAGCAGCTCAGTACTTTTACACACTGTGCCACCAGGGGCCCCGCAGCCAACTATATGCATATCCTAAAGTTAATTTCATTTGTTAGTAGCTTAGTAATATACATGTAAATATTTGTTATAAATAGATTAACCAGCCTTGATCCTAACTCCAAAGGCTTTCGACTACAGCTCCCAGAATCTCTTATTATTATCCATGTGGGGTTGTATTTCAAAATCTCTGACAGGTGGCAGATTGTTTGCACCCGCTCTAGGCTGCTTGTCCTTCTGTCACATTGCCCCCTCTCTCGCGCACAAACAAAATCAAAGGCTGTGATTTCAGTGGGAGATGAGCACAGCCAGAAGAGATTGTCTGCTGTCACGGAGCCCTCATGAAGTACTGTGCTTCATTGCTTTGTGTCCTCTGCATAAATGCAATTTCCCCAAATGTCAGAAGAAAAGCATTACAGATAACACACTGCATGTGTCTTTGACCCAGTAAGTGCTGAAATCACAGACCTCATTATTCTGACATGATAGGATTTTTTTTCCACCTCCACGCTGCAGTCCTCATGATCTTGTTTTCCAGACTGAGGATGTAATTGCCCAAGGTGCAAACATTCCATCAGTGAATAATTCTCATACACTTCCTAAAATCTAACAAAATGCCAGCTATGTGGCCACAGAAGAAAATGTGCTTCCAATCACATGAGTAACATTTTGCATTTGGGTCAGAGTGAAATTGACCTTTCAAGGAGTCGCCAGTTAGGCAACAAGATCGGTTAGTGCGCCAGCAATTCAAAGATTCTGTCTTTTACTTCCATGTTTGATGAGTCGTGACCCAGAGTTGGTCACGACTGGACTTAACGTCAGGGGAAAACCTTTACCTTTTTTACCTTGATGAATGGCAAGTCCCAGAGTTTGTCAGTCAAGCAAATAACAAGCATCACATATTCACAGACTGAAGTCTTGGGCATAAATATGTCTGGATCCAAACATTTTCTTTTTCTTTTTTATTATATAATTTTTATTGATATCTTTTGATACATAATTAATAGGGTTGTCCAAATTTTCGTTACAATTCTCCTTTCGTAATTATTTTGGATTGTTCTCGCTTTTTGAAACGAGTATTGAAATGTTTTCCCTGGGCGCAACTGGCAATGTAATTCGAACCATCGTTGGCCCATTCTCTAATTGTTTCTTAAAATTTTCGTTAAATTTTTTCCTTCCAAAAATTTTTTAAAAATATTTTTTAAAAATTTTTTTTAATTTTTTTTGTTTCTGCAACCTAACATGAACGGGAGCCTAGCACAGCCTAACATGGCTACTGCTCCCTGGCCAATCAGAGACTTCCACGATGGCTGAAAAAGGTGGGGGCTAGCATCCTCCACGTCCACGTGGAGGATCTCTATAAAAATCCCCTCCCCAACCGAGCCAAGCCATTCTGGGCTAGGATACCGAGCAGAGAGGGTGGTTCGCGTGCGCTGGGAAGCTGCTTGCTTGCTTGGAGGAGAGAGGGCTAAGTGACTGTTCTGGCTATAGGGGGTAGAGTGTCTGTCTGTTGTTGCTGGTTCGATATTGTGTTTTTTTTGGGGGGGGAAATTGGCTTGGGGCTTGTGGCAGAGTCCTTGCTGTGGCTTTAGGGAATTTTTATTTTCCAAAGGACGTCTGCGTTCCTGCAAGTGTATTGCTTCCCTCCCGCTCCGTTTGTAATCCCAAGCCCCCGCGCTGAGTGTTATTGCAGCAATCACAAAGACACACATTGTTTTCAAACCTAAAGGGTACATTGGAAGAAATAGTTTCCAAAGGACGTGGGGCACCCGCCAAGGCATTGCTTCCCTCACGCTCCATTTCTATTCCCAAGCCTTGGGCTGAGTTTTATTTCTGCAATCACAAAGTCAGACATTGATTTGATTCAATAGAGGGTCCACAGCAATTTATAGTTTCCAAAGGACATTGCCAATCCTGTCAAGGCATTGCTTGACGTGTGCTGCATTTCTAATCCAAAGTCCTCAGCCAGAGTTTCATTTTTGCAATCACAAGGTCAGCCAGTGGCACCATTGATCAAAAGGTTCAAAGGCAATTTATAGTTTCCAAAGGACAGTGGCACTCCTGTCAAGGCATTGCTTGGCGTGTACTGCGTTTCTAATCCAAAGTCTACACAAGTAGAAGAGGGACTTTTACAGTGATAAGAAGAACCCAATTGAACAGGAAATAAGACTTTCAAACCAGGAACAGGTTTCTTCAAATATTGAAAAATAGTGTATTATAAAAAGTTATGAAAATTCGCCAAAAATCATAGGAGACAGGAAACGTTCTGCAATTTGTTGAGCAAAGAGTGTTGAATGTGATCTCCCACTGTACCAAATTTGATGAGGATAGCTCAAGAAATGAAGGTGGAAGAGCCCTGTAAAAGTCCCCTCCGGTTTCCTTTTTTTTGGCGATTGCGCATGCGCGTCCGCCATTTTAGAAACATTAAGAATCATTACGAATTTTCTGAAATATCTGAAAATTTTGGGTGAAAAATTCGGAAATAATTTCTATATCGAAGCGCCGGCACCCCCTACTTTAGAAACGAGAATTGAAACATTTTTTCCATCGATCGGACAAGCCTAATAATTAAAACACTTGAAGTAGATCACTTTGTGGGGGGTGGGGAAAAATAGGAGTGGATTTTGGGGTGGGGGGGAGAACTTTCATGCGGGAGAAAGTGGGGGGGGAGAATGCTGAGGGTAGGAGGGATTGTGGAATGATTTGATTTGTGGTGAAATATCTTCTCTTGTTTATTCCTGTGGTTTGCTATAGGATATTTTCAATTGTCATGATGTAGAGAAAGTCTTCTCTTCTTTGTGTGTTTCCTTCCGTTTCTAACATTTGCCCAGTTACCTGTTCCTCAAGTCACTTTCTCCGTTTATGCCCTTCTTAACCTTATATATTCCTCAAAGTTTGACCAGTCTGTCTCTTTCATTGGTTTTCCTTGATGTTTCTTCATTAGAAATGTCAATTTATCCATGTTCTTTGTTTCCCATATCTTTAATAACCATTGTTCCGTAGTTGGTATTAGATTTGATCTCCATACTTTAGCGAATACAATTCTAGCACCTATGACTAGATAATTTAAGATCTTTTCCTCATTTGTATCTAACTTCGTACTTATTTGTTTGGATGCATGACCACCACATGTGATAGAAATTGCCTTCTTGCTCCTGGCATTTCCAGCACTTTGTTCGTATATCTTTCTTGTAGTGTCCTAATTTTTTAGGAGTAATGTACCATCTGTACTGCATTTTATATTGGTTTTCTTTTAGATCCATGGCATTGGTGGATTTTATGTTTTTGTTCCAAATTGTTTCCCATTCTTCATACCTAATTGGCCTCCCAATGTCTCTGGCCCATTGAGTCATGCAAACCTTAACATGTTCTGTTTTGGTGTTCCATTCCAATAGTTTTTTGTAAATTTTTGTGGTCATCTTGTTTTCAGACTCCAAAATTTTTCCCCATTCTGAATCTTTCATCATGAATCCAATTTGTTTATCCTTATTGTATTGCTCCTTTATTTGTCTATAATGAAGCCACGTTATTTGCTTGTGTGATTCCAGAACTTCTTGAGATTTTAAAATATAAATGTTATTCTGTCTTGTTAAAATGTCTTTATAAGTTGGCCAGTTCGTTTTTCTTTAGTGATCCTTCAGAATTATTTCCAGAGGCAATAGCCACAGTGGAGTTTTCGGGAACATTCTATTCTTGTATTTCGTCCAGATCTTATATAAGGAATCTCTTATTATATGGTTTCTGAAAATTCTCTTTTCATTTTTATCCGGGGTACCCCGTATATGTATATGCCAGCCAGATTTAAGATTGTGGCCTTCTAGGTTTAAAATTTTCTTGTTTTTTAAGAGGAGCCAGTCCCTGACCCATCTTATTGCAGAAGACTCGTAGTATAAGCGCAGGTCTGGAAGATTCTTTCCACCTCTGGTCCTATTGTCTGAGAGATTTTTGATTTTTATTCTTGGCTTTCGTCCTTGCCATATGAACTTTGAAATGTCTTTCTGCTGTACGGAAGAGTTTTGGAGTTCTAATAATTGGTAAATTTTGAAAAAGGAACAGCATCTTTGGAAGAATATATGTCTTGATAGCCGCTATTCTCCCTAGTAATGATAGACCCATACTATTCCATTTTTTTAAGTCTTTCTTGATCTCTTTCCACTTATAATCATAGTTGTATTTTATGAGCTGGTTGATGTTTGTTGATATATGAATTCCCAGATATTTTATCTTCGTTGTTATTTTTAGTCCTGTTCTTTCTGAAAGTCTTCTTTGTCTATCTTAAGAGATGTTTTTCTGTCATCGCTTGGGTTTTTTCTAGATTTAATTTGAGTCCTGACATTTCTCCATATTTCTCCACTCTTTTTATCCAGTTATTTGTAGTATTTATCGGGTCTTCAATGGTACATATCATATCATCCGTGAAGGCTCTGCATTTATATTTGTATCCTTGAATTTCAGCCCCCTTTAGACTTTTGTCTTCCCTGATGATATTTATTAATATTTCCAAAACTAATATGAAGAGGAGAGGTGAGAGAGGGCATCCTTGCCTGGTTCCTTTTTGTATCACTATTCTCTCTGACTCTGTTCCATTAATTAAGATTTTGGCTTCCTGAGCATTGTAAATTGTTTCTATAGCATTCTGAAATTCTGTACCGATGTCTAGTCTTCTTAGTAAATCTGTAAGAAAGAACCAGTTTACACTATTGAATGCCTTTTCTATGTCTAGTGATAGAAAGAGCACTTCTTTTTGTTTTGTCTCTTCATGATATTCGATTAGATTTAGGATGGTTCTTACATTATCGCTTATTTTTCTATGAGGCAAGAATCCTGACTGCTCTTCTTTTATCCACGTTTTCAAGAGATTTTTCATCCTGTTTGCCAATATATTTGTAAATAATTTGTAGTCAACATTCAGGAGGGAAATAGGTCTGTAATTTTTCATATTTGTTTCTAGTGAATTCTCTTTATGAATTATTGTTATTGTTGCTTGCTGCCAGGATTGTGGGATCTTTCGTTCTGTCATTATTTGATTCATGATATTTTTAAGATGTGGCCTAAGAATTTCTTCAAATGTTTTGTAGTAGGAGGCTGTCAGTCCATCTGGTCCAGGCGCCTTCTGCGAGTCTAAATTGTGAATGGCCTTTTGTATTTCTTGGTCCGTGATTTCTTTATTTAGCTCTCTTTTCTGTTCCTCTGTAGTCCTGGTTAATTTTTGTTGTTCTAAAAATTTTATTATTTTGTCCTCTTCTGTGTTTTCTTGTTTGTAGAGATTATTGAAGAATAATCTGAATTGGTTCAATATATCTTCTTCTTTTGTAAAGGTTGCCTCTTTGGTTTTTATAATATTTATGTAAGACTTTTCTCTTTTTTTTCTCAGTCTCCTTGTCAGCCACTTACCTGGCTTATTTGCGTTGCAGAAGTGGTATTGTTGTATGTATTTTAATTGTTTCGCTCTTTCTTCTTGTTCCCAGAGATCTCTCTGCTTTCGTAATGCTTCTAAGTGATGTTTGAGTTCGTTGTTTTCTGGTTCTCTCTTCCATTGTTGTTCTACCTCACTTTTTTTCCCTCTATCTCTTTTTCCTTTGCTTTTCTCAACTTGTTTTTCCATACTGAATGTTGCATGAAATATCCCCGCATTGCTGCCTTCCCTGCATCCCATAGCGTTTGTTCTGTGATGTCAGGAGTCAAATTTAAGGCGAAATATTCCGTTAATAAATTTCTAAATTTTGAAATGTCTTCTTCCTTTTTTAGTAGATTATCATCTAATCTCCATCTTCGAGTTTTCTTCTTATAATTTACTACTAGTTCAATTGGACAGTGATCTGAAGTTGATCTGGCTAAAATTTTTATTGATTTTACTTTAGATGTTAAGGATCTTGATGTCCATGTCATGTCTATTCTAGACGAGCTTTTTTGTCTGGCTGAATAGAAGGTGTAGTCTTTTTCTCCTTCATGATGTACTCACCAGGTGTCCTGCAAATCGAATTCGTTTTGGATATTTTTTAACATCTGTGGTAAGCTTTGCTTTCTTTTTTCGACTTATTGGTTTGTGTTCTGTCCTGTGCTGTATCTGCCAACGCATTGAAGTCACCTAAAATCATTAGATTATCAAATTCTTGTTTCATGAGATGTTCTCTAAGTTCTCTGGCAAAGTTTGTTTTTGAATTATTGGGTACGTATATGCTGCAAATCAACAGTTTTTTGTCTTGGATGTTTAATATGATCGCCACCATTCTGCCATCTTTATCCTAAAATGCCAATTTTGAGGAAAACCCCTCTTTAACATAGATTGCTACCCCTCTCCTTTTTTTCCTTTGCTGAAGAATAATATTCCCTCCCAATCTTGGGTCTGATTAGATATTTCCCGTGCTTTTGTGCAATGTGAGATTCTTGAATAGCCACCACATCATAGTTTCCTTTCTTAAATTTATTGAATATTTTGTTTCTTTTATTTGGTGAGTTTATCCCATTTACATTATTTGATAAACATTTAAGTGCTCTATTCATGGGTGGTTTTTAGTTATCAGCATGGTCTTTCTCTTCTCGGGTGCCTTTAGTTGCTGTTTCTTTCAGTGAGAAAAGTTGTTAAAGCTCCATGTCTACTTCTAAATTTGTCTTTTCCAGGGAGTCAGATCGGAGCCTTTTTTTCTTTTCTTTATATCCTGTGTCTGGGTCTTTCCCTTTTTTCCTGTCCTGTATCAATATTCTGAGAAAGTCGTTGGCTTTTTCTTCTGTGTTGACTGTCCATCTTTGTTCTTTATAGGAGATTGTTAGTCCTTCGTCTTGTTCCCACCTGTATCTGATTTGATCTTTCCTCAGCTCCTTTGTTAAGTTTGTGTATTTTTTCCTTTTTTGTAAGACTGCAAAAGGTAGTTCTTTTAGAATGGCTATTCTTCTTCCTTTGTACATAATCGGTTTCTCATTGTTTCTTCTCAGTATTTCGTCTCTTGTGGTCGTTTTCACAAATCTTACAATGGTATCTCTTGGTGTATTAAATCTCTTTGCGTATCTTGTGTTTATTCTGTATGTTATGTCTAAACTATCTTCTGCCTCCTGTTGTGAACAGTCTAATATCTGAGCCATAATTTCTGAGATTATTTGTCTTATATCTTCACTTTTACTTCTATGATATTTCGAAATCTTAACTGGAATTCTAATTCCTTTGTTTCTAGTCTATCTTGTCTTTGTTCTAATTGCTCACTCTTGTCACGACCCAGGCTGCAGAGCACCAATAACCATACACAGAGGCCAGAATCTATCTAATATCTTTATTAAGGAAATATGTAAAGTCAATAAAAGTAAATGTAGAATATAGTTCAGAAGATGACCTTTCAGGAAATGTCAAATATAGTCCAGAAAAACAATGTCCAATATGAATTAGTAAGGTCCAAAGTTGTAATCCAATAACCGAAACACTCACTTGCCAAGCAGAGTGAGGGGAGATGACAAGGTCCTTTAATCCATGAACTTAAGCAAGGCTAGGAAGTAAACTTGATTCTTGGAACACAAAGCTTGATTCAAGGCAACAAGGAACGTGGAGCAAGGACAGGATCCGTGGTAAGTTCGTGGCGAGGTCCAAAAGCAAGGCAAGGTCCGTGGAGCAAGGCAAGGTCCTGGGAAGCAAGACAGGGCTGGAAACAGGAGCAAGAACTCGACCGCGGGAGTAGCGTAGTCCACACACAACCTACTCCCGTAGCTGACGAATTGACTCCGCAAGACTCCTTCGTGGGCAAAACACCTAAGTAGGGTCTCGGTTTCCCGCCAAGAGCAGATTCTCTGGGGAACCAAAAGTGAAAGCCATTCTCTGGGTCCAGATGCATGACTCCCTAAAGTTTCTCATGGGAAGCAGGCTTAATCAACTGAATGCCTGGCAGCGATCCTAGCGCTCCTGCGAGAGGCCTCCTGAGCGCCTTTTTGTTGTTTATAATAATCGCGGCAAGAAAATGGGAGAGATATCGGCTCAGGGTTTGTTTGGCAAACTTCTGGAAGGCAAATCTCCTGCAGGTGCAAGGGTTCCAGTTCTGGCTGAGAAAGTTCCAATTCTGACTGAAACGGAGGAAAACCTAAGTTTTCCTCCTCATCTGTCACAACAGCGTTAGGGACGGGACTACATGGCCCATGAGTCATCACACTATCCCCCTCCTCAAGCCCCCTCTCAAAAATGGGCCCCCTCCCCGAGGTGCGGGGCCGCGGCTTAGCGGGGTAGGCCTGATGGAAGCGGCGGGCTAAATCGGGGGCATGTACTGTGGAAGCGTCTTCCCAAGAGCGTTCTTCGGGGCCAAAACCCACCCAGTCAATGAGATACTGGAGGCGGCGGCGATGAAAGCGAGAATCCAAAATGTCCTGAACCTCGAATTCCTCCTCCCCATCCACCAAAACAGGAGTGGGGGCCGGCCGGTCTGCATCAGGGCGCACACCATCCGCCGGAAGGAGCAGGGAGCGATGGAACACTGGATGAATGCGCATAGAGCGCGGAAGTTGGAGTTTGAAAGTCACGGGGTTAAGTTGCGCCACCACTGGATATGGACCAATGAAACGGGCATCTAGCTTCCGGCAGGGACGGTGGGAGGGCAAAAAGCGGGTGGACAATAGGACCCGGTCTCCTACCTTGATTTCGGGGCCCGGCTGGCGATGACTGTCAGCGTGGCGTTTATAGTCCTCCTTGGCTTGATCTAGTTGCTGGAGCAAAAGTTGTTGCACCGCTGTGAGTTCTTGCAGCCAGTCCTCCGCTGAAAGAAACGTGGATGAAAGCCGTAGTTTGCAAAGAACGGGGATTCTTTAGTTGAAGCCTGGACACTATTGTTGTAGGCAAACTCTGACAGCGGCAACAGGGAAGCCCAATTGTCCTGCTGATAGTTTACATAACAGCGAAGGTATTGTTCCAAAGTGGCATTGGTGCGCTCAGTTTGCCCATCCGTTTGGGGATGGTGAGCCGAAGATAAACGAGAGTCTATGCCCAATAGGTTTTGTAGTGCTTTCCAGAAACGTGAGGTGAATTGGGACCCACGGTCTGTGACCAAGCTTTTGGGCAAACCATGTAATCTGAAAACATGCTGAAGGAATAAATCTGCAGTCTCTTTGGCCGTAGGGAGGCCATCGCAGGGAATGAAATGGGCTAACTTGGTAAAAAGGTCCACCACCACTAGGATCGTGGTGAATCCAAGGGAAGGTGGTAGGTCAGTGATAAAATCCACAGAGATTATTTCCCAAGGACGGGATGGGGTAGGAAGGGGATGCAGTAGCCCCGAGGGCTTCTCCCTTCTTGTCTTGGAACGCTGGCATACTGGGCAGGTATAGACATATTTTTCCACATCCTTGCGGATCTTGGGCCACCAGAAGTCTCTTAGGATCAAATGCATGGTTTTAAATAGTCCGAAATGTCCTGCTGGCTTGCAGTCATGACACAGACGTAGTGCCTTTTCCCTGCCCGGTCCTGGAGGAATGTAGACATGATTTCTATAGCAAAGTAACCCATCCTTAAGCGAGAAGGGAAAATGTAGTCCTTGGCGAAGTTGATCTTGAGCCCAGGCATCTGCCTGTTGACTGGCCCTGATTTCCTGAGCACAAAGGGGCCCTGGAGTAGAGGAAGTAGATTCAATTGGAGTGGATTTGGTATTTCCCACTGTGAGTGTGGCAAAGTTCTCGGGCTGCAGCAATTGGGATTCAAAGGTCTCTTTGCGCCCTGCAGCATATTCTGGTTTCCTTGATAGAGCATCTGCTTGCTTGGTCTGAGCTGGGGTTACATAATGGATCTGGAAGTCAAAACGCTCAAAGAATAAAGCCCAGCGTTGTTGCCTCTGATTTAATTTGCGGGCAGTTCTTAGATGTTCTAGATTCCGATGATCAGTATGGACCTCAATGGGAAATTTGGCCCCTTCTAACCAATGTCTCCAAGTTTCAAAGGCTGCCTTTATGGCCAAAAGTTCTTTTTCCCAAATAGTATAATTCCTCTCTGGGGCGGTTAGTTGACGGGAGTAAAAAGCACAAGGGTGAAGATGATCTCCCACTGGTTGCAAAAGTACAGCCCCAATTGCCACATCGGAGGCGTCAGCCTGTACAACAAAAGGGGTTTGAGAATCCGGGTGCTGAAGGATTGGCTGGGACGTGAATAATTTCTTTAGTTGCTGGAATCCTTTCTCTGCTTGCTCCGTCCAGCGGAAAGGCTGTTTCCCACGGATGCAGCTGGTGATTGGATCAGACCAGCGGGCAAAGTCTGGAATGAACTTACGGTAATAGTTCGCGAACCCCAAGAAACGCTGCACCTCTTTCTTGTTGGTTGGCGCCCGCCATTCCAATACTGCTGAAACCTTTGCCGGGTCCATGGAGAGTCCTAGTGGCGAGACACGGTATCCCAGAAAATCTACCTCTTGTAGATCAAAAGCGCATTTTTCCAGCTTGGCGTAAAGTCCATGATCCCGCAATCGTTGTAACACCATTCTGACGTGGTTCTCATGTTCTGATTGTGATCTAGAAAACACCAAAAAATCGTCCAAGTAGATGATCAAGAACCGATCTAGATAATCCTGAAAGATATCATTGACAAAATGCTGGAACGTTGCGGGAGCTCCACATAAACCGAAATTCATGACCAGGGACTCGAATAATCCGAATTTAGTCTGGAAGGCGGTCTTCCATTCGTCCCCTTCCCTAATGCGAACTAGATTATAAGCCCCTCGAAGATCCAGCTTGGTGTAAACCTTGGCCCCTCGAAGCCGGTCTAATAGGTCTGAGATCAAAGGCAGGGGATAGCGGTTCCGCTTGGTGATATTGTTCAATGCCCTATAGTCTACCACCAAGCGTAGGTCCCCTGACTTCTTTTTCACAAACATCACTGGAGAAGCGGCTGGGGATTGAGAGGGTCTGATGAACCCCTTGCGGAGGTTTGTCTCTATGAACTCCCTGAGAGCTTCTTGCTCTGGTTCAGTCAAGGAGTAGAGGTGTCCTCGCGGGATCGGGGCCCCCTCCACCAAGTCAATGGCACAGTCATAAGGTCTATGCGGGGGTAGTCTCTCGGCTTCTTTCTCATTGAAAACATCCCAGAAGTCTGAGTATTTCTTGGGCAAGGTGATGATGGATTCAGCGTCTGTAGCGTGGCAAACCTTGGCTACAAGACAATGGTTTTGGCAATATTTGGACGCAAACTGCAGTTCTCTGTTGGTCCAAGAGATGCTGGGGTCGTGGAGTGTCAGCCATGGGATTCCCAAAATCACAGGGAAGTGGGGAACCTCGGTAACAAAGAAGGAAATCTCTTCCATGTGCTCCCTTATCCACATTCTGGTGGGTTCAGACCATTGGCTTACTGGACCTGTCTTGAGGGGGCGGCCATCTATGGCTTGCACCACACGGGCGTTCTTGAAATCGTGATATTGTAGTCCCAGAGAGTCGGCATACTCTCTATCAATGAAATTGTTTGTGGCTCCAGAGTCTATCATGGCATGGATCATGACGGGTCCTTTTTTGGCTGACCACAAGGTGACCACTAGGAGAAATAGGACCCCGGTTGGTGGCTCTTGAGTGGGGTTTTTGACCGGGTTGGCGAGCCTCTCTACGCCCGGTCGCTGGCTTCCCCTGCCGGCTTTGCGCCCGCCGCCTCGGACGTTTTCGTCTCCACGGAGGACGCCGCCGCCAGACGAGCGGCGGGCTTCCCCTTGGCTGGACACTCTCTGGCAAAGTGGCCCCCGTTTCCGCAGTACCAACAGAGGTTTAGACGTTGGCGGCGGGCCTTCTCGGCAGCATCTAATCTGGGACGCACATTGCCCAACTGCATCGGCACCTCCTCACTTCCTCTGGGGTATGGGGCTGGTGGCGGGGGTCTCCACACTGGACGCGGCTGGATGCCGGTGGGAGCGGGAGGTTTTGCTCCAGCTCTTCCACTCTGGCCTCGGATCCACTGTTTTCTGTTGGCAAGCATGACTTCGGCCCGTAAATATTGATCAATGAGTCCTTCAAGAGAGTTTGGAGGATCCACCTTGGAGATTTCCTCCAACATCTCGATGCTGAGACCCTCCCGAAACTGTCCCCTGAGGGCTATGTCATTCCAGCCGGTGTTATGGGCCAGCACTCGGAACTCGGCTATGTACTGGGACAAAGGCCTGTCCCCTTGGGAAAGGCGTCGGAGTTTGTGGCCGGCCGCCTCTAAATTGTCCTCGATCCCCCAGGTTGCCTTAAGGTGATCCAAGAAGTTTTGCGCGGAACTTAGGTGTGGGGAGGCTTGATCGAACAGCGCCGTCGCCCAGTTGGCCGCTGGCCCATCTAGGAGACTATAAATCCACGCCACCTTGATGTCTTCTTGGGGAAACTCGGCATTACGGGCCTCTAGGTACGCCTGGCATTGGCGACGGAAAACATGAATCTTGGAAGCTTCCCCAGAAAACTTGGTTGGCAACGCCAGGGCAGGGAGACGGGCTCCGCGGTCTTTCAAGCCCCGTATCTCGCCCGCCTGTGTGTTGAGCATGTCCCGGATTCGGTCCACTTCATCCTTGGCGATGGTGTAGCTGAGTGGCTGGTCGCCCGGCCCGGCTCCGGTAGACATTCTGGCCTGGTTTAATTGGTGCTTAAGGCGGCGGAGTCAAACTGTCACGACCCAGGCTGCAGAGCACCAATAACCATACACAGAGGCCAGAATCTATCTAATATCTTTATTAAGGAAATATGTAAAGTCAATAAAAGTAAATGTAGAATATAGTTCAGAAGATGACCTTTCAGGAAATGTCAAATATAGTCCAGAAAAACAATGTCCAATATGAATTAGTAAGGTCCAAAGTTGTAATCCAATAACCGAAACACTCACTTGCCAAGCAGAGTGAGGGGAGATGACAAGGTCCTTTAATCCATGAACTTAAGCAAGGCTAGGAAGTAAACTTGATTCTTGGAACACAAAGCTTGATTCAAGGCAACAAGGAACGTGGAGCAAGGACAGGATCCGTGGTAAGTTCGTGGCGAGGTCCAAAAGCAAGGCAAGGTCCGTGGAGCAAGGCAAGGTCCTGGGAAGCAAGACAGGGCTGGAAACAGGAGCAAGAACTCGACCGCGGGAGTAGCGTAGTCCACACACAACCTACTCCCGTAGCTGACGAATTGACTCCGCAAGACTCCTTCGTGGGCAAAACACCTAAGTAGGGTCTCGGTTTCCCGCCAAGAGCAGATTCTCTGGGGAACCAAAAGTGAAAGCCATTCTCTGGGTCCAGATGCATGACTCCCTAAAGTTTCTCATGGGAAGCAGGCTTAATCAACTGAATGCCTGGCAGCGATCCTAGCGCTCCTGCGAGAGGCCTCCTGAGCGCCTTTTTGTTGTTTATAATAATCGCGGCAAGAAAATGGGAGAGATATCGGCTCAGGGTTTGTTTGGCAAACTTCTGGAAGGCAAATCTCCTGCAGGTGCAAGGGTTCCAGTTCTGGCTGAGAAAGTTCCAATTCTGACTGAAACGGAGGAAAACCTAAGTTTTCCTCCTCATCTGTCACAACAGCGTTAGGGACGGGACTACATGGCCCATGAGTCATCACACTATCCCCCTCCTCAAGCCCCCTCTCAAAAATGGGCCCCCTCCCCGAGGTGCGGGGCCGCGGCTTAGCGGGGTAGGCCTGATGGAAGCGGCGGGCTAAATCGGGGGCATGTACTGTGGAAGCGTCTTCCCAAGAGCGTTCTTCGGGGCCAAAACCCACCCAGTCAATGAGATACTGGAGGCGGCGGCGATGAAAGCGAGAATCCAAAATGTCCTGAACCTCGAATTCCTCCTCCCCATCCACCAAAACAGGAGTGGGGGCCGGCCGGTCTGCATCAGGGCGCACACCATCCGCCGGAAGGAGCAGGGAGCGATGGAACACTGGATGAATGCGCATAGAGCGCGGAAGTTGGAGTTTGAAAGTCACGGGGTTAAGTTGCGCCACCACTGGATATGGACCAATGAAACGGGCATCTAGCTTCCGGCAGGGACGGTGGGAGGGCAAAAAGCGGGTGGACAATAGGACCCGGTCTCCTACCTTGATTTCGGGGCCCGGCTGGCGATGACTGTCAGCGTGGCGTTTATAGTCCTCCTTGGCTTGATCTAGTTGCTGGAGCAAAAGTTGTTGCACCGCTGTGAGTTCTTGCAGCCAGTCCTCCGCTGAAAGAAACGTGGATGAAAGCCGTAGTTTGCAAAGAACGGGGATTCTTTAGTTGAAGCCTGGACACTATTGTTGTAGGCAAACTCTGACAGCGGCAACAGGGAAGCCCAATTCTCTGGGTCCAGATGCATGACTCCCTAAAGTTTCTCATGGGAAGCAGGCTTAATCAACTGAATGCCTGGCAGCGATCCTAGCGCTCCTGCGAGAGGCCTCCTGAGCGCCTTTTTGTTGTTTATAATAATCGCGGCGAGAAAATGGGGGAGATATTGGCTCAGGGTTTGTTTGGCAAACTTCTGGAAGCCAAATCTCCTGCAGGTGCAAGGGTTCCAGTTCTGGCTGAGAACGTTCCAATTCTGACTGAAACGGAGGAAAACCTAAGTTTTCCTCCGTTTCCTCATCTGTCACAACAGCGTTAGGGATGGGACTACATGGCCCATGAGTCATCACAACTCTTAACTTTTATGCTCTCTACCTTTAGATCTGTTTGTTCTAAGTTGGACTTCATTTCAGTTCTCAGTTCTGTTTTTTCTTGTCTTAATTCTTTAATCTCTTGTTGAATATTGTGAATTTCCTTTTTCATTGTTCCTAATTCTTGCTGCATATCTTTCTTAAAGTCCAATAGCTGCTCTTGCGATATTTTTTGATACATACTTTGAGTTTCTTGCATCTTCTGAAGTTCTCTCATGATGTCTCTGAGACTTATTTGGTCTGAGAGCGAGGCTCTTCTTAGTAATTTTCCATCATTGGGATCTCTGTCCATTTTCCTGCTTGTACTCCCTAGAATATTGTATAATATATTTTTCATTCGGAGGATCCTCAGGTCCGTGGTTTAATTGATAGATTTTTTAATAGATCACTGCTGCCGCCGCAGGAATCCTTTTAGTTCCTCCTGTTCCTCTGTTCCTCCGTTCTCCCTTTACTTTCTCCTACCCTTTGGTTTCGAGTTTTGAAGAATTTAAAAGCAGTTGAGCAGCTGGAGATAGGACCTGGAGTTGCCAGGTTCGCCTTCCTGCAATCCGCCGTACCCTATGGCGCCTATTTCTGAACCTTTATAGGTGCCCCCCCCTTGATAAGAGGGCCCCTTTTTAGGCCATCGGATGGCACCCGGGTTACGCTGTCTCCCCGCAATGTCTTCGTGAGAGAGAGGGAGCTTATGCTCTACCCGATCGCTTCGGAAAAGCTGATCCGCTAGCAGCTCCTAGCAGACCCGACTCTCCGCCATTCGCTCAAACTGGAAGTCGTCCAATGGGTAAATATTCTGCTTTAGTTACTTTAGTTAATATACTGTATATATTCGGGTATAAGCCTAGTTTTTCAGCTCTTTTTTAGGGCTGAAAAAGCTCCCCTCGGCTTATACTCAAGTGAGGGTCCTTGTGATGTCTCATGGGTCTTGTAGTCCCGTTCCTAGTGCTATTGTGGCAGACGAGGAGGAAAACATGGGTTTTCCACCGGTTCAGCTTGAATCGGAGCCTCTCCACCTGGAGGATGTTTGTCCTCAGGAAGTTACCCAAACAAGCTTGGGGCAGAATTCTCCCCCGTTTTCCCGAAAGGACAATTATAATAGAGATAGAGGAGTCAGGGAGGCTAATCGCCGGAGTCTCAGAATCGCTGCCAAACAACTAACTGATTAAGTCTGCTTCCCTTGGGAAATTCTAAGGAGTCATGCATCTGGACAGAGTTGGGTTTCGCTTCTTGTTCTCCAGGGAAAGTGTTCTGTTGGCGGGAAAGCAAGACCCTATATAGGGGTTTTGCCGCTAGGGGAACCTTGCGGAGTCAATTGATCAGCTTGAGAGAGAGATCGTGTGTGGACTTCGTACTCCTTGTTCCCTGCTTCCCGGATCTAGTTTCAAGTCTTGCCTAGTCTCACGTTTTGCCACGGACCTTGTTTCATGCTTCAAGTTGCCACGTTTCAAGTCTTTGATCCAGCCAAGAACCAAGCTCATGATCCAGCCTTGTTGTCAAGCTTCAATGGACTATAAGACCTTGTCATCTCCCCACACTATTGCTTGGCAAAGTGTGTGTTTCGGTTAATGGATTATAACTTTGAACTCTAATATCTTATATTGGACAATATTTTCCTGGACTATATTTGGCCTTTCCTGAATGGTCTGCTTCTGAACTATATTCTTCACTTGTTTTTATTGACTTTATATAATTCTTTAATAAAGATATTAGATGGAATCTGGTCTCTGCGCATGGTTATTGGTGCTCTGCAGCCTGGGTCGCGACAGTCCTGGCCGGCTTCTATTCAGGTCAGCTTATACTTGAGTATATAGTTGGACAGTCTTATCTTATTAAAGTCTTATTATTATCTTAAATTACAGTTTTATATAAATATTCAAAAACATTTAACCTACTGATGCCTCAAATAATGCAATTTTATTAATATCTATTTTTATTTTTGAATTTGATCCGTAGCTGCTGCATTTCCCACCCTTGTCTTATACTCGAGTCAGTAAGTTTTCTCAGTTTTGGGGTAAAATTAGGTGCCCTGGCTTATATTCGGGTCGGCTTATACTTGAGTATATATGGTACTTAACTAAGAAACTGCTCTGGCTGGATCCCCCTCGAATCTGATGGAAACATCAACCTGCCACTCATTCTTTGATTGATTGATTGAATTAATGAATGAATGAATGTTGGAGGATAAATAGAAAACATTTGTATACATGGATCATGGGTAAGTATTCACAGTCTTGACCTTGGGCCCTTCCACACAGCCATATAACCCAGAATATCAAGGCAGAGAATCCACAATATCTGCTTTGAAATGGGTTATTTGAGTCCAATCTGCCATATAATCCAGTTCAATGTGGATTTTATACAGCTATGTGGAAGGGGCCCCAATCTCCACCTGTCTAGATTTTCTTCCTTATAGACAACTCTATAAACCTACTTTACTTACTTAGGTGATCCCTTGTTGTCCAAGTATGATGAACTTCTAAGCGTGGTGGTGGGTAGATACGTAGGTGACTGTGGAGCCCTATTCTTGACCCGCCTGTTCTTCCACAGTGAGAGCATCAGTTTCCAAGTGAAATGGTTGGCTTGATGCACCTTCCTCTTGGATCCCCTAAATTGATTGTCACCTTGTTGTGGTGAGGGGGCTTGTGTGTTCCAATGAACCCATGGGCATAAATGTTGGAGTCATGCACTCTCAGGAGGGGCCACAGGGGAGGTTCCCTACCGAGCACAATCCAAACACCTGAAGATCTCAATGATGGATCAGGTGGAAGACAACATGGTACAAGTGACAACAGCTGTGAAGGCGGAAGAAGGCTGCAACAGATTGAGAAGCCACTGTCGTTGTGTTAACCATGCCACTGGCTGGGACCCTCACTCTGTGAAGACTGTGAGTTGATTGGCTGTGCACCGACCTCCGCACATAAAAAAACCTCACACACACGTGTCTTCCAAGAAAAATAAAACGACTCATAACAAGGATGCAAACATATGGACCACATTCACAATCCCAAGTTCAGACTCTACCTCCGTTGCTACTATGGCATTGTCAGATAATATTGTTGTCTATTACTTAAGAAGTATATTCATGTGGTCAACTTCTAAGAAGCTATATTGCCATCTTCTGTCAGCACTATTCTTCTGCAGTCTACAAACATGCAAATAAGAAA
Organism: Anolis carolinensis; assembly: GCF_035594765.1. Lineage (NCBI taxonomy): Eukaryota > Metazoa > Chordata > Lepidosauria > Squamata > Anolidae > Anolis > Anolis carolinensis. The sequence continues at coordinate 13,008,334 of NW_026943819.1, read as the reverse complement.
TGAGGGTTGAGCTCTAAAATAAGAAATGAGGGTTGAGCTCCTAGATCAAAAAATTAATAGTTCAATAGACCCCTGATCAGATTCTCTTCCCATTGTGGAAGAGGATTTTTCAAAGAGAGATTAGAGTAATTGGTGCTGAATTCATTAGGATATTCCAGTCTATCAACTGAGGTCTGGAATGGGGTAACAGATTTTTATCACGCTACATGTGTTAATTGACTTAAGTAGCACCAGGATGTTTGTGTTACCAGCAACAGTTGGATGAATGAATAATGAAATTACCACTTTCCATGACAATTTCCTTCTGCATTTCTGTATTTAATTTCCCAATTTTCTCACTTCCAACCATGTGTAGTGTTTGCGTGTAACTCAGGGCAACACTTCAGGCATCTAATGAATTAGGATGCAGATTTCCAGAACATGGCAAAATCTTTTCTTTTTTTTTTGGTTTCAAGAAATTCCCAATCAGCATAATCACAGTTGTTCAAAAGAGTAACTGTCACAAAAGCTCATGCTTTTAAAAATGTCACCCTACCATTGAGTGCACAGACTCAAAGCCATGACATCCTTGATTGAATCTATCCATCTGTAATGTGGTCTTTTTTTCACTACTGCCTTCTACCTCATCAAGCATTATTGTATTTTCTATTGACTCATGTCTTCTTATGGTAAGTATAACATTCCCAATTTAGTCATCTTTACTTCTAAAGAGAGATCAGGCTTGATTTGATCTCAGATCTATTTATTCATCTTTTTAGCAGTCAATGGGATCTGAAGAACTCCTTTCCAGTATCATATTTCAAATGAGTTGATTTTCTTTCTGTCAGTTCTTTTCACTGACCATTTTTCACTGACATACATAAAAAGTAATATGATGACATGGACAATTTTCAGTGATATATCCTTACACTTCAGGACCTTGCCAAGTTCTTTCATAGCTGCCTTCCAAGTTATAGTTTTCTTCTGATTTCTTCTCTGCAATATGAAATACCGACAGATTCATGGCTGAGCCATACTATGGAAAATGTCAAATAACGGTATGACCCCAATACCAATGGGACTGGTGGCCATAGTTTCACCAACCCTGCAATACATGTCCTCTCTAAGAATCTTCTAGGTCCTCCATCACAACTCTACAGCAACTTCCATAAGATGTCGTTCATTTCAAAAGGAATCAAAGCTTAAAATATTAAATATTTAAAAATTTAGACACAAAAATTTAAACATTACAACAGTTAAAAATCTATGATTTCCTGCTTCTACAGTAAATCCAGGAACATATCCCCATGGATACAAGAATCCATGAGGTCATGGATCCCTGTATCCATGTATTTAAATGTCTTCATTGAAGCAACCCTATTGGTATGACAGTTCCTTACCAGTTGGACTGCTTCAATCAAATACAGCATTGAACTGCATTATATGAGTCTACAACACGTTTCAAACTGCATTACATGCCAGTATAGATGGAGCCTAAGTAGTTAATCTAGACTTGGATTTCTTCTCCTTTGTTTTCCTTGTGCTTTTAAGGTGTTACCTTTCTTCTGCTACATTCGGAGCCCTGGAGGAGGGTAGAAGTGGTTCCTCCCCCTGTTATAACCAAAACAACTTGGATGCTATACTCAATTTTGCAGAATCAACAGGGTTTTCAATCTAGATCTGAATCCTGCAACCCAGAGGATCCATTTTATTCACAGATATTTCCACGTTTGGTTATTTTAACGTCTTCGCCTGTTTGTTTATGCCATCTCTGTAATTATGTGATTTTAGTTAATGAAAGCTTTAATCAGCTTTATGGATCTGCTTTATTAGCAATAACCCCAAAATGCTTTTAATTGCTGTATCATCAGTTCAGCTACACAGTAATGCAGCAATCTAGAAAATAGTTTCAAACGGGGTGTATGCATGTGGAACCGATGCAAATTTGACATGAATGAAAGAACGAAAAGGCACTGCCAAAGTTTGCAAAGACCAGATGCCATGATGTAGGTATTGATCCTTGCTGGCAGATCAAATGGCAGTAGGATCAGTGCCAAGGGATGAATAGAAGCTAGCTATCACATTTATGTTACAGCAGAAAAACAGCCAATAGGAACAAATCAAATGGACACATATGAAGGCACTATAAAAAAAATTCCCAGGGCTAGAATAATCTATCTACAATATCAAAAACATCTGACCTGCATGGTTTAATTTGGAGACAGGGGTACAGTCTGGATTCAGCAACTAAGGTTGGTGCAGAGGGAGAGAAAAATTAGAGTATTGCCCCAAAAATATGAATTCTGACCCCAGGCAAAATTCGCTTCAGCTGTCGGCATTGACAGCATTTCCTTCAGTTTATTTCACTGATGTCCCTTAAAACTTCCATTGGGCAAATAGAACTGGCACAAAAAAGGATGGGCCTTCGACAAAGTTCCCCATGACCTTCTTACAAGCAAACTACAGTGAAGACTTGGCTTTGTGAGCAAGCGTTTGATGAGTGAATTCTGTTGGCTTCGACTCGGTCCGGATTAAGGTTCATGTACAAGGCCTTATGGACGAATGGTTCAAGTATTTTATATCGTATTGTTTTAAATATATTTATTGTACTTTGTTAAATTATCTAATTGTTTTAATTGCTTATGTTTTATCTTTTTGTATTGTATATTGGCATTGAATTTTGCCAGACTGTGAGCCACCCTGAGTCCCTTCAGATGAGAAGGGCGGGATAGAAATTATGGAAATAAATAAATTATAAATAAACTAGTCAAATTTGGGCTAGGTGATACTACTATTAGGTGGATCTGTAATTGGTTAAGAGACCGAACCCAAAGGGTGCTCACCAATGGCTCCACTTCATCCTGGAAAAAAGTGACTAGTGAAGTGCCATAAAGGGGGTTTGGTCTGTTCAATATCTTTATTAATGCCTTGGATGAAGGTTTAGAGGGCATTCTTATCAAGTTTGCAGATGACACCAAATTAGGAGTGATAGCTCCAGGGGACAGAATCAGAAATCAAAATAGCTTTAACAGATTAGAAAGCTGGGCCAAAATTACCAAAATTAATTTCAACAAGGACAAATGTAAGATTTTACACTTAGGCAGAAAGAAAATGAAATGCAGAGATACAGAATGGGTGATGCCTGGCTCAACAACAGTCCATGTGAAAAGGATTTTGAAGTCTTCATGGACAACAAGTTGGACATGAACCAACAGTCCAACTTGCCCCTTCACAGTAACAGCATATTCCTTCAAATATCTTTCTTTGATCTCATAAACATGTTCCATCCTTCAGTACAGCCTGGACTACCTATGGCCCTTGGCCTAATTTCAAAAACACTTATCAAGGGTTTAGGAGCCCCGGTGGTGAAGTGTGTTAAAGCACTGAGCTGCTGAATTTGCAGACCAAAAGGTCCCAGGTTCAAATCCCGGGAGCTGAGCGAGCGCCCACTGTTAGCTCCAGCTCTGCCAACCTAGCAGTTCGAAAACATGCAAGTGTGAGTAGATCAATATGTACCGCTCCGGCGGGAAGGTAACGGCACTCCATGCAGTCATGCCGGCCACATGACCTTGGAGGTGTCTACAGACAATGCCGGCTCTTCGGCTTAGAAATGAAGATGAGCACCAACCCCCAGAGTCAGACATGACTGGACTTAACTTCAGGGGAAACCTTTACCTTTATAAAGGGTTTAGTTCAGATCTCTACAAAAAGTCTTTAAGAGAGGTTGGCCAAGAGAGGTTGGCCAAGAGAGGAGGGGATGGTCCTGGCTAATGTGTCCCATGCACTGAAGCAACCAGTGTTTGTTCGCACCCTGAATCAGTGTGAAAAGAAAAAAAACTTGTCCCCATCACCTGGTCAAGTGATACATTTGATTACGACTTCATTTTAAGAAGATGTTCATGATAACAAGATGGACGTGAAATAGAACTGAAATATCTGGTTTCTGCCTTTGGAACAGATGAATTTTTAATCAAGATGAGATTTCCTAATCTCTCCAATGAGCTTTAGATATCTTGGAGCAAATTATTTGCCACTTACAATTCCATTGCTACAATATATAATAACAGATCAATGCGAGCAACATTGGGTTTGGAAGATTTGTGAACTGATTAACAAATAATGGCTCCATGTATCCTAGAAAATCTAGGCTGAGCGTGGAAAGCAATCACTTTGTGCTGTTGCTCCTAGAAAATTATTTTTCAATTGTCAGGAGCCATAACCACTTTAACAAGTGGCCTTAAAGAGGCATTTTAGTTTGTAGAATGATGTGATTAGATTTTTGAAATGCAGAAACTGGAAGAAGATTTTGCAGTGGGAAGTTGTGTATAATGTTCCCAGCACTCACTATCCTCTTCCCACATACATAGAGTCATAGAATCATAGAGTTGGAAGAGATCTCATGGGCCATCCAGTCCAACCCCCTGCCAAGAAGCAGGAAATCTCATTCAAAGCACCCCAACAGATTGCCATCCAGCCTCTGCTTGAAAGCCTCCAAAGAAGGAGCCTTTTCTCCATTTTCTCCATCCTTCACAGTCTTTTAATAATGAGTGAACACACTCAAACCTAATTGGACTGGGATATGTATTACAGTAGCGTCTCACTTATCCAAGCCTCTGGATAATCCAAGCCATTTTTGTAGTCAATGTTTTCAATATATTGTGATATTTTGGTGCTAAATTTGTAAATACAGTAATTACAACATAACATTACTGTGTATTGAACTACTTTTTCTGTCAGATTTGTTGTATAACATGATGTTTTGGTGCTTAATTTGATGTTTAATAGGCTTTTCCTTAATCCCTCCTTATTATCCAAGACATTCGCTTATCCAAGCTTCTGCTGGCCTGTTTAGTTTGGATAAGTGAGACTCTACTGTATTTGTATTTCTGAGATCTTAGAGGCTTGGGGTGCACTGCCGAAAGTGAGATGCTTGCTGAAAATGATCCACTTCCAGAACTCTTATTTTTTTTCTATACATGTTGACATTTCCTTAATTACTTTCCTATTTGTTTTGCTTGGATGACTAAACAGTATTTCTAAATACTCAACTGCTTTTTTAAGTTCCTCTAGAAATTCAGAAACGGGAGGAAAATTTCATCGTGGGGCAAAGATCTTCTTTGCATAGCAGTGGCCATATTTTGCTCCTCTGTTCTCCAACTATGTTAGAAAGTAGACTTTAAAACATTACATTTCTGAAATTAGAGATGCAGTCCATATAAAAAATAAAGTACTGTACAATGATAGAACACAAACTTGTTAGTAGCTACTTCCAGATTGTCAGGTCCACACATCATGAATGTATCCCCTTCTTGTGAATTCGAAAACCTAGCAGCATGAGATTTGCATTCAGCCCCTTCATCATACAATTTTAGAACTTGAGCAAACAAATGGGGGTGCTAATCAGGGGTTAGTGAATCTAAAAGATTTACCATTGGCAAGTGATGGTCTTTAAAAACTGTCACTAGTCCTTTATGGCCATAGCATAAGCTCTCTGACAGCTTAGACCATTCAGTACAATTTCCTGTGTATGTAGAAGAGTGTGGGAAAGACAGAGGCCTAGCTTAGACAGCAAAGCCCCAATATCAGAATGAAAACATATCACCGATGACTTTTATCCAGAAATAGAAAAGGTGACATTTTCCATTATTGCTCCGTATGACAGTACAAATATTACCTTCTCACTAAAACCAAGACTCTAGGCAAATCACACACCTGTCTTTTGATTTCTCATGTAATACATAGATGCTGTAGCAAAGGAGAAGGGGAGAAAGGTTTCTCTTGTTGACAGAACTCATTTTATCACTTTGCTGGATATAAGGAGTCACTTCCTACATTTTATTTCCTCAAGCTGCGGAGATATAGTTTGAGCCTTGGTGGCTGGAGCACAACAAAGAAAGTGATGCCTCTGGTGCAGGAGGCTACAGGCCAGCCATGAGTGTATCTAAAGCCTGAAATAGACCCAGTTTTTTAATTCCAGTTTTCAAAATCTTGGGCAAGATGCTCATGTCCACTTTCACCTTTCTCCCAATTTGCCAAATTGATCCTGGCCCAGTTTGACCAAGTGGATGCCAATGTGGCACCACAGCAGGTTCCACTGGCCCCAGATTTAGAGGCCAGTGTAGAATCATCCTCAGGAGGAGAAATGTACAGTTTGTTGTTTTCCCTTTTCTATAAGGACAAGCAACAAGCAGTGCACTGAAGGTGTGGAAAAACAACAGGAAGAAGAAGAGGAGAGGGGGGAGGAGGAGGAAAAGGAAGGCAATGACAGCAACTGGAATGATGATGATGATGATGATGATGATGATGATGATGATGATGATTATTATTATTATTATTATATTTATTTATATCCCACTTTGTTTCTCCCAAAGGTGACTCAAAGTGGCTTAACATAAGACCATTAGCACACAATTTATATACAAATATACAAACATTAAAACTGAATTAAATACAAATGTTGGAGACTAGCCCAGAGGGGAAGTAAAGGAGAGAATTCCAGGAGAGCAATAAAAAAAGCCTTTTATTGTTATCACAGCTGACGATAAGGCGAAGCAGCTGTAGGTACCCATTTGTGGGTCCGTACCATGCAAATGGTCATCGCAACATTGTTTGCGTAGCAAACAAATAATTTTATATCTCAGCTTATCTACAATTGACCAATGGCTTCCTCCAGGAAGTTCGAAAAGGAGAAGAAAGCTCAGAGTAAACAAGTTAGGTCATTGGTATCACTTGTGCCAAGTAGGTGTGGAAGGTGAGGAAGACCCTCAGCCATTGGTCAATTGTAGATAAGGGTCTTATATTAATTTTTGCTCCCAAAGATGCACTAGGTCTTATTTTCAGGGGATGTCTTATTTTTCTCACATTTATAACAACAAAATGAACATTTATTATATACTGTAAAGTAGTTGTCATCACAAACCAGCATAACCAGACAAACTATGAATCCTATCAAGAATTTCTTGTTACTACCATTATTTACATGTACAACAATCTATGGTACCTCTTGCAATTTAGGTTTCACAAGGTTTCCACGCTGATTTCTCTCTATTCTAGTTTCAATGTAGTCATGAATGATGAATAATATAATATACTATAATAATAATATGATAATATAATAATAATATAATGATATACAATATATTAATGAGATAATATAATAATAGGATATAAAATAACAGAATATGATAATAATATGGTATTAATAGGATAATATAATAATGGGATATAATAACAGAATAGCATAATAATATAATAATAATAGGATAATATAATAGAATAATAGAATGGAATAGAATGATATAAAATATATTAATAGGATAATATAAAATGGAATATAATAATAAAACAGAATATGCTAATAATAATAAAATAATAATATGATAATATAATAGAATAATAGTATAGAATATAATGATATAAAATATATTAATAGGATCATATAAAATGGAATATAATAATAACAGAATAATAATATAATAATATGAAAATATAATAGAATAATAATATAATGATATAATAATAATAATAATAATAATAATAATAATAATAATAGAAAAATATAATATAATGATATAAAATATATTAATAGGATAATATAATAATGGGATATAATAATAGTAACAGATATGATGATAATAATATGGTAATAGAATAATAGTATAAAATAATAAGTTTCATGGCATAGGATAGGAATAAGGATGAGAGGAGAATCCCTATGCGTCCTGTACCTTTAAGAAACAGAAAGAGCAGGACGAGTGGAAAACCCTCTTCCTTCCCTCCCATCCTCCCTTGCCCTGGCTCCAGGAGCCAATCAGAAGCCTTGGGGCGAAGGGAGCATGGCCAGGACGGAGACGGAAGGAAGAAACGGCAGCGCATCAGCAGCCACGGAGGCTGGGGGACAGGCAAGGCAAGGACAGCAAGCACTTTCTCTCCCTCCGGTGTGTATGAATGAGTGCTGCTTCTGCCCTGCAGCCATGTTTCCCAATGGAACTCTGCTGCAGCCTTAGTTTCTAGGTCTTACTTTCAGGGGAGGCCTTATATTTGGCAATCCCCCCAAACCCCTGCTAGGTCTTATTCTTTGGGGAGGTCTTATTTTAGGGGAAACACGGTATATGATATATGCAGAGGCAAAGCTATATAGGCAATAGTTTACTATTTTCTTGCTTATGGTCCCTACACAAACAATATTAAAAAATTCACAGCTAAAACCATACAAAGATATTCAATGCATATTCAAAGTTAAAGGTTAAAATCACAGCACCCCCTGAATTGATCCTAAAAATCTTCTTTGAAAGCCTGTCTGAAAAAAAAAGGTTTTAGTCTGCTGCCAGAAGGACAGCAAGGAGGGGCCATTCTGGCTCCCTTGGGCAGGGAGTTCCCAAGTTGAGGGGCAGCAACCGGGAAGGACGGCCTGCTCTCTTGTTCCCACCAACCGAGCTTAAGATGGAGATAGGACCAAGAGAAGGGCCTCTCCTGAAAATCTCAGGGCCCAGTTAGGTTTGTACAAAGAGATGTGGTCAGCCAAATAGCCTAGACAAGTTTTATTAGGCAAAGGTCCTCTTGGCCACTTCTGACACCTGGGCCTCCAGGTTAAGTGCCAAGTTCAGGAGAACCCCCAAACTGCAGGCCTGTGTCTTCAGGTGGAGTGTAACCCCATCCCTGATCTGCCTTATGATTGACTAGGAATACCTCTATCTTGTCTGGATTAAGTTTCAATTTGTTTGCCCTCATCCAGTCCATTACGGATAACATGCACTGGTTAAGGGTCAAGACAGCTTCCTAGGCATTAGGTGAAAAAGAGTAGTAGAGTTAGGTGTCATCTGCATATAGGTGGCTCCGTACTCCAAAACTAATGATGATGATGAAGAAAAAGAAGCGGCAACTAAAATATGCACACATTTCTTTTTGTTTATCAGTAGTATTATATTTAATACATTAGTATTATTATATTACAATATTGTTATATGGTTTTATTATTGTATCATATTGCATTGCATTTTAATATTATTATCAATTTTATATGTCTATACAATATATTATATTATTAGGCTGGCATTATATTAGTATTATATATTACTATGTTGCACTTTACCACTATACTGCAATATTACATGTAATGTATAATATGCAATTATTACATATTAATATATTGTATTATAGTAAAGGTTAGGTAAAGGTTTTCCCTGACGTTAAGTCCAGTCGTGACCGTCTCTGGGGGTTGGTGCTCATCTCCATTTCTAAGCCGAAGAGTCGGCGTTGTCCGTAGACACCTCCAAGGTCATGTGGCCGGCATGATTGCATGGAGCGCTGTTACCTTCCCGCCAGAGTAGTACCTATTGATCTACTCACATTTGCATGTTTTCGAACTGCTAGGTTGGCAGGAGCTGGGGCTAACAGTGGGCGCTCATTCCGCTCCCGGGATTTGAACCTGGGACCTTTTGGTCCGCCACTTCAGCAGCTCAGCGCTTTAACACACTGTGCCACCAGGGGCCCCATATTGTATTATAACACAATATATATTTTACTATTAGTATTATATAATATATTGTACTATATCATAAGTTGTAGTACAGTAGAGTCTCACTTATCCAAGCCTCGCTTATCCAACGTTCTGGATTAGCCAACGCATTTTTGTAGTCAATGTTTTCAATACATCGTGATATTTTGGTGCTAAATTCATAAATACAGTAATTACTACATAGCATTACTGCGCATTGAACTACTTTTTCTGTCAAATTTGTTGTATAACATGATGTTTTGGTGCTTAATTTGTAAAATCATAACCGAATTTGATATTTAATAGGCTTTTCCTTAATCTCTCCTTATTATCCAACATATTCGCTTATCCAACATTCTGCCGGCCCGTTTATGTTGGATAAGTGAGACTTTACTGGTATATATATATAATATATCACTACATATTTCTATGAAGCAAGCGAAAGAAATATTCACTACCGAACATGAAGTTGCACCAGAGGAATGGTTGGATATTGAGAACCATAACAAAAAGCAGACTCCCAATGTTTGACACCTCCATTGAAAAGAATTTTAGAAAACCAAAGATGGGGTTCCTGTGTCTGTTTGCTCAATGTTATGGCAGATGTGTGAGGGTTGAACAAGCCTTTCCCAGGCATTTGCATAAACTACTACTCATTGCTGTGGCTGTAAAGTTGAAAGCAGTATTTCACTGTGATGGCATCAGTGCAGGGGACATAAATATTTTTATGAAGTGTGCGGTGCCCTTTCAGACACAACAACAGACATGCCACCTGAGTCAACTGCAGAGCAAATGCTCAAGTATCGCTGGGAGGACATCAAAAGGGTCTTTTGTGCAGAAAGAGGACATGACCCCCCAGGGCTAGGTGCCAGGTTAGTGGCATCCTTTCCAGCCATCCTCAATCTGCATATAAGATATAGCTTAATTTTCTCTCAAATTAAACACTTGATAAAAAAGTTATTATATCTGTCAATTTGCCAGAGCTTTTTATGGGGGTGATAAACAAAGAACTGTAGCTTTACAAACCCTGATAGGATGTTTCACTACCTGGAAAAGTCTTTTATTGCCATCAGGATGACTAACAAATTGGAAACACTGATTAAGCTATAAAGTTACAACAACATTAAAAAATAATGAGCGGTTATTGCAGACAGGGAAGAGTTGTAGGCGGTAGTGTTGCCACCCAGAATCCAAGCCTCAGGGCAGCTGGCCAGCAGCAAAAGACCATCTGTGGATGTTCTTATTGATGGAAGCAAAGAGATATCAATGACTGTAGCAATGGAAGAGGAGAATAATGGCTAGTCTTTGTTTCATTTTGCTATCGAGACTGCGATTTGCCGGGATCTGCCCTGTGAGGGAGATCCGACCGCTCCTCCTATGAGGGAACGAACCTTGGCGAGCCTCAGAGAAGCAGAAAATAACCCGGAATATAAATTTACCTGAGACCGAAAGGAAAAAGACTCTGCCAAGTTGAAGGAAAAACTGTCAAAGTGTTTATTAAAACAATTCAATTGAAAAGGACATCCGCCGCGATAGATCGACATGCGAGATGTAATTTTACATTGAGAAATAAAGCCATTTTATACATTTTCAAGTTTGAAGTCTGTTTGAACTTCCCGCCCCGTCCCTCCGCTCATCTGGCTGCTGATTGGGCAAGGACGCCGCACTAGGTGGGAGTTGGGCTTCCCGCTCTGTGGCCGAGCCAATGAGGAGCAACCCTTGCCTCTGCCAGGGCCAATCAGGTTGGGGAAGGCGGGAGTCAGCTAGACAATGGGTTTTGGTGAATGAATCATTGGAGTTATCTTATGCAAAGCGATCACCCGAGGCTAGCGCCTTCTAAGATAATCTTAAGATTATTGCTGTTTTTGAATAGGGTCATTTGGGATGTCCGGGGTCCTTTACGCACGTACACAGTTCATGAATACCTTGAGGTATGGCAGAGATGTCAGTTTATATTGACACTATGGGATTACAGGAACAGGACCAGTGGGGAGTCCAGGATGGGATTGTGGTCAACATTACCATATGAGATACAATCACCCATGGGGCTGCTCCGATCTAAGGTGACAATCTCTAGCTATGGGTCATGCAGATGCAAATAGATAAGATTTCATGGTGACAGTTTATCCTCTTTTGTGCGAAGCCCAGAATCTAGGGTGAGGAAAGGCAGGGATTTCCGGGTCAGCTAGAGTTCAGACTGTGCCTCCTTTGATTGAAATATACTAAGGAATATAGAAAATCATATCTTATCAATTTCCACCCAAAATTGCCGAAAAATATACTAAATATTAGCGTTTATAGCTTATTTTTCCTTTCCTGCGCTAATAGCGCATGGCGGGAGGCGCTTAGGCAAGAAACGCAGGTTTGACAATCAGCTGATGATTGAAGAAGAAATGGAAAAAATGATCTCTGTTGGTTGTCTTTTAAAGGTTAGGCGATTTTAGACATAAATATGAATTAGGGTATTTTTTTGGTGCGAAATTGAGTGAGTTCTGAGTGAAAGTATAGGCTGGGGGGAGGGGGTATGGGATATCGCGAGTTTCCTGAGAACCAGGAGGAGATTCAGATTCCCTCTAGTTTTAAAGCAAAGGAAGGAACCCAGGTTTTTCTGTAATATCTTATATATAGGAGGGAAATATGTGGGTTTGGGGGTTTTCCTGGGAACCCATAGACCAAATTACCTTTGGTTAATCAGCTAATAAAGAATTAATCCCAATATTTCATAAACATATAAGCATGCAATTCATGGAAAGTTCATAAACAGCTCAGGCAATTGGAAGTTCATAAAAATAATAAAGTGAAAGAATTCCTGTTGATCTCTGTTCTTGGTAACCCGGCGATTCATAGAACTGAAGACAAGTATATGAATGAGAAGTCCGGTCATTCATAAAAATGAAGATGAATGAATAGGAGAAATTCATCCGGGAGCTCTTTCCGCAGTAGAGATCACAGCTGGTCCTTGAGGAAACTACATTTCCCTTCCAGGGGAGATGGCAGTCCACTACCAGCAGCCCTGAGAGAAGCTTGTGTCCCTGCAAAGGCAATCCGCCAGCCGCGGGAGCCAGGAAGCGGCTGCGGCTGTAAAAGAGCGATCGGAGCCGGCTTTTTGACAGTCAGCTGATCCGAAGTTTTAAACTGGACCGATTCTGGCGCTGTTGGTGGTCCCGGAACCAGGGGCTTCCAAAAGTGTTAGATATAAAAGATGGGCATGCTTGGAGTATTTTTGGTAAAGTTATGGGTCAAGTTGTTCCGTTCGCCATGTTACGCAATGGCAGGGAGAGCTCAGGAGGCTTCCTGCCAGAGTTGAACGGCGGCTGGGTTAGTGGAAGATAGAAAAAAGGTTTTGCATGCAGAGAGGCCAGAAAAAGGGATACAAAATAACCACTGGAGAGAGCTTCAAGTTAAAAGAAAGGATACTTTTATTGGGGGATTAGTTACAATGTTAGGACTGGGGGGAAAGTGATAAAAGAAATTAATAATAATTCATTGTGGTCCGTGCACTCTCCCGCTCCGCTGGTGATCCGGATCTGTGGAACTCCCCACAGCAGGTCAGATGAATTTAAAAGCGGGGGTCTCGGTCATCAATTTCACTGTGTCTTCTTTTGGCCTACATATCTTAGTCTTTTGCTTCCTTCATACCTATCAAGGTCACCCTCTTTCTTCAAGAAGTTAGCTTCTTTTCCCTCTTTGTCTGAGAAGCATCAATGGAAGAGTGAAGGAAGTGGCATGAGCACAATCCACCCCCTTCCCCTGCACTGAGCACAGAAAAAATGTAATGGTGTCACTGTCCCATCTGGACAGCAGATCAATCCAAATTGGATCTGATCCTACTGTCCAGACTGCCTTGAAACCACAGGATATTCTGAGTTTCCAGCAAACTCCAGAGTTTCCCCCAATTTTGCCCAAAGTGGGACAACGTTGGGTAATATATGCAACTAAAAATGTGCAATGGAAGAAAATGTAAAATGCAGTCATAAGAGAGCTATGGTTTTGCAACGCAATATACATTGGGAGGAGAATCGATAGGAAGGCAGGTTCATTTGGAATAAAAGGAAAACTTTAGTGATATTGTATGAATGTTAAATGCTTTTAAATACATTTCTTGAAGAAAGGCAGTGATGCTGAAGGTAATGACTTTAAATGGTGGTGAAGCAAACTATTACTATGGGAGCCACGGTGGCACAACGAGTGAAAGCACTGAGCTGCTGAACTTTCTGACCAGAAGGTTGGTGGTTCAAATCCCCAGGAAAGAGTGAGCTGTTAGCCCCAGCGTCTGCCAACCTAGCAGTTCGAAAACATGCAAATGTGAGTAAATCAATAGGTGCTGCCTCGGCAGGAAGGTTAAAGACACTCCATGGAGTCATGCCGGCCACATGACCCAGGAGGTGTCAATGGTCAATGCAGGCTCTTTGGCTTACAAATGGAAATGAGACGAAAGGAGAAGACTTAACCTTTATCTGTGTATCTGTGTTTCGTTGTTTCTAGGCATTGTTGATTGCCTTTGTGTCTGTATATGCTGAAATTGGCCCTGAGTCCCCTTGGGGAGATAGGGTGGAATACAAATAAATAATAATTATTATTATTATTTCTATATGTTATGGATAGTGAGACTGGAATTACCAAGTGTGCCTTATATACAATTTAAACACCATCAAAAGACAATTGTATGATATTGCAACTGTACTTTCCTTTTGTTAGGGAATTCTTCCAAAATAGCCGAGCATCCAAAAATACAAGCAGGATACTTAACCGAGCAGTCAGCTCACAGCAAGCAGAAAGGTAAAGTGTTGTGTAGTTGCAAAAGAGCTAAGCAGGCAAAGATACAGAGTTCAATCTTTAAAGTTACCAAAAAGGTTTATTTACAAATAAGAACCACATTCCTCGATAGGAAAGAATTGAGATCAACAACCTCAGAGAATGGCTGTCATAGATGTGGGCAAAACATCAGGAGAGAATGCTCCTGGAACATTGCCATACAGCCTGGAAAACTCACAGCAACCCAGAGAGAACAAACACATGTATTCCAACTGAAATCTGGGAAGAGATTCCCTCATCCTGTGATCGAGGTGACCCCCCCCCCCCCAGGACTTTGTAAAAGACAGTTCAAAAATCAAGACTTTATGTTCTATATTCCATATATTTATAGTAGAAGGTGATTGAGACTTTTTACAGGAGTTTACTGTGGATTATCCCTGCACAGAAGGTGTTTGACCTTTTAGCCTGAGGCAAGAGATAACAACTTCCTTAATCTTTTCTTTAACCAGTGACAGAAGCACTTCCTTTTGTTTACCCAAAGGAGTTAGCATAGGGAAAAAGCCAGTTTTAAACCACATGCTTTACAATCTTTTCCCTTGGATCCTGGATTTTCTTATGAAACTTTATGAACTCTCGAACTTTGGGTGGCTGGGAGTGGGCAATATGATTTCTGATTCTATGAATGTATTCCTATATGTCTCCCTTCCCAAAATGCCTCATATATGAAAAATAGAGTGACTGAGGTTTGACTCAGCTACGTGCAGACAGCCCCCCTCCCTCCGATGGGCTGGAGTACCCTGCCCAGAGGAGATTATCACCTACTCTTGCATGGACAATTATTCAGGCTGTTCCTCCTTCTGAGTTCGGAGCAGGCCATCAGAAGGAAGAATAGCCCACCCTTCATCCACACAAGTATTCAGGAAACAGCTCTCCCTTTGTCAATAAACCAGATCAGCGTGTCAGACAAATATGTAGATTGGACATATTGACTCATCCATCCTTTTCATAATCTGCTTGGCTGTCCATTAATCGCTGCTCAGCCCGCCCCTTGTCCCTGATTGGTAGACTGTAGGAAGCCATCTGATTGGGGGGATTTCGAGCCGCCCAGTCAAAGAGCCAATCAGAGTGGAACTGGGCGGGGAAAGGCGGGGAGGGAGATTTGAATTGCTCCACCTGTCTTTTTGCTTATAAAAATTGCTGCCATGTATTATGTGACATGTCATCACGGCGAGCGATTGCGTCTTGACATCCGCGTCAGCTGACTCGAAATAAAGACAACTCGGTTCTCTCTCTTCAAAGGATTTGGGTGAGATTATTGTGGGAAATAGGGTTTTTAATTCGCAGTGCCCCCGCTGGCCAGGATCGAATCCTGCGGTCAGAGGGCATCGGTTCATCCCTGCTCCAGGGACGAACCCTAAATTTGCTCGATAACAATTTGGCGACCACGAACAGGGACAAGCTTGGGGTCCCAAAAAAAACCAAATTTAACTCCAAAATCCCAAGCTGCTTCCTGGTCTAGAGGCTTTGAGCCAGGTCTCTCAGGAGAAACGTCTGGGAGGGGGACGCCCCTGTGAAAAGGACCCCTTGGTCCGCTCAGACCTTACTCCTGTGAAACCTGAGCCAGACCTCTAGCACAATGAAGCGGGGGAGAGTGCATTGCGCGCCCCGAAGAGAGATTACCGACTTGAGGGGGGAATTTAAAAGAAAACCTAGGAAAAAACAAAAAAGCAGCCAGGAGGATTGCACCAAGACCTAGGTGGGAGGGGGTCTGAGGAAGAGGGAAATCTTTGGATCTCGGGAACAAATCCTAGTGAGGTGTGGGAGACATCTAGGCATGGAAGGCGAGGTGAGAGCAATCTAGTTTTGCCAAGCACCGCTTTGGACTGTGGGTTGTGGGATTTCCCTCCACTCCCATAGGCTTGGCATCAGGACTAGTCATTCATTTCTGCGCACCGTACTCTTGGGGGACCGTCTGTGCTGGCTGGTGACCTGTCCCCCATTAACCTGTAGGGTAACAGGGGGCTGCGTTTGGAAAGAAATGGGTGCTTGCTCTTCTCATCAGAAATGTCTCATTCCAAAGGAAACACCGCTTGGTAAGGTCCTGTCTGATTGAATGAGGTTGCAGGAAGGTCCCTCCTGCCAGACAGGATGGTCAGATTCAGTGTAAGCCAAATGACCTCTCAGGCCCCAAGCCACTTGAAGGAGGCTGAGTTGGCCTAAAAATTGCCTGTTTCTGATCAAAATGCCAGGGGGAAGCTCGAGGGGGAGCAGTTCTCCAACTTTTGCCATGCAAGGAAGTTGGGGTCTCTGACTCTCTTCCGGGGGCCCTCCTAGATCCTCAATCTGAGGAAGACCTAATCGACATAGTAGCTTGCTTCCCCTTGTCCTACCTCCCCATCCGCTTCCCTGCCTGTCCCTTTTTGCCCCCTCTAGCCCCCACTTCCATCACCCCCAACAAAAAAAACCCTCTCCAGGCCCTTTCCCCCTCCTCCTCGCCCCGTCCATCTCTCTCTCAGCCCCCATCCCAGCCGTTCCATTGAAGCCTGATGCCCCCCCCCCAAAATTGTATCTGCCCCTGCCACTCAACTCCTGCCACATTCTGAGTTTTCCTCAGATGGGAAGAATCACCCCACCATCCCCCCTCCTTCTCTTGCCCCCACCAGGCTCTCTCTCTGCGCTCATTCCTCTCTTGGAGAGAGAGGAGAAGGAGGGGCCGCGGGGAGATTGTGCAAAGAGGACACTTTTTTTCTCTTCCTGTTTTTGGAGGGGCAGAAAGGGGAGAAGATTCAGTCCTGAAGCCTGCCACCAAGATCTATAGTTCTCCAAGGATCCCTTCCTTCTTTCAAATCAAACCTTCTCCAACTTGAAATTCTGCCTTGCCTACCCTCAAATTGTACCCTTTTTTTTCTTTCTCTCTCTCTCTCTCTTCCCCAGCCTGAGTGAAAATCTCTCTCTCAAATCTCAAATCCATTCCTCCTCTCCTTCCTCTCTTCCCACCTTCTAAAATCCCTTATTTCCCATTGTTCCCATTTTCTAGACACTATCCCTAACATTTTACCTCAGGGTTGTCTTATATTTTCCTTTGGTCCTTACAAATGGGGGGGGCCATTCCTTTAGCCGCTTCTGTTTCTTAATTTCCCCTTTTCTTTCTCTCCCATCTGGGAAGCATGGCAAAGGATTTGGGTGGGGGAGGGGGACTCCCAGAAAAGTGTTGATTAAATTTTGTGTGTTTATGTAATGTGTGGGCTGTAAACTCTTCTCTACTCACCCCTTTGCCTTAAAAGCCACCAGTGATATATAGTTTTCTGGGAAGGAGGGCTGGAATGGACTAGCTTAGTGCTATGCTCTCTCTCTCTCTCCCTTTTCTTCTGTGCCATCTCACCTCCCTATTTTCAAAGGTCCAAGCCCTAATATTTTGTGACCACCCCCCCCCCCCAGAGAAATCCTGCTGCTTCTGTGGTTTTAACTTTTTCTTCTCTCTCTCTCCTCAAACCTCCCTTATCTTAGGGAGAAAGGGGGGGTGGAAGAATGGATGTATTTTTCTATATGTGAGTTTTTCTCTCTCTCTCTCTCTCTTCCACTTGTTTTCCTAGGCCAAAATGCACTTCAACATTCTCCTTTTTCAAAGCTTTCCCCCCCCCCTTCCTTCCCCTGTGAAGGGGACTCCCAGCATCCCCATTTCTCCTTATAAACATACAGTCAAAATCCTGGTTTACTTTTATAGTAAAGGCACTCTTTCACTCTCCACAGTTCCCCAACAATCTCCTTTCTTCCTTTCGGGTCCTTCTCCCTCCCTTTCCCTGAGTGCATGCGTGTGAATGTTTTAAAAATCCCTCTAACTGCCTTTAAATATGAGGAGGGCACTACATAGTCCAGGGGACCTTCCAGGCACAGCTGAAGAGATCCAGAGGACCGGACCCAACCACCTGACTGAGGACATCGGACCAGACTGCAAGACCCATAATCCATACCTGCCACCATGAACAGTTCTAAGACCTGGGCTTTTATGGCCAGACCACCGTATGGTGCCCTCCAGCTGGCCTGGTTCTGCCCTGGCAAGAGGCTACTGAGTGCAGGTCTGCCTTTGACGCTGCCAAGGAGGCCCTCATGACATCACCAGGGGACAGAATTGGCCGCCATGGCAGAAGATGTCCCAGAAGAAGTGAACAGGATTCTACCAGTGACCACCATGAGGGAAGGATGTTCCACTCTCACCCGAGCTGTGCCAAAGAAGAACCCCAGGACTACTGGAGCCCTCACAAGGTATGAGTGACTTCCCTGACTAACCCCACCACGGGAGGGAGGGGGGGCTTATAATCTGTCCTTAGTTTCCCTAGGCACTCTCTCCTTTCCGTCTCCTCTGTTGGAGTGCTGGACCTGCCTGCAGTCACCAGGAGGCGCCGTGCTGTGAGGAGCAGAAGCTGTGCCCAGTTGCCCCCAGCTGCCAACTACAAAGGGGGGCCCAAGCTGCAGCCAAGAAAAGGCAGCCAAATGGGAGTACTGCATCACAGCCTCCATCATCCCCAACTCTCACCACCTCCACCTTCATGCTCCATTTCCCATGACTCCAGACCAAGGGACATCTGTTTCAACACCATGGGATCACCCACCACTGGCTGAACCTCAGCTTTCACCTCTTCAAGCTCCTGCCCTCCAACAAAAAGGCACAATCTGATCTACCAAGGCAGAGGCCCTGCATGCAGTGAAATGTCGGGGCTTTGGGAAATGTTCATAGCCATTTCCAAGCCCCGAAGGGGGGAAAATGTGATCGAGGTGACCCCCCCCCCAGGACTTTGTAAAAGATAGTTCAAAAATCAAGACTTGTCACGACCCAGGCTGCAGAGCACCAATAACCATACACAGAGGCCAGAATCTATCTAATATCTTTATTGAAGGAATATATAAAGTTAATAAAAACAAGTGTAGAAAATAGTCCAGAATTAGACCTTTCAGGAAAGGTCAGAATTAGTCCAAAAAAGCAATGTCCAATAAGAAATATTAAGGTCCAAAGTTGTAATCCAATAACCGAAACACTCACTTTGCCAAGCAAAGTGAGGGGAGATGACAAGGTCCTTTAGTCCATGAAACTTGAGCGAGGCTAGGAAATAACTTGATACTTGAAACAAGGCTTGAACGTGGAACAAGGTAACTAAGAACAAGAACAAGGTCCGTGGAATAACTTGATAAAATCCGTGGAACAAGGCAAGGATTGATCCTGGGAAACAAGGCAAAGTCCGTAGATAAACAAAGGCTGGGAAGCAAGGCGAAGGCTGGATAGCAAGGCAAGGCTTGAGCAGGAGCGAGGCTTGAATCGGAGCGCGCTGTCCAGACACAACTCGCTCCGTAGGCTGACGAATTGACTCCGCGAAGTTACTACGCGGGTAAAACACCTAAATAGAGTCTAGCTTTCCCGCCGAAGCAGTTCTCTGGGAATCAGAACCGAAAGCTAACTCTGAGACCAGATGTGAGACTCCCCAAAGATTCTCACGAGAAGCAGTCTTAATTGGCCACATTCTTAGCTGCAATCCTCGCACTCCTGCGCGAAGCTGATTCCAAACTTCTCTGTTGTTTACAAAACTCCCGGCGCAAGAACACGGGAGAAGTAGGCTCTGGGCTTGTTTGACATACTTCTGGGAGACAACTTTCTTGCAGGTGCAAGGTTCCCAGATCTGCCTGGGAAAGATCTGGCTGAGAGGAATCCAGTTCAGACTGGGAAGGTAAAAAACCCAAGTTTTCATCTTCATCAGGAATTACAATGTCCTGAGCAGGACTACAAGGCCCATGGGTCATCACAAGACTTTATGTTCTATATTCCATATATTTATAGTAGAAGGTGATTGAGACTTTTTACAGGAGTTTACTGTGGATTATCCCTGCACAGAAGGTGTTTGACCTTTTAGCCTGAGGCAAGAGATAACAACTTCCTTAATCTTTTCTTTAACCAGTGACAGAAGCACTTCCTTTTGTTTACCCAAAGGAGTTAGCATAGGGAAAAAGCCAGTTTTAAACCACATGCTTTACAATCTTTTCCCTTGGATCCTGGATTTTCTTATGAAACTTTATGAACTCTCGAACTTTGGGTGGCTGGGAGTGGGCAATATGATTTCTGATTCTATGAATGTATTCCTATATGTCTCCCTTCCCAAAATGCCTCATATATGAAAAATAGAGTGACTGAGGTTTGACTCAGCTACGTGCAGACAGCCCCCCTCCCTCCGATGGGCTGGAGTACCCTGCCCAGAGGAGATTATCACCTACTCTTGCATGGACAATTATTCAGGCTGTTCCTCCTTCTGAGTTCGGAGCAGGCCATCAGAAGGAAGAATAGCCCACCCTTCATCCACACAAGTATTCAGGAAACAGCTCTCCCTTTGTCAATAAACCAGATCAGCGTGTCAGACAAATATGTAGATTGGACATATTGACTCATCCATCCTTTTCATAATCTGCTTGGCTGTCCATTAATCGCTGCTCAGCCCGCCCCTTGTCCCTGATTGGTAGACTGTAGGAAGCCATCTGATTGGGGGGATTTCGAGCCGCCCAGTCAAAGAGCCAATCAGAGTGGAACTGGGCGGGGAAAGGCGGGGAGGGAGATTTGAATTGCTCCACCTGTCTTTTTGCTTATAAAAATTGCTGCCATGTATTATGTGACATGTCATCATGGCGAGCGATTGCGTCTTGACATCCGCGTCAGCTGACTCGAAATAAAGACAACTCGGTTCTCTCTCTTCAAAGGATTTGGGTGAGATTATTGTGGGAAATAGGGTTTTTAATTCGCAGTGCCCCCGCTGGCCAGGATCGAATCCTGCGGTCAGAGGGCATCGGTTCATCCCTGCTCCAGGGACGAACCCTAAATTTGCTCGATAACAATCCTATTCTAAAGCTAATGAACTATTCCACATTGACTCGGACAGTGTGGGGTTGAATTCCAACAATTTACAGTTTAAACATCATCAAAAGACAATTGTATGATATTGCACCTGTACTTTGCCCCAAGCTGGGACACAACTAAATTGCCTAGGCCTGACTGAAGTGGAAGGAGGTTGGAGAAACCAGCAACCAGGAACAACATATTGTATTTGTTTAAACTTTCATGCCCATGAACATCTGCGATGCAGGAGACAGGTTTATAGAAAGCAAAATAAAATGTTGACAAATGGCTTGGTAATCAACTGGAACATGCAATAAATCATTGGAATGTCGATAACACTTTCCGGATGAGCCTTGAAAGGTCATTATGATGTCACCATATATCTTCCAGTGCCAAACAAAGCAAACAGAACATGTTGGGAACAGGATTACGGGAAAGCTTCCGTCACTCCTAATTAAGAATTAACCATGAGTGATATATAAGAAAGAAATGCACATATGCACAGCTTGTGTCATCTCTTTTCTCCAGTCATGTCTCTCCTTCCTACATTTGCACACCTCTCCTGCCCTCATTGGGAAATCAATTTAAAATATTCACAGGGCAGAAGCAAAAGTGTAGAACCAAGTTGGCCATTGAATCACCTTGTCTGTCTGAACTAGACAAAGGGTTTTCCAGATAAATAGAAAAGAATTGGCAAAAACCCCTCTGAGGGTTCCTTGCCTAAGGCTCCTTGTACATTGCCATATATAATCCAGATTATCTCTTTTGAACTGGATTATATAGTGTAGACTCATATAATTCAGTTCGAAGCAGATATTGTGGATTATCTGCTTTGACAATCTGAATTATATGGCAGTGTAGAAGGGGCCATAGAAGGCGCATAAGAAGTCCCTATTAAATTAATGGGGTCACCATATGTCTACTGGCTACCGGAAGGCAGAAATACAGTGATTAATATGCAAAGGACAAAAGATTCAAAGCATTATAGAGCATCTGGGGACTTGCAATCAACAAATACTATCCCCCAATCAGACCTCTTAGGATACATCTACACTATAGAATAAATGCAGTTTAACACCACGCTAATTGCCATGGAGTAATACATGATGAGCACCAACCCCCTGAGTCGGACATGACTGGGCAATGTCAGGAGAAAACCTTTACCTTTACCTAATTTATAAAAAGGAGGAAGGGGGGTCTTGTGGCACTTTTAAGACTAAGGGTGCATTTGCACTGCAGAATGAATGCTATTCAACATCACTTTAACTGCCATGGCTCAATGCTATGCAATTGTGGGAACTGTAGTTTTCATCCACCTCTATGGATACATCAGTATTAGTAAAGGTAAAGGTTTCCCCTGACGTTAAGTCCAGCCATGTCTGACTCTGGGGGCTGGTGCTCATCTCCATTTCTAAGCCGAAGAGCTGGTGTTGTCCATAGACACCTCCAAGGTCATGTGGCTGACATGACTGCATGGAGCGCCGTTACCTTCCCGCCGGAGCGGTACCTATTCATCTACTCACATTTGCATGTTTTTGAACTGCTAGGTTGGCAGAAGCTGGAGGCACTAGCAGGCGCTCACTCCGCTCCCTAGATTCGAACCTGCGACCTTTCAGTCTGCAAGTTCAGCAGCTCAGTGCTTTAACACACTGCGCCTCTGGGGGCCCTACATCAGTATTATTGGCATACATATATTATATAAGGTATGAACACTGACTGCTTTCTTTTCTAGATATTTTTTGAATGGGCTTTATCTTAATGGTCAATAATGGATTAATACTCTGCCTATCTCCCAACACAGGGCTGAAGGCAACCTTATTGACTCCCTTTCCGCACTATCCTTCCTTCCCGCTACCCTTTTTTTCTTGCTGACAGAAACAAGAGAGTGCTCTAGTTCCATTTTTCAAGATTTGTTGCAAACTCTAAGGTGCGGGTTTATAGCTGTGGTTGTCCCATTTATGGTACAATTCTTCTTATGAGCTCTAATAAACTTTGTAGCTCCAGGGTGCTCTTAAATCCCAATATGAAAGATAGAAAGGAATCATTATTTAGTTCGTTTCTATAGAGGAACCCTCACCCTTGAAGACGGAGGATACTGCTGTTCTTGCAGGTGTGGAAAAGGCTGTAACTTCCAGAGATAGAAAGGAGAAGGTGAGGATAATTTCTCTTTTCTTGGTGAAAATCTGAGCAGTCACCCTCTGTTGCAGCATTTGGGGAGGAGACAAATGAGAACGAGTTTGAAAAAATGGGCTCCAGAAAGACCACACAGCCATATAACCCAGAATATCAAGGCAGATAATCTACAATATCTGCTTTTAACTGGGTTATCTGAGTCCACACAGCCATATCATCCAATGTGGATTTTATACAGCTGTGTAGAAGAGGCCCAAGATTTATGACATTTTCACAAAATATTTGGCTCTAATCTATTTATGTTAAAGCTAAACTGCTGCTAGTACATAATGTAAACTTGGCTATTTTCATGAACATTGTGATTATGCCGTATTAGATCAATTAATGGGGTGCTAATTCTTTAAAGACCATCCTCTTTCATTTCCTTCCATTGAACTATGCAAAGTCCAACTGTAGCTCATAGTAAACAACCTGCCTAGTGAGCATTTTAGTTTCCAAGCATCTTTGATTTTATGAAAGATATAGGTTTGAAATGTTTGGATTGACATTATATAAATATACAGTTGGCCTTCCACATTTGCAGGTTTGACTTTTGCGAATTTGATTACTCTTGATCAGGTTAATCTTTCTAGCAATCTCTCGGTCCTCCAACATAACTCTGTGGTCAACTTTTGACGGATTTCTTTCATGCTTGTCTTTTATTTATTTAGTAAAGGTAAAGGTTTTCCCCTGACATTAAGTCCAGTCATGTCTGACTCTGGGGGTTGGTGCTCATCTCCATTTCTAAGCTGAAGAGCCGGCGTTGTCTGTAGACACCTCCAAGGTCATGTGGCCGGCATGACTGCATGGCGCGCCGTTACCTTCCTGCTGGAGCGGTACCTATTGATCTACTCATATTGGCATGTTTTCGAACTGCTAGGTTGGCAGGAGCTGGAGCTAACAGCGGCCGCTCACGCCGCTCCCGGGGTTTGTACCTGGGACCTTTTTTTTTTTTTGCCCTATTTATACCCTACCTTTTTCTACCCCGGAGGGGACTCAAGGCAGCTTACATATGGCAATTATTCAATGCCTTAAACACAAACAAATGTTAAACTTAAAATAAATTGAATTAAATTAATACATATTAACATTTAAAAACATTACATCCAAGGAGTGAAGAACCGGGGGGGCCAGGAAGACATCATACCATCCTGCCTCCTTTTCCATCAGTTGCCAGCCCCTCCCACCAAGGAATAATTGACACCAGAGTGAAGAATTGGGGGGGGGGGGGGAGAGAGAGAGACATTATACCAACCTGAGAGCCAGGAAAATAGCTCCATCTTGTCTCCTATGCCATAGCAACATGCTATTCTAATTTTACACACACACACACACACACACACACAATAATTTATAAATATATAATATATTGTATATACTTATTGGAAGCCCCTGGTGGCACAGTGTGTTAAAGCACTGAGCTGCTAAACTTGCGGACCAAAAGGTCCCAGGTTCAAATCCTGGGAGCGGAATGAGCGCCCGCTGTTAGCCCAGCTCCTGCCAACCTAGCAGTTCGAAAACATGCAAGTGTGAGTAGATCAATAGGTACCGCTCCGGTGCTCCATGCAGTCATGCCAGCCACATGACCTTGGAGGTGTCTATGGACAACGCCGGCTCTTTGGCTTAGAAATGGAGATGAGCACCAACCCCCAGAGTCAGACATGACTGGACTTAACATCAGGGGAAACCTTTACCTATATACTTATAATATTGATAATGTAATACAATATTATACTAATAATAATATGATATAATAATATTAATTATATATTATATATTAAATGTGATATTACTAATAATATTACCATATAATGATATAGTACAATATAGCAATTTAATGCTTATATTGTGCTATGCTAATAATATATTGTATGTACATTTGATTTGTAAGCCACTCTGAGTCCCCCTCAGGATAAGAAGAGCACAATATAAATGTAGAAAATAAATAAATATATAATATTAAAATCACGTCATCCAGAAATCTTAGTCTAAGGCCATTTCATAGTCATTGCACATATTCCAAAATTATTACTGCACTGTGCTATTCTCCAAAAGCCTGATCCCAGAGCCAAGTTTTTACTTTCCTTCTGAAGGCTAGGAGGGAGGGGGCTGATCTAATGTTACTGGGGAGGGAGCCCCACAGCCGAGGAGCCACCACTGAGAAGGCCCTGTCTCCCGTCCTCAACTGTCACGCCTCCAAAGAACCAAGAGCAGGGTCTCCCCAGACGATCTTAATCTCTGAGGTGGTTCATAGGGGAAGATACGTTCAGACAGGTAAGCTAGGCCGGAACCGTTTAGAGTTTTATAGGCTAAAGCCAGCACTTTGAATTGTGCTTGGTAACAGACTGGCAGCCAGTGCAGTTGGCGCAACAGTGGAGTTGTGTGCTCCCTGTACACCACTCTGGCGAGCAACCTGGCTGTCACCCACTGGACCAATTGAAACTTCTGAACAGTCTTCAAAGGCAACCCCATATAGGGCACGTTGCAGTAATCTACATGGGATGTAACAAGAGCATGGACTACCGTGGCCAAATCTGACTTTTTGTTGGATTGTTTTAATAATTGTATTAGCTTAATTCTATTTGAAATGTTACTTTGGTACTGTTCCATTATCCAGGTAAAGGCCACAAGGTGCTAGATAGAGAATGATAGTTCATTTTATAGGGGTGGAGGGTGATATGGAGGAGTTAAACCATTTTCCCCAACCTCATTGTGGAATTCCATTGTTTATGATATTCCAACAGTTTGCACCTTATCGCTATACTATTCCACTAGAAGTTATAATGCATTGCACCTTGTTAACCTTATTCCTCGCCCTTAGTCTGAAGATTGAAGTACCAACTATACCGCTCCATGTTTTAATTGTTTTTAAATTGTTGTTGTAGTATGCTTTTTCTTGATGTATTTACTACTGTGTTTGGATTTGTTTTTACTGTTGCATTTTTATATTGTTTGGGCATGGCACCTTTGTAAGCCGCCCCGAGTCCCCTTGGGGAGATGGGGCGGGATATAAGAATAAATATTATTATTAGATTTGCTGGATTTCATATCACAAAATCACAAGTTGAACACTTCCCAAGCGTTTAAGACTGTGTGATGTGTTTTCGGATGATGCGCACAGATCCCAGTAGGGTGGCCTTTTGCAGTTGGCAGATCGTAATTTTGTCAATGTCTATTGATTCCAAATGCCGGCTGAGATCTTTTGCCATGTCACCCAGTGTGCCCATCAGTGGCCACCTGCACTGGTTTCTGCCAGAGTCTTTGAAGTTCAATCTTGAGGTCCTGATAGGGGCTGAGTTTTTCCTGTTGTTTTTCGTCAATGCGACTGTCACCTGGGATGGCAACATCAATGATCCAAACCTTTTTCTTTTCCATGACTGGAAAAGGTCTGGTGTGTTGTGTTCCAGAACTTTGTCAGTCTGGATTCAGAAGTCCCACAGTATCTTTGCATGCTCATTTTCCAATACTTTTGCAGGTTTGTGATCCCACCAGTTCTTTGCTGCTGGGAGGTGGTACTTGAGGCATAAGTTCCAATGAATCATTTGGGCCACATAGTTGTGCCTCTGTTTGTAGTCTGTGCGATTTTCTTACAGCAGCTGAGGATATGATCAATGGTTTCGTCGGTTTCTTTGTACAGTCTGCATTTTGAGTCATCAGCTGATTTTTCGATCTTGGCCTTAACTGCATTTGTTCTGATGGCTTGCTCCTGGGCTGCAAGGATCAGGCTTTCTATCTCCTTCTTCAGTGTCCCATTCATGAGCCATAACCAGATCTTCTCCTTGCCTGCTTTTCCTTCAATTTTGTCAAGGAACTTTCCATGCAATGTTTTGTTGTGCCAGCTGTCAGCTCTAGTTTGTAGTGCGGTTTTCTTGTACTGATTCTTTGTCTGCTGTGCTTTGAGGAGTTTCTGAATTTTGACTTCAATCAAAGCAGGTTCTTCACTTTGCTTTACATATTCTGCCAGGGCATGTTCTTCTTATTTGACTGCTTGTTTTACTTGTAAGAGTCCTCTGCCACCTGATCTTCTAGGCAGATATAGCTGGTCAACATCACTGCAAAGGTGCAGTGAATGATGAATGGTCATGAGTTTTCTTGTTTTTCTGTCCAAATCGTCCAGTTCCAGTTGTTGATGTTGTTGTTGTTGTTATGTGGTAAAAAGGAGGGGGGAGATAACCAGCGAAAATGGGGAAAATTGTTTTCTCCTTCAACCCCCCACCCCCTATAAAATGGCCTATCCTTCTCTATCTAGGCCCACTTTAGGAGTCCGCCCAGATAATGGAACAGTACTATTATTTTTATACACCTTTAACTGGATCACTTTTTGATTTATTAGCCACTTTGTGTCCCAATAATCAGGGTATAAATTAATAAATAGCCTTAGAGCACATCTGCATAAGTGTGTGGGCCAAACCCCATGACTGTGTTTGTACGGCTATTGTAGGCACAAAAATGAAGGACCATCTCCTTGTTTCCTCCATTGTCCATGCTCTCCACATTTAGTTTTTCCCCATTTTGAACACTCAGATCTCCTCCTTTGCTTGCTGCTTCCCAAGCGCAACTGCTATATAGCCTTGGAAATTGGGTAATGAAAACCAAGTCATACATTTCTGCTTTATGTTTCCAAAGAAGTAAGTGTGACTGTCAGGTTTACAAAAGATTGTTTATGTTCAGTGGCATAAAATGGGGAGCGGGTGTGCGGAGCAGAGAGAGAACGAGAGAAAGACTGCCCTGCCCAAGCTGACAGCGCCGCATTCATCCTCCACGCTACGGCAGACAAAGCGCAGGCGCTGGTTGACAGCGACCATAAATCACCGCCAAGAGATGCTGTACCTACAGCTTATACCATTCTAGATGACAAACACACAGTAATCCACACAGCACAGCGCTTTTTTGCTTCATCTTTGGACCTCCCTTCAAAATCTGTGATCTCAAAGGAAGAGAGGAGGGCTAAAGATGTAGGCCAAATGGAGGCCCTTGTCTTTGTACCACTTGGAATGAGGTGTCAAGAACAAAGAACCGAAATAAAATCTTCAGTCCCAGAAATCTATGCATGTGTATATGGGGGGGTACATTATACTCATGTAGAACACTAGACATTTTTGTTTCAAAAATCAATGCAGAAAACAAGGGTTAACTAAGGACCTCACACGCAATAAAATCAGCATTTCTATACACATAAGAATTGGCTATTGATGGAGACCATCACATGACACAAGCTCATACCATAGGTAAAGGTAAAGGTTTCCCCTGACATTAAGTCCAGTCGTATCTGACTCTGGGGGTTGGTGCTCATCTTCATTTCTAAGCCGAAGAGTCGGCATTATCTGTAGACACCTCCAAGGTCATGTGGCTGGCATGACTGCATGGAGCGCCATTACCTTCCCACCAGAGCGGTACCTATTGATCTACTCACATTTGCATGTTTTCAAACTGCTAGGTTGGCAGAAGCTGGGGTTAACAGCAGGCACTCACTCCGCTCCCCGTATTCGAACCTGCAACCTTTTGGTCTGCAAGTTCAGCAACTCAGCACTTTAACACACTGAGCCACCGGGGGGCCCTGAGCTCATACCATGGGTTTCAATTATTTCAACATTTCTAAAGTGTAATTTTTCCCAACGATTCCAAAGTCAATTGATTTCATTTTAAATTCCTCAAGTAGTGATAGGTAAATGTCAAATTTCACATGTGATGGTAATTCCCCATTGCTTGCTTGTAAACATAATGGTTACGTCATTCTGGAGGGAGGAGCCGAGATGGGCACTATAGATTCCTTTCTCCCACCATTATCATTTTGGGACCATGGAGGAAAGAATGAGAAAAAAATACAACGAGTTTTTTTAATGAAAAGAAAATGGAAAAGGGAACAGTGGGAGGAGAAATATGTCTCATGTGTGATGGGAATGCAGACAGATAATTTGAAAGAAAGCAGAATGAGAGTAAATGTGTGATGGGGATAGGAAAATAATTTATTTAATTTCCAACTGAGACGTTCTAACTGAGCTTAAGGGAAAAACAACAATCCCCAACGCTTTTACTTATCGCATGGGATGATGGAAATAGCAACCTTCACAAACCTCCGCTAGTTATCGTCATCGTCTCACTCGTTCAATTGTTTTCGACTCTTCGTGACCTCATGGACCAGTCCACACCAGAGCTCCCTGTCTACCAACACTGCCCCCAGTTCCTTCAAGGTCAAGCCAGTCACTTCAAGGATACCATCCATCCATCTCGCCCTTGGTTGGCCTCTCTTCCTTTTTCCTTCCATTTTCCCCAGCATCGTGATCTTTTCCAAGCTTTCCTGTCTTCTCATGATGTGGCCAAAATACTTCATCTTTGCCTCTAATATCCTTCCCTCCAGTGAGCAGCCATTGGGAATTATTTCCTGGAGGATGGACTGGTTGGAGCTTCTTGCGGTCCAAGGCACTCTCAGATTTTCCTCCAGCACCAAAGTTCAAAAGCATCTATCCTCCTTCACTCAGCCTTCCTTATGGTCCAGATCTCACATCCATAGGTTACTATGGGGAATACCATTGCTTTGACTATGCGGACCTTCGTTGCCAGTGTGATGTCTCTGCTTTTCAGTATTTTATTGAGGTTGGCCATTGCTCTTCTCCCAAGAAGTAGACGTCTTTGGATTTCCTGGCTGCAGTCTGCATCTGCAGTGATATTCGCACCTAGAAATATAAAGTCACTAGTTATATGTTGTGTATATAATTCTAAGAATCCTGCCCTGTGTTACCTACATACAGAAACTATTTCAAATCCTAATTGTAACTGGATTGATCAACAAAGTACCTGTATGCTAAATACATGAAGTTTGTGAGTAAACCAACTATGTTACTTTTTTAAAAGTCTGCTATTTTTGTCTCTTGAGAGCATGATTTAAAGGCAAATATATTTTAAGAGTGAGTAGATGTTTTGGGGCAACTAAAAACAACACTTCTGAAATTCTGCTGAATAAATATGTGTGCATGTGTGTTTTGTACATTGACATATCTTTGTTCCTAGCCATTCAAAGACACACTTACTTGCCTTGCATGAATGCCATTTTCCCAAAAGGTTTTGACTCTAACAGGTCATTCTTTATTACCAAGAGTTTATGGCATCATTTTTCAAAGGTTATGATGTCTAACAAGGTAATGCCTTTCCAAAGCTCATAAAATCTCCAAAAGGTTATGGAGATTTTCATTTTCCAAAAGAAGTCCTCATCTATAGTTCAGTATGAGTACTGTAAGTCTTATTTAAAAAAAACAAACAAAAACAAACAAAAACTTCTTTAAGTAGAATGGCAAAAAGAAGACCTTCCCATCCCAAGAGAACATAAAATTATTGCCAATAGTCTCTACTGTCTCTGCCATGGTTCTGCTTCTAACTTTATTGAATGACTGGATAGCTGGTGAAAACACAAGAAAACTGGCTTCCTATGACAGCATTGGTGCTTTCCCTTCTCTATGGAATGACCTCTGACTTACCAAGGATCATATCAAAATCCCTATTATGGCACCAAAATTTATATATGTATTAGTCTATATGGTAGTTCAGACAAATCCATAGTTTTATTGAATGAATGCAGAAGGTGAGTTGCCATTCTCCTACAGAAAAGATTGCAGAATTATACCTGCGGACATCTTTGAACAAGGTCAACATGAAAAACACATCCTCCATCTGGCTTGATTTGGCAGGGACAATCCCAATTCATCATCTGTCATCCTGGTTTTTCAACTATTATTAAAATGTTCTAGTTCCTCCACCTCCTACTTTCCTTGTTTGTGAAGTTTGACACCACTTTAACTGCCATAGCTTAATGTCATGAAGTCATGGGAGTTGTGGTTTTAAAAGATCCCTCCCCTTCTTTGCAAAGGACACCAACTCTAACTATCCCATAGCATTGAGCCATGGCAGTTAAATGAGCATCAAAATGCATTCAATCTACTGCGTATACATACCCCTTGTTGCATGTCTTCACCAAACCATGCCCCTGGGGATGCTGAAATGGTTTTCTTAGCAGATCCAAAAACCCAAGCTCATTTATTGAAAATATTTTAACACAACCCATCCTAAGAAATATTTAAAACAGGTTATAAAATGTATAAACCCATATCTTTCCATTTGTATCTATTATGATAGTTATGATAAAAGGAAAAAGTGTTTCAGTGCTATCAAATCTCCCACTTCTTTTCTCTTCTTTGTTTTTCTCTCTCGTAAAAAAAAGCTAATGGGTGATGCAGAAATAAAGTGAGCCAAGTCCTACCACCGTTGCGCTGACAATGCTCCCAGTGACATTAAGACGAAGGTGCTATAAGCCATCATCTTAAAGTGCAACAGAAAATACATCCTGATGTGTCAGGAATACCTGCTTCTCCTTTAACCTAAACTCCTGATGAACCAACGGGCTTCAGAGAGCATTTATATGCAAAGGCATATAATATGTCCCCTGTATCTAATTATCTGTCAACCTGAGGCAGTTTGTTTTCTAAATCGGCCTCTCGGCTGTGACTTTATGAGGTCATAAAGAAAACAGTGCCACTCTCACTGCCGAAATGCCAGCGGAGGCTGGATCAACAAATTACAGTCCTTAATGACATCTCTTCCTGGCAAGTGCATATCCTAGGTTACTCATTCCTTTGAGCAGCAAGTCACTGCCAAAATGGCACAAAGGACACTGGGTTTTTGCTAGACATGCTTCTGAAATTCACCTGATTCTGTCCGGATTTGTCATTCTGGTTCACCTGGTCTTGTTACTAACACGGAAACAAAACATTGGGAATCATTATTGTCATGTTATACAATTTCTACATTTAATGACAAACTGGGTACACAATTTGGAAATGGAAAACGGAACGACGGAGACACCCAGGAGCTTCCCAGATAGAAATCTAGGGGAATGGGGTTCTTCTATTGAATTCCTTTGCAAAGGGAAGGGCATTTTTGACACATGCGGTGATTGTGAACACATTTAGTTCCTTCAAAACTACTTTAATGTATCCCAACAAATTCCCATCTGCTCTGGTCTATATCTCCCCCTCTCTTCCGCCCCCTCCTTTCTCTGGGCCTCTACTTGCATTCCTATAACCTCGGTCTAGAACTAATTATACTTGGAAAGAATCCAGCAAGGAATGAAACGCTAGCTCTTGTAAAAGCCAAGGAAGCATCACTGTGGATACTGGCTAATGTGCCATGATAGAAGATGACAGAAGACTTGGAAGGCTATGGGGAACTACTGGAGTTCACATTTTAGATTTGTGTCCCTGGCATTCACCTTGACATCTGAATGTCATTTGGCCTCAGTTATCTCCTTCTGCAAAAAGGGCCTTATCAACTAAGTGTGGTATATGCACTGAGATCTATAGAGAAAATGCAACATTACTATTGACAGATGGTCAGCATATATGTTGGACTCAGCTGGGAAAAGTGCCCAAGAATAATATTTTATAGCCCATTGCAGACATCATAAGATCAGGGCTTTGCCATTATCTGTTTTTAAAAATGCAGAATCATTGTCAAGGATGAAAGTGTTGGAGGATGAATGACTGCCCTTTGTCTTGTTCTGGTTCAAATCCTCACTTAACCATGGAGCTCACCTGAGTGACCTTGAAGCAGCCATCATCTCTCAAAGTAACTTCTCCCAAAAGGTTATGGGTATTAAGTGTGTCTGAGAAAGAACCATGTATGTCACTCGGACCAAGTTGGAAAAGGAACAGTACACTTTAAAATGTCCCTTGCATACAAAGGGGTAGGTTTTGAAGGGTAAGACGGCTTAGACTCTGTATCTGAAGATGATATAACCTACCAGGAGAACTTCAGGAGAGATTATTTTTAAGGGCATATAAGTTACTGAAGGGACAGTTCACTTCTTCCACTACTTGCCCCACCTCAAACTGAAGGGATTTCTCTGGGCTTTGGAGAAATTGCATGGATTCTATTCAAACTTGAAAGCTTAGTGTGATTGCTCTGAATAGAACTTGAATGAGAAAGTAGGGCTGTGCAAAACATTGTAATTTGTTTGTAGTATCTATTTCATAAGATTCATACATACGACTCAATATTAAGAAACAGGAGGGACAGCCATGCAAAAAACGTAAGATTCAAAACACTGACCTATGACTTTCAGAAGAGTTATGTAAGTCTCGTAAATGGCTCCAGGTCTCTGTCACAGGTGCCACCTGTGGGTTTATCTTGAGCTTTATAGTATTTTAAAAGTAATCACTGAAGCTTCAAATTGTGGTAGGAAATACCAGTGCCCTAGGAATGGAAAGAATATTTGTGATTATTTGTTTCCAGGTTTTTTTTAAAAAGGGTTTCCAACAGCTGGAAAGACCTGTCAAGAAGAAGAATAAATCAGTGAGTTTTGCACATATTTTCCTGATATTGGACATCCCAAAGAGTTTAGAAGGTATTTAAAAAAATCAGTATTTTTGCACTTAAAGCCCAGTTTCCTCTGCAGAAAATGGGTTTCCTGTAAAGAAAACACTGGAAGCTTGGCTTTCGCACAGAAAAAGAGGATTTGCTTTTGCCCTCAGAAAAATGTTTTGCTCTGCAGAAAAATATCTCAACACTTTACAGTGTTTGAATATGGGGAAAATCCTTGAAAATAGGAGACCTGTTCATGAATGAATGGAGTTCCAGAATACAAGATACATGTTTGCTAGAAAACTCTAATTGAATATAAATCATATGTACACAACAAAAGGGAAACATTCATCACATTATCTTTATCGGATGGTCTTTATTGACTATTATCAATGAAAATTCTTGCTGCTTAATTGCATCACAGACTCACAGGGACTTTTGGACTGGTATTTTATCACTAGACTCTACTTCTACAAACATTGAGGGTCAACCCAAAATGAATCCACAAACCACTTTGATAAGTTGTACTTCACGTCTTTATTATATTCTCAGCAGATTGTTTCACACCTGTTTGACATTGTCTTCTGCTGTTATGTATTTTTGTGGATATTCAATAAAATGGGTACAGATGAGAAAAAGACATTTTAAAATATCCCTTCCAAAGTCTATCTCATGTGCTACAGTTGCTACAAAGAAACCAGCTGTGCAAGCTCTGGAAGTCCATCCAGAGGCAAGACGGAGTTCAGGCTGCAAACTCCAAAACCAGGGAGAGTTTTCTCAGACTTCGTCGCCTATTAGTCTGCCTCTGATCTCAGGTGGATTAATTAGGAAGTTTGTCAGAAGCCAAGAGTAAACTCTGGTTCTTCCAGTGTGGGAGCTGTAACCATGCCTATGAAACCTAAGCCGGAGAATTCTTCTTCTACCCAGACTGCTCCAATGATTAATGACAGAAGAGATGTTTTTAAAGAAAGAAAATGAAAAGGAAGGAGGGGTCAACAGCTGAGTGCAAGGCGAGTCTCTAGACAAGGAGTAATTAAGATCCTTGGATAAATATGATTAATAAGCTGAAACTGGCAGGGTGTGCAGTAAACAAGGGCTAACCAGATGGTCCCCTTTCCCAGTCTGACAATTGGAGGCACTTTGTAAAAACAGGGAGACAAGAGCCAGATTCCCCACACGTGGCTGTTTTGATTCAGTGTGGGAAGAAAGGCAGCAGCAACAGCGGTAGACCGGGACTTGGTGCAGGGAGTTGCTGGAGAAGAATGAACAATATTTTTTCTGTCAAGCAAGCAGCTGTTGAGAATCATGGCAGGACACCACTCTTCTATCAGCAGGTCAGAAGCCTTGCTACACCCCATTTGTAGAAATACATTGGATAGATCTGAAAGATCAACTCCAAGACTACACTAGAATAATGTCAAACACAAGGGGTGACTCTCTGTACAGAGGCTGGACATATTTGAAATATTTCTAATGACAGAAATCTGTGACAGATCCAGACATTCCTGCAGAAAGGACAGGTTCCAGCTGTGTCTCTCTTTGTTTACTAGGGCCCCAAAGTCAATAGGAATACTGCAGTTTGTACAGAACTAGCAACACTGTTGAGGAGTTGACTCCAGTCATTGAGGTTTGTTTTCTATTACAGTAGAGTCTCACTTATCCAACACTCGCTTCTCCAATGTTCTGGATTATCCAACGCATTTTTGTAGACAATGTTTTCAATACATCATGATATTTTGGTGCTAAATTCGTAAATACAGTATTTACTACATAGCATTACTGTGTATTGAACTACTTTTTCTGTTAAATTTGTTGTATAACATAATGTTTTGATCCTTAATTTGTAAAATCATAACCTAATTTGATGTTTAATAGGTTTTTCCTTAATCCCTCCTTATTATCCAACATATTCACTTATCCAACGTTCTGTCGGCCCGTTTATGTTGTATAAGTGAGACTCTACTGCATATAAAGAAGATGGAGACAAACAATTCAAATATGTGATACAGACTTAAATAGCTGTTGAGTATTCATATTCAGAGGCAGCTTCACAGCAAAACATAGGTGTTGGGTAGGATTTTACTGTCTCTATGGCCCACAGACTGAGACCCCTTCTACACAGGCCCTAAAATGCAGAACTTACCCGGTTAAAAGGGGGAGGGGTGGCTAAATTATGCTAGAGGTAAATCCGTGCTGATTCGCGGATTTACTGCCAACAAAAAACACATGTTAAAAAGATGTGCTTATATCCCGATCCTGACTGAAAAATTTGCACATTCACATCATTATATATCTTTGTACTCACAAAAAACATGTGTTTTCCTTCCCATCTGCATTTGTAGACTGCTCCAGTGCATGAGCACTTTTTTAAAGCCTGAAACAACTGATCAGCTGATTGGGCCATGGAACGGACACACGTGTGGCTCAAGAGAAGCACAATTGGAAAGCAATTAGAACTCTCTGAAACTCTTTATTTTAAGCTTTATAATATTAACAGAGTTTGAATTAACAATTGGGCAAACAGATCCAATGGAAGGTGTGTGTGTGTGTGTGTGTGTTTTAAAAAATCCCTCTACTATGCCCTGAACCTCATATGCATACATATGAATCTGCTTATATTTATATTAAGATATTTGCATGTGTGCATATACAGCCCAATGCATAATGGAGGATTAAAAAAAAAAACCTTCCGCCAGATGTCTCTCATCTGCCCTCCATCTTGTTCTGATACAGAGGAAGCCTGTGAGGACAGCAGGGGATTTTTTTACTCTCAATTTAAATCTTTCATGCATTTTATTCTTCTTTCTCACGTAGGAATTTAACACCTCCTACAAGGCTGTCATGGGCCAACAGGAAACTGAGAAAACTCAGGTTTCTTACTAGTGATGCCCTTGTGTTCTTCCTGTACATTTAGCACAGGCAGAAATACAACCAGAAATGTAACACGGGCACCTTGCCCCATCTATATCTATGTACGTCCTGTAAACACATGCATCTGTTACTTTTCCTACTGTTATGTAGTTTTTTTGTGGGGATTGATTTTAGTATTTCTTTCTTAGGGCCCTTCCAGAGAGGCCAAAAATGTGGGACCTGTCTCAATTTAACTCAAGGCACCTCAGGTAAAAGTGAGTTATTGTGGAGAAAATTTGACACCTGGAAACATCCAACCTTAAACTGAGGTCCAGATCTTTCCAGATGCTGGGCCTGTGTGGATTGGCTCTAGGACTGCTTCCATAGTTGTGGGGGGTCAATCTTACAGCCACCCCAATTCTTGAGGATTCTGGAGCCCAAAGGAGTTTGAGGGCCATAAGTTTTCTAAAATTTCAGGCGAATGCTAGAATGCTAAATTAGTCCGAAAAACCATGAGGACAACAACCCCCTCCCCAAACACCTTTAAAAAGCATCAAAAAAGTAAAATAACTACAGTCCGCCCCAACCCGGGTTTTTTAAACCCGGGTCAAAGAGGACATTTCCGCTGTGTGGAAGCGCCCTTGATGGATTGAGGGTGTGTGTTCTGTTTTGTGACAATCGTTGCATATACCAAAAAGATTCTGGTCACAGGCAGATAAGCTTTCCCCAACCTTGTTTTATAGGGAAAAACTGACATAACTTCTGAATCCAGATTATCTGCTTTGAACTGGATTATATGGCTGTGTTGACTCATATAATCCAGTTCAAAGCAGATAATCTGGATTCAGAAACTGGATTATATGGCAGTGTATATGGGGTCAGAGATTACTTTGAGAAAGGAGAAGAACTGGTGCATGACTCAAGATTAGGTAGAGACTGAAGCAAAGGGAGAAATTGCACTCCATTGGCACACTACATACATTTCCAATATAACAGCAAATGCAGGGAGAGCCTTAAATGAATTGATTCTGAAAAAAATGTCCCTTTCTATTATTTTTCTTGATCTTTTTCTGGGTGGAAAATACTAAGTTTTATTTCAAAGGCTGCCGAATGAAAATATGATTCTTGTTTGGATAATTTCACAGAACCAACCCGAAATCCTTCTCTGTTTCCATTGCAACCGGTGGTAGAATGGACCAGTCTTCCCTTTGCTGGCCAGGCTGCGCAAACAGCTGCCATCTAATTACCAGCCCCTGTCACAAGCGCAAAGAAACAAGTTGTGGCATTTAGGAAAGGTCTGCAAAAATAAGTGTCAGACCTTAACTAATAGTGATTGTCCTTCCATTCTGCTGTAATTTACATTTAATTCACACATTTCATTTCCATTTAAAATATGATTACAGTGTTTTGAAGCACATATCACCTGTCCCCTTGCATTAGGGTGGCAGAGAAAATAACACAAGATGGCAGAAGCAGGCAAACTACCCAAGAGGCTGTCTGCAAGATTGTAAACAGGGATCCCATTGCCACTTAAGATCCAATCAATGGAACAAGCAGCACCGAAAACCCTTTTAAAAGAGACGTGCTGCGGAAAAGACCATGGGGATGTCACTTCCTTTGACAGAGCATAGTGGTGGAGGAGGGATTGCAGGAGAGGGAAAAGACACTTTGCACACACTCAGAGGCACTTACTTCTTCTGCAAGCCAAACCCTATGAGGAGTGACTTAGGGATATGTTTATCTTGAGAAAGAGAAGGTTAAAGAGGAAACATTATGGTTGTGCTTAAATATAAAAATGATGTAATATTGGAGGGGGGGCACAAACTTGTTTTCTGCTAAAATATATATTTCCCATTTGTGGATTTTGATTTATGAATGTTTTTAAAAAGATAATGGGTGAAAAAATATATCTATATTGTATAATAAATTACTGACCTGGGAAACGGAGACAGAGGTAGTAACAAATTCGATGATACTATGGGCTAGAAATATAGATAGACCCATCCAAATGCATGAATGGGAATCAATTTGGAATAAAAAAATTAAATATACGTATTCAGTAGACTTGAAGGAAAATTGGCTTAAACTTATACACAGGTGGTACCTAACTCCGAAAAAAGTAGGCCAAATGTACAAGAATGCAAATAACAAGTGCTGGAGGTGCAAAGCTCAAACACGCTCCTATTTCCATATGTGGTGGAGGTGTAGAAAGTTAGAAAGATTTTGGACCACGATTCTCAAGGAAAGTAATGATATTTTAAAAACAAAATTTGTCAAAAAACCAGAATTGCTCCTGCTAGGATTATATGAGCCTGGAGATAGAATTGATACTAACACAGACAAACTCTTCACCCTTTTTATAACCGCAGCAAGACTCATGATCGCCAGACATTGGAAATCTGGTATAATATCAACGAAAGAACTATGGTTGGACAGACTGATCGAGATTAAGAATATGGATCAATTGACGTTTATGATTAAAAGAAGTAACGGCAAAGTGCTGAGAGCTACAGTGGTCTAACTTTGAGGACTACTTAAAAGAAAAAATACAAATGAAGGAAGATTGATTTAAAGGACTGTGAAGAATCAAAAGAACAAAAATCAGAAGTCAACCTACCCAACCCCCCCTTTTCCTAAATTTCACCTCCCTCCCCCCAATTTCCCTTTAGTGTCTATACTCCCCCACCGCCCAACCCACACCTTTCCCCCTCCCTTTTCTCTCCCCTTTCCCCCAAGACCCCACCCATTTCCATCTATTTTCTCCCTATTATTGTAATGTTTTGTTTTGTTTTTCTGTTGGAAAAAACCCTCAATAAAAATAATTTTAAAAAAAAGATAATGGGTTTTATATTACACGTCTGCTACAACAGCTAAAATAGCCAGAAAGAAAGAAAGACAGTGTATTCCCAGACTCTGCAGCTCTTGAGATACCATTCTGCAAAGTACAGGAAGCCTAAGGATGAAAATTAGTCAGTTGGCAGCCAACAGTTACTTCTTGTACCCTGCTACAAACCATCCCATTTCCAGTGACTCACATGGAGACCAGGATGCTTTGATTAATATCTAGTTCATGTAGAGAAAACTGCAGACCCAATAAACAGTCTTATACTTCCACAGGCTGGTGATAAATCAGTTTGAGAAGGTGACCTCAGCTACGCCAGTGTAGTCCCATGCATCAGGGTAAATTTATGTGGCCAATTTTATTAGCCTGTGTGACCTGAGCTCCATGGAGATATCTTTGGTAACAAATCCAATCTATATCAACCATGTCTGAAGGAGAGAAAGGGATGGATTCTGTTAATGTATATTATCCCTTCCCCTAAAACTTGACAAATTGTCAACTACAAACCTCTTTTGACTAAGAATGTGCTCTCACTTGAAAATGGATAGCAGATACACCAAATGGCTGATTGAGATGCAAAACATTAAAGAATCTGAAAAATAAGGGGAAAAAACAGGAAATCAAAAAAAATTGTATATGACTTTTATGATTTATGTGATTTTTAACTGAATTGTTTTAATAATGGTAACATTTAATTCTATTTTAATATTTATTTTTGCCTGCCATAGATGTGGGTGAAACGTGAGGAGAGAATGCTTCTGGAACATGCCCATACATGGTTTCTCCTTGTGGTGATGTTCAGTGGTAGATATAAGACACTCTGAACCTATTTAAGAGTCCCCTTTCACTTCCCATTGGGCACCAATACCTCAAGGACAGCTCTTGCACTTTTTCTGTGTTTTGGACAGGAAGAGGTCACCATTTTTGGCCCAAGCTTCCCCCTCAAAACAGAAAGTGAGCATCCAGTCCATCTTGGAATGACGTGTGTGGGTGTACATGTGATGTACATATAAATATGGGGTGTGTAGCCCTCCAGAGATCTAAAGTTATTCCATTTATATTTTGCATACTGTAAAATCCCTGGTTATCAATGATGCCCCTACAGCAGGGGTCCCCAAACTAAGGCCCGGGGGCCACATGCGGCCCATCAAAAGCCATTTGTTCCTGTTTGGGTTTTTTTTACTGCAAAATAAGAGATGTGCAGTGTGCATAGGAATTTGTTTATTTTTTTTTCAGCTAAAGGCCCTCCAAGGGTCTGAGGGACCGTGAACTGGCCCCCTGTTTAAAAAGTTTAGGGAACCCTGCCCTAAAGCAAGGATAAGCTAGGACAGAGCTCAGAAAGTAAGAGAAAAGAACAAAGTGAAGATTTTTCTTTGTTGCTGCAAAGTCTCCTGGAGCCTGAAAAGCTGAAATGACTGTATGGATTGGGCCCAGGAACCACGTGATGCAATCCCCGTGCCCAATCCACACAGGGCCCACACCTGATAAAATCCGGATCTTACCTTTAGATATGATCTTACCAGGTGTTTAATGGTTTGTTCTGAATGTAATTGGTTTTACTGGAAGCATCACCTGGAAGCCTCTGGTAGAACCAAAACATATCCCGCATTATGGGTCTGTCTGGATGGGCCCTATAACTCTTCCTATTCTTGAAGAATCAATGCCCAGTCTTCATGCATAAAGTCACTGCAGAACCAAAGAAACATTCTTTCCTTATGGTCTACCAACCTATAGCACTCTTGCCTACCACACTGTGCTATTGCTTTTCAGTTCCACCATGATAGTAACTGAAAGTCAGTATAAGGTCTCAGTCAGAAGTTCAATAGCACTACTCAGCCTGCAGAATAGAGTAGGATAAAAAATATGGTAAACATTAAATGCTTCAGGTTTAACCCTTGATTTTTAAAAAAATTGTTACTTTCAGGCAGAAAATGATGTGGAGACTCTTGTGATCTTGTCAGATGGCTGCTGGCATTACTCTGGTTCACAGAGGGGATTGAAGAATCCAGCATCCCATGCCCTGCATTGCCCAGATACAGCTGAGAGCGATCTGATGAGGGGATGCATGAGTGTGCAGCTTCTCCCCATAGACTGTATGGCAGTACAGGAGCTCTCCTGTGTTGCCGTGCCGGGAACATGTGCTAGCTTCACCTCCACCCGTGGAGCCATCGCAGCATCATGTGATTGGAGCTGGATGGCTTTGTGGATGACCTGGGCTAAAATTGATGCATGCCACCTATTTTAGCCATTTGTGATGGGGTGGTTGGCCAGGGCTCTACAGAGCCACCATCATCTCTATATATAAAAGGCTTTTGGCGTCATGGCGATGCACAAAACAAGACCCAACACCCCCCAAACTCTAAAATTACCAACACAATCTATCATCCCCGCCTCCAGTAAGATACAACATAATCAAACAAAAAACACAATCACAACACCAAAAAAACACAACAGGCGATGTGCGCATGCGCACAAACACAATCCTCCGAACCCTTCCCACCCGCGCGCGCACACATACACAAAACCGTCCGCCACCTCCACCGCCGAAGCCAGGGACTCGCCAGGAGAAGGCACACCTCTGCCTCACGAGGCTGAGCTCCCCATCCTCGAATCTGAAGTTCCACTCCAAAACACCTGGAGGGCCTAAGCTGACCCGTCTCTGTCCTAACATCTCACCTGGGAAACAAAAAAGGCCTCTTTCTCCCTCCCTCGGTACCTTCCTGGTGTTTCATGCCAACACTGTCACCTCCGTGCCAGGCACTTCTGGGAAAGCGAGTCCTCCCTCTCTCCCTCTGTGTGGAGAGGAACTCTTTCCCA